>NW_027507748.1:425249976-426471476 GCF_037356315.1 Lithobates pipiens
TATATCGGGGTACCTAGCGCTATAAAAACCTGGCGGTGAACCTAAAAAAATAACTAGCTACCTAGCGACAGTAGCGACACTGATGCAGCGATCAGAAAAATGATCGCTTAGTGACACTGGCAAAAGGGGGTGAAAGGGTTAACTAGGGGCAATCAGGATGTTAAAACCATTATTGGGTAGTATATCGGGGTACCTAGCGCTATAAAAACCTGGCGGTGAACCTAAAAAAATAACTAGCTACCTAGCGACAGTAGCGACACTGATGTAGCGATCAGAAAAATGATCGCTTAGTGACACTGGCAAAAGGGGGTGAAAGGGTTAACTAAGGGCAATCAGGATGTTAAAACCATTATTGGGTAGTATATCAGGGTACCTAGCGCTATAAAAACCTGGTGGTGAACCTAAAAAAATAACTAGCTACCTAGCGACAGTAGCGACACTAATGCAGCGATCAGAAAAATGATCGCTTAGTGACAGTGGCAAAAGGGGGTGAAAGGGTTAACTAGGGGCAATCAGGATGTTAAAACCATTATTGGGTAGTATATCGGGGTACCTAGCGCTATAAAAACCTGGCGGTGAACCTAAAAAAATAACTAGCTACCTAGCGACAGTAGCGACACTGATGCAGCGATCAGAAAAATGATCGCTTAGTGACAGTGGCAAAAGGGGGTGAAAGGGTTAACTAGGGGCAATCAGGATGTTAAAACCATTATTGGGTAGTATATCGGGGTACCTAGCGATATAAAAACCTGGCGGTGAACCTAAAAAAATAACTAGCTACCTAGCGACACTAGGGGGGGGGGGGGGTTGTGTACCTACGTGTACCTATGTGTCAGTGTAGTGTTTTGGTGCACTTACTTTGTGTCTTCTCCTCGTAGTCCGGTCAAAAAGACCACCCCGAGGAGAATGACATCACTTCCTCCTTCCTGTGTAAACAATACACAGTGGGAGGAAGTTCGTCATTGGCCAGGAGCGATCGAGAGGGGGTGGCCAGAAACCAACAGCCATCCCCTCATCACGGATCGCTCCCGGAGGGAAACGGACCGCCGTAGCCAGCGGGAGGGGGTCCGATCGGACCCCCCACCCGCTGGAAGGCAGGCACGTACATCTACGTGCTTGTGCCTGCCTGTGCCATTCTGATGACGTAGAATGGCAATACGGCGGTCCTTAAGTGGTTAAATGTGAATAAAAATAGTTTATGGAAAAAGAAAATGCTGCATTTAAAATACTTTTTTTTTCCTGCAAAAAAGGTTTTTTTCCCAACTCTCCCTTCCACTCCCTCTAATCCATGCTACCAGATGTTAAAGCAGAGCTCCATCCAAAAGAGGAAGCTCCGCTTTGTCTGTCTCTTCCACCCCTGCTGCCACATTTGGCACCCTTTGACGGGGTGAGCAGGTAGCTGGTTTTGACAGTTCGCTGCCCCCCCCCCCCTCCTTCCCCCAGCCAGCCCATTCAAATTTCACGCTTGTGCAGTAGAAAACCAGCTATGAAGCCACAAGGCTCGTGCATCCAATAGCTGATTGAAAAATCGATTTGGGTGAGGACACTGCTGGATTCATGGACAGGTAAGTGCCCTAATGTTGAAAGTTAGCAGCTACAGTATTTGTACAAAAGGAAAAGACAGTGTACCGGCCCCTAGTACATGACCTGAAGAAGGAGACCATGCCCTCATACACGTGTTGTCATAGCGATCCTTAGCGTCTCTCATGAGCTATTCCAGCTCATGCAACAGGTGTCTGTGCAGTCAGGCCAGATTCCCTTAATACTGGAGGACCTCCACTGTGAGCGGGCAGCTTGTCGGTGGCTGTACGCCATCCCACTGGAACTATCCATCACTGCTCTCCCTGGATCCTGCCTGGTGCCCTGCGTTCCGGAGCAATACTACAGCCTTAGGCCTCATGTACACTGCTGCTGCTAAACGGACGTTTAGGAGCAGTTGGGCATTTTTTTCAACTGCTCCTGAACTCACCTCTATAGTATCTTATCAGTACATGTACACAGGTTCGTTTATAGTCGTTTCTAGGCAGTTGTTCAGAAGCTGCGTTTAGAGGCATTTCAAATGACAAATGCCGCTAAACGCAGTAACTCGCGTTAAGGTATGTTTTGTTTACAGGCGTTTTTCATTTTTGGCTATTTAAAAAAAAATATCTTTTTCAAAAGCTTCTAAATGCAAACATGGCAAAACATGCCTAAACGCAGCATGTAAACGCGGCATGTAAACGCGGCAAAATGGAAGGTTTAAACATGGGTTACTATCGGTCAAGTTAAATCGTTCAGGAGAGGTTGTAAAAAGTAAAACGTCCCGTGTACATTAAGCCTAAGGCCGCGTACACACGGGCGGATTGTCTGCCCAACTTAGTCCGCTGAACCGTGTTTCAGCGGACAATCCGCTCGTGTGTGGGCTTCAGCTGACTTTTTCAGCGGACAATCTGACGGACTTAGGCCGCGTACACACGGGCGGATTGTCTGCCCAACTTAGTCCGCTGAACCGTGTTTCTGCGGACAATCCGCTCGTGTGTGGGCTTCAGCGGACTTTTTCAGCGGACAATCTGACGGACTTAGTCTTTCGGAATTTCTGTAATTTTGTCCGTCCAAACTTGGTTTCAGCGGACAGTCCGCTCGTGTGTAGGCAAGTTGGACGGACTAAGTATGGCGCATGCTCAGAAAGGATTTACACGGCCGAAGGTTGCATTGCAGTGTATTGGACGTCGTTTTTCTAGTCCCGTCGTACGTGCTGTACACGTCATCGCGCAAGTTTTCAGCGGACTGTCTGTTCATCGTGTGTGGTCAAGTCCGTTCATTCAAAAGTTGAACGGACTGTCTGTCGGATTGTCTGACGAACTTAGTTGGGCAGACAATCCGCCTGTGTGTACGCGGCCTAACACAGACACCTTTGTTTATAGAACACAATTGGGGGTTATTTACTAAAGGAAAATCCACTTTGCACTGCAAGTGCACTAGAAAGTGCAGTCACTGTAGATCCGAGGGGGACATGCGGGGAAAATAAAAAACAGCATTTTAGCTTGCACATGATTGGATGATAAAATCAGCAGAGCTTCCACTCATTTCAGATCTACCCCTTAGATTTAGAGCGACTGCACTTCCAAGTGTACTTTCAGTGCAAAGTGGATTTGCCTTTCATTAATAACCCCCATTATGAGTGTTTAGTGAGTGTAATTTGTTACTTTTTATCTCTATCTATTAAACGGTGTTGCACTAGGAGCCGGTACGCTCCGTCTTTTACTTTGTATTTTGCAACTGTCAGTTTCCCACTGGTTGATGGAGCAAATAAGCACAGTGCATATCACACTAAGTTAACCTCTTCCTTGGTGAACTGTAGAGATTTAAAGACCATTACAATCTTATAAGATCATATATATTCTTGCTAGAACTTTGACCATTATTTTTTGCTTTTATTTTAACAACTTCATGGACTTTATCGCTATTATGGAACTTTTGTTTTAAAGCTACAGTATTTGTAGCTGCTGACTTAAAATGTATTTATTTATTTATTTGGGGGGGGTCGGGGGAGCCTAGAGCTCCTGTTTAAGTTTTCCAAGTTTTCCTACATGGTGAATCCAGTTATTCTCACTTGAGTCTGCCAAGCCAGGTCTGTTGCTTATGCTGTTTCACCTGTTAACCCTCACCAGCTGGCCCCCTTCACTTCCATTGGTTCAGAATCTGGTCTTCTGGATTATGGGAGAACCCAACGAAATGCTATGATACCATCTAGTGGCCAAATGCAGTATTTTACATTTTAAATGGATGACAGATATTTGTTGGGCATTGGAAATTAGCCTAATAACATTATTTTTGCCCTATTTGCACAGAACAAATGTACTGTACGTGTACTTTCACTGGGCAAATTGCTATACACTGTTTTAATAATTAGGCCCTGAAGTGTATTATGAACAGAATTAGCTTGAAAAAAAGGAAGAAAAGTAAAAAAAAAAAAAACGAATGTAGCAACCACATCTGGTAAGCTACAACATATTCATTTTTTGTTTATGTCCAATCTTATATGGAAGGATACTGCTATGGGCCTCCTTACCAAACAAAAGACTAAATAACAATGTTGTGGGTGGACAAAATAGTGAATACACATAAAAAGGAAGTTTAACTTTCAAGCAACTAAATTAAAATTACAAAATATATCTTTAGGTGAGTTATATTAGGTTGATTGTCAATTTATGGTACATGTCAGCTATGAAAGAAGTATGTCAGCTAGTAGTTAGAGTTTTCAAAGCAGCATGAGAGAACCTGTTCTGTAAATCAAATTCCAGGTGTCAAAAATGTACAGGTATAGAAATGACTAGAAATAAATCTGCTGTGTCCCATTTGTAAGCTGCTTATGTCCAAGACCAGTGCAAACAGATGTCTGGATAGGCTTTGTGTCAGGAGAAAGCCCTCACTTACAATGTCTGTTGCTATCTGTTATGGGTGAATTAACACTGACCACCAATGCCCCCTATTTAATGGCCTCCAGTGCAAATACCCCTATTACACTGTTGCTCAGTAAAGATGCCCCCATTACATTGGTGCTTAGTGAGGGAAAGGACCTTTAAAGGGTTTGTAAAAGTTATGCTTTTCTTTTTTCTCTTTTTTTTTTTAAATAATAAACATGTCATATTTACCTGCTCAGAGCAGCCCTGAACTTCTTCTCGGGTCCCCTGCTGGCACACACAGAGCGTGGCTCGACCCCGCCCCCTGCTCCTTCCTCACTGGCTGTGATTGACAGCAGCAGTAGCTGCTGCTGTGTCTCAGCCAATGAGGAGGCAGAGACCCTGGAGGGCTTCTGCTCTCGTGCGCATATCGGGAACAAGCTAAGGTGAATATAAGGCTGGGTGGGGGCTGAGGCAGGGAAGCTGCTTGCTGAAGGTTTTTTACTATAAAAAACCTTCAGCCTTTAGCCTTTAGAACCACTTTAACAGTGATGACCAGTGTAATGGGAAAAGGGGCCTTCATTTATTGCCTTATTTACCTGAAGCAGGTGCTCTGCTGGAAATCCTGATTCCTACAGGAAGAAAAATGTATGCTTACTGTTATAAGAGCCAGTGTATCTTTTTGTGTGTGCCATAACAGTTCAGGGACGAGTACAGACATACCCCACTTTTAAGTACACAATGGGGTTTATTTACTAAAGCTGTAAAGTGTGAAATCAGGTTCACTTCTGCATAGAAACCAATGTGCCTCTAAACTCGGCTTGTTCAATTAAGCTTTGGCAATAAAACCTGAAAGCTCATTGGTTTCTATGCAGAAGTGAGCCTGATTTGCACCTTCAAAGTGGGTTTAGTGTGAGTTTTCCCTATTCCCTTATATGAGTTTAGGAAGCAGCTTTGTCAGTAAAGGCAAACTGATGAGATACCTTACCATGTATCTATGTAAAATGAGTCAAATATATTGCAAATGTGCAGAGGTAACGCTGGCCATACACTATAGAATTTTATTGTTCAATTTTCTTTAGATTTACCTTCAACTATGTAGTGCAAGGGCCTGCCTGACTGCATACACATTGAAAGTGTTTAGGTTTGACTTCATATTATATGTTTTTGGTAAATCCAAAGGAAATGTAGATAATACAATTGTATAATGTATGGCCAGTCTTAAAAAGCAGGCAGCCCAATTAGTATTGATTTCTATAGAGTGAATTGATAGCTGTGCTTGTTTCTATTCATGGAATTAATGGTGTTATACATTGTGCTGTTATAAGCCTGTCTGGGCTCATGGTGTGTGTTACTAAGCACTTCTACATCCATGCTGATGCTGCATAGAGAAGTGCACCTTCATTTCTCTCTCATGTGTGTATCACCTTTCACAGTCTTCCACCCATGCATGCTCAAAGATGGGCTACTGTGTGTCAATTGTATTCTTGTATATAAGATGTAGAAAAGTGTGGTGATTGTTACAATAATAGCTTCAGCAGATTCTTACTCAATTTCAATTTTTTTACTTAGTAACAGGACAACAGCCTCCGAAAAACCTCACTGGCTTTTTAGATCATATGTATATAGACGCAATGTTCGAAATCCAGGTCACTGACTTTGCTTCCTTATGTGTTTGTGCAGTGGTTCATCAAATGTTGCAGATAAACACTGGTAATTTCAAAGCTTCTTCTCCGTGGAGACAGACTATAATTTCTCTAAAGATCATTAGATCACTGTGCACATGCCATACTAAAAAAAAAAAAAAAACAGCTGACGAGATTAAAATCAAGTAGACGTAACTTACATGGCTGTGTGCTGCATCTGCCTCCCCGATGATATGATAAAAAGCTGTATTATGAATGCTATATGGCTAACTCTACATTTCAGCACTCACTCTCACCAGTTAAAGGGTGCTTTAGGTTGTATTGCTGAGGGCAAGCTAATTGATTTTAATATTTTATGAGATTATATCTCATGTTTCCAAATGGACCATTGACTTTTTTCATTGCTTGCAGATTTGAATTGAATTAAAATTATATTCACTTAATTTTTACTTTCTATAGATTTTTTACCCTTTTTAACATTATGAATGCTTTTCATTAAAAGATTTACCATTCTTTAGCATATATTTGTTAGGCTAGGTTCACACATGTCTGGTGCGAGTTTCCCATCTGTTTTCATTGCGAATTTCCAAAGCAGCTGTTCCGTTGTTCAGCTGCAATTTCAGATACATTTCAGTTTTTTTCGGAGCCGGTGGCCACAGGCATCTTTAACAATAGCTGTTTGTTAAGGAGTGGGCTGGGAACTGTCCACTACATCCTTAACAACCGAAGATTCATCAGCTGTCAGTGATTTCCCTGCTTACAGCTGAATGTAAACAAAAGAATTGCCAGCAATAAACTTGAGAAAAAACAGCATGCCCCCCCCCCCCCCCAATCCATACCAGGCCCTTTGGGTCTGGTAAAGATTTTTTAGGAGAACCCCATGCCAAAGTTTAATATAAAAATTGCGTGGGGGTAGGGTTGCCACCTCATCCTTTTAACCACTTTTACCCTCTTAATGACCAGGCCATTTTTTGCAATACGGGACCGCGTCATATTTAACTGACAATTATTGTGATTACAGTGACTTTTACCGGGACTGCGGCATTGCATCGGACAGATCAGACACTTTTTACACTTTTTTGGGACCAGTGACATTATTACAGCGATAGGAGGTAAAAATAGCCACTGATTACTGTATAAATGGCACTGGCAGGGAAGGGTTTAACACTAGGGGCGATCAAGGGGTTAAGTGCTCCCTAGGGAGGTGTTTCTTTTTGTGGGGGGGAGTGTACTGACTCGGGGTACAGAGGGATCGCTGTTCCTAATGACTAGGAACAGATGATCGCTCTGTACTTCCCTGTCAGAACAGTGAACTGTTTGTTTACATTGACAAATCTACGTTTTGGTTCTCTGTGGAGCGATCGTGGGTGGCTGGCAAACATCACGGCCACCGGGCATGTGCGACTGCTGTAGCTGTTAAAGGGATTATTTATTATACACATGCTTTTTGGACATTGTTCACTTTATTCATTCATGTTTTATTTATATTTTTGCACATGAATTTATCTAAGAGCACACCGTATAATCACATTTGTTAGTCAAGGTTTGATTGTGTTCACCACACTTGAGATCTCAGGTGATCAATTTTATTGGATTTTATTGATCCAAGAAAATTGCCTCAATTTAATAGAAGACTGGATGACCACCAACTCCCTCAAACTCAACGAATCAAAGACAGAGCTTCTTATCCTACACCCAAACCATAATTCCACATCTAAAACCCCCTGGACAGTGGACACCACCTGCCATCTTTGGGCAGACCATCCCCCAAAGACCGAGGCCAAGAGTCTCGGGGTCTTTTTGGACAAATGTCAATGGATGCGCAAATGGTAGCAGTAGTCAGTGGTTCTCACCATCTGCTACGCCTACTATGCAGACTCATCCCTTTTATCCCAAAAATGACAAAGCAGTCATCAATTCACCACTGGATTACGCAAACTCGCTTCATATAGTCTTACCACAATATAAACTTGCGTGACTACAACTTATCCAAAACACGGTGGCAAGGCTAATAACGGGAAAAAAACCCTGGGAATCAATCTCCCCCTCCCTGAGGGACCTACATTGGCTAACCGTAAAGAATCGGATCACATTCAAAACCCTCTGACTCACCCACAAATGCATGCATAGAGATGCTCCTCAGTACCTAATTGAGAAAATAAATCATTACACTCCAAACCGCAGTCTTCGATCGGCCAACAAAAACCTCCTCCCCGTGCCCAAATCCCGGTACAAATCAAAGGGGGATCGGAGATTTGCTGTCCAAGGACCTGGGCTATGGAACGCTCTACCAACTAACATCCGCCTGGAAGAAAACCACCTGGCCTTTAGGAAAAAACTTAAGACCTTCCTCTTCTAGATGATGGACAACCAAGCTCCTCACAGCGACTTGAAGCGATTCAGTTCGCGTTGTGCACTATACCAATATTTCATTCATTCATTCATTTATCAGCTAATTAAGCAATTATCTAGTCACGTGGTCAACAACAAGAATTATTTATTTGAAATTTTTTCTTGTGATTATTAGCTACGATTAAGCACTGTCTATAGTGTGAAACACATCAGCTCTTCTGTCCGTTCTGCTGTGGAATGTATTTTTGATCCTGGTTTTTTAATAAAAGGCAATTTTTGGAGTGCGGCTGTCCAGAATTGTTTCCTACTTTCTATTGATATATGCATTGCCAGCACCTGTGGCTTATAAACTGGAGGAGAGGTTTCATTTTTGGTTGCCCCACCTGGAGCGGTGATATTCTCTTCCATAGCTTATAGCTATGGTGACTTGTGCAGCCGAGCCAACCTGCTGCAGTATAACTGCGACGGCTGGTCGGAAAGCAGTTAAAATTTAACATATATTATTTACACAGGTTATGAGGCTAATTTAATGCAGATAAACCACTAAGAGAGTTGAATTACCACTTTAATCAACCACAAAACCTGTGTAAGTAACGTGTTTGGTTTTGAAGGATTTGAGGTGGCAACCCTATGTAGGAGTCCCTCCAAAATCCATACCAGACCCTTATCTGAGCATGCAGACTGGCAGGCCATTGAAGGAGAGCGAAATGAGTGAGCACCCCCCCTTCTGAACCATACCAGGACACATGTGCTCGACATGGGAGGTGCTTTGGGGTAGGGGCTTCCTCCCAAAGCACCTTGTCGCCATATTGATGGGGATAGGGGCCTCTTTCCCACAACCCTGGCCAGTGGTTGTTGGGCTCTGCAGGAAGGGGGTTTATTGGAATATGGAAGCCCACTTTAACAAACGGGTCCCTAGATCCCTGCCTCCCCATGTGAATTAGTAGGATCACCTACTCATTCACTAAAAAGTGTAAAAAATAATTAAGAGCACAAAGACAGTTTCTGACAATTCCTTTATTTAAAAAAAAATAAAACATGTCCCCCAGCATCAATCATGATGAATGCCGCAGCAAACCAGAAAAAAAAAACAGCTCTGTAACAGTCTCTGACTCCCGCTATCTGCCAGCTCCACCATCTGCCAGTTCTTGTGATGTGATCGACAGGAGCATGCTGGGTGGATGACATCACAAGTGGCGGGACCATCAGTGGACGTTATCTGTTGGCCCCACTCCTTAGTTATTTAAAAGAGATGTATGATTTTTTTTTTATTAAGAATTATACTTACTTAGGTGGATGCAGCATTGCTCCAATGCTGCATCTGTTTCTGTCAACGTGACCCTCTTTTTGCTACAACTTCAGGAAAATTTTATTGATGCTATTTTGGGGTACAGTGAACACTGTTTACAGAGAGCCTACTTTGTATACAAACACCCAGCTTTAGGTCTCATGCACACTAGAGCTGCATGATTCTGGCTAAAATGAGAATCACAATTTTTTTGCTTCGAAGAAAGATCACGATTCTCTCACGATTCTTGCGGCGTAACATCTTTTACATTAAAACAAAAAAAAAAAATCAGGCTAACTTTACTTTTTTTTTTTTATTCATTGAAGTGTATTTTTTCCCAAAAATTTGAAAGACCGCTGGGAAAATACAGTGTGACATAAAATATTGCAGCAATTGACACTTTATTCCCTAGGGTCTCTGCTAAAATTTATATAATGTTTGGGGGTTTCAAGTAATTTTCTAGCAAAAAATATTGATTTTAACTTAATAAACAAGTATCAGAAAAAGATTAATGCCGCGTACACACGGGCGGATTGTATGGCGTACTTAGTCCGTCGAAACACATTTCAGCGGACAATCCGCTCGTGTGTGGGCTTCAGCGGACTTTTTCAGCGTGCAGTCCGGAGTACTAAGTATTTCGGTTTTTTCGAAATTCTGTCCGTCGTACTTTGGTTTCAGCGGACAATACGGTCGTCAGTATGCTAGTTCGACGGACTAAGAATGGCGCATGCCCAGAAAGGATTTACACGGCGGAAGGGTGCTTTGCTGTGTCTTGGACTTCCTATTTCTAGTCCCGTCGTACGTGCTGTACACGTCATTGCGCAAGCTTTCGACGGACTGTTTGTGTATCCGTGTGGGGTCAAGTCCGTTCAGTGGAAAGTACGACGGATTGTATGACGGACTAAGTACGCCATACGATCCGCTCGTGTGTACGCGGCATTAGACTCTAAGTGGTTAAACTTCCTGCATTTACACGTTGTTAAAAACTTGGCAGATTACCTGGATTTTTTCTTTACACAAAGAAGTTTATCCCTTTGATCTAAGAAGGAAGAGTTAGTTACAATGTTTCATGTTAAAAACTTGGCAGACTGCCCGGGTGTTTTCTTTTGACAGCTGAGTGAGCAGATAAGTCTCTCCACTTGTTATATGAAAGAATCGGCAAACTCTGCAATAGAGATTGTCAGGGGGGTTGGATTGAGATCACGATTTTTTAACGATTAGTTGTGCAACTCCTATGCACACTGGGCATCAAAAACAGGGATTTGATTCTTTTTCTGCATCTAAATGACCCTCCATGTTAGCCTAGGTGTCCTTGCAAACAAAAGCGTTTAGGAATTTAGAGGCAGGAGCATTTACAGGCAGAAAGAAAAACCCAGTGTTAGCGTATTCAGGAGAGGAGCATTCCATCAATAAAGCACTAAACACATGTAAACGCAACTAAACGAGTAGTAGATGAGGACTTGTTTTATGTCTTTACTGTTTGTTTTAAATATTTAAATGTTTTACATGTTTTAAATGTTAAATGCTTTCATGTGCATATTATAGACACAGGTTCACTCTAAATATTGCACATCTCAGGTTATGTTAATATTATCTTTGTCTTCAACTGTAGGGAGGAATAAATAATGTATTGATTATTGTTCTGGTATTTTTTTCCTACATTTTAAATGATAAAATTAATTAGCAAATCTTGTGATGGCTGAAATAAATATGCTAATATCGCTATGAAAATCATTGAACTGACAGTTACCTTGCCAAAATTTCTTATAAGTTCTACTGAGATTATACTGAGTAATTAATCATGGATGAATCAAGGGAAAAGGCAAGTAAAATCAATTAAAATAAAACATGATGACAACAATGTAAGTGAAATATATGCACATGTACAAAAAATTACAGAGTGCTCAAATGTCACATTCCCCCATTTAAATCACATTGTCAGAATTTATTAAGTGCTCATCCTTGTCTACTGTAAATGTTATTTAGATATCTGAAATCTCAAAACGCCCCATGGCAAGTAATAATGATGACATCCAAAATAGTATTTCCTTATTAAGCACATGTACAAACCTGTAAACAATCTTACATGTTTCGGACGTTAGTCCTTAGTCATGGCTGAGGACTAAATTCCAAAATGTGTAGGCTGTTTTACAGCTTTGTACATGTACTTAATAAAGAAATACTATTTTGGATGTCATCCTGATTGCCGATCATCCCTTTCCTTATTTTGGTACATTGGAGGTGTCAGCAGCCTCTAGGTCTGAGCATCAGGCGGAACTTTTATGTGGGAAGGTTGCAGCGCCGATACACCTGTTTTCCAAAAAGGAAAGCGAGTTTATAGATAACCAGTCAATTGCTGCAGGAAGCCATCATTTGATATTAAATTAGTGCAGCTGTACCTTTAAACAGCTGTGTGAGCTGTTACTTAGTTGTAAGATCCATGTTAGAACAGAAATGCTAGCCTTATATAAGGCTTAGGCAGAGATGTAAAGTGTTGATGTAGAGCTCACAAAACTTTAGGGTTCTTGGTGTGGGGGTGGCTTCACGTATTTTGGCCAAAATACAAACTAATGTCTACTGATTTTGCATGTTTTTGTCTTTTAGGAAAAAAGTGGAAAGATGTGATTAACCCCCCTAGCGGTAATCCCGAGTCTGGCTCGGGGTAGGAATATACTGATAGGAGCGGTAACCCCGAGCCAGACTCGGGATGGCTTCGCTCGATGCAGGGGAGGACACAGGGAGAGTTACTTACCTTGTCCCCTGGATCCAGCGATGTCCGTCGCGCTGTGTGATCGAGCTGTCCTCCGCTCGATTCACAGTGCCGAATGCCGCCGAGCTCCGTTCTCTGCGGCGTTACGGCGCACGGGAGCGGAGAACGGCGGCAAATTTAAAAATGTAAAAAGACACAAAACACACACAGCACTGTAATCTTACAGTGTAATCTTACAGATTACAGTGCTGTATTAAAAAATACACACCCCCTTTGTCCCTAGTGGTCTGTGCAGTGCCCTGCATGCACTTTTATATTATAAATACTGTTTTTTACTGCCTGGAATTTGGAGATTGTCCATAGCAACCAAAAAGTGTCAATTTTTCAGTGTTTTAGGATTTGATTACATTATTGAATAATTTTTATTATTCTTTGTTATATTATAAACTTTATCATACCCGAAATGTCTGCTAGACTCTGGTTTGAACAGATTTAAGAGAGTTATTCCTAAGAATTACAGGACTACTAAATAAAAGCCAGATTTCCGTGCAAAATAATTGTACCGCTTTCAGCACCTAATTCCAGACTGAATCATACCGCCAGGGAGGTTAAAATGCATACTAGTTGCCTGCTTAATGAATGGCATAGCAACATTTAGAGGCTTGTTTACAATTATTTTGCATACACAATTTAAGTCCCTGCTTTTTTATTTTAGTATGTTGCTAATAGGGTTGTTTGGGCATTTTTGGGACCGTGCTTTGGTAACCCACAAAAAATATTGTTTTTTATGTACAGGAGATGGACTATCTCCAGTGCTAACATTCCAGAATGTACAGGTAAGGAGGTTGGAGGGCACCATTACACCAAAATTGAAGGTACAGATTATTTTGAAATACCCATTGGTAAGGCCGCGTACACACGGGCGGACTGTCTGCCCAACTTAGTCCGCTGAACAGTGTTTCAGCAGACAATCCGCTCGTGTGTGGGCTTCAGCGGACTTTTTCAGCGGACAGTCTGACGAACAAAGTCTTACGGAATTTCCGTAAGACAGTCCGTTCAAACTTGGTTTTGTCCGTCCAAACTTGGTTTCAGCGGACAGTCCGCTCGTGTGTAGGCAAGTTGGACGGACTAAGTATGGCGCATGCTCAGAAAGGGTTTACACGGCCGAAGGTTGCATTGCAGTGTATAGGACGTCGTTTTTCTAGTCCCGTCGTACGTGCTGTACACGTCATCACGCACGCTTTCAGCGGACTGTCTGCTCATCGTGTGTGGTCAAGTCCGTTCATGCAAATTTTGAACGGACTGTCTGTCGGATTGTCTGCCGAACTTAGTTGGGCAGACAATCCGCCCGTGTGTACGCGGCCTAAGGTTGCATGATTCTGGAAGAAAATGAGACGCATGATTTTTTGTATTAAACCTTATTTTAATAAAGTTTTCAGTTAAACATACAGATTCACTTTTATAATATACATAGTAGAGATTGTTTTGCTTAGAATAAAGATCACAATTCTCTCATGATTCATGGTGAAAGATCATCTTTCACATGCAAAAAAATTGAGCTGTTTCGTTTTTTGTTTTTTTTAATTCATTGAAGTGTGGTTTTTGTCCCCAAAACTTACATTTATGACTGCTACGCAAATATAGCGTGACATAAAATATTGAAACGACCGCCATTTTATTCTCTAAGGTCTCTGCTAAAAATATATACCGTATTTATCGGCGTATAACACGCACCCCAAGTTTAGGAGGGAATTTTAAGGAAAAAAACTTTTAGGAGGGAAGTTTAAGGAAAAAAAACGTACAGTGTCATTTGCAGCCTTGTTAGTGCAGCCTTGCCCCAGTGTCCATTGCAGCCTTGTCAGTGCAGCCTTGCCCCCAGTGTCCATTGCAGCCTTGTTGCAAATAATTGAAGAACTCTGGATGGCCGCACTCCAAGATAAATTCAGATGCCTTTTATTTGTGAAGCAGAATCACACAAAAGTGGGTCACAGCAAAGCACAATAGCTAACACGTTTCACACTACCAAGAGTGCTTACTCATACAGTAGCTAACAAACATGGAAACATATGACAAATAAATATAATTCATAGTTAAACACACATTGAATTGGTTAATTGATAAATTAGCTGAACAGCTTTCTTGGATTTGGGGACTTACCTGGAGCAGTGGTTCTCTCACATTTGGATTTCTCTTTTCAAATATTTTATTGAATATAATGCAATAAAAAGACTGAAATTTGGATTTCTGAATTTGCGCGTCCATTGCAGCCTTGTCATTGCAGCCTTGGATGAATTTAAAATTGGCGCCGCCGAGATCGCCTCCGAGACTGGGCGGAGCAGAGCGAATGCCACAGAGATCACAGGGACTGGGCGGAGCCGAGATACACATAGCCGAGTGTACTTGGCTCTTCTCGGCTCCGCTCACAGTCACGCCCAGTCCCGAGGCTGAGGAGAGCTGAGTACACTCGGCTATATGTGTATCTCGGCGGCAATCGCTCCGCTCACAATCAGCGGAGATTGACGGGGATCAGCGTATAACACGCTCTCGCGATTTTCCCCTGATTTTAAGGGGAAAAAAGTGTGTGTTATATGCCAATAAATATGGTATATTATGTTTGGGGGTCCTAAGTAATTTTCTAGTAGAAAATTCTGATTTTAACTTGGAAGCAACAAGTGTTAGAAAAAGGCTTAGGGGGTTATTTACGAAAGGCAAATCCACTTTGCACTCCAAGTGCACTTGGAAGTGCAGTCGCTCTAAATCTAAGGGGTAGATCTGAAATGAGTGGCAGCTCTGCTGATTTTATCATCCAATCATGTGCAAGTTAAAATGCTGTTTTTTATTTTACTTGCATGTCCCTCTCGGATCTTTACTTTCAAGTGCACTTTAAGTGCACTTGTAGTGAAAAGTGGATTTTCCTTTAGTAAATGACCCCTTAGTCTTTAAGTAGTTTAACTGACCTAATTTACAGACCGAAGTTCATCCTTTTGATCTAAAAGAACTAAATATTACAATGTTTCCTTTTATCTCAGCACTGAGCAATGTTCATAAACGTTTGCCAGATGGTTGTTTTTGTTTTTAACAGCTTTGAGTGAGCAGAGAACGGCTCTGCACTTGTTACGTGAATGAATCGAGGACATGCTGGATTAAGATCTTAAGGGGGTTGAATCAAGATCACAATTTTTTAATGATTAGTTGTGCAGCTTTACCCATTGGTGCATTTTGCTCTATAAGAGACCCTGTCGTCATACCATTAAATTCTGAAAAAGTCTTTTCATAAGGTTATATGTATGTTTATTATTATTTATGCATGTTATTCAACTGTAAAATACTTCTGGTAATGACATCCAAAAGACCGAAGTCTACTGCTGGGTGCTGCCATCTTGTTGATGGGAACAGCCCAAGCAGACTGAGAGCTGCTATACAAGTGACACTCTCTAGCAGCCTTTCCCAATTAGGAATCCTCTAGCAGTTTTTAGGAGGTAACTTGAGGATTGAGCAATTTCTGCCTCCCAGATAAATTAAAACTAATGATCTTTTTAGCTATCGAGGGAAAGATGAATGGGGCCAAGTAGAGGGATATCCTGGACGCAAACCTACTCCAGAGTGCTCAGGACTTCAGACTGGGCCAAAGGTTTGCCTTCCAACAAGACAATGACCCTAAACACACGGCTAACATAACGAAGGAGTGGCTTCACAACAACTCCGTAACTTAAGCCTAATTGAGCATCTCTGGAGAGACTTAAAAATGACTGTCCACCAATGTTTACCATCCAACCTGACAGAACTGGTGAGAATCTGCAAGGAGGAATGGCAGATGATCCCCAAATCCAAGTGTGAAAAACTTGTTGCATCTTTCCCAAAAAGACTCATGGCTTTATTAGATCAAAAGGTGCTTCTACTAAATATTGAGCAAAGGGTCTGAATACTTAGGACCATGCGATATTTCAGTTTTTCTTTTTTTAATAAACCTGCAAAAATGTCAACAATTCTGTGTTTTTCTGTCAATATGGGGTTCTGTGTGTACATTAATGAGGGAAAAAAATGAACTTAAATGATTTTAGCAAACGGCTGCAATATAACAAAGAGTGAAAAATTTAAGGGGATCTGAATACTTTCCGTCCCCACTGTATTTGTGGAATTTATTTTTACTAGTAATGGCAGCAATAAGGGACTTATCGCGGGGCTACGACATTGCGGTGGACACACTTTTTTGGGAACTAGTGACACTAATGCAGTGATCTTTGCTAAACACGTGCACTGTCACTGTACTAATGATGCTGGCAGGGAATGGGTTAACCCCAGGGGCGATCAAAGCATTAAATGTGTGCCTAAAATGTGCTTGCTTAATGTGGGTGAGGTGCTTGTTCTATGGGAAGGCAGAGATCCGTGTTTTTGCTTTGCATTCATTTTTTGCACCAGCAAGAGCAGGTCTTTGACGGCGCACGTGTACGTGCCCCAGACCCGGAAGTGTCAGATCATGTACTAGGTACATAATCTTGTACAGAGCAGCCGTCCTGCCACAGTAAATGTACATGGGGCCACCGCTAAGCGGTTAAAGGGAATATGGTTAATATGCAATTGACGCTATAATTGTAATGTTATTCTATCAATATTTTTATATGAGAAAATGTGTGCAGGCTTGATGTCCTACATATTCATGATGACTCATCATATACAAATTTACTTTTCTCTTAAGAGGCTATCTTTCCTGCAGTAGGTGTTGTCAGCATAACTGCTAAACTAAGACTTCATGTACACTAGCAGCTCCTAAACTTAAGTTTAGGAGCTTTTGACGTTTTTTTGCCACAGCTCCTAAACTCGACTCCATGAAAGCCTATGTGTCAATGTACACATACTGTAGGCTTTTAGCAGAGTTTAGGAGCTGCTGCTGTTAGGTGAAGTTCAACCTCCCTCTAACTCCATCTCCTGAACGAAGAAGACTCGCATTCAGGTTAGGAACGTTTTGGCCGCCGGCCGGTCGCAGGAAAATACAAAATCACAGCCAAGTGTACATGAAGCCTAAATCTAAACAGACTACAAAACTTGCAATGAGTTGGTTGAACTTTGAAACACAATCACTCTACCACACTACACCACACTACCACAACAGGAGTCAACCTCCTCCAAGTACTGTGATACACTGTACCATAGTTCTTGAGAGGTCCATCAGGAGGTTGGTTTTTGCATGTTGGATTTGAAACAAGTCTATTTAAAACCATAAGTGTTTAAAACGTTTATTTTTTTTTATGTTAACACAGTTATAGATGATAAGCATTTATTTGTTCTTTTCACATTTTTAAAATCAGTGCTACAATTCTTTAAAATTGGAATGTTTCTAAATATATTTTAAAGCCTAAAGCTAGTTTTATGGTATTATGTATTTGAAAACAAAGGTTTTAAGCATTTACTCTTTCTTGCGTACAGTTATTGTGATTTCTGAGCCATTTACTAAACACTTGTATGAGTTAACATTGTTTCCCACCAAAGCTTGTAATATAAACATTTAAATTTCAGTTTCCTAACAGTGCTACCATGAAGCCAGTATAACATAACCATTTATCCTCATAGACAAAGAATGCTTTTAGAAATAAGCAGCATTGCACTGGAATGAAGGAAAATTGGCCAGGCTTTTAAAATATTTAACATCTGGTCCAGGCCACAGAATCAGCAACAATTTATGAGTGCATTTTCAAAGTAAGCAACCATGACTAAAGGAGTTTTAAAGACCCTTTACAAACTACATATGATTGAGAACACACTTCATAGTTATTGGATTTGTTCTTTCAGCTTCTGATAAATCATACACAGTGTAGAACTGGAATAAAAAGGAAACAATGAAACATATAAAACCAAGAACCGTATGACCTAGAATAAAGAAAAAGACCCGAGGGCATGGCATTTAGCTTCATTTATTGTGACTCACTGACATACAACAAAGTGTGTTAAATGCTCAGATTGACAGGAGCAGAGCATTTATTATTCCATAAACATTATAGGCTAGGATGCATGGTACTGGAAGTAGGCTTGGTCATGGTTGATTAACAAATGTCAAACTCTATGTTAAAAAAACAGCCTTCTCTTATATTTACTGTACAACATTTGTGTTGCTCCAACTGGCAATAGTGAATTGGTACAAGATTTTATATATATATATATATATATATATATATATATATATATATATATATATATATATAGTACTGTATATATATTAAGTACAAGTTTAAGGCAGGTTACAAGAAAAGCTGTAAAGTAAGAACGCTTTCGAAACTGTATATTTTAATTGTTTATTTTTATCAATTTACAAAATGCAAAGTGAGCAAACAGAAGAAAAATGTAAGTCAAGATTTGGTGTGGCTAATGATCATCAATTTCATATGTAGAATACTCAACAGGATCTAAAATTACCCTCACTCCTCAGTTGGTCCTACCACTGCACCAAAAACTAGATAAACATTCAACATTTTTGAGTCTGTCTAGGATTAGATGAAGAGACAGAATGATTTGAGGTAGTCTACATCCATAGATGATCTGTGGTTAGTTCTCCAAAATGTTTAAAACAACCTTCCTATCCGAGTTCCTTCAAAAACTGAGTGCAAGTGTACCTAGATGAATTAATACTGTTTGGAAGGCAAAGGGTGGTTACACCAAATATTGATTTGATTTGGATTTCTCTTATGTTCATTTACTTTCCATTTTGTTAATTTATAACAAACTATCAGAGCCCTTTCACACTGAGCCATGGGCAGCATTAACGGTAAAGTGCTGCTAGTTTTAGCGGCACTTTACCTCTGTTTTAGCAGTGATATTCGACTGCTAGCATGGTGCTTTTAACCCCCTAGTGGCCGAAGAAAGTGTTACTTGTGCCCGTGTTGCGCTGCTGCCTAAGTGCTTTGCAGGGGCTTCGGCAGTGGTGCCCATTCATTTCAATGGGCAGGGGCGATGGAGGAGCGGTGTATATGTGGCTCCTCCACTGCCCCAAAGATGCTGCTTAAGTTTAATATCATTTTCTTGGGTGTTCACATTCAGTGATCTTTTGTGGATGTATAAGTGAATACAGTCCCAACTGGCATCGTCTATCTCTGTATTTAGAGCGAGCTCCCAGAATGTAAGCTCAGAGCGCAGAGAAGCATATGGCTTCCCAAATATGGAGGCGTAAAGCGCTGAGATCACTTGGTTCCGGTGAGCTGAGACAGAACACAGAGATTCAAAAACTGTGGGTGCCTTGGCATAGCCCTCTCTGCTAAACTGGTTGTCCAAGTAATGCTTCAATTGTATTTAAGTCCAGAAAGGAAATGAGTCTGTATCGGACAATTCTGCAAGCTCCCTCTGACTAATGAACTAACCTCTGCGAAAGAAATGTCTCGCCTGCATCGCCTCATAGGGATAGAGAGATATTTGGTATCAGATGGCACAAAGAATCAGTCACTGTATAGTCTCTATTTGAGTATGAGTATTTTAAAATGTCAATAACCATAACATTTGTAATAATATAGGGGAAGCACCGTCGGCAGCAACAGTCTTGAGAGGAGAAGCAGGGCTCTCTAAAGAATTCGAAAACACAAAGAACAGGGAGAAGGTGCGCCAGACTAAGTGCAGCATAAAATATAAAGTATTTATTAAAATAAAAAACATATGGCCAAATGGCTACTCACAAAGTTCAGAGTGATTTAGGTTTCCAGCTTAACAAAGCTGGAAACCAATGAAAACCATTGGAAATACAGAGGTGCTGCTCCAAATCAGCTTTTGGAACACAGAGGCAAGCCTATTGTCGTCCCCCCTGTCTGCTTTTATACTCCATCAGCTCTGCAAACCCCGTGGACCGGATTGAGACATGGATACATCTCTATTTCATTTACATGCCTAAATCACTCTGACCTTTGTGAGTAGCCATTTGGCCGTATGTTTTTTATTTTAATAAATACTTTATCTTTTATACTGCACTTAGTCTGGCGCGCTTTCTCCCTGTTCTTTGTGTTTTCACCTCATAGGGCCATTTTGTTGCCAAGTAGGCCTTAGACATGCCCAGAGGGAAGTCTGGGTTACCTTTCACAGGGGTAATAGGGCACGCTCTGTCAAAGCTGGAAAGGGTTGCCCCAATAAGGGGATGTGAGTCAAGAGCAGGCGGTACATGTTCCTTATAGAACCAAGGCACTTGAGCCCAATTCAGAACCTGATATTAGGCGTTCAAGGTCTCCATCACCCACAATAAATGGACCACCCAAAAGTAGCGTTGCAGGTCAAGGAGACCAATTCCACCACTTGACTTTGGCAAAACCAACTTCACCCATCCTATTCGCACCAACTTGCTTCCCCATATAAGTGTCCTTCACATTGTTTTGTAGGTTGCAAAGAAAGAAGGTGGTAAGCGAATCTGAAGAGTCTGTACTTTATACAATAAGTGTGGAAAGACCGTCATCTTCAGGGTGGAGGCCTGTGCAAACCAGGAGATGGTGGCCACGCCCCATCATTCTAGTGTAAGAATATAGAGCAGGGGGGGAACGAGGGCATCCCTGTCTGGTCCTAGTGTGGATAGAGAAGGTGCTCGATAAGTGCCCATTAACCTTTACTTTGGCCGTCGAATTGGCATGTAAAGATTGAATATAAGCTTGCATATGTTCTCCGATCCCCAGGGCACCCAAGACAGCGTCCATATAGTCCCAGGCCACTCGATCAAATGCCTTCTCCGCATCCATTGCTAAAAAGAAACCCTTCCGCTGCTTGGAGGTAAGCCAGTGATGGAGATTCAGGGCTTTAATAGTATTATCAATGGCTTCCCTACCAGGGACAAATTCTACCTGATCTAGACCAACCCAAACCAGGACATGGTAGGATAATCGGGTTGCCAGAATTTTAGAAAATAGTTTTACATCCACATTTAAAAGGGATATCGGCCTATAGTTAGTGACATTTGCAGAGTATTTTCTTTGGGTATCACTGATTTGTAAGCTTCTAGCAAGGTTTCTGAAGGGCAGGAGGTAGTAGCCAAGGCATTGAGGGCCTTGAGGAAACCTCAGGCAAGAAGATCTGCAAAGCTTTTGTAGTATTGTGCAGAGAAGTCATCTGGTCCTGTTCTTTTGCCCGATTTTGCAGCCTTCGATGCCACCTCCCATTCCTCTAACGACAATGGACATTCTAGCGCTTTCCAATCTTCTGTAGACATGGCACAGGGACTTTAGTTGTGTAAAAAGTCCTGGATCAGTTCTATACGTGTGTCATCTGCTAGAGGGTCTAATTCACTCCCTCTGAGATTATACAGTTTACTATAAAAGCATTGGAACTGCTGCGCTTTATCCTCATTTTTTAAATGGATCAAAGCTGATGCTTCAGTCACATGGTGTACCATGGAAGCAAGGGTTAGTTTCTGCATAAATCTGGCCAAGAGCCTGCCCAGCTTATTTCCCTGTTCATAAAACAGCTTTTGAGATAAGACCTGTCATCTCGTACTTGTGAATAATTCTTCCAACAGAAGAGACCTGGTGTCTGCTAATTCTCTGGCTACCTTAACTGCCAGTGAGCCCTTATGTTGTGCTTCTAGTTCTTCTGATGCTCCCCTTTCTTCCGAGCCACTTTGGCTAGCAAGTGGCCTCTCACAAGGCCCTTATGAGCCTCCCATTGAGCCATGGGAGAGACATCTGGCATGTCTTTATGGTGAAAATAGTCGCTAATAACTTGTCTAGTTGTAGTTAAATCACTCGGATCAGTGAGAAGGGAAGCACCTAATCTCCAGATCTTAGTGGACATTTCCCTTTGACGGAAATGAAGAGTCAGTGTGACCGGGTGATGGTCAGAGAGTATCATATTTTCTATGGCGGCATCATAAAGGAAAGATAAGTCAGATTGGTGTATGAAAAGGTAATCTAATCTCGAATAGCATTTGTGCGGAGATGAGGAGAAGGTGTAGTCCTTTTCTCGAGGGTTAAGAGTTTGCAAGGTGTAATGGCGTGTGAGAAACAAAGAGCAGAGAAGGGGAACAATGAGGTACCATTAGAGGTATCAAGAAGCAGGTTCAGAGCCATATTAAACCTCCTAGAATCAGGAGGCCTGTCTGAAAGGTTGTAAGTAGAGATGGCCTTGCGGTTCGCCCGACGGTCGGTTCACAGCAAATTTTGTACAGTATATAGGGTTGTACACGTATAATATACTTTCTTTCAAATATATAAAGTATATTATGGTGCACTGCTGTCTGCTGTGCTGCTAAGTGCTGCCCGATTCTGCAGTTGTCTTTTATCAGTGTAGTGACTGAGGGACAGTTTGGTGTTCTGAGCAGGGACAGTCTGCAAATCACTAGCTACTAGGTCCACAAAGGTCCTTTTATAGGTGCACAGTATATAGGGTTGTACACGTATAATATGCTTTCTTTCAAATATAGACAGCATATTATACTTGACTGCTGTGCTGCTGAGCTGATTTCTGCCCGATTCTGCAGCTGTCTTTTATCAGTGTAGGGGCTGAGGGACAGCTTGGTGTTCTGAGCAGGGACAGTCTGCAAATCACTAGCTACTAGGTCCACAAAGGTCCTTTTAAAGACTGGTATAGGTGTACAGTATTTAGGGTTGTACACGTATAATATACTTTCTTTCAAAAATAGACAGCATATTATACTTGACTGCTGTGCTGCTGAGCTGATTGCTGCCCGATTCTGCAGCTGTCTTTTATCAGTGTAGGGACTGAGGGACAGTTTGGTGTTCTGAGCAGTGTTTCCCGGATCCCATTCAGATCCTCCATGAATACACTAATGTAGCATTCTCATATATGGGACGCCACTAAATATTTCAGTAAGCTAATCTCACCCCATTTACTTCTCCTACACCTTCTAGGCCACCTATTGTTCTCCCCAGAACTGGACTTCCCCATTGCTTTTGATAGGTGGCATCTTCACAAATTTCACTACGCCTACTTCTTTCTTAACCCGTTTATGCCGACAGAACGCATTTATGTGACCCTATTGGGTTTTGCTTTTTTCCTCGAGGCCTCATATTTGCATATCTGTGCTGGGATTGCGTGCACACAGCGTGCTCTCTGCACAGAGACCTGGGTCTCAGCAACAGCCCCGGGTCCCCATACTAATGATCAGTACTCAGAACTCACGATTCTGGGTCACCTGAATACTGTGATAGCCTCTGGTCACTGTGAAGCCTGCTCCTGTGTTTCTCTCTCTGTGAATGGAGGGGAGAGATACATTAGAAAAAAAACAACTGAGTGTAAAAAAATAATAATAATATTCATAATAAAAAATTTGTATTTGGGTCAAGTAAGGGTCAAAGGTTAGGGTCAAAGGTCATGGTCAGTATATTTTGGGTAGGATTTTCTTTTTTTAAAGCATTTTTTTAAATTAGTATCAGTGTCAGCATCAGTGTTAGTTTGTTTTAGGTAGGCAAAAAAAAGCAAAATGCACACTATTGTTTTTGGGCTGTACTAGGGGTACATACAACAACTAACATACACATATGTGGTATCACTGCGATCGGCCGGAGCAGGAAAATTAATTTTGGGTTGTTTTTTGGTAGATTATGGTAGTAACAAAAAAATATACAGCTAAATTTAAAAGAAATATTTATTTTTTTACTATTTTGGGCAAGTTTTCCTACGATAATTAAAAAAAAATCAGTAAATATCCATTACTATTTACCACCAAATAAAAGCCCAATTTGTGCTGAAAAAAATAGATATAATCCACTTGGATGCACAAAGTAGTTGTGATATGTACAGTTTTACTAATGCATGCCAATATTGGAAAATTGTGCTTAGGCATTAACATTTGTTTTACTCTTATGCCGCGTACACACGACCAGACTTTTCAACATCAAAAGTCAGATGGAACAATTCCGGCAGACCATTCGATCATGTGTGGGCTGCAGCGGACTTTTGATTTGCAAAAGTCTGACAGACTTTAGAAATGGAACATGTTTCAAATTTTTCCGCCAGAACTCCGCCGGACCCAGTTCCTACCAAGAAATCCACTCGTGTGTATGCTAGTCCGACGGACAAAAACCGAAGCGAGGGCAGCTATTGGCTACTGGCTATGAACTTCCTTATTCTAGTCCAGTCGTACGTCATCACGTTCAGATCCGTCGGACTTTGGTGTAATTGTGTGTGGCCAAGTCCGTTCATTCGGAAAGTGCGTCAGAACTCTGTCAGAACTCCTTCAGAACTCCGTCGAAAGTCTGTCGGACCTTGTCCCTCGAAAAGTCCGGTCGTGTGTACGTGGCATTAGGTGTGAAGGGTTTAATGGCTTAATGCTTATATTTCACTTCCTGCAAATAAAACACTGTCTTCCCACCCAAGATCATATGAGCCAGCTCTCTTTTTTTGAATTACTTCTATTATACGCCTCCCTCTTCCAAATTGATACCCAAATTGATATCCATCGTTTGTTTAGAACTGAATAACTCTAACAATCATGCAAATCACACTTACATTTCCAAGTGGAAAAATACCTTTGTTGCATTAAAGATAGAAAATAATAATTAATATAGCAGCTCCTACAGAATTCAAGTTTACAAAGATATTATGTATCCTAAACTAGCTATCCTACCTATTGCAGAGAGTGGTAGCTTTTTTTTCTTGCCAAAAATGTCATAAGGCTCTGTTCGCGTATTTGCATGTGTGTTTGCACAGACACATCATGGGTAGAGCAGCCATTTATTTCAAAGGGCTGCCCTGACTGAGAGAAATGCGTAGAAAGAAGTCCCTGACATTTTTTTGAAATCATGCTCTACTGCTGTGACACATGCAGTTTAGTGTGCGAAATCTTGCCAAGGTTCATGATGTGTGGGAATGCCATTAAGAATTATTTTTTGTTCAGGAAAATCATACATCATACTTGTGGTGTCATACAATCAGAACTATGAATTAATTTAATAGCTCTGGAAAATTTTCATGAAACTGATTGAATTGCAGAGATGTCAGCCTGGACACTAGGTGCCTTCTGTTGTTAAGCTCTGTTTAAATGACCTTGGGGGTTATTTACTAAAGGCAAATTCACTTTGCACTACAAGTGTACTTGGAAGTGCAGTCGCTGTAGATCTGAGGGGGACATGCAAGGAAAATAAAAAAACTGCCTTTTAGCTTGCACATGATTGGATGATAAAACCAGCAGAGCTTCCGCTCATTTCAGATCTTCCCCTCAGATCTACAGTGACTGCACTTCCAAGTGCACTTGCAGTGCACAGTGATTTTGCAAAAACAAAACAAAAAAACAGGCCTTTTAAAGTGAAAAGCCAAAGATGTTCTTTGAAATTATGCCTGCATGTCCGTATTTCTTCCTTTAGCTCAATTCTTCCAGTGTCCAGGTGGTTGTAGTATAAATGTTGCAATCAACTGTTTATGGGGTTTATTTACTAAAGGCAAATCTACTTTGCACTGCAAGTGCACTTGGAAGTAAAGTCGCTGTAGATGTGAGGGAGACATGCAAGGAAAATAAGAAAACAGCATTTTAGCTTGCACATGATTGGATGATAAAATCAGCAGAGCTTCTACTCATTTCAGATCGACCCCTTAGATTTAGAGCAGCTGCACTTCCAAGTACACTTTCAAGTGCATTTGCAGTGCAAAGTTACCTTTCGTAAAAATAACCGCCAATCTGTCATAATTGTGTGAGGTATTTGTGAATCAGAATCCATTGTCCAGTCCATGGGGTTCATTATCTTGACAAGTAAGAGAGAGAGAGCAAGAAAGAGTTTTCAATAGCCTCTTAGCTGTTAGATAGGATAGCAAAATAAATGGCATGGGTCACTTTACGTTTTGTTGCTGTAGTGAAACTATAGTGCTGATCACCTATTATGTGTAGAGAGTAGTGGCAAAACTATTGTGGAAATATTTCTGTGATTGTATTGGAGAGTGATAACTATTACCGTCTGAGAACATCATAGTGATTACTCCATACTGCATTTGCATTTTATGTTTAAATGTATAAAATGCAGAGCGGGGTGTGGACATGTAAAAGTTATTTTTTGCCTAAATGCAGAGATTGCAGCAAGGTAAAAAAAAAACAAAAAAAAAAACCTTTTACCATTACAACATCTTTAAATTTGGAAAACAATATTCAGATACATTTTAGAAGTAAGGAATGGTTTTGGAGAAAGTGGTCTGATAATTGATGCAGAAATGACACTCCTGAAAATGGAATTCAGAAATGAGAAAGTTAGCATTTCCCTGCTATGCCTGTTCCAGCATCACATCTAATAAATCATTCCCAGCAGATAGTTGGCATGAGAAGATTTCAATTTAAAGGAAACCTGTTGAGAAAGACATACCGTATATACTCGAGTATAGGCCGACCCGAATATAAGCCGAGGCCCCCAATTTACCCCCAAAAAACTGGAAAACTTATTGACTCGTGTATAAGCCGAGGGTGAGACATGGCTGTCCATCCCTGTGTGTCCGTCCATCCCTGTGTGTGTGTCCGTCCATCCATCCATCCATCCATCCCTGTGTGTGTTTCCGTCCATCCATCCCTGTGTGTGTATCCATCCATCCATCCATCCCTGTGTGTGTGTGTGTGTGTGTGTGTGTGTGTATTCATCCATCCATCCATCCCTGTGTGTGTGTGTGTGTGTGTGTGTATCCATCCATCCATCCATCCCTGTGTGTGTGTGTGTGTGTGTGTGTGTGTGTGTGTGTGTATCCATCCATCCATCCATCCGTGTGTGTGTGTGTGTGTGTGTGTGTGTGTGTGTGTGTGTGTGTGTGTGTGTGTGTGTGTGTGTGTGTCCGTGCAGCCTTGTGTGTGTGTCCAGCCTACCTGTGTCCCAAGCCTCCGTCCCGAGCCGCCGTCGTCCCGAGCCTCCTCCGTCCCGTGCCGTGCCTCCTCCGTCCCGTGCCTCCTCCGTCCCGTGCCGTGCCTCCTCCGTCCCGTGCCGTGCCTCCTCCGTGCCGTGCCTCCTCCGTCCCGTGCCTCCTCCGTCCCGTGCCGTGCCGATGGATCGCCGCTCTTCTCGGCGGCCATTCTACAATTCAAAATTCCGCCTCCGCCTGTGATAGGCGGAACACTCAATTTCCCAGCAGCCTGTGTTCCGCCTATCACGGACATCCTCTCATACTCGTCCGTAGTATGAGAATGAGCGGATGTCCGTGATAGGCGGAACACTGACTGCTGGGAAATTCAGTGTTCCGCCTATCACAGGCGGAGGCGGAGAAGGAGGCGCGGCTTTTGAATTTTAATGTCCGCCGTCTGTCTGCTCGATACGCTGATCGAGCAGTCAGACAGCGGTGACTCGAGTATAAGCCGAGGGGGCACTTTCAGCCTCAAAAAAGAGGCTGAAAATCTCGGCTTATACTCGAGTATATACGGTACAAACCTGTGCTGGCATTCTTGATCCCTTTTACAAATGCCTGATGTCAAGACAATCCTCTGGCTTCACAATTTTGTGAGTCGGTAACCAAGAAAATTTTAGTGTAAAATGATGTCAGAAATTCTGACCTGCATACTTTTTGAGAGGATTTTTGGAATGACAGCTCATGACAGGTTTACAGCCTGTAAGCTCTGTTTAAATGTCAGACTATTCCAATGCGTATTAAATCTAATAAAAGGCAAGGCCTGTTTTCTTTTTATTACAATCGTGTATATTGTATATACCGGTAGTTTAGAATGATAGAGGCAGCTAGAGTGAGCTTTTTAGAAATGTTTGGCTTTTGTATATTTTTTTTCCATTGTGATGTACTGCATATAGCACTGATTTAGTAGATGTTGATTAAATTATCACATAAACACTTAAAATATATCTACAGCCAAAACATTTTTTTTAAAGAAAGTGGAAAAATAGCTCTGGACCCTTTAGGTTTTCTCACAGGTATTGCTATCCTAAAGTATTGATCTTGATGTAAACCATGGGTCTTCAAACTATGGCCCTCCAGTTGTTCAGGAACTACAATTCCCATCATGCCTAGTCATGTCTGTGAATGTCAGAGTTTTACAATGCCTTATGGGATTTGTAGTTTCGCAAAACAGCTGCAGGGCCGTAGTTTGAGGATCCCTGATGTAAACAATCTGATTCCTGGCCAGGCAGCTTCTATTCCTCAGTGGAGCTCTTGGCTTCTAGTGTAATATAACAAAAATGGAAAATGAAGTGCCACAGCACTGCTAAGAGGCCCAGATCCATTTTTCCCCCCAAAAAGTCAAGAGGAAAATCCAAAAGGTATCCAATACAATCTGATTGTAGAGTCTCCTTTGGATCCACCTCTAATGGATCAGGTTGTTTGGATTTATTCTTATGATGCATGATGCTGTTAAGTATGTGGTGGATTGTTCAGTGATTGTGCAGTCAGATTGTATAGTGTATAGTTGTTGGCTATATCATGTTTTATTAGGTCTTGTAGAGATGGGTCACTGCACACGCTTGTAGGTGTATTGGCCTGGGTGCAATCCATGAAAAAAAGTAAAGGCATACCCCACTTTTAAGTACACAATGGGGTTTATTTACTAAAGCTGAAAAGTGCAAAATCAGGCTACTTCTGCATAGAAACCAATGAGCTTCCAGGTTATATTACCAAAGCTTAATTAAACAATCTGGGGATAGAAGCTCATTGGTTTCTATGCAGAAGTGAGCCTGATTTTGCACTTTCCAGCTTTAGTAAATAAACCCAATTGCGTACTTAAAAGCGGGGTATGCCTGCACATAGAATATGCAGTAGGTGCACTGAGTGGGACTTACAGCAGGAGGAATTTTTAAATGTAGTTTAATCACCAAATACATTGCTCAAACTACTAAATTCCTCCTGCTGTAATTTTGAATGTATTTTCATTAGGTCTATATTTTAATCAAAACGTTTTATTTTAAGTATTATTATTATTATTATTGTTTTTATACCCAACTGATGAACTAAAATAGTATGGTTTATTAATCATGTTCTCACACTTGGTTGAGGTCCTTGCATATTGGTTGTCCATTCAGTGTTACCACTTACCTGACACAAATTTTTATACTTCCAATACTATTGGCCTTTGGATATTTGGTTTTAATTATGACCCTGAGAAGAAGACATTGTATTGATACAGGACTGATATGGAGATGTCCCTGATGAAAGGGGCTCTCTTGGAACCCCGAGATATGTTGGCTACTTCTTAGATTGTTCCCCTAACTTTTATTGTAATAAAGTTGTATCTGGACTTCTTAGCAGTGGTGCGATGCTCAATTTCAATTTTTGTTGCAAAACGTTTTTTTGTTTTGTTTTTATTTTACATGGAATAGGCTGTCAGTTTAACTTTTGGATTTTGTTTTTAGAACTGTCACATTTTGGAATTTCCATCACTTTCTGTTACTCTGACATTGGCACCAGGAGGCATAGATAGGGTATATCTAACCAAGCAGAACACAGATGGCAATAAAAATCTGATAGGGGTTCTAACCCTTCCACGTTCTATAAAAAGTAATTCTGAACTATTTAACTTTTTTCTTTGCTATGTTTATATACATTTACTGTACTGTTTGCTAATATCAAATTAGGATTTTTATTTAACCAACACTTCAATTCCACGTTACCCCATAGTTAAAAAAAAAAAAAACTTGCAGTTAAAATGCCCTATACTGTAGCCTATTTATTAATGCCTAAAAAAATCGAATTAATAAAGTTAAGTTCTTAAGAGAATGTCGGCTGCTCACGATTAGCATTCAGTGCTTACCTATCTCTTAAATCAGTTACATAGACTTAAAGGTAGAACATTATCCTGTGGTTCAAGTGGTTATTTCATGCTTCTTGATAATTAAAAACACCCAACTTGAAGGCCTTTTTTTGAAAATGAAAGGCAGTAATATACCTGCATTTAATTTTCTTGTTTCCAAATAATTTGAGCAGACAAATATATATTTTAAGTGCTAGAAAACTATATAGCTTTATTATTTTTTGATCTTGTGTACATTTTGTGGATATTTTAGACTGAAAGAGACACTATTGTGGAAGTTTTGGGTATAGTTGTAACAATTCCATAGATGTAAATAAATTCCTTTTTTTGTTTTTGCATGCACACTGCTTTGTGGAACATTTTTTTAAAGATGTTTTTTGTACACTGGACAGTCTCCTGCTGTACTAGCAGGGGCGTACCTAGAGCATTTGGCACCCAGGGCCCATCCTATATCTGGCACCCCCCCCCAACTGTAAAAAAACCCACAAAAAAACACCCTCCTCTGCCAAGATCAGCGTTTTTTAATCCTGCTTTCTTTTTTAAATGGCGCTGTTGGCTACCGAGTAAACCGGAAGTGCCACTGTGCTGTCGCTTCCAGTTTTCTACATCGGAGACCTGATCAAAGGCAAATTCGGCTTTGTTCGGGTTTCTGGCCAGCTGGCTGGTGGCTCAGGTCTGCGGGTGGGATGGGAGACCTGGGCGGAGCTGTGGGGGGATGAGGACGTCCCCTCCCGCTCCTTGTAATAACAGCCGATGCTGTTCATCCATGGTAGCCAGTGACAATTGACGGGAAAGGACAGAGGTGTCAGTCACTCAGGTGTGAACAGATGCCAAATTTTTGGACAGATTGTGCCACGGTCAGGAAAGTGGAGAGCCGGACTGGAGCTGCTATGAGGGAGACATCAGAGTGAGACAGCTGACAATACAAAGTATGGCCCATACTTTGCATTATCTACTGTCCTCAGGGACAGATCTGATCCAGAGATCCCACTGTATGGCAATCTCTGGTTCGGATCTGTCCCTGAGGACAGCATTGGCATTGAGGATTTGATTCAGATTTGGGAACTGACCTGCTGACAAGGCGTGTTGCTTGCTGGACCGTGGATGGGATCTGATGGCCGCAGGGAAGATGGCAAGATGCTGCTGTGACCTGCTACTTGCTGGATGGATCTCATGGCTACAAGATGTGGGTGTAAGTCCCCCCTTTATCAGACCAGCTCATCTACTCTATACCTGGTTTGTGAACACAGCAACACCACCCCCCCTTAGCAGGTAAGCTCACAGCTCAGCTACTATAGGTGGGTGGTGGTCACACAGCAATATACAGCACACACATGGATTCTAAAACCTGTATACAGCACCCACTTGGATTCTGCAACCTGTACATAGCACACACCTGCATTCTGCAACCTGTACATAGCACATACCTGCATTCTGCAACCTGTACATAGCACACGCCTGCATTCTGCAACCTGTACATAGCACACGCCTGTATTCTGCAACCTGTACATAGCACACGCCTGCATTCTGCAACCTGTACATAGCACACACCTGCATTCTGCACCCTGTACATAGCACACACCTGCATTCTGCGCCCTGTACATAGCACATGCTTGTATTCTGCAACCTGTACATAGCAAACGCCTGCATTCTGCAACCTGTACATAGCACACGCCTGCATTCTGCAACCTGTACATACAACACGCCTGCATTCTGCAACCTGTACATAGCACACGCCTGCATTCTGCAACCTGTACATAGCACACTCCTGCATTCTGCAACCTGTACATAGCACACTCCTGCATTCTGCAACCTGTACATAGCACACGCCTGCATTCTGCAACCTGTACATAGCACACGTCTGTATTCTGCAACCTGTACATAGCACACGCCTGTATTCTGCTACCTGTATATAGCACAAATCTGGAGTCTACAACCTGTACATAGCACACGCCTGCATTCTGCAACCTGTACATAGCACACACCTGCATTCTGCAACATGTACATAGCACACGCCTGCATTCTGCAACCTGTACATAGCACACACCTGCATTCTGCACCCTGTACATAGCACGCACCTGCATTCTGCACCCTGTACATAGCACATGCTTGTATTCTGCAACCTGTACATAGCAAACGCCTGCATTCTGCAACCTGTACATAGCACACGCCTGCATTCTGCAACCTGTACATAGCACACGCCTGCATTCTGCAACCTGTACATAGCACACACCTGCATTCTGCAACCTGTACATAGCACACGCCTGTATTCTGCTACCTGTATATAGCACAAATCTGGAGTCTACAACCTGTACATAGCACAGGCCTGCATTCTGCAACCTGTACATAGCACACGCCTGTATTCTGCAACCTGTATATAGCACAAATCTGGAGTCTACAACCTGTACATAGCACACGCCTGTATTCTGCTACCTGTATATAGCACAAATCTGGAGTCTACAACCTGTACATAGCACACGCCTGTATTCTGCTACCTGTATATAGCACAAATCTGGAGTCTACAACCTGTACATAGCACACGCCTGTATTCTGCAACCCCCCCCATCAGGTCAGCTACACTATACCTACTACACAGAAACCCCCCCCCTTCCCCTTCTATGACAGACCAGCACAGTAAGGATGGCAGGACAGACACACTCCTCCAACATCTTCTCACAGCTCACACACACCCTATCACCGGCTCACCTCGGCTCTCAGCTTCAGCTAGGGGGGTTTAGACTCCAGAAGATGGTGTGGACACAATGTGTAACAGCAACCACCCCCGCGCTGAATGATGACACACTCAGTTCGGCTGCTCAGCAGTGGTGGGTGGAGCTAGCAGGTGAAAACAGAAACTAGACCATACTATTTCGCCACAGTGCTGGGGGTGTTCCAGCTCACAAAAAAACTCACAAAAAACAGAGCAGCCAGAGCCAGGGATTCCCTTCAAGATACTGTCAGACAGTGTCTGAGTGCAGAGTGAACCCCATAGCAATGCCACCCAGCCACTTACACCCCCCTCAATGTGTGGCACCTGGGGCGGAACGCCCCCCCCGTCCCCTGCTTGGTACGCCCCTGTGTACTAGTACTCTAGCTAAATTTAAAAGTGATTGTGAGTGTGTGTTTCAAATATATATTTAACTGTAAAGTCTGCAGTACTTCATAAAATATTCCACATTTGATAAGGAAGGGCCAAGAGTGAGGAGAGGAACTATTAATATACTAATTGATAGTTTATTACTGAGCCAGTGGGTAAAAAAACAAAAATATATATACTAAATAGTTCTTAAGCAGAAAAAAAAGATGTATTTATGGTATGTTTAGCCTCTCTTGTGATTCACATACTTCTGCCACACTGCAACACAGTTGTTGTTTTTTTTTAGGGCTATTTTGTAGTGACCTTTGTTAGCTGGCTGTTCACTGGATTACAAATGAGCATGATCACACTGCTACAATCTTCCCTGTGCTTAGTCCATAGCTACCTACTCCTGCCAGTCCTGATCCTTAATGGCTTAGAACCTATTACCTAACTTTCTTTTACTGATTTTTAATGTGCAGGAGATGGTAGGAATTCAATTTAAATAAATACAATGTTTCAAACAGGCATGTCAACCATGATTTAATCCACATACTGTATGTAGAATACGTAACTGAAATAAAGGGTGTTTTTTTTTGTGATTGCCTGGAATTCTTCCTTATTAAAGTAATCTTAAGTTTTAGAATGGTTCAATTGGCAGTTTTAAGATTAAGAAAAGTGCCATCTGGGCTAATTATGTTCAGAGTATTGTGAACCACTTTATTGATTTTTGAGTAAAATCTATATATTTTAATGAACAGCAATGAACCCCTACTTTTTTATTTATTTTTTATTTTAGAAATGCTGTATACTTACTTTCTTGTTTGAAGATACAGTATAAAACATCTGGAAATGTTGTATAGCAGGGAAGGGTTTTAACATCTTTCAGGCTTTTATTGCTCTTTGTGTCCCTGCTGGGGAAAGTCACCCTCTTTATTTGTCACATTGACCAATATTTTGTTGTGTTTTTAGGATAGGAAATAAAGGGAGACATCACCAATTATGTGTTCTAACCATTACTCTACTCTACTCTATTCAAAAATAAAAAATAACATTTTTAAAGGATCTGTTAAAGCTTTTTTTCCCTACAATGTGTTCTGCACTCCTGTAAACCAATCTCAGCTGAAAGAGGGCTAAAGCCCACTGTTGGCTGATGTGACTAAGCCAGTCTAGGCTCTGAAAAGATCCAGACTATAAAGTAGACATACACTCCGATGCCTAAATCAGCAGCTGGCTTAGCCTCTTAGCGATCCACTGAGAAACTGAGCCAGCTGTTCCCACCTCCACAAGCTCAGGGTTAAAGGTCAGGGTTTGGGGCAAAGGTCAATATATTTTGGGCTGGATTTTTTCTTTAAATTAGCATCAGTGTCAGTTTCAGTGTGTTTACAAACAAAAAAAAAGCAAAATGCACACTATTGTTTCTGGGTTGTATTACGGGTACAAACAACAAATAACATAAACATATGTGGTATTGCAGCAATCGTCAGGAGCAGGAGAATTTATTTTGGGTTGTTCTTTGATGGTAGGGTATGGTAGTAACAAGAAATATACAGATATTTAAAAAGTTTTCCATTGATAATAATAAATAAAAAAAAAGAAATTCTTAGTACGCCGGACTGCACGCTGAAAAAGTCAGCTGAAGCCCACACACGAGCGGACTGTCCGCTGAAATGTGTTTCGACGGACTAAGTACGCCATACAGTCCGCTCGTGTGTACGCGGCATAACAATAACTTACAAAGCCATCCACAATTTGGCCCCCAGCTACATTACTAACCTGGACTGAAAATACCAACCAAATCATTCTCTTCGTTCCTCCCAAGGTTCCTCCTGCTCTCTAGTTTCCTTGTCACCTCATCCCATGGTTGCCTCCAGGACTTCTCCCGAGCCTCTCCCAACTCTGGAATGCTCTTCCCCAATCTGTCCGACTATCTCCTACTTTGTTCAGTTTCAGACGATCCCTGAAAACTCATCTTTTCAATGAGGCCTATCTGGTCCCCATCTAACAACTGTACATTTATTTTCTCCATCAGTCACATCCCCCACAGTTATTACCTCTTGTATCTCTTGACACCCCCTATTAGATTGTAAGCTCTAATGAGCAAGGCTCTCTGATTCCTATTGTATAAAGTATATTGTAGTAGTTCTGTCTACCCCCAAGTTGTAAAGCATTGTGTAAACTGTGTGAGCTATATACATCCTGTAAAATAATAATAATGAAATAAGTAAATAGGCAATTGTGCTTTTCACATAAATAAAGTGAATCTTTACACAATTTATTTTGTGAACATTCTCAGCACCTTTAGTAAATAGGCTTCTTTGAATGTAGTTACCAGTGACCCATGTGGTGTATAAGGCATTAATCCTGCATGCTTTTAACCATTTTTAAACCTAATAAAGTAAAAGCAAACAAAATACTGTGCAAATATAGTTGGAGGAATGACAGAGAAATAAGATGTAACATTAACTAATGAAGAATTGGTACATGGAATGGGCAACTTAAACACAGGTGGAGTTTAACCTCTTGCTGACCCCCGCCGTTAGTTGACGGTGGCAGAATGGCTCCCTTAAACGAATCGCCATAGCTGTACGGTGGCTGCTTTAAGGGGTATAGGGGGTGCGCGTGCCTGCTGCGTCACTGAGAAGCTGATGTCATGATGTCTGCCGGGCACCCGCGATTGCTCCTGACACACCCGGATGGGGATGTGTGTATGTGTGTGTAAACACACACACATCCCCATTCTGGCAGGGGAGAGGAGTCAGCTCATGTGTTCCTAGCATATAGGAACAATGATCGGTCTCCTCCTCCAAGCAGTCCCACCCCCCCTACAGTTAGAACACATTAAGGGAACATATTTAACCCCTTGATCGCCCCCTTGTGTTAACCACTTCCCTGCCAATTACAATTATACAGTAATCAGTGGCTATTTTTAGCTCTGGTCACTTTATAAATGTCAGTGGTCCCAAAAAAGTGTCAAAAGTGTCCGATCTGTCTGCCGCAATGTCGCAGATCGCTGCCATTTCTAGTAAAAAAAAGTGAAATAAAAATGGCATAAATCTATCCCCTATTTTGTAGCAATAACTTTTTGCAAACCAATCAATCAATCAATATACACTTATTGCGCTTTTTATTTCAACAAAAATATGTAGAAGAAAATATTGGCCTAAAATGAGGAAGAACTTTTTTTTTTTAATTTTGGGATATTTACTATAGCAAAAAGTAAATAATTTGGTGTTTTTTTTCAAAATTGTCTGTATTTTTTTGTTTATAGCACAAAAAATAAAAACTGCAGAGGTGATCAAATACCACTAAAAGAAATCTCTATTTATGGGAAAAAAAGAACATGAATTTTGTTTGGGTACAGCGTTGCACGACCGCGCAATTGTCAGTTAAAGCGATGCAGTGCCGTATTGCAAAAAAATGGCCCGGTCAGGAAGGTGGTAAATTCTTCGGGGGCTGAAGTGGTTAAAGAGGAATTCCCTACCCAGTATTTCTACGGGGCTGGAACATGAAAAAAAGTATTCTACTAAATGTGTGTATTATTTGAGTGAAGGCCCTCTTTTAATTTAACATGTGCATTTATGGGTTAGGTTAGCAATTCCTGGACAAGTGTATTTATTTTTGAGGTTGTAAAGGCAGAGAGAATAGAAACATATCATGTTGTCTGCTCTGTTCAAGATATAATGAACTTGAATGTGGAGACTGAATCAAAGCTTTTTTTCTAGGCTCCCCATACCTTGTGCAGGGGCTTATAAAAGACTGAGAGGAAGCTACTAAAAGCCTAGAAGGGCAGGAGCCAGGAGCCAGGAGCCTCTGCACATAGTTTAAAGCTATGGACTACTGATCCAAAAAAAAACAACACAAATTAGTAGTTTTTTTTTTAGCTATTTGGAATTCATCATACACAAAATAGAACTTTGTCTCTCAAATGGTAAATTTTGACCTTACCCATCGTACTGTATCTATTATTCATATCATGAATGCATTGTACACACGACCAGTTTTCCCATCGGAATAAACAATGACATTTTTTCCAACGGAATTCCGACAGAATTCCGCGGAAGCTGTCTTGCTTACACAGGATCACACCACATTCCGACCGTCAAGAAGGCGGTGATGTACAACACGTACGACGGGACTAGAAAAAGGAAGTAGAATAGCCAGTACCCAATAGCTTCTGTCTCATACTTGCTTCAGAGCATGCGTCGTTTTTGGTATGTTGGGACAGCATACAGACGAGCGGTTTTCCCGATAGGAATTTGTTCTTTCGGAAAAATATAGAACATGTTCTCTTTCTAGGTCCGTCAGAATTTTTGAAAAAGTCTGATGGGGCATACACACGATGAAAAGCTCCCGTCTGACTTTTTCTGTCGGAAATTCCGACCGTGTGTACGGAGCATGAGGCTAGAATTAACGCCTTTACCCGAATCTGAAAAAAAAACTCACATTGAATGGGACTTTATAAGGAAACTTTAAAGCAATAATACATTTTCCATTTTATTTTGTTTAAAAATATATTTTTTTTTTATTTTGAATACTTAATTAAAAAGATTTTTTCATTAAAAATCTTTTTGCATGAGTTTCTATTTTATATATAATACAACCTATATAGCCTGGGCTAGTGCCTTAGTTATACTAGATTGTACATAACATATATCATGTATGAGACAGACAGTGGTATTCCCCAGCCTCTTGCGATCATACTCCACCACCATGGAGCACAGTTGATGGTTTCAGAAGTTGGGGAAATCCAACACGTTTTAATAAATTCAAACAATATCTCCCTCAGGGACTGTATACCACTCTGTAATAGAAACATCTTATTTTAGAGCCATTTTAACATATACAGTTAATTCCATATCATCCATCATGTAGGAAGAAAAGACTTACATAGTATTTCTATCTTGACTAGGGTGTCTATTCCATAGGCATATTGTACCCATGCAGCACTAAAAGCAATACACAAGGAATGCCAAGTCATCCAGTTCATGTGAGTCACCACTGCCAAAAAGGGGGAGCTGAAAACAAACATATGTTTATGATCACCCATAGGGTCATGTAAAAAAGGCAATCTATGGGGAGAATTAAATAAAATCCCCCGTGTCCTCCATACTCACATCAAAAAATAATTTATCAGGCTGAATTTGTCACTCAGACTATCCAAAGAAAAGGCAGTCATCCCTCTGCATGGTTGTTGTCCTCCGCTGGAGACCTCCACGGACTTCCATCCACTATCCACCAATAATGGGGAGGAATTGCAGCCGTATCACTTCCGGCCTCTTCAGATACCATCCAACGACACGGAAAGTTGGCTCCTCCCTATCTCAAACCAGGAGCAATACGCATCGCTGCACATGCTCCACCAGGTGCAAAAGCTCCCATGGCTTGAAGGTGGGGTTGATGCAGTGCGACGATATCTCATGGGGCCTTACCATGCCGGTTGTAATTGCCATCAAATCAGTACTGCAGTAACCATGCCTTGTGCAGAAAAAACACTCCAGTCATTACAGTTACAATGTTAATCTTAACCTCCTCGCGCCCGCCCTATAGCCGAATTACGGCCGTAGAGCAGGCGCGTTCGTTCGGGCGGTCGTCCCTGGACGGCCTGATGTTTACTTCCGCAATGCGCGCCGCCGCGGGCGCGCATCGCGGAAGTTCTGTGTTCGCCGTGTCCCCCGGGGACAGGCAAACACAGATCGCTGTAAACGGCCAATCACAGCGGCCGTTTACAGCGTGATCGGCGTGTCCAATGGGAGATGATCTCATATGTAAACATATGAGATCATCTCGCAGCACCGCTCTCCTTCCTCGCACAGACAGTGCAAGAGGGGAGAGATGAACGGCTGCAGCGGCAGCCGTTCTGATTCTGGAAAAAAAAAAAATTAAAAAAATGAAATAAAAAGTGCCATCCGCCCCCAGCAGTGCCATCCGCCCCCAGCAGTGCCATCCGCCCCCAGCAGTGCTATCTGCCCCAGTGCCATCCACCCCAGTGCTACCTGCCCCCAGTGCCATCCACCCCAGTGCTACCTGCCCCCAGTGCCATCCACCCCAGTGCTACCTGCCCCTAGTGCCATCCACCCCAGTGCTACCTGCCCCCAGTGCCATCCACCCCAGTGCTACCTGCCCCCAGTGCCATCCACCCCAGTGCTACCTGCCCCCAGTGCCATCCACCCCAGTGCCACCTGCCGTCAGTGCCACCTGCCCCCAGTGCCACCTGCCCCCAGTGCCACCTGCCGTCAGTGCCACCTGCCGTCAGTGCCACGTGTCATCAGTGCCACATAGTGCCATCTGTCATCAGTGCCACGTATCAGTGCCATTTGTCATCAGTGCCACCTGTCAGTGTCACGTGCCATCTGTTGTCAGTGTCACGTGTCATCAATGCCACTTATCAGTGCCATCTGTCATCAGTGTCACGCGTCATCGGTGCCATGTATTAGTGCCATCTGTCATCGGTGGCACATATTAGTGCCACGTATTAGTGCCATCTGTCATCGGTGCCACGTTTCAGTGCCACGTGTCATCAGTGCCACGTATTAGTGCCACGTGTCATCAGTGCCACGTATAAGTGCCACGCGTCATCAGTGCCACATATTAGTGCCATCTGTCATCAGTGCCACATATTAGTGCCATCTGTCATCAGTGCCACCTGTCATCATTGCCACGTATCAGTGCCATCTGTCATCAGTGTCACGTGTCATTGTCCTGGTGCTTCAAAAGTGTAATAAATAGTCAACAAGTTAGATGTGTAACTTATGTTCCTAGAACACATGATGGCGCTACCTGCATGTTGGGCCTCTCTATGTGGCCAGGCTGTGAAAAAGTCCCACACATGTGGTATTGTAATACTCAGGAGGAGTAGCAGAATTTTTTGGGGGGTGTCATTTGTGGTATACACATGCCACGTGAGAGAAATAACCTATTACAATGACAATTTTGTGGAGAAAAAAAAAAAATGAAAAATCTTAATTTTGCAAAGAATTGTGGGAAAAAAATGACAACATCAAAAAGCTCACCATGCCTCTTACTAAATACCTTGGAATGTCTACTTTCCAAAAAGGGGTCATTTGGGGGGTATTTGTACTTTCCTGACTTGTTCGGGTCACAAGAAGCGAGATAGGCCACCAGTACATCAGATGTGATCAATTTTGTGCGATTCGCACCACAGCTTGTAGACTCTCTAACTTTCACAAAGACCAAATAATATCCACTAATTTGGGTTATTTTTACCAAAGACATGTAGCAGTATAAATTGTGACCAAAATTTATGAAGAAAAATTAATAATTTGCATAATTCTGTCACAGAAACAAAGAAATATGCGTTTTTTTTCAAAATTTTCGGTCTTTTTTCATTTATAGCGCAAAAAATAAAAACCCCAGAGGTGATCAAATACCACCAAAAGAAAGCTCTATTTGTGGGAAAAAAAGGACAAAAAATTCATTTGGGTACAGTGTTGCATGACTGAGTAATTGTCATTCAAATTGTGAGAGCACCGAAAGCTGAAAATTGGTCTGGGCAGGAAGGTGTTTAAGTGCCCTGTAAGCAAGTGGTTAAACCTACATCATGTTTGCATTGCAAAGCAATAGCAATTTTAAGTATATACTACAAGAGTAAATAACCCAACAAGCATTACATTGTTTTGTACATCAAAAAAAAGGAACCCTACAGGGATAGGGTGAACCTATGGAGATGTTGATATTCTCAATACAGGGTTCAGATGGAAGTTAAATAATCCATCAGTTGTTCATCTCTAGATCGGTCTAGAAAACCCTCCAAAAAGGGCCTGAAGCTTTCTGCTTGAGTCCTGGAGGAGATGTGGCATTCAGAGATCTGATTCAGCATACTTTGCCCTGGAGCAGCGCCTTATTCCAATCTCCATCTCTCATTGGAATGTGTACTCTACTTCTAGACTAGAAACATGCCATCTTGTCTGTGCTGTTCAAGATATAATGAACTTGAATGAACTTGAATATGGAGACTCAAAGATTTTGCTCTAGGCTCCACATACCACGTGCAGGGGCTTAAAAAGACTGTGAGAAAGCTACTAAAAGCCTGGAAAGGCAGGAGCCAGGAGCCTCTGAACACTGTTTAAAGCTATAGACTACTGATCCAAACAAAAAACATAAATTAGTACTTTTTTGATCTATTTGAAAATCATTGTACTTAAAATAGAACTTTGTCTCTCAAATGCTAAATTTGACCTTACCCGTAGTATTTATCATTCATATCAGTGAGGCTTGAATAAAAGCCTTTACTCTTAGCTCCATGTGTAATTGTGTATAGGTTTAATGGTGTAACAACTAACATGTAATGGTTGCAGGTAACTGGTAACAGCAGTTCTTTAAAGTGGATGTAAACCCAATTTTATTTAAAGCGGGAGTCCGCCGGGAGTCCGCGTTTTTTTTTTTTTAAAAGCCAACAGCTACAAATACTGCAGCTGCTGACTTTTAAAATAGTGACACTTACCTGTCCAGCATGCCCGCGATGTCGGCACCCGAAGCCGATCTCTCGATCGTCTCTCGGGTGCTGCCGCCGCCATCTTGGGTATGGGAAATAGGAAGTGGAGCCTTTCGGCTTCATTTCCCGGCTCCCTACTGCGCATGCGCGAGTCGCGCTGCGCAATAAGGATGGACCCGCTGCCTCTGGGATCTGTGTGTTTCCCAGCAGGCAGCGGGGGACTTTCGGAAAGGGGCGTAATCTACGCCCCTTTCCGCAGAGAGCTATCCCGGAAGTGGGTGCAGATACCTGTACTGTACAGGTACCTGCACCCCCCTCCCCTCTGAAAGGTGCCAATTGTGGCGCCAGAGGGGGGGAGAATTCCAATGAGTGGAAGGTCCACTTTAGGGTGGACCTCCGCTTAAATTTTTTATTATTATGTCATAATGTAGAGTATAAGATTTCCTATCATTTGAGCCCAGTCTTGCCACAAAGAGTTCAGCTCTGAGCAATCCTCTTTTATTGTTCAGTGAGATAAATTTTGACAAACAGAGAAAAACTTTGTCAAATCCTCCCCCTTGCTGTGAGTAACAGGTGATTTACATATCTCGTGCACTACCCTAAGAGACATGCATTATTTTTTAATTCCCTCCCACTCCTTTCTTCTGCTGCTCTGAAAGGATTGGCTGTTCCACACCTCAGCATGATTTGGCATGCTGAACTCATGTGGAGACTTTTCTGGGTTTTGACTGGATGTTTGTGATCATAGCAGAAGTTCAGTGTAAGAAATACACAGTAGAAAATGCATGTTGATAAGGGGAGTGTAGAGGTGTAGAGGTGGGTGGGGAGTCTACTGACATCACGACTGCACCCACTGAGCCCTGAAAAACAGACACACCCACAAAATCTTCAGTTTTTCGGGTCTCATAGCAGACAGAGGGGAGACATTTGACAGATAAGTATACATGCAGGAGGCATGTATATCCTTCTAGATAACCAATATTGCAGTAGTTTAGAAAGGATGAGAGTGGGTTTACATCCACTTTAAGAAGGCTATGTTTCATTTTCTTCTACAAAAGGTAAAATACTTTTGTTACATTTTTTATAAGAAACAATAAGCTGGACAGTTGAACCAGCAGTGGAACATCCCCATAATATTTTTATGTAGCAACTGACATACAGATTATTACATTTGGAAGTTACTTATTTCCAGTGTGTAAAACTTATTATTTAACTATATATATATCAGATTTTCTGATACATGAGTACACACATACCTTGCCCAAGGGCAGTGGTCTCCTGCCACTTGCTCAGTATGTTTGACTTAATGAAGGTGTTGACAAATTTTCCTTTGCAATGTGTAGAATATTACTTATCTTACACCCACTGCTTGAGTCTCCAGTCTTTGCTCTCCTTCACTTTTGTCTCAGGGACACACTCGCAGCATAGCGGTTGCTGGATTTAGCCAAAAAAATGGAGCACAGGGTGCAGGCATCTAACACACCCTGAAGTGTCAGATGCCAAGATTCTCCAGCTGGTTTTATAAGGAGCCAAAATCAGAGGCATGGGCAGCAGGACACATATGAGTATTTTTCCTCTTCTTTTGTACATTGCTTTTTCTTTTTTTGGATGACAGAGTTTCTTTAATTAACCGGTTCCCGACCAGCGCACGACGATGTACGTCGACAGAATGGCACGGGCAGACATATTGGCGTATGGTCCCGCGCTGGTCGGGACCCCCGTGAGTCCGGTCGCGGGACCCGCGGACTCGATCGCCGCGGGCATCCCCGCGATCGTCTCACGGGACGGCTGAATGGAGGAAATGCCGTGTAAACAGCATTTCTCCATTCTGTCTAGCAACTAGTGACGCTGATCTCTGCTCCATGTGATTGGAGCAGAGATCAGTGTTCACTAAATGAAAGCCCAACCCCCCCACAGTTAGTGACACACCCCTAGGAACACTTAACCCCTACACTGCCACCCACTGGTTAACCCCTTCACTGCCAGTGTCATTTACACAGGAATCACTGCATTTATATAGCAATGATTACTGTATAAATGACAATGGTCCCAAAAATGGGTCAAAAATGTCCGATGGGTCCCCCACAATGTCGCAGTCACAATAAAAATCGCTGATCGCCGCCATTACTAGTAAAAAAAATAATAATAAAAAATGATTAATAAAAATGCTATAAAACTATCCCTATTTTGTAAACGCTATAACTTTTGCGCAAACCAATCAATAATCGCTTATTGCAATTTTTTTTACCAAAAATATGTAGAAGAATATGTATCGGCCTAAACTGAGGGAAAAAATGTTTTTTTATATATTTTTGGGGGATATTTATTATAACAAAAAGTAAAAAATAATGTGTTTTTTTCAAAATTGTCGCTCTATTTTTGTTTATAGCGCAAAAAATAAAAACCGCAGGGGTGATCAAATGCCACCAAAAGAAAGCTCTATTTGTGGGAAAAAAAGGACGTCAATTTTGTTTGGGAGCCACGTCCGCGCAATTGTCCGTTAAAGCGACGCAGTGCCGAATCGCAAAAAGTGGTCTGGTCTTTGACCAGCAAAATGGTCCAGTCTGTAAGTGGTTAAATAAATATGTGTTTTTTTATACTTCTAGCTAGTGTTTCTCAAAGTTTTCTCAGTCACGACAGCCTTTGAGCATCACGAGTCTCCCTATTCTAAAATGTAAAAAAAACTATACTTACAGGTGCATCTCATAAAATTAGCATATCATCAAATTTTTTTTATTTCTTTAACCACTTGAGACCCGCGCTATAGCCAAATGACGGCTACAGCGCAGATCTCCTTTTCCGGGACTACGTCTATTGACGTAGTCCCGTGCACGAGCGGCCTGCGCGCCTCCTGAGGGGCGCGCGCGGCGCGCTCTGCGATCAGCGAGTCTACGAGACTCGCCTGATCACCGATCCGTGCAAGGGGTTGATCCCGACCCCTTATCACGTGATCAGCTGTCAGCCAATGACAGCTGATCATGTGATATAACGGAGCCGGTAATCGGCTATTATTCCTCCTCACGCTGACAGCGCGAGGAGAAAAAAAAAAAGCCGATCACCGGCGGCCGTGATCGGGACTTCAGTCCCGATCACGGCCAGCCCTGCCAGTGCCCACCTGCCCCCTGCTTTGCCTGCCTGAATTAAAAATGTGTCCCCCCTGTCAGTGCCACCCAGCAGTGCCCATAGTGCCACCCAGCAGTGCCCACAGTGCCACCCAGCAGTGCCCACAGTGCCACCCAGCAGTGCCACCCAGCAGTGCCCACAGTGCCACCCAGCAGTGCCCACAGTCTGCCTCAACAAAGGTGCTGCACCCCAGTGCCACATATCCTTGCCCAGCAGTGCCGCCCATCAGTGCCCAGCAGTGCCACCTATCAGAGCCACCTATCAGTGCCACCTATCAGTGCCCATCAGTCCCATCTATCAATGGTACCTATCAGTGCCCCTTAGTGCCACCCATCCGTGCCACCCATCTGTGCCACCCATCCGTGCCATCTTATCTGTGTCCGTCTTTGCCCATCAGTGCCGCCTTATCTGTGCCCATCGGTGCCGCCTTATCTGTGCCTATTAGTGCTGCCTTAACTATGCCTATCAGTGCCCACCAGTGCAGCCTATCAGTGCCCACCAATGCAACCTATCAGTGCCCACCAGTGCAGCCTATCAGTGCCCACCAGTGCAGCCTATCAGTGCCGCCTCATCAGCGCACTTCAATGAAGGAGAAAAATGACCTGTTTGCAAAATTTTATAACAAACTATTAAACATGATTTATTTTTATTTTTTTGCATCTTTTTTTGTTTGTTTAGCAAAAAATAAAACTCCCAGCTGTGATTAAATACCACCAAAAGAAAGCTCTATTTGTGGGAAAAAAATGATAAAAATTTCATTTGGGTACAGTGTTGTATGCCCGCGCAATTGTCATTCAAAGTGCATCAGCGCTGAAAGCTGAAAATTGGTCTGGGACTGAGGGGGGTTTAAGTGCCCAGTAAGCAAGTGGTTAATTCAATTCAAAAAGTGAAACTTATATATTTTACATGGATGTGTTACACACAGAGAGATATATTTCAATCATTTCTTTCTTTTAATTTTTATTAATATAGCTTACAGCTAGTGAAAACCCAAAATTCAGTATCTCAGAAAATTAAAATATTACATAAGACCAATAATAAAAAAAAAAAGGATTTTAATACAGAAATGTTGGCTTACTGAAAAGTATGTATTTGTACAGTATAGTATGCACTCAATACTTGGTCAGGGCTCCTTTTGCACGAATTACTGCATCAAGGTGTTGTGATAAATCAGTGCAGTATGTCACCTCCGTGACACCAGCCACTTGTCTGCAATTTCTCCCACTGGGGGAGCTTACAGTACCATCCTCCTAGCCCCTTCCCTAATCACATGGTACAGGGTGCTGTGATCTGCCCAGGTACCATGTGATAGCAGTGGGACAATCACAGCATAGGAAACACAGCTGTTATGAATTAATTAATTCATAACAGTTTTGGTGACATTGTGATCACCTGACTGCTTAGCCATGGAAAAGAAGTTGAAGTGAAAGGGAAGAAGTAGCTGTTCAGACCTTGAGGAAGCTTGCTGCAGGAAAATTGTGTGCATATCGGTGTTAAAAATAATATTTTGTACATGCTTCAGTTTTGTAAACAAGCAGTTCATATGGCTAACAAAAACGATGTACCTCAACATACTTCAAGATAAAGATTTTATGTTTTTTTTTTTTTTTTAAATCTTATTTTTCTATCTCTCTTTGTGAGACACCTGAATTTAGTATAGACCAGATGCTCAAAAGCAGTCTAGCTGAGGTGTAGGCAATAACAACTGAAAGATTTTACAGATGTTGACAGCATACTACCAGGATATCTGAAGAGATTATTCCCAACATAACCCAAATTAGGCAAATAGTAAGACTTCTTGGTGCGATGCCCAAATTTAAGATTCTGTAACTGAGAACAATAGATAGAAAAGGATAGGGGGACAGCATGAAAAGAAGGACTACGTAGAACCAAATTCTCTAACAATCTCCATCTCAACAAACCATGAAAGAGGTGAATTGGACAAAATATGCTATGGTGTACACAAGGAGTGTAATGATGGGACCCTCATTTTACAATGAATTTAGAGAGTCTAGGGCAGGGGTGTCAAACTGGCAGCCCTCCAGCTGTTGCAAAACAACGTACCATAATGGCTCTGCCATGCTTGTAACTGTCAGTATTACAATCCCTCATGGGACTTGAGTTTCGCAACAGCTGGAGGGCCACTAGTTTGACACCTGTGGTCTAGGGGGATACCAGTAGAGTCACAGTGGAGATACCAGTAGAAGGCACTATGGTACATATAATGTTCAGTGCTATAGGTTGGGTCCCATACTGTTGGAGATTACCAATGAGTCAGGCTCGTACAAGGTAAGGAACTGGTCCTTGTTGATACTGCAAGTCACAGGATCCTTCATAATAAGGAAAGGGCTAAAGAAAGTCAAGCACAGCAAGCGGTGCAACTATCCATGATGGAAATGGAACCCCCTGAGGAGAAGACTGTGGGATCAGTAGTAGGAATCAGAGATCCCATGGTGCAAAGAACACAAACAAACCAGGCAAGATTCCTAGTAATGTGCAGCAATACCAAAGGAAACGGCTAAAAGATGTGCTAGCTCCAGGAGTATACAGTGGAAGTTACAAGGTGAAGCTGAGCATCCAAACTGCTAGGAGATAAACCACTCAGGCATCCAGTAGGATTAAAATACAGCCTGGCATGGCAAAAGTGGGGGCTCACCTTCATGCAAACAACTGAACAGATGAGACAGAGAACTTTTGACCTAAAGATCTGCTGCTTGAGTGGGAGTTAGAAATGATCATTTATGACTATAGTAACAGATGAAGAATGGAGCTGTTCTGACCCATCCACAGATCACCTGCATTGAGGTGGTATGCACTCTGGTCACCAGAGATATTGGGAATGATATTGCTAAAGAGACACCTTCCCTTAACCACTTCAGCCCCGGACCATTTTGCTGGTTTAAGACCGGGCCACTTTTTGCGATTCGGCACTGCGTCGCTTTAACTGACAATTGCATGGTCGTGCGACGTGGCTCCCAAACAAAATTGACGTCCTTTTTTTCCCACAAATAGAGCTTTCTTTTGGTGGTATTTGAGCACCCCTGAGGTTTTTATTTTTTCGCTATAAACAAAAATAGAGCGACAATTTTGAAAAAAACGCATTATTTTTTACTTTTTGTTATAATAAATATCCCCCCAAAAATATATATACATTTTTTTCCCTCAATCTAGGCCGATACGTATTCTTCTACATATTTTTGGTAAAAAAAATCGCAATAAGCGATTATTGATTGGTTTGCGCAAAAGTTATAGCATTTACAATAGAGGGGATAGTTTTATTGCATTTTTATTTTTATTTTTTACTAGTAATGGTGGCGATCAGCGATTTTTATTGTAACTGCGACATTGTGGCGGACACATTTTGTAAGGTTGCCATGTCAAATATTGTATGACCTCAAATCATCATTGTAAGCTAACCATGAGTTATGGTGTCAGTCTATAACATCAAATTGCAGCAAGCCAACCACTTTCATGGGATTCTGTCTCAGGTTGCTTACTTTTATTTACTGGTCATTTATATTTTTGGTGGAGTAATGCTTTTATTATGCAACCTAATAGAATGTCTCTTGGGTTATTTTTGTGCTTTCTGCATCTTGTGAAATTGGTCATTCCTTTTGCTTACAAAACAAAAATAGCTTTGGAAGGAGATGGACTTCAAATTACATATTTATTGCAATGCAATATCTTAGCATTCAGAATGTTAATCTTTTATTAGTTACTGAATGTTTTACTATGTTTGCAGAATTCTTGCATATTCAATGAATCTTCATACCAACTAGGAAAATGTATACCTGCAGAAACTAATTTCAGTAAAAATAATAATTTTTGTCAATATATCATTATGCTAGTTCAGATTTAATAGTCATTTAGCAAATTAATATGCACCATTTTCCCGCTTAACTTATTATCAAATATTTAAAATAAAATAACTTTTGCATAAATAAACATTATAACATTTTAGCATCTCATTGAGCGTTGACATACTGTTTAAAACAGCTTTATTAGATTCCAGTTTTGTGATCAAATTTTCTAATATAAAGCAACATTGTATAACATATTTACAGGGAATTTTTAGTCTTTTAAACATATTATACTGCAGATAGATTGATGATAAGCTTAAAGAGAACCTGCAACGTGGAAGCTGTGTCTGAAAAAGGTAAGCAATGGGGAAAGGACTAGTCACCAGGGTTTCCTGTTGGCTCCCTGCAGCAGAATGTTTTCATGATTTACCATGTCTTGTTTTGCACTGTGTCTCTGTGTGGAGGTAGCCATCTTATTGGTGTAGCAGGGCTTTGCTTCCTCGTGTCAGAGCTTCCCTCTTGAAGACTGGTGGTCTAATATTCAAAAATTAGTAGGAGGAGGGCAGGAAGCAGATTTGCACAATGGAAATAGCAGAACAAGTGAGATCCTTGCACTACAGTTATTTAGGTACAGCTTCCCCTCCAACAAGAATAGTGAGCAGCACGGTAGTTACATCACCAAGCAGTCAGGGGCACAGTGCTTTTGATGTTCTTACACCAAAGCTTTAAGCTTGTACTGCCATTCTAAGCAAATATATATATTTTTGTAAATACCTTGTATTTAGCATTGTATATGAAGACTCACATATTTTCTGACATACAACTTGCAGATGCTGTGCCTTTTTCAGCTGTGCAGTTTTATGACTGTGTTTTTCTTTCTTCTTATCTCAGTCTGCAGCTAGTGTTTGGATTTACTTTTTTTTTTACTTTAACATTATAGGCTTTCCTGGCTGTCCGTTTTGAGTGATGAAGCACTGATGTACTTAACCACTTAAAGTGGTTGTTAGCCAACTCATTTAACTTCATATAATCCTGTTTGTTTGCTAATGATAGGTGCTCCTGTCTGTGTTTTAAAGAAAAAAAATGCTGGCTATACCTGATTTCAGAGCACCTCTGGGCGCTCACATGACCGACACAAATTTAATTTTTTCAGCAGCCTATAGGCCATTGGGAGCATTTTTTTTTTTACATTTTACTACTATTTTGGGCTAGCAGCATTTTGTTCTCACCCAGGTGGGTTGTTTCTTTTTTGAGTGCAGCTGCAATATATTACATTCTTGGATTTGGGTTTAATACCACCTTAATTTAACATACTTTGAGTATGATGAACATTGTGCTGAATAAACTCTAAGGCCGCGTACACACGCGCGGACTGTTCGCCCAACTTTGTCCGTCAAACAGTTTCGGCAAACAGTCCGCTCAAAATTAGCATGGACGGACATGGCCACACACGACGGACGAACAGTTTGCTGAAACCGTGCGCGATGACGTGAACGGCACGTACGACGGGACGAAAAATACGACGTCCTATACACTGCATTATAACTTTCGGCATGTAAATCCTTTCTGAGCATGCGCGGAACTTAGTTTGACCAACAAGCCTACACACGAGCGGACTGTTCGCTGAAACAAGGTTTCAGCGGACAGTTTTTCGGAAATTCCGTAAAACCTTGTTCGTCAAACTGTCCGCTGAAACTGTCCGCTGAAACTGTCCGCTGAAACTGTCCGCTGAAAGCCCACACACGAGCGGACTGTCCGCCCAAACACTGTTCAGCGGACAAAGTTGGGCGAACAGTCCGCTCGTGTGTGGGCTTTCAGCGGACAGTTTCAGCGAACAGTCCGCTGAACAAGGTTTTTCGGAAATTCCGAAAAACTGTCCGCTGAAACTTTGTTTCAGCGAACAGTCCCCTCGTGTGTAGGCTTGTTCGGCAAACTAAGTTCCGCGCATGCTCAGAAAGGATTTACACGCCGAAAGTTATAATGCAGTGTATAGGACGTCGTATTTTTCGTCCCGTCGTACGTGCCGTTCACGTCATCGCGCACGGTTTCAGCAAACTGTTCGTCCGTCGTGTGTGGCCATGTCCGTCCATGCTAATTTTGAGCGGACTGTTTGCAGAAACTGTTTGACGGACAAAGTTGGGCGAACAGTCCCCGCGTGTGTACGCGGCCTTACTCTGTGATGGTACTTCTTGAAATTGCTGTAAAAGCCTTCAATTACATTTAAATAGTGAAAAGGGCTCATAGGCCCACAGAGCATTAATGGAAGTCAAAACGAGAAGGTTAAATTATTAAGATTTCCATGACATTTAAAATCATATTTCCAACAGTTACGTCTGATTCTTTCACATACTGATGATTGCTGAACTTGTCACAACTCTCGCTTTGGTTCTATTATACAAAAAGTTGTCCCCCCCTTTGATTTTCCCTGAGTTTATTGTAGCTCAGGGCTGTACTATTACAATTCTCAACACCACAAAAGAACTGATTGTCCTTAGACACCCTCGTAATTACTTCACCATACTTTCATGAAATGACACAATTTAAAGAGTAACTCCACTTTTGTTGAAAAAAAAATATCCCCCTCTGGGTGATCTACAGTATGTACATTGCAAAAAATGTAACACACTTTCTTACATATTCCTACCTTTTCTTTTTCTGAAGAAATCACAGTTTGTCTGTGCCCATGTGGAAATCTAATAAGAGTGGTTTCTTAATTAACAATCAGCTGCTGCACTTGCAGGACTCTAATGAGAAAAAATGTTAGGATCTGAATTCCTATTAGGAGTATCTCACTAAAAATTATATTTTTGTTGCAGGGGATGCCTGAAATTGGACTTGTATGTTATTGTAGACTTATGGAAAAATTTGTGAGCCAATCACACAAGCAGGAAATTAGGTTTCTGGGTGGCGTTCTGTACACATTCTGTGTAGAGAACACCTCCAGGTATAAATACTGCATTGCATTTTACTGAAAATTTACACTGCTGCAATATGACTTGTGTCACAATTGTATATGATATATATATACCGTATATATATATATATATATATATATATATATATATATACTTTTTGCTCTTTTTTTTTCCTATGAAAGTGAAGTTACCGTTTAATAAATATTGCCAGGATATTAGTCACAATTACTACAAAAAACTAAAACAAAACACAGTTACACATATACACATTTAATTATTTTTAAAGATCGCTGACACTGTGGACTCTGTAATTACATGTCTTATCTTTAGTGTTTCATAATATTAAATTCCTATAATTGATTGCACACCATCTAAGGTTTCAAATTAGGCTTTCTGGGATTGCTACTGCTACATGTAGGACAGACTTTAAATGTATTACATTTAAAAGGTAATTTTATTGTCCCATTTAAATCATGGTTTCTCTGGAACAATAAGGACAATCATTATTATATCCTGCTTTCCCAAAAAGTCAGTAGCTAGAATGTCTTGGAATGGTAGATGATCTTTGCTGCTGGAAGTATTATCATTGAAAGCTATAACAAAGAAAATGAAATAAAAAACAGAGCACAACAAACACTGCCAGTAAAACTGTACCTTGCCATTTCAGTGTTCAATAAACACCTTACAGTATTTATTGAGGATGGTCCCTGTTTTAGGGATGCTGGTCATAGGAATCTGGGAGCCCACCTAATGACCTTCTTTGCCCATGCAGGTCCTGCTCTGCAACCAGGTATTGCTAAGTGGACACTACATATAAAAAGAGACCAGGGACCTGTCTTTGAAGGCTTTGCTACCCTAGAACATTGAAGCTAATTCTATCAGCATTATTGTTTTGTATTGACGCTCTAAAGAATGTAATTCACCAAATCTCTAAAATGTCCCTTATCTTTGCGCTTATGTGCAGGATTGTGTGATTGGAGTTTTGTCTGCTGAACCTGCTTGTACAAAGCTTCTTTTACGCAGGCCTTTTGTTGGTGAATGTGTATTTGGGGAATTCCTTGATAAATTAATCAAGGAAGTCATTGGGAGGAAAGTACTCCTACCTGGTAACAAAAAGCCTAAGTCTTCTACTCCTACCGCTACTACCTCAACTCAGCAAAAGGGACATTTTCTCTCTTCCCAGACATCAACTTCCAAACCATGGCTGAACATCACCTTTCTTCACAACCTATGTAATCTCAAGTCCACTAAGCGTGCTGAGAAGCCCTTCTCACAATGAAGGGGATTATTCATTGTTTGGAATGCAGGGACATCTGTTTTCACCAGTCTGGAGCCTGGGCATATCAGACCTCTGGGTCCAATCTGGGATTTTAAAGAGGTATAAAATACACTTTCTATGTTGGACCCCTCCCCATATTTTTGCCTTCCAATCTGCCAGCTTCAGACCAAAAGAAAGCAGATTACTGACCACCTTGAACCAACTTCAGGCACAAAGAATGTTTACACCAATTCCTTCAGAAGACATTTTTCAAAGTTCCAAAATCAGATGGGTGCATTTGCCCCGTACTGGACCAAAAATCTCTAAACATATTTCTTTGTGTAGCAAAATTTCAGATGAATCAACAAGATCTGTCATTGCTTACCTCAGACAAGGAGAATTTTTGGCATCAGTAGGCTTACAAGATGGATACCTACACACTCCCATCTTCCCCTAACATCAATGCTTTCTTTGTTTTGCTATGGGAGATGTTTCTAATTTGTAGCACTATCTTTTGGCGGGGTAATCAAGTCTCCAAAGTCTTCGCTTCAGCCCTCACACTGTAATAGAATTTTCCTGTGATTTGTTCTGAATTGTGTCTCTGTGTGGAGGTGGCCCTATTGGTAAAGGCAGGACTTTGCCCTTCTCATACCAGAACCTCTAGCAAGGAGAACACTGAACAGCATAGTAGTGACATCAACAAATCTCACTGCAAATCTGGAGACACTGTCTAGCAGTCAGAGGCAGCAATCTTAGGGTCCTTTCACACGGGTGTTCAGTTTTTTAGTTCAGTTCAGCCACTTTTTTTTTGGTAAAAAAAAGGATACTTATGTAAATTTTTACATCCGTTTTTCATCCGTTTTTTACAAAAACACCATCCAAGAGGCTTGCTGGTCAGACATGAAAGGAGGGTGCCATGAGCCATGTGGGGGATGATTAAAGCCCGGTGGAAGAAGGTGGTATTCAGCCCGCTGCCTGCAGGCTTGTTGTCGCACTCCGCTAGTGTCCTTGATGGAACCTGCAGATTTCTGAGGGACACTGTGGTGACTACTGTGATGTTTGGAGCCAGTAGCGGGAGATAACCAGGCTAGGCTGTGGGTGGTAAGGTGTGACAGCTGCTGTGAGAAGATGAAACCGAGGAGCCAATCAAAGCCGATGGATCTGGGCACACTGGATGATGTTGGTGCCGCGCAAGAGGTGAGTGGAACAGGAAGCCTGTACGGTGTGGTGGACTGCAAGCTGACTGTTTTCTGAAGCCTTCTCAAGTTTCTACAACATTTTGCAGTTCTTGTTCATCTTCCCACAGTGCAAAAGCTAAAATTTCATATGTTCTTTCTGGCTTTTACCCATAGAGTGCTGCTTTGTAGTTTGTTCCCTGGTTAGTTCTCAGAGAACAAATGTACATGCAGTTTTGTTGGATTGCTAGCTATGCGTTGTTTTTTACAAATACACCCCTTTTTACATGATACTTATAATTTCTTTTGAGGCAACAAAAATGTTTTAAAATGAGGAAAAGGACAGATGTGAATGTCTTTCAGCTATCAGTTTGCATGTAGCGTGGTTTGTGTGTGGTTGTAGATAACCGTATAAATATGCATTTTGTGGTTCCTAAGTAATTAGATGTAACGTTCAGGCTTCTTGCCAAGAAAACATAATTGTGATCTTTAATGTAGTGCTTTTTTATCAAAAGTAGCACAACTGAATTTCTGATGCTAATAAAAAATAGTATCCCTTTTTTTAATCACGTTATGAGATAAGGAGCAGAGAAGCCATTTGCTTTTCTAACACTGCATTCAGCAATAGTTTTTTTTGGATTTGTGATAGATGGCAGGCATGAATATGGAGAACTACAATCATATATACCTACCGGTTTGCATTCAGTTGCCCATTATTGCTGTAAATTGGCAAACAAATGGTTTGTAAAATAGCATACAAAATAGATATCTGTCCATTTCTACCTAAAACTTTCTTTCGAACAGTGAGAAAGGATTACAAGAATAGGTTACTTTTCGGACAGCTTTCAACCACGTATTTGTTTTGCCCCTCTCTGCTGACCTAGCAGATTTCAAACTCCCCTTTGCAAATGCAAAGGGGAGATCTACAAAGATCCAATATCTGCAGCTTCTTGTGTTTTTTGACATCCAGCACCACATGTCCTCTCTCCCTGGCTGTTCAATCACTCTTGCTATCCACTGTGAGGTATCTGAATGCTTCTAGCTGTGCATTGCAAGTCTTCACTATGAATGATAGACATTGCACACCATGCACAGCAGTCATGTTGAATTGCTGTCACTGAAAAAGTGTTATGATGCTGTTGACATCAGAGACTGTAGGATATGTTATAACCATTTGTGAAGGAATAGTCATTAACTACTTCCTGTTGATATTTTTTTTTCTCAAACTGAACTACATTTTTAAAATGTTTTATTGGTTTTACAATGCTTCACCGTCAACCTTTGCATAAATGTATACTTGCCTTGGTCAGGGGTTACAATCTTTTAAAGTAAACCCACTGTCATTCTTTCTAAACTACTGCTATTGCAATATTGGTTATCTAGAAGGATATACATGCCTCCTGCATGTATACTTATCTGTCAAATGTCTCTTCTCTGTCTGCTATGAGACCCAAAAAACTGCAGATTTTGTGAGTGGGTCTGTTTCCCAGGGCTCAGTGGGTGGACTTGTGATGTCAGTAGACTCCCCCCTTCCTGTACACTCCCCTTATCAACATGCATTTTCTCCTGTGTATTTCTCACACTGAACTTCTGCTATGATCACTAACATCCAGTCAAAACCCAGAAAAGTCTCCAAATGACTTCAGCATGCCAAATCATGCTGAGGTGTGGAACAGCCAATCCTTGCAGAGCTGCTGAAGAAAGGAGTGGGGGTGGGAATTAAAAAAATAATGCATGTCTTAGGCTAGTGCATGACCATATGTAAATCACCTGTCAATCACAGCAAGGGGGGAGAATGGACAGAGATTTCACAGTTTGTCCATTTTATTTCACTGAAAAAAGATATGAGGATTGCTCAGAACTGGATTAACTCTTTGTGGCAAGACTGGGCACAGATGATCTGAAATCCCATACTCTATATTGTGCCAGACAAAAAAAAAATAAAAAAAATGGGTTTACAGCCACTTTAAGCTTTTAGCTGACAAGGGCTTTATTATATTTTCTCTATAAAAGTTGAGTTTCATATTAAGGTGTATGTTTAAAAAAAAATTAAAAGTGTGTAATAGGTGGTAATAACACTTTTCACCACTTACCATGGTGATAAGTTCCTAGTAAGGTAAAAATGTAGGTAATACTAAAAGACAGGGAATATCTCATTCCTTCTCTTCACTGTGTATTCTTGCTGATAAGAAAAGAGAAAAAGAGAAAGTAATAGGAATGTACCTGTTTAATAAATTGCAAAGGGTTCTGTTGACTATAAGTTTCAGCAAATACTCTCCGTACAGCCTTAAGCGACATACACATTTGCTTGTCTGTACCGCGTTATTGAGTATGATGTCGCAAGTTGATTGTTTCATTGTTTTGCATACTTTGTTATACCTAAACCCTTTCAACAATGTACTGTGTAACCTGTCTGTGAAATGATAATAAAAACTTTTTGAAAGAAATAAATTGCAAAGGGCATAAAAGTGGCAAATCAATGTGATAAGTATCGACAAAAGCCTCTAGATTCATCACCAAGTCAGATTTGATGACACAGTTTTTTTGGCAAAATAGTGAGAAAAAAGCCAGGAAGTTACCATTTTACACATTCGTAAGTATACCCACAGGATTGCTCAGGCTTTTCTTTATTAATTATAGGACTAGCTGCATAGCTGCACCAGGAAGGACACATGACAAATTCACTTTTGTGAGTGGCAAATATTTTGCCATTTGCAACTGTAGCACCAAATTCACAAATACCCTTTTCACATGGACACCACCATCCAGAGGTGGGCTGGAACTCTGAGACCCACAGGGTGAAAGAGGGCTTTTTTCCACGCAGGAAATTCTCTGTGCTATAAGTAAAATTGAACACACCGCAGCCAAAAAACTAAAATATTTTGAGGTGCACAATGCATGTGTTAGCAACACTAGGGTGCACAGTGGCAATAATTGTGATAATGTTGCAGTGAAATTTTGGCTTGGTGGGAGAAGAGTGCATGGATCTAGTGCAATATCACTCAAAATGTTTATGAGATAAAAAGCAGCTTTGAACCACGGACTGGACATACTTTTCCAGAGGAGACAGTCACTTGGCCAGCTGTACACCTGCAGACAGGAAAACAGTACAGGGAAGAGATGGCACACATCTGTAGCTGTATCTGTACACTCCATGTGGGAGCAGAGGAATGCAGTATTCCAGCCTACTCCCATCAGACAATTGTCAGATTTTCTGAGCGTGTGTACACAAATCAAATCATTATTATTCAACCAAAAAATAAAATAAAAGCCTCATGCATGTGCCCTGTTTCTTAATATAGAGGGTCAACAATGCCAAGAGTTGGTGAAAGCAGGAGTCCGTTCCCCGGAGATAAATCCAAAAAACATCTGGATTATTCTTCTAGAGCTCCCACAGCAAAGGCATATGACATAATTGGTCACGATTAATAAAGCAACCAATTTTTGGTCCAAGAACTCCTCCTCCTGTTCCTGGATTGGACTTGGGTCAAAGCAATAACTCCAAGGCCAATAATAAATAACACCTTATCTCCTCTGATTCCGCAACACATCTGGTTGAAGAACGGCCGTTCAGAAACAAGCTGAAAGGTACGAAATTAAAACCACAAACTGAAAAGCACTAAATGAAAAGCACAAAATGAAAAGCACAAATTAAGACTCCCCAGACTTCTACTAACAAAAAAATTAGCAGAAGGAGCCCAAAGGGTGGAGCTAAAGAGCTGAAAATCCACATAGAATGTCACTATGTTCGTGTTTGTTGGCCAACAATTCCTTGCCGTTTGTATGCAAGACAAAATCCAGGCACATGCCTTTGGACAAAAATCTGAGGTTTTGATCGTGTATATGAGGCTTAAGAGTACAGATAATATTTTTATTTATTAAAAAAAGAAAAATAGGATCATTGACAACTCCCGCATTACGCGGATCAGAAACCGTCTCACCAATTAGGTGGGGTCCTTAAAACAGAAACAGATACATGTCAAAGATGACCACTTACAAAAGGACGTTTTAATTTATGACCATCAGTGGTGTTTTATTGAGTAATGGAAAATCATTATTGTACAACAATGTAAAGTGATAAATAGACTGCTAGGCCATTAGCCAGCAACCCTCCAAAAAAAAAAAAAAATTTAAATTGAGACAACATTGTCACAACATTAAAATAGCACACAGCTGAGCTCAGAGCCATGCAGACAGGAGCCAATCATTCGCCATGCATTCAGCAAAGCCTCACAAGTGCAGGATAATAACTATAGTGTCTTAGCAGGTGGGTCTTGGCAAGCCCCCATGGGCTGATTTTGTGTATTCAATCCAATCTTTATTGGCTAGTCAACGCTATGGACACACAATATTGAGAGGTCACAGTGTCACTCTTGCCGATGATTAGTCTATATTTATGGCTTATAGATAATATGGGATTGGGGACATACTGAAAAAATCCTGTAATTGATGGAATTTTGAGACCTTCTGGTCGCTTCTCAGGTAAATGGATAAAGGTAGTCCCACTCCAGGGGGTTTAACAGTCTGATCATGATTTTGCTATCACAACATTTCAATATACTAAGAGATAGCATCACCCTGGCATAGACATACAAGCATGACAGTTCCAAAAGGTGAATTCCAACCGAGACAGCATTGTGGTGATAAAGTAGTTAGTCGTATGTAGTGCTACAGGTTGGAAGAAAGTGCATGCATGGGGCATGCACTGGTAGTGTTCCTAACAAATCTACTTTTCTAGAGTAAATTTGACCATGTGTTATAGCATATTGCAGGTTTGTTTTAATTGGGTAAATGCATTTTTGCAGCCTATTGAACTAGTATAGCATTTTCATGATGCATCCCAGCACCCTTGCCTTCTAAAAAAATTCAAGCACCATCACCATTTTTAACAATATTTTAAATTAGCAATGCATGAAGTGAACTGAAATACTGTAGTATATCTGTATAATGTATTTATCATTTGTTTTCTGTTACTAAAACTTTGAGGTATCCTAATTATTTTGCTGTTGCTTTAATCTCCCTAGAGGTATTCCGAGTGTGGCTTGGGGTGAATTTTCAGTACCAAAAGAGGTAACTCCCGAGCCACACTTGGAATCGCATCACAGGATCCAGGCAAAGTCACTTACCTTGTCCCCAAGATCCTGCGATGTCCTCCCGCTGTGTCCTCCGCTCGATCTATCACAGTGCCAGGCTCCATTCCCTGTGAGCATCACGACGCACGGGGACGGAGCATGGCGCCAAATTCAAAAAGTTAAAAACACATTACACGTATAGTACACTGTAATCTTACAGATTACATTACCGTATCAAATTATTTCACATCCCCTTTGTCTCTAGTGGTTTTTCCAGTGCCCTGCATGCATATTTATATTATATATACACTGTTCTTTCTGCCTGGAAACTGGAGATTGTCCATAACAACCAAAAAGTCACCCTTTACATCAAAAGTGGTTTTAGACCAGCTAGAAAACAGCGATAATAAATTACATCTTTACATAGTTACATAGTAGGTGAGGATGAAAAAAAGACACAAGTCTATCAAGTCCAATCTATGTGTGTGATTATATATCAATATTACATTGTATACCCCTGTATGTTGTGGTCGTTCAGGTGCTTATCTAATAGTTTCTTGAAACTATCAATGCCCCTCGCTGAGACCACCACCTGTGGAAGGGAATTCCACATCCTTGTCGCTCTTACAGTAAAGAACCTTCTACGTAGTTTAAGATTAAACCTCTTTTCTTCTCATTTTAATGAGTGGCCACGAGTCTTGTTAAACTCCCTTTTGCGAAAAAGTTTTATCCCTATTGTGGGGTCACCAGTACGGTATTTGTACATTGAAATCATATATCCTCTCAAGTGTCTCTTCTCCAATAAGTTCAGTGCTTGCAACCTTTCCTCATAACTAATATCCTCCAGACCCGATATTAGAATCACTTGCAGAATTGAGCTTAAATCATGGGGAGATCCATCATCAAACACTGAAAGTAACGACAGCGACAATTCTGCAACTGAGCATATTTCAGTGTTTTTGATTTGATTACATTATTGAATATTTTTTATTCTTCTTATATTATTATTTTCTATAATTATTTATAGTTATTTATTATATTATAATTTATGATTTCGTGTTTCAAACTTTATTACACCCGGGATGTCTACTAGACTCTTGTTTGGACAGATTTAAGTGTGTTATTACTAAGAATTACAGGCCTACAATATATGCGAAACATTGTACCACTTTGAGCATCAAAAATTTGACATAATCATACGGCCAGGGAGGTTAATGAATGCTTGTAATATGAAAGCCCTTTTCACCTAGGCCTAAACTCCGTGAGAGGAATTAATCAACCCAGGAGCATACAGAATCTGGAGCAATTATGCTTGACAAACAATGTTTCTATCTTTAATGTTAGAGAAAATTGAGTACTGTCCGTGATCCTTTTTTTTACTTTCAATCAATTTTTATTTTTGAAAAGGCACTTACAAATATGCAAACTTAATTTTAAACAGTTTACAGAAGAGTAGGCCTTCTGCCATATGTGAACAAGACAGCAGTCAACAGTCGACATAACGAAGGTGTGTACACATCAAAGTGGTGAACCATATATAGCTCTGTGACCGGCTAATGAAAAAAGAAGAAAAAAAAAGAAGAAAAAACAAAACCAAGGGAGTGTTGTAGGGCTCTGACCCGAACCGAGACTGGTGCATTAATCTGATGAGCTGGACACCCCTATCAGGATCTAACTGTGTCAGGAGAGAGAGGAAGACCCCCAAAACCCCTGACCCTCACGAGCTGGCCACCCCTGCACAGTCTCGGGACGGGACGGGAGATCTCCTATTGAGAGCCCGGTCTGAGCTTGGTTTATGTTGGTCACAGACCTATCTGTATTCAACTTAAGAAAGTGATAGAAGAGAAAGGAAAGAGAGAAGAAAGGAGGGGAGTGGACAGAGGGAAAGGGATGGGGAAGCGTCTGAGATCAGCATGGATAGATGACGTAATGATATGCCACTTGCTGAGTAGGAGGCCGTCAGGGCCATTTTAGGGCTTAGAGTCATAGAGTGTGCGGGGAGGCACTCCCAGCACAAGAGAGATGCCAACATAGCTGGCCAAAGGCCCCCAAACCCTGCAGAATTTTGTGGAGGTATCCATCAAAATGCTGGTCATTTTCTCCTGCGTCACGATCCACGATATCTTCCTCTTAACTGCTAGGAAAGAAGGTCTGGGTTGTTTCCATGCCGCTGCTATTGTAATTGTTGTGCCCAGGAGCATAAAGTGGATCAATATCTGAGCTTCCCTGAGCAGTGAGGGGGCTTGAGCGTTGAGCAGAGCTACCTCTGGTGATCTGGGGAGCTGGCAGCCCGTGACCCTGTGTATCATATTAAAGATTTTTCTCCAAAAGTGCGGAGCCTGGGGCATTCCCACCAAGTGTGGGCCATGGATCCCAGGAGTTGGCATCCTCTGAAGCACATTGGGTTTGCCGTAGAGTAAATTGCAGCCAATTTGGTAGGGGTGAGGTACCATCTTGTTAACAATTTAACACTGGCCTCTATGAGGGAAGTGCTCTGGACCCCTTAAAAGGATCGAGAGAAAGCAGTATGCCAGGTTTCCAGGCTGAGGTTGAGTTGGAGGTCCGCCTCCCAGGCTTACATATAAGGGGTTTTGTCTGTCGGGCGAGTGAGGATTACCGAAATGCTGCCCCTCTGCTCCTTAGCCTGTCCGCACCATAATTCATAACCGGTAAATGCGGGCGGGAGGGGCTTTTCTTTCCAGATTGATTGAATGAACTGAGAAATTTGGTGAAAGCGGAACCTTTCCCTGTCAGTGAGCTCCAGGTGTTCGATGCAGTAGGTGAGAGTGAGCGGGCCCTTGGAGGGGAAATAGTGCCCTATCCGGTATAGCCCCTTGTCCAGGCACCATTTGAAGGCTGATATATTTAGGCCAGGTGGGAAGTCTGGGTTGTGAAAAAGGTGAGCTAGGGGGCGTATTGCTGAGAGGGGATTTGGAAGAAGGAGTAGGGAGTCCCATAGGGAGCATGAATGGGAGAGGGTGGGAGAGAGGATGGGCGGTCTAGTTTTAGGGGGGCACCATAATATGAAGTCCAATGTATAGGAGGGGGTGGCTTTTTTGTATTTAAAGTAGATCAGGGACAGTTGGGATAAGCGGGCTGCTAGGAAGTATTTGTGTATGTTGGGGAGACCCAACCCTCCCCTGCACCTGTGGAGGAAAAGTATGTTCTGTGAGAAGCGGTAACCCTCATAGGCCCATATATATTTTAGTATCTTACTTTGTAGGGAACGCATATGATCCTTCCACACTGGGATAGGGAGTGCTCGAAAAAAATAAAGAAGTTTGGGGAGAAGGGTCATTTTAATAGAATTGATCCGGCCCAGCCAGGATAACTCGTGTTTGGACCATGAATTAAGGTTGGTCTCCAATTGCCTGAGGAGTTTGGGGTAATTTTGTGCGTAGAGCGTCTCTATCTTAGCTGTCAATGAAATACCTAAGTATTTGATGGACGTGTCACTCCATTTGAATTGGAAAGATTGTTGTAGCGTGGAGACCAATTGTGGGGGAAGGGATACATTGAGAGCCTGAGATTTAGAATAGTTGACTTTTAGTCCTGAGATTTTGGCAAATTCATCTAGAACTCTACATAGGTTGGGGAGCGAAGTAATGGGAGATCAGGAAGAGGAGGATGTCATCGGCAAAAAGCCCGCATTTATGTGCTTGGTCGCCACATTGTCCCCCCTAATGTCAGGGTTATGTCGTATAGCTATCGCTAAGGTTTCAATGGCTATAGCGAAAATGAGGGGGGATAAGAGACACCCTTGTCTGGTGCCCCTCGTGATGGGTATAGGTTTGGAGTAGTATCCTCGAAGTCTTTTTTGGGCCTTAGGATGGGAGTAGAGGGCGCGAAGGAGGCCAAGGAAGCGAGCCCCAAATCCCCACCTTTCAAAAAGTTGGAAGATGTACTGCCAGGAGACTGAATCAAAGGCCTTCTGAATATCTAGGGATAAGAGGAAACCTAGTTGTCACCCTTCCAACTTAGATTGCAAAATCTAGACAATATCAATCACCAGTCTAATTTGATCAGGTCCCTGTCTACCGGGTATGAACCCGACTTGATCTTTTTGGACGTACTGCCCAATGAAGGATGCCAGCCTATTGGCCGTGACCTTAGTAAGAATTTTAAGATCGTTATTTATGAGTGATATGGGCCTGTAGTTACTGACATCTTCCAAGTTCTTGTCTGGTTTAGGTAAAACTGTGATAAAAGCTGTGTTTAGGTGGGGATCTAGGGGGCCTCCAGTGGTTTTATGATTGCAGAAACTAGTTAAATAGGGGGCTAGGGTGTTGGCAAAGGCTTTGTAGTATGGTATTTATTGAAAGTCCATTGGGTCCTGGAGCGGATCCCTTTTTGAGATCTTTAATGACTCCCAGTATTTCTTTCACCGTGAAGGGTGATTCCATCTTTTGTTTGTGGGTGTCAGACAGAGAGGGTATAGGGAGGCCCTCCAGGAACTGAGGGATACTGTTTGCGCTGGGGGGTTTGGACTGCTGTATAGGACAGAGTAGAATTCCTGGAATGTGTCCAGGACTTTTAACGGGTTGTACGTGGGGGCTGACCCGTGGACCTGATTTTGGGCAGAGTGTTAAATTTAATTCTGGGGGACAATCTGTTGGCTAGAAGTGTGCCTATTTTGTTTGCCTGCGTGTAAAATTTATGACCATCTGACAGACTTTTCGGCTTTAGTGGTTAGGGCTAGATTGAGTTCTAGTCTCGCCTTGTCAAGAAGAGCAATGGGGACACGGCGAGGATCTGTCTTGTGCAGGGCCCTAAGAGAGGAGTACTCTTTATCTAGCTTAGAAATGTCCACTTGCCTTTCGCAATTGATGTGTGTGGCCACCTGGATGAGCTTGCCCCTAATGTATGCTTTGTGCACTGCCCAAAGCGTTTTTGGGGATATATCTTCCATATTGTTGAGGGAGAAATATTCCTGTAAGGCCTTATCTAGATGAACAACCCTCGTTGGGTCGGAAAATAGCGATTCGTTCAGTCTCCAGTGTCCAATGGGGCCACCCTTGGAGCCAGAAAGGATTGTCACTACTGGAGCCACAAGGATTGAGACTACTGTATCTTTAATGTGAGCTTTAGTGATCTGGGGTAAAAGTGGGGTGGGGACTAGGAAGTGATCAATCCTAGCGTAGGACTGGTGGGGTGAGAAAAAATGGGTATAGTCCCTTTTCGAGGGATTGAGCTCCCTCCATGCATCTGACAGGCCGTAGGAGTGGAGCAATTTGGCTATGCGCAGGCTCATTTTGGTGGGGCGAGTCAATCGCGAATGTAGAGGTGATGATTTGTCAAGGCCCTGATCAAAGTGTTGGAGTCTCCTCCAAGGATGACTTTCCCTTCTAAAAGAGGGGCCAGGGTGTGCAAGAGGGAGTCAAAGAACTTGGCTTGTCCCGTATTGTCCCCAAACGTGCCCTTCACCAGGAGAAACCTGCCCTCTGGATCTGCCAGTTCGGAGGTCTTGACAAATTTGCAGGTCTTGGCTATCACTATGGCAAATCCTTTGGTTTTTGTGTCAGCGCTAGCTAAATAAAATTGAGGGAAGTGGGGGTGTAGGAATTTGGGGCTATACCAGGATGGGAAATGAGTCTCCTGCAGTAGTAGGATGTCTAATTTAAGAGACTTATAGAATTCTAAGACTTTCCTCCGTTTGGCTCTGAATATTGTGTGAGGCCACCTGGAGACTAATCTCTGGACTGTCAGCCATGGAGCAGAGGGGAAACCCAGCATCTTGAGCAGCCCCCACTTATCCGAAGGAGAACAGGGATCCGGGCAGCAGTAGGGAGATTTACCACGTGTTTCGTCAGAGTGGAGGGTTGCTTCACATCGGGGTGACGTCTAGTTCCTGAGTAGAGAAAGCGCATTAGGCACAATAATGGAGATAAAATCTTTCGGTATGAAGAGGGGGAGAAGAAGATCAGGATAGAAAAAAGAAGGTCTCCAGAAAGGGAAAGAATGGGTTCGGAGGAGGAGAGGCCCCCCGAAGCCCATTAAGAGCAAAGTATCGGCGTCTGACCCATGTAGGGGTCGACCGCCCAACCCTCGGGCGCCCGAAGGAGGCTAAGGATGGGGGAGATACGCTGGGGTTCCCTCGCAGAACCAGGTAACCCATGAGGGGTAAAACCTCAACAGATGAATATACTTGTAGAGTGAACAGTATGGTAACACAAATGCTTATATAAAAGGTAAAATATGAGAAAGAGCTATCAAACACAAAAAAAACAAGGAAAAAAAACAGCCAGGGTCCCTTAAGATGAAGATCATCCAGGCTATACAGACCCTCACATTAACAGCAGAGCGTTCGTTAGGGAAAGCTGGGACATTGTACTGGGGAGGTGTGGGGCCTGCTGCAGCCCAAGGCTGGGGATAATGTGAAGTTAACCATCAGGGAAGCTACGTAAATCGGGGTATTACCAACAGCAAACCTGAGCTAACCCAGGGCATATTGATCCTGGAAGATGTTGGGAGCCGAGTCAGTGTGAGGATCTACCCCCCCCCCCCATGTTAGGGGGACAGACCTCAGGAGGTGATCACAAAAGAGAGGAAAGCAGTCAAGGCTTGAGCTCGCTTCAGGAGAGTGTGCATTGTCCTTGACCTTCTTAGCTCTTCCTGATGTCCACAGAGGGGATTGCAGGCTGGTAGGCGTTGGTCTTTTGTTGGAGCTGTGCCCTGAGTTAGATGTATCCAGCTCAGCTTCCTGGGCGATGATTTTCAGGCGAAGGAGTAGTTTCTCCCCCTCATGGAAGGTTTAAAAAGCGTAGTGCTTTCCATTATCAGCAAACTTGACCGCAAATGGGAAGGCCCATTTATTATTTATGTCTCTCAGTGTCAGCGTGTGTAGGAGGGGATCATGAAGGGGGAAAGGTCCACAAATATTTGCACATGGTGGCCCTGGCAGAGCACTTTTTGAGTAGACCTGGTGCGTTTCATTACTTCCTCCTTAACAGAGTAATGATGGGGCTTGGCTATCACATCTCTCGGGGTGCCGTCTCACCTGGGAGGTCCAAGAGCTCTTTGGGCCCTGTCTAGTTCCAAGTGCGGGGTTGGGATGTCAGGTATTAGCTGCGTGATGAGGTCTTGAACTGCACTGGCTACATCTGTCACCACCTCAGGAAGGCCGCAAATTCTTATGCTGTACCTCCGCGACCTATTTTCAAGGTCGTCGATGCGGGCCATAGCCAGGTCAAGTTGTTCTTGCACCGTGTAGATGTGCCTGGAATTCTGGTTGGTTAGGGCTATGGTGTCCTCCATTTTGTGTTCGATCGTTTCAATCCGTGATCCAAATTAATGAAGTCAGCTTTTAGTTCCCCTGTAATTTTCAGCGCTGTTTGCGATAGGCCTTACTCCAATAGCTCAGAGAATTTGTGGAATAAAGCATCCATGTGTGATACTGGGTCTCTGAAGGAGCCATCCTGTGAGGGAAGTCCAGCATGGGCTACAGAGTGAGGCCCTATAGGAGATGGTAAAAAGTCCTGCAGTGTTCTTTCCAGCAGAGATTCAGTGGATACCAGGGAAGGTGTGGTGTCCGGGGAGGGCTCTCTGCGACTGCCCGGAGTAGCGTGGACAGGAGTGTGGGCTGGCTCTGACCTGTAGTCCCCCAGGCCTTTGGAGCATTGTTCCTGTAACTTGGGCTGTGCTGTAGCGCCCATCTTGGATTTTCCCCCCTGCTCCTATCGATTCAAAAATCGGCCCTAGATTTCTCTTGGCCGGTCCCCCGTTCATCCAGTACTATGCCCGGGGGTGTCAGGGAGCCATCAGAGTGGTTTAGGGCCGAATAAATTACTGTGTCATGCGCTGTGGGTCCCGGTGTTCCGCGAGGCAGCGGAGCTCTAGATGATCGCGGCCATCTTGCGAGCCCCGTGCATGCGCACTCCTCCTGTGATCCTTTTTTTTTATTTGCACTAACATACAATTTTTCAGGACAAGTTTTCGGGGTATGTCCCCTTCTTCAAGGTCCAAGCAGTACTGAATATGGCTACAATCACATCACAAGTATCTTTAATGTTCAAAGATTTACTAAACAAGCTGACAATAGAAGCTGTTTGGTTGCCATGTACAGCTACTCCACATTCTGGCTGCTCCAAATTTTGTGCAAGCCCCATCACTGTATTTAAAAAAAAAAATCTCTGTGGAAGAATGAAGAAGAATGAAGCCTCCTAAATGTAGTAATTTAGAATATAATAGTACACAATTCTGCTGCACTTTTCTTCTCACTACTGCTTGGGGAGATGACTTTTGTAATTTAACTCACTTACACCATCTACAAGGGCATTTCAGCAGATGGATAATAAGATCACGCTGTTACATAAAAAAGCACTTTGTAATTGTACCTCTGTAATTGTGCACCTTTTATAGACATCAGCACCTTTTGGCAAGATTGAACTGTAAAGCTTGCTGAGAGTTTTTTTTCCAAGGTAACACTTCAACAATGCTTTTGCTTTACATTTGTCACCATATAAAAAGAAGAGGTAACATGATGAAAATATATTGTGTTCATTGCAGACTGCTGAATACAGACAATATCATTTACTTCATATTTTTCTTCTGTTTGTGCAAGAATTGTTTGCCTCATTTTGCATATGCCAGCCAGAGAATGTTCCCATTCCTTTATTGCTACAGCCTTTCTTCAGCAGATAACTTAGCACATTTACATCATCTGCTCTTGTTTATGACGTGGAAAGCATGTAGTAAAATGCAATAAAGTGAAATCTAATCAACATCACGTAAACCAATTATCAGAATCTTCGCAAATTGCATTCTGCTAGAAAGAAGCTTTAGGGTACATCAGATGAGCTGTTCCTTTATGTGCTGTAGTATAAAAGACAGATGTGAGAATGAATGGAAAGTGAGTGCACAGAATTCTGGAAAACCCTTCAGATAATATGTGTCTAGGACAACGTACATTAACGTGTACTCCGGAGGATCATATCCCATTAAATTACAAATAACATAAAAAGTTGGCATATGCCCTCTTTTTTATAGGCACATTATATCGTCATAATCCTGGAAAATGCTTTTATCAGAAAAGTTAACCTTTGTTTAAAAGCTTTCTGAATGCATCTGTCATTATATATTGCAATATTTTTTCTCTAAATGCCATTATATCTATTTTAAATTAGAATTCCAGGCAGACCCCTAAATACACAGTTTCCCAGTTGAAATACAGGTGCACTGTCTTGTCAAAGGAGCTAGTCATGTAAGTCAGATCCTCTATCAGATCTCACAGCTGTCATACTGCTGTCTGCATTGAAATGGACAGAGAATGACCAGCAGCACACTGACAAGATAATCCAGAAGTCTTAAAAGATAAGTTCACCTCTCCAGCAGTGAACCTATCCCTCCCCCCTCCTCCCCCGTGACAGCAGGTGGGGGGTCTTCTCCCTGCATCCACTGCAAAATTTAGAAACAGTGTGGCCGTGCAGGGCTCCACCCACATTCAACCCTATCATACACTAAAAAAGATCTGTCAATAAATGAACTACAGCTACAGTCTGCCATTGAGGCAGGTGGCTTGTAGTTGTCAATGAACTGCAAGGGCACTAATAAACACTCTCACAGTTCATTGATTCTTCCTACAGTTCAGTAATCGTCTGCTCGTACAGTGATTGTAAAGTATATTTTTTTAAATATCAAACATGTTATACTTACCTGCTCTGTTCAGCAGAATTGCACAGAGTGGCCTGATCCTCCTCCTCTTGAGTCCCTCGCCAATGCTTTTGGCTCCTCCTCTTCTAGGTGTGCCACTTCCTATTGTGGCACACCTGCAGGCTCGATCCCAAGCTGCACTGCCTACATACATAGACACTGATAGCACAGCTCTGCCCTCTACTCCCCCAACACAGGATTTGAGTGACAGAAGTGGGGGCCACTGGTTCCTGCTGCCTCAGCAAAGCCTGTGAGAGAGAGCTGCTAGAGGTAAGTGTGGGGGTGGGGAGGAGGGGAGTTGCTTAATACAGGGAATGCATTAAGGTAAAAAAATGTTTAGGCTTTAGAACCACTGGAATGGCTCACAGTGCTAACCGTTCCTCTCTCAATATGATGATACTGGGCAGGAGACCACACTAACCTAAAATAAATATCATTAAGGCTTCATGCATTCAACCACAAATGACTGTATAGCATGCATTACGGAAATATTATTACTAGGAGTGGCACATGCAGCATAGAGCTGAGGCCAGTCAGCCAGTACAAATCAATGGCAGGAGGCTGCAATACACATATATGTGTGAGTTCAAGTGCTAGTGGTTACATCTGTACACAATTGTATACACCTTCCCTTAACACAGACTGCTTGTGTTTGAGGAAGCACCCATAAACATATAGTAGCTCAGATTCATGTATATTTGCTAATATCAGTGTATAACTTCTGCCTGCCATTTATTTTTTACAGACTGACTAGCAGTGACTAGCAGTGGTTATACACTGTACCTGTCAATCCCAGCAAGAAAAATGGCTGTATTGCTTGACATGTATAGCCATGTACATGAAGCCTTTGGTAATTTTATTATACTTTTTGAATGTATTGTATTTAGGGTTGCCACCTGCCCGGGATTCCCCTGGACAGTTCAGGTTTGGAATAATGCATCCGGGTTTCAGACTCCCTGAAACCCGGACTTATTATTCCAACTAGACTATGGCCTCCCAGCAAGGTTGCTGGCTGCAGTTGTCTAAGCTGAGAATGTCTGCTGCAATCTTTCATGCTGCCCAAAGCCAGCACTAAAAATCCCCCCCACACACACAGACAGGAGAGGAGTGAGGGCTTGATCTGCACCTCTTCCTCTCCTCCCCCACCCCTCCTGAGAAAAGGAAATTTGGGGTCGGATATTTGAAGTCCAGCACCCTATCTGTGACTGAAGTCTCCCCTCTTCTCTCTCCTGCCTCTGAGTATACTAAGGTAAATCAGGGTTCTCAGAGCCCCCCTTACATCAGAGTTCCCCTTTACAACAGAGTTCTCAGGGTTCCCAGAGCATCCCTCGTGTTAGAGTGCCTAGAGTTCTCCCTTACATCAGAGTCTGAAGAGTCCCCCCCTACAGTGAAAGGGAACTCTGCGAGTTCTGATGTAAAAGGTGAACTCTGTCGACTCTGATGTAAAGGGAGGTTCTTGTTATTAACCTTATATGATTAGAAATGTTATTTATTTGTAAAATAGATGTATAAAAAAAAAAATTGCTGTGCGCCGCTAAAGTGTTTGGGTTTGATTGCATATCTGTTTTTTTAATTTTCTGTCTGTAGTTCAATTCAAGGTGCACAATTTTTTTTTTTGCTCCTGAATCTATTTAAAAAATGTGTGAATCTTAAGTGAATGTTGTGTGACTCTTGCAAAAAAACATTGATAAATAGACCCCCGTGTGTTATCTCTGTAATTTCTGTAGTGATCTCTTGCACTGGATATCAGTCTATACATCAAGCCACAAATTCATTTGTATTCCATTATACCAAATATAAGCGGGTTTGATTTTTCAGTCGGAATAGATGGGGAAGTTATGACATGTGGAGTGTAACTGGGGGTGTAGGTGGAAATTTGGTGGTAGAACTCTCAGCTCTTTCGTTAATGAGCTTTGTCGTCCCTAATACATTGTATTTTGCCAAATTGTGGTTAAAAAAAACATAATGTGGCTTTGTTTATTATTGAACATTTGGGGAGGAGACAAAATCCAAATCTTTTACTTGCAGGCCGATGAGTGCAGTGAAAATACCTAGAGCCGTACTATGACTTTGTGTTCAGAGTTCATTTGTTTACTATTTTGTCTACTACTCCTTTTAGGCATAAAGAATTCCACATAGTACTAAATTGCCTAACTTTATTTGAGCTTTTTCCCATGTCTACGAAGATTGGAACTTTAATATTCACATACATTTGTAATACCAGTTTGTTGGTATAGTTTTTTAACTTTTTCAACTTTTTTTTTTTTAACTTAAGATCCATAAGAGCATAATTATTGATCATATGTATCATAAAAATATTTGCTGTAGGTAATGTGCTTGAGTAATAGTAGGACGATAAAGCATTTCAGATAATGTCTTTGCCGTGTCTGGAGATATAATAGAATTCATTGATCTTTGTTTTCAGCAGAATGATTGAACGATAGAGCATGATGAAGTATGAATGTTTAATGCTCTATATGGCATTCATAACTTAGCCATGGACTATTGGTGTTGCTTAACAGTTTTTTAGGTCTTCTTTTTTCTAATATGGAATACATCAATAAATTACAGTGCAATTAAATATATGGATAAACACAAAATACGATGCTTGTGGCTTTGTATGTATATCATGTGCATGTTCACAAAACAAGCTAAATATAAAATATATATTATTATGATACTTAATTTAATAATCCATAATTAAATCTCTGTACACATTTAAAATCCTTAGACACAATTGGCTATTTTAAGAAATGCTCAAACATAACGTTTTCAAAGTGCTTAGGCACAATGAACTCCAGGCAATAAATAGATACAATATATATAAGAAAAATGTTTTACCTGCCATAGAAATTGTATTTATGTCCAGCTAGTCCTGAGGTTAATACATTACTGCCACACACAGCACAATTCTCTCTGGAATGGCAGAAGGCCTGCTTTTTCTTTGTTGCAGTTAAAGCACATCTAAACCCAAGAACAAAAATTGATAGTATTTGTACATTATACTAGTATACTGTACTGAGCTTAGCTTCTACCCTGGGAAAGGGAGTGGGCTAGGACTACATAACACTGTGTTAGGACTACCTAACACCTCATGTTCATTTCCCTAACAGGGGAAGGTCTTTTGTAGCCCATGGACAACTGATGCTAACTGATGGTAACAGATGCTAACAGTCCAGGAGCAGATAAAATGCTTTAAATTTTATATTATATATATTATACCTAAGGCAAAATACTCACAAAAGCCCAAACAGTCTGAAGCCCGCAAGGTCCCCGGCTGACACTGATATCCTCTCTTAAGCTTTTTCTGGGTGCGTCTTGATTGACTGGCATGAGATGGCTTTACTCTAGTGCATATGCATGCAGGAGTACAGTCACCCTGGCATCAAGGTAGTGTGCTAGAATCGCTGCCACTCTAAGACAGGTAGTGTGTTAGGACTACATAACACTGTGTTATGACTACATAACACCTCCCTTTCCTTTCCATAACAAGGGAAGGTCTTTTGTAGACCATGGACAACTAATGTTAACTGATGCTAACAGTTCAAAAGCAGATAACACACGTTAAATGTTATATTTAAAGCTATACTAAAGTCAAAATACTACCTATGCCCAAACAGTCTGATGCCCGCAAGGTTCCTGGCTGGCACTGATATCCTCTCTTAAGCTTTTTCCGGGTGCATCTTGATTGGCTGGCATGAGATGACATTACTCTAGCGCATGTGCAGGAGTGCAGTCATCCTGGCATCAAGGTAGTGTGCCGGAATGTAGCATGCATAGCTCAGTGTACATTCTAGAGAGGTTTACATACAGTTAGGTAAGTGTATTTTATTGCACAAGATACATTGCATGTCTCTTGTGCAAAAAAAAGCCTGCCTTTTCACAGTTTTTTTTTACTTTTTGCCTATAGTTTCACTTTAACAGATGAAAAGGGCTCAAATAAGAGAATTGTATTATTAGAGTTTACATACAAAATAAAGTTGCTGTAGATCCGAGGGGGACATGCAAGGAAAATAAAAAAACTGCATTTTAGCTTGCACATGATTGGATGATAAAATCAGCAGAGCTTCCACTCATTTCAGATCTACTCCTTTGATTTAGAGAGACTGCATTTCCAAGTGCACTTGCAGTGCAAAGTGGATTTGCCTTTCATAAATAACCCCCTAAGTTACGCTTACAGGTCTTGACCCTTCCCCAGCCTGTGACTGGACTGTGAAATGAGAAGCAGAAGACTTATGAGCCCATCTCTCTGTCACTCTGCTTTCTTCTTCTAGCAATGTGTTTCATGTTAGCGTATTAGCTGTGCAGTAAAACTGATTGGCCCTGTGTTCTGTTTCTCCCTATTAGAGTCTGGTGTTTGCTGTACAAGGGATTGCAAGAGGCTGACACCAAGTCAGACTCAGGTACTTACACTGCTTGTACTAAAAAATATAATTAATGATGTATTAAAGAATATAGAGCTGAATTAATTTGTGTCTTTCGTATCTGCCAGGAGGTTAGCTTTAAAAATGCTCAATTTAGCAATGTATAATTGCTAAAGAACCATTACCACATTTCAAAACATTCACTTAGGATTTTGTGGGCTATGTGTGAATCTGTGTAATAATTAGCAAAACATATTACGGAACTTTTGATTAATCTGATGTAAAACACTTTCACTAATATATAATGAAATATGTTTTTTTTCAATAGTCACATATGACAAGAAAATCTGTCTAGTGCTGACTGAGTTACCGACTTGTTACAAAGTGTTTGAATGTGGCAGACACAAAACAGAATAAATATCCTCAGCTGTAGACTGTAGTGCTAACAATTTAGAACTGAATACTCGGGGAGTTCTGAAATGGCAAAGCATGAAGCCCCATGCACACAGGGTGATTAGTATTTGGTGGAGGTGGAGGGCACAGGCCCCCTCTCCAGCCCTGCTGATGGCATCCTATCACATTTTATAAAAGGCTAGCAGCAGCTGTGGATGGACTGTGCACCTAGAGGTAAACATGAATACATTTGGAGCTTCTGTCCCTGGGCACATACTGCCCTAAGCATTCATGCCACTGTTAGTTAGTTTCTGTGGAAATTAACTCAGAAAGCTGTGCCAATAAACAGCAAGAAGAGGGCAAAGGACTAGTCACAACTGTCGGGTTTCTCCCAGCACATGATTTTACCCATTACTAACACACACTGGGGGTTATTTACGAAAGGCAAATCCACTTTGCACTGCTAGTGCACTTGAAAGTGCAGTCGCTGTAAATCTAAGGGGTAGATCTGAAATGAGGAGAAGCTCTGCTGATTTTATCATCCAATCATGTGCAAGCTAAAATGCTGTTTTTTATTTTCCTTGAATGTCCCCCTCAGATCTACAGCGACTGCACTTCCAAGTGCAATTTCAGTACCAAGTGAATTTTCCTTTAGTAAATCACCCCCACTGTGTCTCTGTGTGGAGGTAGCCATCTTACTAAAGACAGGCTTTGCTTCCTGATGTCAGAGCATCTAGCAAGGAGAACAGTGATATCACCAAATCTCCTGAGACAAGCAGTCAGAGACAGCAGTGTCTTAGGTCTCACACTGCAGATATACAACTATGAGACAGTTGGCATGGGATTGCCTTGGCATTTGCAGATACCAGAAAGTGCACTACTATTTTTCACCAAAATAAGGCATCTTATTCAGAGTATAGCTTAGACACAATTAACTTTTCCAGATGTTCCTTATAACATAGCAGATCTTTACTATTTGAGTTCAGGGGGGCGTATAACTTTTCTCAGGTTTTTATTGCTATCAGTGTTTCCCCGTTGAAGAGATTTACCTTGCTTCCTGCTAGAACAGGAAGTCGAGAGAGAATATTTCCAACAGGGAGACAGAAATATGTTTTTAGCATAGTCAGGAACTTTTGACAAAGTTTTTATTGTTCTCTGTGCCTCCCTGTTCTAGTGACAAATGCAATCTGTATTTCTTCTATCAGCAGGACAGGAAGTATAGGACCCCCCCCCCCCCCCCCCAATGTGACCACAGATAGGAACTTATGTCTGACAGAGATTTTACAGCCCAGCTCGAGGAATTAGAAGAAAAGTTACCTTGCAGTGCCCCCCTCACAATTCAGGGTTTAAATGCTTATTATGTCTAGGGGGTAGAGGAACAAGCATTTTTGTTATCTTATCCCCCGCTCTGGTGCTGCCCTCTTCTCCCAGAAGCTGTGGTTTGTGGGTGATCCCTTGGTGGCATCATGTACAATGTAGGGCTTCTAACCCTGCATTGTATGTGGAGAAGCAAGCATGCAAGCACGTCTGTGAGTAACTTAGAGTGGAGGCTGTGGGGGGTGGTTGGTCACACTTCAGGAGGGACCCTGCTGGAGCATAGAGTACCAACAACCAATTCCAGCTCCCCTAGAAAAAATGATAATTTATCCCTTGCAGTGTGGGGGGGGGGGGCTCACTGCAACAGTTTTTTTTTTCATTGTGCTCTGAGCTGGCCTCTAACTCTCCCACACTCTATCCAAAGCTTTAAAAATGGGTGGAGTTAGGCTTTAAGGTGGCCCTAACAGCTGAAACTCTGTAAGACCAGAAACCCCCTTGGAATATTTCCTCAGGCTTGTATATCCATATGTGGCTCCATTTCTCTCCATTTTCAAAAAGTGGCTGTAAAGCTGCTGGATAACTTTTACAATATCACCAACAGCCTCCTTCTAAATGGAATCAAACTCATATGCTGCTGTTACTCTAAGTCAGCCTTTATCAGCAGTTTACCACCAAGAAACCCGTGAAGTAATTGAATAGGTGTCATACTGCTGGCAGTGACCCAGAACTATGCAGGTACCATCAAATGAAAGGTGAACCAGCCACAGCTCAAGAAACCCCTAGCAACCACTAGAAAAACCCTGGCTGAGAATGGATACTTTAGACAGATTTAAAAGACAATAAAAAATACCTCCTCTTCTCAGGGTTCTCCGTGGGCACTCCTGGCCCCTGCTATTTTTTGAGTGCCCCCAAAGAAAACAGCTATCTGTGTCCATAAGACACACAAAACGGGGCTTGGCAGCAGTGGGAGCCAATGGCCAATGAGAAGTCAGCCTCTCTCATGCACATCGCTGGATCACAATTGGGCTTAGAGAGTATTGGGGGTGATGTTGGGGAGCTATATACTAAAGGTTATTTACCTTTGTGCATAGAATGCATGATGGTAAAAAAAAACCTTCATCCTTTAGAACCACTTTAACCACTTCAGCCCCGGAAGGTTTTACCCCCTTAATGAACAGGATATTTTTTGTGATACAGCACTGCGTTATTTTAACTGACAGTTGTGCAGTCGTGCAACACTGTACCCAAATAAAATGTGTGTCCTTTTTTTCCCACAACTAGAGATGTTTTTTGGTGGTATTTGATCACCTCTGCAGTTTTAATTTTTTGCTCTATAAATCCCAATAAGTGTATATTGATTGGTTTGTGCAAAAGTTTTAGCTTCTACAAGCTACGGGTCATTTTTATGGCATTTTTATTTATTTAAGTTTTTACTAGTAATGGTGGCAGTCAGTGATTTTTTGTAGGACTGAGACATTGCGGCGGACAAATCAGACACATAACTGACACTTTTGACACTTTTTTGGGGACCATTGACATTATTACAGTGTTCAGTGCTAAAAATATGCACTGTTATTGTATTAATGACACTGGCAGGGAAGGGGTTAACATCAGGGGCGATCAAAGGGTTAAGTGTGCTCCTAGCTGGTGCTTGCTAACTGTGTGGAGGATGATCTGACTGGATGGAGATAGAGATCTTAGCAGGAACACAAGATCTCCATCTTCATCCATGTCAGATTGCCCTTCTGCCTCTCTGGGGAAGGATTTCAGGAAGCCCGTTGGACATTGTGTCCACCAGACCCACTGATTGGCATCCCCTGTGTCCAACACACACCACCCAGTGACTATTGAACAACATTGCGTACAGGTAAGTGATTTCACGCAATAGAGTCGACCTGCCACAGTAATGATGTGGTAGGCGCTTGACAAGTGGTTAAATGTTTTTTTCATGCAGTGAAAATATTTGAATTGACCTGGAATCAGACACTGCAGTCTAGGTCCAGGAAAACCTGAGTCTAGAGGTATAAGTTTGAATTATGCTGCACATTAGACATTTAGTATCAAAAAATATTGGCGAGAAAATTTTTGATTTGAAGCTGAATAGTACAACAAAACTTGTTTTGTTATTTTACTGTATCTTTTAATGTGCTAGTCATTTGTATCTAGTAAACTTTTCCTGGAGTTCTGTTTTAATTGAGAGTGGCAATGTTACCATACTTAGTTGACAGAAGGCTACTTTAACACAACCGTAAAAAAAAAAAAAAAAATTTACAAGCATTTTTGTTCTATAAATCTGAATGCAGCTGCATTGTTTTTAATAGAGACATTCATACAAGTGTGTAAACATACACTTCGTACAGATCCATAAGGCTCCATTCACACATGTGTGACTTGTCATGCAACTTTGGACATCAAAGTTTCATGACAAGTTGTCCCCCATGTTTTCCAATGATAATCATTAATTTATACAGGCATACCCCACTTTTAAGTATACGATGGGGTTTATTTACTAAAGCTGGAAAGTGCAAAATCAGGCTCACTTCTGCATAAAAACCAACGAGTTTCGAAACCCCAGATTGTTCACTTAAGCTTTGGTAATAAAACCTGAAAGCTCATTGGTTTCTATGCAGAAGTGAGCCTGATTTTTCACTTTCCAGCTTTAGTAAATAAACCCCATTGTGTACTTAAAAGTGGGGTATGCCTCTATGCAATTTAAAGTTGCAGTAACTTCAGAGTAGTTCATGCAATACTTTGGTCTGACTTTCATGCAATTTGAGGGCCATAGTCTTCAGTGTTAACCCTCAGAAGTTGCATGAGAGTTGTACCTGAATGTTATTGATGAAACTTGTGTGCAACAGTTGTCCATTATCACTGGTCAAAGCCAAAGTCATATCCAAGTTGCAACCATCCAAAGTTGTGTCAAAATTGCATCAAAGTTCCACCAAAGTTGCTTTCCAAAATTGGTGCAACTTTGAAATCGTGTGAATGGAGCCTAAAACAAAATCCAAAAATCTGCATCTGAGGACATAAGTGTTTCAGATACAAGTATTCAAAAAATAAATAAAATAAAGCAGGACAATTTTATGTAAGTATTTACTTAACGTTACGCAAAAAAATTTGTGCAAGAAAAAACATTTGTAATAAGATCAGTAACATTTTTACGCCCATGTGAATGTAGCCTAAAAACTGGGCATGTACACTGTTTATGAAATAGTAAAAATAGTTTTGATATTTAAAGACTGCTGTTATGTTTACTTTGTTACCGAACTACAAAATAAACAATGTGATTCTAGGTTGTCATGGAACAGTTCCCAAATGATATTGAAGAAACATAAGTATGAGCATAGGTCAAATAAGCTAAGAGTTTGCTATTACAGGAAATGCTTGTTTATCTGTTTTCCTTGGTCTTAGATAAATGAATTGGACTGGCATCAGCCGTGAACAGGACTTCACCCATTAAAGTCATGTCAGTATGTGCTGTAAGTTGGAAGATTCAAAGCCCCATCATATTCAAAATTCAGCATGAGTAAAAGCTAAATTGGAATATGTAGTTAATGTCACAGGCACTGTTAACAAAAATATCACCTATTTATTCCCTCATCATCTAAATGTAAAACAAAATGGCATGAATGATTGCACTTAATTACATGCAATCACCCAAAGCTAAAAAGAGGCATACAACACTTTTTTTCTGAAATACTGCACCGCTCAAACCACATTTCTAAAGATACAGTGGGCATGCTCTGTGCCAGTAATGGGCAGTTTTACCTCACTCTCATCATCAATATTTATATTATATCGTTTGCTGGAACGCTAAGCCCACAAGCAGTTTCCTATAACATAAACTAGTATGCATTCTGGAGTCATTTGCCACATAGATGGCATTTCCATCTTACCAAACATGGTAACATTTATTATTTCATATACCGTGACTGTTGAAATTGCACAATGTGGTATTTGAAAGCAGACTGTCATTATTTTTATGGTTTCTCATGAAAAATCCTGTAGTGTATGGGGATTGTTAAAAGCAGCCTTTAACACTTCACTTATACATGTAGTTTTTTTTTTTTTCTCTTTCATTGTTCCATGTGAAAAGAAGATAATGCGTCTGCTGTTTTGTTTTGTGCTCGCTATAACTCATGCATGCACCAGTTGTCCAAGGCTGCCAGGATTGCATTTCTGCTTAAAATTGATTTACTTCTGTTCAGAGCGAAATTGGCATAGTTTACATGGTAAATTCTTTCCCAGGAATGAGCTCTAATAGTTGTCATTTTTCTGCTCTGCCATACTGAAAATTGGAACTGTACAATAATTGTTCTGGGTTTTCTACTCCTGCAGCACTGTGTAAACCAACATTTTGTGCTGTATATGTTTGTGCCAGGGTTGCATGCTAGATTTCAGATTTCCATTTGTTACTACTATCATTATTATTATTGTTACTATTATTATTATTATTATTTTTATTATTAAAGAGGAAGTAAACTCTCCCACTCTGATGCTTCTTTTCATTTAGTCTATTATAATAAGCAATTATCAGACTATAGCCACTGTAATCCAGCCCAAATCGCATATTACTTACTTTTTAAAGAAACTTTAAAAAACTTGTTTCCAGGGGTTAGGCAGCGCCATCTTAAGTATTGTTTTCTGAGTCCACAGTGGAGTGTATTTCTGCCCTTACATTGAGCACTTCCTGTACTGTTAACCAAGCCTCCTTCTCAGTCCAACGTTTCTATGGCAACCCTGCTTCCCTGTTCATAGCTTACTTGTTTATTTCATAGTATTTACTTGTGCCGATGTCTAATGTTTGCCTTTGTCAGACTTATCAGCTTCAGCTGATAAGACTGCAGTAATGGCCACGTTTAGACTGTATGTGAGGTCACATGGTGTGTAGGAGGAAGCTCTGAGTGATTAGCAGATCAGTAGTGTGCCATAGGAAGTCCTGATAACAGATAGATAAGCACATAGAGAGTGTGCCGTAAATCAGGGGAGATCTGGGCATACTCAGTGACTTCCTTCTACAGAACAACAAGGATTACAACAATACTAAGTAAGGAGATATCTACAAGCAGTGTTCATTAGGGTTTTTTATGCTGATTTACATGGGACAAGGTTGTGGGGGAGGGTTTACAACCACTTTAACAAGATTCAAAAAATACTATCATTAAAAAGTGATTATGTTTGATGGCATGAATGAAATACATATTTGACATCACTCGTTTAAAGAGGAACTGCAGTCTGCTCACATAATTTGTAAAAAAAAACATCTTTGCCATTCTGAAGCTTCCCTCCAACCACTTTGCATATTATTTTATATATACTGTGTATTCTGTACTTATCAAATACGATGCAGAAATCACCCTCCACTGAGTCTGGCTGCAATCATTTTAACTGTGAACAGCTGAAGCTGCTGCCTGTTCATTTCCTGGATTTACACAGACATACAGAGGCACACCTCCAGCTCTGCAGCTCTCATTGGCCATCTTATGACTCGCCCCCCCTCCCTTCCTGGCAAACTCTTATGAGTGTTTGAGAGAGAGAGCTGTGCATGATGTCATAAGCCTAGGATTTTTTCCAGACAAGAAACAGGAAGTGGGCTGTATAAGGTATTCACTGGCAGAAAAAAAATGTTTTACTATCCAAAGTTAAAACAACAGGGGTAGACAATTTAACAGATGGAAAGATGAAAAACATGAATGAAGTTTTGCTTTAAGAAGCAATAGTACCCAGGTGATATTTCAGTGAGAGCTGACGTTTTATGGCTAACTACTTGGAGATTTCTACCTCAGTTCCTCATCTGTTCTTACCCACCATGAAGTTTTGGGTATTGCATACCTCCCAACTTTTGAACTTGAGAATGAGGAACACTTGGGGGGATAAAGGAGTGTGGCTAAAAGTATGCTTTATCTGCTTTGTCTGAGCCTACCTTAAAGGATAAGTTCACCCTTTTACAAAAAAATAATAATTTTTCAAGTAAAAAAATGTGCATTTATTATTTTTGTTGTTGTAGGAGCCTGTAAATCATTGCATTACATTCTGTACACTGACAGGAAGAATCAATGAACCAACACTGCTCTTTGCAATGGTGTGGTAGTTGATTGAGTATTCCAAGGTGACAGCTGCAAAAACTTCCGGGACTTGTAGTTTCCCATTCACAGAGGACTGTAAATAAATGAAGTGGCCGGGGAGGTGGAGCCCTACATTGCCACATTAGTTTCAAAGAGTAACAGTGGGCACCCGGATAAGATGCCCACCCGCTTTCACTCTGGGGCAGGGAGTGGCTACCCTAAATATGGGTGGAACATGTAACATATTCTAAAAATTGAACTTATCTTTTATAGAAGAATTTCATAAAACTAGTCAGGGATTGTATAGCAACAAGTAACTGCTGAGACAATGAAAACTTTGGTGAGAAGTATATAATATATATATATATATATATATATATATATATATATATATATATATATATATATATATATATATATTGTATATAGTGCAGGAGTGTGTAAGGCAGAGCACATGGGGTTGGTGCTGCAGTCAGTATTGGGTTTAGGATACATAACACAGACTGCAGGGGTTCAGGGTGTGTAATGCAATGTGTTTAAAGATCTGGAGTATGTAATGTATTGCTGTAGTCAGTACTGGGTTTAGGAGTGCATGACACACAGAGAGTATGGTCCAGGAGTACATAATGCACAGAATACAGGGGATAGGAGTATTGTCCACAGAATGCAATGGTCATGAGTGTGTACATCATAGTAAGAAGTGCAAAATAAAATAGTGTATGAGTCAGGGGTAACACACAGTGTATGAGGAGAGTGCAAAATTCCTTCCTCATGCAATGCTCTCCTCACACTTTACCCTTTCAGCAAAAAAACCCAATCCCTCTCCTCCAAAAAAATAAATAAAAATCCAGCACTAATTTGAACGCTCACCTCCCCTCGAACAAATCCTTCTCGTGCACATAAATCTTCTTCCCCCTTCCTCAGCACAAGTCCTCCTCAACCCTCCTCAATTCCCAGTTCCAGCACAATTCCCCCTTCTTCCCTACCATTTATCCCCACTGCCCTCAGTTCCCCCTCACATCACAAATCCTCCCCGCTTCCAGCACAAAGCCACCCCACCCGCCACCCCAGCACAAACCCTTCTTCTCCATCATCAAAACCCTCCAGGACAAATCTCCCTCCCAGCTAAAAATCCCCCTCCCCACTTTCAGCACAGATCCTCTCCCCCAAGTCCTCCCTTCCATCACATCCTTCCCCCCATCCTGGGTCAAATCCTCTCCCCCTTATCCTATTCAGGCCAAATCCTCTTTCCCCCATGCCAACACATGTCCTCACCCCAGTTTTATCACAAATCCTTGAAGTGATACTTATAAACTTGCCTGCCTCACCTTTCTCCACATGCCCCCTTCCCTGCAAGTCTCATGCATGTTGTATATCTACTACAGACCTCAGATCAGCAAGACTCAGGCAGAGCGGTGTGCCTACCCCTCCTCCTGTCTGTGTACCAGAAAACATCACAGCCAAAGAGGAGGTGGCGAGTTCAGATGCTCTGCACTGTGTGTGTGAGCAGGGAGAGATGCCGGCTGCTCGCACAACCATGTCCACTGCAGCATATTTTCACCCAGTAGTGCAAGCAGGCAATGGGGTGCAGCATTGTTGCTACCCCATTACAGAAAGCTGCATTAGGTGGACTTTAATGGCAGGCTCAACATGTAAGAAAGCAGTGTGTAAACATACAGTATTGGCAGACAAAATATCATTAACAGAGGACCAGCTGATTAATAGTAATATTTAAATCCATGTGGAACATTCATGTGGGAAGAAATACAGACTTTCAGCAATGTTCATGTGGGTGGGAATACACAGTCTTTCAGCTTCAAAATGGCCAGAACTGTAAAGGCAAAAAAGGTTCACCAAACTACAAAACACATCAGGTTTGTAATACCTGTGTTGTATCAAAAGTCAGAAATACACTTTCAGTGTGCTGGGTTTTTAAAATCTTTGCTGAATTCTACCCAGTTGCAAAGAGTTTGCAGAAAAATTAGCAATTCATGTTGTTGACACTATGACCAATGAGAATGCCTCCTATATGTACCTTTACAAGGCACGTTTAGGAGATTAGGCCGTGGGGATTTTCACAGCGGGTGATTGCAGGACTCAAGGTCAGCGGGACTGGGGTGGATGGGGAGGGGGTCCTGTGTAAGTTCACCCTAACATATTTTCTGTAAAGGTGAACTCACCCTTTAAAGTTTTTCCTAGAACAGGAGGTAAGGGGAAATATTCCAATGGGGGACACCTGTTCTCTGGAAAACTGCCTTAGCCCTTGTACACATGGTCGGAGAATCCGTTGGAATGTGTCCTATCGGACCGTGTCGTCGGATAATCCGACTGTGTGTGGTATGCATCGGACTGATTCCGTCTGAATATCCGTCTGAATATCCGTCGGACCCAATTTTCCAACATGTTGGAAATATTTCCCGACCAACTGGGCCGATCGGACATACTCCGATCATGTGTAGAGAATTTTGATCGGACCAAGTGCCACGCATGCTCAGATCAAATTCCTACATCAAAGCTATTGGCTACTAGCCTGAACGTAGTCCCATCGTAACGAAATTACGTCATCACGTTCTGAAAGATCGGATTTTTCGCCAACTTTGTCCGACCGTGTGTATGCAACAGTTTCGGACAAGATCCGACGGACAAAATCCGAAGGGCAAAATCCGACGGATTTGGTTGTGGAAATCTCCGACCGTGTGTACAGGGGCTAAGAGGGGAGTTTTCCTCACTTTGGGAGATTTCCTTTAACTTTCTGTTGCATCTGGGACAGAATGTGAAGGTACATTTTCCCAATGGTACACTGGTGGCAAAAAAAAAAATACCTGGCATGGGTTCTAATCCTCCACTTCTCTCACAAAATTACTTTTGCAATTACTAAGTCTAGCCAAATTGCAAACTGTTACAGTATGTTGTGTTTGATAGCCATAGTTAATTGTATTTAGTAAGAGGGCAAACCCAAAAACAAAAATGGAGAATATTGCAGTTTGCCAATTCTTAGTTGTGGTGTCTGCATTCGTTTTTATTTTTTAGGCCTTTTCCCTTTATTTCTCCTGGTGATCCTGCCTGTAACACATTTCCTATCCTTGGGTGTCTGCATTCCGGATGAAATAGTAATGAGGCATCTTTGGACAACAGCATTGTCAGTCCCAGGAGAGGGTAGTATTAGGCCGCGTACACACGGGCAGACTGTTCGCCCAACTTTGTCCGCTGAACAGTGTTTGGGCGGACAGTCCGCTCGTGTGTGGGCTTTCAGCGGACAGTTTCAGCGGACAGTTGGACGGACAAGGTTTTTCGGAATTTCCGAAAAACTGTCCGCTGAAACCTTGTTTCAGCGAACAGCCCGCTCGTGTGTAGGCTTGTTCGTCAAACAAAGTTGCGCGCATGCTCAGAAAGGATTTTCACGCCGAAAGCTATAATGCAGTGTATAGGACGTCGTATTTTTCGTCCCGTCGTACGTGCCGTTCACGTCATCGCGCACGGTTTCAGCAAACTGTTCGTCCGTCGTGTGTGGCCATGTCCGTCCATGCTAAGTTTGAGCGGACTGTTTGCCGAAACTGTTGGACGGACAAAGTTGGGCGAACAGTCCGCGCGTGTGTACGCGGCCTTAGACTAGCAGATTTGATTAACAATTTGAAGTTGAACATCAGATTTGACAGCAGGACTGAACTCTGGACTTGACTAAATAGTTCAAGCAGAATTCTATCTAATGCTTTATAAGCAGTTAGAGCAACAACTTTTTCTTTTGGGTACACATGTCAGTTTTAAATGGTTTGTCTCACTCCCTGCTACTTTGACTGGACAGATTGGCTTGTTAAAGTAAGTTGAAAAATAACAAACTTACTGGCTGGATTACCAGGTGAAAATAAAGAAAAACAGCCTAAAAAAAACAGCCACCACATCTAAGCATTGGTAAGCTGCAATGTAATGTTTTTGTTTTTGGGTTTAATACCACTTTAATTTCCCAGAAAACTGTCATCTATACCTTTTGAGTTAATAGATCCTGTCATGAATACAAATTCCTCTTTTCATCTTGATGTTTTACATGATGTATATCAAACTAATTTATTGATTAGCTGTAAAATGTGCATGTAGCTCTCATATGTATTTTACATATGTATTTTTATATTGATGTGGACTTTGGTATCATTGCAATATGACATTATGTTCAGAATAAGATTATGTGGTTGATTTACTAAAGGCAAATAGATTGTCCACCTTCCAAGTGCAATTGCCCTCATTTTCACCAGAGCTTAGTAAATGTGGTAAACATACAGTTGTGCTCATAAGTTTACATACCCTGGCAGAATTTATGATTTCTTGGCCATTTTTCAGAGAATATGAATGATCACAAACACTTTTCTTTCACTCATGGTTAGTGTTTGGCTGAAGCCATATATTATCAATCAACTGTGTTTACTCTTTTTAAATCATAATGACAACAGAAACTACCCAAATGACACTGATCAAAAGTTTACACACCCCAGTTCTTAATACTGTGTATTGTCCCCTTTAACATCAATGTCAGCTTGAAGTCTTTTGTGGTATTTGTGGATGAGGCTCTTTATCTCCTCTGATGGTAAAGCTGCCCATTCCTCTTGGCAAAAAGCCTCCAGTTCCTGTAAATTCTTGGGCTGTCTTGCATGAACTGCACTTTTGAGATCTCCCTTGAGTGGCTTAATGATATTGAGGTCACAAGACTGAGATGGCTACTTTAGAACCTTCACTTTATTCTGCTGTAGCCAATGACAGATCGACTTGGCCTTGTGTTTTGAATCATTCTCATGTTGAAATGTCCAAGTACGTCCCATGCACAGCTTCCTGGCAAATGTTCCTCCTGTATATTTTGATAACATACTGCATTCATCTTGCCAACAATTTTGACCAAATTTGCTGTGCCTTTGTAGCTCACACATCCCACAGCACAAAACATCAGCGATCCACCTCTGTACCTTTCATCATAGGCCTTGTTGACTCCTCTCCAAATGTAGTATTTATTGTTGTAGCCAAAAAGCTAAATTGTGGTCTAATCACTCCAAATGACTTTGTGCCAGAATTTGAGGCTTTTCTCTGTGCTGTTTGGCATATCGTAAGTGGGATACTTTGCAGCATTTGCGTAGGAATGTCTTTCTTCTGGTGACTGGACCATGTAGCACATTTTTCGTCAAGTGCCTCCCTATTGAGCATCTTGAAACAGCCACACCACGTTTTCAGGGAGTCCTGTATTTCACCTGAAGTTATTTGTGGGTTTTTCTTTGCACCCCGAACAATTTTCCTGGCAGTTGTGGCTGAAACTTTAGTTGGTCTACCTGACCGTGGTTTCGTTTCAGCTAAACTCCTCATTTTCCACTTCTTGATTAGAGTTTCAACAATACTGATTGGCATTTTACATTCCTTGGATATCTTTTTATATCCCTTTCCTGTTTTATACAGTTCAACTACCTTTTCCCGCAGATCCTTTGACAATTATTTTGCTTTCCATATTACTCAGAATCCAGAAACATTGGTGCAGCACTGGATGAAAGATGCAAGAGTCTGTCAGGAGTCCAGAAATGCATCAACCTTTTATACACACACACACTAATTACAAGCAAACAGATCACAAGTGAGGATGGTTACCTTTAATAGCCATGCAAACCTCTGTGTGTCAACTTGTGTGCATGTTATCAGGCCAAAATCACCAGGGTATGTAAACTTTTGATCAGGGTCATTTGGGTAGTTTCTGCTCTCATTATGACTTAAAAAGAGTAAACACAGTTGATTGATAATACATGACTTCAGTCAAACACTAACCATGAATGAAATAAATGTTATTGTGTTATCATTCATATTCTGTGTACACCCCAAAGCTCAAACACATGAGTGTGCATGTGTGTGTGTGTGTGTGTGTGTGTGTGTATATATATATATATATATACAGTATCTCACAGAAGTGAATACACCCCTCACATTTTTGTAATTTCTTTATTATATCTTTTCATGTGACAGCTGACAGCACTGAAGAAATTACACTTTGATACAATGTAAAGTAGCGAGTGTACAGCTTGTATAGCAGTGTAAATTTGCTGTCCCCTCAAAATAACTCAACACACAGCCATTAATGTCTAAACTGCTGGCAACAAAGTGAGTACACCCCTAAGTCAAAATGTTCAAATTGGGCCCAAAGTGTCAATATTTTGTATGGCCCTCATTTTCCAGCACCGCATTAACCCTAATGGGCATGGGATTCACCAGAGTTTCACAGGTTGTCACTGGAGTCCTCTTCCACTCAATGACGACATCATAGAGCTGGTGGATGTTAGGGACGTTGAGCTCCCCCACCTTCTATTTGAGGATGCCCCACAGATACTCAATAGGGTTTAGTTCTGGAGACATGCTTGGCCAGTCCATCACCTTTACCCTCAATATATCTATATATATCTATATATATATATATATATATATATATATTGATAGATATACACACACACACTCTTATGGCAGAGATCAGTGGGAGGTCTTTCCAATCTCATTGCCAGCACACAGAATGCTAATGCACATGGAGGGTATGCATTAGTGTGTGCCCAGGCACACCCAGCACACCCCATGTGCACACCTATGGTGGTAAAGTTCTGCTGATTTCCATCATCTAGTCGTGTCTTTTTTAATTTACTGTACACCTGATTAGGTATGCTTTACAAAGTGAAGATTATCCACATTCACTAAGATATGGAAAAAATGAATGGAACTGCACTTGAAAAGTGCACAGTCTATTTGTTTTAAGTAAGTCAACACCTAGGTATTTTAGGTCCTTTGAGTTTTGTATCAATGTAAACTAAAAGATCACTATAGATAGCATTATAGCCTGGGGCCATTTGGACACTGGTTTAGATATTGATTCTTGTAGCTAGAAGCGATCATGCACAAGTGCATGATAATGTCATGGTTTGGAAAATGACACACAATGAATGAAGTCCCAGTTCAGTCAACCTGCCCACTCCTTTAATTTTATTTAAGGTTAGACAGAAAACTGGAAGTGTTTGAGTGTCAGTCAGCCTATTAGTAGTAGATAAGAGTGGGCAACTGCCACTAGAAGAGGATTTAAACCAATTTGTTAAGGGGGGGGGGGGTTGGGGGTTGGGGAAAGGTTGCAGATGGGAACTCTGTGACTGTTGTATAAACATTGTAAATAACATGTGCACATATTTGTTTTTTTACTTATTTCCTATCAGAAATTTAGGTATACTGTACCTAGGGATATAGCAAGTGAAGATTGAATAACTACACTTTTACAGCTAAAATGTTCCCCACTCTTCAGTTTCAGAAAATTGACATGCATATGAAAAGTAACAGTATACATTAAAAAAAGCACAAAGCTGAATGTAGAGATTAAAAATAACTATTTTTTTGTAACTATGCTGTTTTTACTAACTTGCACATTTTATTTTCTATTTCAGATTGGCAGATTGCAACACTCGCTTTACTACTGGGTGGAGCAGCCATCATTCTCATTGCATTCCTGGTTGGTCTAATTTCCATATGTGTGGGATCTCGCCGGCGGTTCTACAGGCCCGTGGCGGTCATGTTGTTTGCAGCAGGTAATTTTGTCTTATTGTTACAGGTGCAGAAGCCTCCCATTCTAACATTTAAACTTGAAAGTATCTTATATACTTGGATCTGTTATCGGTAGCCCCATGCAGACAGAACTGTCACTGAAATGACACTCTGTGTTATAGAAAACCAAAAATCTGAAACAAAAATATAATCAGTGCAATATTATACTAAATGCAAGTGAAAATACAAATAAAATATTCAGTGCAACTCAATATTGAACTATTGCCAATATTGAAATATTGAATATATCATGATTGCTGCCAGCACCTTTCAGAGTGTATCCACATGTGAAAAGTACAATACTAATAAACAAAATATAGTGTAGCGCAACCAGTGAAGCAATAAATCATTTCCATATAATGTAAAAATTTCACCTGCTGACCTGCTGAAGGAGCTAGTTAGAGAGCATAACATGTACAGGTGTAAAGTGGTGCCATTCAAGACTTTTTTTCATTTTATATCAACGTGGAAAGTTGATGATATGCATGTTTTTCACATACCTACAGGAATATTTTAACCCTTTAAAATCCACATTTTTCAATGAGTTAGCGTGACTCAAAATGTGCGCTACCAAACGCTGGAGCAGAATTTTAAAGGGTTAATCCCTGTGTATAGTTTTAATAAATATAAGCACTAATGCACTACACCTGAACCATCCCATGTGCAAGGGGTCTTATAGGTAGGCCTTCCTCTAAAAGCTTTCTAGTTCAGAAAACTGCTAAGGACGGCTATACACTGTTCGAAACTCGGCCGGTTCAGCAGGAACCGGCCAAGATTCGAACCGTTAGTGGGCAGGCTGAATGTACCAAGTCGATCGGTTGATCAACTTGGGTACAACCAGCCTGCCAGATTTGCTTGCGATTATAGGTAGCAGCTGCTAGAACCTGCTCCCATCCCCATCCCCAATACCCTCCCACAGGGAGAATACAATTGTTGATTTCCCTATAAGCACTGTCTGTGTTGATGGGGACATTTGCACCACATATGGCCAGCCTAAGTCTAATGCCGTGTACACGCGATCATAATTCTCATCAGAAAAAGCTCTGAAGGTTTTCCCGATGGAATTCCGATGGAATTCGGCTCAAGCTGTTTTGCCTACACACGGCCACACCAAATTCCAATGTTTATAACGCGGTGACGTGCAACACGTACGACGCGACTAGAAAAAGGAAGTTCAATAGCCAGGAGCCAATAGCTTCTGTCTCGTAGTTGAATCTGAGCATGCAGGATTTTTGGCATGTCAGAATTGCATACACACGATCGGAATTACCGATAGAAAGTTTCTCCGTCTGGAAAATTGAGAACATGCTATCAATTTTGGCTGGCGGGAATTCGGACAGCTAAATTCCAATAGTGCATACACACAGTCGCATTTTCCGATGAAAAGCTCTCATCTGTCTTTTTCTGGCCGGAATTCCGATCGCGTGCACGCGGCATAAGTGCATTTTACTCTTAGGTAGGGATAATTAAATAGTTTTATCCAAATTTTTACATCAACAGAACATATAGTATTTGTGGATGGATATCTTTTTTGGGTAAATGAAATTTTGGTGATGATATAACTGTGTATGCGATGTGTGAATCCCCTTTGACAATTTCTGTCTGGGAAATAGTTTGAATTTTCTATTTTTTTATTTAACAATATACATACATTTGTGTGTGTGTGTGTGTGTGTTATAATTCAAAAGGAGTGGTGACATTGTATAAATGGAATATGGGAAATTAACTATTTTTATATACTAAGTTCTAAATAATGAGAACATTTACTTGTGAAAAGTGTCTTGGCAACAATGGCATAAAACATAAAGAGAACGACAGCCATATTGGTAAATTACAAACTATAAATCGGAAGTTCAATTTGGCAGTGCAATAAATTCCTTATATCAACCACAAATTTCACATTTTAGCCCACCAAGCATTGCTCCTTACTAAACCTATCCCACACGGAGCAAACATACTGCATATGCTATCTTTTCTTTTTCAATCTCTCCTCCAAGTTATTGTACAGTATAATGGAGTATTGTCAATGTTTTTCCTTTGATTTCTGCTATCTGATGACAGAATGCCTGCAACTCCATAGGGCACAGTTTCTTTATTTTCCCTCCTTTCCCTTGGGTTTCTCTGTACTAACACTGACAAAATTATTTGTGGCAGGCCAGGGGTTGGGGATGGCTTTATCCTGCTCATACACAGGCTTTAACTTTGTACAGCAGGGATATGCAATTAGCGGAGATCCAGCTGTTGCAGAACTACAAGTCCCATGAGGCATAGCAAGACTCTGAAAGCCACAAGCATGACACCCAGAGGCAGAGGCATGATGGGACTTGTAGTTTTGCAACAGCTGAAGGTCCGCTAATTGCATATCACTGCTGTAGAGTATACCTTTAGCATAAAAGAGAACTCAAATGCCCCGTACACACAAGTCTGAAAAATCTTGGTTTTGGTTTTTCTGACGGAATTCCACTCAAGCTTGGCTTGCATACACACGGTCACACAAAAGTTTGCTGAACTTTCGACTGTCAAGAATGCGGTGACGTAAAACACTATGGTGAGCCAAGAAAATTAAGTTCAATGCTTCCGTGCATGCGTCAAATTGTTTCCAAGCATGCGTAGGAATTTTGCGCATTGGAATTGGTACAGACAATTGGAATTTCTGATCAGAATTTTTTCTGACTGAAAAATTGAGAACCGGCTCTCAATCTTTTGCTGGAAGGAATTCGGCCAGCAAAAGTCCGATGGAGCATACACACGGTCACATTTTCCGACCAAAAGCTCTCATCTGTCTTTTTCTGGCCGAATTTCTGATTGTGTGTATGGGGCTTACTTCTCAAGTACTGCAAAGCAATATGTGAATGGAAGATTTGACAGGTGCTTTATCAAAGACATGATTGCTCTGCCCTCTGCTGGGAAAAGCAGTGGCAACCGCTTTGGTATAGCCTACTCAGCAGTGCTAAAAAAAAAAAAAAAAACTGGAAAGCCAAACACCTTCAATCCTTACTTGGTTGTGTTTTGGCTAATGCAGCTCTCATATAATTTGTAGATGGATACTCACACATGAATAGCTATGAGTGGGGCCAGTCATTTATTGCAAATAAGAAATATTTGCAATAAATGACTGGCCCCACATTTGTTTCCTGCGATCTTTAAACTTTGGAAGCACTGCAAACAAAATGCAATGCTACCACAGTTGCACCTGAAAAAGATTGGCAGATTAGTTGCTTTTAGAACCATGGAGCCTGCTTAATGCATTCTCATTGCAGACAAAGCAGCTCAAACCCAGATCCTGCTGCATTGTGCATTTAATTGCATGTGGTTGAGTATTGATGCCTGCAAAGTGCAGTGTTTAGTAAGCAGATCCTTTCTTTATGAGCTCTAAATGCGATGCTTAAAAATGAGTGATTTGTTATATAGTTGTATATAACCCATTGAAGTGGATTATGGGAAAAATAAAGAAATTGCTTATGACCAAAATGTTATGAACTATATTTTTCCATGGTGTTAGAACTAGAGGCAATTTTATGTTAGAATCAGCCTCATATAACCCAGCCCTGTAAAAAAAAAAAAAAAAAAAAGCTGCCGCTCACCATCTGCATTTTGTAAGGTTTCATATACATGTCTCTTGAAAATGACTTTGCTATAGCTGACAGCATTTCTCATTTTATATTCACATATTTTCTGCTTTTGTTGTTCCTCCTTCAACCACTTGAGACAGAAAAAAATGAATTTGTAAGTGTGAGCCCTTGAAGCAACAATGCCTGGGAAAACTGCAGCTAAAAATAGCTCTTTGCTAACTCACAAAGAGCATCTCTTCTCTTTCATAGTCGGTAGCAGGATATTCCATGTATTAATGGCACTTACCTGGCCTGTGTTGCCTGGACAACAGACACTGAATTGTGCTCTAAACCATTTCCTACTGAAGCATCAAGAGATACTTATCCGCTAAGAGGCAAGCACACACCATTTTCCATATTTGTCAAAGATGCTCATATATAGGAATGTCATTTAGGAATGATATTATGGTATAGTACCCAGCAATACGGGTTTGATCAGTTTTGGGTCCTTACCATACATATCATTTTCACTTTATATATCCTGATCAAAGTAAAAACAGGCCATCCCACAATCCCATCTGCTTACGTACAACCTCTAACTTTCTTTTAGGATTCAAATGCATTTAGAAGCTGTCTAGGAAATCTAATCCTTCCAGTGATTTATTAGTTGTCTCTGAGAATTCATTACCATCAATTTTGATTGCCTGGAAAAGCTTAAGCACACGCAATGGGGGGTTATTTACGAAAGGCAAATCTACTTTGCACTGCAAGTGCACTTGGAAGTGCAGTCGCTCTAAATCTAATGCCGCGTACACACGACCGGACTTTTCAGCAGAAAAGGTCAGATGGAATCATTTCATTGGATATTCCGATCGTGTGTGGGCTTCATCTGACTTTTTCTTTCGAAAATTCTGACGGACCTAGAAATAGAACATGTTTTAAATCTTTCCGACGGAATCAATTCCTATCGGGAAAAGCGTTCATCTGTATGCTGTTCCGGCGGACCAAAAATGATGCAAGGGCAGCTATTGGCTATTTAACTTCCTTTTTCTAGTCCCATCGTACGTGTTGTCACCACGTCTAAACGATCGAACTTTGGTGTGATCGTGTGTATGCAAGTCCGTTTCAGCGGAACTCAGTCGGAACTCCGTCAGAAAAACCACCATGGCGCGTACACACAACCGGACTTTCCTGCAGACTAGGTCTGACGGAATCAGTCTATCGGACAATCCGATCGTGTGTGGGCTAATCTGATCGTTTTTCACATTAAAAATCCGACAGACCTAGAAATAGAACATGTTTCAAATCTGTCCGACAGAAAACCTGAAAACCGTTCGTCTGTATGCTGGTCCGATGGACCAAATACGACGCAAGGGAAGCTATTGGCTACTGGCTATTGAACTTCCTTTTCTAGTCCCGTCTTACGTCATCACATTCAAAATGAAGGGACTTTCGAACGGACTTAGTCCTAGTCTGCTGGAAAGTCCGGTCGTGTGTACGCAGCATTAGAGTTTTTCTGACGGAAAAACCGGTTGTGTGTACGCGGCATAAGGGATAGATCTGAAATGAGTGGAAGCTCTGCTGATTTTATCATCCAATCATGTGGAAGCTAAAATGCTGTTTTTTTTTTTCCTTGAATATCCCCCTCGGATCTACAGTGACTTTACTTCCAAGTGCACTTGCAGTGCAAAAGTGGATTTGCCTTTAGTAAATAACCCCCAATGTTTGATTATTTAGTAGAATTTTTTTTCCACACTACAAACACACACACATTTTCACATACAGTGGTTAACATATTCATAGTTGATGTCTAATAGTAGTTCTAGGAAATATTTTAAAGCATATATAAAACCAAAAAATGATATGCAATATGCTTCAGCTTGCCAGTCTTTAGATATGGGGGGTTATTTACTAAATGCAACTCCACTTTGCACTACAAGTGCACTTGGAAGTGCAGTTGCTGCAGATCCGAGGGGGACATTCAAGGAAAATAAAAAACAAACCCCATGGCATCATATGGTTACCATGCTTATTTACCATTCTGTGCCTATAAAGGAATGCTGTTGTCACTCTAGGAAAGAACATGTATTCGGATTACAGAACACCACCCTCTTTCCTCTTCATCATAAGGGAGAGGCAAGAGGGCACAGCTCAGAAGATATCTGTCAAGATCAACAGGTGTTTTTTTCACTTGAAGAATAGATTTAACAAAACACTTTTAATGGTATTGTTATGAGACCAAAAAGGAACACACAGGAGAAGATCATTCTTATGCTTTACATATACACTATATTACTAAAAGTATTGGGACGCCTGCCTTTACACACACATGAATTTAATGGCATTCCAGTCTTAGTCTATAAGTTTCAATATTTAGTTGGCCCACCCTTTGCAGCTATAATAGCTTCAACTCTTCTGGGAAGGCTGTCCACAAGTTTTAGGAGTGTTTCTATGGGAATGTCTGAACATTTTTCCACAAGCGCATTTGTAAGGTCAGGCACTGATGTGGATGAGAAGGCCTGGCTCGCAGTCTGCACTCTAATTCATCCTAAAGGTGTTCTATCAGGTTGAGGTCAGAACTCTGTGCAGTCCAGTCATGTTCCTCCACCCTAAACTCACTTATCCGTGTCTTTATGGACCTTGCTGTGTGCCCACTGTCCCACTATTTAACTAATAAAATTATAATTGGCCAATTATTAAAAACCCAACCATTACAGCTACAGGTAGGTTGTGTGAGACTTCCTCCAAAAAAAAAAGGGGGGAACAAATAGTTATGTATACCCCGGGGGGGGGCACAGTCTAGATGAACTAGGTCAAAAAATGAAAGCCTCTCCTCCATATCGATGTTCAAGATTAGATAATTATAAGTAACTGAATGTTTTTCAGAACTCCTTGAAAAATCCTTCAGTAGGATGTGTTCTGGGGCCAATATGTGGATGGATGTCATTTAAAGTTCATTAACCCCCCCTAGCGGTAATCCCGAGTCTGGCTCGGGGTAGGAATATACTGATAGGAGCGGTAACCCCGAGCCAGACTCGGGATGGCTTCGCTGGATGCAGGGGAGGACACAGGGAGAGTTACTCACCTTGTCCCCTGGATACACACGCTGTGTGATCGAGCCATCCTGCGCTCGATTCACAGTGCCGAATGCCGCTGAGCTCCGTTCCCTGCGGCGTTACGGCGCACGGGAGCGGAGAATGGCGGCAAATTCAAAAAAGTAAAAACACACAAAACACACACAGCACTGTAATCTTACAGATTACAGTGCTGTATTAAAATATACACACCCCCTTTGTCCCTAGTGGTCTGTGCAATGCCCTGCATGCACTTTTATATTATAAATACTGTTTTTTACTGCCTGGAATTTGGAGATTGTCCATAGCAACCAAAAAGTGTAAATTTTTCAGTGTTTTTGTATTTGATTACATTATTCAATAATTTTTATTATTCTTTATTATATTATAAACTTTATCATACCTGGGATGTCTGCTAGACTCTGGTTTGAACAGATTTAAGAGCGTTATTCCTAAGAATTACAGGACTACAAAATAAAAGCCAGATTTCGTGCAAAATAATTGTACCGCTTTCAGCACCTAATTCCAGACTGAATCATACCGCCAGGGAGGTTAAGGGATCCTCCAATGGAATATAGAGTAAGACCAACCTACATATGTGTTGACGGGCCACTACATGTGGCTGAATAGCATTTAAAGTCCGTCAGGGTGTCCTTTAACCACTTGCTTACTGGGCACTTAAACACCCTTCCTGCCCAGACCAATTTTCAGCTTTCGGTGCTCTCACACTTTGAATGACAATTACTCAGTCATGCAACACTGTACCCAAATGAATTTTGTGTCCTTTTTTTCCCACAAATAGAGCTTTCTTTTGGTGGTATTTGATCACCTCTGGGGTTTTTATTTTTTGCGCTATAAATGAAAAAAGACCGAAAATTTTGAAAAAAAACGCATATTTCTTTGTTTCTGTGACAGAATTATGCAAATTATTAATTTTTCTTCATAAATTTTGGCCACAATTTATACTGCTACATATCTTTGGTAAAAATAACCCAAATTAGTGGATATTATTTGGTCTTTGTGAAAGTTAGAGAGTCTACAAGCTGTGGTGCGAATCGCACAAAATTGATCACATCTGATGTACTGGTGGCCTATCTCGCTTCTTGTGACCCGAACAAGTCAGGAAAGTACAAATACCCCCCAAATGACCCCTTTTTGGAAAGTAGACATTCCAAGGTATTTAGTAAGAGGCATGGTGAGCTTTTTGATGTTGTCATTTTTTTCCCACAATTCTTTGCAAAATGAAGATTTTTCATTTTCTTTATTTTTCTCCACAAAATTGTCATTGTAATAGGTTATTTCTCTCACGTGGCATGTGTATACCACAAATGACACCCCCCAAAAAATTCTGCTACTCCTCCTGAGTATTACAATACCACATGTGTGGGACTTTTTCACAGCCTGGCCACATAGAGAGGCCCAACATGCAGGGAGCGCCATCACGTGTTCTAGAAGCATAAATTACACATCTAACTTGTTGACTATTTATTACACTTTTGAAGCACCAGGACAATGACACGTGACACTGATGACAGATGGCACTGATACGTGGCAATGATGACACTTATACGTGGCACTGATGACACGTGGCACTGATGACAGATGACACTAATATGTGGCACTGATGACACGTGCCACTAATACGTGGCACTGATGACACGTGGCACTAATACGTGGCACTGATGACACGTGGCACTAATATGTGGCACTGATGACACGTGGCACTAATACGTGGCACTGATGACATGTGGCACTAATACGTGGCACTAATACGTGCCACCGGTGACAGATGGCACTAATACGTGGCACCAATGACGCGTGACACTGATGACAGATGGCACTGATAAGTGACATTGATGACACGTGACACTGACAACAGATGGCACGTGACACTGACAGGTGGCACTGATGACAAATGGCACTGATACGTGACACTGATGACAGATGGCACTAATACGTGGCACTGATGACAGATGGCACTATGTGGCACTAATAACACGTGGCACTGATGACAGATGCCACTTATACGTGGCACTGATGACAGATGGCACTGGGGACAAATGGCACTGACAACAAGTGGCACTGGGGACAGATAGCACTGCGGGCAGGTGGCACTGGGGTGGGGTGGATTGCACTGGGGTGGATGGCACTGGGGTGGATGGCACTGGGGCGGATGGCACTGGGGCAGGATGGCACTGGGGCAGGATGGCACTGGGGGAGATGGCACTGGGGCGGATGGCACTGGGGCAGGATGGCACTGGGGCAGGATGGCACTGGGGGGGCATGGCACTGGGGGGGGGGTGGCACTGGGGGAGGATGGCTCTGGGGGAGGATGGCACTTTTTTTTAAACTTCTTTTTTACTTTTTTTTTTTTTTTTCTTTTGTACACTGACGGCTGCTGCAGCCGTTCTTCTCTCCCCTCTCACATGCTGTCTGTGTGAGGAGGGAGAGCGGCGCTGAGAGATGATCTCATATGTTTACATATGAGATCATCTCCCATTGGACACGCCGATCACGCTGTAAACGGCCGCTGTGATTGGACGTTTACAGCGATCTGTGTTTGCCTGTCCCCGGGGGACACGGCAAACACAGAACTTCCGCGATGCGCGCCCGCGGCGGCGCGCATTGCGGAAGTAAACACCAGGCCATCCAGGGACGGCCAGGCGAGGGAAGCCGCCCGCCCTAAGGCCGTCATTCGGCTATAGGGCGGGCGGGAAGCGGTTAATGAAATGTGTTGTAATCCCATATATATTATATTATATTATATTATATATTATCACATATATCAGGCTATTTTGCTGGGTCTCTTACATATACAGGTGCATCCCATAAAATTAGAATATCATCAAAACTTTTTTTTTTTTTTTAGTAATTCAATAAAAAAAAAATGAAACTCATATATTTTATATAGATGCTTTACACACAAAGTAATATATTTAAAGCATTTATTTCTTTTCAGTTTGATGATTTTGGCTTACAGCTAGTTAAAACCCCAAATTCAGTATCTCAGAAAATCAGAATATTACATAAGACCAATAAAAAAAGGATTTTTAATATAGAAATGTTGACTTACTGAAAAATATGTCCATGTACAGTATAGTATGTACTCAATACTTGGACCAGTGACGGTGTGTCCATTAAGGGCGCTTTGGTCACGCCCCCTCTGTCACGCCACCCCCCTATATGTATAGCACAAATCTATCCATGGCCGCTGTAGCCATAGGCTCTAATAGGCTTTAAAAAAGGTGGACTCGGAGCTCAGAGCATTGAGCTCGGAGCCCACCCAAGTGTGTTAGAAAAGCAAATTAATATTTGCTTTTCTAACACTGAACCACCTCACTGTCAATCAGAAAGCATGGGTCTAATACCCTTCACCTGATTTACTGAAGGCACAGGCATCCTATTGGATGCCTAGCGAAATGGAAGAAGAGACAAACGGGAACCATGGAGGACACAGGAGATATCTCCTGACTCACTGCATGTCCCACAACTCGCCGCCATCACCCACTGCCTGACCCACCACCAGGATGGGGTAAGTGCCGGTCAGGCAGGGAATGGGCAGGAGGCACAGAGGCTGCATATTATGGGCACAGAGGTTGCATATGTTGGGCACAGAGGCTGCATTTTATGGATGCAGTGGCTACATATGATGGGCACAGAGTCTGCATTTTATGGGCGCAGTGGCTGCATATGATGGGCACAGTGGTTGCATATGATGGCACAGTGAGGCTGCAATTGATGGTTTTTTTTCAGTATTTTACTGAATTTTTCAGTTTGTTTACCCCCCCAAACATTTTGAGCACCAGCCACCACTGACCGGACGGGGCTCTTTTTGCTGGCCAATCAAGCACAGTGATACCATGATCATTAAACCAGGTACTGGTACTGTTGGCAGCGTGGGCAGGTGCCAAGTCCTGCTGGAAAAAAAAATCAGTATCTCCATGAAGCTGGTCAACAGAGGGAAGTATGAAGTGCTCTAGAATTTCCTAGTAGAGGGTTGTGCTGACATAGAACTTGATAAAACACAGTAGACCAACGCCAGCAGATGGCATGGCTTCCCAAATCATCACTGACTGTGTAAGATTTTGCATTTTATTTGGAAATCAAGGTCCCAGAGTCTGCAGGAAGAGGGGAGAAGCACAGAATCCAAGTTGCATGAGGTCCAGTGTGAAGTTTACACAGTCAGTGATGATTTGGGGAGCCATGGCATCTACTGGTGTTGGAGGAGAGAGTGCCCCCCCTCCTGAACCATACCAGGCAACATGTCCTCAACATGGGGAACTCGGGGACATCAAGCTCATCCCTACCTCAAAGCAGGGCATGTTGGTGGGGACAAGGGCCCCACCCCCACAACCCTTGCCTGGTGGTTGTGGGGGTCTGCAGGTGGGAGGCTTATCGGAATTTGGAAGCACTCTTTAACAAGGGAGCCCCCAGATCCCGCCCCCCATTGGTATGGGATACATTCTACCTAAACCCATTCACCAAAAAAGTATCAAAAAAGTTGAAATGACAAATCCTTTATTAAAAAATAAAAAATAAAAAAATCCTTCTATAGATTGTAACATTTTGTTGACCTGCAACAAAAACTAAATCTTTATGATCGATCAGCACTACATGATGGTGTATGGTATCATTTTTATATTCTAAGGAGGAAGGAGAAAGCCAAGGAGACAGACAGCCAACCATAAATGATAATATTGCTTTACCACTGCATCTATAAAAGCACTACACAAGGCTAATTAAGCTTTATTTTAGCACAAGATGTGTTCTTAAAAGTAGATGGTTTAGGCTGCTTCCTGCCAAAAAGAAGCAGACATTAAAAGTAGGCCATATGCTAACTTATAAAATCATGCTTTTCAAAGAGAAAAAAAAAATCACGATCAATAGCCTACTAACGCACATTTAAAATTTTGCATAATCATTTATTGTTCATTTAAAATATTTCTATGACCAATCGCATCAAAGTAAGACCCCTGTTATTACTATTTACTGCTAGATTACAATTCATTAGGTACATAGATCTAGCAGGGTGCTACAGTGGTGTAGTGGGTATCCCTTTTGCCTATCAGTAAAAAGGATTGCTGGTTCAAATCCCAGCACTACATGCCTGGAGTTTGCATGTTCTCCCTGTGCCTGCGTGGGTTTTCTCCAGGTACTCCGGTTTCCTCCCACACTCCAAAGACATGCTGGTAGGTTAATTGGCTTCTGTCTAAATTGACCCTAGTATATATGAATGTGAGTTAGGGACCTTAGATTGTAAGCTCCTTGAGAGTAGGGACTGATGTGAATGTATATGTAAAGCGTTGTCTAAATTGACAGCACTATATAAGTATCTGCAATAATAATAATAGTATTATGTAAGAAGTTCTCTTGCCTTGAGAACAGACTGAATTTCTTGTGGCATATATTCAGCAAGGGGGGTGGAAATGCTCCTTAGGAAATTTGGTCTATGCTGACTTGACAGCATTATGTAGTTTCTTCAAATTGTCAGTGATTCATTCATGCTTTAAACCTTCCATGCCACTTCATCTAAATGTACCCCATTGGATTAAACACAGATACCTGGACTGTGTAGGCCCTTTGGTTCACACTAAAATCTTAGTCATATTTGTGGAATTGGACTGAAATTATGTGTGCTTTCTGAAAGGGCATATCATCCTACTGAGCGTAACCTCTGAAAAATAGATTGACTGTGACTCTGAAAAGGTACATATGGACAGCAGCAACACTTAGGTAGACTGTAATATTCAAATGATGCTCAGTTAGTTTTAAGGTGCCTATGAGAACAGTGTTGCATCGATTGACCAACACAAACAAACTGTTACATTCACACAATACAACATGGCTTCATGAATTATGTTGTGTATATTAGATTCTAAAGCCTTGTACACACAAACAGATTTTCCGATGGGAAATGTGTGATGACAGGCTGTTGGCAGAAAATCCGACTGTTTGTACGCTCAATCGGACAATTGTTGTCATATTTTCCATGGACAAATGTTTGATGGCAGGCTTTAAAATTTTCCACGGACAAATGTCTGTTGTCGGATTTTCCAAGTATGTGTACACAAGTCCGTCGGACAAAAGTCCAAAGTACAAACACGCATGTTCAGAAGCAAGGATGAGCCAGAAGCAGTCGGTCTTGTAAACTAGTGTTCTTAATGGAGAATTAACATTTGTGACGTGGCAAATTATGAAATCTCCAAATGCAGCGCACATTCTCTTCTTCTTTAATGGGATAATAATGAAGTTGCTTTGCTGGTGATACTGATGAAGTTATTGCAAACAAATTTTCAAAGGCTTTTTTTTTCTAGTGATATCAAGAATAATATTACTATGCTTGTTCATTTTTTATTTTTTTGGTGCAAGTTACCATAACACCATTATCCCATAGTTTTTAAGATCAAATATACAGCTATCTTGGTGTCCCTTGTTAATTTTACATTGTATTTTTAAAAATGTAACTGCCTACTCCCAAACTGTCATTTGAAGTAAAACACATAGCCAAGTATTGCACAATTGTTTTATCGTGCATTAAAAAAAGAAAACAAATAAAATTAGACATGCTATCTGCCAATAGAACTTAACCAAAAAGTGCATTCTATGCATCCAAAAACATAGACAATATACCAAATCAAACCATTATTCAACCAAAATTTTAAATAAAAGCCTCATGCATGTGTCCTGCTTATTAATATAAGGGGTCAACAATGTCAAGGGTTGGTGAAAGCAGGGGTCTGTCATCCATAGATAATTACAAAAATCATTATTCTCCTGGAGCTCCCGCAGCAAAGGCATATGACATGTCACGATTAATAAAGCAACCAATTTTTGGTCCAAGAAATCTTCCTCCTTCTGTTCCTGGACTGGACTTGGGTCAAAGCAATAACTCCAAGGCCAATAATAAATAACCGTTATCTCCTCCGCAACATGTCTGGTTGACGAACAGCCGTTCCGAAACAAACTGAAAAACGTAAAATGAAAAGCACAAACTAAAAAGCGCAAACTGAAAAGCACAAAATGAAAGGCGCAAAATGAAAAGCACAAAATGAAAAGCACGAATCAACACTCACCAAACTTCTACTAACAGGAAATTAGCATAAGGAGCCAACGTGTGGTGCTAAAGAGCTGAAAAATTAGTACGTCACTACATTCGGGTTTGTTGGCTGACAATTGTGTGCTGTTTGTATGCAAGACAAGTTTCGGGCCAATGCCCTCCAGACAAAAGTCTGAGGTTTTGTCTGTGGAAAATCCGACCGCATGTACGAGGTTTAACTCTACTATTTGCTTAGCCAAGCAGAAAACATAAATTGACCATGTAATGTTTTCAAAGTCTTCAGTAGCCCAGTTTTGCTCATCCAAAGTTCACATTAAAACTATTTTTATGATCTTAGTTGATTTAGTAGAATCTGCTATGAACTTGTATATATTGCCTTCCCTACCTCATAGCATTTGGGTATCCATAGATACAGAAGCACAGCTTATATTCTTTCAATTTAGCAGAAATATACTGTGTCCCTGCTGGCTAAAATAGGTTCTTGTCTACCCTGTACTCACAAAAAAGAGAGAGAATCAATTATTTTCCTAAAGGACTTACTTGCCTAAAGTGTAACTGCACCTTCAGTTGTCATTGATCCTCTATTTTTACCTACCTTGGGCAGTTTACAGCTGTTTATTAATATGAGCTTTTATTATTTTCACTTATAAATTGGTGAGACGTGCCTATGGGTAGCATGGTGTCCTTATAAGTTATTTCTACATGTAAAGCCTTAAGGGCATCTTCCCATCTAAACAAAACAAGCTCCGTTTTTACTTTTTGTGGTGACCTAAAGTAAAGAACATACAGTATCTTTGCACATATTAATACATTTAGCTAAGTAACTATTTTCTTTTAACTGAGGCCCCCGAGCATCCTTATTTATTTAGTTCTTACAATTATAGGATATATTTTTATTGTCTTTTGTTCACAACTTGTGGCTATATTGCTGCTGAAAATATTCAATAACAGTTACACATTGTCAGTTATTACACTGTGAAAAGATTTAAAATGTTTTTGTTCATAATTATTTTCTTTTACCCAGTCAGCTGAAAAATACTTGGTGGATAGTTATTCCAAGTTTGTGTTAAGTGAAACAATCTAAGTTTGTGTTAAGTGGGAAGCCAGTTGTTCAATATTTGGGCCTGAGGGCCACCCACAAAATAAGCTCTGTCAACCATATTCCCAACATGTTTGTGGCCAGATGAGCTTCCTGGTAAGTCAGTACCTTGTTAAGTTCTTTGCTTCTCTTTGGATAGATAAAGTTATGAGGCTGAACATTCTGTTGCCCAAAAATGCATTTTTTTCTCTGTCACAATGCTTTCAGCTGCAACCAACAGTGACAGTGTACCATACCAAATGGCCACTAGTAAAGTAGCAAAAATATATGATATTTATAAATCATTTTAAGGTGCATTAGGCCTTTGCTCCCTGGACATTTTGTCATGAGTCAGATTAAAGCGGCAGTAAACTTTCAATTAAGAATATATTTCCTGCTTCAATGTAATATCATAATGTGCTAGCATGCACCGCATTGAATACAACTTTTGGATGGCCAAGCCACAATGGCTTCACTGGCCGTCACAAAGAGCTCTGAAGGGACAGCATGGAGTATGCCGTCCCTTAAGAGTGAATGTGCCGGTGACGTCTACAGCTGCAGAAACAGCGAATATCTCCTAAACAGTGCAAGTTTAGGACATGTTCCTTGTACCTACTGGTAAGCTTTATTATAAGCTTACCTGTAGGTACCCATGTTCAAACTGTGTTTACTTCAACTTTAATGCTAAAATGAAATTCACCAAAAAACATTTCCATTTCATTCTTGTGTAGAGAAAAGTAACAGTTTTAAACGTAACATTTCAGGAGGATATATCCCCCTCTGCTCTGTTCAACCAATGCTGAATATGTAATGTAACTATATGCTTTTATCCCTCCCCCTTCCCAATTAAACCAGACTTGTTGCTTTGCCCCGAATGGACAAAACTGTTTTGTTTTAATCAATCATCGGGTGTTCACCTGTTCACTGTACAGAAATTATTATGGGGCAATAGTGGGAAATTCGAGCACTGCAGAATGCCCCATAATGCATTGTGAGTTTGCAGTGCATTTCTGTATGATGATTGGCCAAATCATGCACCTGACTTGCATGCTTTGGCCAGTCACGGCGTGCTCTGCTGAGAGAGCCATAATTGGCCAAAGGTAGGATGCCTTTGGCCAATCATGACTCAAGGGGACTAAGTCCACGCCCCACACTATATAAGGATTCTTACAGAGCAGCTGTGTATAGTGTGTGGATGAGATACATTAGATTAGGTAGGCAGGTTAGTTAGTGGCAGTGTATTTGATATATATATATATATATATATATATATATATACTCTGCATTTAGCGTATACTTGATATTCAGTGTATATGCTATATTCAGTCAATGCAGGCATTGTAGTTTATATAACACAGTGTATTTTAAAAAAAATGGCGTGGCCCCTTCAGGTCTGGATTTTAAAGGGAACCTGGTGCCAAAATAAAAAAAATGGCATGGGGGTCCCCCCTAAATCCATATCAGGCTCTTTAGGTCTGGTATAGATTTTAAAGGGAACCACGCACCAAATTAAAAAAAAATGCGTGGGGGTCTCCCCAAAATCCATACAAGACCCTTATTTGAGCATTCAACCTGACAGTCCACAGGAAAGGGGGGGTGAGAGAGCACATCCTACTGAGCTGTACCAGGCCACATGCCCTCAACATTGGGAGGGTACTTTGGGGCCCCAAAGCACCTTGTCCCCATCTTGATGGGGACAAGGGCCTCATCCCCACAGTCCTTGCCCAGTGGCTGTGGGGGTCTTCGGGAGGGGGGCTTATTGGAATCTGGAAGCCCCCGTTAACAAGGGGGGCCTCAGATCCAGCCCCCATGTGAATAAGCATGGGGTACATTGTACCCCTACTCATTCAACAAAAAAGTGTCAAAAAGTAAAAACGACAGCAGACAGTTTTTGACAATTCCTTTATTAATAAGAAAAAGTGTCCCGCGATGTAAATCCATCTTCAATCACGGGACTGATGGTCCCGAAAAAAAAAAGAAACTGAAGAACTCTGCCTCCATGGGAGGCATCCTGCCAGCTGCAGTCTTTTTGTGGTGACAGCTGTTATATTGGCAAGGGCGGGGCCATCCGTTAATGTAACCGGGTGACCCAGCCCTCTTCTGACATCACCGCGGGACACTTTAAAAAAAAAAAGGAATTGTCAAACACTGTTGTCTTTTTTACTTTTTTGACACTTTTTTTGGTGAATGGGTAGGGGTACAAAGTCAAAGGGGCTTCCAGATTCCAATAAGCCCCCACCCGTAGACCCCCACAACCACCAGGCAGACCCCAAAGCACCTTCCCCATGTTGAGGGCATGTGGCCTGGTACGGTTCAGGAGGAGGGGGGCACTCCCTTGTCCCCCCCTTTTCCTGCAGCCTGCCAGGTTGCATTCTCAGATAAGGGTCTGGTATGGATTTTGGGGGAAACCCCATGCCATTTTTTTTAAATTTTGGCGTGGAGTTCCCCTTAATATCCATACCAGACCCGAAGGGCCTGCTAATGGACTGGGGGAGAACCCCACTCCGTTATTTTTAGAAATTACATTTTGCTGCGTTACTGTTATAAACATGGGGAAATGCGCTACTTTATAAGTAGACTAAGGGGACCACCAGGCATGATATTTAAAGGAATATTTCATTTTTATTGTTTCACTCTGTGCATTCTCAAAATCACTGCTCCTGAAAAAACTGATGTTTTTACAACTTTTTTTGCATTCATATATGTCCCCTGGGGCAGGACCGGGTCCCCAAATGCTTTTTGTATGTTCACATAATTTTATTTTTCTGTTTGCATGTTCTGGAGCGGACCGAACCAGGGGGGGGGGGTGTTCATCTAATTTAAAAAAAATTGGCGTGGGTTCCCCCTCTGAAAGCATACCAGGCTCCCCCACCCCAAAGCACCTTGTCCCCATGTTGATGAGGACAAGGGCCTCTTCCCGACAACCCTGGCATTTGGTTGTTGAGGTCTGCGGGTGGGGGGCTTATCGGAATCCGGGAGCCCCCTTTAATAAGGGGGCCCCCGGATCCCGGCCCCCCACCCTATGAGAAAGAGTATGGGGTACAATGTACCCCTACCCATTCACCTGTGAAAAAAAATGTAAAAAAAAAACACAACACAGGATTAAAATAGTTTATTGCACAGCTCCGGGGGTCTTCTTCCATCTTGGGGGGTCTTCTCACCGGACTCCTCCGCTATCTTCTGCTAGCTCTTTTACTAGCGGAGGAGCCCGGCATTCTTCTTTGCCTTTGCCGCCCTCTTCTTCCGACTTCGGGGGTCTTGTCCCCCTCTTCGGTTCTTCTTGCCAGGCCACCGCGCCTTCTTCTAGCTCTTTTACAAGCGGTGGCCCGGTCTTCCGTCGCCGCCGCCGTCTTCTGTTCTTCTCTTCTGGAGATGTTGCCTCGTCGATGTCTCCGCATGCCGCATGCCGCGTGTTCTGTCATAGTGAGCGGAGACAGCAACGAGGCAACATCTCCAGAAGAGAAGAACAGAAGACGGCGGCGGCAGCGGCGACAGAAGACCGGGCCACCGCTTGTAAAAGAGCTAGAAGAAGGTGCGGTGGCCCGGCAAGAAGAACTGAAGAGGGGGACAAGACCCCCGAAGTCGGAAGAAGAGGGCGGCGGTGGCGGCAAAGAATGCCGGGCTCCTCCGCTAGTAAAAGAGCTAGCAGAAGATAGCGGAGGAGTCAGTCGAGAAGACCCCCCAAGACGGAAGAAGACCCCCGGAGCTGTGCAATAAACTATTTTAACCCTTGTGTGTTGTGTTTCCGATAAACCCCCCCGCCCGCAGATCCCGACAACCAACAGCCAGGGTTGTCGGGAAGAGGTCCTTGTCCTCATCAACATGGGGACAAGGTGCTTTGGGGTGGGTGGGCCGTGCAGCCTTCCCTTCCCCAAGGCACCCTCCCATGTTGAGGGCACGCGGCCTGGTATGGCTCAGGAGGGGGGGGTAGCGTGCTCGGATAAGGGTCTGGTATGGATCTGGGGTGGTCCCGAAGCCATTTTTTCAGCATAAGGGGGGTTCCCCTTAAAATCCATACCAGACCTAAGGGCTAAGGGATTTTTTTTCATAAATTTGGCGTGGACTTCCCTCTTGAGAGCTGATAATTCTGTCAGAGTCACCTCCGTATAGATGGAGATCCGACTTGGAGGCAACCTCCATTGAAATCAATGGGTACCGGTCGCCTACAAGTCGGATTGAAGTACCACAGGAACCTTTTCTGAAATTGGAGCGACTTCAGTAGTGTGCATTAAGACGGCTCTCATTCACTTGCATTGATTTTTACATGTAGCGCGACTTGAGGCGACTAGGGGCGACCTGAAGTCGGATCTGAGTTGCCCCTGTGTGAACGGACCCTCAGTGTTTAATTTATCCAAATGAACAAATACCATATTGTACATTTGTGGTTTCATATTTCTCCTGTTGTTAAAATCTTTTTTAGGCCTTATTTTAGAATAATTATTGTAATTGTATTTTATTCCCAAATGCAGTCCAGATAATATGTTTAGAAGAAAGATCTATGTGATTTGCAGTGTGACAGGATATAGGTAATACTCATTATTCTTTCCTTTTTGCAAGTCAGTGGGGGGTGAAACATCTTCAATTATTCCTTGAGCAAGCTAGTAGTAGTCTTATGTACTTTTGATTAGTTTCATTTGATATAAGTCTCTGCAGGTGCACACAGATAGTGGATCAATCTTTAAACAGCATTAATTATTTACTTGGCAATCAAGCTTTCAAATCTTAATTTTGCTTAATGGGTCTATCTAGCATATCTAATACCTAAAACTTTTTATGCACAGTCACATCAAGGAGAGTATAGTCATACATCATTCTATGCAGCCTTAGATTTCAAACAAATTTACTGTTTTTGTTTTAAGTATATCATCTTAAAATTATTGTAGTATCAAAAATGGGACTTTTGAGGCATACCATTCTTGTAGTTAAAATGCACAGTTTTATTACTTCACGTTAAAATATAAAGATATTACGCAAACACATTCCCATATTGCAATCTGTGATCAAAAAAGGCTTAAATTCATATAGTTGCATAGTAGGTGAGGTTGAAAAAAGACAAAAGTCCATCAAGTTCAACCTATGTGTGTGATTATATATCAATATTACATTGTATATCCCTGTATGTTGTGGTCATTCGGGTACTTATCTAATAGTTTTTTTTAAACTATCGATGCTCCTCACTGAAAAAAACACATGTGGAAGTGAATTTCACATCCTTGCCGCTCTTACAGTAAAGAACCTTCTACGTAGTCTAAGGTTAAACCTCTTTTCTTCTAATCTTAATGAGTGGCCACGTGTCTTAATAAACTCCTTTCTAAGGACACATTTGTTCCCTACTGTGGGGTCACCAGTATGGTATTTGTAAATTAAAATTAAAAATATCCCTTCTCAAGCATCTCTTCTCCAGAGAGAATAAGTTCAGTGCTCATAACCTTTCTAATATCCTCCAGTCCCTGTATTAGCTTTGTTGCCCACTCTGTACTCACTCCATTTCCTGTACATACTTCCTGAGGACTGGTGCCCAGAACTGGACAGCATACTCCAGGTGAGGCCGGACCAAAGTCTTGTATGATATATCTTGTCCACATATGATAATCAAGACGCTCAACATGTTTCCTGGACTTAGTCCACTTCTTCAGGAGCCAATTATACAACATTTGTACAGCATACAATCTTGATATTGTGATGAAGTGCCTTCATTATTTAGTCTATCCCGTTTGGATAATTCCCACTTCATTCAAAATGGTACTGACTTATGCAGACTGAAATATATATTGCTAATCACAGGAAGAAATACGATGGAAATAGAACATATACATATTAAATCATCCAATATCCAAAAGTTAATTGACCTGAAAGTGCCAGTCCTTTATATGGGATCTTTAAAACCAAAGACAAAACCTCAACTCTCAATGCTGGCTCATGCCAATTTAATGTGTAATAAACAGGCTGTTTATATCTTTCTAAAACTGCCTTGTGCAGCTTGCCTAGTGGTACATCAAATCTCAGGTCAGGACAGGGAGAAGAGAGAAAATTTACTGATTTTGTTTTAAGTATAAATGATGCATATTTAAAGAGAAAGCCCATATTCTGGACACATTATTTTCTCTTCTTTTGTTTCCACATGTTTCTGATTGGGTTTGAAAAAGAAAAAAAGTGCACCTCTGTGCTTCCACCCCTTCACCCTGCATAACATAGCTGAAATAGTTGTAACTGCAGGGGGATATAGCCCAACCAAAGTCTGCCCTGTTTGCAAAATAAAATAAAAAAAGGATATCACACAGTGTGTCCATATAATCACTGTTGAAACACTTAAAAGTTCTTTGGCCAGTAGACCTGGAACCTATTGGTTTGTGCCTTTTTATATACATTTCTTAATGAAAATTACTGAAAAAATGTAAATGCTTAAAGTTCAACTCTTGGTATGATCTGTTTTGTGATTTAGGTATGCATGTTTCCTACCTGAGGGACTACTGGGGAGGTTTACAATCACTGTAGTAGTCATCACTTCTTCTAGGTGCTGTGTCAAGTGGCTTCCACTCTACACACTGACCACAGGGGCCACTCATTTGGCACTGCCCTCATTCACAGTATGCCTTGTATTTTTGTTTCAATGTTTTCTGATCGGATGAGAATGAGATCATGATGTCACCACCCCTCCTTTCCACCTCATCTAATCAGAGAATACCTTCTATTCATTAAAAAAAGTAATTGTGTAAATAGTGGCTTTGCCAAAGGAGTAACCACTTGTCGTCAGTGTGCAGATTGGAACATGCTCAAAATAGGACCCAGAAGATCTCTGTTATCACTGTAGTACTACAATAACTACAGTTATTGCCAGCTTCACCAGCGGCAACATGGCTGGTTGATGTACAGCCGTTAAGAAACAGAAAAGTGTGAATTGAAAAGTGCGAAATGAAAAGCATGAATCAGCACTCACCAAACTTCTACTAACACGAAATTAGCAGAAGGAGCACAAAGGGTGGCGCCTGACAATTGAACTTTTTTGGCTCATAGTACGTCTAGTACATCACCATGTTTGTGTTTGTTGGCCAACAATTGTGTACCGTTTGTATGCAAGACAAAATCCATTTTAACTTGTAAACAACAAATGTCAGAAATAGGCTTGGTCCTTAAGTGGTTAAATTGAATTATACCTTTTTATTTTTGATGAATAACATCCCTTGCGATAACATGGGCCATGGCAGGTCCCCTTTTTTGTCTAATAGACCCCAGATCTCTCCTTTGGCCTTCAAAGTGTTTGATCAAATTGGAGATCGGTTTGATTAGATGCTGTACAATCTGATAATGGCTTCTAAATAAACAAATCTTTGTCGCTTCCATTTTCTGACACCAAAGAAGAAGGGCAGGAACTGTTCTAGGGAATGGGACCTGTCCAGTCGCATCTGTACTGGCCTCCCTAATGGGATAGGAGAGCCTGGTAAAGGCAGCGGAAGAAGGGTTTACCCCTTCTGCCACCTACAAAAAGCAATTCAGTTTACCTGAAAAAAACAATAGCAGGATCTGCAACCATGATCCTGGTGTAACCACTTGGAAAGGAAAAGGGGTAAAGAAACTGTTATGAAATATTATGGAAGCTGACATTTCTGAACTTGCCTTTTAAGAATGTTAGTTGCCTTGGTGGCTAAGCCACTGGCCTGAATTAGGTATGGGGATAAAGAATTTTGACAAAATCCCTTTGCTTACTCAAGTTCTGTGACTCAAAAGTATTTAACAGAGAAGTATGTTTTTTTTTTTTTTTAGTTTCATACTTACCTATGTGGATGCAGCATCAGACCGATGCTGTATCTGTCCCCCACCGTCTCTGCACTGAGAACCGAGCCAGTGAACACCGCCGATGGCTCAGTTCCCACAGATCCCAGAGAGAAGTGCTTCTGGCTGTCAGTCAGCATCTTTCCTCATCCACGCTCATGAAGCTATGCCTCAACTGTTGGAAGTGGTGTCAGCAGAGAGCAGACTTCAGACTGCTCTCCGCTGAAAACGGATCACAGGAGTGCAAAACGATTTGCACTCCTGTGACCCAGAGGAAAAACCCAGCCTAAAATGCTCAAGCTGGATTTCTCCTTTAGGTCAGACTCTTTTGCAAACTAACTTTATAATAGTGCTCTGGGTAAAAAACAAAAACAAAAAACAATTGGGTCCCTATCTATTCATCTTACATTTTGTTAAAAGTTGATTGAATTACTAACATATATTCCCCACCTGTTTTATACCCTAAAAGAACCACCACACCCCAAATGGAGGCATTGCACACAGTTGCAGGGTAGTTGTGGCACAGCCCTATTAACTTTAATAGGTGCATTTAGTGGTGGTACTGGCCACCAGATTTGACAAGGGGTTCATTTTTGACATGCCCACAAAGCAAAACGTCATGGCTGTGGCATGCGTACAATCCTGAGTGGCTGCATGTCTTTGTTTAGGTGGACTGTGAGGGGTGCCAGGAAAACCATGCCTCAGCTACCTGCTTTTACCACCACCCTGGCTGTACATCCGAATGAGCCTTTAAATTATGTATTTACCTGTAATCGAACAGAAAGCGCTTGAAGCTAAAAATGCATGATCATGTTATAGTTTCATGGTTCTCTCTGCCATCAGCTTTCAGAGATCTACACATTGCTGCACAATCTAGACAAGCTGAAGTACTTTTTAATATTCATTAAGTATAAATGTTTTATTTTCCAAGATAGAACATGCTTACAGTACTACTAAAACCTTCTGAGCTGTTGCTTTATTGTAACTATTACTTTATTGTAGCAAAATGTAAATTGAAGTGCGACACCACTGCTAAAAGGTCCAGATACAACTTTATTCCAATAAAAGCTAGGGGGACAATCCAAAGAGTAACCAGTGTTTTACGGCCTGAGGTTGAAAACAGATGAATGGACTAGAAGTGAACTAGACCTTTAGGCCGCGTACACACGGGCGGACTGTCTGCCGAAACTAAGTTCGTCAAACAGTCCGCTCAAACTTTTGAATGAACGAACTTGCCCACACACGGCACTTTTTGAGCGGACTAAGTTCGTCGTACTAAGTCCGCGCAACTTTTGAAATGAACGGACTCGCCCACACACGAGGAGGACAGCCCGCTCATTTCGAGCGCGTGTCAAGGTAGGCGGGGCCCGCGACGGAGACGTCGCGGGCTCCGCCGCCTGGAATGGACTTAAAGGGGAACTCCAACGCCGAAAAAAATCGGCGTGGGGGTTCACCCAAAGTCCACAACAGACCCTTGTCCGAGCACGCTACCCGGCCGGCCAGGAAAGGGGGGCGAGCGAGCGCGCCCCCCCTCCTGAGCCGTACCAGGCCGCGTGCCCTCAACATGGGGGGTGCCTTGGGGAAGGGGGGGCCGCGCGGCCCCCCCACCCCAAAGCACCTTGTCCCCATGTTGATGAGGACAAGGGCCTCTTCCCGACAACCCTGGCCGTTGGTTGTCGGAGTCTGCGGGCGGGGGGCTTATCGGAATCCGGGAGCCCCCTTTAATAAGGGGGCCCCCGGATACCGGCCCCCCACCCTATGTGAATGAGTATGGGGTACAATGTACCCCTACCCATTCACCTGTAAAATAAAAGTACCCAAAAAAAAACACAACACACGAGATAAAATATTTTATTGCACAGCTCCGGGGGTCTTCCGTCTTCGGGGGTCTTCTCGCCGGACTCCTCCACTATCTTCTTGTAGCTCTTTTGCTAGCGGAGGAGTCCGGCTTTCTTCCTCCCCGCCGCCGGCCTCTTCTCCCGACTTCGGGGGTCTTGTCCCCCTCTTCGGTTCTTCTGCCGGGCCACCGCGCCTTCTTATAGCTCTTTTACAGGCGGTGGCCCGGTCTTCTGTCGCCGCCGTCGCCTTCCGTTCTTCTTCTTCTTCTTCTTCTTCTTCTTCTCCAGGAGATGTTGACACGTCACTCTCTCCGGCCGGAATGCCAGAGCCGCGCTGCGCGGCCACTTATATAGTGACAATGGGGCGGTGTCACATGGTATATGTCACATGGGTTGGTCACATGGTGACCCCGCCCCCTTACGATGTCATAGTCCCCATGTGACATCAACCCATGTGACCAACCTATGTGACATATACCATGTGACACCGCCCCATTGTCACTATATAAGTGGCCGCACAGCGCTGCTCTGGCATTCCGGCCGGAGAGAGCGACGTGTCAACATCTCCTGGAGAAGAAGAAGAAGAAGAACGGAAGGCGACGGCGACAGCGGCGACAGAAGACCGGGCCACCGCCTGCAAAAGAGCTATAAGAAGGCGCGGTGGCCCGGGAGAAGAACCCGAAGAGGGGGACAAGACCCCCGAAGTCGGGAGAAGAGGCCGGCGGCGGGGAGGAAGAAAGCCGGACTCCTCCGCTAGCAAAAGAGCTACAAGAAGATAGCGGAGGAGTCCGGCGAGAAGACCCCCGAAGACGGAAGACCCACGGAGCTGTGCAATAAAATATTTTATCTCGTGTGTTGTGTTTTTTTTTGGGTACTTTTATTTTACAGGTGAATGGGTAGGGGTACATTGTACCCCATACTCATTCACATAGGGTGGGGGGCCGGTATCCGGGGGCCCCCTTATTAAAGGGGGCTCCCGGATTCCGATAAGCCCCCCGCCCGCAGACCCCAACAACCAACGGCCAGGGTTGTCGGGAAGAGGCCCCTGTCCTCATCAACATGGGGACAAGGTGCTTTGGGGTGGGGGGGCCGCGTGGCCCCCCCTTCCCCAAGGCACCCCCCATGTTGAGGGCACGCGGCCTGGTACGGCTCAGGAGGGGGGGCGCGCTCGCTCGCCCCCCTTTCCTGGCCGGCCGGGTAGCGTGCTCGGACAAGGGTCTGTTGTGGACTTTGGGGGGACCCCCACGCCGATTTTTTTCGGCGTTGGAGTTCCCCTTTAAGTCCATACCAGGCGGCGGAGCCCGCGACGTCTCCTTCGCAGGCCCCGCCTACCTGGAGACGCGCTCGAAATGAGCAGACTTTTCTCCGGGCGGGAACAGTCCGCTCATTTCGAAAGTACAGCGGACTGGCCCACACACGGGCGGACTGTCCGCTGAAACCAAGTTTCAGCGAACAGTTTTACGGAAATTCCATAAGACTTTGTTCGTCAAACAGTCCGCTGAAACTGTCCGCTGAAGCCCACACACGAGCGGACTGTCCGCTGAAACACTGTTCAGCGGACAAAGTTGGGCGAACAGTCCGCCCGTGTGTACGCGGCCTAAATGGTATTTCTTCTAGTGTGATTACAAATACAAGTCTTGTCAGCAGCTGCTTTGGCAGCATTTTGCTTTATTGTCATAGGTGTTGTCATGGAATCGAGGTGTCATATGCAAGAGAGAATGGCAATGTGTAGAAGAACCAACATTATTTATATAGAATATATATATAAAGCAGATACCACACAAGCTGTGATATTAATTGTAGACTTTTGTCTTTAAAGTTTTTTTTTTTTATTTAAGCTGATCTACTAAAGATGTTAAGAATCTTCACTCTATAAATTGTAGCTGTGTTCACTTTGAATGCCCATTGATGTGCAGATGAAATAAATAAAAAAAACAAGAATTTGCTTTTCATAGTGGATAACTAAAGTGAATCTTCAGTTAGTGTATTGAGTGACGATTCCCAACACGAACCACTTAGATGACTGTATAACTTAAATATACAGTGGCAAGGTAACACTGCTGCATTGGATCACATACCTAGTACGTGATCCGACACTTCTGTGATGGGGGCGCTTATGAGCACCGCCGACGGCCTGCTCCTGCTGTGATTATACAGCTCAGAGGCAGAACTTCCTATGTAAACAAGGGAGATCGCCGTTCTGTCAGTAGGGAAGGCACGGATCCTGTTATCCTGCAAAGCAGGGTCATGGATCCATGCCTTCCTCTAGTAAAAGCACCTCCCACACTGATAAAAAAAACTGGCTAGGCACACATGTCCCTGATGTTAACCCCTTTCCAGGCTGTGTTATTAGTACAGAGATGCATATTTTTAGCAATGATTGCTGTATTAGTGTCACTGGTCCACAAGTGTCAGTTAGTGTCTGACTGTCCGCCATAATTTTGCAGTTCTGCTATAAGTCGATGATTGCTGCCATTACTAGTTAAAAAAATAACATCCCACAGTTTGTAGATGCTATAACTTTTGCGCAAACCAATCAATATAAGCTTATTGGGATTTTTTTACCAAAAATACAGTATCTCACAAAAGTAAGTATACCCATCACATTTTTGTAAATATTTTATTATATCTTTTAATGTGACAACACTAAAGAAATTACACTTTGCTACAATGTAAAATAGTGTGTGTAAATTTGCTGTCCCCTCAAAATAACTCAACGCACAGCCATTAATGTCTAAACCGCAAGCTGCTTGCTGTGGTGGCACCCAGCAGGAGGGAGGGTTCAAAATCGCCATTGAGGAACCCGAGAAGAGGAAGAGCTGGGCTTTTCTGTGCAAAACCAATGCACAGAGCAGGTAAGTATAATATTTTTGTTATTTTTAAATTTTAAAAAAATTAGGCTTTAGTAAAAAAATATAATAAGGACATTTTTAATGTATCATTGTATGTTTAACATTGCATGATTGCCTAATGTTTCCTGTCCCATTTCTCACAATATTAAAATGTCAAACAGCACCACAGTAAGAAGAGATATTTACATTTATGTATATTAGATGGTAAATATCTATATTTAATGTAGGTATTTAGTTCAATTTTGAATGAATACCTAGTTTGATAATAAACCAGATATATTTGGTGCAATGATTGCTAGCATTACCCTTTATCTAATAACATGCTGGAGATGTTTGAAATTCATACCACGTCTGTAGTTCAATGTTTTGTGCTGTTCTTGAAGGAAACTTTGAGAAACTGCGTTATATCAAGAAGACAATTCACTAAATTGATTGTCTGGTAGGCCTACCACCCTCTCCTATAAAATATCAGTTATACTCATATAAACTGCTTTTGCATTTTAATAGAAGTCTGTGTATTGTTTCTGAAAACCAAATGTGTTGTAATTACCATTTTTTTTTCCTAAATGTATACCTCAGGGATAATCTTCTCAAATAATACATTTTTTGGCACAGCAAAGGAGTGTAGGCTTTTAAAGCCTCATTATGTTAAAGTAGACCTTAAATAACCTAAAGATGAATTCCAGCTATGGATATTTTAGACGTAGTTACATTGACCCAGCTCAATTATATATTATAACTGGCTGATGCCCCGGAAAGCTGTAATTCACTGAAGTAGACACGGCTATTCCAGGGATCTCCCCTTACTTCTGGGTCCTGTGCGGAGTGGTTACCCTGATGCATTCTGAACACAGAAGGTTGGCCACTCAGCATGGGTGCCATTCAGAGAATGCTTTGCATTTTCTTAATGAATGCAAAGTGTTTTCTGATTGATTGGGGTGGCGATTGTGACATCACTGCCCTGCCTCTCCACTTGGTTCAATCAGAGAACATTTTGCATTCATTTTTATAAAGTATTATATGCTGATTGATATCTGAACAAAGATGGAGCGGGTGTTCCTGGTACAAAGGAAAGTAAAGGTAATATCATAATGAGTTATCTGATCTCTAGGAGAGGTAATAAGGATTTGTAAGGTTTACAGTTACATATTATTTGCATGTAGTCACATAATATCTATGCTATCTATTTATCATACTATCTCTCCACTCCTCAACTCACCCCCTCAATCTCCTCACATATCTCTAACTTACTGAATGACATACAGTATCAGTATGGATGTCACACCACTTCCTTCCCCCCCGTGACTTCACCATTAATATCAACAACACAACCATTGGTCCCTCCACTCATGTCAGAGTCCTGGGTGTAATCCTTGAATCTGACCTCTCCTTCAGCCCCCATATCCAATCACTGGCTAAATCCTGCCGCCTTCACCTCCACAACATCTCCAGAATTTGACCCTTCCTGACTAATGACACCACTAAGCAACTTATTCACGCCTTGATTATTTCCCGCCTTGACTACTGCAACTCTCTCCTTAATGGCCTACCCTTAAGCAGGCTATCCCCCCTTCAGTCTACTATGAATGCTGCTGCTAGACTAATACACCTCACTAATCGTTCCGTGACTGCTACTCCTCTCTGCCAATCCCTTCACTGGCTTCCCCTACCCCACCGTGTAAAATTAAAAATGCTAACCATAACATACAAAGCAATCCACAACCTTGCCCCCATCTACATCACCAACCTCATCTGCAGATATCGCCCAAATCGTCCCCTCCGCTCCTCCGACGACCTCCTGCTTTCTAGCTCCCTTGTTACCTCCTCTCATGTTCGCCTTCAAGACTTCTCCAGAGCCTCTCTCATCCTCTGGAACTCCCTGCCCCAGTCTGTCCACTCAGCCCCTACCCTGTCCACCTTTAAGAGTTCCGTGAAAACTCATTTATTCAGGGAAGCCCATCCCACACCCACCTAACTGTCCCTGAGCTGCTCCCATCAAATCATTCTCTGCAGCTATTACTTTTTGTACCACCACCCCCTCCCTTTAGAATGTAAGCTCTATGAGCAGGGCCCTCCTGTACCTTTTGTATTGTACTGTAATTTTGCTGTCTCCCCTATACATTGTAAAGTGCTGCGTAAACTGTTGGCGCTATATAAATCATTAATAATAATAATAATAATAATAATATAAATAAATACAGTATATCTCACCTTCGTTTACATTAACAAAGTGTTAGTATTTAGAGAGCTGCTGTGATCCTAAACTGTATATGGTCGTTTCAGAGTCTGATCAGGTAGTTCATTCTGGGAAAACTCTAGTTTACTGTGAAGACTTTCAAAAGTACATAGATGGTGCTCTACTGTCTACTGTAGTTTGTGTTGAAAAACTTTCACTATAAAGACTGTAAGAAGCTCAGCCTGCATGTTCTTTGCCGGTACCTGCTCATATTTAGATGACTGAATATCATCTTTATGACTGCTTCATTTATAAAATAAGCTATGCAGCTGACAATTGTAGTGTAACATATGCTTTATGCTCTTTGATCTTTTATTCATTTAATTATTTTTTTGACGCTGGAAGTGGCAATAAAAATATCCCCAAGCATAGATGTATGGTTTAAAAAATGTAACAGATTTTGTGAGAAGCACATGCAAAGTCATGGTTGAACTGAAAAAAATAATTTTGTTGGTCAGAAGAAATCATAGCCCCGTGACTGTCACAAGTTAAGATAAATCTCCATTATTTACATTTTTAACATTTTCTGCTCAGTTGGACAAAGACAGGGCTAATCTGTTTCTTTCATGATTTTTTTCCTCTTATTTCAGCTAGATAGACCTTTAGATTTAAATGGAATGTTTACAGAAATAATTTAAAAGTACTGTACTTACTGTTAGCTACAAGCATACACTGTATCAAGGCTATACAGCCCATGTAATTTTACTGTAGAAAATGAACTGTTAACAAAACAGGAAAACAATACTAGGAAAATCCAACTGCAACAATTTAAAAACCATTACTACAGCCAATGAAATGGCATTAAGTAGATCTAGTTAGATAATTACTAGGGGCACTTCTCCGGCTCTGAGTAGGATAATCAGATAAGGAGCCTTGCACTTTGGGATCGGGCAGGCCTATTCCTTTAGGAAGTCCGTTTTTGCATATTAGATTAGGGGTGCTGCATGTTCTTCTGACAGCTGCATTACATTGCCTTACAATGTGCTGGCACATTGTAGTGTCCTGAAATATGTGAAGGGTGTTTTTTTTTATTACTTTTTTAGCACATTTTTTAAATGAAACACTTATGGTATGAGTAGGATAGGGCACATACAACAACAGGTTTTTCACATGAAAACAATCATTCTCCTGGTACAATAACTCTTTACCATCTAGGGCGCTTGTATATAGGCTGTGGTTTGCATCTGAGCTACTTTTCTTAATACGTGTGATGAAGAAGCAACACAAAGCAGCTCCACACAGCTTAGAAGTAGCTCAATGCAACATAGAAGCAGCATGAAGAAACTCCTTGTGCAGACTAATAGGCATATCGGCATAATTGAATTGCAAGTCAAAGCAACCCAGAAGCACCTAAAAACAGACTGCATTTGAGTCCGATATCCATTAGGAGTTGGGACAGTGCTTTAGCCCCAGAGACTGCGGACATAATTTGTGCCATGTACCATTCTAAAGTAGAATGCTCATGTCTTGTGTGAATTCATTTTTATGATTTTGGGCCCAATCTAGTATTTAGTGAGTGGTCACCAAAATCTACCCTAAAGAAGCCAGTCTCCTAGTAATTTCAAATATACTTTAAACGTTATGTTAAAATAAGAATGAGTTGATTTCGATCATATGTAAATGCCACACTTCCTTTTCTGCTCATACTGTGCCATTTAAAAATGTTGGTTTATATTTGGTCACTAAGGGAAATGTAAATGCAAATACTTATGAACTTTAACAAAGCTAGAAATGGTAGGTGCATTGATAAGTGTGGTCTAAGGAGATTATTTTAATACCTGTTACTTCAGTAAATGAATAAAAAAAACTGAGAGGCAGGGATATGATCTTTTATAATGCAGTATTAAATGAAAATCATATGTCAACACAGGGGGCTGTCCCGTAATTTTTTAATACTGTTTTAATCCACATTGCCTTGCTGAGTTTAACAAATCATTGACAGTGCAAGTTATATAAGCCATAAAGTGTCTCTTTTGCTAAAACTGGTTCCACTACAGACTACAGAATATTAAGGCTTCTGAACTGTGTTACTGTTATGCTTTTACACTTCACTTGAATCAGCTTTCAGTTGTATATGTTGCCTTAAAAAAAGTTGTTTTGTTGTAAATTCATTGTTCCTTCAAAAAGACTTTACTACTGTGTACAATATTTTATGTAGAAGATGTTCCTGAGCATCACCACCAGTCACAAAAAAATGGATCTTACTGATGTTTACAATTTTTTTTTAGATATGTTCTTTAGCATCACCTTTAGGTTATGCAATAGGTTAAAAAATCACTATCAGCTCTAAAAAGGTTGATGATAAAGAATTATTTGTTTATTGCTGATTCTTTATTCTGTTTTTAAAGTTTAAAGCCCCCAAAACTGTGATAACATTTTTGGTTGACATCAGTGAGTTGATTCAGCCAGTGACTTTAGGTGAGGCTTTGTAATTGATTTACTAAAAGCAAATGGGTTTTTCCATTTGAAAGCGATTTTTCACTTTTCAAGAGAATTTTACCTTAGCTTAGTGAATGGTGGTAAGGCTATGCTGGCGTCAATCATCCAATCATGTACGAGCAAAAGTACTGTTTATTTTATTTTTTTCCTTGTATACAGTTAGAGACTATGAAAAGTGAACAGCTAATTTTGCTTTAGTAATCAACTTTAGATCTCTTACAACTCTCTGCACTGCCTCCCTCCATTGTAGTTGCAGTGAAAAGCAATGAGTGACTCTGATGGACCAAATCTTAAAAAGCAAAACAAATATATCCTATATTAGTAGGATTATTGAAGTAAAGGTACTGTATTACAATTTCATTACTGTCTGTTATTTTAAGTGTTATTTTCAACACTTTTGCAATAAATGACTTTTTAGGGATTCATCCAGCTGGGTTCTGAACATTAAAACATTAAAGTGGAGGGCCACCCTAAAAAAAAAAAAAAAAAAAAAACATAAAAACAATCCTTTAAATAAATTAAAAAACATTATTTTTTTTTAATTTACCAGAAATGTCTGTTGCTAGGCAGATCACCCTAATCTGCCTCTTCCTATTCCGTGGTGATCTTCAGTCTTCTCCTCCTTGCGGAGTCTTCTGGGGAATGGGGCGCGCTGTGTTCTGGGAACTGTGTGTGCCTTATTCACAAAGCACTGCGTGTCTCGCGCATGTGCAGTAGGAAACGGGGAGTGAAGCCGCAAGGCTAGTACAAATGGCGGCGCCGGAACCCGAGAGCCGAGGGACGGGTTTGCATCGGGCGGCCGACATCACGGGCACCCTGGATAGGTAAGTGTGCTTATTAAAAGTCAGCAGCTACAGTGTTTGTAGCTGCTGACTTTTAAAAAAAAAATCTTCAGGTGGCCCTCCTCTTTAAGCTAAGTTAAAAATAAATTGTATTGCACTCAATTTTATTTTGCATATGCAAATATGTAATGTAAGTGCTTCTTGAATCTAATTGCTTTTTTATTATTTTTTTTTTCAGTTGTTCTTCAGGTCTGTGGTCTTGTGTTGTATCCAATCAAGTTTATTGAGACTGTCACTCTAAAGATATACCACGAGTTCAACTGGGGCTATGGATTAGCATGGGGTGCAACAATATTTTCATTTGGAGGTGCCATACTTTACTGCCTGAACCCAAAAAACTATGAGGACTACTACTAGGTGTGTGAGAGGAAACAAAACAATAGTTTACTCCAGTTTTTTATCTCCCTTTTCTAGAAGACATGTGGAGCATTAAGTAACCTGCTCAGTTGATTTCCCTTTGACTTTCGGCTGCCAGTAATATAACCAGCTTTACATTCATCCTAAGGAAAAACACTGAAAAAAAAGAATAACTATTTGAGGATACCAATAACTCCATAGCTAATTGATGCAATCTGCTACAATATTAACTTGTTTCTTCAGCAGAAGTAACAAAACTTCAAAAGTGTAATTATAAACTGTACAATGAAATTAGTACTGAAATGGATGCCAAATTCCTGGAATTTCACAGATGAAGAATTCTTAAGAAATGTACCCCATACCAGACTGCCGAGGTCATCATGCTACAGGACCAGGTCCTGAAGAAACAAGATGCTGTGAAATTACTCTTGGAAGAATAATAGCCAATGGACATGGTTGTTCACATTAGAATCATTTACAAAAATAACACAAGGGTTTTCTTCACCAAGAAAGGGTAACTTAGCAGTAAACCATAGCTCAGCCACATTTTTGAACACCCATGGAATATGCCCTTTACTAGAGGCTACACATTCACCTTTGCTTGAAATACTAAAAATGGACATTTGTTTTCCATGAAAATAAAAGAAAAATAGGTTTGTGGGTTTCTTTTCAACTGAGTACCTTAGCTAGGCTATAGCTAAGCCTAAAAAAGATAGCTAGTATGTTGTTAGATTTTCGAGTAACTATTTTTTGAAGAAGGCTATGTATTTGGTATATTGTGTAGAATAAATGTTAATATAAATTGTCACTTCTCTGAATTAATATATAGCAGTATTCATAATGAATGCAGAATTGTATTACTACATTCTGTGACCAAACTTTGTGTGCACTGCTTATTGTCTCCAGAAATTTAGTTTGGCTAACCATAGCATGACTATTAGATTCATGACCATTAGATATATCAATTTCATATTTACATATTGTTAAACATACAGTATATGCTGCTAACTTTAGAATGAGAAGACATGATGCCTAAGGTAATATGCTTTTAATGCTGTAGGTTGCCAGAGAATAGGGATATGGTCTGAATTAGTCACATTTATAAGTAACTTTCAACTTAAATAGATTGAAACATGTGCTGTTGCATGTGTGCACCACCATCCATGACTAAATGCACTGATAGCTTTAAGTATGAAGGAAGCTATTTTTTTGAATGGCAACATATTATTATGTTATTCGTTACTTACATCTAGCCCCTTCTTTTTCCTAACAAACTTATCTGTTTTATCCCATCTTACTATGTTATGGCCTCCTAAGCTGTACTGTGCATGCAATCAGTAATATTCAATAATGTAACAATGGCTATGCTAAAAGCATTGTAACTGTAAAAATCCTCTTAGTCATATTAGCATCCAAAATCACAGATTTACATAATAAAGAAGTAGAAGCAACAAAAGGTTGAAGAGCAAGGTAGGATTATGTTCCTGTTGGTTCTGGGACCTAGTTGCAACAAGGGATGTGACACTACTTCTGAATGCCATTTTTTCCCTTTAGATTGGGGGACACATCTCCAGTGGTGGGTCAATGTCTAACGATTTGGACCTCTGTGAAGCAGCTGCTTTGTGGTTGGGAAGAAGCAGCACTTCAAACTTCTAAATGTGACATTGCTTTAGGTTTTGAAACTCACTAAAAACAATGGACTTCGACTTGAGTTGCATCATGCAGAAATAGGCTGTGCAGCTGTAAGCATTCTTTTTTCCTTTTTAGAGCCACTAAACATGTAAAAGGTGATGATTCAAGGTGCCCCCATTTCACTGTTATAGGGAATTTTCACTTGAGACTTGTAATTGAATGAATCAAATGATTTAAATGTAGGCAGTTAAACTGAATTTGGTTAATTTAGCTCTTCCTTTATTATTTTTTTAAATATAAAATGCAATTAAAGGTATCTAGGCTTTGGCAAAATAGTCAGGCTATTGTATTATAATTCTCAAGAAAACATATATTTTAATATCAGAATATATCTGTGATTTTAACAAAATGGTAAATCATTTTGTACTAGGACTGCCATAGGCAAAGGGTTTAGGTTATACTATAACTAATAGATAATTTGATTAATATATATTTGAATGTTGGCATATTTAATTACATAATCCGCAGATATGAAAAAATGCCAATATAAGATATGTCAACTGAAATTTCAGATGTACTTATGGTTGTAGATCTATTACAGTAGTCTTTGGTGTAGTGGAGCAGTGCAGGATTAGATATGAATGAAATGTTACATATGCTGACATGAGTGTGTACTGAAGGTCAAGCATCTCAGTATTTTTATATAAATGCCCTTTGCCTTTTATTTAAAATGTTATTGATTCTGCTAAAGTTGTCTAAATTGAGTGACATGATATTACTGGGGTGCCACCTACTTTTTCAGCAATGCTTGACATAGAAATTGACAGCAGATCAGGTTGGGAGCTTTTCAACTGGTAGTGTATTATTCCCCCAAGAGAAAAGTGACACCATTGGATTCTGCTATGTACATCTAGGCTTGCCTGTTAGATAGAGGAAAAAGCTTAGGTGGCCACTGATTGTAGTATATTAATCAGCATTCTAAACTAATGGGTACCTTTCAAAATTGACATTATTTTTAGTATATAACATGTTTGATGCAACATTGAAGTATGATGTGCCTTTTATGTGTGAGCTTCTAGAGAATCATTTATATTACAGGTCTGTCCAAATATTATCAAGAGTTATATTTCTGAGATATTGTAAAAGTTGTGTAGCACAAATTATATAGTCTTAGGAAAGCCTGAGCAAACCAATCTCTGCACTGTGTCATTGGCCTAGAGGGCACGGAGGATAAAAGTAAGTGTAAAAGCATCTAAGAAAAAAGATACTTTAAATCCACATATACAGTGCCTTGCAAAAGTATTCACCCTCCTTGGCTTTTTACCTATTTTTTACATTACAGCCTTTAGTTCAATGTTTTTTTTTTTTTATCTGAATTATATGTGATGGCTCAGAGCACAAAAGTCTAAGTTGGTGAAGTAAAATTAGAAAAATATATACATAAAACATTTTTTCAGAAATAAAAAACTGATAATTGGCATGTGCGTATGTATTCACCCCCTTTGTTATGAAGCCCATAAAAAGCTCTGGTGCAACCAATTGCCTTCAGAAGTCACATAATTAGTGAACTGATTTCCATCTGTGTGCAATCCAAGTGACACATGATCTGTCATTACATATATACACATGTTTTTGAAAGGCCCCAGAGGCTGCAACGCCTAAGCAAGAGGCACCACTAACCAAATACTGCCATGAAGATCAAGTAATCTCTCCAAACAAGTAAGGGATAATGTTGTTGAGAAGTACAAGTCAGGGTTAGGTTATAAAAAATATCTAAATCTTTGATGATCCCTAGGAGCACCAAATCTACCATAACCAAATGAAAAGAACATCGCACAACAGCAAACCTGCCAAGAGATGGCTGCACACCAAAACTCATGGACCGGACAAGGAGGGCATTAATCAGAGAAGCAGCACAGAGACCAAAGGTAACCTTGGAGGAGCTGCAGAGTTCCACAGCAGAGACTGGAGTATCTGTACCTAGGACGACAATAAGCCGTACACTCTATAGAGTTGGGCTTTAAGGCAGAGTGGCCAGAAGAAAGCCATTACTTTTAGCAAAAAACAAAATGGCATATTTTGAGTTTGCGAAAAGGCATATGGGAGAATCCCAAAATGTATGGAGGAAGGTGCTCTGATCTGATGAGACTAAAATGTAACTTTTTGGCCATCAAAGAAAATGCTATTTCTGGCGCTAACCCAATATATCACATCACCCAAAGAACACCATCCCCACAGTGAAACATTTTGGTGGCAGCACCATGCTGTGGGGATGTTTTTCAGCAGTCGGGCCTGGGAAACTGGTCAGGGTTGAGGGAAAGATGGATGGTGCTAAATACGGGAATATTCTGGAGCAAAACCTATACCACTCTGTGATTTGAGGTTAAAACGGAGGTTCACCTTCCAGCAGGACAATGACCCCAAACACACTGCTAAAGCAACACTTGAGGGGTTTAAGGGGAAACATGTAAATGTTTTGGAATGGCCTAGTCAAAGCCCAGACCTCAATCCAATAGAAAATGTGTGGTCAGACTTAAAGATTGCTGTTTATAAGTGCAAACCATCCAACTTGAAGGAGCTGGAGAAGTTTTGCTAGGAATGGGCAAAAATCTCAGTGGTATGATGTGGCAAGCTCATAGAGACTTATTCAAAGCGACTTGGAGCTGTGATAGCCACAAAAGGTGGCTCTACAAAGTATTGACTTTAGGGGGGTGAATAGTTATGCACATTGACTTTTTCTGTTATTTTGTCCTATTTGCTGTTTGCTTCACACAAAAAAAAAAACATCTTCAAAGTTGTGTGCATGTTCTGTAAATGAAATGATGAAAACCCTCAAACAATCCATGTTTATTCCAGGTTGTGAGGCAACAAAACACGAAAAATGCCAAGGGGGTGAATAATTTTGCAAGGCACTGTACATAGGAATTTTTATAATACACAGGGAATGAAAGTGGAAATAATAGTGGATGCAGCTAATACAGTCTTACTGTAAGCATACTTAAAGGGCCATTGACATTTGTAAACCACTATTTTTACATTTCCTTACGTTAAATAGTACATTGAAATTAAATTTAATCCATTTAGGACCCTGTTTTGTGAAGCGCCAAGCTTATGCAATATTTTGGTTGCTTGACACACCCCAAAATTGTTCAAGGGTTCTAAGCTTTCAATGATTTTGATAGAACCTGTCTTCCTTTCTATGATTTCAGATAAATGTGTTTCCTAGCAATCAGATTTGCCTTCTAATTTAAGTAATTTGCTGAAATAATAAAATGCAGTTTTGGCTGCTAAGGATAATACAGACAAATCTTGTTGAAACACGTTGATAAATTAGGACTAATATTCTTTTGTTTTCTGTTAATACATAGATGTATATTTTCATATATGAAAATACTAATCTGACGAATAGCCTAAAAAGTATCAATAAATTAATGAATATTTAGCACTAACAATATAGCCAAATCTTTTTTTTTAGGCAGTTTGCATTATATTGCACCAGACTTGTAAATGCTTTCCAGTATATAAGCACAGAAGTTTTTTTTATTTTTGATAATACTGTTATGCAGTATGCAATAATATTTAAGTTAAAGATAGAGAAAAAATAGATATAAATGTGTATAAAAAGAAAGATACAGCAACATGCTTTCATGCTTTCTGTTTATTGCTTTGAATTTAAATTTGTATCTGTAATGAAAACTTAGCAGAAGTTGCATTTTAATGTGAAAATACTGCAAAATTTATTTTTTACTAAATGTTAACGATGTTGAGTTATATACATAGGGGCAGAATAGCTCCAAATAAAAAATATGTTCCAACAACGGTCATCTTAGGAACTATTGGTTTTGCAGATATGGCCAAGATTTCAGTTTAAAATAGGGAGAGGGAGTCAAAGGATGGTAGAACAGCTTAAAAAAACTCTCATTCTTTGTGCATAAAACATTTTATATGTTCCTAATGTATCTACCATAAACAGAAGTCAGATAAATATAGGGAGAACTGCAGATCACTCTACCTTTCTCTCACTTTTTGATTGTTAATTTGTAGCAGGGTCATTGAGGATGAAGAATATAAACCCCCTCTTTTTTGTCTACTATGTTTCTATGTTGATGCATTGGATAGAGAAAACGTTTAACGTGTATGTCTTGGCACAATAAAAAAATAAATAAAAATGCAGCACATCTGTATAATATATACACATTTCCATGTGCATCGGGTTTTTAAAAATATTGCAAGTGCATGAAAATACCGTGACATATGTGAATGAGCTCCTAACTTCCTGTTTGACCTGACAACATAGTGGGGGTTATTTACAAAAAAATGGAGAGTGAAAAATCTAGTGTAACTGCATAGAAACCAATCAGCTTCCAGGTTTTATGGCCAAAGCTTAATTGAACAAGCTGAAGTTAGAAGCTGATTGGCTACCATGCACAACTACACCAGATTATGAGTACACCAGTTTTAGTAAAACTACCCCTGCTGCACAAAATTCCAAGCAGTGCTTCCAGCTGTGCCTAGTCCCCTTATGCTGAACTACAGAGAACTGTCTCTTCACTTCCATAACATAAGGAGTTGATCTTCTGTAGGCTATCAAAAGAGAATTGGACAGGGCTGATAACACAGCTTGGGATTTCAGTGCAGCAGAGGAAGGATGAACAGGAGATTAGGACCTCTGTGAATTCCTTGCAAGATTAATTGTTTGTCTGCTTTTTCCTACTTGCAGTATTTAGTGGGGGAATGTGCATGTATTGCAGAGATGTACAGCCTACAGTAAAGATTGACTTAGATGTTAAGTCAGTAATTGGAACTGTATGCGAGTTCTCATTTTGGGATAGTATTAGATTAAAGGGGGTGGAAAACTTTGTGTTTTTTCACCTTAATGCATCATATGCATTAAGGTGAAAAAACACCTGCCAATGACCGACCCCCAGTCAATTTTACTTACCTGAGCCCTGGAACTTGACCCGGCGGGATGCTTTGTCTCACGGGGGGTTCTTGATTGGATAGATTGATAGCAGTGCAACCATTGGCTCCCACTGCTGTCAATCCAATCCAATGATGTGGGCGTCGGGGGCGGGGCTGAGTCATACATTCTATGTCCATGGATGCCGAATGTTGGACTTGGGAGTGCGCTCGCAAGTCAACCCCCACAGGAGAGCGCTTCTCCTAGGGGGTTATCTGATGTGGGGAGGAGCCACAAGAGCCATCAAGGGATCCCAGAAGAGGATGTTCGGGGCCACTCTGTGCAAAATGAGCTGCACAGTGGAGGTAAGTATGATATGTTTGTTATTTAAAAAAAAAAACCCTTACAATTTTAATTTTAAAACCCAACTCCAAGCAGAGCCATTTTTATGTTTTTTTAATCTTTAATGCTAACATTAATTCTGTCATTTTTATTGCTTCATGAGCTCTCTAAGTATAGCACAGATTATTATGCTGCAATTTGTGAATAGGAAAGCAGAGGGAGGGGGTGGAGTACAATAACCAAACTGGTGTCATTTATGAACAATCCTTTAACTGCTTAAGGACCGCCTCCTGCACATTTACGTCGGCAGAATGGCAGGGCTAGGCACAATCACGTACCTGTACGTGGCTCTCTAATTGCCCAGCCGTGGGTCGCACACTCCGTGACCGTGGCTGCGGGACAAGCGGACCTGATTGCTGCTGGTGTCCCGCGATCGGGTCACAGAGCTGAAGAACGAGGAGAGTTATATGTAAACAAACCTCTCCCCATGCTTCCTAGTGTGCTGTCACCGATCGTCTGTTCCCTGTTATAGGGAAAGATGATCAGTGATGTCACATGCCAAGCCACGCCCTCCAACAGTAAAAAAACACACACACGTCACACTTAACTCCTCCCCTGCCCCCTAGTGGTTAACTCCTTCACTGCCAGTGTCATTTACATAGGAATCAGTGCATTTAAATAGCACTGATTGCTGTATAAATAACAATGGTCCTAAAAATGTGTCAAAAATGTCTGATGTGTCCGCCATAATGTCGCAGTCACAATAAAAATCGCTGAATGCCGCCATTACTAGTAAAAAAAAAATTATAATAAAAATGCTATAAAACTATCCCCTATTTTGTAAACGCTATAACTTTTGCGCAAACCAATCAATAATTGCTAATTGTGATTTTTTTTACCAAAAATATGTAGAAGAATACGTATCAGCCTAAACTGAGGAAAAAAAATTATATATTTTTTGGGGATATTTATTATAGCAAAAATGAAAAAATATTGCATTTTTTCCAAAATTGTCGCTCTATTTTTGTTTATAGCGCAAAAAATAAAAACCGCAGATGTGATCAAATACCAGCAAAAGAAAGCTCTATTTGTGGGAAAAAAAAGGATGGCAATTTTGTTTGGGAGCCACGTCGCACGACCGTGCAATTGCCAGTTAAAGCAACGCAGTGCCAAATCGCAAAAAGGGCCTGGTCCTTTGGCTGCAAATTGGTCCAGGGCTTAAGTGGTTAACGCAGTCTAGTGCCGGAAGTGCTATTCATTCTGCACATATTGGCAGCTCTCAGCAGAGCTTAGAAAGCTCCTGAAGTAATAAAATATGGCAGTATTAATGTGGAATTTTAAGTAAAAAAAATAATAAATAAAAATAGTTATGCCTGGATTCTATCTTTAACTGTAGTATGCCCAGGTCAGATAATCTCAATACAGGCCACTGATTAGAAAATAACAATTCATTTTTTCCTTGTTCCTCTCACTTTATCTCATGTTATGTAAATCAGGCCTAAAATAAAGAGGCTTATTACACAATTTTTAGTGTGGGCAGCTCACTCACTATTCTGTCTAATGTCAATCACACAATCGCTGTACTTACTGTAACTTCACTACTGGAATGACACAAGTGTTCTTTGAACTATTGTTGCTTGCCTTTTAAATCCCCTAAACTTGTACTCCAGTTAAAATTGTGTACTTTTATTACTCACATTTTTACATTTTTGTTAGAGCCTGCAAACCAGTAATACAGCATCTGAATTAAGTAGCCAAATTGTAGAAACATAAATACACTCTTAAGTGTTTGTTAACCCAAAAAAATAGACATCCTGGTCCCTTAAAGCAGATTAAACAGCAAAGTGCATGTGCTGTGTAATCTGCCCCTCTCTAAAATGTAAAATAAACTTGGCTGATCCTGCCACTTCCTGTATTCCCCACTCTGCAGTGACCACGCAAATCAGGGCTGCTGAGCCCTGACCACCATGGTCAGCAAACATCCCTTCATCATCCGCAGCCCTGCTCTCAGTTCTCCTCTCACCCCCTACTCCCTGCCTGTCAGCTCTGTGTTCTGTGTCTCTGGCTCTTAGTAGAAATACAATTTTATAAATGGTCACTGCCAGCCCCTCTATTATAGTTAGGCATAACACACTGCATTTTATAAAATCGAAGGCTTGTAAATAATGATTTAGCATGATCTTCAGGCCGGTCACTTGACTCTTGGCCAGATTCCAGGGCTACTGCAGGAGGGACTGAGAGGCCATGTAACCTCCCAGCGAACATCAGAGGGAGATCTCAGCCCCTCCTGCAGAAGCCATGTATCAGAGCTGTACAGCAGCCGTGAGTCAAATGGCTGGCCTGAAGATTTAAATCGGTATTTACAAGCCTCGTTTTTATAATAGACTAATATAGTGTGTGCTATGCCTGCCTATAATAGAGGGGCTGGCAGTGATTTGTATATATGGGTTAACAAACACTTTAAATATAAAAAATAAATTAGATGCTCAATCCTGAAATAGTAATTTACCTCATCAACGAAAACCAAACAAAATCTTTTAAATATCATGTAAAGCACTTTAAATGGAATTACAGCAAAAACAAATCTTGACCTGAAATCAATTGTTCTTGTAAATCTCTGTATACAACACTAAAAACAGCTATTACTGTGACATGTTTTCTGGAGTAATTAACCAGAATATAAGGAATTGTATGCAATGCTAAGTGCATTCTGGGACACTATTGTAATTTAAAGAGGTGATCAGGTTGACAAGTAGACATAAAGCTTTCTTTTCTGTTAGATATTGCAAGTATATATGCTTTTTTTTTTCATTTTAACAAAGACTTTTTTTTCAAATATATTGCAGTTTCTAGTTTTTTTATTCAACACAATTAAAGATAATATTTTACTCTATGTAGCAAATAAGGAACAGCGCACACACAAATATCTGCATTCCCTTTGACTAAAGCTGATCTTACAAACACACATTGACAATCTACAGTAAAAGCTAAACTGCAAAATATATCACATTAAAGCTGGCCATACACTAGTAGAATTTAGTTTAAAATATTTCATTTTAGGACATTTGTTTGATTTTGTAATTGCTGGTGGGATCAAAATGACATTCACGATAAAAAGATTTAAAGGAGCAGGATGGAACATATTTTGGAAAGAATGAGTTTCTAACAGTGAATGTAGTTTTCATTTGGGAAGGTCTGTTCACTCCAAATTGAATGTTAAAAGCAAATGTTTTTGATGCACTTTCTAAAAACAATCGTCAGGCCATCAAATGTACCAATAGAAATATCCATACTAGTTTGTGACCTGCTTAAATCACATGTGATCTACCATTTAGAAGTGTGTATGATGCATGCTGGGAAACACATGCTTAAAGGAGAAGTCCAGCCTAAGCACGTTTGGCTGGGCTTCTCCTATGGATAACAGGAGTGCAATTCATTTGGCAGTCCTGTGACCTGTCATCCTGTGACATCACAGAAATCAGTCCAGGCGCTGTGTCATCCCGACAATGGGAGTCTGGATCCACCAGGTGCCTGGACTGACACCCGTCTCAGGCTCTCAACTCAGAGCCTGAGATGTCCACTCCCCACCCCCTCCACAGCTCAGCACTCCAGTGAGCATGGAGGAGCAGAGCGGAGAGAGAGAGCTGATTGACAGCAAGCAGCTCTCTGCTCAGGGAGCTGTGAGAACCGAGCCATCGGTGGTGTTCGACTGCTCGGTTCTCAGTGTAGAGGCGCCAGGGAACAGATGCAACACCGGACCGATGCTGCATCCACCAAGGTAATTATGATGGAGAAAAACAAACAAACCCATACTTCTCCTTTAAATAAAGTTCTTAGAAGCCCATTGGGGCTAGATTGATTGACTGAGGTAGTAAGATTGCTTGCTTGTCCCTTTAACAGTACTATGCTCATGCAAATATATAAACATATCATGCAAGTGCAGGCTAGCAAACATTTTTGGAATCAAACGGACATTTTTTATTTATTTTTAGCAGTTCAAATTTAATGTTGGATATTTTTTGTATGTGTAAGTAAGAAGAAAATACATATCAGCTTCTCTTATTTAATTATAATTAACCACTTTTATTATTTTACCTATGAAAAAATTACTATATATATATATATATATATAACAAAAGTGTTTGTTTTCCTTTCTAATTTTCAATATCTGACATATTGTGCATTTTGATTATACATACATTAATGCTGATAGCTCTGTTATGCCACCTAAAATATACCTATATGATCAGAGAGCAATATATTTGTATATATATATATATATATATATATATATATATATATATATATATTCTTTATAGAGTAAAACAAATAAAAACATATTAAAAGGAGCATTAAATAATACCCAATATACACATGGAGGAGTCTATAGTCTCAGTTCCATAGCCCATAGTCTTAGTACTACTTTCCAGGGCGTGCACATGTATTGTATGCATTAAGTATTGCTGTTTCTTTTCTAATGCGTCAGTGACATTCAGTGGGTAGAAGAGCAGATGTACATTCATCCAGTTTAAAATCAGTGGAATAGGCACTGCTCATTGAAACAAAATTATGTAACAAAACATTTTTTATTTTTTTTTGTAATTTAAGTCTACTGCACGTATGTAAACCTGTCATAAACTTAGCCATTCATACTAATCGTAACATGAAGAAAATGTATAAATGCAGTTATTCTAAGTGAAAATTATTTATTATAAACAAACATTTAGTAGATTCAGAGATGTATGCAGCTAAAATTCCCAACTTCTGAAAATGGAAGGTTCCAGTCCTTGCTTCTCTCAAGCCTCCTTACTTTTCATTTGTAATGCTAAAATACCAATATACAGGCTTGAGGGGACACAGTCGGATTCATTTTTTATAGGAAAAAATTATATTTGCATATATATTTAGCTACCAATATCTCTGGCTCTGCTGATCATTTTAAAATGCATTTTATATGCATTTTTTTCACTAGAAGATTTGTTTTATGACACTTTTTTGGTGACAGGCTTATTTTACAAATATGTTTATTTTAAATGATGTAAATTAAATAATTTATTTTGAATTCATTTCATAAAGGTTCCAAAATGTTTGTGTTTTAAAGCTACTTGATACTAGAATGAAGATTTTTTTTTTTTGTTCTGGTAATGATCAATAATAAAATATAAGTAGGGCCTATTCACACTTGCCCATTTTGATGCTACAAAACTTGCATTTTTGCTGCATGATAATGTATGACAAATAAAAATCCCATTCTTTGTTATGTGCTTCCATGCTGCGTGCACACAGAACAATAGCTAACTTTAACCCTTTATTTGTTAACTAATCATCTAGAGTAAGCGATTCCAGACTTCGAACTACCATAGAAGGTCTTGCATGTAGTTTCTACAGCAAGCAAGCATCAATTGCCAGCAAGGTAGAATGAACATTTTTACTTTGCTATCAGTATAATTTTGAGGGCTGTTCACATGGTGAATACTGATAGGTACCACCCACATCAAGGGTTCCTAACACACATATACATACACATATCCAGGCATAGGTAGATTTATTATTTTTATAATGTTGATTTGTGTAGCTGAAATGTCCATTTTATTGTATCATATATTTTTTTTTACTGTTTACTGTTTGCACATTAATTTTCACTTAAGTATGTTGAAAAAGCTATTATGAGATTAGGAAGCGTTAGCTATATAATACAAGAAGGCAGAGGTGCATATATTTTGTTATATAAAAAAAACACTAAAATGCTTATAGCACTATTGTATATCATTATTCAGTATAAAAAACAGCATCACATGTAGCTGGTACATACAGTATATTCCGTTTTCTGATAAATGGTACTTACAATGAGAAATTATAAACTGGCGTTAGTTATCTTTTCAAATATTTTTATTGTCTCTAATTGTATTATTTCAAACAGTAAATCATTTTTAAAATAGAACTGTTTCTTTGCATTGATGAAGCCTATACTGTATGCAAAAAAAGGTGTCGATAAAGCTCCCTTCTGTGTTTTTCTGGACAGTTCATTCTCTGTAGGTTCTTAATTAGATGAGCTGTATACTTACTTGTAGCTTTACCAGTTGGTGTGCTTATTAACCCTGTCCTTGTTCTAAATCACAACGTATTTAGTTTGTAAACACCTTGCTTTATTATTTCAGTTATTTTAAACAATAAACCCAGTGCTAGGAGGGCAAAGCATTTTGATTTTTAAGGCATAACATGTTTATATGCCAATATAACATATAATAATTCGATTCAAACTCTTGCACAAATATTTTAAAGTTGGCAATTGCAATTTAAAAATGATTATAAAGAGAATTATCTGTTTGAAATAAAGCATACATACATATATAATATTAAATAAGCAATGAACTGACCGGTAAGTAAAACCCGATCTTATAACTAGCAATGTAATTTATTCAGACTGTATTTTTGTACAGAACAGTATACACTAACCTATTGACTCTGTGTTTTCTCGATAATGCCTAATACTGTGCCTAGAGATTTAATTTCTGTCTACAAAATAAAATATATTTGAAGCTGTGCATTCTTTTTTTTTATTCTGTTCATTGAACATTTTTTCACTTTAAACCATGCCTATAGATGATAAAGCAGACTGCTCTACATTTAAAAAGGAATTCCACTGTCAAAAATAAAAATAACATAACATTGTTAAAAATTATTTTCAATTTCAGTCTTCATTTTCTAAAACTCTCAAAAAATTCAAAGCAATATGGCAACTTTCAGGCGTTCTGAACACATTTGGTGTACAGAATGTGCACAAAAACTGTATTTCTTGCTTATGTGATTGGCTTGCTGATTTCATCAGATCTACAGTAAGATAAAAGTAAAATTAGGTATCCTCTGCAATAAGTGCTTCTTTTTTGGTGAAGTACTCTATAAGGGTTAACTACTGGATGCAGACAATGCAACTTCCCTCATTGTAACCAGTGGCGGCTGGTATTTTTTTGGGGGGCAAACAATGCAACCACAGCCACCCCACCCAGTTGGTGGGGTCACCCACGGGTCTCACTTCCTGATTGACCCGGGAGGAGAATCAGTGTGACAATAGCGAATATTCATTCACTTTGGTCACACAACTGGGTGAACTGTGACCAAAGCTCACCCTTTTTTGAAGCCTATTAGAGCCTCTGGCTCTAATCACATGCTTCAAAAAAAAGAAACCCCATTGGAATCCATGCATCCGGCACCCACATGTAGATTAGGGACCGGATGCATGGATAGGGGGGCGGTGCTCCTGCAACCTGCATTACAGGCCATCACTGATTAGACATTTAAATGTAATCACTAGAGCAGGACATAGGAGCGCTAGTTGTTTATTATGAATGCAGACCCTAAGATTCAATAATCAGTCTAGAAAGGTCAGATCAGAAAAAGGAAGGATTCTTCAACACAGTTTGTTAAAATCCTTGCAATGCATTTAGATCTTTTTTTTTTTAATTTTCTCAGCAAAAATGTAATTACACTTTAAAGTTAAAATTAGTTAAAAGGATAAAAAAATAGTGATCAGTGCTTGTTTTACATTTTTAACATTTAAAAACATTTTTAAACACTAAATACATATTGGTGAAAAAATAATGCTATTGTCTTCCTGCTTTTCTGTACGTATTTACTAAGAGTAGCAATCTTTTTGCATTCCGCAGTGTGTATTGACAGAGCTTTTTAAATTATATTTACCCCACAATTGAATCTCTGGCTAAAGCATTACCATTAACCAATACTTTATCCAGAGAACAGAATTAAAATACATTTTTTATCTATATTTTCCAAAATGTATAGGTGTTACAAAAAATTGTGTTGCCTTCTTGAAATCTTTCTATTCCTCCTTGCCATTAGTAGTAGAACCACTGGACTTTACTGCATTGCTAGCCAATGCATTTTAAAGTCATTACTGCCACATACATACTATCAAAGAAAAAAGTGGAAAAGAGAGACATACATAAATAGAATACATAAGTACAAAACACATTTAACCAAATAGTATATACATAGTGAGCTGACCCATCTGAACCCCTAGTGGCCAGACCCAAGTAACTAGAATGCGAACAGAGAGACAAATCAGAATACTATGGGAACGTGTGTAAGACTGTAATATGTTACGCACGTTCCCATAGTATTCTGGTTTGTCTCTCTCTGTTTGCATTCTAGTTGCTTGGGTCTGGCCACTAGGGGTTCAGATGGGTCAGCTCACTATGTATATATTATGTTATTAAATGTGTTTTGTACTTATGTATTATATTTATGTATGTCTCTCTTTTTATGCTTTTTTCTTTGATAGTCAATGTTAAACGCTCCTGAAGAAGTGCAACGTGCGCGCAACATGTAGCGCAAATTTTCTTATTTGAACATCTTTCTACCGCTTCCCTGTTATTAACCCCCCTAGCGGTAATCCTGAGTCTGGCTCGGGTTGGGATTTTACTGACAGGAGCGGTAACCCCGAGCCAGACTCGGGATCGCATCGCTGGATGCAGGGGAGGACACAGGGAGAGTTAGTTACCTTGTCCCCTGGATCCAGTGATGTCCTCCGCGCTGTCTGATCGAGTTGTCCTCCGCTCGATTCACAGTGCCGAGTGGCGCTGAGCTCCGTTCCCTGCGACGTTACGGCAAATTCAAAAAAGTAAAAACGCACAAAACACACACAGCACTGTAATCTTACAGCACTAACTATGTTTCTATTTTTGTTCAATTTATGTGAATTTTCTTAACTATTAACCCTTACCTTGTAAAACAACTAATTCGGTTTAAAATAGAAATGAAAAACAAGACATTTTTATATATATATATAAAAATATATATAAATACCCCTTTCCTTTTATATAAGTGATCACATTCCCTCTGTTCTCAGCTGCATAAGAGCTGGGGGAGAAGAAACAGATGCATACTGATCTTCCCCATGAAAGGATGTGCAGACGGGGAATGTCAGGACAACTCTGTCATTGGAGGAGAGCACGCTGAGTTTGCAGCATAGCTAAAGAACCGATCGTGCTTTGCTCTCCTGCTCAGTGTGGTCCGTTTTTAATAGGAAATCAGAGGGACTGGCAGGAACACCATGGATTTCACATAAAGGAACCAATACAAATAAAACAGGATACTTTCTCATACAAGCACATGGTACAGCAGGCATATTTCAGGAATATGAAATGCTGGGTTTACAAATGCTTTAACCACTTGCCGATCGCCGCACGACAATGTACGTCCTATTTTTGAAGAGGGATATCTCGGTAACGGCAGCAGCTGCTGCCACAACCGAGATATCCATCTCTTCAGGCGGCAGTCGGCTGTACAATAACGGTGGTCTCCGCGGTGGATTTGCCGCGAGATCACCACTATCGGCGGCGGGAAAGGTGCCACCCCCCCTCCTGCCGCCCTCCCGCACCTTCCGCCGCTTACCGGAGCCGTCGGTAGCGGCGGAGGTGATCGGGTCCTCTTCCTAGCTGGGCATAGAGACAAGTGAGGCTAAGATGGCCCCCACTCGTCTCTATACCATAGGAGGGCGGAAGCGACGTCAAAACGTCACTTCCGCCCATACCTCTTAAAGGTATATTTTTTTTAAATGTCATTTTTTCTTTTTTTTTTTTTGCATTGTAGCCCAAATATGAGATCTGAGGACTTTTTGACCCCAGATCTCATATTTAAGAGGACCTGTCATGCTTTTTTCTATTACAAGGGATGTTTACATTCCTTGTAATAGGAATAAAAGTGATCCATTTTTTTTTTTTAAACAGTGTAAAAATAAATAAAATCAATTAAAATAAATAAGAAAAAAAAAAGTTTTTTAAAAACACCCCGTCACGACGAGCTTGTGCACAGAAGCGAGTGCATACGTGAGTAGCGCCCGCATATGAAAACAGTGGTCAAACCACACATGTGAGGTATCGCTGTGATCGGTAGAGCGAGAGCAATAATTCTAGCCCTAGACCTCCTCTGTAACGCAAAAAATGCAACCTATAGAATTTTTTAAATGTCGCTTATGGAGATTTTTGAGGCTAAAAGTTTGACGTCATTCCACGAGCAGGCGCAATTTTGAAGCGTGACATGTTGGGTATCAATTTACTCGGCGTACCATTATCTTTCACAATATAAAAATTGGGCTAATTTTACTGTTGTCTTATTTTTTTATTCAAAAAAGTGAATTTTTTCCAAAATAAGTGCACTTGTAAGACCGCTGCGCAAATACGGTGTGAAAAAAAGTATTTCAATGACCGCCATTTTATTCTCTAGGGTGTTAGAAAAAAAACAATATAAAATGTTTGGGGGTTCTAAGTAATTTTCTAGCAAAAAAAACTGTTTTAAACACGTAAACACCAAGTCTGAAAAAGAGGCCTGGTCCTTAAGTGGTTAAAGCGGAGGTCCACCCTAAAGTGGACCTTCCGCTCATCGGAACCCTCCCCCCTCCGGCGCCACAATTGGCACCTTTCAGGGGGGAGGGGGGTACAGATACCTGTACAGTACAGGTATCTGCACCCACTTCCGGTATAGCTCTCTGCGGAAAGGGGCGTATATCACGCCCCTTTCCGCAAGTCCCGCCCCTTTCCGCAAGTGCCCCGCTGCCTGCTGGGAAAACACACAGATCCCAGAGGCAGCGGGGACCGTCCTTATTGTGCAGCGCGGCTCGCGCATGCACAGTAGGGAACCGGGAAATGAAGCCGAAAGGCTCCATTTCCTGATTCCCATACCCAAGATGGCGGCGGGAGCACCCGAGAAATGATCTACAGATCGGCTTCGGGTGCCGACATCGCGGGAGCGCTGGACAGGTAAGTGTCACTATTTTAAAAGTCAGCAGCTGCAGTATTTGTAGCTGTTGGCTTTTAAAAAAAAACGCGGAGTCCCGGCGGACTCCCGCTTTAATGAGGCATATATTGGAATGCCCATATTATTAGTTAAGCTGGTGTTTCATAGCACAAAATTGGTAATTTGCACATTTCCCAGCTTTTTATCAGTGCATTTTTTTTAGGAACACTGTAGGACATGTGAAGTTTCTTATAGAAGATCATTTTGTAGCTGCTTGTTCTTGTTGCTTTTACATCAGATGGTTACAACAATACAACCTGTTCTGTGTGCATAAAAGTGTGAGCTTTCATTTGCTGATCTCTTGCTGTGAGCTCATGGCATGTTCAGCAATGTAATGTTATCTAGAGGATTGGTGATTTACTTGGCGCTTATAATTCACTATGCAACTGTACTGTACACATTTTTTTTTTAAGCAACATTAATTTTTATCTTCTATCTAGATACATAATATTATTAGTAATATGGTATAACACCATTGCAGCTAATACTGTTGAATTCACATTTAGTAAAGTTAGAAAGCACAGAAAAATAAAATAAAAAATCAGTATTTGGCTTTATTTTGTTTTCATCATATTGTAAATATGAGAGCATACCCTCATTGTTTGTGCCTGGATATAGGATGATATTTTAGTGCTGTTGCAGTTTAACCACTTGCCGACCGCCGCACGACGATATACGTCGGCAGAATGGCACGGGCAGGCATATGGGCGTATATATAAGTCCCTGCCTGCCCGCGGGTGGGGGGCCCGATCGGGCCCCCCCCCGGTGCCTGCGGCGGTCGGCATTTCTTCGAGAGCGATCCGGGATGAGGGGGCGGCCATTCATTCATGGCCACCCCCTCGCGATCGCTCTCGACGAATGGAAATCCCCCGTGACATCACTTCCTCTCCTGTAATGTAAACACAGGAGAGGAAGTGATGTATTCTCTCCTCCGTGTCGGTATTTTCCGTTCCGACACGGAGGAGAGCGGATCGGTGAGTTGCACCAACACTCTACACACACAGTAGAACATGCCAGGCACACTCACACCCCCCCTTTACCCCCCGATCACCCCCCCAATTACCCCTGCCCCCCAGTCACAGTGACACCAATGTCATTTTTTTTTTTTTTTTTTTTTTTTTTTGCATTGGTGTCATTTGTGACTGTAATAACTGTTAGGGCAGTTAGAGTTAGCCCCCTTTAGTTCTAATGTACCCCACTAACCCCCCCAATAAAGGTTTAACCCCGTGATCACCCCCCGTCGCCAGTGTCACTAAGGCTGGGTTCACATTGCAGCGGTTTATGAGAACGAATGTGATTCGCACCGCACTGCAGTGCAAATCACATCCGATCTCTGTGCGATTCGAGTTCAGCCATTCGCCGCACCCGCCGCACCCGCCACACCCGCCGCAAATTCGCACGGGACCCTTTTTTTGGCCCGCAGCAGAATCGGATCGCATGGGTGTTCACACCATGCGATCCGAGTTTGCAGATCGCACTGCGATATGCGAACTGATCTGGGGGTGTCAGTAACATTTCACTGACACTCCCAGCAGTTCGCATAGGGCAGTGTGAACTGCCGCCGGGAGGCATGCGATGCGGGAACCCGCCGCGGATTCGCGGCGTTTCCGCATCGCTCCAGTGTGAACCCAGCCTAATAAGCGATCATTTTTCTGATCGCCGTATTAGTGTCACAGGTGACGCTAGTTAGGCAGGTAGGTATTTAGGTTCGCCGCAGCTTTTTATAGCGCCAGGGACCCCCATATACTACCGCATAAAGCCCCCTGATTGCCCCCTAGTTAACCCTTTCACCAGTGATCACCATATAACTGTTACAGGTGACGCTGGTTGGTTAGTTATTTTTTTATAGTTTCAGGGCACCCGCCATTTATTACCTAATAAAGGTTTAACCCCCTGATCACCCGGCGGGTGTCATTTGTGACTAATAACTGTTAGGGCAGTTAGGGTTAGCCCCCTTTAGTTCTAAGGTACCCCCCTAACCCCCCCAATAAAGGTTTAACCCCGTGATCACCCCCCGTCGCCAGTGTCACTAAGGCTGGGTTCAGATTGCAGCGGTTTGAGAACGGATGTGATTCGCACCGCACTGCAGTGCAAATCACATCCGATCTCTGTGCGATTCGAGTTCAGCCATTCGCCGCACCCGCCACACCCGCCGCACCCGCCGCAAATTCGCACGGGACCCTTTTTTTGGCCCGCAGCAGAATCGGATCGCATGGGTGTTCACACCATGCGATCCGAGTTTGCAGATCGCACTGCGATATGCGAACTGATCTGGGGGTGTCAGTAACATTTCACTGACACTCCCAGCAGTTCGCATAGGGCAGTGTGAACTGCCGCCGGGAGGCATGCGATGCGGGAACCCGCCGCGCATTCGTGGCGTTCCCGCATCGCTCCAGTGTGAACCCAGCCTAATAAGCGATCGTTTTTCTGATCGCTGTATTAGTGTCACAGGTGACGCTAGTTAGGCAAGTAGGTATTTAGGTTCGCCGCAGCTTTTTATAGCGCCAGGGACCCCCATATACTACCGCATAAAGCCCCCTGATTGCCCCCTAGTTAACCCTTTCACCAGTGATCACCATATAACTGTTACAGGTGACGCTGGTTGGTTAGTTATTTTTTTATAGTTTCAGGGCACCCGCCATTTATTACCTAGTCTCACTAGTGTACCCCTAAATTTAGGGGTGTCTACTTTCCAAAATGGGGTCATTTGGGGGGGGTTTGTGCCATCTTGGCATTTTATGGCCTTCAAAACTGTAACGCCCTTAGAAAGCCTGAAGGCGGTGCTTGGTTTTCGGGGCCCCGTACGCGGCTAGGCTCCCAAAAAGTCCCACATATGTGGTATCCCCGTACTCAGGAGAAGCAGCAGAATTTATTTTGGGGTGTCATTTCACATATGCCCATGGCATGCGTGAGCAATATATCATTTAGTGACAACTTTGTGAAAAAAAAAAAAAGAAAAAAAAAGTTTGTAATTTTCCCGCAACTTGTGGCAAAATATAAAATATTCCATGGACTCAACATGCCTCTCAGCAAATAGCTTGGGGTGTCTACTTTCTAAAATGGGGTCATTTGTGGGGGTTTTGTGCCATCTTGGCATTTTATGGCCTTCAAAACTGTAATAGGTAGTGAGGAGTGAAGTCAAATATTTACGCCCTTAGAAAGCCTGAAGGCGGTGCTTGGTTTTCGGGGCCCCGTACGCGGCTAGGCTCCCAAAAAGTCCCACATATGTGGTATCCCCGTACTCAGGAGAAGCAGCAGAATTTATTTTGGGGTGTCATTTCACATATGCCCATGGCATGTGTGAGCAATATATCATTTAGTGACAACTTTGTGAAAAAAAAAAAAAAAAAAAGTTTGTAATTTTCCCGCAACTTGTGGCAAAATATAAAATATTCCATGAACTCAACATGCCTCTCAGCAAATAGCTTGGGGTGTCTACTTTCTAAAATGGGGTCATTTGTGGGGGTTTTGTGCCATCTTGGCATTTTATGGCCTTCAAAACTGTAATAGGTAGTGAGAAGTGAACTCAAAAATTTACGCCCTTAGAAAGCCTGAAGGCGGTGCTTGGTTTTCGGGGCCCCGTACGCGGCTAGGCTCCCAAAAAGTCCCACATATGTGGTATCCCCGTACTCAGGAGAAGCAGCAGAATTTATTTTGGGGTGTCATTTCACATACGCCCATAGCATGTGTGAGCAATATATCATTTAGTGACAACTTTGTGTAAAAAAAAAAAAAAAATTTTTTTTTTGTCATTATTCAATCGCTTGAGGCAAAAAAATAAAATATTCAATGGGCTCAACATGCCTCTTATCAATTTCCTTAGGGGGTCTACTTTCCAAAATGGGGTCATTTGGGGGGGTTTTGTACTGCCCTGCCATTTTAGCACCTCAAGAAATGAGATAGGCAGTCGTAAACTAAAAGCTGCGTAAATTCCAGAAAACGTACCTTAGTTTGTAGATGTGACAACTTTTGCGCAAACCAATAAATATACAATTATTGACTTTTTTTTTACCAAAGACATGTGGCTGAATACATTTTGGCCTAAATGTATGACTAAAATTGAGTTTATTGGATTTTTCTAATAACAAAAAGTAGAAAATATCATTTTTTTTCAAAATTTGCGGTCTTTTTACGTTTATATCGCAAAAAATAAAAATCGCAGAGGCAATCAAATACCATCAAAAGAAAGCTCTATTTGTGGGAAGAAAAGGACGCAAATTTTGTTTGGGTACAACATTGCATGACCGCGCAATTACCAGTTAAAGCAGCGCAGTGCCAAAGTGTAAAAAGACCTCTGGTCATTTACCAGCAAAATGGTCCGGTCTGAAAGTGGTTAAATGACAGTTGCGTGGTCATGCAATGCTGTACCCAAATACAATTTTTATAATTTTCTTCCCACAAACTGAACTTTCTATTGGTGGTATTTAACCACCACTGGAGTTTTTTGTTTTTTTTACTTAATTTTTTTTAAAAGACCAACATTTTTGAAAAAAAAAGTTTTTCTTTGTGCTATCATTTTTTTTCTCCTTCACTGATGGGCACTGATGTGGCTGCACTGCAGAGCACTGAGGAGGCAGCGCTGATGTGCACTGATGAGATGGCCCTGATAAGGTGGCACTGATGGGCACTGATGAGGAGGTACTAATATGCAGCACTGATATGTGACACTGATAGGCGGTACTGATATGCAGCACTGATAGGCACTGATATGCAGCACTGATGGGCACTAACAGGTGGCACCGATGGGCACTGATAGGTGGCAATGATGGGTACTGATAGATGGCAATGATGGCTGCACTGATGAGGAGGCCCTGACAGTCATTATTGATGGGCACAAATGCCAGATTGTTATACTATCTCCGTACTATCCTGTTGAAAATTTTAGCCCTCAGCTCTTCAATCGTATAAATGGCTGACTGTAAAGCTACTCCTCACATCATAAACTATATCCAGCAAGGAACTGCTCTCCTTCAAACATGGCCGATCTGCTCTGAACTCTTACAGCAGAAGGCAGGACATGCCACACTATCCCTTCATTCTCCTTTACCAACAGGCTGTTCAGTAACTAACACATTTTCTGGTCCCAGCGATCAACATGGTGTGTTTGGGCTAATTTTCCTACTTCTCTACAAGGGAGTTGTTACTAACCAACTGAATAGGCATAGCTGCTTGGTTGACTCCCCTTTCCCTCTTAGTCCTAGAGAATACTCAACATCCATCTCTTATCTCTCCTAGCGTCCAATTGCTCTAACTCCAATACCCTAGTATACTTTTGATAAACTGTGTTTGTAGCAGAGTCTGGCTGCTGGAGGAGACGTAACTCCAACCATGGTGACCTGATGTGTGTCATGGTCACCCATGAAAGTATGCTTAAAAGAGGGCATACCCTAAGTATACCTAAGTATACCCTAAGTATGGAATGTGGAAAAAATGGGGAATGTGTGGGAGGGAACCCGGAAATGCTAGCCGACTAGTATGCAGGGGAGAAGGGGGGATTATAAGGCCCCAACTCCTACTACAAATACAGGCTAGCCAATAGCCTGCCTTCTAACTTGTAGTCAGAGTTTGGATACTTTAGGAGATGTAACGCCAACCATGGCGACTTGAGGTGTGCCATGGCCGCCCATGAGAGTAAGCTTAAAATCTTAACATGCGAGATAAACTGACTGGAAGTAAGAGCCGTGTAGGGAAGGGAAGCAATGGGCTATCCAGAGGGGAGAGCTGATCCAAGACTTCAATTGGACACCAGACAGAGTTGGTTTTGTAATAATTGATCACAAAACCCTGCGCTGACTTCTGCTTCTTGTTGGGGAGTTGAAGTGCAAAATGACCAGGTAACCTAGTAAGACTACCTTTGAGGAGTATGGATGTGTTAAAGAGGAAGTAAACTCTACCACTCTGATGCTTCTTTTCATTTAGTCCATTATAATAAGTAATTATAAAAGTATAGCCACTGTAATCCAGCCCAAATCACATATTACTCACTGTTTAAATAAACTTTAAACATCCTGTTTCCAGGGGTTAGGCAGCACCATCTTAAGTATTGTTTTCTGAGTCCACAGTGGTGTGTATTTCCGCCCTTACATTGAGCACTTCCTGTACTGTTAACCAAACCTCCTTTTCAATCCAACGTTTCTATGGCAACCCTGCTTCCCTTTTCATTTACTTGTGCTGATTACCTAGTGTCTGTATGAGTCCTATCAGCTTCAGCTGATAAGACTACAGTTATTTCTGTCCCATGCCCTGCTTTACACTGTATGTGAGGTCACATGGTCACATGGTGTGTAGAAGGAAGCTCTGAGGGATTAGCAGCCTCCTGGGAGTTCAGTGCTGTGTGCCGTAGGAAGTCCTGATAACAGATAGATAAGACAGAGAGTGTGCTGTAAATCAGGGGAGATCTGGGCATGCTCAGTGACGTCATTCTAAAGAACAAAAAGGATTACAACAATACTAAGCAAGTAAGGAGATATCTACAAGCAGTGTTCATTAGTGTTTTTTATGCTGATTTACATGGGACAAAGGTGTGGGGGAAGGTTTACAACCACTTTAAGTCCAGCTTGGGATATCTCCCCAGATCTGAGGAAACCAAAGTAATTAAGGAAGACAGCCGTCTTGAGGACCAAGCTGGGACCCACCCCAAAGGGTGAAAGGGACAACAAATCTGCTAGTTCACAGAACAACTGACCGGAGATAGGCAAACATGCCACCATTATGCCGCGTACACACGAGCGGACTGTATGGCGTACTTAGTTCGTCATACAATTCGATGGACAGTCCGTCGTACTTTCCACTGAACGGACTTGACCACACACGGATGCACAAACAGTCCGTCGAAAGCTTGCGCGATGACGTGTACAGCACGTACGACGGGACTAGAAATAGGAAGTCCAAGACACAGCAAAGCACCCTTCCGTCGTGTAAATCCTTTCTGGGCATGCGCCATTCTTAGTCCGTCGAACTAGCATACTGACGACCGTACTGTCCGCTGAAACCAAAGTACGACGGACAGAATTTTGAAAAAACCGAAATACTTAGTACGCCGGACTGTGCGCTGAAAAAGTCCGCTGAAGCCCACACACGAGCGGATTGTCCGCTGAAATGTGTTTCGACGGACTAAGTATGCCATACAGTCCGCTCGTGTGTACGCGGCATTAGCTTCCCCTGTTTTCTGGATACCTTTGAGCATGGCTATGATAGGATGAGCTGCAAAAAAGGACAGTCTGTCAGGATGGAGAAGTGAGAAAAAGTGCTGAATACCTGAAAGGTATAGCTTAATGATGTTAAATGACAGTGACAACTTGTCATGACAATAGGCCATGAAAGTCATCATATACTTAACATCACCCACCCAGTTTCAGGGATAGAGGGATGTGAAGCCACAGAAACACCCCCACGCTGTCTTGTTTGCCCTGAGAATGTTTCTTGACAGTGACGCATTCACCAGGATGGACGCCTGCACCCTGAGTGCATCTAATCCAATGTAAGCAGGGCAAAAGGTGGAACCCGCTTGTCCACCTGATCTGCTTCTGGATGCTGCTGGAAGGAACGCAGGAAATCAGAACAAGATAAGGCATCGGCAGCCACATTATAGACCCCACTTATGAACTCCCCCTGGAAATGAAAATTATACCTGTCCAACCATGTCAACCTGCGCATGAAAGACATTATCGGGAGAGACCCGGATCTACCTTTATTGATAATCTCAGCAGTGGCCACGTTATCAGTGAAGAAACCACTGTATGCCCAGACCAAGTGGGTCCCCAGGCTACAGCTGCAGCCATATTGGATAAATATCAAAAAGTGCAGATGTCTGCGCAAACCTGGGAATGTCCGACAACTCCAGGGGCCAAGGGCCTACTATCCATTGACACCCAAAAACAGCTGAAAAACCTACTGAGGCAGCAGAATACGAAAAAACTCTGGGAGGCAAGGTCGTAGGTGGATGTATGAACATAGAGATCCTATTCCAATCACACAAGAACTGATCCCACATCAGCAGATCTCCCCAAGCATTGGCCTGCAATTGTACCACAGAATCGGCACCCTGGTAGAAAGGAAGGAGAGCCAAAAGCCTAGACACAAATTACCTGCCATGAGCAATACTCCTCAGGGCAAAGTTGAGCATGCCTAATGTTGACTGCAAATCTTTCTTGGAGCACAGCGGGTACCTGAAGAGACTGTGTATGATATCTCGAATCCTTACCAACTTATCCTGAGGCAGACTTGAGATCATGCAGACAGTGTCTAAGTTGATACCTAAAAATGTAATCACAGTGGATGGCCCATCAATCTTATGGGCAGCTAAGGGGACATTTAGATCCATGAACAAATCAGTAAGTGTCACAAGGTCTCGGGGAGGCCGAGCCGGGCTTTTTAATAACAATAAGTCATCCAAGTAATGAATGACCTTGCCACACCCTATCTGAGAAGACAAAACCCAATAGAGAGCTAAGGCAAATGTATTAAAGAGCCAAGGACTGCTCTTGGAGCCAAAGGTCAGTTCCGTGGCAGAGTAATATTGCTACCACCATTTGAACCCATGACATTGCCAGAGAGACGGTTTGATGGGGAGAAGTTTTTAAGGCATCTGAAATATCTGCTTTAGACAACCATGTGCCCTTACCTGTCTGTAAAATATGCTGAATGCCAGCATGTGTGAAATGTTCCAGTCTGTGGAAAAAAACAACTAAATATAGTCAGCCCAACCACCAACCGACCACCAACCCTAGCCCTCAACTATACAAAAATGGTGAGTGGTGCTGAAAGGAAATAAAACAGCGCATGAGTCACTGTAATGACCACGATCCCCTGCATGAGTGTAGAGTGAGCCCGAGTAACCTGCCACGCTGAGACAGGCAATTACACTCAGGGCTTGGTACCTACAGACCGAGGTAGGCAAAAAATAGGAATGTACGTCACGTGCAACGTATGATGTCCAGGTGAGAAGATTGCAAATTACAATCATTAAAAACTAAACCTCAGCCTGCAAGGATCTGTACACGTGACAGATCCTGGTATGTAATGCCAGTGAGATTCCTGACCTGAGGGGCCTGGTGCAGGTGAGACTGTCAGCTAACCCAGAGCAACCCCATGTTCTGGCTCAGTGGTACCCCCTGCCCGTGGGTGACAGGTAGCTAATGAAACCCTAATACAATGCTGCAGCAGACCCTGAAAGAACAACAAATACTGGTCCCCACAACACAGAGTTGGGACCCCCTGAACGGAGATCCTCTGTACGCCTCCTCCCCCTCCTCCTGAGTCATGACACCCGGCCCCAAACCTACCTTAACCAGACTGCTGCAACCTTTGTTTAAAAAACACATGTAGTGACTAGGGATGAGCCAAACACCCCCCAGTTCGGTTTGCACCAGAACCTGCGAACGGACCGAAAATTTGCGGAAACTTTAGAACCCCGTTAAAGTCTATGGGACTCGAACATTCAAAATCAAAAGTGCTAATTTTAAAGGCTAATCTGCAAGTTATTGTCCTAAAAAGGGTTTGACGACCCGGGTCCTGCCCCAGGGGACATGTATCAATGCAATTTTTTTTTAAAAAATGACAGTTTTTTTCGGGACCAGTGATTTTAATGATGCTTAAAGTGAAAAAAAAGTTAAATATTCCTTTAAATATCATACCTGGGGGGTGTCTATAGTATGCCTGTAAAGTGGCACGTGTTTCACCGCGCTTAGAACAGTCCCTGTGCAAAATTACATTTTAAAGGAATAAAAGTCATTTAAAACTGCTAGCGGCTTTAATGTAATGTCTGTTCCCAGTAATATGGATGAAAATCAGTGAGACAAACAGCATGGGTACCCCCCCAGTCCATTACCAGGCCCTTTGGGTCTAGTATGGATATTAAGGGGAACCCAAATGAAAAAAAGGAAAAGCGTGGGGCCCCCAGGCCCTATATACCCTGAACAGTACTCTGAGCAGTATACAGGCGGTGCAAACAAGACATGGACTGTAGGTTTGTTGTTAAGTAGAATCTGTCTGTAATTTTGAACTGGTACATTTTTAAAGTGTAGCTCCAGTCAAAAAATCTGTTTTCAAGCTTTTTGGAAAACATAAGGAAGGGTCATCACCCCTGTAACATTTTTTTTTGCTGTCTGAGCACCTCTTCAGAAGATTTCACCTCACTTTCTGTCCCAATGACAAATGTTTTTTGAAAATTTGGGGTTTTTAGTGAAACAAGGATTGGTGATAAAGCATCAGTAGAGAGGAGACACGTTTTTTCCCATATCAACTCTTACAGGGGAGAATTTCCCTTCCTAGTGGTAGATTTCATCTCACTTCCTGTTGTCTCCTTCCATTTGCAAGTATGAGACATTTGTAAGTTGGATGTTTGAAAGTAGGGCCTGCCCTATATGCTCTCCAGAAATTTGGACCTAAAGTGTTGGTGTTTCCACAACACTGTAAGCCCTCAAAGTTACTCTTGGTGGGCGCTTGAACACCCTGCTGTGAACTATTATATCAAGAATTGTAATTACATGCCATTGTTGAACAGCGGTAGAAAAATTGGGCCTTTGGTGGTGGTGGTGTTGCCACAACACTATAACACCTCACAGATACCCTGTTGAACGGGGGAAGAAAAATTGGGCCTTTGGTGGTGGTGGTGGTGGGGGTGTTGCCACAACACTATAAGCTCTCATAGTTACTCTTGGTGGGCTCAGGAATGGGCCCTGCTGTGAAATATTAGATCAAGAATTGTAATTACATGTCCCAGTTGAACAGGGGCAGAAAAATTGGGCCTTCAGCACTGGTGCCATAACACTGCAACACCTCACAGAAACTCTAGTTGGAGCACAGGAATGAGCCCTTCTGCAAAGTATTGCATCAAAAATTATAATTACATGCCCCTGTTAAACGGGGGGGTGAAAAAATTGGGCCTTAGGCACTGGTGCTTTTGCCACAACACTGCAACCACTCACAGATATTGTAGTTAAGCACAGTAACGAACCCTCCTGCAAAATATTGCAACAAAAATTGTAATTACATGCCCCTGTTAAACAGGGGCTGAAAAATTGGGCCTTAGCTACTGGTGCTGGTGCCACAACACTGCAACCCCTCACATATATTGTAGTTGAGCATAGCAATGAATCCTCCTGCAAAATATTGCATCAAAAATTGTAATTACATGCCCCTGTTAAACAGGGGCTGAAAAATTGGGCCTTAGGCACTGGTGGCGGCACCCAGAACCAAAAATGTTCTTACAAGCTATCAGCATGATCATTGAGGAGGAAGAGGGTAGTCACTTAGCATCGGGTGCTTGGTAGCTGGTGGTAATCCAAGACTGATTCATTTTTATGAAGGTCAGTCGATAGACCGAGTCAGTGGACAGGCGCACCCCGTGATCAGTTACAAAGCCTCCAGCAGCACTGAATGTGCGTTCTGAAAGAATGCTGGATGCAGGACAGGCCAGTAGCTCAATTGCATACTGTACAAGCTCTGGCCAGTGATCCATCCTCAAGACCCAGTAACCCCGGGGATTTTCGGTGGGAAAGGTGTCCAAGTATGATCTTGCCCCTAGGTATTCCTGCACCATGTAAATCAGATGCTGGTGATGGTTGCTGTGATAGCTATAATTTCCATCCCTGATAATTTGGAATAAAAAGAGAAATTTGGGAATTTATATGAGGCACACTGCTACATAACATAATTAGAGCAAATCAATGTAAACATGACTGCAAGATTGCTGTCCTTCTTGGGCACCCCTTCTCTCTGGGCTCACGTTACTGCCTTCCTCTAGCTGGGTACCATCATCAGAGCCTTCAAAACGCTGGGCATCCCCCTGTGGTCAAACAGTTCGGGGGACTCCTCAGGAGGACATGGTGGGGAAGGAGTGACTAATGCCATTGAGCCGAGAGAAGAGGCCACGTTGGCAACTGCTTTGCCAGATAAGTACCCTGAGCCTGGGTGAGAGAGGATGAGAAGGATGAGGACGGCTTGGTTATCTACTCTACCAAGTCTTCAGCATGTTGCGGCTCAACATGACCAGCTGCAGAAAAAAAGGGTGAGTATGTCCCACGGCTACGTGCTGATGAGGATGCACCATGTCCATGACCAGCACTGTTGCCTCTAGACACAGAGCCTGATTGCCCTCTTTTATTGGCTTGTGACTGTCTGCCTCTCCTTGTTGGCCTTCCAGACATACTAATGGCCTGCAGGGAGATGTAGCTTCACAAAGCTGGGATATATATCTATCTATCTATATATATCTATATATATATATATATATATATATATATATATATATATATATATACTGATTATAATGCAGCTAGTGGAATCAACTGCCTTCTTGTAGTATTATTAATATGAGAACACTGGCAATTTTATTCAGGTAAAGCTTTAGGTGCACACTGTGCAAAGGACATTAAAACAAAATACTGCAGCTCCTGCCTGTATTTGTATGAGAACACCAGCAATTTTATTCAGGTAAAACTTTAGGTGCACACTGTGCAAAGGACACTAAAGCAAAATACTGCAGCTCCCTGTCTGTATTTGTATGAGAACACCGGCAATTGTATTCAGGTAAAGCTTTAGGTGCACACTGTGCAAATGACACAAAGAAACTAAATACTGCAGCTCCCTGCCTGTATTTGTATGAGAATGCCAGCAATTATATTCAGGTAAAGCTTTAAGTGCACACTGTGCAAATGACACTAAAACAAAATACTGCGGCTCCTGCCTGTATTTGTATGAGAACACCGGAAATTGTATTCAGTTAAAGTGTTACCTGAGAACTCCGGCAATTGTATTCAGGTAAAGCTTTACCTGAATGCAATTGCCGATGTTCTCATACAAATACAGGCAGGAGCTGCAGTATTTTGTTTTAGTGTCCTTTTGCACATTGTGCAAAGCACACTAAAACAAACGACTGCAGCTCTCTGCCTGTATTTGTATGAGATCGCTGACAAATGTATTCAGGTAAAGCTTTAGGTGCACACTGTGCAAAGGACACTAAAACAAAATACTGCAGCTCCTGCCTGTATTTGTACGAGAACGCCGACAGTTGCATTAAGGTAACACTTTAGGTGCACACTGTGCAACGGAAACTAAAACCAATTACTGCAGCTCCCTGCCTGTATTTGTATTAGAACGCTGGCAATTGCATTAAGGTAAAGCTTTAGGTGCACACTGTACTTAGGACACAGTACACTAAGTGAAAATAGTGCAGCTCCCTGCCTGTCAGTATATTATGAAGAGAATAACAGGAACGGATCTAGCTAAATTGAATACAGTGTATAAATATATATACAACACACCTGGGATACATATATATCCTCTACACACTGTAACTGAAGCTAACTGACTCGCCTGCCTATTCTATCTAACTTAAATGACACTGTCTCTCTGTCTATCTCTCGCCGCCACCGCAACACACTACACAAGGCCGCCATGCAGGTGGCCTTATATAGTATGGGGGGTGTACTAAACCCCCTGAGACATAATTGGCCAAAGCCACCCTGGCTTTGTCCAATCATGGCTCTCCGTTTTTTCTGTGCTGTGATTGGCCAAAGCATGCAGGTCATAGTGCATGCTTGGCCAATCAGCAGCCAGCAATGCACTGGGATGCCGCAGTGAATTATGGGCCATGACGCGCCACTCGAACTTGGCACAAATGGCCCATAACGTTTGGAATTTGTCGAACGGGCGAACAGACGAAGCTCATCCCTAGTAGTGACACTCGATAACCGAGCCGACCCACTGAAGAGAGAGCAGGGAACGAGAGGAGCATCCTCATTGAAGCTAGGCCCGCCTGCTGATACCCGGAAAAGCTGTCACCTGTGATGCGGAATAAAGCAGGCTGTGAGACCTGAGCCATCCACGCTGACAGGCCACCAGGAAATATACAGAGCCACAGATACAATGGAGCAGCTCATCCACAGGGTTTAGCCAGAGACACAGTTTACCCAGAACTGAAAATGACACGTCGACTGCTCTCCTAACCCGGAAATATGCAGGGGAGGAGTTGAGATTATAAGGCCCGGACTCCACCTACAAATACAGGCTAGCCAATGGCCAGCCTTCTAACTTATCTCCCTGTTCATGCCTAATACCATAGATGACTGTCACAATCCCTAATATGAAAGGCATGCTACCCATTCTGACATCCTTAGTCCATCCAGCCACAGCAAGTGTATCAAAACGTGTGTTCTATTATTGAGGTATCGCATAAGCTTGTTTATCCACGTTGATCACTGTCATTTCAACCTTGATCATTCGCAGAGCTGATAACATATACATCTCAATCCCAGGTACATAAGTACCACCCTCAAATACCAGGCCCCAGATGGTGGAGTCTGAATTTTATTGCTGCATAGAATGAGCTCAGCAGCGAGAGTACGGTCATAGAGGTACTGTCAGTACCAGCAATACATGTATGTGCAGGACTGCCCCCCACTCCACTCTGCTGATTAGACCCTTGGAAGGTTGACTGTTGATAGGATGGAAGATTGTTAATGGTATAGCATTTATCGAGATACCTACTAAATATTTTGCCGCGTACACACGTAGCGGACTATCTGGCGGACTTAGTCTGGCGGACTTCCCGCTGGACTGTCCACCGGACTTTCCGAACGAGCTACTTGCCCACACACAGCACTTTTTCAGCGGACTAATACGGCGTACTAAGTCCGCCGGACTATCCGCCGTACTTTTGAAATGAATGGACTCGCCCACACACGTGGAGGAAAGTCCGCTCATTTTGAGCGCGTATCCAGGTAGCCGGGGCCAGCGAAGGAGGTGTTGCTGGCCCCGTCACCTGCTATGGACTTAAAGGGGAACCCCTACGCCGAAAAATCGGCATAGGGGTCCCCCCTAGGTCCACATCAGACCCTTGTCCGAGCACGCTACCTGGCCGGCCAGGAAAGGGGGTGGGGATGAGCGAGCCCCCCCCCCCTGAGCCGTGCCAGGCCGTGTGCCCTCAACATGGGGGGTGCCTTGGGGAAGGGGGGGCCGCACGGGGGTCTTCCATCTTCGAGGGTCTTCTCGCCAGACTCCTCCGCTATCTTCTGCTAGCTCTTTTACTAGCAGAGGAGCCCGGCTTTCTTCTTCGCCACCAACCTCTTCTTCCGACTTCGGGGGTCCTGTCCCCCTCTTCGGTTCTTCTTGCCTGGCCACCGCGCCTTCTTCTAGCTCTTTTACAGGCGGTCTTCTGTCGCCGCTGTCGTCGTCTTCTGTTCTTCTGTTCTCTTCTTCTCTTCTTTTCTTCTCTTCAGATGTTGCCTCGTCGATGTCTCCGCTCACAATGACTGGGACGCGGCGCGCGGCGACTTATATAGGGACATCACCGGATGATGTTCCCGCCCATTATGATGTCCCCGCCCATTATGATGTCACAGTCCCAGCATCATCATCAACATGGGGACAAGGTGCTTTGGGGTGGGGGGGCCGCGAGGCCCCCCCTTCCCCAAGGCACCCCCCATGTTGAGGGCACACGGCCTGGTACGGGAAAAGTCCGTTCATTTCAAAAGTATGGCGGACTGGCACACATACGGCCGTATTGTCCGCCGAAATGTCTGGCAGACAGATTGGAGTGCAAAACTACTTTCTTAGTCCGTCGTACTTTTGGGTAAAAAAAGTCCGCCGGAGGCTACACAGGGGCGGATTGTCCGGCCGACATGAGTTTGCCGGGCTTTTCCACCGGACTGTTTGATCGCGTGTACACGGCATTTTATGCACTCTCTTATGTTCAGTGTTTATATGATTATATTTTGTTCTTTCAAACAAAGTTATGATTGAGAACACCATATTTTAAGGACTCAATTCCCCTAGGTGATGCAGACCCCCCCCCCCCCCCCCCCCCAACCAGCCAGTTTGCTTTCTGATCAAAGCTTTTCCTCACATTGAGAGAATTACTCCCAACCCAATCTCCCTTAAACCACTTTTATAACCCCTTTGCTCCCATAGCCGCTGGGACATCTGGTTGAGTGGCGCAATAAACCCTGGGCAACAGAGCTCATCCTGCCTTCCTGAAATACATACTTTATTGTATATTTGCTATTTTCTATATGTCTCACCATGTAAGCTAGAGCAGACTAGCGGACATGCCTGCTGTACAATCAAAATGCACAATTGCAAAAACCATATGAGGGCCTCAGGTGACATTTTATTTGGTCCCTGTGCAAGACCATAGAATCCCTGACAATCTAAAGCTAACCTGATGAGACATTGGACTTTTGTAGACAGTCCTCTCCCAGTAGTGAAACTAGTTTTGCCTATCCACTTTATGACAAAGAAACGGTTACATTTCAGGTAATGCCTTGCTATGAACAGTCATAACCGTGAGAGCAGGAATCCTATATAATAGAAAACCTAAGTTGCACACCATGGTAGCACAGCTAGCTTCTTTATTGCAGATAGTATGGAAACTCGAAGAGACTCATAAACACACACTAACCCAAAAAGGCAATGAGGAGTTGCTTCAGGCTTGTGCCAGGTTGGCAGATGAATTAAACCAAAAAACTAAACTTAAATTTGTACTCTCAAAAAACTCTTTTACGAGCAAGGAAACAAAAGTGGTAAACTCCTAGACAGAGCCCTACAAGCTAGAAAAGAGGTGTCCACAATTCACCAAATACAAACCCCACAAGGCCAAAACCGTATATTGTGATGCAATATTCAGACTTATATAACCTGCCCCCTGCCCAATGCCTGTCCAACTACTCCAGACCCCAAACAGAAATCATACAAGATTTCCTTGTGCAATATAGCCTCAAACCTATCTCCTGTGAGAAAGCCTGTTTAATAGACAGTCTTTTGACCTATGATGAACTTAAAATGGCAGCTAAACAACTGAAGTCATTGAAAAGCCCAGGACCACATGGGTACACGACAATCTACTATAAAACTTTCCTAGACGTCCTCGCCCAATCTTTTCTCCATGCTTTCAACTCTCTCTCAAAACCAGGCATTAACATGAATAACCTCTCTGAGGCACATAGCTCAGTGATCCCAAAAGTGGGAAAAGACCCCAACCTAGTGACTAATTATTAGACATTATTTCATCCGAATTTCTGTGATTTTCGTGTTTGTTTTAAAACAATAATGAATGTGCAGAATCCAAAATCCGAAAGATCCGAAATAAAGAATATGCTTTATTTTCGTATCCATTATATTTTCATATTGTTGCGAAAATAGTTTGATATAGATAGAAGATTTGACATGACAGTGACAATAGCGATCTGTGTCTATTGAACCTGCGGTTGAATGTGCCTAACCTACCTCTATTAGTCCAAGATTATTCCACATAGAGAGAAAAGATTCAACATTATAGAGATATGAAGATTCAATGAATCAGCTAAAAACATACAATCGCCATAAGGGGACATTCACGGTCAAATTCTCCGCTCATAGACTATAGAAGAATTCTAATATCTAATTTTAATATCTAAATTCTAAATTCTAATATCTAATTTTAATTATTACTAGTCAAACAACATTAGAAATCTACTATAACTTGTGGTCGGAGCATTTGACTGGAAATGTACGATCATGGCATTGTACAGTTTAGCTGCTTCATTGAATCTTCTTAGAACATCCGACAGACACCATAAGCCTTCAATTGACAGATTCAACCTTAATTAATTTGGATTTTCAGACGAATGCATTTTTTTTACAAAACAAAATGAATAAAAACTAATTTTGAGAGTAACTAAATACATTTATTTTTCAGATGAAACGAAATTCCGAAACAAAATATTTAAGTGTGCACTTTTACTAATTATCGCCCAATTTCCTTGCTTAATGTAGACCTAAAAATATTTGCCAAACTATTAGCCAATTACCTCGTGCCAATTAACAACACTCTGCCAAAGATCAGGTGGGTTTTATCCCAGGTAGGGAAGCAAAGGATAACACCATTAAAGCAATCAATATACATCATTGGCTCACCACCTCGAAAAAAATAAAGCCTATTTCTTTCCCTTGATGCAGAGAAGGCATTCGACAGGCTGGCCTGGGACTACCTAACAGCGTTGTTACAGAGGTTAGGAATGCAGACTCGCATGTTACATTTCATTATGGCTCGCTATGTGGCACCTTCAGCTAAAGTTCAGGTTAATGGCCTCCTGTCGAACGCCTTCTCATTCACAATGGTACAAGAGGTGTCCTCTATCCCCACTACTGTTCATTCTTAAACTTTAACCCTGTGTTAGACACCTCTGGATAAATGAAAACATAAAAGGGATAACGACTGCAAAACATCAATACAAATTGGCAGCCTTTGCGAACGATGTCCTGCTTTTTCTCTCCGAGCCACATATCACACAACCCAACCTTATACAAGACTTTTGCCTCTTTCATTTCATCTCTAACTTAAATCAACTTTAACAACTCACACACTCTAAATGTTACCTTACCAACGCCACTGGTCGAACATTGTAAAAATAATTACCCTTTCACTTGGCAATCAGAGGCAATTACTTACTTAGGTATACAACTGTCAACATGTTTATCGGAACTAAATGCTAAAAACTATTTACCCTTTCTACCGACCATAACAGAGGATCCTTAAAAATGGCATAACCCATATTCTTCTGGTTTGGGAGAGCGGCAATACTCAAAATTAATGTTCTCCCACATCTGCTTTATATCCTTCGGGCAGTGCCGATAGAACTACCTTCAACATTCCTATGCACTTACCAGAAAATCTGTGCAATATTTTTGTGGGGTAATGCCCATGCATTAGCTATGCCCAACTAACCCTACCTAAACAAAAAGGGGGCCTAGGTCTCCCAGACCTAGGTAAATACATACTGAGCATAGCTCATAAATCTTTGGGATATTTTTGTACATCCATTGCCGCTTTTCTTCTGACCAGGTAATATCCACTACTTGGTAATATCCACTACTACACCACTCTGGTTGAACTGGAGGGACTGGTGTCTTTATTCAACCTTACTATGTAACTATGAGTATACCATTTAGCCAGAATAATTAACTGACATGCGCATGATAAAGTGAAGGACTGGGTAAAGATGGAAGCCTTGTTCTTGGTTATCCCTCTGAAAGCCACTTCATGGCTGGCAATACATTGACTCTCCACTTCTTTTAGAAGACCACACCGGCTTATTAAATCAACCATTGCTTGTTTCCATAAAGCGTGCGCCAAAACCAAAATCTCTTCAATAGAGGGCCCCCTAACACTGTTGCTGATGAACCAAGACTTTCAGCCTGGGATGTTCCCTGGCTTTCTAGCAGGAGCAGATCCAAACGATATGCTACTGGCACACCGCTTCTTTAATGCCGGAGCAATATTTGATAGCCACCACTTGACTTTCCAATGGCCAGACACTCAACTTCACTACTTCTTTCTAACCCCAGGCTCAACCACAAACATATCCCAGCCACTCACTCCATTTGACAACATATACTCAAAGCCTACCCGTCAACAAAACATAATTTCTACAATCTATGGTCACCTTGGAGAACATACACCACTGAATGCATCGAAAACATGTCACGCCTGGGATGCAGACTTATCAGTCAACATACCTCCAGAAGGGTGGGAACGTATTTTCCATACTACCCACAAGGGTTCAGTAAATGTCTCAATTCAAGAAACTAATTACAAACTTTTGTCCAGATGGTACAGGACCCCAGCACTGCTACATAAGTTTGACCATACACGTCCCAACAGATGCTGGAGATGTTAGCAGGAAGTAGGCATGCTTTTGCATATATGCTGGAAAAGCCCACTGCTCCAACTTTTTTGGCCTGAAATGCACTCAACCATCCTCCAAGTCACAACCGATATCCTAGAGTACTCGCCAGCCCAATACCTGGCACACTACACCTCACTCCCCCTCAAGGGTTATCACAAATCACTTGCAATGCACATGGTAAACACAGCCAAGTCATACATACCAGTGTATGGAACTTGCTATGTGCCTTCTTTAACAGAATGGTTCACACGCATCAAAAAAGTAGCAGAGATGAAGGAACTGATACACATTGCTAAGGAATCCCTGTATACCTCCTATACCCCATCTCCTGCTCCCTCCTAGACGCATGATTGCCCAGTGTTCAACTGCCATTCATCTGCCATATAAGTTTTTGATTATGGGGTGTTTGTAACATTGATTTTGTATATGTTGTTTATTACTAAATAAAACTTGTTTGGAAAAAAAAAGAGACTGTAAATGAAATTACATAAGAAAAGCGTACGTCTACATAAGTCCTGCACACATATGTAAACAGTGTTTTGACCAGACATGTGAGGTATCAATGCAAACACCAGAGAGAGAAAGAGAGCAATTATTATAGTGCCAGACCTCCTGTGTAAATCTAATCTTAAAGAGACCTGTAATTTTACTATGCCATGACATGGGGCTATCATTCCCCTATGTGATAAAAATAAAAGTAAGTGTAAAAAACAAAACAAAAAACATATAATAAATAATATAACATATAATACATAAAACAAATTGTAATTATCCCCACTCCCATATACATGCACAGATGTACATAAACACATGCACTGGGTGCACCTATATATGACAATGGCAATGGCAGTATGCATATTTGGTATTGCCATGTACACTAGAGTGAGAAGTAATAATCTTAGGAACATCATCCATTTGGTTAAATTTAACTACTTCCCACCTGCCCAGAGTAGTTGTACTGCAGGTGGGCGTCAGCTACAGGTTTTCTTCCAGGTTTGCACCCACCCCCCTGCTGACTGGTGCTATGATTGGACACAGCACAAGTTTGGAAGCTGATTTCAGCCAATGATTTTATCTGAAGTCAGTTGATCAGCTGTGGCCAATCACACACACAAAAACACAAAACTCTGTGTACAGGGAACAGCGATCTAGATGTTTCCATTGCCTGCAAATCAGGAAGAAAAAGACAGATACTTAAGTAAAAGCAGCACGCATTACACATTGTTAGGCGCACAGTTGACCTAGATTGCCCCTAGATGCTAACCCCTTCCCAGCCAATGTCATTAGTACAGTGTCCGTGTACAGAATTATCACTGATCACTGCATTAGTGTCACTAGCTTTTTCAGTGTCAGTTAGTGACCCTCCCAGTTAGTGTCTCTTAGTGCCAGATTGCCCATCACCCTATAACAGTCACATTATAAGTCGCTGATCACCACCATCACAGTATAGCCAATAGCTGCAGAAATTTCAGTATATATATATATATATATATATATATATATCATAGTTTGTATAACTTTCGCACAAATAAATTGATATACACTTATTGAGATTATTTTTAACAAAGACATATAGCAGAATACAATTGGTCTAAATTTATAAAGAAATTTGATTTGTTTTATTTATTTTTTGTATGTTTTATAACAGAAAGTAGAAAAAACTTTTTTTTTTTCAAAACATTTGTTCTTTTTTCATTTATGTTGCAGAAAATAAAAATAAAAACTCAATGGAGATAAAATACCACCAAAAGAAAGCTCTATTTGTGTAAAAAAAATATATAAATTAAATTTGCATACAATGTTGCATGACCATGCAATTGACAGTTAAAGTGCTGAACAGAAAAAAATGTTCAGGTCATCAAGGACGTAAAACCTTCTGAAGGTCAAGTGGTTAAACTGATGACCTGTAGAGGCTTTTAAAGGATTTCTTATAAAAAAATTTGGGACAGACGTTTGTTGCCATTTCACAGTCAAGGGGCTATCAGTTTTCTATGTGATAGAAATAACGTTAAGTGTAAACAAAAATGTAGTGCATGAAAGTAAATTAAAAAAAAATACAAAAAATATTAAAGCCTTCTGCCTCTCTTACACACATACATAAGTAAATAAACACAAATGTTGGGTGCACCTAATTAAGTACTGGAGAGCAATAACTTTAGGACAATCGTTTAGGGTTAACTCTAAAATGATGACCTGTAAAGGCTTTTAAAGCATCAGCTATAAACAATTTTGAGTACAAAACTTTGCCGCTGTTTCGGAAGTTTGTGAAATTTTAATGATTGACATGTTTGACATCTCTTTACTTGATGTAATCTCATATTTTATATTTTACCAGAAATTGGGTAATAGATTGCATTTGTGTGCACTAAAACTTAAATATGTATTTGATAAACATGTGCACTCATATCATGTGACATTAAAAGATTGCAACTACCATCATTTTATTTTCCAGGGTCTCGGTTTCCAGAAAATATATAATGTCCCAGTGGAAGACTTTAACCACTTGAGATCCGCGCTATAGCCAAATGACGGCTACAGCGCGGATCTCCTTTTCCGGGACGACGTCAATAGACGTAGTCCCGTGTACGAGCGGCCTGCGCGCCCCCTGAGGGGTGCGCGCGGCGCGCTCTGTGATCGGCGAGTCCATGAGACTCGCCTGATCACCGATCCGTGCAAGGGGTTGATCCCGACCCCTTATCACGTGATCAGCTGTCAGTCAATGATAGCTGATCATGTGATATAACGGAGCCGGTAATCGGCTATTATTCCTCCTCGCGCTGACAGCGCGAGGAGAAAAAAAAAAAGCAGATCACCGGCGGCCGTGATCGGGACATCAGTCCCGATCACGGCCAGCCCTGCTAGTGCCCACCTGCCCCCTGCCAGTGCCCACCTGCCCCCTGCAGTGCCACACTTATTAAAAGTAAGTGCCCCCGTCAGTGCCACCCAGCAGTGCCCATAGTGCCACCCAGCAGTGCCCACAGTGCCACCCAGCAGTGCCCACAGTGCCACCCAGCAGTGCCACCCACAGTGCCACCCAGCAGTGCCCACAATCTGCCTCAAAGGTGCTGCACCCCAGTGCCACATATCCGTGCCCATCAGTGTCATCTACCAGTGCCCATCAGTGCCGCCCATCAGTGCCCAGCAGTGCCACCTATCAGAGCTACCTATCAGTGCCCATCAGTCCCATCTATCAGTGGTACCTATCAGTGCCCATCCGTGCCACCCATCCGTGCCATCTTATCTGTGCCCATCTTTGCCCATCAGTGCCGCCTTATCTGTGCCCATCGGTGCCGCCTTATCTGTGCCTATTAGTGCCACCTTAACTATGCCTATCAGTGCCCACCAGTGCAGCCTATCAGTGCCCACCAATGCAGCCTATCAGTGCCCACTCAGTGCCCACCAATGCAGCCCATCAGTGCCCACCAGTGCAGCCTATCAGTGCCGCCTAATCAGCGCACTTCAATGAAGGAGAAAAATTACCTGTTTGCAAAATTTTATAACAAACTTTCAAAACATGATTTTTTTTTTTGCATCATTTTTTGTTTGTTTAGCAAAAAATAAAACTCCGAGCTGTAACTAAATACCACCAAAAGAAAGCTCTATTTGTGGGAAAAAAAATGATAAAAATTTCATTTGGGTACAGTGTTGTATGCCCGCGTAATTGTCATTCAAAATGCATCAGCGCTGAAAGCTGAAAATTGGTCTGGGACTGAGGGGGGTTTAAGTGCCCAGTAAGCAAGTGGTTAAACCATATTTCTGCTCCCCATATTGCTTTTCTTTTAATTATCTTGTGATTTTTTATTCGTATCACCAGTTGTTTGGTGTTTTTTTAATGCTTGAAATACAATTTTTTCAATAAACTTTTTTTTTCACATTTTAGTCTTTATTCAAAGGGTAGAGAAACATGGAGCACAACAATTAGCTGGTAGAATGAACATATCATTAAAAAAAAAGGACCCGAGCGGCAACGGGTGAGATATACATCATGCTCAATTGATACATTAACCTATGGAGCTACGGAAGAGGAATATCCAGTATCACAGCGTTGTCCAAGCTATTCTCTCCCCTGCTCCACAGTAAGAAGCCTCCCCCGCTACGGCTTCTCCCCTGCTGTACCGTAAAGGCCAAAGGCCTTCCCCAAGGCTATAACTGATATAGCATTCTGCCCCATAAATCCCACCCCGGTTTTCAAAATTTTATATAGAGAAAATAGTAAGGGCGTGGAGGACACTCCAACGTTCTATCCAGGTCCGGACCTTTAAAAGAGAAAGGAGGGAAAAAATAAGAGAAAAAGACAAGAATTAGTAAGAAAATAAGACACAGAAAGATGGGGAAGGAGGGGTGTGGAGATAAGAGAGGAAGAAGGGAGGGGAGGGGATAAGGAAATTAATGAAGGGGGGGTTAGGGCGGGGATGGGGTCCACAGAAGCCGAGCATCCCCCCTGTATCAAGCACCAACCATCAGGCGCCCAGTCCATCAACAGAAGCATGTCCGCCCCTACCAAGATTCACGCCAGGGAAATATTCTCCACCACTCAAGGCATCTCCTTCCAAAAGGGTCTTGCCTTCCCTAGAAAATATGAATATGTTCCATCCCGACCATGTCTTAGTAAATTTTTCATTCTGGCCCCTGTTTGTTAGAATTAAATCCTCCATTTTCTTAATGTCCTCGACTTTTCTAAGCCACATACCAATTGTCTGTGGTTGCGTGTTCTTCCATCTAGGTGCCAGATCAAAGAAGTTTTATATTTCTTTTGGGAAATATTCGTGGCATGGAGCAAAAAAAAGGTAGGGTCATCCGGAACAGGAAAATCAGTAAACTTAGAGATCGTTCCCCTAACCGTCTTCCAGAATCACTTCAGAAGAGGGCAGGACCAAAAGACGTGGAGAAGCGTCCCCTCTTCCCTCCGACCTCTCCAACATCTGTCTGACAATGTCGGAAAGATCCGGTGCAACCTCGCCGGGGTATTGTACCATCTGGTTACAATCTTGAAGTTAGTCTCCTGTGTTCTTGTACAGATGGAAGATTTGTGTGTAAAATGTAGGATATTTTGTTTTTGACGTGTCGAAAACCTGCACCGTGCGTCTCTCTCCCAAGCCCCAAGACAGCTCAGACTACTATCATCCGGTGACGTAATCAATAACTGATATGTGACGGACAGTGCATGGGGCATGGCGCCTCCCTCCGAGCAGTAGGCTTCATAGGAGGTCAAGCTTTGATTGAATTTATCAGGGGGGGTCAGGGACTGCAGAAAGTGGTTTAGTTGAGATGCTTTTCAAAAGTCTAATTTGTACGGACACTCTGGATCCATAAGGTCAGTAGTAGTTGCCCATTTTCCCCCCTTAAAAAAATGGGAAGCCTGGAAGATCCCAGACCTCCTAAGGGAACAAAACGCTGAGTCTGTGACTCCAGAAGAAAACTCCGGGGTCCCCAGAATCGGGCGGAGCAGGGAAAACTGCGATACCAGCCTGGCGCTCAGGAAGAGAGACGCGCAAATGCGTGAGGTTACCCCTACGATAGGATGGCTTTTCACACTGCTTGGTAATTGGTTGTGGCACCATGGGGCTCTGATCAGTGCTATCCCATTTTGGGCCTGCTCCAACTGGGTCCACAGTTTGGTAGTTTGGTGTCTGTTCCAATCAGTCTGGTCAGATGTATGGCCTGATAGTATCTACGAAGGTCAGGTATCGGTAATCCCCCTTGGAGTTTCGGTCGGGTCAGCTGGCGATAGTTAAGTCGCGGTCGTTTGTGTGCCCATATAAATTCAGATAATATTGCTCTGGCCTGTAAAAAGTAGTGAGAGGGGATGTGAATCGGCAAAGCCTGCATAAGATAGAGACATTTAGGGAGGATGCACATCTTAACGATGTTGCACCTGCCCAACCACGAGTGCAATCCCTTGTTCCACTTGGCAAGCAGGGTACGTATTGTCAACATTAAAGGAGGGAAATTTAAGACAAAGACTTGGGATACAGATGAAGGGATAAACGTTCCTAGATATTTCAGGGCTGTATGAGTCCACTTGAATTTAAACTCCAAATGGAGCGTTGCCTGAAGACGCGGGGGGAGACCTATGCCCATAGCTTACGATTTATGGAAATACATTTTCATATTCGAGAGGTTGCCATATTCCCTAAATTCTTGCATCAAATTGGGAAGAGAAACCGTGGGGTTGGTCAAGGAAAATAATATGTCGTCTGCATATGCGGCTATTTTATATTGTGTGTCTCCTACTGGGATTCCTGTAATATTCGGGTTAGCTCGCACCTTGCGCAGGAAAGGCTCCAGCGACAGGGCGAAAAGGAGGGGGGACAGTGGGCATCCCTGGCGAGTGCCATTGCGTATCTCAAAGGGTTCAGACAGGACCCCATTGACCCGAACCCGGGCCAACGGGTGGGAATAAAGGGAGCCAATCCAATTCATTAGCCTCTCGCCAAAACCCACACGCCTCAAAACAGAAGTCATAAAACTCCAATTCACCCTGTCGAAGGCCTTCTCCGCGTCTGTACCCAGGAAAACACAGGGGGTCTTGGATTTATTGGCTATGTGCAAAAGGTTAAGAACCCTAACCGTATTATCTCTCGCTTCCCTGGTGGGTACAAAACCCACCTGGTCTAAGTGGATCAAAGACGGGAGAAGGCCCTGTATCCTGGATGCCAGTAATTTTGTGAATATCTTAAGATCCGCGTTGAGTAGCGAGATTGGTCTATAGCTACCACATTGCGAGGGATCCTTCCCCTATTTAGGGAGCACTGTGATGTGGGCTAGCATGGATTCTCTTGTAAATGTCTGTGTGGTTCCCATTAAGTTGAAGAATTTAAGCATAAAATTCCCCAGTGACGGCAGCAACATTTTATAATATTGGGCCGTGAACCCATCTGGTCCCGGGGCCTTCCCATTCTTCACCGCCCCCACCGCCGCCTGTAATTTCTGCTGGGTGATAGGTTCTTCCAGAGCCCTAACTCACTTCCTCTGGTAATTTGGGCATGGCAGATTCGTCTAAATAGTCCTCAATATGGGTGTGTGAAAGGGAGGGTTTCTGTAAGTTAGATAAAGACCCATAAAATTCCTTAAATTCCCCCGCTACACCGTAGCTTTCCGGTTGTGTGAAGTCACAATATGAGGAACGTAGTTCGCAAGCGCCTGGTATTTCAAGGTTTGGGCTAGGATTCTACCGCACTTATTGCCGGATTTGTATGAAATTCGTCGACACTTATGTAGGGACGCCTTGGTCCGGAATTGGATTAAGTCGGTAATTTTCATCCGCAGAAGCCTGAGTTCCATTTCGCCCGCCGGGGTCTGGATATGTTTATGTCTGGCCTCGGCTAGATGTAGGTCATGAAGTAATGCCATCACCTGTGCAGTACGTCACTTTTTGATGTGCGCCCCATGCTTGATCAGCACCCCGCGTATGACCGCCCTATGGGCCTCCCACACTACCCCCGGGCTACTGTCAGGGGTGTCATTAATAACAAAATAATGCTCCAATTCCCCGACCACATCTTGGAGCACCTCCGTGTCCTGTAACAGGCTTTCATTAAACTTCCACATCCTGGCCTTTGCTGTGTGGTTGTCAGTCAGAGAGTAGGAGATTAGGATGGGGGCATGGTCAGACCACGTGATTGGTTCAATAGAGGAGTTCCTAAGGGCATGTAATTGATCGTGAGGGATGAAAAAGTAATCAATCCTGGAATAATGTCTATGGGGATCAGAGTAAAACGAATAGTCCCTCTCCGATGGGTGGAGTAGCCTCCACGCATCAATCAACTGTGCTCTGTGTATGGACCGTGCAATACGATGCCTGACACTAGGGGCGACAGAGGAGTGCCCTGAGGATGTGTCCTCCGTGGGTATCAGCGGGATGTTAAAATCCCCTCCAACTATCAATTGTCCTGAAACAAACGTCTGTAGAGTAGTCAGTGTCTGGGAAATAAAGCAATCCTGGCTAGAGTTAGGGGCGTATATGTTTGCAAATGTAACCTCTACTCCCCCAACAGTGCCCCTAAGGAACAGGGATCTGCCCTCCTGATCCATTTTTACTTCTAAACATTTCCAGGGAACATGTCGAGCTATGGGAATGGAGACACCCCTGGACTTAGTAGCCCCATTGGTGGAGTGATACACAGTTGGGTAAAAATTGTTCCGCAAGAAGGGCAGGTTGCCACTCTTAAAATGGGTCTCCTGAATCAGAGCTAGGCCTACTTTAAGCCGGCGTAGATCCTGTAAGAGCATGCGCCTCTTTTCTGGGATATTTAACCCCCTCGCATTCAGGGAAAGGATTTTTACTGCCTCCATGGACCCCGGGAGAGAGACCAGAGGAAATGGTTGGGAGAGGGATGGGAAGGGGGTTACAGGGAAAGCAGGGAAGTGGAAAGAAGTTGAGAGAAGAGAAGCAGAGAAAAAGACTGAGAAAGGATAGAAAGGAGAAACGGAAATCCGCTGATTCTCAGAAGGAGAACAACGCGGTTCTAAATTTACAGCACAATAGTGCTTATGCGCTCACCAGTATAAGACTGGTAATCGAGTGCAGTCCTATGTGGGGTTGTGGAGAGGAATAAGGGGTTGGGTGGTGGGTGAGGCTACCCACCCACCCCCCACCCCCCACCCAGCCTGTGACAGGTTATGATAAGTGGACTGTGTGACAGCAACAATACCGTAAATATACAATATATAACAAATACAAATTCTTAACAGATAAAAACAGCAGTATGAGTATCAACCGGGTTTACAAACACTGGGCCGGACATCTCCAGACCCACAGAGATAACCAAGATACCCTGAGAGTATTCCCATAACATGGGAGGGGATCTGGCAACCTTCCCCCCAACCCCCTCCCCCAGGGGAGAGAGAAAAAAGAGAAACATCGGAAGCTGTGAGCAACCATCTCCCAGATCCCCCATCCCCCCGCCCTCAGAAGGCCTCCCCCGAGGGAGAGACCGCTCTTGTCCCAGGAGGTGGCAGTCCCTGTTCTCCCGTCCAGTACCAGGTATGAAGGCAACTTCAGAAAGAAAGCGTCTGCCTGGGAATAAAGTAAAAAAAAATAAAAAAGAAAGAAAAGAAGCAAAACAAGTTCCTTCCCAGTCCCCCATACAGTGGCATACTGTCCCATCTGAAATAAGTAAGCAGCGGAAGTTCCTCCGGGGGTCAAGCACACCTGTGGAAAGTGGACAGGACAGTTATCAGGCAGAGGCAAGTTCCATGAGAACAAGTAGGAGAGGGGGAGTAAACCCCCCACGTTAGTAACACCATGGGGCGATGTGGAGGGGGGGCAACGGGGGCAGGTGAAGAGAAAACAACCATGGGGGAGAGAAGGGAGTGGGAAACATTAATACCGATCCGTCCGGCTCAATAACCAAAGTAGACATGGTCGAAGGCAATTACAACTCACGTGACCCCTCCGCCGACCTCGTCCGCGAACGCCTCTGAGCCCTGTACGGGCGTTGAGGAAGATGGGCCTGGTGGGGTGCGCCACCCTAACGGGACACTCGGTGTGGAATGGCCTCCAGCCAATTAGGGACGGCCACCGGATCGACCCCTAAAAAGGTGAAAAACGCTGGCAAATCCTCTGGGGAGCGCAGGGTGAAAGAACAATTGTCCCTCCTAAACGTAACTGCCAGGGGATAACCCCAGAGGTATGTGCATCCTCAACGTCTGGCTATTTCCAAGGCAGGTTTCAGCATTGCCCTCCTCTGGAGTGTAGCTCTGGAAAGGTCCAGTAGAACCTTTACCGCCGCTCCATCAAAGTTCACTTCGCCATGTTCCCAGGCCTTCCTGAGGATCAATTACTTCTGGGAGTACCTGAGGAGCCTACATAGCACATCCCGGGGTCTCTCCGGATCCGTTGACTTGGGTCCCAGGGTACGGTGTACGCGATCCAATTCCACCGGCGGTGCAGGGGTAATGTCCATGATTTTGTGAAAAATTGCCACCACTGTCGCCTCCAAATCTTCCGCTCCCGTGGCTTCTGGTAACCTCCGCAGCCGCAAATTATTGCGGCGGCTGCGGTCTTCCAAATCCTCCGTGTGGAGCTGTAAGTCTATGGTTGCAGCCTGTTGAATAGTCCGCCCCTGCTCCAGCTCTACCACCAGCTGCGTTAGGGATTGCAGTGTCGCCGCCACCTTAGCCGACAAAGCCTGGATGTCTCCCCTTACCTCCTGGATGTCGCGGGCATGGGCCTCCTCCACCCGCGTTATAAGAGATTCAATGTCCGCCTTGGAAGGGAGGGCTTCGAAGTCCGCTCTGGTAGGTAAGGCCTGTAAAATCCTCCGTAGATCATCAGGCAGGACGGGCAGTGTTTGCGGCAGGCCGGCCATCCCAGCCTGTGGGAGACTCGAGGGTTCCATAGCCGGATCCACAGCCGTGGGTAGGGTAGGGGATACTGGCTCGGCAGGTAAGGGCCTCTCTGCAATGCAAGACTCACGTGGCGTCCCCGCAATGGCACCGGGTGGTGTGCTAATCGGGTCCTGTAGGTAGCGGTGGATAGGCCCTGGCAATACGCTCGAGCGGGCGCCGCCGGCAGATGATCGAGTTCTGTGTCATTTAGTGGGGCACATACCGCTCGGTACGGCCACAGTAGCTGTCCGTTATAGCTGGGTAAGGTGTGGGGGACCGGAGCTCTTACAAGACGCGTCCTCCTTCGGCCATTACTAAGCCATGCCCCTTTTCAATAAACTTTCATTGCTTGACCTACTGTCAGAAACCATGAATCAGACCGAGACAGAAGTAAAATTAAATCACACTCGTTTATTAAATAAAAATAAAAAGATAAATAGAGAAAGCATAGTCAAAGCATAGCCAGAGTCCTGTAACCAGATCGAGTAATCAGCCAGTCCAGAGTTCAATAACCAGATCGGGTAATCAGCCAGCCCAGAAGTCAGGGATCCAAGTGGAGCAACAGCAAGCAGGATAAGGAGCCAGAAGGGATGTCAGCAATCCAGTCTATGAAAAGAGCTGCAGGAGATGGTTTCTTGTGATGTGACCAAGGCGAAGGCAGATATGAAGTGAGCTGGACAGCTTTAAGTAGGCAGGTCAGACGAGCTGGATAAGGAACAGCTGGTATCTGTGGAGAGAGATGGGAGCTGGAAATTATCTGGCAGCTGAGCAGCCAGCCCAGAGAAGGAAGGGCTAAGCCAGCCCTGACACCTACACGATGTGGAGAGCCTCCATGTGTTTTTCCTTTTTATGGTTTGGCCATTGCTGAGTTATCTCAGACCAACCCTGGAAACCCGGAGTCCCAGGCTGCTGATCCACCCGCAAGTTGGAACCATGGACCTCTGATGGTAGTGGACAAGGTTTGGATCCATTTGGAGAGGGATAGGATTCAGCTGGATGCCTAGTGGCCTTGGCTACCACAGCTGTTTTGAGCTCATAAGACGCATTGCCGTAGGGTAGATGTGTCCAACATACATGGTAAGAGTACCCATCCTCTGTTTGATACGCTATAACAGTTTGATGCAAGACTGACAGTGTTTTCGGATGCTGCTTGACTAGACCCTCTGGATTTGAATATATACCAGTGGACATTCATTTATATTGTTTGATCTTTTATTCATTATATATTTTTTTCACATTTCTGTTTACACTAATTCTAAGTGTTGTACCTTAGCGCTGCACTTTATATTTACATTTGCATTGAATTTGGTTTATTTGTGTGTCAGCAGCTTCACTGTGTTCACTCACAGATTGGGTATACACAAATATCTTTTCACATTTTGTTTTACACGTCGCTTTTTTGGGTTTAGCGCAGTGTTTTCACCTTTTATTTACATATAATGTTTGGTTGTGTTAACTCATGTTAAACAGCTTCAGTAGCAAACTAAAGAGGAGCTTATCCTCATCTCTCCCTTATATTCGTTTAAATACTCTTACCTATTTGTCAAGGCTATCTTTATCAAACATGCAAGTACTTAGCTTTGCTGCATGATGAATACCATGTTTCCATTTTTTTTTATTACATCATGTGGGACCAACTGTTTCTTCTGGGTTCTTGCAGATGGTGAGAGTAGAGGAGGGGAGTGGAGAGGACTAAAGCATGTTACACAGTAAATATGGGTGTAATGTGTAACATGCTCCAAAAGTGAACCTCCTTTAAGGAAGTTTCTGGTGGCTTGGTGCAATAAGCTTTACATTGCTGATAAGGGTTGCAGAAGCTCCTTTTACTATCCTGGACCCGTTTTTGTGGCTAAAAAGGATCCTTTTGCCCTTTTTTAAAACACGGTCAAAGGGAAAGTGAAATTAAAGGCAAAGTTCTCAATTTTGAAAAAAAAAAATACAAAATGCACACATTTCCGCCCCCAATTATTTTCAATTAGCAGTCATTTTTACAGAAGAGTCTGCAGAGCATTGCACCTGTGATCAACAGAATGTCGGACTCCTGAAGACATATGCTGCAGCTTTGTGCCCTTACCTTCATAGGGGTTTTCAATTGCAAAGCTGGAGGAAGTATGAATGAACTTCAAGGGCACTCATCAGCATACTGGCAGATGGGACTTGTAATTTCTTCATTTACAGATTCCTGTGAATGAATGATGTGGTTGTGTGGGCTGATCCCCACACAGCAGGGCTGCTTTTGAAATGTGACCGCTAGTGCAGGGAGAGGATTCCCTGTCTGCTGTCACTGAGACTGGGGGGGGGGGGGGGCTTTCTTATACATACCCTCCAAAAATACAAAAAAGGGACAATGATCACTTTTTTTTTAACTATATATCTTTATTTATTTTTTACAAAATACAAAATATACAAATTTCACAGCCATTTTGCTCTCTTTAAGTGCAATATTGAGAAGGGGGTTCTAGATTCCCCCTCTCTGAACAGCTATATTAACCCAGCATTCATTCACTTGCCCCTAATCTACCATCTCGCATCCCACATTATCATACTACCACTGCATCCATCCCTAAGCGCAATACTTATCCTAGGTCTCAACTATCGGATCTAGCCTTACCCTTATTACCCTATACCTCTGAGCTACCGCTTCTCTTTCCACAACTTCCAAATCTTATCATGTTTATTATACATTCCTCATTTGATGTATATCGACCTTTCCTTAAGGATTACTATGTCCATATTTTGTTCCCATTCCCAACAGGTTGGGGGGCAGGAGATTGCCACCTCTGGGCAATAAGTCTCCTAGCCTGGAAGAGGCATCTCAATATTGCTATCTGGGTATCTCCCGGTTTACTCTCTCCCTCTATCCACCCCAGTAAGCATAATCTGGGATCCATATCTATTTGAGTTTAAAACACTCGGGCAGTAATGTCCACCACCTCTCTCCAATATCGGAATAGCTTTGGACATCTCCAAAACATATGAATGAGATTCCCTCCTGATCTTCCACATCTAGGGCACATGTCGTCTTTCCTCCGCCCAAACCAAATGAGTTTTTGTGGCGTGTAGTAGACCCTATACAACAGAAAAAGGTGTGACATCTTCTGGGGTGGGGAGAGTGATACCAATGGGGCTAGTTCAAGAATCCTTTCCCATTGCAATTCCAATATGTCTCCAATATCACTCTCCCATGTCCTCCTATAGGGCCTAGTTTGCTTACTTTTCCGGCTTCCTTTATGAATACTTGAATATATTTTAGATATTAAGCCTTTCCGTGCGTCGGCCTTAATAATCTTCTGTAATACAGGCATAGTACTCCATTCTATTACTTTCCCCTTAAATTGTACTATCAGGGTGTGCCTCACCTGTAAGTACCCAAAGAATGACTGCTTAGGGAGTTCAAATTGAACTCGCAGGTCCTGGAAGGGTCTCAAGTTCCTCTCATGAAAAATCTGTGAGAGAAACTTCAGGCCTTTCTCTCCAATTCTCTAATTGGGCCTAGTTTCTGTACTTCACCCAGCTTATCATTATCCCACAGAGGGGAGTATTCAGAAATTCCTCTGTAGCCCAAAGTTTTCCTTGCCACTTCCCAGACTTTTGCCATCAACTCAAGGGTAGGGGCCCCCTCAAGAATGCTGCTGTTCTTCGATATTGCCTTGAGCGGAGGAGCTGGCCCCTGGACTCCCTGTGCATACCTCACGCTGTGGATGAAGAAACCCCCTGGAGAGGCGGTGAGAGGCGAATCTGTTATTATTGTTTGACACTACTGTGATATTAATCTAGTTGGTTGCCCTTTTTTGGATTTCTAGAAGTGGGGCTGCATTACGTGGAGGCATAGGACTTTAATGTTATTCACCATTTGGACTGTCCTGTCTGTATGCCTTCATGCATATACATGCTCATGTGCCCACATGTTTATCTTTTCTTTGTTGCTGAGATAGCCTGGCTGTGGCAATAGTAAATAGAGGTGGACTGCTGGAGCTTCACATTTTTTTTTTTCTCCCTTCCCTTTTTTTTTCTTTTTTTTCCCTGTAAAGGGATATATTCAATCTGCTAAGCAAGATAGCCATGTCTAGGAAAAGACTGCCTGAAGAGCATTTACCCCACAAGGGGTCTCAAGTCACTCGCTATGCAAAGGATAAAACTAATCAAATTGCCTCAGCTGCAGTCACTAAATTTGAGCCATATGCACATTCAGGGTCTGCCTCACCTACCAAAACGAGTTCTCAGCAATTAATTTCACAGAATAAAGAGCACAAAAATTCCTCTGCAGACAGAAAGAGCCAAGGGTGTATCTCTTCTAACCCTCCTACCCCATTGGTCGCTAAATCTGGAGGTAAAAAGGGCTCGGGGGAGGTAAAACTTTAACTGCTATCATAAATACAGAAGCAACCATTACATCAGCCAGCACCTATATACCTGTGCCTACTATCTTGGAGGGAGAGCCCACACTACGAGAGATACTGAATGCGATTAAGGAATGTAAAGACTCAATTTCTAGTTTTCACAGTCAGTTAAGGTGTATTAAGGAGGAACTATTTCTATGTGACAAGATTTGAGCAGGACTGTATTAAGGACTTCCGATCTTGAAGAATGTGTAAGCTTAGGCGAGGATGAGTTGAGCCCTGTGAAGCATGAAATCGAATCGCTTAAAAACATAACCAATACTCAAGTCACTAAGTTGAATGAGATGGAAAACAGGAACCATAGAAATAATATTAGAATGATAGGCCTCCCCGAGCACAGCGAGGGTACCAATGTAATAATTTTTTTAGAGGGGTACTTCCGGGAGATCTTTGGGGCTACTTTCTTTAGTCCCTTATTCGCGATAGAACGAGTACACTGAACTCCCACAAAACCCCATCATATGGGGGACCACCCTAGGCCGATAATAATGAAAATCCTCAACTATAATGACAAAGTGACTTTATTGCAAAGGGCCAGGGAGGTGGGGGACATTAGGTTCAAGGGGACCAGGGTCTCCCTCTACCCTGACTTTTCGCCTGATCTTCAGTGACATAGAGCCAAATTTATTCTAGTTAAGCATAGTATGATAAAGTATAAGGTAGATTATGCTATCCTGTATCCGGCTCGCTTGAGGGTGTCAGCAGTCGGTAGGGCTTTTTTCTTTAATTCACCGACGGAGGCAGTCCAATGGCTAGAAGAAAACAAAAAGGAGCTATAAATTTATATAATCGGAATGCTGGAGTTAAATACGTGATTATTTATATTTTGCTTATATTTTGTAGGGCGTGTATGCTGGGTAGGGGTATTGTACATAATATATTTGCATGATTATTGCACTTATAAAAGGAGCAGGGGGGGTTGAATAGCAAAGGGTGGAGGTAAAAACAAATGAATGAAGGTATGTGTGCTAGGGGGCAATCAAGCTCCCTATTTTGGGTTTAGTTTGTGCTTAGGGCACTAAGAATGATATTTGTAAGCAAGTGGTGGGAGGGCTGCAAGAAGGTCACGGGTGTACCCCTAGGGGGAAGCCCTGATGGGCAAGATTGGAGGGAGATGGGAGGGTGGGATGTTGCAGGATTAGGGTTGAAAATAATGAACCGACACGTATATACACGAGACTAAAGATTCACTTTTCGGGAGGAGATATGAGGGGGTATCACATATATGGTCGTAAGAATATAAGACAAGGAGGTGGGAGCGGTACGTTTGTGAATTTGAGGAAAAGGAAAATCTTTATTTTCTTCTTTTTTTTCTTTTTGATTTGGCCGATTATATGATTTTAAGACTGGATGCAGGCTAAAACAATTAGTGTAATGTCATGGAATGTGCATGGTTTGGGAGATCCGGTTAAGAGAGCTGTAGTATTGTCATCATTGGAGGGGAAAGGGCCCGGACTGTTATGTTTACAGGAGACACATATGACCGGCGAGATGGTCCCGCTGCTCCATGGTCGAAAATTCCAAACCCAATTCCGTATTTTCATCATACTCAAGAGGGGTGAGCATCCTGATTGATAGGGAAGTCTTGTTTTTCTGTTAAAAGAGCTGTATAGATATTATGGGTCATTACATTTTTATACATTGTTTAATTGAAAATAAGCCATACGTGATAGCAAATATCTTTGCTCCACCCCCATTTAAACTAGAGATCCTACATGAATTAACATCATTTATAATAGATAAACCCAGAATTCCAGTGATAGCAGTAAAGATTTTAATGATGTTTTGAATAGGTCCCTGGATAGATTTCCAACAGTAAATCGCCCAAGGGCTGGGGAAGAGACTAAATTAGCTCGCTTCCTCCATGAAGTGGGACTATCCGACTCGTGGCGTACACGGCACTCGTTGGAAAGACAATATTCCTGTTTCTCAACTTCCTTTTCCACCCTATCTAGACTTGATATGGCCCTAGTCAATAGTGAGGCCTTGGCTTTGAGTGGTAATGTAGAATATGGTCCAAGGGGGATATCAGACCACTCCCCTCTAACGCTGACGGTCACTGGGAAAAAGCTTCACTTTAGAGAATGGAAAATGTATCCCTCATGGTTGGAGATGATAAATGACCCTGAGGGATTAATGATTGAATTGAAAGAGTTTATACATTAATATAACATTATAAACATTAATACTGGTACGGCATCGGCGGGAGTGGTCTGGGACTCTTTAAAAGCTTTTCTCAGAGGGCTCCTTATTCAGCAAATTGCAAGAACTAAAGCTAGGATGAAGGAATGGGAGGAGGATGTTAAAAATGTATTTTGCTAATCCTGAGGAATTTACTGGTGTTGATGTTTTTGTCCTCTTTTTTTCCTTTGTAAAATTCACGAATGTTTTTGATTGTAATATATATTTGTATTAAATAATAAAAAGGTTAATAATAAAAAAAAGATTTATACATCTGTTTACCAAAAAGACTCCTCCTGTCTTGCCCTTCACTCTCTTTTTCGCATCCCCCCATGTGTTGTAGCTGAGCTGCCAGGAAGTAGCTATGAAAATATGGAAGAGCTACCCCTCCCTCGTTATTTGGGAGTTGCAGTGTACTAAGGCTAATACGCGATGGCCCTCCCTTCCAAATAAGCTCCCTCAGTATACTATCTACTTTATGGAACCATGTTTTATGGATCTATATTGGAGAATTATGAAGAATGTAAAGGCATTGTGGCAGAAGTATAATTTTTATTAAGCTACATCGGCCTGCCACAGATAGTGGGAGTTTTTTTCCAGATTTTAGTTTTAGCTTTAAATCTATTTAACAAGAGGACCAAGTTATTGGTAGTAAATTGTTTAGGATCACTAGAAATATTTATACCCAGATATTGTATTTGGTTAACTATTTGTAATTGGTCTACCTCTTGAGGCAAAGGTGAATCTAGTGGATCGATAGGCATCAAAGCAGATTTCTCCCAGTTGATCTTCAAACCTGAAAAATGTCCAAATGTCTTAATTTCTTAATTTCATGGTCTTCCTCAGTGAATTCTGTGTGTCACTGAGCAATAGTAGAAGATTGTCTGCAAATAGTATTACTTTTTCTTCTTCTTCTCCTCATTTAAAACCTTTTGTCTCTGGGGAAGATCTCAGGGATAATGCCAAAGGCTTGATAGCGATGGCAAAAAGAAGGGGGGCACCCCTGTCTCGTTCCCCTCATCACCCAAAACCTAGCACAATGTTCATTGTTCACTTTTACCCTCGCCCCAGGAGACCCATAAAGTAACCTTACCCAGTTGACAAAGTTTGGTCCAATCTGGAATTCTCTCGGGGTTCTCCAGAGATACTTCCATTCAAAGGTATCAAAGGCCTTGGCGGCATCCAGAGAAAGGGTGGCCCTATGGCCGTCCTCATCTGTAGGAATTTGAAGGTTCAAAAACAGTCGTCTAATATTATCGCTAGTAGACCTGCCGGGAATAAAACCCGATTGGTCGGGGTGAACCAGCTTGTGTATGACTCTGTTTAGTCTAGCCGCCAAGACCTTTGCTAAAACCTTTATGTCTGAGTTAAGTAAAGAGATAGGTCTATATGAGGCAGGGTTAAGTGGGTCTTTATTTTCTTTAGGGATAACTATTATAGTGGACTCCATCATAGATGGGGGGAGCCCTCCCTTCACCACCGAGGCGTTAAACATCTTTAGCAGTTCGAGGAGGAGCACCTCACCATAATGACGGTAAACTTCAATTGGGAGACCATCCGTTCCCGGGGATTTCATACCCTCCATTTAACGCATGGTCCGCTGCAACTCCTCGTGGGTGACAGGGCCGTCAAGAGCAGCCCTGTCCTCCTCTGAGAGACAGGGGACCGCCAGGTCATAGAAAAAACTATTCATTTATTCTTCATTATCCTCTTGTTTGGACCAATAAAAATCCTCATAGTATATTTTAAATCTATCTACTATATCCGGAGTGTATGAGGATGTCTTACCCTCACTGATAGTAATCATCGGTACAACTGATGATGTTGCATTGGTTCTAGCTAAGTGAGCCAGCATCCTACTTACACTTTCCACCTCCCCAAAAGTAATTTGCTTCTGAAAAATGTGTTTATGCTCAACTTTACCTAAAATTATTAGCCGGTAGGCCTTGTGAATTTTTGATACACCAAAACGTACTCCCTTATACACCGTGTATCACCACTGCGCTCACTTTAACACACCTGAATCCCTACACCTAAGCCGCTACTTGTACAAGAAAAATTCAGTGTCAATGCAATACCCTTTTTCCTTAAACGAAGAAAAAATGCAAAAAACAGAGGACTCAAATATGCGATTGAGTCACAAATCACATGCAAATCTATGTCATCTAGTGTAAAATGCACAGTATAGAAAATTAAACATGCATTCTAGTGAATTTCTTAACCAACCCAGATATACAGTGATAGAGAAAATGTATGTAAAATATAAATACATAAATTCCTCAAAATGAATACAGTGTCCTTTTCTCTATTACACCCAAAAATCAATCCAAGTGAAAACATTTTTTATGGTTTAAAGTCCATAAGTGATAGTCCACAAAAAGAGTGATGATCTGTGTCTTTTAAATTATACAAATCTTGCAATTAATTCCTTCACCACACCTCAGTGTCCGTGACTTCCCCAATGTGATTAAACTCACCAGCTGAAAAGCCTCACATTTTCGTGTTTGGCTGAAATGGCTTTTTACCCTCTAACCAGGGTTTTAAATAGGAGATCACCAGGCTTGTAGTCCCCACAATCCCTATACTTTCCTTGGCAGTTCAGACAAATACATCCATGCAAATAAAAAGAGAGATTGCCTCCAATAGCGTAATAAAGTTTAAAAACTCTTTAATCTCACTTAAAGAATCTCACTCCAATGCACTCACATGAACTTCAAAAATGATTTGTCAAACAGAATTGCACTTCACATCATTCTTCAAAACGTTTAAAACTTTATGCTGGAGCGTGGATGGTTGCGGAGGACCCAGGTTCTATGAAGTGGCCAAATTACTTCTCACCCTTCCTTGTCACCACTCTCGCTGTATTATTTTAAAAGGCAGAGTGTGCAGCGTCCTGTGTCCTTCCTTTCCGCTCCCACCGTCCACCGATCACCCTGCAGTGCTCAGCGCTCTATGACAATATTACATGTTCACCAGATAGCCACGCCCGACATGTTTCGTCATTAACCTGACTTATTCATCGGTTTGGCTTTCTGGATGGGCGAACTTCCTTTTATTCATCCAGGCTTTACAACAATGGGCGGGTATTCATTAGCCATACATGCACATTTCCTGTGTCCCCACTGCATCAATGCGCCAGCATTCACATTAAAAAAATAGTAATAATAGTCCCGGGTCTCATCTCTCAATAATTACACCTATCTGTCTTAAATAGCGCAATCGCCCAGTCCCTCCACATTGCATTGAAGTAACTGGAGCATTAGCCAGCTTTCTATTTTTTCAATTTTTTTCAAGGTGGATATTAGGGATGAGCCGAACACCCCCCGGTTCGGTTCGCACCAGAACTTGCGAACGACCCCCGCGTTCGGTACGAACGTTAGAACCCCATTGAAGTCTATGGGACTCGAACGTTCGAATTGGAAAGTGCTAATTTTAACAGCTAATATGCAAGATAGTGTCCTAAAAAGGGTTTGGGGACCTGCCTCCTGCCTCAGGGGACATGGGTCACTGCAAAAAAAGTTTTAAAAACTGCCGTTTTGGCGGGAATGACGATTAAAGTGAAAAAAAAAAGTGAAATATTCCTTTAAATATGGTGCGTGGGGGGTGTCTGTAGTATGCCTGTGAAGGGCCACGTGTTTCCCGTGTTTAGAACAGTCCCTGCACAAAATGACATTAAACGGAAATAACACCATTTAAAACTGCTTGCGGTTTTAATGTTATATCTGGTTCCTGCAATATGGTTGAAAATCATTGAGAAACATGGCATGGGTAGCCCTCCCTGCCCATTACCAGCCTATTTGGGTCTTGTACGCATATTAAGGGGAACCCCGTACCCATATTAAAAAAAGGAAATGCGTGTGGCCCCCAGGCCCTATATACTCAGAACAGCAGTATACAGGCGGTGCAAACAAGACAGGGACTGTGTAGGTTTGTTGTGTTAAGTTGAATCTGTTTGTCATTTTCAACCGGTACATTTTTAAAGTGTAGCTCCAGTCAAAAAATCTTTAAGCTTTTTGGAAAACATAGGGAAGGGTTATCACCCCTGTATAATTTGTTTTGTCGTCCATCTTTTTTCATCTCACTTGCTGCTGTCTCCTTGCGTTTGCAAGTAGGAGATGTTTGTAAGTTGGATGTTTGAAAGTAGGGGCCTGCCCTATATTATAGCGGTATGTACTGGGTACAGAGCACGCAGACAGCACGCACTATCTCCTAACACTACTGACTGCAAGCTCTATTATTAACCACTTGTTAGCCCAATGTTTGCATAAAGTGAAAGATGAAGTTATGCTGAGTAAATAGATATCAAACATGTCACTCTTCAAAATTGCACATGCCCGTGGAATGGCGCCAAACGTCGCTACTTAAAAAATCCCCATAGGCGACGCTTTAATTTTTTTTTTACTGGTTTCATGTTTTGAGTTGCAGAGGAGGTCTAGGACTAGAATTATTGCTCTCGCTCTAACATTCTCGGCGATACCTCACATGTGTGGCACATGCGAGCACATGGGGACATGGGCGCTTTAATTTTAATTTTATTTTTTTATTGTTCATTTTACTTTATTTATGTTAGTTTGACATTTTTTTCCCCAAAAATATATTTTTGATCACTTTTATTCCTATTACAAGAAATGTAAACATCCCTTGTAATAGGAATATGGGGTGACAGGTCCTCTTTACAGTGAAATCTGGGGAGTCAATATGACCCCACATCTCACCTCTAGGCTGGGAAGCCTGAAATAAAAAATAAAAAAAAGATTCTGGCTTTGATCGTACTGGCGAGTTGGTAGAAGCACCGGAGGGCGGTGAGGGGTGGGGGGCGTCTATGGCTGGGTATTTCAGGGTATCACCGAGTATGGCTGGGTATCTCTGAGTATGGCTGGGTATGGCAATTTATGGCAGGGTATTACAGAGTATTGGCGGGGTACTACAGAGTAATAGCAGGGTACTGCAGAGTATTGGGGGGTACTACAGAGTAATGGCAGGGTACTGCAGAGTATTGGGGGTACTGCAGAGTAATGGCAGGGTACTGCACTGCAGAGTAATGGCAGGGTACTGCAGAGTATTGGGGGTACTGCAGAGTAATGGCAGGGTACTGCAGAGTATTGGGGGTACTGCAGAGTAATGGCAGGGTACTGCACTGCAGAGTAATGGCAGGGTACTGCAGAGTATTGGGGGTACTGCAGAGTAATGGCGGGTACTGCAGAGTAATGGCGGGTACTGCAGAGTATTGGGGGGTACTGCAGAGTAATGGGGGTTACTGCAGAGTAATGGGGGGTACTGCAGAGTAATGGCAGGGTACTGCACTGCAGAGTAATGGCAGGGTACTGCAGAGTATTGGGGGTACTGCAGAGTAATGGCAGGGTACTGCAGAGTATTGGGGGTACTGCAGAGTAATGGCAGGGTACTGCACTGCAGAGTAATGGCAGGGTACTGCAGAGTATTGGGGGTACTGCAGAGTAATGGCGGGTACTGCAGAGTAATGGCGGGTACTGCAGAGTATTGGGGGGTACTGCAGAGTAATGGGGGTTACTGCAGAGTAATGGGGGGTACTGCAGAGTAATGGCAGGGTACTGCACTGCAGAGTAATGGCAGGGTACTGCAGAGTATTGGGGGTACTGCAGAGTAATGGCAGGGTACTGCAGAGTATTGGGGGTACTGCAGAGTAATGGCAGGGTACTGCACTGCAGAGTAATGGCAGGGTACTGCAGAGTATTGGGGGTACTGCAGAGTAATGGCGGGTACTGCAGAGTAATGGCGGGTACTGCAGAGTATTGGGGGGTACTGCAGAGTAATGGGGGTTACTGCAGAGTAATGGGGGGTACTGCAGAGTAATGGCAGGGTACTGCACTGCAGAGTAATGGCAGGGTACTGCACTGCAGAGTAATGGCGGGGTACTGCAGAGTAATGGCAGGGTACTGCAGAGTATGCACTGGTATTGCAGAGTATTGGCAGGGAATTGAGGGGTTAAATTCGGTGAGCAGCGATGTGGGCACTGCAGATGCAGCCCACATCGCTGCTGACACCGATCTCTTTCCCCTCCGCTGTACCGATCGGTACAGAGAGGGGAGGGAGGAACAGGCGTCATAACATGACGCCGGTTTGTTTCCAAGTGATCACTCCGTCATTTGACGGAGCAATCACGTGGTAAACGGCCGCTATGAGCGGCCGTTTACCGCGATCCGTGATGCGACCCGGCGGTCACGGATGCTCTCGAGTGCGCACATCTCGGGGCACGCGAGAGCAGAATTCTGGGAGGCCGTTAATTAACGGCCTCTCAGAGTTAAACAACCGCCCTGAAGCCGTTAATCGGCAATGGGCAGTTGTTAAGTGGTTAAAGCTAGATCACTAGCTATATAGGTGAGGTGAATATAGTGGTGTATACTGCAGTCAGGGCACAGACAACAACCACTACACAGCAGCAAGATAGGAAATCAGCCAAAAACGATTGGTCTGTACTGTGTTGAAGGTACACAGAACACCCACTGCTTCAGATGCTAAGTAACACACTACACGAAGCCGCCTCAAAGGCGGCCTTATATAGTGTGGGGCGTGCACTACACAGCCTGAGCTATGATTGGCCACAGGCAGGATGCCTGTGGCCAATCATGGCTCTCCTCGATGCCGGCGCTGCGATTGGCCAAGCATGCGGGGTCACAGTGCATGCTTGGCCAATCATGGGGCAGCAATGCACTGCGCCACCGCAGTGCATTGTGGTCCGCGCGCGCGTCACTCGAATTTTGCCGCGAACGGCCCAAACGTTCGGAATTCGCCGAACGGCCGAACAGCCAATGTTCGAGTCGAACGTACGTTCGACTCGAACACGAAGCTCATCCCTAGTGGATATCAATGATTGTAATCTGTGGAGACAACCGTCATTCACAAACTGATCTCCATCGATTCCTGCAATGGCGAGTTACCGCAACCACTTTTCCACCCTATATCTCACTCCTATTAAGAAGTATATTGATGATAGAAACAAAGGAAAAACAGACTTGGATTGCATCCCTACTCTCTCACAGGATACAAATAAGCATATTGCAATAAAATCGCTACCACGCATTATTAGCACCAGGTGACAACTAGCCCTGTTAATCACTTACAAAACTGCTGGAATAAAAATACCCATTATTTTGATTTTGATGAAAAAAATTAGTAAGTAAAAATGTGAATACAAATACAAACAAGAAAAAAATGTAATAAATATAAAAGAAAGTGAATACACAAATAAATACAAAAATAAAAAATAACAAAATAAAAATAAAAATAAAATAAAATAAAAATAAACATAAAAATAAAAATAAACAATAAAAATAAAATAAGCACTAAAGTGAATAATAAATAAATATAAATTACTGAGTGTACAAGTTACACTCTATCCCCTATATTTGGAGCACATCTATAGATACATTTTGGTTATCTTGGTAGTACTCCCCGGTAGGCCTGTTGTGCTTCTGTCCAAATTCTAAAATTCCCAGGTGTCGGATCGCTAATATATTTTTCTTCTAGAACTGCGACTTTACCTGCTGCCCTTTTCTCCCCTCCCTTTGAATCCCTTTTAATTTTAGATTTACTGGATCAATGGACCACGGAGGATAGCCTAAGGCCGCGTACACACGGGCGGACTGTTCGCTCAACTTTGTCCGCTGAACAGTGTTTCAGCGGACAGTCCGCTCGTGTGTGGGGCTTCAGCGGACAGTTTCAGCGGACAGTTTGACGAACAAAGTTTTTCGGAAATTCCGAAAAACTGTCCGCTGAAACTTGGTTTGAGCGGACAGTCCGCCCGTGTGTAGGCCACTTTCGAAATGAGCAAACTGTTCCCGCTCGGAGGAAAGTTTGCTCATTTCGAGCGCGTGTGCAGGTAGGCGGGGCCCGCGAAGGAGACGTCGCGGGCCCCGCCGCCTGGTATGGACTTAAAGGGGAACCCCAACGCCGAAAAAAAACGGCGTGGGGGTCCCCCCAAAGTCCACAACAGACCCTTGTCCGAGCACGCTACCCGGCCGGCCAGGAAAGGGGGGCGAGCGAGCGCGCCCCCCCTCCCGAGCCGTACCAGGCCGCGTGCCCTCAACATGGGGGGTGCCTTGGGGAAGGGGGGGCCGCGCGGCCCCCCCACCCCAAAGCACCTTGTCCCCATGTTGATGAGGACAAGGGCCTCTTCCCGACAACCCTGGCCGTTGGTTGTCGGGGTCTGCGGGCGGGGGGCTTATCGGAATCCGGGAGCCCCCTTTAATAAGGGGGCCCCCGGATACCGGCCCCCCACCCTATGTAAATGAGTATGGGGTACAATGTACCCCTACCCATTCACCTGTAAAATAAAAGTACCCAAAAAAAAAACACAACACACGAGATAAAATATTTTATTGCACAGCTCCGGGGGTCTTCCGTCTTCGGGGTTCTTCTCGCCGGACTCCTCCGCTATCTTCTTGTAGCTCTTTTGCTAGCGGAGGAGTCCGGCTTTCTTCCTCCCCGCCGCCGGCCTCTTCTCCCGACTTCGGGGGTCTTGTCCCCCTCTTCGGTTCTTCTGCCGGGCCACCGCGCCTTCTTATAGCTCTTTTGCAGGCGGTGGCCCGGTCTTCTGTCGCCGCTGTCGTCGCCGCCGCCTTCCGTTCTTCTTCTTCTTCTTCTTCTTCTTCTTCATCTTCTTGTTCTTCTTCTCCAGGAGATGTTGACACGTCGCTCTCTCCGGCCGGAATGCCAGAGCCGCGCTGTGCGGCCACTTATATAGTGACAATGGGGCGGTGTCACATGGTATATGTCACATGGGTTGGTCACATGGTGACCCCGCCCCCTTACGATGTCATTGTCCCCATGTGACATCAACCCATGTGACCAACCCATGTGACATATACCATGTGACACCGCCCCATTGTCACTATATAAGTGGCCGCACAGCGCGGCTCTGGCATTCCGGCCGGAGAGAGCGACGTGTCAACATCTCCTGGAGAAGAAGAACAAGAAGATGAAGAAGAATAAGAAGAAGAAGAACGGAAGGCGGCGGCGACGACAGCGGCGACAGAAGACCGGGCCACCGCCTGCAAAAGAGCTATAAGAAGGCGCGGTGGCCCGGGAGAAGAACCCGAAGAGGGGGACAAGACCCCCGAAGTCGGGAGAAGAGGCCGGCGGCGGGGAGGAAGAAAGCCGGACTCCTCCGCTAGCAAAAGAGCTACAAGAAGATAGCGGAGGAGTCCGGCGAGAAGACCCCCGAAGACGGAAGACCCCCGGAGCTGTGCAATAAAATATTTTATCTCGTGTGTTGTGTTTTTTTTTGGGGTACTTTTATTTTACAGGTGAATGGGTAGGGGTACATTGTACCCCATACTCATTCACATAGGGTGGGGGGCCGGTATCCGGGGGCCCCCTTATTAAAGGGGGCTCCCGGATTCCGATAAGCCCCCCGCCCGCAGACCCCGACAACCAACGGCCAGGGTTGTCGGGAAGAGGCCCTTGTCCTCATCAACATGGGGACAAGGTGCTTTGGGGTGGGGGGGCCGCGCGGCCCCCCCTTCCCCAAGGCACCCCCCATGTTGAGGGCACGCGGCCTGGTACGGCTCGGGAGGGGGGGGCGCGCTCGCTCGCCCCCCTTTCCTGGCCGGCCGGGTAGCGTGCTCGGACAAGGGTCTGTTGTGGACTTTGGGGGGGGCCCCCACGCCAATTTTTTTCGGCGTTGGGGTTCCCCTTTAAGTACATTCCAGGCGGCGGAGCCCGCGACGTCTCCGTCACGGGCCCCGCCTACCTGCACACGCGCTCGAAATGAGCGGACTGTTGCCTCGTGTGGGGGCGAGTCCGTTCATTTCAAAAGTTGCGCGGACTTAGTACGACGAACAAAGTTTGCCGTATTTGTCCGCTCAAAAAGTGCCGTGTGTGGGCGTGTTCGTTCATTCAAAAGTTTGAGCGGACTGTTTGACGAACTTAGTTTCGGCAGACAGTCCCCGCGTGTGTACGCGGCCTTAGTTGTATCTAGGGATGAGCCGAACACCCCCCGGTTCGGTTCGCACCAGAACTTTCGAACGGACCCCACGTTCGTTACGAACGTTAGAACCCCATTGAAGTCTAAGGGACTCGAACGTTCGAAATGGAAAGTGCTAATTTTAACGGCTAATATGCAAGATACTGTCCTAAAAAGGGTTTAGAGACCTGGCTCCTGCCCCAGGGGACATGGGTCAATGCAAAAAAAAGTTTTAAAAACGGCCGTTTTTGCGGGAGCACTGATTTTAATGACGATTAAAGTGAAAAAAAAAGTGAAATATTCCTTTAAATATGGTGCCTGTGGGGTGTCTGTAGTATGCCTGTGAAGTGCCACGTGCTTCCCGTGTTTAGAACAGTCCCTGCACAAAATGACATTTAACGGAAATAACACCATTTAAAACTGCTTGCGGTTTTAATGTTATATCTGGTTCCTGCAATATGGTTGAAAATCATTCAGAAAAATGGCATGGGTAGCCCTCCCTGCCCATTACCACCCTATTTGGGTCTTGTACGCATATTAAGGGGAACCCTGTACCCATATTAAAAAAAGGAAATGCGTGTGGCCCCCAGGCCCTATATACTCAGAACAGCAGTATACAGGCGGTGCAAACAAGACAGGGACTGTGTAGGTTTGTTGTGTTAAGTTGAATCTGTTTGTAATTTTCAACTGGTACATTTTTAAAGTGTAGCTCCAGTCAAAAAAACTATTTTTAAGCTTTTTGGAAAACATAGGGAAGGGTTATCACCCCTGTATAATTTGTTTTGTCGTCCATCTTTTTTCATCTCACTTGCTGCTGTCTCCTTGCGTTTGCAAGTAGGAGATGTTTGTAAGTTGGATGTTTGAAAGTAGGGGCCTGCCCTATATGCTCTGCAGAAATGGCTGAACAAGGTGTTGGTTTTGCCACAACATTGTAAGCCCTCAAAGTGACTCTTGGTGGGCGCTGGAGCGCCCTGCTGTGAACGATTATATCAAGAATTGTAATTACATGCCATTGTTGAACAGTGGTAGAAAAATTGACCTTTGGTGGTTGTGGTGCTGGTGCCACAACACTATAAGTCCTCACCGTTACTCTGGGTGGGCACAGGAAGGGGCCCTCCTGTGAAATATTATATCAATAATTGTAATTACATGTCCCTGTTAAACAGGGGCAGAAAAATTTGGCCTTAGGCACTGCTGCTGGTGCCACCACACTGCAACCTCTTCCATATACTCTAGTTTTTTTGCTGGAATTAGCCCTGCTGCAAAGCATTGCATCAAAAATTGTACTTAAACGCCCCTGTTAAACAGGGGCAGAAAAATTGGGCCTTAGGCACTGGTGCTGGTGCCACCACACTGCAACCTCTGCCATATACCGTATATACTCGAGTATAGGCCGACCCGAGTATAAGCCGAGGCCCCCAATTTACCCCCAAAAAACTGGGAAACCTATTGACTCGTGTATAAGCCGAGGGTGAGATATGCCTGTCCATCCCTGTGTGTGTGTGTCCATCCATCCATCCATCCCTGTGTGTGTGTGTGTCCATCCATCCCTGTGTGTGTGTGTGTCCATCCATCCATCCATCCCTGTGTGTGTGTGTGTCCATCCATCCATCCATCCCTGTGTGTGTGTGTGTGTCCATCCATCCATCCCTGTGTGTGTGTCCATCCATCCATCCCTGTGTGTGTGTGTGTGTGTGTGTGTGTGTGTGTGTGTGTGTGTGTGTGTGTGTGTGTGTGTGTGTGTGTGGCCTTGTGTGTCCAGCCTACCTGTGTCCCGAGCCTCCGTCCGGTCCCGAGCCTCCGTCCGGTCCCGTCCCGTCCCGAGCCTCCGTCCGGTCCCGTCCCGTCCCGAGCCTCCGTCCGGTCCCGTCCCGTCCCGAGACTCCGTCCGGTCCCGTCCCGTCCCGAGCCGAGCCTCCGTCCGGTCCCGTCCCAGGATCACCGCTCTTCGTCGGCGCCCATTCCCCTGTTCAAATGCCGCGCCTCCCTGTCTGTGATAGGCGGAACACAATTTCCCAGCAGTCTGTGTTCCGCCTATCACGGACATCCTCTTATCCTCGTCCGTAGTATGAGGATGAGCGGATGTCCGTGATAGGCGGAACACAGACTGCTGGGAAATTGTGTTCCGCCTATCACAGACAGGGAGGCGCGGCTTTTGAAAGTTAGAATGGCCGCTGTCTGTCTGCTCGACACGCTGTTCGGGCAGACAGACGGCGATGACTCGAGTATAAGCCGAGGGGGGCACTTTCAGCCTCAAGAAAGAGGCTGAAAATCTCGGCTTATACTCGAGTATATACGGTACTCTAGTTTTATTGCAGGAATTAGCCCTGCTGCAAAGCATTGCATCAAAAATTGTACTTAAAAGCCCCTGTTAAACAGGGGCAGAAAAATTGGGCCTTAGGCACTGGTGCTGGTGCCACCACACTGCAGCCTCTGCCATATACTCTAGTTTTATTGCAGGAATTAGCCCTGCTGCAAAGCATTGCATCAAAAATTGTAATTAAACGCCCCTGTTAAACATGGGCAGAAAAATTGGGCCTTAGGCACTGGTGCTGGTGCCACCACACTGCAACCTCTGCCATATACTCTAGTTTTATTGCAGGAATTAGCCCTGCTGCAAAGCATTGCATCAAAAATTGTAATTAAATGCCCCTGTTAAACAGGGGCAGAAAAATTGGGCTGCTGGCATCACCCAGAACCAAAAATGTTCTTCCAACATATCAGCGGAGGAGGAAGAGGATAGACAATCAACATAACAGGACAGTCACTCAGCATCAGCATAGGCAGTCTTGAAGGGATGTGGTATTTCAAAAAAAATTATTCGGTTACATCAGCTTCAGGTGCTTGGTAGCTGTGGGTGATCCAAGACTGATTCATCTTGATGAAGGTCATTCGATCAACTGATTCGGTGGACAGGTGCACCCTGTGATCGGTAACAAAGCCACCAGCAGCACTGAAGGTGCGTTCCGAAAGAACGCTGGATGCAGGACAGGCCAGTAGCTCAATTGCATACTGTGCAAGCTCTGGCCAGTGATCCATCCTCAAGACCCAGTAAGCCAGAGGATTTTCGGTGGGAAAGGTGTCCAAGTCTGACCTTGCCCCTAGGTATTCCTGCACCATGTAAATCAGATGCTGGCGATGGGTGCTGGAACCAATCATACCTTGGGGCTGCGGACTAAAAAATTGTCTGAAAGCATCAGTCAGACGGCCACCTTCTCCACCGCTCCTTCTGACCGATGCCTCAGCAACACGTTGTCCAGGACCAGGAGTTTGTAACCTCCCAGTCTCTGGGAACGCATTGCACAGAGCTTTCTGCAAGGCCTCCCGGAGATGTCTCATCCTCTGCTCCCTCTGCGATGGCAAGATAAGGTCGGCAACCTTACCCTTGTACCGTGGATCAAGGAGAGTGGCCAGCCAGTAATGGTCCCTCTCCTTGATCCGAAGAATACGAGGATCCTTCCGCAGGCTTTGCAGGATCAGGGAGGCCATGCAGCGTAGGTTAGCTGAGGCATTCGGTCCGGAGTCCTCTGGGTCACTAAGGACAACATGATCCGCAGCTACCTCCTCCCAGCCACGTACAAGTCCACGTGTTTCTTGGGACTGTAAATCATCCCTATAAGACTGCTGCTGCTGCTGCTGATGCTGAGTGCCAGCCTCCACCTTCATGCTGACACAATCATCCTCCTCCTCCTCTTCCTCCTCCTCATCCTCTTCCTGTGTGATGGGTGGCACAGCAGGAACACTGTCTGGATAAAGGGGGCCTTGAGAGGCAAGGAAGTCCTCCTCTTCCTGCCTCTGTTCTGCCTCAAGTGCCCTGTCCATTATTCCACGCAGCGTATGCTCCAAGAGGTGGACAAGAGGTACAGTGTCACTGATGCATGCACTGTCACTGCTCACCATCCTTGTGGCCTCCTCAAACGGTGACAGGACAGTGCATGCATCCCTGATCATGCCCCACTGGCGTGGTGAGAAAAAACCAAGCTCCCCTGACCCTGTCCTGGTGCCGTAGTCGCACAGGTACTCATTGATGGCCCTCTGCTGCGTGTGCAGCCGCTGCAGCATGGCCAATGTTGAGTTCCATCTGGTGGGCATGTCACATATAAGGCGGTTCTTGGGCAGGTTCAACTCCTTTTGGAGCTCAGCCAGCCAAGCACAGGCATTAAATGATCGGCGGAAATGCCCACAGACTTTCCTGGCCTGCTTCAGGACATCCTGTAAGCCGGGGTACCTGCCCAAGAACCGCTGCACCACCAGGTTAAGGACGTGAGCTACACAGGGCACATGGGTCAGTTGTCTCTGTCGGAGGGCGGAGAGGAGGTTGGTGCCATTGTCGCAAACCACCATTCCTGGCTTAAGCTGGCATGGTGTCAACCACCTCTCGGCCTGCCCCTGCAGAGCTGACAAAACATCCGCCCCAGTGTGGCTCCTGTCCCCCAAACAAACCAGCGCAAGCACGGCATGGCATCGTTTTGCCTGCGTACTTGCGTAGCCCCTGCAACGCCTACGGAGCACCGCTGGTTCTGAGGACAGAGCACTGGAAGAGGCCATGGAGGAAGAAGAAGAGGAGGGGGTGGAGGAGAGAGGTGTGTCACAACCAATAGTAGCATTTTGGAGGCGTGGTGACGGAACAACCTCCAACACTACTGCACCTTGTCCTGCATCCTTTCCAGCAGCCAGAAGAGTGACCCAATGGGCCGTGAAAGACAGGTAACGTCCCTGTCCATGCCTGCTGGACCATGAGTCAGCGGTAATATGCACCTTACCGCTGACCGCCCTGTCCAGCGAGGCAAGGACATTGCCTTCCACATGCCGCTAGAGAGCCGGAATCGCCTTCCGTTAGAAAAAGTGGCGTTTGGGGACCTGCCACTGAGGAACCGCACATTATACAAACTCACGGAAGGGGGCCGAGTCTACCAACTGAAAAGGCAGCAGTTGAAGTGCTAGCAATTTAGCCAAGCTAGCATTCAACCGCTGGGCATGTGGATGGCTGGGAGTAAACTTCTTCCGCCGGTCCAGCAGCTGGGGCAGGGACATTTGCCTGCTATAATCGGACGTGGGTGTACCGCTAGCAGAGTTCCCGGAAGCACTTGGCTGTGACACACCTAATTCTACACCTTCATTCCTCTCAGAGCAGGTTTCAGAGAGGACTGAAGGTCTAGTGGGGTTGGAGATGCCAGCTGACGAGGAGCAAGGAGAGGTCCGCTTTGATCTTTGGTGTGGGTCTTTGAGGTACGCTTGCCAACGAGCTGCATGGCAGGTCAACATATGTCTGGTCAAGCATGTGGTGCCCAAGCGGCTGATGTTTTGGCCACGTGAGATACGCTTGAGACATATGTTGCAAATAGCAGCGGTGCGATCTGATGCACTCGTCTCAAAAAAGGCCCACACCAAAGAACTTTTAGAATAACGCGCAGAGGCAGCGCTCTGCAGAGGCGGAGCTCTGCGGTGTGATTTAGTCGGTGTGCTGCCCCTAAGCTGGCCCCTGGAGGGCATCCTGCCTCGTTGGACATGTGCCTCCTCCTCCTCCTCCTCCTCCCTCCTTCCAGGCACCCACGTGGAGTCAGTGCCCTCATCATCCCCTCCCTCTTCATCGCTGTAGCAAACCTGGCAGTATGCTGCAGCTTGTGGAACATGACTGCCAGATTGCTGTCCTTCTTGAGCATCCCCTCTCGCTGCGCTCACGCTACTGCCTTCCTCTAGCTGAGTGTCATCATCAGAGCCCACCAAACACTGGGCATCCTCCTGGAGCATGTACCCAACACTGTGCTCAAAGAGTTCAGGAGACTCCTCAGGAGGACGTGGTGGGTCTAGGGAAGGAGTCACTGATGATGACATTGAGAGGAGGGAAGACGATGCGTTGGCAGCTGCTTTGCGACTACCCTTAGACTGGGTGAGAGAGGATGAGGAGGATGAAGAGGGCTTGGTCATCCACTCTACCAAGTCGTTGGCATGTTGCGGTTCAACATGTCCAGCTGCCGAAAAGAAAGACAAGCATGTCCCATGGCCACGTGCTGATGACAATGCACCGCGTCCACGACCAGCACTGTTGTCTCTAGACACAGAGCCTGCTTGCCCTCTTTTATCGGCTCGCGCCTGTCTGCCTCTCCTTGCTGGACTTCCAGACATGGTAATGGCCTGAAGGGAGTTGGGTAAAACAGCAGTTGGGTAGTTTATATTGTGCTGGAGGCACACACAACTTCCAATAACTCCTGCAGATGGCAATTGGGCTCAAATAGAGAACAGCTATGTAGGTGGATTATAGCGGTATGTACTGGGTACAGAGCACGCAGACAGCACGCACTATCTCCTAACACTACTGACTGCAAGCTCTATTATTAACGATAGATCACTAGCTATATAGGTTAGGTGAATATCGCGGTGAATACTGCGGTCAGGGCACGCAGACAATAACCAGAAAACAGCAGAGATAAAGGGGTATATACAGATGTATACTGTGCTGTGCTGGAGGCACACACAACTTCCAATAACTCCTGCAGATGGCAATTGGGCTCAAATAGAGAACAGCTATGTAGGTGGATTATAGCGGTATGTACTGGGTACAGAGCACGCAGACAGCACGCACTATCTCCTAACACTACTGACTGCAAGCTCTATTATTAAAGATATATAAATATAGTGAAGTGAATAGTGAATATAGTGGTGTATACTGCGGTCAGGGCACAGACAATAACCACTACACAACAGCAAGATAGGAAATCAGATCAAAAAACGATCGGTGTGTACTGTGTTGAAGGTACACAGAACACCCACTGCTTCAGATGCTAACACACTACACGAGGCCGCCTCAATGGCGGCCTTATATAGTGTGGGGCGTGCACTACACAGCCTCAGCTATGATTGGCCACAGGCATCCTGCCTGCGGCCAATCATGGCTCTCCTCGCTGCTGGCGCTGCGATTGGCCAAGCATGCGGGGTCACAGTGCATGCTTGGCCAATCATGAGCCAGCAATGCACTGCGCCATCGCAGTGCATTGTGGGCCGTGAGCGCCATGCGAATTTTGACGCGAACGGACCAAGTGTTCGGATTTCGCCGAACGGACGAACAGCCAATGTTCGAGTCGAACGAACGTTCGACTCGAACACGAAGCTCATCCCTAGTTGTATCCCATACTGTCCCCTGGGAGGCCAAACCAGTATTCAAGTGTATACATTCTTTTAATGCCATTAATATTTCATGAGGTTCACCTATGAGTTTCAGCTAGGCAGGACTGATTCTCCAATCCCGATAGTTACTTCTAGCCCTAATATCTAGTGAAGCTATTAGTGGTGAGTGATCTGAGAGTCCTCTTGGCTTATAGCTAAGGTTATTTATCATAGGAATCACCTCGTCATTACCTAACATCATGTCAATCCTTGAAAGTGTAGAGTGCGTGCTGGAAAAGCAAGAGTAACTCCGAGATCTAGGGTTTCTCAACCGCCAGATGTCTTTCAGACCTATCTCACCCATAAAACGGGGTAGGCGGTCCTCTAATACCCTCTCTGGTGGCTCCCCTGTGGGAGCCTGTCTGGTGATTGGGCCATAACTGCATTAAAATCACCCACTACCAAGACAGGGAGTCCCGGCTTATCCAGCAGAAACTCCACCAGTACAAAAAGGGTCTCAATGTGAAAGGGGGGAGAAAAATACATATTGGCCAATATAAACGTTCTATTTTCTATTTTACAATGTATAAAAACATACTGGCCCTGGTCATCAATCTTGCTTTGGATACAATTAAACGTAATCCCTGATCTAATAAAAATACTCACTCCTCTGGAAAAGGACGTATGGATCGAATGAAACTGCTGTGGGAACTCTCCCCATTCCAATTGGGGAATAGATACCCCAGTAAGATGGGTCTCCTGAAGACATAGAATTGTGGCCCCATATATTTTAGCCATTGACAATACTGCAGCTTTTTTCCCTAAGTTCCCCAATCCCCTAGTGTTCCAGGAGAATATAGAAATACTCTATTTATTAACTAATACTTCTCTATTCATAGTGATTCTAGATACGGTACTAACTAATTACGTGACTTTGTGCATTATCCTTTTACGCCTTAGTGCATCTTCTTATCCTTACTTTGTTGCGAATAGTAACGTGCTTTCTTAGTGGCCAAACATGGTTTGTAAAAATTAATTTTATATTGAGTGTAGACCTTACAATCCTCCCTATACCATATATACATACTATACCCTACCACCTCTACAAACTTAACCCTACCCTCACACGCTCCACTTATCATAAACCCATCTCTCAGTACCTCACTTGGTTTAACCGGGGGCCTTCTAATGTGACCTAACCATGCAAACCTTGTTCGAGACCTTACCAATGTAAATTAATTTACTGTTCTGATTTTTTTGTAAGTGTCTAACGAACGAAAGATCTTCTTGTATAGTTTTCAGTTGGATGTTCATTTCAGAAAGAGAAGATCTACAAGAGTTAATCACCTCGAACACCTCCTTAAGAGTAGGTTAAGAGTAGGTTCTGGGTTTTGTGCTCCGGGTCCTGCCATTAGACCCAGGGCCCCCTCCACTAATTGGCCCTGGGACCTCCCCACAGGGTCACCCGCTTCCCCCTGCGGTAGTTGATGGCCCTGCCCTTGACTTTTCCTACCGCCCATAGACCCAGCCTGCCTGATATGGTGGGCCTGTTGGTTTTGTAGAGTATATTTGGGGGATGTCTAACCTGACGCCTGGCCTGGGGTATGGGCAAATTTTTCCAGTTTTACTGCTGCTTGGCTTGCTTGACTAGTTTTTGTGGAGCATTGAGACAGCATGGTTTTACACAACAAAGTGCCAGATACAGAATATACAACTGCTTATAGCCCTTTGTAATTTTTTGCCACCCCTAATAAGAGGAATACTGATGTATGATTTTCATAACACAAAAAGTTGATATATATAGGAGATAAAAGAAGGAGGAGGAGGGAGCAATACAGGCAACAGTTCAAGTAACAGCACATACGGTCAAGCCCTCCTCCTTACTTTAGGAATGTCCCCCTATAAACAAGCACAATTGTTTTCCATCTGTTTCTTCATATAGTATAAAAAGATATAGGTAAAAAAGAGCATTATAGGTATCTCTCACCAAGCCCAAATGAATAATATATTTTGCGTGCGGCTTACTGTAGGCAGCTTCAGACGTCTTGGGCTGTGCTGTTTGTCAGTTACTGTCATTACTCAGCAGAATTGAAAAGGGGCACACATATCCCCTCTGAAGCAGAGTTTTGCTGTTTATAGGAGTGGGGGTAGGAATAGGGGAAACCCTCTCACGGTTCTCCCTCTGGCTGGACAGGCTGGGGAGGCTGGATCGATTCACAGCCAGTCGCTCTCCCTGGCGGCCGACTCTACCGCCGTCAAGAGGGGGGAGGAGAGGACCTCTCACTTCTCTCCCTGCCCCCTCTGTCTCTGGTGCTCCCTTGCCCGATCGGTGGCTCGTCCAACCCTCCTGCTACATGCAATGGGCGCAGTCCACATACCCCCGTCCAGAGCTCACTCTCGGCGTGGGATCATCAGGCTAGCAGCCGAGTAGGTCCCGGCATCATCAGTTCACCGGAGGTGGAGGGGAGGGGGGCGAGAAGACACTGAGCACACCTCTCACTCCTCGCTCGCTGTCGCCAGCACCTGCATCCGGTCACGCCCCCCCCGACCTCAAAAAATCGATCACTTTTTAATGAACATTTTTCACAAGCATTCAGCCAATAGAATTAGGATAGAGAAAACTGTCTGCAGTGAATTCATTTAACCAAAATCATTCTGATCATTTATTCTGATGCTGCTTTCAGGTACTGGTTTCCTGCTCACTGTCGCCACCAAATGGCTGGTAAAGCATTATATACAAGAGGTTGCTTGCTTTGGATTGATTGTCTTTGCCCGATTTACCTTGCATTACCGTTCTTAGTTTGTTTTCAGTTCTTTTTGTCTTTTAGCTGTTTGCATCATATTTTTGTGTATGTTATTGTCATTTTACATGTCCAATTACTGAATATTTGTTATTATTTCCCTCAGTATTTAATATTTGCAATTGCCTCTAATATCTTTCAAAGTTTCTGGTAACAAACCTGGTTTTAAATATTATAAGAAAATTCTCCTGGTGCAATTTGTTATCTGTTCATTATGATAAGAATGGCACTTTGCAGAAAACAACTCACAGAACAATTATTTATGTGAATATATGTTCAACAAAACATCAAGCCATATTACATGGCAGTTTTCTTATGTTGCTGCAGATTGTTATTTACTTAAACAGCTGTCTCTTGGAAAAATGAAATCCAGTTTCATTAGCTAGAAAAATACAGCAAAGTACTTAGAAAATCCAGGTACTATTAAATCAAACAAATATGCAGTATTTACCAGTTGGCATATTGCAAGCAAAGCAAAGCAAAGGAAAAGGCAACTTTGTGGCCTGTGAAATGAGAAAAGCAAACCTTGAAACAGAAAACAAAAGAATGGTGGTCATCTATTGACCATACAGTATAAAGAAATCATTAAATCAGATCTCTTTTTTAATACTGTGCAAGAAGCAGAACAATGGAAGTGCAGTACTTATATCAACCTTATCCAAACCAAGAGTCAAACTTTACTAGTCTGATTAGAGTCAAACTAATCTCTGTCCCAAACCCAGCCATTTCAAAAACAAGATCACACAATGATGAGATATCCAGTGTCCAGCTTTCTGGTCCTCTTTTTACCTATCTCAGCACACTTTCAGCATCACATACAACACCACCTCCTACACTGCTCGTACTCTTTCTTTTGGGCTACTCCAAGGCCCTTGGTTCCCTCTTATTCTTTCTATACACCACTTCCCTGAGCCAGTTGATTGCCTCCAGTGGCTTCCAATACCATCTATATGCTGTCACACTGCAATGCATGAACATGAACTGAACAGATACTTTTACATGGTAAGCTATATAGTGCTTGGCTTTAAGGTACTTACATAAAGGGTTCACTAGGTGGACACAAAGGGAACTAAACAATAAAAGTAATATGAAAAATCCATGTTGACTGAGAGAGTCCGTGAGGAAACATAGGTAAACAGGCGTGCATCCCCAGATAAGCCATTGGCTCACATTCAGAAGAAACACCCTGATGTCTACACCAGCAGAAATGTAGTGTCTAAAAAAAACCAGAGAGAAACAAAGTGGGATTAATAAATGCTTTAAGGTTGATATACAGACACAAACAATGTGCTGTGGTAGCAAAACAAAGGCACAGATTGCCAAGAGTCACCTTCTATTCTAGAGTACATTATCTTTCAATTAGGGATGGGTGAATGGTTTGGCCCGTGCATAAGTTTGGGCCAAACTTTTATTGTTTGGATATTCTGCGAACACTGAACAATATGCGGTGTTCGGGGCAAATTAGAAAGTTTCCGGAACACTGTTAAAGTCTATAGGACACTAACATGGAAAATCAAAAGTGCTAATTTTAAAGGCTTATATGCACGTTATTGTCTTAAAAAGTGTTTGGGGACCCAGGTCCTGTTCTAGGGGACATGTATCAATGCAAAAATATTTTTTAAAAACTGAAGTTTTTTCAGGAGCAGTGATTTTTTTTAATGCTTAAAGTGAAACAATAAAAATTAAATATTCCTTTACATACCCTGCCTGGGGGGTGTCTATAGTATGCCTGTAAAGTGGCACATTTTTCCCGTGTTTAGAACAGTACCACTGCAAAATGAAATTTCTAAAGGAAAAATTGTCATTTAAAACTAATTGCGACTGTAATGAATTGGCGGGTCTCGGCAATATACAGTTCCTTGCGAAAGTATTCGCCCCCCTTGAACTTTTCAACCTTTTGCCACATTTCAGGCTTCAAACATAAAGATATAAAATTTTTATTTTTTGTGAAGAATCACCAACAAGTGGGACACAATTGTGAAGTGGAACGAAATCTATTGGATTTTTGAAACTTTTTTAACTAATAAAAAAATGAAAAGTGGGGCGTGCAAAATTATTCGGCCCCCTTGTGTTAATACTTTGTAGAGCCACCTTTTGCTGCGATTACAGCTGCAAGTCACTTGGGGTATGTCTCTATCAGTTTTGCACATCGAGAGACTGAAATTCTTGCCCATTCTTCCTTGCAAAACAGCTCGAGCTCAGTGAGGTTGGATGGAGAGCGTTTGTGAACAGCAGTTTTCAGCTCTTTCCACAGATTCTCGATTGGATTCAGGTCTGGTCTTTGACTTGGCCATTCTAACACCTGGATACGTTTATTTGTGAACCATTCCTTTGTAGATTTTGCTGTATGTTTGGGATCATTGTCTTGTTGGAAGATTAATCTCCGTCCCAGTTTCAGATCTTTTGCAGACTCCAACAGGTTTTCATCCAGAATGGTCCTGTATTTGGCTGCATCCCTCTTCCACTCAATTTTAACCATCTTCCATGTCCCTGCTGAAGAAAAGCGGGCCCAAACATGATGCTGCCACCACCATGTTTGATAGTGGGGATGGTGTGTTGAGGGTGATGAGCTGTGTTGCTTTTACGCCAAACATATCGTTTTGCATTGTGGGCAAAAAGTTTGATTTTGGTTTCATCTGACCAGAGCACCTTCTTCCACATGTTTGGTGTGTCTCCCAGGTGGCTTGTGGCAAACTTTAGATGAGACTTTTTATGGATATCTTTGAGAAATGGCTTTCTTCTTGCCACTCTTCCATAAAGGCCAGATTTGTGCAGTGTACGACTGATTGTTGTCCTATGGACAGACTCTCCCACCTCAGCTGTTCATCCAGAGTGATCATGGGCCTCTTGGCTGCATCTCTGATCAGTCTTCTCCTTGTCTGAGCTGAAAGTTTAGAGGGACGGCCAGGTCTTGGTAGATTTGCAGTGGTCTGATACTCCTTCCATTTCAAAATGATCACTTGCACAGTGCTCCTTGGGATGTTTAAAGCTTGGGAAATCGTTTTGTATCCAAATCCGGCTTTAAACTTCTCCACAACAGTATTATGGCCCTGCCTGGAGTGTTCCTTGGTCTTCATGATGCTCTCTGCGCTTTCAACAGAACCCTGAGACTATCACAGAGCAGGTGCATTTATACAGAGACTTGATTACACACAGGTGGATTCTATTTATCACCATCAGTCATTTAGGACAACATTGCATCATTCAGAGATCCTCGCTGAACTTCTGGAGTGAGTTTGCTGCACTGAAAGTAAAGGTGCCGAATAATTTTGCACGCACCACTTTTCAGTTTTTTATTTGCTAAAAAAGTTTAAAATATCCAATAGATTTCGTTCCACTTCACAATTGTGTCCCACTTGTTGGTGATTCTTCCCAAAAAAATAAAATGTTATTTCTTTATGTTTGAAGCCTGAAATGTGGCAAAAGGTTGAAAAGTTCAAGGGGGGTGAATACTTTCGCAAGGCACTGTAGATAAAACTCATTGAAAAAAAGAGCATGGGATCCCTCCCAGTCCATTATGAATATTAAGGGGAACCCCGAACCAAAATTTTTAAAAAAATGGTGTAGGGGTCCCCCCAAAATACATACCAGACCCTTTAGGTCTGGTATGGATTTTAAGGGGAACCCTGCTTCAAAATTAAAAAAAAAGGCTTAGGGGTTCCCCCAAAATCAGAAGGAGGCGGGTCACCAGTTTTAATAGGACCTGTCCCCAAGCTGTGTCTTGTCGTTTTTTTTACATTTTTACACTTTTTTTGTGACACTTCATTTGTACCCCATTACCATTTCACACAGGGGGAGGCCAGGATCTGGGGGTCCCCTTGTTAAAGGAGGCTTCCAGATTCCGATAAGCCCCCCCGCCCGCAGACCCACACAACCACCAGGCAAGGGTTGTGGGGATGAGGCCCTTGTCCCCATAAACATGGGACAAGGTGCTTTGGGGGCACCCTCCTCATGTTGAGGGCATGTAGCCTGGTACGGTTCAGGAGGGTGGGCACTCTCTCATCCCCCCCTTTTCCTGCAGCCTGCCAGGTTACGTGCTCGGATAAGGGTCTGGTATGGATTGTTGGGGGACCCCTACACCATTTTTTTTTATTTTGGCGCAGGGTTCCCCTTAAAATCCATACTAGACCTGAAGGGATTTTGGGGGAACCCATTCCATTTTTAAAAAAACTTGGCACGGGGTTCCCCTTAATTTCCATATCAGACCCAAACGGCCTAGTATGGATTTTAGGGGGACCCCCACACAATTGTTTTGTAACTTTTTTACATTTTTGTTTGGGGTTCCCCTTAATATTCATACCAGACCCAAAGGGCCTGGTAATGGACTAGAGGGATCCCATGCTCTTTTTTATCTATATTGCCGAGATCTGACAATTCATTACAGCCGCGATTAATTTTAAATGACAATTTTTCCTTTAGGCCGCGTACACACGGGCGGACTGTTCGCCCAACCTTGTCCGCTGAACAGTGTTTGGGCGGACAGTCCGCTCGTGTGTGGGCTTTCAGCGGACAGTTTCAGCGGACAGTTTGACGGACAAAGTCTTTCGGAAATTCCGAAAAACTGTCCGCTGAAACTGTGTTTGAGCGGACAGTCCGCCCGTGTGTAGGCTACTTTCGAAATGAGCAAACTGTTCCCGCTCGGAGGGAAGTCTGCTCATTTCGAGGTAGGCGGGGCCCGCGACGGAGACGTCGCGGGCTCCGCCGCCTGGAATGGGCTTAAAGGGGAACCCCAACGCCGAAAAAAATCGGCGTGGGGGTTCCCCCAAAGTCCACAACAGACCCTTGTCCGAGCACGCTACCCGGCCGGCCAGGAAAGGGGGGCGAGCGAGCGCGCCCCCCCTCCTGAGCCGTACCAGGCCGCGTGCCCTCAACATGGGGGGTGCCTTGGGGAAGGGGGGGCCGCGCGGCCCCCCCACCCCAAAGCACCTTGTCCCCATGTTGATGAGGACAAGGGCCTCTTCCCGACAACCCTGGCCGTTGGTTGTCGGGGTCTGCGGGCGGGGGGCTTATCGGAATCCGGGAGCCCCCTTTAAGAAGGGGGCCCCCGGATACCGGCCCCCCACCCTATGTGAATGAGTATGGGGTACAATGTACCCCTACCCATTCACCTGTGAAATAAAGTACAAAAAAAAACACAACACAGAGAAAAAATATTTTATTGCACAGCTCCGGGGGTCTTCCGTCTTCGGGGGTCTTCTCGCCGGACTCCTCCGCTATCTTCGTGTAGCTCTTTTACTAGCGGAGGAGTCCGGCTTTCTTCCTCCCCGCCGCCGGCCTCTTCTCCCGACTTCGGGGGTCTTGTCCCCCTCTTCGGTTCTTCTGCCGGGCCACCGCGCCTTCTTGTAGCTCTTTTACAGGCGGTGGCCCGGTCTTCTGTCGCCGCCGTCACCGCCGCCGCCTTCCGTTCTTCTGTCGCCGCCTTCCGTTCTTGTTCTTCTTCTTGTTCTTCTTCTTCTTCTCCAGGAGATGTTGACACGTCGCTCTCTCCGGCCGGAATGCCAGAGCCGCGCTGTGCGGTCACTTATATAGTGACAATGGGGCGGTGTCACATGGTATATGTCACATGGGTTGGTCACATGGTGACCCCGCCCCCTTACGATGTCATAGTCCCCATGTGACATCAACCCATGTGACCAACCCATGTGACATATACCATGTGACACCGCCCCATTGTCACTATATAAGTGACCGCACAGCGCGGCTCTGGCATTCCGGCCCCCCGCCCGCAGACCCCGACAACCAACGGCCAGGGTTGTCGGGAAGAGGCCCTTGTCCTCATCAACATGGGGACAAGGTGCTTTGGGGTGGGGGGGCCGCGCGGCCCCCCCTTCCCCAAGGCACCCCCCATGTTGAGGGCACGCGGCCTGGTACGGCTCAGGAGGGGGGGCGCGCTCGCTCGCCCCCCTTTCCTGGCCGGCCGGGTAGCGTGCTCGGACAAGGGTCTGTTGTGGACTTTGGGGGAACCCCCACGCCGATTTTTTTCGGCGTTGGGGTTCCCCTTTAAGCCCATTCCAGGCGGCGGAGCCCGCGACGTCTCCTTTGCGGGCCCCGCCTACCTGCACACGCGCTCGAAATGGGCGGATTTGCCTCCGCCTTACGTGGGCGAGTCCGTTCATTTCAAAAGTTGAGCGAACTGTTTGGCAAACAGTTCGCTGAAACAGTCCGCTCGTGTGTGGGCAAGTCCGCTCATGCAAATTTTGAGCGGACTGTTTGCCGAAACTGTTTGACAAACAAAGTTGGGCGAACAGTCCGCCCGTGTGTACGCGGCCTTAGAAATTGAATTTTGCTGTGGTACTGTTTTAAACACGGGAAAAATGTACCACTTTACAAGCATACTATAGACATCCCCCAGCCTTGATATTTAAAGGAATATTTCATTTTTATTGTTTTACTTTAAGCATTAAAAAAATAACTAAGCCCAAGGCTGCGAAACCTCCCTTCTAGGATGTAGCGCCATGGAGATGAGCTCCCCCCACTTTCTCCCAGTACTCTGAGGGTGGGTGATAACTCTGTTTTATACAACACCTTGAAAAGATTCTGAGGGACTCTAGGGTCCTTGAGGACTTTAGGGACTTTAAGGCCTCTCTATATCAGATGACAAGAGAGACGGCAGGTCCCTGTATATTTGAGTGGCAATATAAAACAGTAAAAATCATACAGACACATAAGAGTGCATCGTTCAGGCGATCAGTTATTGGTGCTTTACCTGGCTAGAACTTCCCCCCTTCCCCCTTTTTTTTTTCTTCCCCTCCCTCTCCCTTTATCTGTATTTGGGGATTTTTCCATATTTTTCCATATTTCCCCTATTGGTTCAGGGTACAGGGGAAAAGAGGGTATCAGATAAAATGAGAGGGAGGCTGGCAAAGGGAGGAAACCCTCCCAAAGTAACCTCTAGTCCTGGGACTATCAAGAAATATATGACAACCAAAAATGGTAAAGACAGTCATAGTAAACAGATGGGGTGTCAGGGAAATGGCCGTAGGAGAACGGGCTATAGTGTCAGTTGTCAGGGAGCCATCAGGAGAAGGGCTCTAGGACCCAGAATCTCTGGCAGGAGAAGGACTTTAGGACCCAGTATCTCTACCAGTAGGTCACATGTGCCTATATAAGGAAGTCTGCTGGTGTCTGCAGTTGCTGGTTTGGCAGTCTTCCTGTGTTCCTGAACCTCTGTGAAAGTACTATTTGGATTCCTGTTGTGACCAGGCTTGTTCCTGACCTGTCTGATCTGCTCTTCTGGTTTTGACCCCCTGGCTTGCTTTACCGACTTGCTGTCTTCTCCTATACCTGATCCCGGCTAGTATCACAAACTTCGCTACAGTTACCTGTTCCTGCCTGCTTCCTGATACCAGACCTTTGATTTGTCCCCGCTTCTGCAACTTGCCTCATCCTCCTGCTGGATCTACTGTGTTTGACCCCTGGCCTGGCTTCCACTACTGCTCCTTACGCACACCTTGCCAAGTATTACAGAGGATTCTTATAGACTTTAACTCTGCTGTGCTTTCTGCATTACCTGGTGTCCTTCAGGTGCCCACCAGCTCTTATCTCCGGAATCCATCTGGCAACCTGTGCTTCTCTGGGCACTACACCCTCTGTACCCAACTTCAGGGGTGTACTGCACTCAGCCGCAAGGGGAGCCCTCTCGGCATTTCGGCCTCCAACCAGGTACGTGACATGGGGGCTAAAAGTAAAACCTCTGGAGGGGAGAGAAGATCCCAAGCAGGCACTAATATTCCATCACAAAATGCAGATGCGTATGCCAAGGACTCTGGTCCTGAAAGAAGACAGGACAAGCACCTACCAACAAAAGACGAGATGGCCAAGATGTTTGCTAGGTTGGAAGAATCCATACAGGGGAAATTAGTGACCATGCATGAGGACATGAATCACATCCTCAAAAGAGTGGAGGAGGTAGAGGAAAAAGTGGAATCACAGTCAGCAGGCATGCTAGAGTTTAAAGAACAGCTAGAAGAGTTGCAGAGAGAACAAAAACGTCTTCAATATAAATTGAAAGACCAGGAGAATCGCAGTAGGAGGAAAAACTTGAGGATCAGAGGGCTTCCAGACATACTATGCAAGGATTTACAAGAAAAAATTGATACAATTTTTTCACTGTTGGGAATGTAGGAATAACCAAAATTAAATATGAGAGAATACACAGGATCAGAAAACCAGCAGAAATGTCAGCTGAAATACCTAGAGATGTGATTGTAAGATTTCACAATTATAAGGACAAAGAGATGATTTGCACGAACTTAAAAACAACCCCAGCCAAATATGAGGAGTCTCCCTTACAGATTTTTTCCGATTTAGCACCAGCAACACTTAGAAGGAAAAAAATGTTGAAACCCCTACTGGAAGAACTACAAGAAAACAACTTACAGTACTTTTGGGGACTCCCCGTCTGCCTTATTGGTAAGAAAGAGGGGAGATCGGCAACTTTAAGATTTCCAGAAGATACAAATAGGAAGAAAGTATAAGTGAAACAAAAACAAAATAATATAATACAAAACCATGGAACATAACAAGTAGATGCCATATATACATAATTTACAATGAAGTGAACAATACATATTACATACATATAATTGTAAAGATGGTCATAGAATCATAGGACTTTAATATTAAGGATACAACATAATGCACACAGGTTGTGATGTCACTGGCTATGATATACCTGCAATTTCGAACAGGCACCTACATAACTGATATAGTTATGGGACTACAATATTGAGAATACAGCATAATACAAAAAGGTTGTGATATCATTGAAAATAGCATACCTGCGATTTCAAGCAGGGGGTTATAGATTTAATCCATACCCCCCTGAGACAAAACCTGGAAGGAAGGGTTTAAAATGAAATGCCTCATTGAGGCCAAGTGGTGAAGTAGCCTGTAAATTAAATATCCATCTCAACTCGCATTGTAGGAGACATTTATTAAAATTGCCACCCCTGGAGTTAAAATTTATGTAGTCAAGTGCCAAAAAATTTACTTTGTGGATGGATTCTGAATGGACCAATGCAATGTGGCGGCCAATGGGTACATAAGGGTTATGTTTACGTATAGTAGATAGATGTTGGTATATACATTTCAAGAATCTGTTTATGGTCTTCCTGACATAGTAACACCCACATTCACAAGTGAGTAGGTACACTATGCCAGGAGTCCTGCAATGTACATGGTGTTTGGGGCAAAATCTATGTCCACTGGGCATGTGTCTACGCCTATCCATGTATTGGCAGTAGCCACATCCATCACATGCAAAAATTCCCAAGGTTTTACATGTATCGCCTTTGATGGATTTATATTCACTTGCTACCAGTTTGTCGCCCGCAGAGGGGGCCCTCCTGTAGGCGACAGCTGGCGAGTCAGAGACAAAAGGGGCAAGCAGAAGGTCCATAGTTAGAAGGTGGCAGTACTTATTTAGGATATGCCTAACTTGTTTATGCTGTGTCGAGTAGGTAGTAAAGATTCTGGTAATATTGACATTCGAAGGTTGTTTATGTGCACATAGTAATTCTCGACAAGATACATTAAGTGTCTTTCTATAGGCTCTCTTGAGACAAGTGCTGGAATATCCCCTTTCCAAGAGTCTAACCCTGTCAGTGTCAGCCTCATTTTTTAAACTGACATAATCTGAGCAGTTACGGCGACCCCTCTAGTATTGACTGTAGGGGATTGATGCAAGTAAAGGTTCTGGGTGAAAACTTGATGCGTGTAATAGCGAATTCCCTGTTGTGGGTTTACGGTATAGCTTGTTAGAGGGGCCACCATCTATCTGTTTTCTAACGAGATCATCTAAGAAGGCAATCTCAGTTGTACTGTGTGACATAGTAAAACTTAAGTTGAATTAATTGATATTGATGCAAGCTATAAATTTATGTAAAAGATAATCCAATCCATTCCAGATGAGAAACACGTCATCTATGTGATGGTACCATGCGAGTATGTGGCCCAAATACATAGATGTTGAGTCATTAGTAAGCAGTGAACATTCCCACTCCACACGATGGGACACAGCATGTCCCCATCACCACCCCCTGCACCTGGAGGTAGTGGGAACCATCAAAGCAAAAGGCATTGTGATGAAGTATAAATTCAAGAGATGTTAGAATAAAGTTCCTTATGTTGTATCCTTAATATTTGTCAGGGCTGGGATCAGCCCTTCCTTCTCAGAGCTGGCTCAACTCTCGGCTAATTGCCAGCTTATATCTCTCTACAGTTACTCAGCTTTTGATGCTATACTTCTTGTCAATCCTGCCTACTTATGCTATTCAGCCAAGTGGATCTCTGCCTTCACCTTGGTTAACATCACAAAGAACATCTCCTGCGTTCCTGTTTAAAGACTTGCTTTGCTGACATCCCTTCTGGCTCCAGATCCTGCTTGTTAGCTGCCATTGTTCTCTTGGTCCATTGGGTGAAGCACGATGTGTTCTCTGGGTCGCCCTGCTCTCATACCACCTGGTGGGTAGGCTCCACCTGTGCATGGCCAATAGATGACAGGGGATCCTCCCCGCCTCCACACCTGGCCTTATGTGCAGAGAGGAGCTCCTACCTGTCCCTGCTGTGTGTTTGACACAGAAGGGGATCTTTCTTTGTTCGTCAGTGACAGGTTGGCGTGTGACACCAACATGCCCCCAAGAACGGGGCTGTGCTGCGCACCCCCACGTCAGAGAATCAACTTGTATCTGGCTCCATCTGCAATTTATGCAGCAATTGGCACCAGATATCCAGCACCACCCCCTTTGAGGACTGGCTCCCTCATTAGGCTGCTCCCTATTTATAATGCTAACACACAGCTGGCATGTCTCGGTTCAAGCACGGCCAATATGTTGTGTGCACTCTCACTAGTGTATTGAAAGGTAATGTACTCTATAATAGAAGGCAACTCCTAGCAATTTGTGCCTTTGTTTTGTTACCACAGCACATTGTTTGTGCCTGTGTATCAACCTTAAAACATTTATTAATCCTACTTTGTTTCTCTCTGGCTTTTTCTTGTGGATTTGAGCCAACGGCTTATCCTGGGATACACGCCTGTTCACATATGTTTCCACTTGGACTCTCTCAGCCAACGTGGAATTTTCATATTGCTTTTATTATTTATTTCCCTTTATGTCCACCCAGTGAACCCTTCATGTAAGTACCTTAAAGCCAAGCACTATATAACTTACCATGTACAATTATCTGTTCAGTATAAGTTCATGCATTGCAGTGTGACTACTATGTAACTATATCTATATTTCAGATAAAAATAAAGTCACCCAAATGTAAATCTTCCCTGATGAAGGAAAATATATACCAATAATTTCTGAAACATGTTGGGTTACATGCTATTAAATCTTCACGGACTGACCTTAGCTTGACTCTGACAGTACCTGGATTATTCTCCTTGGGTTTGACATAAATATTAGTTGAACCTACAAGTGTTTTTTTTACCACTACTTTTCCTTTATACTGTCTTATGAAATTTACAGATGCAGCAATTTACAATTTGGATGAAATGTTTAGCACTGGGGAACACTTTTTGAAAGATAGGTTGTGCATTTTATATACAAATATATAGATCAGACCAAAATGGGGATAAATGTGGATGAAAGAGGGAAATAGGGACTTTGTTCCAAATCAGGGATGGTTCCTCAAAATCAGGAACAGTTGGGAGCTATGGATACTGTATTTTCCTTGTTTGGGAATTACATCTATGAAATTAAAGCTGCAATGAAAGTTAGTCTGTCCACCTTTTAATACACACTGCTAGGTTAGTTTGGCATACTGTACAAAAAAATCAAGGAGGGAGGTGATTTTGCTTACGGTACTTTATTCTCCTAGTTTGAGAATGACTGGGACATCTATGATATAAAGGACATCCTCTGACATTGGAAGTTTTATTACCTCCCTCCCAGTTGCCATGCCTGTAAAATCAACATATAAGTTTGTTAACCTCTTGTCTGATTAAAGCTTAACTCCAGGTAAATTGAAAGAGTCCCCTTGTAGTGTGGCTATGCCTGCACTGCAAGGGTTAACTACTTATTTAGGTCTATGGGGCATGGAACAGTAGATTTACTTACCCAACCCTCTCCTCCTAAACTGGTCTCTGCAATGTCTTCTCTCCCATGCACCAACAGTTTAAGTCATCAAGATCAATATAGAATTCATTGTCTATACTCCTGCACTGCCTGTCAGGATTCTGAGGGACAGTGCACTGCAGAAGAATGGGGGAGAACTGACTGTCAAGGGTGCAGAGGATCAGGTAAGCAAAAATGCTTTTACTTTCCTCTAGGCCTAAATGAGCAGAGAACCCTTGCAGTGTGGGTGCAGCTCCACTGCAAGGAAGAATTTACAATTTCTTGGAGTTGGGCTTTAACAGTCATCCTATCAGGAAGTTAAGGGCGGGTTTTGTTGATTGAAAAGACCTACAAAGTATTCTAGGTTCAATTTAAGAATCAAATGAAATCTATCATTGCTGTGATCAGGGGGCGTTTCGCTTGCTAGTGACTGCTCAAACTCTCCAGAACTGAGTCCAAACTAAAGAAATGTATTTTGGGAAAATTTTGAATACTTATGATATAAAAAGGAAATTATAGATGAAATACTGTATATACTGTGAAATCATAAAACTATAGTGCACTTTTTTAAATGTTAAACCCATACAGATCACTTGATATAAAAATGTTATTTGGTCTCTTCAAAAGGATCCAGTAGTTTTTAGCTTGCTTTTTAACTTTGCACAGTCACTAGTGGTGTCTTACGGCGTGTAAGAGAAAATTTAATGTTAGTAATCACTATCCAAGTCTAAGTACATTCCTAAAATGACTCTTGATGCCTGAAGTCTATGAGCTGTGGATTTCTGGCAGAGCTGTCGATCATTGCAGTAAATGACAGGTTTGTTAGTCTGAGAAGCTGAAAATGGTTTACAGTTTAACAAAATGGTCATTAAATGTAGGGATGACTGGCTTCCCCTTGAAAATTGCAGTATATGTTACCCTTGGAAACAACAAATAGATTTTCATTTTAATGTGGTTTAAAAAGAGTGATGCACAGTCATTTTAAAACTGAGAGAATGAGAAAATTACTGCTCAGAACATCTACATAGCTTGTTATTAATGCATAATGGAGGAACATTATTAAACCTTCTCAGGACTTCATACCTAATGAAGCATAGCATCACAGGGTATGCTTGTTTGCTGTTTGAACTTTCAAAAGCTGAATAAAAAATGTTGTGTTCATATACACAATGGTTTTCAGTATCCTTAAATGCTTGACCTTATGACCAAGGCCATTTTTTGCTATTCAGCCATGTGCTTTTTTAACTGGTAATTGCTTGGTCATGCAGCACTGTAAGCAAATGAACTTTATATTTTTTGTTCACACAAATAGAACTTTCTTTTGGTGGTATTTTATCACCACAGTTTTATTTATGTTTTTGCTCTATAAAAACAAAAAATTACATTTTTGAAATTTTGAAAAAATAAATATTTTCTTCTTTCTATTATATATATTATATAATATTAATTGTGTATATTAACTGGTTTGTACGAAAATTATAGTGTGTACAAACCTGATGTACTGATGGCCTATCTCATTTTTTTTGAGGACTTAAAATGCCAAGACAGTACAAATACCCACAAAATAACCCCTTTTTTGGAAAGTAGACAGTCTGAAGAATTTAGTAAGAAGCATGGGAAGTACCGTATTTATCAGTGTATAACACGTGCCAGTGTATAACACGCACCCCAAGTTTAGGAGGGAATTTTAAGGAAAAAAAATTAAATGCCCATCAATGCAGCCTTATCAGTGTCATTTGCAGCCGTGTCATGCAGCCTGTCCATCATTGCAGCCTTGTCATGCAGCCTGTCCATCATTGCAGCCTTGTCATGCAGCCTGTCCATCATTGCAGCCTTGTTATGCAGCCTGTCTATCATTGCAGCCTTGTCATGCTGCCTGTCCATCATTGCAGCCTTGTCATGCAGCCTGTCCATCATTGCAGCCTGTCTATCATTGCAGCCTTGTAATGCAGCCTTGTGCATCGTTGTCCCCTTGTCAGTGTTAATTTCAGATTTTATTTTTAAAAATGGCGCTGCCGAGAAGTCCTGTGTATCTCAGCGGCGCCGGGTAGTTTTCTCGGCCTACGTTGGCCCTTCTCACGGTTTTCGTCCACCTTCGGCCTTTCTCGGCTGCTTTGGGCCTCTTTTGGCCTTTCTCGTCAGCTTTCGGCTGCTCTCAGCCTTTCTCGACAGTTTTCAGCCGCCAAGAAGGGCCGAAGGCAGCTGAAAGCCGTGAAAATGGCCGAAGGTGGCCTAAAGCAGCAAGAAGGGCCGAAGGGGACTAAAAGCCACCCAGAGGCTCAAAAATTGTGCAGGATCGGCGTATAACATGCACCCGCTATTTTCCCCTGATTTTAAGGTGAAAAAAGTGAGTGTTATACGCCGATAAACACTGTATTTTGAAGTTGTAATTTTGTGTGATCACTGTAACAGAAATGTTTTGAACTCTCATGGATTGGTTGCAATCATAACAGCTGTGATTGGCCCACAGCTATCACATGACAGAGTGGCTGTAATTGGCCCAGGGACCATGTGATAGCTGTGGGCCAATCACAGCATCACAATACTAAGCACAGCTGTTATGGATGAAACACATTCATAGCAGTTGTGTCTACATTGTGATCATGTTATTGCATAGCGATCACATGATACTGCAGCCGCTTCAAGCAGCTGGGAACTGGGAGCCTCAATCCGCTATGTGCGATAGACATAGCGGTCACAAGAGCAACATGCTGCACACCCCAGGGGGCGAGCCAGTGCACATATGTGCTAAGCAAAATACAAGTACGTTGCCTGGCTTGTATCTTCCTCCCATTTACAGTAAAACTTCTGTAGGTGGGCGGCAAGTGGTAATATGTTGCTCTGTAGCATCAAATACTTTTTTAGTAAATAAGTATGTAATAAAATACATAAGAGTTCTTCTAAATCAAACCGAAAACCAACCGTTGCAGCTTACCATTCCAATTGCTAGATGTGGTGGCTGCATAAGTTTTCTTCACCTGTTGATCTGGCCAGTAATACACCTTCTGTATTAGTGAGACACAACTCTGGAGGAATGAGAACAGGAGGCACAATGGACAGCAGCATTGATGGTCGGGGGGGGGGGGGTTAGTGATAACGGTATTATCATATTTAGACATTTAGATATACTAACAAATGGAAGCCAAACTGCAGCTCACACCTTATAATCAGTTACAGAAACTTAGTTTTTTCCCTTTGCGATAAAGGTTTCACATGAATAAATGAAACTGATCATTTTAATCACCCTTTCCAGTGTTACGTGGATTGACTCATCCATGTAAACTGATACATTCTGCTGGAGCGCTTTTTCTTTTGAAAAACAACGGACTTACTGGCCATATCACCAAATTAAAACAGAAAAAAGGAAACTAATGCAGCCATCACATCTAATGCCGCGTACACACGACCGGACTTTCCGACAGACTAGGTCCAACGGTCTTCCAGACGGATTTTCGACGGAGTTCCGACTGACTTTCCGAGTGAACTTGACCACACACGAATGGACTTAGTCCGTTCGAGAGTTAGAAAGTCCGGGACTAAACAAGCAAGTTAAATAGCCAGTAGCCAATAGCTTCCCTTGTGTTGTCAGCACACAGACAAACGGTTTTCACGATTTTAGTCCGTCGGAATTGAGTCCTTCGGATATATTTGAAACATGTTCTATTTCTAGGTCCATCAGATTTATTTTTCAAAAAACTATTGGACTAGCCCACACACGATCGGATTGTCCGATGGACTAATCCCTTCGGATCTAGTTTCCTGGAAAGTCCGGTCATGTGTACGCGGCATAAGAGTTGGTAAGCTGCCATATAATAAATGTTTGCTTTTGAGTTTAACCACTTAAGCCCCGGTCCAATTGTCAGCCTAAGGACTGATGCAGGTTTCCGTTACATCAGAGGGGGCGGGGTCACCCACACGTCACTGGGGAACCCCTGGCTTCCCTCTCCAGCGTCAGAGGGGCGGGGTCAGGTGACGGGTGGCCCCGCCCTCCCAATATAAGAAACGTCAGCGCTGTGCTCTCTGCAGTGTCTCCGGAGAGGAGACAGAAGAAGGATGTATGGACAGCGCTGGACTGAGAGATTCCCCCGTCGCTGGATATGATCATCCATCGCTGGACCCCGGAGATCCGTCGCTGGATAGCAAGAGTGGATTAGCACCGCTGGAATCTTTTTTTTTTTTTTTTTCATTTTTAATAAAGGAATTTTTCAAAAGTGTGTTTGTCTTATTTAACCATTTTGACACTTTCTTTGTGAAATGGTAGGGGTACTTTTGTACCCCCTTACCATTTCAAACAGGGGGGGGCGGGATCTGGGGGTCCCCTTGTTAAAGGGGGCTTCCAGATTCTGATAAGCCCCCCGCCCGCAGACCCTCACAACCAACGGCCAGGGTTGTGAGGATGAGGCCCTTGTCCTTATCAACATGGGGACAAGGTGCTTTGAGGGGTCACAGACCCCCAAAGCATCCTCCCAATGTTGAGGGTATGTGGCCTGGTACGGTTCAGGAGGGAGGGGGGGCCGCTCTCTCGTCCCCCCTCTTTTCCTGCGGCCTGCCAGGTTGCGTGCTCGGATAAAGGGTCTGATATGGATTTTTAGGGGGACCCCCACGTCAATTTTTTTTAAAAATTTGATGCGGGGTTCCCCTTAATATCCATATCAGACCTGAAGGGTCTGGTATGGATATTTGGGGGGACCCCCACGTCAATTTTTTTTTAAAATTTGACACGGGGTTCCCCTTAATATCCATGTCAGACCTGAAGGGCCTGGTAATTGAATTTAGGGGAACCCCCACGCTTTTTTTTTTTTTTTTTTTTTTTTAATCAATGAATGAATGAATTGTCGGTTAATACAGAGAACACTCATTGAGTGTTCTCTGTATTACGGAGACCCGACAATTTAGCCACAAGTGATTTTAAAGGACTTTTTTTCCTGCACAAATGACACTTTGTGCAGCGACAGTTCTAAGCACCAGAAACATGCGCCCCTTCACAGGCATACTATAGATACCCCCCAGCTATGAAATTTAAAGGAATATTACACTTTTATTGTTTCACTCTAATCATTATTAAAATCACTGCTCCTGAAAAAACGGACGTTTTTAAAACTTTTTTTTGCATTGATCCATGTCCCCTGGGGCAGGACCCGGGTCCCCAAACACTTTTTAGGACAGTAATCTGCATATTACCCTTTAAAATGAGCACTTTAGATTTCTCCCATAGACTTGTATAGGGTGTTCCGGCTTTTCGAATTTGCTGCGAACAGCCCAAATTGTTCACTGTTTGCTGAACAGGCGAACAGGCAATGTTCGAGTAGAACATGAGTTCGACTCGAACTCGAAGCTCATCCCTAGTTGTCACTAAATGATATATTGCTCTCACATGCTATGGGCATAAGTGAAATTACTGCTGGGGACGCTAGTATAGATCTGATCAGATCAGATATTGATCTGTGCAGATACTATACCCCTACGGGAGGTGTATGCTTTGCACGTGGGTGTTAGCGGTACTGGCACTAACCTAGCGCTGCCTGGGGCGACGCAGACCCTGACCCTAAAACCTAATTGAAATCACCCGCCGGGTGATCAGGGGGTTAAACCTTTATTGGGTAATAAATGGTGGGGGCCCTGATGCTATAAAAAGCAAACTAACTAACCAGAGTCACCCGTAACACTTATACGGTGATCACTGGTGAAAGGGTTAACTAGGGGCAATCAGGGGGTTAAAATCTTTATTAGGTAGTATATGGGTATTCCTGACACTATATAAAAACCTGACGGGGAACCTAAATAACTAACTGGCTAACCAGCATCACCAGTGACACTTATACGGTGATCGCTGGTGAAAGGGTTAACTCTAGGGGCAATCAGGGGGTTAAAATATTTATTAGGTAGTATATGGGGGTACCTAACGCTATAAAAACCTGGTGGTGAACATAAAAAATAACTAGCTACCTAGCGGCACCAGTGACACTAATGCAGCGATCAGAAACACGATTGCTTAGTGACACTGGCAAAAGGGGGTGAAAGGGTTACCTGGGGGCAATCAGGGGGTTAAACCTTTATTAGGTAGTATATGGGGGTCACGGACGCTATGTAAAAACCTGACGGGGAACCTAAATAACTAAATAACTAACTGGCTATCCAGCATCAATAGTGACACTTATACGGTGATCGCTGGTGAAAGGGTTAACTCTAGGGACAATCAGGGGGTTAAAACCTTTATTGGGTAGTATATGGGGGGACCTAATGCTATAAAAACCTGGCGGTGAACCTAAAAAAATAACTAGCTACCTAGTGGCACCAGTGACACTAATGCAGCGATCAGAAAAAACGATTGCTTAGTGACACTGGCAAAAGGGGGTGAAAGGGTTAACTCTAGGGGCAATCAGGGGGTTAAACCTTTATTAGGGGGTAAGGGGCTACCCTGGACCTAACACTAACTGCCCTGACAGTTTTTACTGTCACAACTGACACTAAATGCAGTGATCAGTAAATAAATGATTACTGCAATCAGTGACACTGTGACTGGGAGGGGGGGGGGGGGGGCTGGGGGGGATCGGGGGGTAGCGATCAGGGGGCGATCGGGGGGGTGATCGGGGGTGATTTGTGTGCCTATGTGTACCTATGTGTCAGTGTAGTGTTGGTGCACTTACTATCTCTGCTCTCCTCGCAGTCCGGTCAAAAAGACCGCCCCGAGGAGAGTGACATCACTTCCTCCCTGCCTGTGTTTACACTACACAGGCGGGGGAAGCTTCTCATTCACCAGGAGCGATTGAGAGGGGATGGCCAGAAACCAACAGCCATCTCCGCATCCCAGATAGCTCCTTAAGCGAAACGGACCGCCGGAGCCAGCGGGAGGGGGTCCGATCGGACCCCCCACCCGCTGGAAGGCAAGCACGTACATGTACGTGCTTGTGCCTGTTGGGGCCATTGTGCCGACTTACATCTCCATGCGGCGGTCTTAAGTGATTAATACTGCTTTAAGCAGTGTACCCAAATAAAGCCTTTTATATTTTTTATAAAAAATATAATAATATTTTGGTAGGCAAGTTAGTTAATACATACTGCCATCGCTAAATTTTGCCATTGCATCGTAGCATCAATAAACTCTAGACACAAAGGGGTTAAAATACATAGAAACCCTAACTGAAAGACATTTAGTGTGCATTGTTCATCATATATATATATATATATATATATATATATATATATATATATATATATATATATATATATATATATATATATATATATATATATATATATATATATATATATATAGATATATATATATATATAGATATATATATATAGATATATATATATATCTATATATATATATATATATATATATATATATATATATATATACACATTATTTTTTTATTTTTTTTCATATTTGGCTTTTTTTATTCTTGGAGTTTCAGCCAGTTCCTATCTACATTCAAACATTCCAGAGCAGGTTTCCTGATGGTTACAGAAGTGGATCACGCTTATATAATAGTATGTGTTGAAACAGTCACTTGTATGCCGCGTACACACGGTCGAACTGTTTGACGTACTTAGTCCGTCATACAATCCGACGGACAATCCGTCGTACTTTCCACTGAACGGACTTGACCACACACGGATACACAAACAGTCCGTCGAAAGCTTGCGCAATGACGTGTACAGCACGTACGACGGGACTAGAAATAGGAAGTCCAAGACACAGCAAAGCACCCTTCCGCCGTGTAAATCCTTTCTGGGCATGCGCCATTCTTAGTCTGTCGAACTAGCATACTGACGACCGTATTGTCCGCTGAAACCAAAGTACGACGGACAGATTTTTGGAAAAACCGAAAATCTTAGTACTCCGGACTGCACGCTGAAAAAGTCCGCTGAAGCCCACACTCGAGCGGATTGTCCGCTGAAATGTGTTTCAACTGACTAAGTACGTCAAACAGTTCGACCGTGTGTACGCGGCAGTAGTCTCCATTAAAATTCTGGTCAAATTTGTTTATTGGTTTTAAGTTACAAATACGTTACATAGTAGGTGAGGTTTAAAAAAGACACAAGTTCATCAAGTCCAACCTATGTGTGTGATTATATGTCAGTATTACATTGTATATCCCTATATGTTGTGCAATACTCAGGTACTCACAATACACAGGTACTCACTATACACAGGTGCTCCCAATATACAGGTACTCTCTATACACAGGTACTCACTATACACAGGTACTCAGAATACACAGGTACTCACTATACACATTTACTCTCAATACACAGGTACTCATAATACACAGGTACTCACAATATGAAGGTACTCACCATACCCAGGTACTCACTATTCCCAGGTACCCACAAGACTCAGAATACTCACACAATACTCAAGTACTCAAAATACTCACACATTACACAGGTACTCAACAATACACAGCTCCTCAACAGTTACTCAGTCACATAGCAGCACACAGATACTCAGCCACACTCAGGAACTCAGTCACCTGTCACAGTCTCCTATAGGGTTAGCCAACACCTTTAGTCTCCCCTGGTCAACCTGTTCCCACTGCTTCTCTGACTGCCTATTACACATACCCCCCTCTGGTCTGTGGTTTCACTTACCCACAGCACTCCCTGACACTCCTGGTCTCCGGTCCTGCTACCCGGTTTCTGGTCCTACTGATTTACCACCTGCCAGCTTCTTGTGTCCGACTCAATGGGTATCACAGCCCTGGTCACCCCTGCTGGTTGCCAAAATGCACCCCCTGCTGGGGTGGGGAGGTGTCTCTGTCCATAGTTACCCAAACTCAGCTCCCGACACTCAGCTCCCCAAACCACGCTGCTACTGCGTGCAGTATCTTCCCAGCAATGCACTTCCGCATTTCCACAAACAATGCAACGACACCACCTCTTAGCAATCTCTGCAAAGTGAAACAAAACAAACAGCAGCATTATAGATACAAGGAACAGTACATCGAGGGACAGAATTTTGCCCCATCAGGGCACAAAATAGTCATACAAAGCTACATGTAACAAAAACAAGTATTTTGCAAGCTGGCAAAGCTAACAAAAATCTTACTATGGAGCAGGCCAATGGAGTGTGTACCTCTAAGAGCAAATAAGTCTGAAAATGCCATGTTAAGTAGGAACCAGCAACAATACTAACAAACATGTAGAGTAGTGGAGTACCATTTCTGTATCACAAAAGTAGTAGTGGAGAGCAAAAACATAGGGATAAGGGCAGAGAAAGGGGAGAGAGAGGATAGGATAGTTCTCCAGGGGCAGAGAGTCTACATTTATGCAGCAGGCCAAAAACTAGAAGATAAGAAAAGGTTTTACAACAGTATTGAGTCATCAAAGCTCTATCAGAGTTATATGTGTCAAAGATAAATGCAGGAGCAAAATTGGGAGACAAAGAGAGATAGTTGTCACCTTATAGCAGGAAGTGCCTGAACATAATACCTCATGACAAGATTGTGAGATGTTACTTTAACCACTTGCCGACTGTATAACTTACAAGGTGGTGGCAAGGTGGCAATGCAGCGTGAGATCAGGTACCCAGTATGTGATTTGACACTTCTGGGTAGGGGGTGCGAATGCGTGCCACTGGCGGCCTGCTTCCAATTTGATTATACACAACTCTGTGGTTACTGTGGACTCGATGTTCGCTGGCACCCACCGATCATCCAGCACAGAGATAGAAATGCAGAGGAAAGAAGGCATGGATCCTGTGTCTCTAAAAACAGCACTTTGCAAACTGTAAAACTGCAAGGGTCATTTACCTGTTAAGATGCCAATGCCAATGCCAAAGTTTATATGTAGGGAAAGCCAAACTTGGATTTTGGAGAAGAGCTTCTAGACCTATAAACAGCATGTCCAATGTCAATCTTTTAGGACGTCATGTAAGAGATTGCCACCAAGGTCAACCTCCTCATATACTCTTCACTATCCTTGATCGGGTACATCCTGATAATAGAGGTGGTGATTGAAACAAGCTTTTGCTCCAACGTGAGGTACATTGGATTGTCAAACTAAATGCCACCTCCTTTCCAGACCTCAATACACAATTAAGTTATCATCCTTTCTTAGAAGGATTTGCCTCAGGAGGAGGGGGGAAAGAATAAATCCATCTAGTGACTCACTCCCTCTTGAAAGCCAGTATAGTAAAAAGCCTCTCCTTTTTTGCTCTTTTTATGTAATAGGCATTGTCCTCTGTATATGATATCTGGAATGACTTAATTTTGTCATGTTCTTGAATTTATAGTTAATCTGCTTTATCCCTTTTGAAACCACATGTAAGTCAAGTATGCATGCATCATGATGTCTTTTATGTACATGCCTAAAATTTTCTTGTTTGAAGGTAACCATGTTTAATTATACCCAAGGGTTTCCTCTTTTTCCGGTTGTTGTATCTCTTGGCTTTCAGGTTCCCCACCCGGTGCATGGAGGCTCGTCACCCTCCTCTAGGGGTGGGCCTTCATTTTTATGGGGATGGGTGAACGATCTGAGAGGGTCCCAACTTGGTTTGGGGCCTTCCCATTTTTGTTTGCCCTTGCCCTTATTTGCACCGCTGAACACCTTTTGCAGGACACCCTCCCAGCCCCAATTTTTTATGGGGTGTTCTTTGGTCACGCCGTGCAAATCTTGCTCTGAGTTTCCCCATGTGGGTCCTACGTAAAAAATTTTTTTTCCAGCAATTGTTTTCTACTATTGCTTTTTTGCTTCCCATTTAGATTAAAAAGATTGGTTTGGCAGTCTTAGTATTAATATATATGTTTCAATCTCACAAGATTCCTTTTCCATCTTTAGATGCAGATAATTAGCTCCGATCATGTGACCAAGTCTCATAATGTGACCGTCATCACGTTCGTCATGTGGCCTGCCGCAATGACGTGGCACGTCATTGCGTTTTAAACTGAGCATGCGCCAGCACCCCTACATAATCCAGGTAGGTGCAACTGTTTCATGCGATTGCTACTTTCCGGTACCATTCTCTCATTAAGGCACAGTTCCTCCTTCATTCTAATGATGCTATGATTAACTTGCCATGTGTTTTTTTCCTCTCTTTTATGAGAGATAGAAAAAAGTCTTATAATTTATAAGGGCACTGTTAGATGTATGCAACATATTTCTGCTCTGCTCCTTTTCTTTTGTGAAAATATTTATTTATACTTTTTCATTTATAGGACTTTTTCCCTTAACACAATACAGCTATACATCAACCTATGCTTTTTCCTCCCCCATTGAGAGGACCTACTTCATTTATGTATTTATTTTTTGGGGGATCCTTGTGGGGGACCATCTATGCCTCGAGCATCTTTCCACATGGGAAATCATTTTCCCATTTGGATTTTTTGCCTCTATACTATATACTATACTATATATTGGTTTTACCTTCAATCATCAAAGTAAAATTTTCATGAAATAATATTGGTATGTACATTTTTAGCCATGATGTTTTCCATGCTCGACATTGTTTGTCTTTTTTAATTTCTGTAAGTTTGGTTTTGATTTGTTTCTCTGTTTCAGAGTGTTTCCAACCATTGTCTCCTTTATGCCCCGAAGAAGGGATTTACTTCAAATATCCCGAAACGCATTGAGTTACAGGAGAAGTGCTGTATTGTTTTTGATCATATAGGACACATGAAGATTATATACTATTACTTTGTACACCACTGTCATGTTTATTTATGATAGGGTTTTTATGTAATAAATTTTTCTAAATATTTGTAATTTTTTTTCAAAAGTTCTCCCTTAAAGTTCCTTTTAGTACTGGGGGTACGTACCTTTTTGCATATGATTCAATGGGACAGTGGCAACAATAAATTAAGTTTCACCTCCATAATGGTTCTTCCTTAAGAATATAAAGAGGAAAATTTTGTCCTTCAAGTAGGAATTTTGAAAGGTAGATTTTTGGAAAAAGGATACTTTCTTGAAGTATTGTCTAGAAAGATAATATTCACGAGTGTTGACTCAAAATAAAAGTTCTCTTGTCTCTGTTAAACTTAAAAAACAGCTTGTAGTCAGCAAGTGCGCATGTGCGGGAGCTCCAAGATGGACGCTTGTTTCCGGAGCTCCGCATCGCCCCGGGCCCGCCGGAACACACAGCACCCAGCACAGACCAGCGGTCCGCTCCTCTGGCAGTGGCGGGCATAGGGGAGACACCTGGACACCCCCTTGCATGCCCGGAACGAAAGCCAGACGTGACCCCGGGCCGCAATTCACCCAGGATCGGCAGACAGGGTGTACCAAGATGGCCACCGTCACACAGTCACGGCGAGGAGTCCTGAGCAGAGGCAAGTAATCCTCCCAGCCACCCTAACCTACTCCCAAGTGACCCAGGGAACCTCACGCCCCCCACCCAAGTCCTTCTCCGACCTCCACGCAGTTTCTTCTTCTGGCACACACAATGGAGGATTACTCCCTCTCCCCCATGGGGCCTAACCTGTCCCACCAGCACGCTATTCCAGCCCCAGGCTTTCAGGCCCACGACCAGGCCGCTCCGCAGCAGGATCTATTCCTCAAATTGTTAGAGTTACTGGAAAGAGGGCTAGCCAATACTGCTGATAAAATCACTAGTGAACTTAAATCTGACTTCACCAACTTAGGCTCCAGAATGGAAGCCATTGAGCATAAACTGGACTTAACGGTCGCATGGACCAATCAAAATGCAGCACACATCCAAATGCTTCAGGACCAGCTAGATGTAGCTCTCTCAAGGATCAATGACCTCAAGAACCGATCCAGGAGATACAACTTTAGAATCCACGGCCTCCCTGAATCGGTTACCGATACCCATCAAGCAGTGCAGGGCCTGCTCAAAGAGCTGATACCCAACATAACTCCACATCGACTGGAGCTGGACAGAGCCCATAGAGCCCTTGGGGCCCCCAGGAAGGACGGTTCCCTGAGAGACATTATCATCAAACCACATTTCTACAATGTAAAAGAGGAGGTCATGCGACAGGCTCGCTCAATATCGAAAGTTCTGTGCCTGGGACACCAGATACAAATTTTCACGGATCTCTCACCCACTACCATCCAGAAAAGGAGATCTCTAAAACCACTGCTTTCAGATCTAACGCAACAAGACATCAAGTACAGATGGGCCTTCCCATTCGCGGTCAAATTCTCTATCCCAGGTAGACCTTTTCCACTTTACCTGAGGGGGAAAAGCTTCTCTTACGTCTCAAATTGATATCCCAAGAAGCCCCTATGGACTGCAATAACGTTCAGCCGACTTCCTCCAAACGCCCGACCTCAACAAGCCCGGTCTCTCCCCTCTGGGACAATGGAAGGTTCAAGAAATCCAAAGATGGAAGACCCCCCTAAAATAAACGACTTCGCCTTGTTATCCTTTGCCCTTCTCTGGGCGCCTTCCTCGACGACCAATAGAATCGGCGATCCATCCTGTTGAAGGAACTTGTTGCTCCCAACCACTGTTGCCAATTTGTTCACTGGCCTTTTACAGATGCTCATCGATATTACACTGCTCCGGAGGAGACCGACGAGATGAAGAATATGTTATGGAGTCTCCCAAACATCTGCATTCCCACGAATGGGAACATTCCTGACACAGAAAATGTTCCTCTTTTTTTTTTGTGCAGGAACTTACTGTTCTTAAACTGCTCCAAAGTTGAGCCCAATCTCGGTGGACATACCGGGACGCTTAGGTAGCCTGAGCGGCTCCATTTCCCCGCCGTTCCAGAGGCAGGTGAGTCCCCTTGGCGCAGCCCAGAGCGTCGTCCCAGGCGCATTCCCTGAGACAGAGCCCTGGGAGACGCAGAGGTGGACGTGGTTGACGATTTGCTGTGGTTGTATTCTACTATATACAAATATTATGGCGCTCATAAAAACAGCCATCCGCCTACCGCTTTTTTCAAGAACTTGAAAAAACTTTATATATACAGTATAAAGAATAATATTAAGAAGTAAGTGACAATACTGTGAGTATAAAAAAAAGTGCAAACAAAAATAGTGTTAAAATTCCAAATAACTAATTAGTTGCACGTGGCGCTATTACCTGTGTACCTTTCAGTAAACGTGCCCTCACCTCCTCAGTGATCCTATCTCAGATCATAAATTGTGTGATCAGTAACAAAATATATAAATATTTATCACTCAGTGAATACCCAAATTTGCATTTAGATTACATATACAGTGAAAAATATAATGAAAAATATAATATACAGTGAAGAATATAATATAAACAAATGTGAATATAGTCCATCCACCAAACAATATTTAAAGAATCTCCAGATTACAGAAAGTCTTTCTATAAATGCGTGAAAAAAGTATCCAGTGTTCAGATTCCTTTTTACAAGTGACTCCTTCACCACACCATCCGTGATTTATGCTCCCCCCTTCGTGAAACCACTCACCGACTGCTAAGCCTATTGGACGGGCGCCCAATATTGGGGATAGGGTTGTAAAAAAGGTTCTGGACCCTCCTAAGCGAGTTACCATCTCAGGTGAACTGAAAGGTTTCTATGCATGTAGGAGGTGCATATGTTGTAGAACTGTACACCAGATAAACAGGGGAATCACCTCAATAACTAACAGTGAGGGTGAATCATTTGAAATCAAGGAATTCATGACATGCAATATGTCTCATATTGTATACCTGCTATGGTGCCCCTGTAATTTACTATATGTAGGACGTACAAAGAGATTATTGAGAGTGCGTATCTCAGAACATTTGACTAATATCCGAAAGGGTTACCAGTATCATAGCGTGTCATTACATTTTAAGGAACACCATCAACAAAATCCCGATCTACTACAGTTTTGTGGAATAGATCATGTTCATCCCTCTTGGAGGGGCTCTAATCGTGTAAGAGATCTGTCGCAGAGGGAGACCAAGTGGATCTTCTTGTTGAGGAGCCTTTATCCAAGAGGTATGAACATAGAGCTGGACCTTAACTGCTATATTAGTGACTTGTAGTCAAGCAATTATGGACAGTAACAGTGTTGTTCTAGTGGGGGAAATCAGCCCCCTTAGTAGAAACATCCTGTATGAGGCGGTAAGGTTAGTGATTTCTCAAGGGTTATAGAGGGAAGATAGGCTGCAACTCCGATATGGAAATGCACAGGAGGTTACCAATCACGGATCTCTAAAATAAGTTTTTATATGAGTTCACATCTGTAGACAGATGCGAAGTTATTGATGGGGGAGCCCTGTTAATATTTTGAGGGTGCCAATTCTGTCTCTGTTTAGGGCAATAGTAATAGGATCTCCTTTTATGCGATTTTAGATTTTTAAGAATTTTTATTTGGAGTTATGCTTATATGTTAGTTCACCTGCAATATAGGTGTTGTCTTTGAGATATATGCATTTCCATTTGAATTTAATTAGATTTGCATTTGTAATACTTCAATATAGTAATGAATACGTGTACTTATTAGCTAGTTGAAGATGTATGATAACCATTATTGCAACCATTATTGTAAACGTTGGCGCATTGATGACACGGCGACAGAGTATTGCACCAGTCTATAGTTATGTATACACTGGATTGCACGCTGTGTGGAGGCACGGTTACTAAATGTAATATTAGTTGACTGAATATAATGCGCTATGTAGAAGGATACCGTTTGCTTAAATGGAGAGACACCACTGATGGGTATTGACATCACTAGAGGTAGTACGCTAAGGGCTCCACATTTTCTCGATGATTGAATGTGGAGACACGGAATCCAATACTTTACTATTGTGGAGATGGGGACACTCAGTCTCGATCTCGGCGCACGCGAGATCTATCAGTACGCAGCGTATGTAAAGTATTGAGACCGGAGCGGAACTTATAAAGCATCGAATGCAATATCTAAGATCGAATGTTTTGACGCACATGATAAATCTCGACGCACGCTCCGGAGACTGCAGCGAACTCTCAAATCGAATGCCTGTTATTATACACCAGTTTTCGAAATGGGGATATCGAATGCTGTAATTTGAGCATGCGCAAATCAGGGATTTGCTTTCGGCGCGTGTTGTGGACGTTAGTACACACTCCATTAATATGGGAGTGACAGAGGGAAAGCCAAGGACGTTGATTCGACGATGGGGGAATATAAGGTGGGATGCTGGACCAGATAGCCAATCCCATGATTAAGTCTGATATGACGAAACATGTCGGGGGGGTGGCTATCTGGTGAATATTGAGCTGACATACACGGAGCTGGGAAGGAGGCACAGGACTAAGAGGACTGAATCATTTGACTTGAAGGCGCCCTTTTTCGAACAGACCTGCTGTGTGGGACCAGGCGGGACGCACGAGGAGGGGTGAGATTAAGCGATTCAGTACCGCATCTAATGAGTCCGCCGTGACCACCAATGCCCCGACGTATTCAGAATAGTATTGTGGAGTGAAGTTGTGAAGCGAGTCTTTTTACTCTTTTGAAGTGATTTTGCTTTTTTAAGTTCATGTGAGTGCATAAGGAGTGAGATTTTTTAAAACATTAAAGAGTGATTGCAGTATTACACTATTGGGGTCTCCCTCTGTGATTTCTCTTTGAGGTATATATATATACAATGAAGTGCGTAAGTGGAGAAGTTCCAATCGGATGTGCTGGGGTCTGAATTTCATCTTGAGAGATTTTTTTGAAAGCCCTTGAGCCTCACACGAGAGTGTAAGGCTTAGCAGTCGGTGAGTGTTTTCACGAAGGGGGGAGCATAAATCACGGATGGTGTGGTGAAGGAGTCACTTGTAAAAAGGAATCTGAACACTGGATACTTTTTTCACGCATTTATAGAAAGACTTTCTGTAATCTGGAGATTCTTTAAATATTGTTTGGTGGATGGACTATATTCACATTTGTTTATATTATATTCTTCACTGTATATTATATTTTTCATTATATTTTTCACTGTATATGTAATCTAAATGCAAATTTGGGTATTCACTGAGTGATAAATATTTATATATTTTGTTACTGATCACACAATTTATGATCTGAGATAGGATCACTGAGGAGGTGAGGGCACATTTACTGAAAGGTACACAGGTAATAGCGCCACGTGCAACTAATTAGTTATTTGGAATTTTAACACTATTTTTGTTTGCACTTTTTTTTATTTGACAGTTTATGGTAAGTGGCCGCTAAGGTATAAAATATTGGGTTAACCATAGCGCTGTGACGATACACTAGGTAAAGGGTTTGTGGAGTGTGTATCTTTAAAATAACAATACTGTGAGTATAATCAGATCACTATAATGTACATGGAAAATGAACGGGGGGGGGGGGGGAGAGAGAGGGACAGAAAAAATCCTTTCCTCAACAAAGTCTTTTTTCTGAAAAGGAAGGAGTTATTTTTTCTCTGGGGGGTAAAACAACAGTCCAAAAACGGCAGCCATCCAGTGGAAACTGAAACCGGTTCCCAATTGACACTGTAAAGAAAAGAGAAAGAGGTGCCTCTGGGTGTAGACTGTAAAAGTTATATTTAATAAGCATGTGGTTGAAAACACTCACATAGCGTAGTAAATTATCAAGTGATGTATAGATTCCATTAACGGAGGGGAGAAGAACCTCAATGTGTGGTCATCCAAATCCCTTGCGCTGAGGAGTCCTATCCGCATGAGTCCGCTCCTGGGGGCTGTGTTGATATGCAGAGGTGGCCGATGTAAACAGCGCGTGTTCGTCCGAGGCGTGGAACGCACGAGGGACTCTAGGCGACGGGAGATTACGTCACAGAGGATGCAACGCGTTTCCTGAGCTGGCAATACCGTAGATGACAGGGCGGCTGCGCTCCTTTGTCAAGCTAGCCATTCGGAATCAAGGCGGAGATATAAATACCAGAGAGGGGAATGAGGGGGAGGGGACACAAGACCAATATACATGCGAAAATAAGACAGAAACACACAAGCTTATGCATGAAGCCATAACAAATGGATTGCAATATGAGAGAAAGAGAGACCCAGAAACATAATGGGAAAAGATAAATAAAAAATGGGAGAAAAATTATGTAAGAAAAATATATATGTGAATGTATATCTGACAGAAAAAGAAAATGAAAAGGGAATATATAGGTATGAATGATTATAGAGTGAGGAATTCTACGGAGGCAAAAATAAAAAAAATAAACAAAATTAGAAACAAATGAGAAAAAGAGGGGGTAAATAGGGAAAAGGAGGAAGAATTAAGAAGTAATGAAAAATAATATGTAGTGATAATTGGTGGAATAAAAAATAATAATACAAATAATTGAAAAAAAAATCTCCCTTATACCTGGGATTCGGGCTTAACAAACAGGTAATGGTACTCGTCCCTCAGCAATTCACTAAATTCTCCTGCCCCAGCTTTGCGCTGGCCTCCTCTCCACCCCAGTGGCATCTCCTTACTCCTCTTTCCTCCTATTCTTCTTATTTTTTCCTTTCTTTCCCCTCTCTCGCAGGCCTTTTGCAAGCTCTTTATATCCACGGTTTACATTGAACAACCTCCCCAACTAGGGGGGGACCCGTTGTCTAAAGGTAGTTAGGAATTAACTCTACTTTGATTCCCGCTTCTGAAGTTAGATGTGGCCACAAGACAGTTTCACGATTTTTGTTCTCTCCTTGTACTGCTGCTTTGTGGTCCAGGGTTTTTTGTTTTTTTTCAGCATACAGTTTTGGGAGGGGTTGGAGAGTCGGTCTCGGTGCACAGCAAGTTCCCCTAAAGGGGTGCCCAGACTGCCCTCTGTGCTCTCTCATAGTTCCCTTCAGAAAGGGCGGAGCTATATAGGCCACGCAATCCAAATAATGTAGAGTTTACAACCCAGGTATAAGACTGTATCATATATACTTGTTCTCTGTATCCTGTTGGTACATCAAGAATGATCCTGCTTTCGCTTATACCTGTAATGGTCTCATTCTAACTGTTAATTTTTGAAAATATAATAAAAATCTTTGAAAGTAAAAAAACAGCTTATAGAATAACAGTCATCAAACCCATATGAATGGGCTTTCCTTACCACGTTCTCTAGCCAACATCGATGGGTTGTGAATGGGCTGAGTAAATATACCGTACATAAAGAAACAAATGCCCCTGTGCTCGAAAAGTTGCCGCGGGTTAATTGAAGAAGGGGGGATTCCTCACAACTTACACCACTGCATTGGCTGTGCTGCCACTCTTAACAGGTCAGGGGGAACCCAGGAGTAACTCTAAAAGAAAACAAGGACAGAGGGCGCACCAGCCTTGCGCATTACCTTTGTAACACAGAAATGTATTAAAAATAAAGTAGTGTACTTATAAACGAGTAATAAAATCAAGCGAATATGACAGAGTCCATCAACGGCCTTATCCAATAGGATCTGTTGGCCAGTAGACTTTAGTGGGATGAGAGTAGTCCAAAATTACTGATGCGTTTCATAGCTCTGAGGAATAAGAGTCACCCTCGAAATGCATCAGTTCATTTTGGACTGCTCTCATCCCACTCAAGTCTACTGGCCAGCGAATCCTATTGGATAAGGCTGTTGACGGATTCTGCCATATTCGCTTGATTGTATTACTCATTTGTGAGTATACTACTTTATTTTTAATACATTTCTGTGTTACGAAGGTAATGTGCAAGGCTGGCGTGCCCTCTGTCCTTGTTTTCTTTTTGTGCTGAGAAAATATTGGAATATTCTAAAAGAGGACAGTGTACTTGGACCTACCCTTCCAGAGCATCCACAGGTTATTTTTAAAAAAGCTTCCTGCCATGAGTGGAATTTTTACATGAAATCTTACCATACTTGGAGACTCAATGTAGAATGGGAAATGTAAATTTCTTCATTAAAAACAGTTGAACAGTTGGCACTGTTTCATTTAGTCTCTTTATGTTTGTTCTGCTGCTTAATATACCATTCGCCATTTATTAATAACCATTCGCAATGTATCTAGTTGAGGTCCATCAATTGGATATTTTGTGCCCATATGTTGTGGATAAATAGGTTATATTTTAGTATTACAATGTATTTTACAAAAACGATTTAATCCTTCATGTTTGATTCGCATCATGTGTTCACATCATCTGGTTCTATTAATCAGATATTTTGTGTTTACATTTCAGGGATGAATGGTTTTTATCTTAGGCCTTGTAAAACACGGTCGGAGATTCCGATAACCAAATCCGTCGGAGTTTTTCCAACGGATTAATTCCAGAAGAGGTCCGGAAGTGATGTTGCATACACACGGTCGGACTAAGTTGTCGGAAAATCCGATTGTACATAACGTGATGACGTTATTTCGCTAGGCGGGATTACTTTCAGGCTAGTAGCCAATAGCTTTGGTCTAGAAATTTGATCTGAGCATGCGTGGCACTTTGTCCGTCGGTGTAGGCTACACATGATCGGAGTATGTCCAATCGAAGCATTTTGGAAGTTGTAAAGTTGGAAAGTTGGAAAGTTGGTCCGTCGGATATTCCGACGGAAACAGTCCGATGCAGACCACACACAGTCGGAATATCTGACAAGACGGTCCGATAGGAAACATTCCGTTGGAATCTCCGACCGTGTGTACAAGGGCTAAGATTAATCAGTTTTGTCAATATTAGGTCTTTGGTCTCTAATACGTTTATTTAGCTGTTAAATATGTAGTTATATGTAGTTATGTGCTCTTTAGTTCTCACTTAAAATGTTTTTAGGTTTATTCTATGTTTTATATTTTTGTGCATAGTTCCCCCCCCTTTTTTTTTTTTTTTGGTGAGTATATTGATTAAGGGTTGTACTGGAGTTTACATTTTTAAAATATATGCATATAAATGTTTAATTTTTTTAATATATATATGCATGTGTGACATATATGCATTTGTATTTTATTTCATTTCTTATATTTTAATTCATCATTGAGCAGCATATTTGTAAAATGTAATTTTTTAGTTTACGTTTTTTTTCTAGACAATAATTCAACTAGATTTAATATATGTAGTTGTAATTTTATATGTGATCCACTAGATGGCAACAATGTGTACTGCACGCATGCAAAAGATAATGTATATGTTTTTTTCCCCTTTTTTTATTTCTTTTGTCTTTTTCATAGTGCAGGCATTGCTAAACCTGCCTGGAGATTTTGAATGAAGGGATTTGGAGATTTGTGATGTTGAATCATTGCAAGCAGACACCCTTTTGCTCATCTAGAAACATGGAAGTAGTTTTGAATCTACTTCCTGTGTCACCCCTTTTTTTATAAGCCTTTGGCTGGCGTCTCCATTTCTCAGTAGACAAAAGTTGTGTGGAAACGCGTCGGATCGGAGAGTACTTGCAACGCAATTCTATATAGTTGGCAGACTGACACTGCCACTAGAGATATCATTCATGCTGAATTTTTTTAAGTTCATCTATATATTTAAAAAAAAAGATGGCTGATTTACACTATGAGGCTTCTCTCTTTTCATATATGATCTTTGAACACATGGATCTCATCCCTCAAAGTGTATCAAGACATGCTGTTTGAAATCTCCACACCTGTGATCATCCTAGCATAAGTTTCCTTGATCTCTGTAATAGGGATCCATCAGATCTGGTAAGAGGTCACTCTCTTTTCTTATGGGTGGAACACTTTGCCGTTTTTCTTGAAAACTGGTAGCCATGAATACCATTTTCACTTGTCACACCCTTTATTAAGTGTATGGGTTTTCTTATGGACTTGAACTTTTTCAATTTAACCTAATTTTTTTACACACTGGAATTTCTTGCAATTTTTTGCACGTTGACATTTTGAATAATGCATTTTTTATGGCATCTATTATTTGCATCACTAAGTTGCTATCATAATGTTCACACACACACACACACACACACACACACACACACACACACACACACACACACACACACACACACACACACACACACACACACACACACACACACACACACACACACACACACACACACACACACACACACACACACACACACACTTTATGTTTGAATACTTAAGTAGATATCTTGTTTATTCACTGTATTTTGTTCATTATCACATCAGTTCACTATTTAAAGGAACAGCACACCATTAGCCATTTCTATTACTTTATCCCTTCCAAGATTTGAGTTTCAGCAATTCCATACCAGACTAGCACAGAGATTATTTTTACTTATTAAGGAACACAGTTAACCCTTTTATGGTCCCTGATGTTTAATCCCTTCCCAGCCAGTGTCCTTAGTACAGTGACAATGAATATTTTTAGCAATGATAACTGTATTATTGTCACTGGTCCCCAAAAATTGTCAATTGTGTCAGTGTCCGACTGTCCACTGCAATATCACAGTCCCACTATAAGTTGCTGAACGCCACCATAACTAGTAAAAAAAATAAAATAATGTATTAATAAACATATCCCATAGTTTGTAGACGCTATAACTTTTTCACAAACCAATAAATATACACTTATTGGTGTAAAGAATGATAGCATGATAGACTCCATTTTGTTCAAGATTTTATGTTTTAAAGGAAAATTTAAATTATCACATATGAGCTTAAGTTGAAACCCACACATGTTTAACCACTTAACAACCGGTGCATAGCCAAATGACGGCTACAGGGCGGTTGTTTAACTCTGGGAGGACTCTGGGGCGCGCACTCGAGAGCATCCGTGACCGCCGGGTCCACAGGACCCAGCGCATTACGGATCACGGTAAACGGCCACTCATCCCGGCCGTTTACCACGTGATCGATCCGTCAAATGACGGAGCAATCACTTGTAAACAAACCGGCGTCATGTTATGACGCCGGTTCCTTCCTCCCCCTCTCTGTACCGATCGGTACAGCGGAGGGGGAAGAGATCGGTGTCAGCAGGGCTGTGGGCTGCATCTGCAGTGCCCACATCGCTGCTCACCGAAATGTAACCCCTCAATTCCCTGCCATTACTCGGCAATACTCTGCAATACTCTGCAATACCCTGCAATACCCTGCAATACCCTGCAACTCTCTGCAATACCCTGCAACACTCTGCAATGCTTTGCAACACCCGCCAATACCCTGCAACACTCTGCAATGCTCTGCAACACCCGCCAATACCCTGCAACACTCTGCAATGCTCTGCAACACCCGCCAATACCCTGCAACACTCTGCAATGCTCTGCAACACCCGCCAATACCCTGCAACACTCTGCAATGCTCTGCAACACCCGCCAATACCCTGCAACACTCTGCAATGCTCTGTAACACCCGCCAATACCCTGCAATGCTCTGCAACGCAATACTCTGCAATGCCATACTCTGAGATACCCAGCCATACTCGGAGATACCCAGCCATACCCAGCCATAGTCGGTAATACCCTGCAATACCCAGCCATAGACATCCCCCCCCCGCCGCCCTCCGGTGCTTCTACCGACTCGCCAATACAATCAAAGCCAGAATCTTTTTTTTTTTTCAGGCTTCCCAGCTTAGAGGTGAGATGCGGGGTCTTATTGACCCCATATCTCACTGTAAAGAGGACCTTTTACATTTCTTGTAATAGGAATAAAAGGGATCAAAAAAAATATTTTTGGGGAAAAAAATGTCAAACTAAAATAAATAAAGTAAAATGAACAATAACATTTTTTTTTTTTTTTAAAGCGCCCCTGTCCCCATGTGCTCGCATGCAGAAGCGAACGCATATGTAAGTCCCGCCCACATATGAAAACGGTGTTCAAACCACACATGTGAGGTATCGCTGCGAATGTTAGAGCGAGAGCAATAATTCTAGCCCTAGACCTCCTCTGTAACTCAAAACATATAACCAGTAAAAAAAAATTAAATCATTGCCTATGGGGATTTTTAAGTAGCGACGTTTGGCGCCATTCCACGAGCGTGTGCAATTTTGAAGAGTGACATGTTAGGTATCTATTTACTCAGCGTAACTTCATCTTTCACATTATGCAAAAATTGGGCTAATTTTACTGTGTTTTTTTTTTTAAGCACAAAACTGAAAAATTGCTGGTCAAATACCGTGCGAGATCAAAAGTTGCAACGACCACCATTGAATTCTCCAGGGTGTTTGCTAAAAAAAAAATATATATATATATATATATATTTATATATATAATGTTTTGGGATTCTATGTAATTTTCTAGCAAATAAATGATGATTTTTACATGTAGAAGAGAAATGTCAGAATTGTCCTGGGTGCTCCAGAACGACTGATGGCGCTCCCTGCATGTTGGGCCTCTGTATGTGGCCACACTGTGTAAAAGTCTCACACATGTGGTATCGCTGTACTCGGGAGTAATAGCAGAATGTGTTTTGGGGTGTAATTTGTGGTATGCATATGCTGTGTGTGAGAAATAAACTGATAATATGACAATTTTGTGAAAAAAAAAAAGTAAAAAAAGTCTTGATTTTGCAAGGAATTGTGGGGAAAAATTACGACTTCAAAAAACTCATCATGCCTCTTACTAAATACCTTGGAATGTCTTCTTTCCAAAAAGGGGTCATTTGGGGGGTATTTGTACTTTTCTGGCATGTTAGGGTCTCAAGAATTGAAATAGGCCATCAGTGCTTCAGGTGTGATCAATTTTCAGATATTGGCACCATAGCTTGTGGACTCTATAACTTTCACAAAGACCAAATAATATCCACCAATTTGTACTTATTTTTACCAAAGATATGTAGTAGTATAAATTTTGGCCAAAATTTATGAAGAAAAAATTACTAATCTGCTAAATTTTATAACATAAACAAACAAAAATTCTTTTTTTTACAGAATTTTCTGTATTTTTTCTTTTATAGCACAAAAAATAAAAAAACGAGCAGTGATTAAATACCACCAAAAGAAAGCTCCATTTGTGTGAAAAAAAGGACAAAAAATTCATATAGGTCCAGTGTTGCATGACTGAGTAATTGTCATTCAAAATGTGAGAGCACCGAAAGCTGAAAATTGGTCTGGTTATTAAGGGTGTTTAAGTGCCCAGTGGTCAAGTGGTTAAGCTGTTATCTATAGAAATGTTCTCATGGTTATTTTTAAATGTATATATAGCAAGACTGTGGAGTTTGGCCTAGCTTAGGCTTGCATTTGTTTTAGATAAGATAAGAACATCTGTTCAAGAATACATATACTCTTCTAGTAAAAATGATGTGGATGGCACCAGCTAATAAGTAAAATATTGACTGAAGCTATTTCTTCTTTACACATATAAAGCTTAGTAAAGTCCTCCCTTGTTCTCCCTAGACATGTATAAATTTGCTCCATTTTCAGTGAGTAAAGGAAATATCTGTAAGTCCTTGTACACACGGTCGGAGAATCCGTCGGAATGTGTCCTATCGGACCGTTTTGTCAGATATTCCGACTGTGTGTGTTATGCATCGGACTGTTTCCGTCGGAATATCCATCGGGCCAAATTTTCCAACTTGCTGGAAATATTTTCTGACAAACTGGTCCGATCGGACATACTCCGATCATGTGTAGCCTACTCCGACGGACAAAGTGCCATGCATGCTCACATTCAAATTCCGACACGGAAGTGCTCGTTCAGGTAAAACTACTGCTCGTAAGCGATATAGCACATTTGTCACGCTGCAATGTTAAAAATTCTTCCATGAAGCGCATTCTCTTGTTCTTTACAATGCTGCAAGAAGGAACGTCTTTTGATGCTCATAGTCACACACACTTCTCCCGAACGTATTTCATGACTCTTTTTTAACCATTTCGGCAGTACAATTTTAGTTTGTGTCACATCTACACAATTTTAAATTTTGTTTATTCTTTTTTGGATTTTTTTTGTTATTATTTCCTAAAAATCTCCTTTAAAGACAGTTTGCTAATTTCTCCTTTTTTTGGGGTATTTTTTGTGTGTAAACTTACCACAACAACATTATTGTATTTTTTATCTTTGGTTTTTCGTTTTTAAACTACAGGAGGTTGTTTAGTGTTGGTACCCCTTGTTATTCATTTCACTTTGTATTTTTGAAATGTACCTGCCTGCTCACAAATAAACTGGCCTTTTGGAAGGAAAACACATACACAAGTATTTCATCAAACAAAAAAAACCTTTATTTTGGTCGCAATAAAATAAAAAGAGGAACCCAGCGCTGGAGAAACTTGTTACTTTGGTGCAGCCTTTGGCCCCCAGGGCAGACATGAACAAATTAGAATAATAAAAATTGGTGGCCTGAGGAGTACATATCTCAGGGAGAGAAGTCGGGTCCAGAAGTCCTAGAGAACAGCAAATTCAGATGCCATTTATGTCCCCAGGATGTGGTTCTTCAAGAGGCTGCATCTTCTGGCAGACCAGACTGAACCCAGGCCATCACTCTCTCGTCTTTCTTAGGCACTTCCCACCAGGCATCCTTCGAGGCTGTGGCTGGGCTCCTGTAGTTGGGGCAGGAGGAGGAGGGCGTTGGTCGACCTCCTGGCTGCCACTTGCCACAGCCCCCCCCCGACTGAGGTCTTCCTGTGTATGAAAAGGGGACATAGTTTTAGTTTTTTGCTCATCAATCACACCATTTTGTGCTCCTGGCTTTTGCAAATTGAATGTTACCAAATAGAAAAGACTATCATTCTGAGCCCAGCATTTTCTTTCCCGTCCCAATCATTTTTGGTCACTACTGTCTCTTGATATGTAAGCCACTTTGTTAAATCACAACTTACTGATCAATAAGAACATCTAGTTAACATCATTAAATGTAACACAAGAAATATGTTCAACAATGCAATACCTGTCTCAAGGCGGGCCCCACCACATGTTGCTGCCTGGAAGGCCCAGGTTGGACGTTGGAAGCCTCAGCTGGGGGTGAAGGATGCCTTGAAGGAAGACTGGAGAGTGGTGGCCTGAGTGGTGGCCTGGGTACCCCCTGGTCTACCAGAAAATGCAGCCTCTCAAAGTAAACCATCCTGGGGTAATAAACGACATATGGATCTCCTGCTCTCAAGGACTCCAGGTGCTTCTTTCTCTCCCTCAGATATGTAAGCTTCATGGCCCCAATTTTCCTATTCAGATAGGCCATGTCTGCCGTGGGGACCATGATCCGCACCAAAGAAAGAAGTTTCTCCAGCGCTGCTTTCCTCTTTCTTATGTCATCGTAAAACTTGTTGTGGAACTGCCACAGGCAGGGCATCTCCTTGTATAGTTTGAGGAATAGCCCCATAAAATTTGGGTTTTTGAATGGATCCATATTGTCTGCAAGACACAACACAAGACAAACAAATACTAATAATGCCATTAAAAACCCTACTAATCTTGTCCCAACATCAGCCTAGATAGAAGCAGTCTAGTCTAGTGATGCACCAAGTTAAAAATGTTACCTTCGTTTGCACGATCATCGCGTCCGCGCCTCACTCTCTTCCCAGATCGTACGGACGATACACCCGTATTGTGTTTTATATACAGTGCGCATGCGTGAAACTCCGCCCACCCCTGAAGTTCCCGGCGCAGTGGGGAGAGCACATGGCGGAGAGAACGCAGGTGCGCACTAATAATAGTTCCACTAACGAGGAGGAGGGGGAGGAAAGCCCGGAGCCTGAAACGTCCCGATCCAGGAAGAGAAGATTTAAGGCCTCAAATATGTCTTTTGGAGAGATGTTGGAGATGGTGGACATATTGAACAGGACCGACTATGATGGGAAGTATGAACCTTACCCAAACCCAAATATCAGAAAAGCCAAGATCATGACTAAAGTTGTGAAGAGTCTTCACAAGAATTTTGGGGTACGCCGATCCAAGGACCAACTGAGAAAACGCTGGTCAGACCTGAAACTGAGGGAGCACGAGCAGTACATAAGGATCAAGCGTGTTCTTAAAAAAAGTAAGTAGTTGTCGTGTGTTCATATGATTATTCTTGCTTGCATACTGCTCCATGTGCTTTTATTTCATGTTGTGCATTTTAAAATGGCCACTTTCAAGTTCATGGTTTCATTCGTTCGTAAGAAACTTCGTTCTGCAGGTAAGTATTCCAGCTTAACAAAGTGTCCACAATAATGTTCTGACCTTGAAGCTCGGCCAAAAGAAACAATTGTACAACACTTCCAAACAATGTTTCATATTCCTAATTCTGCCCTCTGTGTGCTAATTATTTTTTTTTTTCCATTCTCATAGGGGAGAGAAGACTCGGCAAGTATGAGGACACCAGGGACCACACCCCTCCCAAAGAAGGCCAAATTCAAAAACCAGAAACAGAGGAGCAGGAGCAGGAGCAAGAGGAGGAGGAGGAAGGAGAGATCGTTGAGGTTGGGCAAATTGTCACCACGACAGGTGAGTGTCGGAGACCACAGCTTCCGGTAAGCTCATCAATGTATATCACCATATTTTTATTACATGGTGTGTTTTTTTGCTTTGTTTTGTAGGTGATGTGGAAGAAGATTCCCGTTTTACCAGTGAAAGTGCCCAGATCCTGATTGGGAAGATAATGGGGTGCAATCGGGATTTGGAAAATATACAGCAAAACATAAATGATGTTAAAAATAAAATGAAGAACATCATTGATGTTTTAGGGAGAGTGTGAAACAGAAAAAACTAGATAGGGTTTTATTTTTCATATTTTAAAACAACTTTTGTATTTATCGAAATTAGAAATTTGGAAGATGCACAGAGTGTGTAAACATGTACTATCTCCCATCATGGGGGATCAATGTATGTGTTTTGTGTAAAGTGGCTGAGATGAAGGGGTTGCAGCCCCAAAGCATGTACATTGATCCCCCATGATGGGAGATAGCACATGTTGACACACTGTGTGCATCTTCCAAATTTGGATTATTCAGGGGGTCACACCCCATGTGATGAAGGCAATATCAGCCCAGTTTTACATACTCATGTCTGATATTGTCTTCACTTTTCAAAGTTGAACTTTGTAAGTTCCTGTGTTCTTTATTTTATGGTTTGATACATGCCTGTTTACACAAAAACACCAAGTAAACCAAATTTTGATTAAACTCTGTTTTTGATACACACAATTTCTTGGTTTGTTGTAAAATCCTTTTCTAAACGCACATGTGAATGTGCTTGGATTAAAAAGTTTAATTATCAACAATGTGTGGCTTCCTTTTTCATTGCGCCAAAAATGTATTTGTAGTAAAATTTTAGTTTGTGCTGAGAAGGAGTGTGATTTACTAAAGGCAACTCCACTTTGCACTCTAAGTGCAGTTTCAGGTGTACTTTTGCAGTGCACTTGTAGTGCATAGTGGATGTGCCTTTAGTAAAAAACACCCACAGTGAGGTGTAAATTTGGACAATCATGCCATTTTCCTGCCATTGTGCTGAAAATGAGTACGATTTTGGTCAGTAATTCACTGCATACATTAGTTACAAAAACAAGGTGTGTGTGTGTAGCAGACCCACAACATAATAAGATTATCTGAAGAAGAGACTGTCCCCTCATCTCGCTCTGAACTTGGGTTTGCACTGTTGTTGAAAAAGGCACAACTTGAAAAAAACTGGCAAAGTGGGAGACCACAGTCTGCCATTCCTGTGGCGTTGAAGGACACTGTGTAGTGAAACAAGACCAAAAATTTGTAATTTGACAAATCAACATTGCAAGCAGATTAGACACCAACATTTTTGGTCAAAATTAGTATAACATGTTGGGAACTGAGTATTTAAAGCCTAAAGTCTAAGGTCCCCTTATGAGAGTCATCACCCCACCACCCCCCCCCCCCATCTGATGGGCCCTTGCTAAAAAATGAGGGGGGGGTGCTTTGGACAGGTAACCCTCTCCACTTGATTGAGAGCTGAATGCCTAAATAATGTGTGATACTTTGGGAAGCCCCTCCTTAGTTACACTATTGGCAGCCCACCGGACAGGTAAGAAGTGTCATAATCCCAAAAAGAAAACAAAATGGAAGCACATTTTGACATTCTGCTATTACATATCCAGATAATTAATAGGTTAAAAAACTAAATAAAAATAGCATTTGAAAGTATTGAGGCAGACCCTTGCACTACATGCTTAGGTGAATTCATCCATAAATGGGATCATCAAAAAGGTAGGTATAGTGTGTATTGGGTTTGGTAAAGTCATCAGATAGAGGATTGCTATCAGCTGAGCTAGCAGTTGGGGGGAGGGGGGATCCTAATGAGTTTGGCACAACCCCAAAAATTAAAAAAATGTGACTCTGCATGAATTGAAGCACACACATCACATTTATAGACATTATAGAGGGTGTTTAGGGGAAAGCAATACTATGGAGATGACAAAAGACATTGGTAAGTGACTAGACTATAGTTTTATAGGCCAAGAAGAGCATGGTGGGGAAGCTAGTGAGGCAAATATGCCTGAGGACAAAGGGGCAGAGTATATGAATTAGAGCATATTGCAATGATGGTAATTAGGGAATGAGGAAAGAAATGCAAGACATTAGCAATCATGAAATACATAGAATATGATGTTTAAGGAGAAAACTTAGCTTCATATAGTCCTTCTGCAGGATCTGAATGATGGCAGAACAGGTCTCTGGAATAATTATCCCCAGAGCCTGGGGGGAGATGCCTGTAGAAAACTTGAGGTCCTGAAGGCTTCTCCCTGTCGCCAAGTAGCGCAACGTGGCGACGAGCCTCTGCTCCGGAGTGGTGGCACAAACGCCTCCTCTCCCTGTTCATGGACCGGTCTTGTGTCAAAGTAAGATCCCCAACACGAAGCCCCTGCACAGCACAAACTCTACGACGAGTACGTAGACGAAACATGGTTTCAAAACGGTTGGCTCATCAGAATGGAGAACAGAAAGCACCGATAAACAGCAAGGCCTGAAAGAACAACCTGAATAGCAGAAGCAAGCAGACAATAAGAAATGCCCTTAAAAGCGTACTATACCAAGATATAGTCCACAATGAGAAACAAATATTTACTGGCTGCATGCACTGATTATCAGATACGCAAAGACAAGCACAAACTGAAGAGCAGTAGCGATCTGAATCACTAATCTGAAAAGCGCAAATCGTCTCTCACCAAACTTCTTCTAACAAGAGATCAGCAGAAGGAGCCCAAAGGGTGCCGGACGTGGTGCTGAACTTCCCTTTTCTAGTCCCGCCATACACGGCTTACGTCACCGCGTTCTTGGCAACCGGAAATTCCAACAACTTGGTCCGACCGTGTGTATGCAACAGTTTCGGACAAAATCCGTAGGACAAAATCCAACGGATTTGGTTGTCAGAATGTCCGACCATGTGTACAAGGGCTAAGTGAACATTGAAAACGTCTCTTGTGTCATATTATTGATATCTCTGGGCCTGGGGGTCTACGGAAGTCTTCTTGCATTACCTGAACCTACCTGGGTGGTCTTATAAGCCGAAATTCCCTAGAAACTGGGGTATAAACGGCTACCAGCGGCACACAGGGCTCCATTTCACTCACCACACCTGGCAAATCGAGCGGGGCACCTCCGCGGACCATGATCGGCAAACGAAAGGGGTCATCAAAGCCACATCAGCTAACGGATTACTTTACCCAGCCAAGACATGGAGGTAGGGAAAATGGCGCCAGTCCCTCACCCACACAGACTCACAGAGACCCAGCACCACAGCGCACAGCAACCTCATCCCCCAAAACTAATGAGACTTATGGCAGCCAGCACTCCCTCTCCTCCCCCTCACCATCAGGGAGACCAGCCAAAGCTAAATTAAAGCTGGATGGTGCCGGATGCAGTCCCACACTGAGCCCTGTAATAGACTCAGGTGAGGACATCAGGGAGCTTCATGATTCAATCACTACTTTCTCCACTATGAACCAGCCGGTCATGGACACTGTTCTCAAGGACATGCTTGTCTCTCTGAGAAGCATGTTGCAAGCAGATATGATGAACTGCATGCACAAATTTAGTGGGGAGTTAAGTGCAATGGAGGCATGGAGCATATTGAAAGCAAGATGGGGGAGTATGCCTCCACCAATAATGAGCTGGTGGACGCAAATGAGGAACAGGAGGAAGAAACAACATGGATTAAAAACAAAATAGCTGACATTGAGGACAGGTCCAGAAGGAATAACCTTAAAACAAGGGGGATCCCTGAGTCGGTACAACCTTCAGACCTGCGAACGTATGTGGTCAAGCTATTTACCTCCCTTCTGCCAGACCTCTCTGATGTAGAAGTCACCACTGATAGAATACATTGCTTACCAAAACCATCATACCATCCTGAAAAAGTCCCCAGAGATGTAATTCTATGCATGCATTTTTTCTATGTAAAGGAACAATTAATGCAAACAATGCGAAAGAATTATCACATTCCACCCCAACACCAAAATTTGCAGTTCTACACTGATCTTTCCCGGCACATGCTGCAAAAAAGGAGAAACCTAAACACCATCACAAAAGTGCTTAGGAACCACAACATCTCCTACCGTTGGGGGTACCCGACGAAAATTACCATACAAATCACCAAACAAGACCAAACGTATGTGATGGACTCTCTGGACAAAGGTATATCACTGCTGAAAGAGTGGAAAATCCTTCCAGACCCCAAGGGTGACAACAAGGATACCACCAACCAACGTACGACCACCCCAGACTGGAAAACGGTAACGCAAATAAATGCAAAATCACATAGTTGAACCCTATGACCAAACAGGAGTCAATACGTATCCCTCTGAGAGGTACCGGGACAGCCTCTAGGCTTGAACTTATCCCCTAAACAGCTTGAGCAGCAGTTAGTTGCACACGGGTAACACTCAATTGAACCATATGGAAGACTTTTCCCATATGGCTCTTGTTACACTGTACGCAATGTTAACATGTTATATTTTTGATGTTTGGTTGTATTTTTCTTTTCTACCCTCTACTACCTTTTTTTTATGTTTGGAGTTACACAGCTACCCCTCAAGTTTCCAACTTGTCACAACAGAGCTTCTGCATCACAAGGACACCAAGCAGCACCAGAATGCGAGAGGAGGAACTTTTCACAAATTCGGCTATTCTTCTAAGGTCACAGTGAGTACTTACACCACCAAACAGTCATCTATCTACCAGAAAAGCCCACAAGAAGGAGCTCTTCTCTCAATTAAATTCATATACAAACCTAATTCAACACACCTAACAATACCTCCTCATGGCTATCCACTTCCTGTCTATTAACACCAAAGGGCTTAATCACCCAGTGAAAAGAAATTCCTTATGGCAGGAAGCATTGGCAAACAAGTCTGACATTATATGTGCCCAATGCATTTCTGTGGCACGTCTGCTCCAGTGTGCAGACATAAGAGCTTTACACACACTTTTTTTGCTAATGCAGAATCCAAAACCAGAGGAGTAATGATCACTATAAAGGACACTGTAGCATTTAGGTCACACGCAGAGTTTGTGGATCCCCATGGACGCTACCTGATCTTGATTTGTGACATCAACCAGGTCACATACACCATTGTTAACGTATACGCTCCAAACCAACATCAGGTTCCCTTTCTCCACAAACTCCTGAAAAAGATAAATACCGACAGGAAGGGTTTCTGGTGATTTGTGGCGACTTCAACATAATTCCTGATCCAACTATGGACACAACCACAAAAGCGATGAGGCAAAATAAATCACTCCAAGGAACCCTACATAAGGAAGGCCTATATGATGTGTGGCACTGCTTACACGCTGGAGAAAGAGATTTTAATTCTTTTTCCACTCCATATCGCGTTTACACAAGAATCTACTTATTTCTTGTGGATCAGTAAACCCTAACCAATACTGTATCATCAAATATTAACGAAATTTCATGGTCAGACCACGCCTCTATAACTCTTTCCATAGCGGATGCCTCCACAGTTAACTCGGTTCTTTTATGGAGAGCGAATTCCTTTCTTATGCAACAACCAGAAGTCAAACAATCTATCGAGAATCACATGCAGTATTTTTTTTCTATTAATGAACCCTCTGTACAAAATCATTTCACTTTATGGAATGCTCATAAGGTATACATCAGAGGGGTTTTCATTAAATTGGGGGCCAGGGCGAAGAGGCAGTGGCTAAGGAAACTAAAGGATATTACAGACGAAATTTTTATCTTAGAAAACAAAAACAAAAAACAATCTTCCCCCTCAATCTCCAATAGACTAACCCAACTGAAATACGATCTCAGACTCCTTCTTCTTGAGGAGTTTGAGAAACACACCAAAAATCTGAAAATTACATATTACGTACATGGAAATATGGCTGGAAAGCTCTTAGCTCATCAACTAAAATGTCATAGAAATAAATCCAAAATCCCCTACATTCTACATCCCAAAAAAAAATGCATCATCCACAGGATATAGCGGATGAGTTTAGCACTTACTATGGCTCCCTCTATAACCTAAAAGATGATGTTGAAACGGCTCAACCCACTACTACAGTGATAAACAACTTCTTAGAACAGATCTTTACCGATTCTATCTCCACAGCATGGTAGACACTCTAAACGTACCTTTTACCATAGAAGAAGTTCACAAAACTATAAAATCGCTGCCTGCTAATAAGTCCCCTGGCCCAGACGGTTTCATAGAGGAATATTACCAAACATACAAAGTCCTCTTATCTCCCCATCTGAAAAATGTGTTCAACACAGCCATGGACTCTTCCTCTTTCCCACCTGAAGTGCTAAATGCCTTAATAGTGACTCTACCCAAGCCAGAGAAAGAACCGAACACTCCAGCTAACTTCCGGCTTATTTCAATTCTAAACACAGATTTGAAACTACTGTATATGCCAAAATTATAGCCAACCGACTGATAAGTATTCTACCCCATTTAATATATCCCGACCAGACTGGGTTCACTAGAGGGCATCAGACCTTATTCATATTGCCAAGACCCAGCAAAGGCCTTCTCTACTCCAAACACTGGATGCAGAGAAGGCCTTTGATAGAGTACATTAGATCCCGTCAAGGTATCAAAGGTTTTACAGTTTCTAATTCTGACCTATTTGCTGATGACATTATGTTGATGCTTACAGACCCTGAAAATTCCCTGGCTTCGGTACATGAGACGTTACAAATGTTCAATAAACTCTCCTACTATAAAGTAAATGAAGGGAAATCTTACATTTTGGGAATGGACATACATACATGTTTACAAAAATAGCTCAGTTCACAGTTTCCATACACATGGAGCAAGAGGGGGATCTAATATCTGGGAATTACCTCAACCGCTTCCACCAAAGACCTATTTACAACCAACTATGCCAACTTGAGTTCTATGACTTTCGAAGCTCCGAGAATTAGCTCCAAGAAGAAGACAGAGCTATTATGGTCAGGGTGACTAGCAGCTTTCAAAATGGTAATATTACCTCAACTAATATATCTATTTAGATCACTCCCCATTCCAGTTCTCAATAATTATTTTTCTAAACTTCAATCCATTGTAAACAGATTTTTATGGAAAGGGAAAAAAGCTAGATGGGCCTTCAAAAATTCATTAACATCTAGGAAAGTGGGAGGAGTGGGAATCTTGATCAAGGACTACTATAACGCCTCAATTCTGGCACAACTGCGAACATGGTTCCCCAACTCGTCAACTACCAGATGGCAAGAATTAGAAGAAAGCCAAACTCCAAACAACAATCTCTATGATTATTTACTAGTAAGCACATCTAACCCTACCCACGCCACATCTCTAGCCCCATCAATGATAGCTTCACTACAAGCTTGGAAAATGTTGTTAACACAAAATCATGCCTCCCATACTTCACCACTACCAATCCCTATCACTAGCCTGTCAGGACTTATACCAGACATATATATAGAACATTGGATGGAAAAAGGCATCAAGCATATAGAGGACCTCATGATAGGACCCACAATGAAATCATTTAGAGCACTACAAATTGAATTTGGCTTAGGAGACTCTGAACACTATAGATACCTCCAAATAAATCATCTCCTTCGAACCAACTCTCCATTTAATATACAACTTCCCTGGCAAATAACACAACACTTTACTAAAACTTCAACTAATATAAGAGGAATTTCCCTCTTTTACAACACCTAAAATGACAATCTGACATTCAACAAATCCTCCCACATCGAGGCCTGGGAACAAGAGCTGGGAGAAATTTACACTCCAGAACAATGGCAACAAGCACTTCAAACTACATATGCGTCCACCAAATGCATTAATCTATGGGAACTGACACAAAAAGTACTACTTCGTTGGTACTTAACCCCACAAAAGATTTCCAAATTTGACACTAAAGTTTCCCCACTATGTTGGAGGAAATGTAACCACACGGGGACCCGATATCATATACTCCGGGAATGCCCGAACATTCGCAAACTATGGGATAACGTATCCCACATCTTATTAAGCACCAGACTAACGATCACAAGACACTGGAAAAATCAGGAACCACCAATAATGAAAGAAATAATACTGACCACCATGCATGCTACCTATGAAATTATGTTTGCTTCATCCCAGGGCAAGTTTCAAAAATCGCACGAACGATGGAAACTGTGGACTGACTGGTATAAACTGAAAAAATCGGAGTACTGTTGATGAACCGCAAAATTTTCAAATTTTTAGGGAGCTGTGTACACATACGTTTTATTTCATTTCAAGTATTATTTACTAACTGCACTTTTTTTTATCCCTTCTTTTTTCTTATCATTTCTTTAATGTTTGAATTATACTATAATATGGTGGAACAATCGCATATGTTCACTCAAAGCAACAATTATACATTTATACATCTATTTCAATGGGTGAATTGCCACACATTACATAGTGAAACCATTATTGGTGCGTTGGGGGGGATACTGGGTCTTCTCTCCTGAGACAAAGTGAGTACCCAGTAGGGGTGTCCGGAGGGGGCCCACCCTCTCACGTACTGACATGGGTAAAACATGAATATTGTTATGAGATAATTTACTAACCAACCAATCGATTAATGTACTGTATAAGTGCCTTTACCTCTACAATGTTATTAATGGATATTGTTGATATGTTCCTTATCATACTTATGGTATTTCCTATTTTCTGTACCTATTTCTTGATAAAGTTCAATAAAAAACTGTTGAAAGTAAAAGCAAAATCATCTGAGGGTAAGTATATTTTGTCTCTGATTAAAGCTTTTTAGACCCATAAATTAGTAGGGGATAAGAACCACGCCAGAGGTTAATATTGGAGGGTTTTTGGGAAATCCACAAAGATAAGCATTACTGCATACACATATATAGAAAAATTTATTTTGGGAAGGAATATGAGGAGGTTAATGAGGAGATAGACTCCGGTGACCCCAAAATCTTTTGCTTTTTCTTTTTGTCGCATAGAAGTTATAAGATAATCTCTTGTGTGGATCAGAAGACTGAGTGGTAAAACAGTCGGCTCCCACTGTGAATATGGGTCATAAACAAGGTAAAGAAGAGCCTCCCCCTCTTCCCAACCCAGGAGAAATGTGTAAAGATTTTGTAGCCAGAATTTGTGGTACTAATTATGAATTTATAGTCCCATGGGTTTCAAATTTAGTGAGATGGACCAAAACCAAACACAGTGTAGACCCCTTTTCCCGGGATGGTAGTAACAATGATTTTCACATGGACATGATAAAAGGATTGTGTTTATGAGATAAGAGAACTTTCCCTTGGTACCCCAGGGATCCTCAATGGGATATGGATTATATGGAAAAGGGAGGAGAGAACTGGTTAAAATACGCCCCATATTGGTTTCAGAGGGACAGTAAGAAACAGAAAAAGCCCACCAAATGTTTAAGTAAGGAAGATTATGACCAGAAACAGAGAAGAATCTGATAAAAAGAGAGTTGTCCCTGATCCAACAGCCCCACCCCTGCCAATAGTCAGTCATCCTCCACCCACATATGTACATGTCTATCCGAGTTTAACAAAGAAGATATTGATCTTCTGGCTGGACATTATGCAACCAGACATCGGCAGGTCCATCCCACTCCACAAACACAACAGCAGATATTTCCTGTTCCACAACAAAATAGAGAGCACCTACAGAGGCAAGACGAGAGAGCCCAAGTCGAGGTAGCTGAACCAGAAGAAGATCAGGGAGCTACAGGAGGGGTAGTTTCACCACCTGGCCAAGAGCAGGAGGAAGAACAGAAAGACGCTAATAGTAACACTACTATAGTAACACTAATCTTCAAGCATCTTTTATGACCATTGTTAATGAAATGTTGAAAAAAGTAATAGACATTGAGGACATTGACAGGATAGTAAATAATTGGCACAAACCCACCGTCTCTGCAGGAGGCACTTTAACTTACTTAAAAAAGACCTGTAAGGGTAGAAATGACACACAGGAAAACATGCGTCTTATCATTGATGGCATCATAGGACACACCAGTTCCTGGAGCTGGGCAAATGTTCCAAGTATAAACACTATTGACACTAGAAACGCGGGAACATATGGGTTAAACACAGTACCAGGTAGGAACACCATGTGGACGGAATTAGAGACTGAAATGATGAGAGTATTTAAAAATAAAAGTTCCCTCCCTACCGCCATAGCATGCAAACAAAAGTCAGCAGAGACTGTACTTGAGTTCTGGAAAAGGTTTCATGAAAATTGGACAACAGAAGCTAGATTAGCTACAACTACTGATGTGAGAGCTTTGTTTATTCAAACTTATATGAATAATATAAAACCCCAGTTCGCCTTGGAGGTCAAACAGATGATATCGGAATGGACCACACAGATGATTGACCAATTTCAGGAAACTTTAATACAGAAAGAAGCAGCAGGGTGTTTCGATGTAATAAAAGAGAAAGCAGTGAGTACCCACTATTAGGGTGGAGTGCGAATCCAGCCTCCCCAATATAATGGTGGACAATGGGACAGTGGAAACAGAGGCAGAGAAAGAGGAAAAAAAAGAGGGAGAGGGCATAGTTTTTCCAGACCACCCCAGCAGTTCCGCACATGTTGTTTTAACTGTGGACAGGAGGGGCACTGGAGAAATCAATGTCCTTATGAATGGAATAACCCAAATACTCATATACTGAAATGAAACTGCCCGGAAGGTAGTATCCCAGCATTTCCCTTGATCTCACACTCTTACAATGAGCAACCAATTGTGACCCTATATGTTAAATATAGGCCTTTTCCATTTTTAACCGATTCAGGGGCAACTCGGAGCACCCTCAGTGAGGACTACTACAGAGGTGAGACCAAAATTGCTGAACCTTCTATGGGAATTAATGGGATACTTACCAAATCATACAAAACACCGCCTTTACCAGTAAGTGATGTTGAAAGGTTATATGTTGAAAGGGAAGGTGCAACAGTCTTGCATTATTGTTTCAGGATTATACAAAAATGTCCTGTGAAGAGATTTGTCCTTGGGAAGAGATTTGATGGGAAGATTGGGTATAACACTGAAAATTACCACTGAAGGAGGGGTCTTCGTACACTCCAAGGTAATACCAATATATTACACTGAGGATAGTGATCTCCCTCCACCAGATGATCTGGTATGGCTCCTTGGATGTAGGTCCTATTTCTTGTACCCCATACAAGGCAGCTTTAAAATCATGGGCACAGCCGGTTTATAACAAACAATACCCCATTTCAAAAGAAAAAGAGGAAGGAGTTGCTCCAATGGTAGAATTGTTCCTGCAGCAAGGAATTCTTAAAGAGACACTGTCATCCTACAACACCCACATTAACCCAGTAAAGCTCTTACAGGTTTGTACAAGACCTCAGAGCTATAAACAACCTAGTGATACCCATCACTCCCATAGTGCCTGACGTGCCATCACTCCTAACCTCCATACCATCCGATGCAGAGTGTTTTTCGGTCATTGACCATTGTAATGCATTTTTTTTCAGTTTGTTGACGAAGAGACACAGCCTATCTTTGCATTTAATTTCAAAAATCGCCAACTGACGTGGCGTAGAATGCCCCAGGGTTATGTAGACTCCCCTGTAGTATACACAGTGGCCGTCCAAGCAACCCTGTGGTCCTGGACACCCCGCCATGGTTCCGTCCATCTTCAATATGTTGATGATTTGTTGTTGTGTAGTCCAAGCCAGAAAGCATGTAAAAATGATGGTTTATATCTGTTACATTGGTTAGCAGACAATGGTCACAAGGTTTCTAAGAAAAAGATACAATGGTGTCAGGAAACTGTTAAATACCTTGGTTTTGTACTCTCCAAAGGAGAAATGAAAATCAGTCACAAAAGAGCTGTGACTCTCGTGGATCTGCCCCACCCACTTACTAAGAAGGACATGCTATCCTTTCTTGGTATGATTGGTTACTGACGCCAATGGATACCTGATTGTTCCTTCTATGATAATCTCCGGAGGCAAGCCACAGGTACCGACATGCTAGATTGTGTGAAATGGAATGATGAAATTTACAATGCTTTTGTGTATCTTAAAACTGCAATGGTCACAGCCCCTGGACTTGGACTACATTAATATGGGAAAATGTTTCACTTGTTTGCAAGGGACTGCTGTACAACTTTGGCGGGGGTCCTGGCCCAGGAGCACGGGGGCAAACTCCACCCTATTGCATTTTCTTCAAAGGTTGTGCCTTTTTTAATTTTCCTTTAAAACACTGAACTCTTTGAGCACAGTGTTGGGTACATGCTCCAGGAGGATGCCCAGTGTTTTGTGGGCTCTGATGATGACACTCAGCTAGAGGAAGGCAGTAGCGTGAGCGCAGAGAGAGGGGATGCTCAAGAAGGACAGCAATCTGGCAGTCATGTTCCACAAGCTGCAGCATACTGCAAGGTTTGCTACAGCGATGAAGAGGGAGGGGATGATGAGGGCACTGACTCCACGTGGGTGCCTGGAAGGAGAGAAGAGGAGGAGGAGGAGGAGGAGGAGGAGGAGGAGGAGGCACATGTCCAACGAGGCAGGATGCCCTCCGGGGGCCAGCTTAGGGGCAGCACACCAACTGAATCACACCGCAGAGCTCCGCCTGTGCAGGGCGCTGCCTCTGCGCGTTATTCTAAAAGTTCTTTGGTGTGGGCCTTTTTTGAGACGAGTGCATCAGATCGCACTGCTGCTATTTGCAACATATGTCTCAAGCGTATCTCGCGTGGCCAAAACATCAGCCGCTTGGGCACCACATGCTTGACCAGACATATGTTGACCTGCCATGCAGCTCGTTGGCAAGCATACCTCAAAGACCCACACCAAAGAACAAAGCAGACCTCTCCTTGCTCCTCATCAGCTGGCATCTCCAACCCCACTAGACCTTCAGTCCTCTCTGAAACCTGCTCTGAGAGGAATGAAGGTGTAGAATTAGGTGTGTCACAGCCAAGTGCTTGCGGGAACTCTGCTAGCGGTACACCCACATCCGATTATAGCAGGCAAATGTCCCTGCCCCAGCTGCTGGACCGGCGAAAGAAGTTCACTCCCAGCCATCCACATGCCCAGCGGTTGAATGCTAGCTTGGCTAAATTGCTAGCACTTCAACTGCTGCCTTTTCAGTTGGTAGACTCGACCCCCTTCCGTGAGTTTGTACAATGTGCGGTTCCTCAGTGGCAGGTCCCCAAACGCCACTTTTTCTCACGGAAGGCGATTCCGGCTCTCTACCGGCATGTGGAAGGCAATGTCCTTGCCTCGATGGACAGGGCGGTCAGCGGTAATGTGCATATTACCGCTGACTCATGGTCCAGCAGGCATGGACAGGGACGTTACCTGTCTTTCACGGCCCATTGGGTCACTCTTCTGGCTGCTGGGAAGGATGCAGGACAAGGTGCAGTAGTGTTGGAGGTTGTTACGCCACCACGCCTCCAAAATGCTACTATTGGTTGTGACACACCTCTCTCCTCCACCCCCTCCTCTTCTTCTTCCTCCATGGCCTCTTCCAGTGCTCTGTCCTCAGAATCAGCGGTGCTTCGTAGGCGTTCCAGGGGTTACGCAAGTACGCAGGCAAAACGATGCCATGCCATGCTTGCGCTGGTTTGTTTGGGGGACAGGAGCCACACTGGGGCGGATGTTTTGTCAGTTCTGCAGGGGCAGGCCGAGAGGTGGTTGACGCCACGCCAGCTTAAGCCAGGAATGGTGGTTTGTGACAATGGCACCAACCTCTTCTCCGCCCTCCGACAGGGACAACTGACCCATGTGCCCTGTGTAGCTCATGTCCTTAACCTGGTGGTGCAGCGGTTCTTGGGCAGGTACCCCGGCTTACAGGATGTCCTGAAGCAGGCCAGGAAAGTCTGTGTGCATTTCCGCCGATCATTTAATGCCTGTGCTCGGCTGGCTGAGCTCCAAAAGGAGTTGAACCTGCCCAAGAACCGCCTTATATGTGACATGCCCACCAGATGGAACTCAACGTTGGCCATGCTGCAGTGGCTGCACACGCAGCAGAGGGCCATCAATGAGTACCTGTGCGACTACGGCACCAGGACAGGGTCAGAGGAGCTCGGTTTTTTCTCACCACGCCAGTGGGGCATGATCAGGGATGCATGCACTGTCCTGTCACCGTTTGAGGAGGCCACAAGGATGGTGAGCAGTGACAGTGCATGCATCAGTGACACTGTACCTCTTGTCCACCTCTTGGAGCATACGCTGCGTGGAATAATGGACAGGGCACTTGAGGCAGAACAGAGGCAGGAAGAGGAGGACTTCCTTGCCTCTCAAGGCCCCCTTTATCCAGACAGTGTTCCTGCTGTGCCACCCATCACACAGGAAGAGGATGAGGAGGAGGAAGAGGAGGAGGAGGATGATTGTGTCAGCATGGAGGTGGAGGCTGGCACTCAGCATCAGCAGCAGCAGCAGCAGCAGTCTTGTAGGGAAGATTTACAGTCCCAAGAAAAACGTGGACTTGTACGTGGCTGGGAGGAGGTAGCTGCGGATCATGTTGTCCTTAGTGACCCAGAGGACTCCGGACCGAATGCCTCAGCTAACCTACGCTGCATGGCCTCCCTGATCCTGCAAAGCCTGCAGAAGGATCCTCATATTCTTCGAATCAAGGAGAGGGACCATTACTGGCTGGCCACTCTCCTTGATCCACGGTACAAGGGTAAGGTTGCCGACCTTATCTTGCCATCGCAGAGGGAGCAGAGGATGAGACATCTTCGGGAGGCCTTGCAGAAAGGTCTGTGCAACGCGTTCCCAGAGACTGGGAGGTTACAAACTCCTGGTCCTGGACAACGTGTTGCTGAGGCATCGGTCAGAAGGAGCGGTGGAGAAGGTGGCCGTCTGACTGATGCTTTCAGACATTTTTTTAGTCCGCAGCCCCAAGGTATAATCGGTTCCAGCACCCATCGCCAGGGTCTGATTTACATGGTGCAGGAATACCTAGGGGCAAGGTCAGACTTGGACACCTTTCCCACCGAAAATCCTCTGGCTTACTGGGTCTTGAGGATGGATCACTGGCCAGAGCTTGCACAGTATGCAATTGAGCTACTGGCCTGTCCTGCATCCAGCGTTCTTTCGGAACGCACCTTCAGTGCTGCTGGTGGCTTTGTTACCGATCACAGGGTGTGCCTGTCCACCGAATCAGTTGATCGACTGACCTTCATCAAGATGAATCAGTCTTGGGTCACCCACAGCTACCAAGCACCTGAAGCTGATGTAACAGAATAATTTGTTTTGAAATATCACATCCCTTCAAGACTGCCTATGCTGATGGTGATTGACTGTCCTGTTATGTTGATTGTCTATCCTCTTCCTCCTCCACTGATATGTTGGAAGAACATTTCTGGTTCTGGGTGATGCCATCAGCCCAATTTTTCTGCCCCTGTTTAACAGGGGCGTTTAAGTACAATTTTTGATGCAATGCTTTGCAGCAGGGCTAATTCCTGCAATCAAACAAGAGTATATGGGAGAGGTTGCAGTGTCGTGGCACCAGCACCAGTGCCTAAGGCCCAATTTTTCTGCCCCTGTTTAACAGGGGCGTTTAAGTACGATTTTTGATGCAATGCTTTGCAGCAGGGCTAATTCCTGCAATAAAACAAGAGTATATGGCAGAGGTTGCAGTGTGATGGCACCAGCACCAGTGCCTAAGGCCCAATTTTTCTGCCCCTGTTTAACAGGGGCGTTTAATTACAATTTTTGATGCAATGCTTTGCAGCAGGGCTAATTCCTGCAATAAAACTAGAGTATATGGAAGAGGTTGCAGTGTGGTGGCACCAGCACCAGTGCCTAAGGCCCAATTTTTCTGCCCCTGTTTAACAGGGGCGTTTAATTACAATTTTTGATGCAATGCTTTGCAGCAGGGCTAATTCCTGCAATAAAACAAGAGTATATGGCAGAGGTTGCAGTGTGGTGGCACCAGCACCAGTGCCTAAGGCCCAATTTTTCTGCCCCTGTTTAACAGGGGCGTTTAATTACAATTTTTGATGCAATGCTTTGCAGCAGGGCTAATTCCTGCAATAAAACTAGAGTATATGGCAGAGGTTGCAGTGTGATGGCACCAGCACCAGTGCCTAAGGCCCAATTTTTCTGCCCCTGTTAAACAGGGGCGTTTAAGTACAATTTTTGATGCAATGCTTTGCAGCAGGGCTAATTCCTGCAATAAAACTAGAGTATATGGGAGAGGTTGCAGTATCGTGGCACCAGCACCAGTGCCTAAGGCCTAATTTTTCTGCCCCTGTTTAACAGGGGCGTTTAATTACAATTTTTGATGCAATGCTTTGCAGCAGGGCTAATTCCTGCAATAAAACTAGAGTATATGGCAGAGGTTGCAGTGTGATGGCACCAGCACCAGTGCCTAAGGCCCAATTTTTCTGCCCCTGTTTAACAGGGGCGTTTAAGTACAATTTTTGATGCAATGCTTTTTAGCAGGGCTAATTCCTGCAATAAAACTAGAGTATATGGCAGAGGTTGCAGTGTGGTGGCACCAGCACCAGTGCCTAAGGCCAAATTTTTCTGCCCCTGTTTAACAGGGACATGTAATTACAATTCTTGATATAATATTTCACAGGAGGGCCCCTTCCTGTGCCCACCCAGAGTAACAGTGAGGACTTATAGTGTTGTGGCACCAGCACCACAACCACCAAAGGTCAATTTTTCTACCACTGTTCAACAATGGCATGTAATTACAATTCTTGATATAATCATTCACAGCAGGGCACTCCAGCGCCCACCAAGAGTCACTTTGAGGGATTACAATGTTGTGGCAAAACCAACACCTTGTTCCGCCATTTCTGCAGAGCATATAGGGCAGGCCCCTACTTTCAAACATCCAATTTACAAACATCTCCTACTTGCAAACGGAAGGAGACAACAGCAAGTGAGATGAAAAAAGATGGACGACAAAACAAATTATACAGGGGTGATAACCCTTCCCTATGTTTTCCAAAAAGCTTAAAAATAGTTTTTTTGACTGGAGCTACACTTTAAAAATGTACCAGTTGAAAATTACAAACAGATTCAACTTAACACAACAAACGTACACAGTCCCTGTCTTGTTTGCACCGCCTGTATACTGCTGTTCTGAGTATATAGGGCCTGGGGGCCACACGCATTTCCTTTTTTAAATATGGGTACAGGGTTCCCCTTAATATGCGTACAAGACCCAAATAGGCTGGTAATGGGCAGGGAGGGCTACCCATGCCATTTTTCTCAATGATTTTCAACCATATTGCAGGAACCAGATATAACATTAAAACCGCAAGCAGTTTTAAATGGTGTTATTTCCGTTTAATGTAATTTTGTGCAGGGACTGTTTTAAACACGGGAAACACGTGACACTTCACAGGCATACTACAGACACCCCCCAGGCACCATATTTAAAGGAATATTTCACTTTTTTTTTCACTTTAATCATCATTAAAATCCGTGCTCCCGCTAAAACGGCCATTTTTAAAAACATTTTAGGCATTGACCCATGTCCCCTGGGGCAGGAGCCAGGTCCCCAAACCCTTTTTAGGACAGTATCTTGCATATTAGCTGTTAAAATTAGCACTTTTAATTTCGAACGTTCGAGTCCCATAGACTTCAATGGGGTTCTAACGTTCGTACGAATTTGGGGTCCGTTCGAAAGTTCTGGTGCGAACCGAACCAGGGGGTGTTCGGCTCATCCCTAGCTGCTATCTATAGAAATGTTCTCATGGTTATTTTTACATGTATATATAGCAAGACTGTGGAGTTTGACCTAGCTTAGGCTTGCATTGGTTTTAGATAGGATAATAGCATCTGTTCAAGAATACATATACTCTTCTAGTAAAAATTTGAAAAATGATCTGCATTTGGACCCACCCACATCGACTCCCAGAACTGCTACAAGCGACTCCCATAGCCTGCCCTGAAACTACAGAGGCTCAAAGCAGGATGGGACATGTCAGGACTGGTAAAGGAAGGAAACACAAAGTCAGGGAACTTTGCAGTTCAGCCAGGAGAAGGAGTGATATCACAAACACCCAAACTTGCTTTTTACAGCTAAATAAGGTAAGATACAGATAAAATGACAGTCGGGTTGTGATTCATTTACATGCACAATGCATCTGTTGTTTTGGGAAGGAAAATCTGGAGTTCTGATTTAATGAAGCTGTAGATTTGGAAATATTCAAAATGACTTTTAAAATTGCATTAATATTCTAAAGCTTTTATGAAATTTTGGTAATTGGGTTTACATATACCGGTACTTTAAGCCATGAAGACAGAGGGAAATTAACTTGTTACAAGTTAAGTTATTCTTTATTATTTTTTATATGTATTATATGTATAACACCTATACATATGAATGCACAAGGGGACAGATTTACTATTGCTGTAGCAAAGTTGCCAGGGCTGTGCTATGTTGTGGACGCCCAAATGGACGTGCTGAAGTATTTATGAAACTCTAAATGACTGTCACTAATCCAACATAACAGTTTAGTGTAGGATGGTGGTTCAGAATGGGCTTCCCAAGATTTTCCAGCTAGGTACTGATGGGCACTTTTTGAAACTGATTTTAAATGCGGACTGATTATGTTTAAAAGAGAAGATTAATAGCTTTGTGAAAATGACAGTACTTTTTAGTATGAAAACAAGATTAATGGACCTGAATTCAACAGAGTACTGACCAAAAGCAAGATGGCATGGTGGCCACAATGAATGGTAGCCAGGCAGTGATCTTACTGCTTGCCATTAATCTGTAACTAGATTTTTTGTTCAATGTCTGTTGTTCCGGCACTGTGAAAGAAGGCATTATGGTGCACATACATTTGCTTGAGGTGAAGGCTTGAGGCACATACATTATAACAAAACTGACATGAACAATTATTAAAGGCTGCCATTTACTGCTTTCTTTTTGTAACAGCTTTACGTGAGGCTATTATTCTGATGCTTTGGCAGCAATTTGTTTAATTATTGATTGGCAACAAATTTAGAACTATTTTTTCTATACAAATATATCAGCCCCCCCCATAATCTGGAGTATTTCAGTGTTTCTACCTTATGCACAGAATTATTCAAATATTGTCCAGCTGCCCTACTTTTTAATAAAATAATTATTATTTTTAGGAAGGGTGATGTGCTGTTTTCTGGATGCTGTGTTCACCACCTTGCTGACTCACACAATAGCCTTCATCCTCCTGCATTGCATAGCAAAGCATAGAGCTAGAGCCAACCATTGATGATATCACCAAAAAGAGGAATATTTAATAAGGATAATTTTTTTTTTTTTTTGTGTGGACATGTCTGTCATGAGTACTTCATTGTAGTATATGGATAAGCAGACCCTATCCACCCTAGCCTTAAAAATGATATCCAAGTATGTTTCAAGACAAGTTTTGTTTTTCTCTCAAACAGAAACTCAAACACCTATTAGCTTTTTATTTTTGTCTGTTTCCCTGAAAAAGTTATATTTTTGGTAAAATGTGATCCCAAGGGCAGGAAGCCAAAATAAATATTTATAACTGAGCCCCAGATGAAATTAAAACCTGACAGGAGTCCTTACCTTTCCCTACTCTATCCAAAACTAATATAAAATGTAAATATCAGTCTCATTAGATTGGTGTTATGTCACTTACCTTAAGAAATAAGGTTTTGAACCTTGTGCTACTGACCATCCCATTTTGATCTTTGACTACTTTCTGAATTCTCTTAACCTCAGTTCATTAACATAAATTTGTAAAATATCACTTTGTAAATGTATCAAGCCCTAGTTATTTAGTAAATTACAGAGGGAGAAGAGGACATTGCTATATGAGGTATATTTACAGTAACTTTCTTGTTATGGCCCCTTCTGAGAATAATTATTTTGCTATGCAACCTGTTGAATTGTATCTGCTTAATTAGTAAGACAGAGTGCTTTAATAGTAGAAGAGCATATCTGATAACTGGCAGCTTTCATTACTGTGTTCTCTTTGTGTCTTTTTTCTTTCCCAGTAGCTCTCTTTCCTCTACCATTATTTAAGTTTGAGTTACACGGGCTGTGTGAATTTCCTTCTGCTAGTTAAGTGCAATGCACATTTGGGCAGCTGTTCATTTGCAAGGTGTGATAGTATTTGGTGTTAATAGGATGTGGGAATGGTGGCCTTTATGCCATACTTTCTCTTACTTTTAATAATATTTTGTGTGCCTACACAAAAGTCTATATATAATTACAATGTTAGATACTGTAGGTCTAAATTAAGGACTTATCAAACATATGTGTCTTTATTTACTTTTTACAATTTACTAGATAGGCTGATTAGGTAATGCCTATACTTTACAGAAACCTCATCTGAAGTTACAGAGCTGGGCACACTGTAAGTTAACTTTTAAAATGTTTATGTATATGATCTAAATTACCACACAACAGTAAAATCTGGAATATGTTTGCGCTACAATTAGTCTGCAAGGTTGATAACTGAATAAAACCAAGTAGCAAAGAAATTGATAAGTAAGATAGGCTAAGATTGACATTTGGGCCTTCTTTCCCTGTCAATGGTTATTTGGGAAGCAGTGGATACTGGCACCTGCAGCATTTATAGCTAACAGTTACATTACTAGGCCCTATTAATTTGCTGGCTAGTAATCAAAGGGGCAGAGATAGTAGCTGAATAGCTGCCCAAATATGGCCACATGACCCTGCCCCATTGTTTACATTTTACGTGAAAACTCAGGGAGTTGTCCTTAGCACACACTAGTCATCAGGAGCAGATTGTGTTGGAGGTCAGCTGTTTTTTATTTTGGCTGGTTGATGGCCATTGTTCATCATTATTGATGTGGATCTGCATCTCTTGATAACATGAATGATGCCCATGACCATATTTAGTCAGTAATGTCAGCCGATATCTCCGCGCCTTTATTTACTTTGCAAATGACAATTGAAAGGCTACCCTAGTCATCTGGAGCAGATTGTTTTGGCAGTTGGCAAGTTTTTTTCTCCTTTGGCTGATAAGAGGTTTTTATTCCTCATCATTGACATGGACCTGCATCATTGGATGACGTGACTGCTTATGCATTTACATTGTGAGACATTTTTTTAAATTTGTTAAAAAAGAATTGTGTGTGTATTTATATACTTTTTACTGTTTACTAGATAGGTCATTTAATGATATTCATATACTCTACAAAAACCTCATCTAAGAGGCAGTACCAGAGCCAGGCAGACTCCAGCCCCACAGCCACCCATGTGTCAGAGACAGAGGAGGCTGACACCAAAGCATGTAAGTTCACTTTTACAAATTTTTATGTGGGTGGGGGGAGTTACATTATCACTTAACAGTAACATTTTGAATGTCTCTGCTCTTTAAGTAATCTGCAAGGGAGAACACTGAGATAAACCAAGTAGCACAGAGATTGTCTCCTAAAAAAAAGCAGTTAAGACTGAAATTTTGGCCTGATACTTTGCTACAAAGTAAAGTAGTGAGTGTACAGCTTGTATGTAAATATGCTGTTCCCTCAAAATAACTCAACCCACAGCCATTAATGTCTAAACTGCTGGCAACAAAATTAGGTACACCCCTAAAGGTTGTAAAGGCTCATTCTTACTGAGCCCCATCTCAATCCAGTGATATTCACAAGAGCCTCAGCTCTCCAGGGGTTCTCTCTTCTCAGTTGCTGAGGCAGCCATTGGCTCCCACTACTGCCAATTACAGCAAATGAGCCAATGAGGAGAAAGAGAGGGCGAGGCCAAGACATGGCTCTGTGTGTGAATGGATGAACAGAGCCATGGCTCAGGAATGAGCCTGCTTGGGTGTCCCCAGAGCAAGCACCTTGCTCTGGGGGCACCCATGCAGGCTTTCTCCTGAGCCTGGCCCTTGGCAGGAGACAGGGGCCAGAAGCTCCGCCGGGGAACCCAAGAAGAGGAGAGTCTAGGCTGCTCTGTACAAAACCACTACACATAGTAGGTAATTATAACACAGTTGTTATTTTATTTTTTTAAACAAAACTTTATAATCACTTTAATGGCCCACTGCAACTGTTATGGTAACTTCTTCCCAGATTATCTTCCTTGCCCACCCTCCTCTCCCTTGAAGGGGTCTGAGAGTACATGACCCCCCCCCCCCCCTCCATGAGGGCATTGTTCTGCTTGTAAGAGAAGCAATGGTTCAAGCTTCTGGAGGCTCTGCCCCCCCCTTGGCAGCCCCCCTCCCCTGGCCTTACTGGGTAATTTTAAGGGGTTACAGTCTGTATTTAATTGTCATATCCACCAAAAACATCTGCCTTCGATGTACCCCACTGGCCTAACTTCCGTAACATTCCCGAGTGTTATCTCCCCCTGAGAATAGGCTAGGGAAGAGACATGTGTGTGCTTGCAGTCTAGTGCATTTTTTTTTGGTCCCATGGGGGGGGGGGGGGGGGTCTGAAATAATATCCAATGTCATTAGTGTATTAATGAGCTGTGTTTGTTTAATCATGTAGGAAGTGGGAAATTAAACAATCACCAAATATTCATAAATACAACTCTGTGACTCTGTGTGAAAGGATGAAAGTATTGTTTGCACACATTAAGTAGACCTAGATGTCAACATGTTATGTTTGCTTTGTCAGTTGTTGACAAGGAAGCCCTCTGAAAAGGCTTAACTTCAATCCAGATCCATAGCCGGCACATGGCCTGGGTGGGGGCAGTGAGCATGTGCACACCTACATATTCTTGTGGCACCATCAACTTTTTTTTCAAGCACAGCAGATAAACACCATTTCTATGGTAAATCAACCCTGAAGGAGTACTATCATGCCTAGTAGGCACTAGGGAGGGCGCACTGCAGATACAGCATAATTATCAAAAAGTTACTTTCAACTGCTGTGAGCTAAGAGCCTAAATAATTTATTCAAATATTTGAGGAGGTTTTTGAGGACCTTTTTCATAGCTCACTTTTTCACTAATATCAATAAGCAGAAAAAAATATATCATTGCATAAGCACAATCTTAACAGCATACCCCTGCACACTAAAGAAAAAAAGTATATATAGAATACCTGTAGTGTACCTGCATTAAAAAATTCAAATGTGGACATCTAACAGGGATTCATTTTACAGAGATTCACAGTTTAATGGGACACCACAAAAACGTAATAATAATGTTACTTTAACCTATAATTCTTGATTATAAGCAGCAGATCAGACACCGACCAGTGATAACATTATGACCACTGATCATAACCCATCAGGGAAGGAAAGACATTGGACCACCAGAGGTATGCTGTGGTATCTGTCACCAAGATGTCAATAGCTATATTCCAAATAGGGTCCTGGGATTCCACTATATATAATAACAGTGCCTAACCAAAAATGTAGACCATACATTGTTAGGTGCTACCACAAAAAACAACTAAGCCAACAAAATAAGAGAAAAAGTGCACCATATTGAAAAGTAAAGTATCAAAATAATAAAACCAAAAATGTGCCCATCCCTGATACTCCTTCCACGCCTCCCTCTAAAAACCCTTACTCCCCCCTCCTCTTGATTAAATGCCATACTACCCTGACACCTCTCCCACTTGTTATATACTGTGTATATATGAATTAACCCATAGGCTCCATTAATAAGTACTCACAAATGTAGGAGGCCTCAATAAACACTAAATATATAACACATACCAAATTCAGGGTTATTTACATATATAATTGTAAGCCAGCGCTACACGGTATAAATGCTTGTAAAATGTATGGAAGGAAAAAAGAACCAGTCCAAAAAAAATGTTATTCATATATTAGCCTCCTGGAAAACAAAAGTCAATGAAATATGTGCATAGTCCCCAAATATGGTACATGTAAATGGGCTGATTTCGGTAACCTTGGACAGTTTTTAAAATCCTTAGCTTGTACCATGTAAACAAATGATATGGCACCCATGTATTGATATCAGTGGTTTTGTCCAGCAATGATACAGAGAAAATGCCAGTTAACTGAGAACTTAATGATCATATCAAATGTATATGGTTGGCTCTATACTGCATGTCTAATAACTACTAATCCAGCCTTTGTCATGTATCATATGTGAAAACACTCTGTGTAGATGGTAAATCCACTGAAAGCCTAAGATAAGCTTATATGCAACCAAGCTGCCAGTAGCAGATTCTTTAACCACTTCAGTCCCAGAAGAATTTACCCACTTCCTGACCAGGCGATTTTTTATGATACGGCACTGCGTCATTTTAACTGACAATTGCCCGGTCGTGCAATACTGTACCCAAACAAAATTGACTCATTTTCCCACAAATAGAGCTTTCTTTTGGTGGTATTTGAAGGTGCTTTGGAGGGCTACCCCAAAGCACCCTCCCCATGTTGAGGGCATGTGGCCTGGTATGGTTCAGGAGGCAGGGCGCTCTCTTGTCCCCCCTCTTTTCCTGTGGCCTGCCAGGTTGCGTGCTCAGATAAAGGTCTGGTATGGATTTTTGGGGGGACCCCACGCCACTTTTTTTAATTTGGCGCAGGGTTCCCCTTAATATCCATACCAGACATGAAGGGCCTGGTATGAAATTTGGGGGACCCCCATGCAATTTTTTTTAAATTTTGGTTCAGGGTTCCTCTTAATATTCATACCAGATCCAAAGGACCTGGTAATGGACTGTGGGGGATCCCATGCCGTTTTTTCAATTACTTTTATCTGTATTGCCGGGACCGACAATTCATTATAGCCACTAGTACTTTTAAATGACTTTTTTCCTTTAGAAATGTCATTTTGTACAGGGACTGTTCTAAACACGGGAAAAATGCACTACTTTACAGGCATACTATAGACACCCACCTGGTCAGAAATTTAAAGGAACATTTCACTTTTATTGTTTCACTTTAAGCATTATTAAAATCACTGCTTCCAAAAAAAACTTCAGTTTTTAAAACTTTTTTTGCATTGATACATGTCCCCTGGGGCAGGACCCAGGTCCCCAAACACTTTTTATGACAATACCATGCAAATAAGCCTTTAAAATGAGCACTTTTGATTTCTCCCATAGACAATTCATTATAGCAGCGAGTAGTTTTAAATGACTTTTTTTCCTTTAGAAATGTAATTTTGTGCAGGGACTGTTCTAAACACGGGAAACATGCGCCACTTTACAGGCATACTATAAACACCCCCATGTATGAAATCTAATATTTCACTTTTATTGTTTCACTTTAAGCATTATTAAAATCACTGCTCCCGAATAAACGTCTATTTAAAGTTCCGAATTTTCCCCAAACAGTGCATATTGTTCGGTGTTCGCAGAACATCCGAACAACCAAAGTTCGGCCCGAACTTATGCTCGCACTGAACCATTCACCCATCCCTACTTGACATATTTAGTATTTTTTGTTTATTATTGTAATATTGATATTCATCGCTGCAGATTTTTTTACCTTTTCTGCATCTTATCTCTTTATAGTATGTTGCATAGAGTTGATATTAAGCACTAGCACGTTATAGATATTGCATGTTGAATTGGTTTAACACATTTACAAGTGTACATGTACACATGTAAATGTTGAACAATTAGTTTAAACACATATATACACATGTTATAATTTGTAGTATTCACTATTTCAGCTTATAAAGTTTTTTGTGTGTGAATTAGCACTATTGTTGTCATTTTACACAGCAACAAGAAGCTGTTCCACAAAGACCCTTTCAGGAAGGGCATGCCAGTAGACAACATGGTCCCTCTAGGCGGGCTTTTGTGCCCCTTCACAGGTTAACAAATGTTCCCTCTCATACACGTAGGCATTAGGTAAAAACTTTTGTGCAATGCATATCAGCACTCGCAGAAATGCGTAACACTTGCGCATACACATGCACGCCAGAGTGCTCATGTGCACAGCTATCAGATGTTTGTGCCAAATGGGATATATAAACTAAACTATGTCAGTGATCTGGTTCAGTGTTGCTTTGTCTTTCAGCCTCCTGTCTATCCTGTGACCTGTGTTTCTTTATCCCGATCCCTGTTGCTGACCTGGCTTAGCTGACCACTCTCTGAACACCACCTACATTGACCACGGCTTGTCCTTGACCTCTGCTTCTGTCTGCTTCTTTGGCTTCTCTTCTACAGATTATTATTATTATACAGAATTACACAGATTGGCCCCTGACCCGGCTTGTACCCAGACCATGCCATTGCCTACTCCTCTGTATCTGATCCATCCTGACAGTGTATGACCCGGCTTACCTGACTCTGCTTCCTGACACATCCTGCTGTGCCTGCAGTCCTACAGTCTGCTTCCAGTACATGCCTCATCTGCCGCTGTCACCAATGCCAGCCTGCTTCAGTCTGCCATCCACCAAACTGCCTGCTTCTCTGAAGACGTTTGACAACTCCCCTGCCTGGCGTGAATACCAGCTCTGCTACTCACAAGACTTACAGGCACTCATGCCACTCTGCACCTTCTCTTCACACTACCAGGGGCCCCAAGTCAGAGATGTAAGAGATGCCTTCCTCATCATTTCAGGCTCTGCTACCAGATACATGATTTACCCTGTGCAATGGATGAAATAAGTGGTCCTGGGCAAAATTGCAGATACAAATCATTTAATGCATGTGTTATACAATTCACAACTAAATTGCCTAGCCTAACACTGTTTTAAGCATGAGTCTAGGTCTGCTTTATGGGGAGCTGGACAGTAAAATAATATAAGAGATGCCATTGCCACCTTCTCTTTGGAGTCTAAGTTAACAAGGTTGTCATCCTTTTCCAAACTCTACTACTTGATAACTTATGGAGCAGGGAAAGTTAAATGCCTTTATGTCCTGACACTGCAGTGGCTGCATTTGGCTTAGTAAGTAGTAAAACAAAGGTGGGCATTATGATCCCATTGAGAACATCTATGAAATGGTGTACATTTTCACATGACTCTATCATCAGCGAATAAGTGTTACTTAACAGAGTACTTAAACTGCAAATGCCTTTCTTGTGGAAACAGTAAAAATCTGAATTTCAAAGACAATGAACAAATTGCTACTATTTATCTGAATATGACGATTTTATAGTAAGGATGTTTAACTGATTTACTGCATGTAGTGCTACAATGATAAGTGATATTATTATGAAGAAATACATCAATAGATGAATAGCTCCTTCATCTTGTATGTCTTAATGGACTGTAAAATGCAATCTTTTTTCCGATGCATGCTTTACTTTGAAATCAGCATTATATACAGATAATTATACATAAACAGGAATTTTGGACATGATTGAGTCTTTGTGTAAGTAAATACATAAGGTTGCAGTATAGAGATAGGCAGCCAATGTTATTCATCTAGGGTTCAGCTGTCATGGTATGTCAGGTAGGCAGATGGTATTTTTTATGAAATGTATTATTAAATTAATAAAATGAACAATGTGCTTGATAATATTTTAAAGGCATGAGAGAAACATGTGGCCTGCCATTTCCGACCTTGACTGCTTGGCTTCCATGATCATTTTGCTTCAACACTTTCTCATACAATAACCTCCATAAGATTGTGTCGAGTGAGGCCAGAGTGAAGTTAAATCAGAAATCCTGTATAGTTGTTCCAGGTCAGGGACTTAGAAAGTATTGATAAAGCCAGATATCAGAAAAGTTTTCACAGAGAGGTCATGAATGACAGCACTTGATATGAATTAGCATCACTAGCTCTGTGCATTGAACTACCAGAGGAAACAGGAAGCTGTAAATTAGGACCAAGTAGTGCAGTCATCTTCTTGTCATGGGTGTGTAAATCAAAATGCTGTGACAACAATTTACAAATCACCAGTATTTATTGATGCTATAATTAGCCAAAGTAACCGATTAGAAACTAGCTGGCTTCACTACTAAAGGTTTCAGGAAATAATATGGACGCACACAACACTACAATATGTAGTGCATACATTGCTTCTAGGGTAAAATCATTGGGGTAGATTTACTAAAATTGTGGAGATCAAAATCTGGTGCAGCTGTGCATGATAGCCAATCAGCTTCTAACTTTAGCTTGTTCAATTAAGCTTTGACAAAAAAACCTTGAACCTGATTGGTTTCTATGCAGAGCTGCACCAGGTTTTTCACTTTCCAGTTTTAATAAATCAATCCCATTTTGTTTTGATTTTATATTCTTTTATTTTTTCCTTGCAGTATTTCATGCTACTGTACAAACACTTTAAAAAGAAACCTAAAACTATGAATTAAGGCAATCTTAAAGCAGTTGGAAAAATAATTTTATAAGCTATGATTGAAGTGATGTTTTCAGCACTTTGCAGTGTGTAAGGGATCTTCCCGGGGTAGGGTGTGTTTGGACACAGTTCACAGCAGACTTGGAATTTATAAAGCAGATCTTGGCGTTTATTCGTGGTACAAACAGTCCAGCAAACAAAATATACAGCAACACCGTGCTTTCTAAGTACAACAAAAATAAAAGTCCTAGCCCGGCTGGGCGCTTACTAACAGGTTCTGCTCACCTATCTGACACTTACAAACACAGCGTCTTTCGCCTGGATATCGCAGGGTCAGTTTTAGCTCCAGCAGTGGCTGTGCTTGCAGCTTCCTTCAACACACAGATTGTTCATTCCCTGGCTGAGAGCAACCACCTGCAGACCCTGCAGTGCCTTTAGCTTCCCAGGCTAATTAGGATCAAAGCTCACCTGATCCCAAACCCAGAACTGGATCGGGGGATGTGGAATGACAGGTCCCTCTACCAAACCTACCTGCCATTCCATATAAACCCAGGCCCGGCAAAATTAAATAACAACTCAGCAGCATATCGCTGCTGAGAAACTGATCCATCCTGGATTTACCATCTCACACTGTGTAGCAACCTAGGTGAGATGTACACCCCCTCGATCACTTCTCCAGTGACATGTCTACATATCCCCCCCCTCTTTTTCAGACCGGAGGGCTGAGCCTTTTGTCCCCACAGACAACTTACCCTTGACAATGCGTCAGCATTTGCCTGTAATTTCCCTGGCCTGTGTTCCACAGTGAAATTAAAGTTTTGTAGGGAGAGAAACCATCTAGTCACTCTTGCATTTCTCTCCTTGTTTAACTTCATCCATGTTAGGGGGGCATGGTCTGTCACCAACTTGAATTTCCTGCCTAGCAAGTAATACTTTAACGATTCTAGGGCCCACTTTACTGCCAAACATTCTCGCTCCACAATGGCATAATTTTTCTCGGCCGGGGTTAGTTTTCTACTCAAGTACGTCACTGGATGCTCCTCACCATTCACTACTTGTGAGAGTACTGCACCTAAGCCTGTGTTAGAGGCATCTGTCTGGACCAGAAATTCTCGCCTGAAATCGGGGGTAACTAAGACAGGTGGTTGGCACAAGGCCGACTTAAGGCTTTGGAAAGCCTTCTCGGCCTCTGGGGTCCACGTGACCATTGCTGTCTTTCCGCCCTTTGTCAAGTCAGTTAGTGGAGCAGCAACTGAGGCAAAGTTCGGCACAAATCTACGGTAATACCCCGTAATACCCAGGAAAGCTCTAACCTGTTTCTTTGTCAGGGGTCTAGGCCAATTCTGTATTGCCTCAATTTTATTTAGCTGTGGCTTAATCAACCCTCTCCCAATAATGTAGCCTAGATATTTGGCCTCTTCTAGGGCTAGAGCACACTTCTCGGCATTTATGGTCAACCCCGCATCACTTATGGCATCCAACACGGCCTGTACCTTACAGAGGTGACTTTCCCAATCAGGGCTAAAAATGACCACATCATCGAGGTAGGCAGCTGAGTAATCACGATGTGGTCGCAGAATCAAGTCCATCAACCTCTGGAAAGTTGCAGGCGCTCCATGTAACCCGAATGGCATCACTACATACTGGAATAGCCCATCAGGGGTGGAGAATGCAGTTTTCTCTTTAGCCTCACCAGAAAGTGGAATCTGCCAGTAGCCCTTTGTGAGATCGAGGGTGGTTATGTACCTGGCGTTACCCAACTTCTCAATCAACTCATCTACCCTGGGCATAGGATACGCATCGAACTTGGAGATCTCATTCAACTTTCTGAAATCGTTACAGAACCTCCAAGTTCCATTGGGCTTTGGGATTAGCACAATTGGGCTGGACCATTCACTCTGTGACACCTCAATTACCCCCAGAGCAAGCATACGTTTTACCTCGGCAGATACGGCTTCCCTACGTGCCTCGGGTATCCTATAGGGCTTAAGGTTTACTCTGCTTCTAGGCTCAGTTTCAATGTGATGATGGATGAGGTGTGTACGCCCTGGAAGGTCAGAGAACTTGTTTTTGTTTTTCTGTAAAAATTCCTGAGCCTCCTGTTTCTGTGACACTGATAGAGTATCACCTACCTTGACTGGAGGGATTGGTGGTGACAAATTATTAACAGTATTTGTCGCCACCAAGGATTCCCTGTCTTTCCAGGGCTTGATCAAGTTTATGTGATAAACTTGGAAAGGCTTCCTTCTACCTGGTTGGTGCACCTTGTAGTTCACCTCACTGACCTTTTCAACAATTTCATAGGGACCTTGCCACTTCGCCAAGAATTTACTCTCAACAGTGGGGACTAGTATAAGGACCCTATCGCCTGGGTTGAATGTCCTGATTCTTGCGGACCGGTTGTAAATTCTACTTTGGGCCTCTTGAGCCCTCTGGAGGTGTTCCCTTACCAGGGGCATTACAGTGGCTATACGGTCCTGCATTTGTGCTACATGCTCAATAACACTCTTGTATGGGGTGGACTCATTCTCCCATGTCTCTTTTGCAATGTCTAGTAGACCCCTAGGGTGATGACCATAGACCAACTCGAATGGTGAGAACCCTGTGGACGCTTGGGGCACCTCCCTAATAGCAAACATGAGGTAGGGTAATAAATGATCCCAGTCACGCCCATCTTTTGCCACCACTTTCTTCAACATATGTTTCAAAGTTTTATTAAATCTCTCCACCAATCCGTCCGTCTGGGGGTGGTATACAGAGGTACGGATGTGTGAGATTTTAAATAGTCTGCATAATTCCTTCATTACTTTCGACATAAATGGCGTACCTTGGTCAGTTAGGATTTCTTTGGGGATCCCAGTCCTAGAGAACATATAAAACAACTCACGTGCAATTGTTTTAGATGCAGTGTTTCTTAAGGGTACAGCCTCAGGATAGCGGGTCGCATAATCCAGGACTACCAAAATATACTGGTGTCCTCTAGCTGACTTTACAATGGGACCCACTAAATCCATGGCAATACGCTCAAAAGGCACCTCTATAATAGGGAGCGAAACCAAAGGACTGCGAAAATGTGACACTGGGGCACTAACCTGACATGTGGGGCACGACTCACAGTATTTTTTAATGTCATCATATATGGCCGGCCAAAAAAACCTCTGGAGAACCCTCTCTCGCGTTTTGTCAGTCCCCAAGTGTCCCCCAAGAACATGGTTATGTGCCATGTCAAGCACCTGATGCCGGTACGGCTTAGGTACCAGAAGCTGTTCCACAATCTCATCCTTAACCTTATTGACTCTATAGAAAAGATCATTAGTCACCGAAAAATGTGGAAATCTTTTTTCAGCATCTGGTTCCTGAGGTACCCCATTCATAACAGCAACCTGCTCTCTCGCATTTTTGAGAGTGGGGTCCTGTAATTGTGCAGCCCCAAAATTATCGCTAGACACCTCTAAGTCTAGTATATTTTGCTCAGTGGGAGGAGCCTCCTCCTCCCCAGCCAGGACCTGCAAAGGAAAACAATCATTTTCATCCTGTACACTTTTATCATTCACAGTGGACAAGGCAACCCCCTTAGAGGTATCCTCACTCCTTTTGGGGATTTTTCTTTTTTCCCAGAGAGCCCAGAATAAAGGAAAATCGCGCCCCAATATTACATTATGCATGAGGTTTTTAACCACACCCACTTCATATTGTACGGTGCCTTGTTCAGTCCCGACTTTAGCCAGCACTATAGGGTACACTTTTGTATCACCATGTATACACACAACGCTCATATGCTTTTTAGACTCTAAGTCCCCAGTCACCAGGCTAGCATGCACCAAGGTTACGAGGCTTCCTGAGTCCATTAACGCTTTAACAGGAAAGTCATTGATTGTGATGTCGCAGATTTGCGGTTCAGTCTCTAGTCCAGGAACTGCAGCACAAGATGGTTCCGCAAATAGCGACTGACGCCGGCTAGTGTCACATTCCATGGGTTCAGAGGTAAGAGGGCAATGGGCCGACACGTGTCCCGCCTCATGGCATCTCCAACACTGGATAGGGCCTGGTCTCTTTGGCAAGGAGTCCTTTTCAGAGCCCCTTAGCCACCCGGGACCATCACCAGTCTTTTGTCCCTGAGACACCACTTGAGCCCTTTTCCCTCCATCAGCACCCCTCCACACTCCCCCAATAGATGGAAGTCTCTTACCAGCTGACGGCACAGATCTGGCGCTCCGGGGAGGTGAAGATTCTGCAGGAACATCACGGAGGTAGTCCTCAGTCGCCTGGAACCTCTCCACAAGGTTGACAAGTTCGTTGGCATTCTTAGGATCACCTTGTCCCACCCAGCGTTGCAGGTCAGTAGGAAGTGCTCGGAGGTAGCGATCCATCACGACCTTCTCTAGGATTTGTGCAGGAGTAGAAGTGTCTGGCTCCAACCACTTTCTTGCCAAATGGATTAGGTCATACATCTGGGACCTCGCTGATTTGTCCAGACTGTAGCTCCAGTTGCGTACCCTCCGGGCACGGACTGCAGTAGTAACTCCTAGTCGGGCAAGTATCTCCTCTTTTAGCCGAGTATAGTCCTTAACCTCTTGCTCACTGAGGTCATAGTAGGCCTTTTGAGGTTCACCTGTTAAATAGGGCGCAATTACCTCTGCCCACTCAGCGGCTGGTAACTTCTCTCGCTCAGCCACGCGCTCAAATACTGTTAGATAGGCTTCAACATCGTCCTCAGCAGTCATCTTTTGCAGCGCTTTCTGCACAGTCCTTCTCCCAAAAAAAATCTCTGGAGCGGCTCCCATCACCACAGGCGCCTCTCGATTTGCTATCAGGTGCTCGATAAGTTGTTGTTGTGCAGCCATGGACTGTTCATGTCGTCTATTGGCCTCTGTCTGAGCCTGCTGTTGTTGCAAACTCACTTGCATAAACTGCTTCAGCATCTCCTCCATGTTGCTGGACTGTTCTTGGAGTGTAGTTGCAGCTTTCACCCAGGACATCAGCAGCTGTAGCCAAGTCTGTCCACACCGTTGCCCCTAGCAACCGCGTTGCCCGCTACCTCCACCAATTGTAAGGGATCTTCCCGGGGTAGGGTGTGTTTGGACACAGTTCACAGCAGACTTGGAATTTATAAAGCAGATCTTGGCGTTTATTCGTGGTACAAACAGTCCAGCAAACAAAATATACAGCAACACCGTGCTTTCTAAGTACAACAAAAATAAAAGTCCTAGCCCGGCTGGGCGCTTACTAACAGGTTCTGCTCACCTATCTGACACTTACAAACACAGCGTCTTTCGCCTGGATATCGCAGGGTGAGTTTTAGCTCCAGCAGTGGCTGTGCTTGCAGCTTCCTTCAACACACAGATTGTTCATTCCCTGGCTGAGAGCAACCACCTGCAGACCCTGCAGTGCCTTTAGCTTCCCAGGCTAATTAGGATCAAAGCTCACCTGATCCCAAACCCAGAACTGGATCGGGGGATGTGGAATGACAGGTCCCTCTACCAAACCTACCTGCCATTCCATATAAACCCAGGCCCGGCAAAATTAAATAACAACTCAGCAGCATATCGCTGCTGAGAAACTGATCCATCCTGGATTTACCATCTCACACTGTGTAGCAACCTAGGTGAGATGTACACCCCCTCGATCACTTCTCCAGTGACATGTCTACAAGTGATAATGATCAACATTTGTCTTGAAATACAGATAGCTGAAACTTACAGTAGCTCCTTGTGCATTCAGCTTAGATATGTTTATGCCTAATATGCTTGCTCTAAGCTAATCTTGCTGTAGTATTAAGGCTATAATAAGAGAATAGCATGCAACAGCACAATGGGTGTAAGACTAATGAATTATGTTAAGGCATTCTAAAGAGTTTGGTATTGTGTTCTACAGTAGATATTTAATCAGTAAAAGAAACCTATTAATATACAGAGGATAAAAAGATCTGTGTGATAAATAATAAGATGACTAATTTGTTAAGGCGTTAACTTTGCAAATATGATGGGCTCATATACTTTCTCATACTTTTCTATTTTTACATTATTACTGCCATGTTTTCTTACTGATAAGCCTTTCAGTGAACATCATGTGTAAAATGACACTTCAATTTTTATAGCTCATTAGGTTCAATATGCTAGCGGCTTACTGATTACTGCTGTAATAGTTTGGCAAAGTCAGCCACTGTTTTCTCAGTAGATATATCAATTTGACCTTTGCCATTTTATTTATTTTTTAAATATATCAAGTAAAGTCCAACTTTAAGGTGGCTACCTTCAACATGGCCGGGCGTGTCTGAGGAGAGTTCTGCCAGCCACTCATAAAATCTGCATCAATTCTGCATATTACTAGCAGCTGTCACTTCACAAAATGCTTCTTTGAGGTGCCCAGACATTATACAAGCACTGTAGACTTTTATTATGAGCAAGGCTACCCCCTCTACCCCAGCGGATCGTATTAAAGAATTTGCCTGCATGGAAAGAAAATATGGCTTCAGCAGCCCTCCTCAATTGTGGAGCAGCATGGTGGCAGCTACCGGAGCTACCCCAAAAGTCAGCACATCGGAGAAGATGGATAAGCTGACCCTGGAGCAAGTACATGCCCAGTTTCTTGAAGTGATCACTTCCAGTAGCACCTCCATGACAGGCAAGATGGAGGAGATCATAGTGGACATAGGCCTCATGAGACATAACTTGCAGCATGTTAGGAAAAGGGTGGCTTAAACTGAGAGGAGAATTTCCACCTTGGAAGATGATTTCTCCCTTTTCCCTGGTCGGGTGACAGCTGCTGAGAAACAAATCTCTTTCTTCTCCCAAAAAGCTGATAACCTTGAAAATTGCCTTAGATGCAACAACCTCAGGATTGTGGGGCTCCCTGAAATGGCTGAGGGCCAGAACCCTGGAGACTTTGTGGAAATGTGGCTCAAACTACCTTTCCTTATGCCAAGGTTTCTGCTGCCTTTGCTGTTGAGAGGGCTCACAGAGTCCCAGCAGTAAAGATCATGATCTGGTGCTTCGTAAGGCCCAACAGAAAGGCATGATTAACTTTGACTGAGGAAAAAGCACAGAGATGCCAGTCTAAGTGCAGTATAGCAATGAATTTTAAAGAACAAAATGTGCATACATATGATGTATTTGATAGGATTCAAATAGGCATTTCAAGCATGGTTTGCAGAATGTCTGGGAAGGGATTCCTGAACACATTGACACCTCAAGAAGCCTTGGCTGCAGGGGATGGGCCAGTCTTGTCATTCCTCTTATTCTAGGGGGGTATCAGTATTGGTGCACTGCTCGGTCTCATGGCAGTGTGTGAAGGTTCAGGCAGACCCCCATGGGAGGTATGTCTTTATCCAGGCACAGCTACATGCACTCCCATTTGTGATTATGGGTATTTACAACCCCCCTCCCAATAACCTACAGGTGGTTAAAGAGGCTGCAATGTATACAGAAGCCTATGTTTTATGTTTAGGTGATTTCAACCTGCTCTTTGACCCAGTCATGGATAGACATGGTGACCCTCCGGCCGCGCAAGTCCCAGACCCTTGTCTACTTTCGGTTCCTTGGTCTCTGAGTTTGGTTGGAGTGACTTATGGTGGGTTTCCAATCCCAATACCAGAGCATATTCATGGTCCATCCCCAGCAGAGGTCATCTCTCAAGAATTGATTTGGCATTAAGTAATGATAAGTTTCTCACCAAATTGTCCTCTACCACATATCTGTCTAGGGGACTGTCAGACCATTCACCTTTGTCACTGTCGAGTGATACTGGGGCCACTGGAATCCACAGACCCCGGCGGGTTCAGCCCCTTTGGCTGTCCCTGATTGGGGCCAATGACAAGATACCGGATCAACTAGCATCTTTCCTGAAAGCCCACGGCTCTGAACGTGGTTTAATGTTTTGGGACACCTTGAAGGAATATTTGAGAGGGGCTCTTAAGTCCACTCTATCATTTATTAAATGTTCTTCTCGATAAGATGAGGAAGATCTAGCAAAGAAGTACCAAACAGCTGAAGCAACTTATTTGACAGCCCCAACTAACTCTAACTATAATCACTGGGAGTTTATGTTTCATTTATATTCAGACCATATGTCTGCTGCTGCAAAAAGGAAATCCTTCTATACCCAGCAGAAATATTTTGAATGTGGGAACCAGTCCAGTCAGTTACTGGCTCGTATGGCTCGACAGCAGTCGGGTAGCTCTGTAGTGAAAAAAAAATAACACGTCCTGACGGTACAGAAGCCCGTTTGGCTGGAGATATACTTACATCCTTTCACGACTTCTATACAAGTATGCATGACTCTAACCTTACATTTACCAGTCAAGACATTGAGGCATATCTTTTCGATTTGATATTCCCTACATCAACTCAAGGGAGGACTTAGATGAAGATATCACGGAAGATGAGGTTAGGGAGGCAGTAGCGTCTATGGCTAAGGGAAAGGCTTTGGGTCCCGATGGTCTACCCTTGGAAATATATTGCAGATACCTAGACACTCTTGACCCGGTTCTGGCATAGGTCTATTCTACAACATTTTTATAGTGGAAACTGCCACCATCTATGTACTCTGCCACGTTGGTCCTTATTCCTAAACCTGAGAAGGACCCGGCTGATTGTGCATCCTATCGGCCAATTTCATTATTGAATATTGACTATAAAATACTAGCAAAGATCCTGGCCAAACATCTCAATGCAGTCAATCTTAATTTCTTAGTATAATTCATCCAGACCAAACTGGCTTTATGCCAGAAATGTCTACTTCCATTAACATACATAGGATACAACTAATAGCTCAACTTATAAAATTTCTGCAGTCTTGTCTGCGGGCTTCGCTAGACACTGTGAAAGCTTTTGACTAAATAGAATGGCCTTTCTTATGGCTGCGTTGCGTTCATTTGGCTTTGGCACTAAATTACAACAATTGGTCACTATACTTTATAGGGATCTCACGTCTAACCTTTTAGTCAGTGGTCTCCTAGCTCCATCTATACAGCTTTGAAGAGGTACCAGGCAGGGGTGTCCTTTGTCTCCACTGTTTGTGTTCATTATCGAGATGCTGGCACTGAGATTTCTTCAGTCTCCTCTCTTTAAAGGCATCGCTATGGGTGAGACAGTAGATACTATAGGACTATATGCATATGACATTTTTTTACATGTGCAGGATACCTCTGCCTCATTAGGAATAGCAATGCATATCATAGACAAATTTGGCACGTATTCAGGCCTTAAAATGAACTGGTAGAAGTCAGCCCTGATGCCCTATTCTTTGCATGCCCTTCCATGCAGTGATCCACCAAGCCCTCTTTAGATAGTGAACTTGTTTAAATATTTGGGAATCATTAATACCCTGTCTCCTTTAGAGGCTTCCCAAGCGAATCTGGACCCTCTAGTTACCATGATTAAAGCTAAACTTACTTGTCTGGGCCAAACTTCCCCTGTCTGTGGCAGGCAGGATTAATCTTATTAAGATGATCCTTCTGCCCAAGTGTCTGTACGTGACGTCTCACATGCCTACCTCATTACCTATATCATTTTTTAAAACCCTGGACACGCTACTTATCACCCTTCTTTGGGCCACCCATAGGCAGAAGCTTAAATTCTCCACTCTGCAGAGCCCTAAGGCTGATGTTGGCATGGCGTTGGCTAACTTATATTATTATTTAGCTGGGCTTCTAGGCCATCTGACAAACTGGTTGGGACCGGTGGTGGTTGAGTCATATCTCACCTATGTATTTAAAATCAAACATCTGTTGATAGCACTGGAGGCACTTATGGCCGTACCGGGGGAAATGCATATACCAATATTGACATTGGTCCGTACGGTGTGGAGAGAGACCAAGAAATTACACATTTTCAGGGTACAAACGAGGCGCTACCACTCTGGCACAATCAAATGTTCCCCCATTTAAAGCAATTTGTGGACTCTGGATTCTGGGAGCATAGGGGAATGGTTTCTCTGGACAACATCTATGATGGAAATGCATTGGCTTCTTTTGAGGGATTTCAAAGGAAATATGAATCTACCTTTTATAGGTATTTACAACTTTGACATGTGCTACATACTCAATTTTGTATTCGTGACACTGACTTCTCTGAATACTCACTGATAGGAGTGCTTAAATATCAGAGCCCTAGGGGACTTATCTCAACTCTGTATCTACATTTACTCTCTGCCACCACTAATGGGACTCCACTGGAGGTGCGCATCAAGTGGCAACAACTTGTCCCCGATTTGTCTGATGAGGATTGGGAGAAGGCATGCTCCGCCCATCTACCTGTATCTCCCGTAGTCAACAATAAATGAATCCACCTTTATATGCTACATCAAACATACCTGGACCCAGTCAAACTGCATGCAATAAACCGTATACCTAGCTCCACCGGCACTAGGTGCACCTGTCCACGCGTGGATTTCGTGCATGTTATGTGGCTCTGTCCAGTTATAGTGAGATACTGGCAACAGGTGACGGAGATATTGTTTGCGATCTTATCAAATCGTGTACATGTACCCCACTGGTGTGCCTGCTGGGGCTGCTTGACGAGGAGCAATGGCCAATACATATTAGGACTATGCTACTGGAGACATTAATTATGGCCCGTAAAGCTGTAGCACTTAAGTGGATCAAGCCCACACCTTCACCCATACATACATGGCTTTGGTTAGTGAATCAGGTATTACCCTATGAAAAACTCATATTTGAAAACAGGGGTTGTCCAACTAAGTTTAACCCTTTCATGACTAAGCCTATTTTTGACATTTGGTGTTTACAAGTTAAAATACATATTTTTTGCTAGAAAATTACTTGGAACCTCCAAACATTATATATATTTTTTAACAGAGACTCTAGAGAATAAAACGGCACTTGTTGCAATATTTTATGTCACATGGTATTTGTGCAGCGGTGTTTTAAACACAACTTTTTGGGCAAAGGGACACTTTTATGAATAAAAAAAAAAAACTAAACAGGAAAATTAGCCCAATTTTTTTGCATAATGTGAAATATAATGTTACGCCGAGTAATTAGATACCAAACATGTCACGCTTTATAATTGCACGCACTTGTGGAATGACGACAAACTACGGTACCTAAAAATCTCAATAGGCGACGCTTTAAAAAAAATCTGGTTACCATGTTAGAGTTACAGAGAAGGTCTAGTGCTAGAATTATTGCTCTCGCTCTGACGATCGCGGCAATACCACACATGTGGGATTTGAACACCATTTACATATTCATTCCACTTACAGCGTCATTCCAGTCCCTCCCTAGCTGCCAGAGGCATTGGATTGTTCATTGGTGCTCCAGATTGAACGGGAGCCCCAGTAAGAGTCGCAGGAGGTGGCGGGAGGGGGGACATCCCCTCCCACTCCTGCGGCATAACAGCCGAGCAGCTTTTAGCCACATTGGTTGTTATGGCTGGAAAGCCGATCACCGGCTCTAAAAATCAGTACCAGGATGATGCCTGCAGCTGCGGGCATCATCCCGGTATAACCTCCGGAAGCCGAGTACGCCCATCTGCGTACACTCGGTGGGAAGGGGATAATAAAGTGTGGGATGCTTGGTATTCTTCTGTCCTTACTGTAACCAACATGTAACTATATCACTAAAAGATTTGAGAAATAGCTATTGTGCTTTTGTGTTTCTATGGTGTATTCTATAACATGTGTATTAGGATCAATATGCTGTAAAGACATTGACATTTTTGCACTGTAAGACCGCAATGTTTTGTTTGCTCATGCTGAGCACATTTGATAACTGTCATTGTCATGTACCAACGGATGCACATACCTTTATCTTACTGTTGTCTGGCCTGTCAACTGGACAGAAGGTAAAATGAAATCTTCATTATGGGAAAACATACATTAATGAAATCATGATACCAAGATAAAGTAAGTATTGGAAACAGACGTATTACAACCAGTTGTACAAGGCCCCAGGGCCCTGTGTTATATTTCATATAATCAGTCCAATCTACAGTATATTTTATTTTTTAAATGTGGTATAACATTACATACTTTGGAAAGTCGAATATCCATATTTCCAAACTAGTTCATCAAATTTGAATATTTTTGAAGTAACCTCTGCTTTGTCAGAAAAGTATTGGTTTCTATTTGAAGATTTTTAATTTCTTTACTGTATTTTTAAATTTTGCATAAAGTTCTTTATTGATCAAAAACTGTGTTTATAGCATCTTTATAGGTGAAGGCCAATGTCTATACTGTACCTGTAGGCAAACAGTAGATTCTTAAAATTCCAAAGATCAGACATGGATCAGGAAGTAGCACCTGGATGTAAGGAGCTGGATGTTATTCTCAGAACCAGAATATATGATTATCATTGAAAAAAATCCATCCTTGCATGTTGCAATCAATCAATTTTCCCCTTATGTCCAGTCTAACACTAATCAAATAGGCAGTAAGTGGGGAGATTTCTAATTTGAGCTATACTGCCTGTTAAATAGACTGAAATCAACGAGAAGGAACCAGGAGAAGACACAAAGAGTAACAGAATGTTGAGAGTATATATTATATGGCATATGGAATCTGACTGAAAGCTAATAGAGACAGATATGTCAACAATGTTATTTGAGAGCTTTCCTGAGGGAAATATCTGCAGTGAAAGCATTACCTGTGGAGAAAGACACCTGGAGCATTTTGTAATAAGATATTTTGGCTGAAAGTGGTGTTGCCACCAAAAATATAACCTAACTCGTATGTGCATCAAATGGTCTTCTTAAAATTAATTGGATAATAAAAAAATTTTTACTTACCTATTTCTTGCGGTTGCTAGGTGGTCCAACGAAATCTGCCTCTTCCATTGCCCGGGCTAAGAACGTCACTTCCCTCGGCAGCCCGGCTCGCTGAGGCTCCTGGGAGAAGTATGACACCATTTCCCAGGATGCCTTGGGCATCACCGAGGGCTACAATCGCGTTATTTCGAGACCGGAAGTGACGCGATTGCATGTGTAATTTGGCGCGGGACTTCCGTCGACAACAACCGTTGTCATGGCAACCGGAGCAGAAGACGGCGCTCGATATAGCGCTTACTGCGCATGCGCGAGATTTAATCGAACGGGCGGTGCATGCTGGTCTTTTATCAGCGCACTCTCCCGGAAGAGGATGCCTGTGGGCTTCACATGCCCACAGGCAAAATGACAACCGTCAGGAGACGGTTTTATAAAATCGTTTTGAATAACAAAACAACATGCTGCTGGATGTACAAAAGGAAAAAGTAAGTGTTAGATTTCATTTTAATAAGGATTGCCGGTATGCCAAAAAAAAAAAAAGGATCAAGACAGTGGAATCCCACTTGAAGGTCAGTTCTAACTTGGTGGTGGTCACAGATACAACTTGAAACACATTATATGTATCCCTCACAGTTACCAACTGTAATGAGAGGGAAAACTTGGAAGGGGGAAAACTCTTCCAACAAAGGTTTTTAGGCATATACCAAAACAAATCAGGATTTTGGAAAAGCAATATCCCATAAAATTTTCTGAGAGGTTTAAAAAAACCTAGTGGTAAATTCAAAAGTTTGGGATAGACCTTTTAAGAATATACAAGTAGCAACACCTTTAATTTTCTTAAGATTGTCAATTCTTAGGAAAGACAGCAGCTCCAAGATCCTGATTGGATTACGCCAAGCTATGGTACTCTGCATTGTTGCATCTATTTTTTGGTAATTTAATAGAAATCAAGATTATGTCAAGGGACAATGCATTTATTGTTTATTTTCAAGTTTTTGGTTTATGTACAAATGAATTGGTAAATCTACTTCATCATAGAGGCATTTTTTATTTTTAGTTATTATCCTTTGCTTTGAGCTACTATATGGAAATGGCTCTGGAAAAGAGGAACAATCAGCTTCATTCAGAGGTTCCCACAACGCTCGACAGATTTTTTAATTAACTTTCTAGTGCTTTCATGGGCCGCCAAGTGAATGTTTCATTAAACAGCATACTTGACTTTGCAGCCTTAGTGAAGTGCTTTAAATAAAACTTTCTTGTGCAGATTCTCAGTCTTATTTGATAAAACGGTGACTCATTATTGAATTCTGAATTAACTTAGCAAATATGCCTACTGTGAGAAGGCATATTTACTAAGTGCTAGCTGAAAGTGTAAACTGTTGTTAGCCACATTTCAGAGTGTGGTAGAACTCATTACAGGATACTGTGTAGCAAAGTATTATGTCTAAGAGGAGAATATGGGAAAATCAACTTTGTGCTGGGATACTACTTCTTTACAAAGTGTTAATCATCTCTTTGCAGCTTCTAAACGTGCATCTTTTATTGAGGTTGGGGTTTTTATTGAGGTTATCTAACATTCATATTTAAAGCCGATCTACAGGTTAACCACTTGCCGACCGCCGCACGATGATATACGTCGGCAGAATGGCACGGGCAGGCATATGGGCGTATATATAAGTCCCTGCCTGCCCGCGGGTGGGGGGCCCGATCGGGCCCCCCCCCGGTGCCTGCGGCGGTCGGCATTCCTTCGAGAGCGATCCGGGATGAGGGGGCGGCCATTCATTCATGGCCACCCCCTCGCGATTGCTCTCGACGAATGGAAATCCTTCGTGACATCACTTCCTCTCCTGTAATGTAAACACAGGAGAGGAAGTGATGTATTCTCTCCTCCGTGTCGGTATTTTTCGTTCCGGCACCGAGGAGAGAGGTTCGGTGAGTTGCACCAACACACCACACATACAGTAGAACATGCCAGGCACACTCACACCCCCCCTTTACCCCCCGATCACCCCCCCAATTACCCCTGTCCCCCCAGTCACAGTGACACCAATTGCTTTTTTTTTTTTTGCATTGGTGTCATTTGTGACTGTAATAACTGTTAGGGCAGTTAGGGTTAGCCCCCTTTAGTTCTAAGGTACCCCCCTAACCCCCCCAATAAAGGTTTAACCCCGTGATCACCCCCCGTCGCCAGTGTCACTAAGGCTGGGTTCACATTGCAGCGGTTTGAGAACGGATGTGATTCGCACCGCACTGCAGTGCAAATCACATCCGATCTCTGTGCGATTCGAGTTCAGCCATACAGATAGTATGGCTGAATTCGTGTCGCACCCGCCGCACCCGCCGCAAACTCGCACGGGACCCTTTTTTTGGTCCGCAGCAGAATCGGATCGCATGGGTGTTCACACCATGCGATCCGAGTTTGCAGATCGCACTGCGATATGCGAACTGATCTGGGGGTGTCATTAACATTTCACTGACACTCCCAGCAGTTCGCATAGGGCAGTGTGAACTGCCGCCGGGAGGCATGCGATGCGGGAACCCGCCGCGGATTCGTGGCGTTCCCGCATCGCTCCAGTGTGAACCCAGCCTAATAAGCGATCATTTTTCTGATTGCTGTATTAGTGTCACAGGTGACGCTAGTTAGGCAGGTAGGTATTTAGGTTCGCCGCAACTTTTTATAGCGCCAGGGACCCCCATATACTACCGCATAAAGCCCCCTGATTGCCCCCTAGTTAACCCTTTCACCAGTGATCACCATATAACTGTTACAGGTGACGCTGGTTGGTTAGTTATTTTTTTATAGTTTCAGGGCACCCGCCATTTATTACCTAGTCTCACTAGTGTACCCCTAAATTTAGGGGTGTCTACTTTCCAAAATGGGGTCATTTGGGGGGGGGGGGGGTTTGTGCCATCTTGGCATTTTATGGCCTTCAAAACTGTAACGCCCTTAGAAAGCCTGAAGGCGGTGCTTGGTTTTCGGGGCCCCGTACGCGGCTAGGCTCCCAAAAAGTCCCACATATGTGGTATCCCCGTACTCAGGAGAAGCAGCAGAATTTATTTTGGGGTGTCATTTCACATATGCCCATGGCATGCGTGAGCAATATATCATTTAGTGACAACTTTGTGAAAAAAAAAAAAAAAAAAAAAGTTTGTAATTTTCCCGCAACTTGTGGCAAAATATAAAATATTCCATGGACTCAACATGCCTCTCAGCAAATAGCTTGGGGTGTCTACTTTCTAAAATGGGGTCATTTGTGGGGGTTTTGTGCCATCTTGGCATTTTATGGCCTTCAAAACTGTAATAGGTAGTGAGGAGTGAAGTCAAATATTTACGCCCTTAGAAAACCTGAAGGCGGTTCTTGGCTTTCGGGGCCCCGTACGCGGCTAGGCTCCCAAAAAATCCCACACATGTGGTATCTCCGTACTCAGGAGAAGCAGCAGAATTTATTTTGGGGTGTCATTTCACATATGCCCATGGCATGTGTGAGCAATATATCATTTACTGAAAACTTTGTGGAAAAAAAAATAAAAAAAAATTAAAGTTTGTAATTTTCCCGCAACTTGTGGCAAAATATAAAATATTCCATGGACTCAACATGCCTCTCAGCAAATAGCTTGGGGTGTCTACTTTCTAAAATGGGGTCATTTGTGGGGGTTTTGTGCCATCTTGGCATTTTATGGCCTTCAAAACTGTAATAGGTAGTGAGGAGTGAAGTCAAATATTTACGCCCTTAGAAAACCTGAAGGCGGTTCTTTGCTTTCGGGGCCCCGTACGCGGCTAGGCTCCCAAAAAATCCCACACGTGTGGTATCCCCGTACTCAGGAGAAGCAGCAGAATTTATTTTGGGGTGTCATTTCACATATGCCCATAGCATGTGTGAGCAATATATCATTTAGTGACAACTTTGTGTAAAAAAAAAATATATATATTTTTTTGTCATTATTCAATCGCTTGAGGCAAAAAAATAAAATATTCGATGGGCTCAACATGCCACTTATCAATTTCCTTAGGGGGTCTACTTTCCAAAATGGGGTCATTTGGGGGGGGTTTTGTACTGCCCTGCCATTTTAGCACCTCAAGAACTGAGATAGGCAGTCGTAAACTAAAAGCTGCGTAAATTCCAGAAAACGTACCTTAGTTGTAGATGTGACAACTTTTGCGCAAACCAATAAATATACAGTTATTGACTTTTTTTTTACCAAAGACATGTGGCTGAATACATTTTGGCCTAAATGTATGACTAAAATTGAATTTATTGGATTTTTCTAATAACAAAAAGTAGAAAATATAATTTTTTTTCAAAATTTGCGGTCTTTTTCCATTTATATCGCAAAAAATAAAAATCGCAGAGGCAATCAAATACCATCAAAAGAAATCTCTATTTGTGGGAAGAAAAGGACGCAAATTTTGTTTGGGTACAACATTGCATGACCGCGCAATTACCAGTTAAAGCAGCGCAGTGCCAAATTGTAAAAAGACCTCTGGTCATTTACCAGCAAAATGGTCCGGTCTGAAAGTGGTTAAGGGAGACAAAAAAATTAGCCCACCCTATCTCTTCTTTATCAAATCTACATCTTTAATTAAGAAATATATTGACCTAAATTCCCTAAATGTATAACTGAATCTGCAGTCATGTGACATGCTGGATGCAGATGTTTCTTTCTTCGGCTCTGTGGCATGGGGAATTCGTTTTCTGGTGCTCACATTGCTTCCTAGGGAAGTGGACACTTCCTATCAGTTGCAAGAAGAGGTAATCCGTGGGGTTCTCACAAGATCACGAAGAACTGAAATTGCAGCATCATGACACAAGGCCCCACTGCAATGCCCATACTGCATGTTGTGGTAACATGCAGTAAAATACATGTTTTACTGCTGATACTACAATGAACATATGTGAAAGGGGCCTTAAAGTCTTCACTCCACCCAAAAAGACAATATTAATTTAATATGCAGGGTGGTTTCAAACAAATCCTACATACATAACTTTATCAACAGATTTCCATACATTTACATTTAATGATTAGGTCTGGATGGTTCTACTATAAATGACTAAAGATTTCCTATAACACAGCAACACAATTGAAAGCTCCCTATTAGGGATGAGCTTCATGTTCGATTCGAACATTGGCTGTTTGTCCGTTCGGCGAAATCCGAACACTTGGTCCGTTCGCGTCAAAATTCGTGTGGCGCTCACGGCCCACAATGCACTGCGATGGCGCAGTGCATTGCTGGTTAATGATTGGCTAAGCATGCACTGTGACCCCGCATGCTTGGCCAATCGCAGCGCCAGCAGCGAGGAGAGCCATGATTGGCCACAGGCAGGATGCCTGTGGCCAATCATAGCTCAGGCTGTGTAGTGCACGCCCCACACTATATAAGGCCGCCATTGAGGCGGCCTCGTGTAGTATGTTGGCATCTGAAGCAGTGGGTGTTCTGTGTACCTTCAACACAGTACACACCGATCGTTTTTGGCTGATTTCCTATCTTGCTGTTGTGTAGTGGTTATTGTCTGTGCCCTGACCGCAGTATACACCACTATATTCACCTCACCTATATAGCTAGTGATCTATCTTTAATAATAGAGCTTGCAGTCAGTAGTGTTAGGAGATAGTGCGTGCTGTCTGCGTGCGCTGTACCCAGTACATACCGCTATAATCCACCTACATAGCTGTTCTCTATTTGAGCCCAAATGCCATCTGCAGGAGTTATTGGAAGTTGTGTGTGCCTCCAGCACAGCACAGTATACATCTATATATACCCCTTTATCTCTGCTGTTTTCTGGTTATTGTCTGCGTGCCCTGACCGCAGTATCCACCGCGATATTCACCTCACCTATATAGCTAGTGATCTATCTTTAATAATAGAGCTTGCAGTCAGTAGTGTTAGGAGATAGTGCGTGCTGTCTGCGTGCTCTGTACCCAGTACATACCGCTATAATCCACCTACATAGCTGTTCTCTATTTGAGCCCAATTGCCATCTGCAGGAGTTATTGGAAGTTGTGTGTGCCTCCAGCACAGCACAGTATACATCTGTATATACCCCTTTATCTCTGGTGTTCTATAAAAAAGGCATCTGCAGGAGTTAGTGGGTGTTGTGTGCCTCCAGCACAATATAAACTACCCAACTGCTGTTTTACCCAACTCCCTTCAGGCCATTACCATGTCTGGAAGGCCAGCAAGGAGAGGCAGACAGGCGCGAGCCGATAAAAGAGGGCAAGCAGGCTCTGTGTCTAGAGACAACAGTGCTGGTCGTGGACGCGGTGCATTGTCATCAGCACGTGGCCATGGGACATGCTTGTCCTTCTTTTCGGCAGCTGGACATGTTGAACTGCAACATGCCAACGACTTGGTAGAGTGGATGACCAAGCCCTCTTCATCCTCCTCATCCTCTCTCACCCAGTCTCAGGGTAGTAGCAAAGCAGCTGCCAACGCATCGTCTTCCCTCCTCTCAATGTCATCATCAGTGACTCCTTCCCTAGACCCACCACGTCCTCCTGAGGAGTCTCCTGAACTCTTTGAGCACATTGTTGGGTACATGCTCCAGGAGGATGCCCAGTGTTTGGTGGGCTCTGATGATGACACTCAGCTAGAGGAAGGCAGTAGCGTGAGCGCAGAGAGAGGGGATGCTCAAGAAGGACAGCAATCTGGCAGTCATGTTCCACAAGCTGCAGCATACTGCCAGGTTTGCTACAGCGATGAAGAGGGAGGGGATGATGAGGGCACTGACTCCACGTGGGTGCCTGGAAGGAGGGAGGAGGAGGAGGAGGAGGCACATGTCCAACGAGGCAGGATGCCCTCCGGGGGCAAGCTTAGGGGCAGCACACCGACTGAATCACACCACAGAGCTCCGCCTGTGCAGGGCGCTGCCTCTGCGCGTTATTCTAAAAGTTCTTTGGTGTGGGCCTTTTTTGAGACGAGTGCATCAGATCGCACCGCTGCTTTTTGCAACATATGTCTCAAGCGTATCTCACGTGGCCAAAACATCAGCCGCTTGGGCACCACATGCTTGACCAGACATATGTTGACCTGCCATGCAGCTCGTTGGCAAGCGTACCTCAAAGACCCACACCAAAGAACAAAGCGGACCTCTCCTTGCTCCTCATCAGCTGGCATCTCCAACCCCACTAGACCTTCAGTCCTCTCTGAAACCTGCTCTGAGAGGAATGAAGGTGTAGAATTAGGTGTGTCACAGCCAAGTGCTTCCGGGAACTCTGCTAGTGGTACACCCACGTCCGATTATAGCAGGCAAATGTCCCTGCCCCAGCTGCTGGACCGGCGGAAGAAGTTTACTCCCAGCCATCCACATGCCCAGTGGTTGAATGCTAGCTTGGCTAAATTGCTAGCACTTCAACTGCTGCCTTTTCAGTTGGTAGACTCGGCCCCCTTCCGTGAGTTTGTACAATGTGCGGTTCCTCAGTGGCAGGTCCCCAAACGCCACTTTTTCTCACGGAAGGCGATTCCGGCTCTCTACCGGCATGTGGAAGGCAATGTCCTTGCCTCGCTGGACAGGGCGGTCAGCGGTAAGGTGCACATTACCGCTGACTCATGGTCCAGCAGGCATGGACAGGGACGTTACCTGTCTTTCACGGCCCATTGGGTCACTCTTCTGGCTGCTGGGAAGGATGCAGGACAAGGTGCAGTAGTGTTGGAGGTTGTTCCGCCACCACGCCTCCAAAATGCTACTATTGGTTGTGACACACCTCTCTCCTCCACCCCCTCCTCTTCTTCTTCCTCCATGGCCTCTTCCAGTGCTCTGTCCTCAGAACCAGCGGTGCTCCGTAGGCGTTCCAAGGGCTACGCAAGTACGCAGGCAAAACGATGCCATGCCGTGCTTGCGCTGGTTTGTTTGGGGGACAGGAGCCACACTGGGGCAGATGTTTTGTCAGCTCTGCAGGGGCAGGCCGAGAGGTGGTTGACGCCACGCCAGCTTAAGCCAGGAATGGTGGTTTGCGACAATGGCACCAACCTCCTCTCCGCCCTCCGACAGGGACAACTGACCCATGTGCCCTGTGTAGCTCACGTCCTTAATCTGGTGGTGCAGCGGTTCTTGGGCAGGTACCCCGGCTTACAGGATGTCCTGAAGCAGGCCAGGAAAGTCTGTGTGCATTTCCGCCGATCATTTAATGCCTGTGCTCGGCTGGCTGAGCTCCAAAAGGAGTTGAACCTGCCCAAGAACCGCCTTATATGTGACATGCCCACCAGATGGAACTCAACATTGGCCATGCTGCAGCGGCTGCACACGCAGCAGAGGGCCATCAATGAGTACCTGTGCGACTACGGCACCAGGACAGGGTCAGGGGAGCTTGGTTTTTTCTCACCACGCCAGTGGGGCATGATCAGGGATGCATGCACTGTCCTGTCACCGTTTGAGGAGGCCAAAAGGATGGTGAGCAGTGACAGTGCATGCATCAGTGACACTGTACCTCTTGTCCACCTCTTGGAGCATACGCTGCGTGGAATAATGGACAGGGCACTTGAGGCAGAACAGAGGCAGGAAGAGGAGGTCTTCCTTGCCTCTCAAGGCCCCCTTTATCCAGACAGTGTTCCTGTTGTGCCACCCATCACATAGGAAGAGGATGAGGAGGAGGAAGAGGAGGAGGAGGATGATTGTGTCAGCATGGAGGTGGAGGCTGGCACTCAGCATCAGCATCAGCAGCAGCAGCAGCAGCAGCAGTCTTATAGGGATGATTTACAGTCCCAAGAAACACGTGGACTTGTACGTGGCTGGGAGGAGGTAGCTGCGGATCATGTTGTCCTTAGTGACCCAGAGGACTCCGGACCGAATGCCTCAGCTAACCTACGCTGCATGGCCTCCCTGATCCTGCAAAGCCTGCGGAAGGATCCTCGTATTCTTCGGATCAAGGAGAGGGACCATTACTGGCTGGCCACTCTCCTTGATCCACGGTACAAGGGTAAGGTTGCCGACCTTATCTTGCCATCGCAGAGGGAGCAGAGGATGAGACATCTCCGGGAGGCCTTGCAGAAAGGTCTGTGCAACGCGTTCCCAGAGACTGGGAGGTTACAAACTCCTGGTCCTGGACAACGTGTTGCTGAGGCATCGGTCAGAAGGAGCGGTGGAGAAGGTGGCCGTCTAAATGATGCTTTCAGACAATTTTTTAGTCCGCAGCCCCAAGGTATGATTGGTTCCAGCACCCATCGCCAGCGTCTGATTTACATGGTGCAGGAATACCTAGGGGCAAGGTCAGACTTGGACACCTTTCCCACCGAAAATCCTCTGGCTTACTGGGTCTTGAGGATGGATCACTGGCCAGAGCTTGCACAGTATGCAATTGAGCTACTGGCCTGTCCTGCATCCAGCGTTCTTTCGGAACGCACCTTCAGTGCTGCTGGTGGCTTTGTTACCGATCACAGGGTGCGCCTGTCCACCGAATCAGTTGATCGACTGACCTTCATCAAGATGAATCAGTCTTGGATCACCCACAGCTACCAAGCACCTGAAGCTGATGTAACCGAATAATTTTTTTTGAAATACCACATCCCTTCAAGACTGCCTATGCTGATGCTGAGTGACTGTCCTGTTATGTTGATTGTCTATCCTCTTCCTCCTCCGCTGATATGTTGGAAGAACATTTTTGGTTCTGGGTGATGCCAGCAGCCCAATTTTTCTGCCCCTGTTTAACAGGGGCGTTTAATTACAATTTTTGATGCAATGCTTTGCAGCAGGGCTAATTCCTGCAATAAAACTAGAGTATATGGCAGAGGTTGCAGTGTGGTGGCACCAGCACCAGTGCCTAAGGCCCAATTTTTCTTCCCCTGTTTAACAGGGGCGTTTAAGTACAATTTTTGATGCAATGCTTTGCAGCAGGGCTAATTCCTGCAATAAAACTAGAGTATATGGCAGAGGTTGCAGTGTGGTGGCACCCGCACCAGTGCCTAAGGCCCAATTTTTCTGCCCCTGTTTAACAGGGGCGTTTAAGTACAATTTTTGATGCAATGCTTTGCAGCAGGGCTAATTCCTGCAATAAAACTAGAGTATATGGCAGAGGTTGCAGTGTGGTGGCAACAGCACCAGTGCCTAAGGCCCAATTTTTCTGCCCCTGTTTAACAGGGGCGTTTAAGTACAATTTTTGATGCAATGCTTTGCAGCAGGGCTAATTCCAGCAAAAAAACTAGAGTATATGGAAGAGGTTGCAGTGTGGTGGCACCAGCAGCAGTGCCTAAGGCCAAATTTTTCTGCCCCTGTTTAACAGGGACATGTAATTACAATTCTTGATATAATATTTCACAGGAGGGCCCCTTCCTGTGCCCACCCAGAGTAACGGTGAGGACTTATAGTGTTGTGGCACCAGCACCACAACCACCAAAGGTCAATTTTTCTACCACTGTTCAACAATGGCATGTAATTACAATTCTTGATATAATCGTTCACAGCAGGGCGCTCCAGCGCCCACCAAGAGTCACTTTGAGGGCTTACAATGTTGTGGCAAAACCAACACCTTGTTCCGCCATTTCTGCAGAGCATATAGGGCAGGCCCCTACTTTCAAAACATCCAACTTACAAACATCTCCTACTTGCAAACGCAAGGAGACAGCAGCAAGTGAGATGAAAAAAGATGGACGACAAAACAAATTATACAGGGGTGATAACCCTTCCCTATGTTTTCCAAAAAGCTTAAAAATAGTTTTTTTGACTGGAGCTACACTTTAAAAATGTACCAGTTGAAAATTACAAACAGATTCAACTTAACACAACAAACCTACACAGTCCCTGTCTTGTTTGCACCGCCTGTATACTGCTGTTCTGAGTATATAGGGCCTGGGGGCCACACGCATTTCCTTTTTTTAATATGGGTACTGGGTTCCATAATATGCGTACAAGACCCAAATAGGCTGGTAATGGGCAGGGTGGGCTACCCATGCCATTTTTCTGAATGATTTTCAACCATATTGCAGGAACCAGATATAACATTAAAACCGCAAGCAGTTTTAAATGGTGTTATTTCCGTTTAATGTCATTTTGTGCAGGGACTGTTCTAAACACGAGAAACACGTGGCACTTGACAGGCATACTACAGACACCCCCCAAGCACCATATTTAAAGGAATATTTCACTTTTTTTTTCACTTTAATCGTCAGTAAAATCAGTGCTCCCGCCAAAACGGCCATTTTTAAAAACATTTTAGGCATTGACCCATGTCCCCTGGGGCAGGAGCCAGGTCCCCAAACCCTTTTTAGGACAGTATCTTGCATATTAGCCGTTAAAATTAGCACTTTCCATTTCGAACGTTCGAGTCCCATAGACTTCAATGGGGTTCTAACGTTCGTAACGAACGTGGGGTCCGTTCGAAAGTTCTGGTGCAAACCGAACCGGGGAGTGTTCGGCTCATCCCTACTCCCTATGTTGCTTTAGAGTTAAAATGTTATCACCTGTATTATTTCAAAATTGAGTGTCAGCAGTTACATTTAAATCACAAGTTATATCCCAAACAATTATATAAAATACATAAAGAGTAAGGTAAAAAACAGAAATATTCTCTTCTGTACTGTATTTTTATATATATTTTTTCCAAATCCAAGTTTATTGAATAAACACGTTAGAATTAACAATATCAGTACAGTATAAGAGAGGTAAGGTAGTACAATATTGAGTCGATACAGAATTGAATATGCATTGAACATATAAGTCCTCATAGACATTGTAAATTTATAATGGTTTGGTGGATTTCCAGAGGGTTGGCATGCACATCTTTGCCGCGTTTAATAGGTGTAACGCTAGTGAAGGGTGGAGGAATGGTGCAAGAGCATTTGTGCCTGGGGAAAATTCTATCTGGAGGGAAGTAATGTTTGTGGTAATGTGATGGACTTCCTTCCAGAAGGGTTGGATTAATGGGCATGACCACCAAATATGTAGTAGTGAGTCTTCTCCCTCAGAGCATCTCCAACAGGTAGTTGGTATGGTGGGGAAGAATTTATGTAATTTGGTGGGGCTCTTGTACCACTTAGAGAAGACCTTAAATCCATTCTCTTTCACCGATATGTTAATTGATCCCTTGTGAATGTAGGTGTAGATGTTTTCCCATTCTTCCTCTGACAGATTTATCGATAATTCCCAGCTGCAGGATGCTATATTGGATTTAGGGTTGTGGTCAGAGAATAGGAGAGAGTATATACCTGAGATCATGTGTCTTTGTGGTTCTGTTTCGGTACACATAGATTTAAAGGGTGTGAGTTGTCTGGAGTACTCTGAGTGCTTATGAGGGTGGGTCAGAAAGTGCCTGATTTGGAAGTATGCCTACTGCGGGAAGGGACGTCCTGACATCTGTGAGGGTAGGTCGGGCAGGGGTAGAAAAGTGTCTCCGGATAAGAAGTGCTCTGCACTTACATCGGGGTGGGGCCAGAAGTCCACAACGAATGAGTCCGGTTGACCAGCAGGGAAATCTGGATTGTGTCGGATAGGTGTCAGCGGACTGTGTTTGGAGGAGATATGGTGCGTTCGGCATGTCTTCTGGAAGGTTTGTAGAGTGCTGCCTATTAAGGGATGTTGTTTACAGGCCGGGGGTATATTTTTTGAATTGATCCAGGGTAATTGTCGCACTGGTATTGCGGAGACCGCATTTTCCAAATGTGTGCAGGCTTTTATATGGGATAGTTATACAAGTAAAGCCGCGCCTATGGAATAGGTCTTGATCAGCAGGAGTATGTATAGGTATTAGTTTATACCTGTGACCTTTTGTTCTATATAATTTTTTATTGGTTACAATTCTTCTATCTAATTTTTATCTTATTAAAAGATTAAGTATAAGCTTTCTTTATTTTATGAGGTTGCTGCCACCCTGATATGCGAAGGCTGCACTAAACAACCTGCATTAATGGAATGATTCTTGATTAAAGGTTATTGGCGCTACCTCCACCCAGTTAATTTCAGTAACACTCTTTGCTTACTCAAACCTTTTATGTCTATCTATCACCTTAACGTGTCCCCAGGGACTATGTGAATTAAACCCGTGTTCCGTATTTTATCTCAACAACACCCCATTTATCCAACACCTAAAACTCAAGGCAAAAATTGATTGCACCCCACTTTGTATCACCTAAGTGAAATAGTGCCACTATAGTTTCATTAATATTTAAGAATCTCAAATCAAAAAGATATAAATACAAAAAATAAAATAAAAAGTGATTGGTAGAGGCCTCTGCCGTGAGAAAACCTAACCACAAACAAAAAGCCAAAAAACACAGAAAAAAACACAGAAAAAAAGGGGGAGAAAAGAACCCCCAGCAATTTTAGTGTTTACCAGTGCCAAACCTCTTCCTAATTGGGGAAGAAAACTATCATATACATTCTTTGTGCTAGTTATTAAATATTAAATACACCAGATCTCCTTATATTAATAAGTGTAAAAGGAGGAAGCACAAGATTTCCTCATGCAATAATATCCAAAAAAAAATATACAGTAAACAAAAAATCAAAAAAGACAAAATATGTGAAAAGTCCAATTACATCCAGTGGTCTATACACCAATCCACGAACATGTGAGAGTGTGAAAGGGTCAAGTGAGCCCAATATATGTCAAAAATAAGCAGTATAAATATCATCAAAATATTTCAGTCCACATTGAGTCTTCTATAACTGTATCAATGCAATTACGCCTCTTCAGAATACAGGAAAGGTGACTTTCGTGAGATTGCCTGCGCTTTATTAGTGACTTTCGTGCTCGTTCCCCCTCAAGGATCCCCACTCACCAGATCCATTCACCCCCTAGGGGGTTATACGCCTGTAATCTGTATCCTATTTATCCGAAGATTCCACCATCCAGTTATATCTCCAATAGGTCCTTCTCAAGGTCTTTTAAAGAGATGCAGGAAAGTCCTTATATCCAATAGTGATTTCCTCAAATAAAAGAAAATTCCCTCATGGTGTAGTATTTTTGATTATAGTTGGGAAAGAGGGGAGAACAGTCTGATATTCTTCTTTAAAAAGCAGGTATTTTTAGTTATGTAGAAATAGTAGGAGGCTAGTTTCCACTTAAAAATACTTTATTACAAAAAAAGCTTTATACAACACTCTGTGCAGAAAAAGGGGTTTTTTTTATGCAAGATGCAGTCTAACAATCCATGCATCAGCATACACCGTATATAACTTGTGTTATACGGCTCAAAAAGATGTAATGTAACAACCCTTTTTCAGCAAAAAAAGAGACAATATAAAATATAAAAAATAAAAAGTAAAAAGAACAGATGCAATATAAAGCACTGATTCCGGAGTGCAAAAAAGATTTTCTTTATATATGTACCAAAAGTTCACCAGTTATGAAAAAAATAGATAAATAAAAATAAATAAAAATCAAAAATGAAAAACAGAATCTCCTACGGTCCTTTACATGAGTCTGCAGAGTATCTGCACTTAATCCCAAAAAGCCCTATTCCCCCAGTGCTACAGTCCCCTTACTACAGTGGGGTTAAATGATGGTCTCCTCTGGGGGCCGTTTGTCAGGCTTAGTTTGGGTTAGGAATGGAACTACGTAGGTTAAAAAGCCGAAAAAGAAAAAACGTTAATGTTAAAAGAAATTTTAAAAAAGTTTATCGGGCTTGTTCCCACTAACTTCAGCCCAAGTATTCAACTCGCCGGTCCGCCGTAGAGACAATTCCCCTGAACGCGCGGCGTGCATTCCAGGCTGCGTTCCAGCGGGTCCAGGCGCACCGGAAGTGACGTGTGTGCGTAATGACGCTGTACGCGTTTCGTCAGAGACGTCCTCAGCAGCGCTGCTGAGGACGTCTCTGACGAAACGCGTACAGCGTCATTACGCACACACGTCACTTCCGGTGCGCCTGGACCCGCTGGAACGCAGCCTGGAACGCACGCCGCGCGTTCAGGGGAATTGTCTCTACGGCGGACCGGCGAGTTGAATACTTGGGCTGAAGTTAGTGGGAACAAGCCCGATAAACTTTTTTAAAATTTCTTTTAACATTAACGTTTTTTCTTTTTCGGCTTTTTAACCTACGTAGTTCCATTCCTAACCCAAACTAAGCCTGACAAACGGCCCCCAGAGGAGACCATCAATTAACCCCACTGTAGTAAGGGGACTGTAGCACTGGGGGAATAGGGCTTTTTGGGATTAAGTGCAGATACTCTGCAGACTCATGTAAAGGACCGTAGGAGATTCTGTTTTTCATTTTTGATTTTTATTTATTTTTATTTATCTATTTTTTTCATAACTGGTGAACTTTTGGTACATATATAAAGAAAATCTTTTTTGCACTCCGGAATCAGTGCTTTATATTGCATCTGTTCTTTTTACTTTTTATTTTTTATATTTTATATTGTCTCTTTTTTTGCTGAAAAAGGGTTGTTACATTACATCTTTTTGAGCCGTATAACACAAGTTATATACGGTGTATGCTGATGCATGGATTGTTAGACTGCATCTTGCATAAAAAAACCCCCTTTTTCTGCACAGAGTGTTGTATAAAGCTTTTTTTGTAATAAAGTATTTTTAAGTGGAAACTAGCCTCCTACTATTTCTACATAACTAAAAATACCTGCTTTTTAAAGAAGAATATCAGACTGTTCTCCCCTCTTTCCCAACTATAATCAAAAATACTACACCATGAGGGAATTTTCTTTTATTTGAGGAAATCACTATTGGATATAAGGACTTTCCTGCATCTCTTTAAAAGACCTTGAGAAGGACCTATTGGAGATATAACTGGATGGTGGAATCTTCGGATAAATAGGATACAGATTACAGGCGTATAACCCCCTAGGGGGTGAATGGATCTGGTGAGTGGGGATCCTTGAGGGGGAACGAGCACGAAAGTCACTAATAAAGCGCAGGCAATCTCACGAAAGTCACCTTTCCTGTATTCTGAAGAGGCGTAATTGCATTGATACAGTTATAGAAGACTCAATGTGGACTGAAATATTTTGATGATATTTATACTGCTTATTTTTGACATATATTGGGCTCACTTGACCCTTTCACACTCTCACATGTTCGTGGATTGGTGTATAGACCACTGGATGTAATTGGACTTTTCACATATTTTGTCTTTTTTGATTTTTTGTTTACTGTATATTTTTTTTTGGATATTATTGCATGAGGAAATCTTGTGCTTCCTCCTTTTACACTTATTAATATAAGGAGATCTGGTGTATTTAATATTTAATAACTAGCACAAAGAATGTATATGATAGTTTTCTTCCCCAATTAGGAAGAGGTTTGGCACTGGTAAACACTAAAATTGCTGGGGGTTCTTTTCTCCCCCTTTTTTTCTGTGTTTTTTTCTGTGTTTTTTGGCTTTTTGTTTGTGGTTAGGTTTTCTCACGGCAGAGGCCTCTACCAATCACTTTTTATTTTATTTTTTGTATTTATATCTTTTTGATTTGAGATTCTTAAATATTAATGAAACTATAGTGGCACTATTTCACTTAGGTGATACAAAGTGGGGTGCAATCAATTTTTGCCTTGAGTTTTAGGTGTTGGATAAATGGGGTGTTGTTGAGATAAAATACGGAACACGGGTTTAATTCACATAGTCCCTGGGGACACGTTAAGGTGATAGATAGACATAAAAGGTTTGAGTAAGCAAAGAGTGTTACTGAAATTAACTGGGTGGAGGTAGCGCCAATAACCTTTAATCAAGAATCAGGCTTTTATATGGGCATGTACATTCCAGTCCACAATTTTTGTCAGTTGACAGGCCCATTGATACTTGATGATATCTGGGAGGCCAATACCTCCCTTTAATTTAGGTAGGGTCATTCTATCGAAACTGAGCCTGGGATGGTCTTTGCTCCAAAGGAAGTTGCTACATGCTCTACGATATGAGATAAAGAAGGCGTGAGGTAATTTTATGGGGATTGTTTGCAAAACATACATTATTCTCGGGAGAATGTTCATTCTAATTATTGATGCCCCGCCAAACCAAGAAAAAATTAATGACGACTATGCCTTAAGGTCTTTTTGAATGCATTGGAGGAGTGGGAGATAGTTTTGGAATAAAGATCAGTGAGATGGGAGGGTAGTTTGATCCCTAGAAAAGTAATTGCATCTCAGTTCCATCGAAACGGGAAGTTGTTTTGACAGAGAGCAAGTGTCTCTTTCCGCAAGGAGACGTTCAGGGCTTCAGATTTAGTGCAAGTTTATTTGTAAGTTTGAAAGGGTGTTGAATGTGGCAAAGTCTCTAAGAAGATTGGGTAGAGTGACATGTGGATCCATCAGGAATAGGAGGGTGTCATCTGTAAAGGCAGAGAGCTTGTATGTTGTATTTGCAATTCACACTCCTTTAATGTCTGGATTGGCTCTCAAGCATTGGAAAAGGGGCTCTAGGTTAAGGACAAATATTAGAGAGGATAGTGGCCAGCCCTGATGAGTCCCATTAGATACGGAGAGGGCGTCTGAGATGTGGTCGTTGACTCTGACCTTAGCGGTTGGGGAGGCGTAGAGGGCCATAATGAACTGCAGCATGCGGTCTCGTATGCCAATCCTTTTGAGAACTTCAAACATGTAATCCCAGGCCACCCTGTTGAACGCCTTCTCCGCATCTAAGGAGAGAAAGAACCCCTGCTGTCCAGATGATGACAACCAATTGTGGATCTTAATGGCCTTTATTGTGTTGTCTCTTGCCTCTTTATCTGGTATAAAGCCTACCTGGTCCAATGAGATGAGGTTAGGTAGCAGAGGCAAGAGATGATTGGCCAGGATTTTGGCGTATATCTTTAGATCAACATTTAGCAAGGAAATAGGGGGATAATAGGTTACCAGAGATGTGTCTTTGTTAGGTTTGTGAATAACTGAGATGTGTGCTGTTAGTAGATCACGCTGGGGAGGGTTGTCTGAGGATAAGGAGTTGAATGCGGACAAGAAGTGCGGCTTTAGGGTGTTTATGAATGTTTTATAGTAACTCGTTGTCAACCCGACTGGTCTGGGGCTTTTACCTGGTTTCAGTTGCTTGAGCACTGTGTCAAGTTCAGTTGGCGGGATGGAGTGTTCCAAGTTACTAGCCGCCTCATTAGACAGGGGTGCTGGGCTATATTTACTAAGGAAGTCTTCAAGTAGTTGAAGTCTGTGGGTGTTAACCGTCTGTGGGTTGTTGGGGTGTAGATTGTACAAGCACAAACTGGTCTGCAATTTGGTCTTTCGTTACTAATTTGGGGCCCTGTGTGTTCGATAAGGAGTGGGTGGTTCTGGAGGCCGTCTGTGTACGAAGGGCTCTTGCCAGAAGCTTGCCTGATTTATTGCCGTATTTGTAAAAGGTTTACGGGAAAGTATATAATTCCTTTTAATTTGTTTTGTTTAGTGTCTCTGGTAGGTTTTTTCTGGCTTGGATTAAGTTGGGAAGGGTCTCCAAAGCTTGCGAGTTTTTATTAGCGTGCTCTAACTTTCGAATACGGGTAGTTAGTTGTGTGATGTATGTGTTCCTTTCTTTACTCCATTTGGCTGAAATTGCTATGAGTTCTCTGCGTATACTGCTCTTGTGTGCCTCCCATATCAGCATAGGTAAAACATCTGGGGAGTTGCTTTCCTGAAAGTATAGTGCAAGGCATTGACAGTGTATGCTAGGAGTGGGGGGCCTAGGCGCCAGATTAGAGGTCTGGGAGGAACAGGTAGTCCAATCTAGAGTGACGATTGTGTGGGGCTAAGAAGAAAGTATAGTCTTTCTCATTTCGGTAAAGTGTGCACCAGGAGTCGTGTAGGGATAATTCCTGTATGTGTGTTTTGATAGCCCGTAATGCTTTATATGGCATGGTTCCTGCAGAAGTGTCCTGCAGTGGATTGAGGGGGATGTTGAAATCTCCTCCAAGGATAAGGAGTCCTTCCTGGAAAGTGGAGAGCTTTTGCATTGTGGATCTGAAGAATGAGACTTAGCATGTATTGGGGGCATATATATCAGCGAGGGTGACTCATTTGCCGAATAGGGTGCCTTTAATGAATATGAATCTTGCATCTTTGTCTGTATGGGTTTCATTAATTTAAAAGGATCGAGACCCATTTGGTTTGTGTGGCATGATTAGTGGTGTGTAGAGCTGTTGGGAATCTTGGGTTTGAGAGTTTTGGGGATAGAGCTGTATTTGAAATGTGTCTCCTGGAGGAAGACGATGTCCGCTTTGCTTCAGTGAAGGGAAAGCAAGACCTGAGAGCGTTTCTCAGATAAATTAAATCGACGGGTGTTTAAGGAAACAATTTTGGTCGATATTTGGGTTTGTTCATGTGTCCATGGTGGCATTATGTGGCGGTGGGACCAATCTTTTGCACTTGGCGGGTATAGATAGTCTTATTGACTGTGTGGAGAGGGTATTGGAAAAAGGGGGTTAGGACCGAAAGATGTGCTTTTGGTGATTGGTGTCGGGGAAGATTGGGTGCTGGGTGGGGACGGGCTGGGACAATGGATCGTAGGTTGTTGGTGTTTCAGTCAAGGGGGATCTGTGAATGTGAGAGTTGAGATTACTGCTATGTCTATCTGGTTGTGACCGGACAATAGCAAGAACCTGTTTGCTAGTCCAAGGATATTATAAAGTCTTGTCCAGGTAAACTGGGGTGGTTCAGTGGTGAGGGGAGGAGATGTGTGCATCCCCAAAGGAATCTTCCGTGGGACACCACTAAGTCGAGGTAGGCTTGATTCGGCTAGGAGTGGTGACAGCTGAGGAGGAGTCGCTACCCACCGATCAGAGAGAAAGGTGGTAAAGTCAGTGAGAAGGGTGGTCAGAAAGGCTTAGTAAAGTGTCAATGAGTGGCATGGGGTTTGGCAGTCGACCGTTCACGTGGATTGTTTTTGTAACTCGGGGGGGGGTGGAGCAGTGACATGGGGGGAAGTCCCCGTAGGGGAGATGATGCGAGCAAATAAGTGTGGGGAAATAAACCCTTATTCATTTTTACTGTGTATGTGGGGGGTAATGGGGATGTCTGCGTCCCCTGGAGTGAATCAACTTGGTTAAAAGAAATGACGTTAAACGCATAATGAACTTAACAACGAGTTTTAACTATCAAATGCAAAATCTAAACAAAACAGCAGGAATTACCCAAATTATAATCAAACAAGTTTTCGTCCCCTAGGATTAACGCGTGGTGCATCTTCCTACTTGCGTTAGTATGAGCTAAGGTAAAGTTGAGAGTGGTATAGGGTCTGTAATGTAAATCGCTGTCAGGGCTAGGGTGTGGAGTATATATGGCTAAGATTAATTACTGCTCATGAGTATGGTGTGCGGATAGAAGGTGGGTCATAGGGAATCCCGTGGGTGTCCCATATAGGCTTTGAGTCACTTATGCCATGAAGGGTAGAGGGCCTGGGTATTCTAGGCTCAACGATCAGTGGCTGTATGGTGGTGATTGTTTTTTTTAATTATAGGGGTACCTAGGATTGACTGTGGAAGGTCCATTTGGTGTGAGTTCATATTTGGGGAACCTTCTGACGTGTCCCCTGCTATAAGTAGATATATCTGGGAGTTTTTTGACCTTGTAATATCACCGTGCCATCCCAGAGATAGATTATGTGTGTGACATTAGAGAGAGGACTTCACAGGACCCAGAATGCTGTATGACCCTTTTCTATAACCAGCTACCTTGGGATCGTTGCTGATCTAGTAAGTGTGTGGGGGATTTCAGTAAGATGTTTACCTGTCGCAGGGAGTCACATATGCTGGGAACGCGTTAGATTTAGCATCTGAGGCTGAGTCTGGATAAGTAGGGTGTGAGTGTTAACATAAGCTGTTGTGAGTGTCCCTCAGACTGGTCACTTTGTTTGTGGTGGATTTAAGCCAGCAGAGGGGATGGACAGTTGTGCATGAAAAGACCCTGCCTGTTTAAGGTAGATCTTAAGAGTTACATTCCCCATGGAGTCAAAGGTGGAATAGTGGATGGGGAGATGATCCTCTAAGGCCTCCCTCCTAACCACAGCTGGAAGTGCAAAGAGGGGGCATTCTGCAATTTGGAGGTGTGATAGGTGAGGTTGGCTTGCAATGGTCTTAGGTTAGTAAGGAGAGATGGCATACGGATGGAGGATAGCTTCATTTTGGGTAGCTATAGGGCTGAAAAGATCATCTCCCCAGCCACTCTCAGTTACGATCAGTCGGGTCGTGTGTAATTAGAATTGAGCCCTAAATAAATGCTTGAAGTATAACATATGGCCAAAATAGTTTAATCCAACTGGGCAGGAGGGTAGTTAACATAACAGGAAGAGTTGTGCAATGTAGCTGGGGTTGAGCCAGGCAGATCAGGAAGAGGGGAGCAGAATTAGCAAGGGGGAACAGGGGAGAAGTTAGGGTGAACTTAGCAGACTTTGGTGGGAGCTGTCACCACCGCTCAATGGTCTTGGCGTGCCCTCCTAGTATGTGGTGCCTTAGACGGGTTAGCTCCATGATCCTGGCCGGACATTGCATGCTGAGTCCTGGGTTCGGCAGGTGAGAGCCGTCTTCTGGGGCGATGCTCCTGGAATTCCATGAGATCTTTGCTTGGCGGTTGATTCTTGTTGAAGGCAGACGAAATTCCACATAGCAATCTGGGACTTCAGTGTAGGGTATCTCCAGCATGTCTTTCCATGTTTTATTACATCTAAAATACTTAAAGTTTTGAGTATTATACAAAAGCAACACAAGCTCTTCTCATTAATTCAGAAGGATCCAAGGCCAGGTCTTTCCAAATTCTCAACACATATGGAAAGTGATGATTTTTTAACCATTTATATGTATGCCCTCCAAGCAATGAAAATATAAATGTGGATGGAAAATTAATGAACCATATTGAAATGTTTTATGCAGTAAAATAAATTCAACGGGTTCCTAAAACATACAGTATTTCATTACAAGCAAGTAAAAACCATATTTCTTGCATATTGTATTGCTGAATAAAGCCTTCTGTTTTCCATTGTACCCTTTTCCTAGTTTAGAAACAACATATTTCATCTAAAGGCTTTCTTAAAATAACAGGAATTGTAAATTAGACTATATTTGAGGACAATGGACTTGATTCACTGAAGATCAGTAGGTGAAGAAGTTTTTGCATTATGTATATTGTATGGCACAGTTTCTTAATTTTAAGATTCATTATTCACATGCATGATGTTTTCTTGTATGCAAATACACAGTGAGTATAAGAGAAAAAAAAATAATAACACTACACCTAAATTCATTTTAAATTCCAATAAATCTCAAATCCCAATCCCTGAAAATGGTAAATCAGAAAGGATTACTATAAAAAAATATTTTCGTCTTTATATTAGTAAAATGTATTTATGCAATAGCTTTAAACTGTAATTGAGGACTAACTGTGCAAATGATTGAAAATACCCCAACTGTGGGACTGAAGGTGGATTTTACCAAGAAAGAGTTTTAGGGCAGCAGGGAACTTTGAGGACACTTCAGATTCCCTTCTTGGGAGGGTGGAGTGAATTTACTGTGAAATCTCTGATTTCTTATTGGCCAAGTTTCACTAAAGTCCACAAGACAGGACTGTTTCACGCTTTCCTGCACATGCCATTTTTTAGTTTTCAGCATTTTCACAATTTGAATGATAATTACTCAGTCATTTAAAACTGTACCCAAATTAATTGTATATAATTTTTCGAGACAGATAGAGCTTTCCTTAGGTGGTATTTTACCAGCCACAAGAATTTTTATATATTTCTATTTAAAAAATGAAAACTTACAGGACCAATTTCATTCATTTTATTAATTAGTGTTGCATAAAAATACAACCAAAACAAGTGGTGCACTCAATGGGGTAGTAATTACAGTCCAAAATCCCCCAAAAAAGTAATTTAGTCTGCTGGCTAGTAATGAGACTACACTGGGTCTGCTCAGACCTGCAGACATGTTTTATCACAGTCCACAGGCACCCTTCCCCAACAACACAGATCATCACTTTCCAAAGCTTGCCGCCTCCACAACATCTCTAAGCTACATCCCTTTCTAACCAATGAAACCACAAAGCTCCGGATTCACTCCCTGGTTATCTCTCGCCTTGACTACTGTAACTCCCTCCTCATTGGCTTATGCCGCGTACACACGATCGAATTGTCTGGCGGAATTGGTCCGGCAAACAATCCGGCAAACAATCCGCTGGACTTTATAACGAACGGGCTTGGCCACACACGGACACTGCGAAAGTCCGGCGATTTCTAACGTGATGACGTACAGCACGTACGACGGGACTAGAAAAAGGAAGTTCAATAGCCAGTAGCCAATAGCTTCCTTTTCATACTTGCTTCAGAGCATGCGTCATTCTTAGTCCAAATTTTGAGTCAAAACTACTTTCTAAGTCCGCCGGACTTTAAGATGAAAAAGTCTGCTGGAGCCCACACACGATCGAATTGTCCGGCGTACTATGGTCTGGCGGACCGAGTCTGCCGGACAATTCAATCGTGTGTACGCCGCATTACCTTTAAATAGACTATCCCCCTTCAGTCCATCATGAAAGCCGCTGCCAGACTCATCTACCTTACAAACCGCACAGTGTCTGCTACCCCCCTCTGCCAATCCCTCCATTGGCTGCCACTTGCCCAACAAATTCAATTCTAAATACCAACAATAAGTTACAAAGCCATCCACTTACATCACTAGCCTCTTCTTAAAATACCAACCTAATCGCCTTCTTCATTGCTCCGAAGACCTCCTGCTCTCTAGCTCCCTCATCCCCTCCTCCCATATCCGCCTCCAGGACTTCTCCTGAGCCTTGTCAATCCTCTGGAATTCGCTACCCCAATCTGTCAGACTGTCTCCAAATGTATCCACTTTTAGGCAATCCCTGAAAACCTTCCTCTTCAGAGAAGCTTATCCTGCCTCCATCTAACAACTGCACTATTTTTTCCATTAGCTCATCCCCCACAGCTATTACCCTTTTGTATAACTTGACCCTTCCTCCTAGATTGTAAGCTCTAATGAGCAAGGCTCTCTAATTCCTCCTGTATTGAATTGTATTGTAATTGTACTGTCTGCCCTAATGTTGTAAAGTGCTGCATAAACTGTCGGCACTATATAAATCCTGTATAATAATAATAATCCCAGGGAACAAACAAATTTTACCCTGGTAGAAAATAAGTTGTGACCAGTGCTTTACCTCCTGTATACTGCTATATACCTTTTACTGGCACCAGTTTATCTTATGAAATGTTAAAATCTATGTGGCAGATATACTTCATCCACAACTCATAAAATGCTTCCCTTTTCATTCTTGAATCTTTCTTGAAGGGTCATTTTTTCTGCTGTCTCTGTCCTCCAGGCGCTGCATGCAGGCAGCCCATTGAAGTCTATTAGAATGCAGCAGCTGCACTGAAATAACCACTTATCCTAATGTGACAGGCATCTGGGAGCATGTGAGTGTCACCAAATGCACACTATCTGTGTTCAGGGTCACTCACCCAAACCCTCATGCCTGCAACATTAGGACACACTTATGTGTTCATGCAGCCACTGTGCCCTAGAAGATTTCAATGGGCTGTCTGCACACAACACCTGGAAACACTGAAAGAAAACTTTTTTCACAGTATATGAGTGTGAATGAAGCCAAATCATAAACTTCCCCATCTACCAGTTTAAACCTAAAGTATTTTAAGGGACTTTGTATGTGCTATAAAGAGTCACAACACATATGTTTATAAAACATTTTTATTCACACTTATTTATACAAAGATTAAAAAATACATGCCATAGGTTAAGTTAGTCTGCACCTATAAGTATACACAAAAAAACACCACCTAGATTAGGTCTATACAACACCATACCTAAAAAAAACCTTGTGTGCCCCCAAACAAAACAACCAGAGGGAAGCTAAAAGGGGCTGTCAAGGGAAGCCAACCAAACATTATTTGCTGTCAATATATGTGCATGTACAATATTGCAAGACCCATATAACATCAATTACAAAGCGTAAGAGTGTACATCTGTTTTGAAGATTCAAGGAGAGAGCAGTGAAGATCTAAACATCCCTGCTATTAGATCTCATAAACAAACTATCTACAGCTGGTTCTATGGTATAGCCCTATATGGGATAAACAAATATGTATTGGGCACAGAGGAAACACAGAGCTCTTGTGCAAACTCAGATGGAGAGGATACCTGGTAAACCAAAGGAAAAGACCTTAGCATGCCAGCACATTTGTTGAAGGTGAAGGTCCTTAGATGAATCAAAGTACAAGGCCTAAGGAACCACCTGGTCTTCACTAGAGCACCCTACATGGGATGATGGCTTTTGCTGCAGATGGCTTCCAGGTTGTATCATTCTGACTCACATGAGCAGGCTACTGGAGATATGGATATACATTAAAGAGTCTCTTGTACAAGGGGGGTCCTGGGAATATGGGCCAGTAGTAAGTAACAGTATATGACAGGCAGGGTTGCAAAGGGAAACAGAACACAGATATTAGAATCTTAGCACTGGTGCTTGATGCAGGCTGGTATGCATTGGGTAGCTGAAGCAGGTTATAGGCTGGAGTGCATGGGGGTCACTGGAACAGGGCACAGACTGGAGTGCATAGAGTCACTGGAAAGGGATACAGGCTGGAGTGCATAGGGTCGCTTGAGCAGGACACATAGGGTCACACTAAATACAAGGCTCTATGGGATAAAGGCTGGAAGGATGCTGAGGACACTAAGTATTGCTGGAGGTGCCCAACAGTGGGACAGAGCACTAATTTGCAAAAGACACTGAAGATCACTGGGAAAACAATAGAGCTAGTACCAGAGACACCAAGGATCACAGAAGAGATGCTTAAACCCTGAGCAACACATACTAGCTCTTTAGGAAAGCACCCCCTCTTTGATTGGGTGTAGTGCCAACAAGCCCCAGAAGTCAGCAGCCAATGTACACATAGGGGAAGACCAAGTGCTGGTGCTGTAGAACAGATAAGAGTGACACCTTATTTGACCTTAAATATACTAATAATAATAGACTGCAGTAAGCCTTGTAGAAAACTTGATGTGAGCTTAAAATTAGCACAATCAATCATATATTTTTTTATTTATAAACTACTAATCTCATTAACTGCCATAAAACAGAGATAAACATATGCAGGCATGCTTTAAGTACATTTTATCAGTAGCTGGTCCTGCACCTGTACCTCATACACCTCAGTAGTAATGGGTGCAAGGCCTATAGGGATGCTATCTAAAAAAAAGATGGTGTTCACTAATGCCGAGTACACACGACCGGACTTTCCGGCAGAATAAGCCTGATGGAATCATTTCACTGGATATTCCGATCGCGTGTGGGCTTCAGCTGACTTTTTTTTTTTTTCAAAAAGTCTGACGGACCTAGAAATAGAACATGTTTTAAATCTTTCAGAAAGAATCAATTCCTATTGGGAAAACCGTTCGTCTGTATGATAGTCCGACGTCATCGTATTCAAAACTAACGGACTTTGGTGTGATCATTAGCGATGGCCTTGCGGTTCGCCCGGCGGTCGGTTCACGGCAAATTTTGCGTGTTCACGATTCGCCAAACCGGCGGACTTCTGGCATTTCAGCACATGGGCAATTGGACATTCCCCCTACCTTATAAATAGACCTGATCTGGCGGACATTTTACATTCTGTCTTATGTCAGTGTAGGGAGAGGTTGCTGTGTGGAGCAGGGACAGACTGTAGTGACACAAATCACTAGCTATTAGGTCTCCTTTTAAGGACTGGTATTGCTGTACAGTATATAGGGTTCTGGTGCACTTCTGCTGACTTCTGTGCTGGTTATTGCTGAGTGCACTGCTGACCTATTCTGCAGCTGTCTTTTGTCAGTGTAGGGAGAGGACGCTGTGTGGAGCAGGAACAGTCAGTTTAATCACTAGCTATTACTATTAGGTCCACAAATGTCCTTTTAAGGACTGGTATATGTGTACAGTATATAGGGTTGTACACATATAATATACTTTCTTTCAAATATAGAAAGAATATTATACTTGACTGCTGACGGATTCTGCAGCTGTCTTTTGTCAGTGTAGGGACTGAGGGACAGTCTGCAAATCACTAGCTACTAGGTCCACAAAGGTCCTTTTAAGGACTGGTATAGGTGTACAGTATATAGGGTTGTACATGTATAATATACTTTCTTTCAAATATAGAAAGAATATTATACTTGACTGCTGACCGATTCTGCAGCTGTCTTTTATCAGTGTAGGGACTGAGGGACAGTCTGCAAATCACTAGCTACTAGGTCACCAAAGGTCCTTTTAATGACTGGTATAGGTATACAGTATATAGGGTTCTGGTGCACTGCTGTGCTGGTGATTGCTGAGTGCACAGCTGACCGATTCTGCAGCTGTCTTTTATCAGTGTAGGGACTGAGGGACAGTCTGCAAATCACTAGCTACTAGGTCCACAAAGGTCCTTTTAAGGACTGGTATAGGTGTACAGTATACAGGGTTCTGGTACACTGCTGTGTTGCTGATTGCTAAGTGCACTGCTGAACGATTCTCAGCTGTCTTTTATCAGTGTAGGGACTGAGTGATAGTCTGCAAATCACTAGCTACTAGGTCCACAAAGGTCCTTTTAAGGACCGGTATAGGTGTACAGAATATAGGGTTCTGGTGCACTGCTGTGCTGCTGATTGCTGAGTGCACTGCTGACCGATTCTGCAGCTGTCTTTTATCAGTGTAGGGACTGAGGAACAGTCTGCAAATCCCTAGCTACTAGGTCCACAAAGGTCCTTTTAAGGACTGGTATAGGTGTACTATTTGGTGTGCAGTAAATAGGGGTGTAATACACGTATAAAATACTTGCACATATAGAAAGCATAGTATAGTGCATTTCCACTGTGCAGCATTGTGACTGCTGAGCGGTTCAGCAGCGATCTCAATGCTGGTGTCAGTGCTCTCTATCTCTGTGCTGGTGTGGTCTCAGTGCTCTCTATCACAGTGCTCTCTATATCGGTGTTGGTGTCAGTGCTCTCTATCACGGTGCTGGTGTGGTGTCAGTGCCCTCTATCTCGGTGCTGGTGTGGTGTCAGTGCTCTCTATCTTGGTGCTGGTGTCAGTGCTCTCTATCTCGGTGCTGGTGTGGTGTCAGTGCTCTCTCACGGTGCTGGTGTCAGTGCTCTCTATCACGGTGCTGGTGTGGTGCCAGTGCTCTCTATCTCGGTGCTGGTGTCAGTGCTCTCTATCTCGGTGCTGGTGTCAGTGCTCTCTATCTCAGTGCTGGTGTGGTTTCAGTGCTCTCTATCATGGTGCTGGAGTGGTGTCAATGCTCTCTATCTCGGTGCTGGTGTCAGTGCTCTCTATCTCTGTTGTGGTGTGCTGTCAGTGCTCTCTATCATGGTGCTGGTGTCAGTGCTCTCTATCTCAGTGCTGGTGTCAGTGCTCTCTATCTCGGTGCTGGTGTCAATTCTCTCTATCACGGTGCTGGTGTCAGTGCTCTCTATCACAGTGCTGGTGTGGTGTCAGTGCTCTCTATCTCGGTGCTGGTGTCAGTGCTCTCTATCTCGGTGCTGGTGTCACTGCTCTCTATCTCGGTGCTAGTGTGGTGTCAGTGCGCTTTATCTCGGTGCTGGTGTGGGCTCAGTGCTCTCTATCATGGTGCTGGTGTGGTGTCAGTGCTCTCTATCACAGTGCTGGTGTCAGTGCTCTCTATCACGGTGCTGGTGTCAGTGCTCTCTATCACGGTGCTGGTGCCAGTGCTCTCTATCATGGTGCTGGTGTGATGTCAGTGCTCTCTATCCTGGTGCTGGTGCCAGTGCTCTCTATCTCAGTGCTGGTGTCAGTGCTCTCTATCTCTGTGCTGGTGTGGTCTCAGTGCTCTCTATCACAGTGCTGGTGTCAGTGCTCTCTATCTCGGTGCTGGTGTCAGTGCTCTCTATCAAGGTGTGGTGTCAGTGCTCTCTATCACGGTGCTGGTGTGGGGTCAGTGCTCTCTATCTCGGTGCTGGTGTGGTGTCAGTGCTCTCTATCTCGGTGCTGGTGTCAGTGCTCTCTATCTCAGTGCTGGTGTGGTGTCAGAGCTCTCTCACGGTGCTGGTGTCAGTGCTCTCTATCATGGTGCTGGTGTGGTGTCAATGCTCTCTATCTCGGTGCTGGTGTGGTTTCAGTGCTCTCTATCTCAGTGCTGGTGTGGTGTCAGTGCTCTCTATCTCGGTGCTGGTGTGGTCTCAGTGCTCTATATCACGGTGCTGGTGTCAGTGCTCTCTATCTAGGTGCTGGTGTCAGTGATCTCTATCTCGGTGCTGGTGTCAGTGCTCTCTATCTCGGTGCTGGTGTCAGTGCTCAGTCTCTATCTCAGTGCTGGTGTCAGTGAGGGAGATAGCAGCGGAGAAGCCAATCAGCAGTCAGTGCCAGCACCATGGCTGAGGCTCAGCACTGGACTGGCACCTCAGGACCTCCGCAGTGGAGCCCTGCATAGGTGGGGGTAAGGGCTGGGCAGAGGGAGGGGCTCAAGCACAGGTTGGCACAATGGGACACCGGCACAGGACTGCGCTGCCCTGACTGTGGCACTGATCATCTCCTGCACCCCCTTCATAGCCTGTCCTGACCTTGCTTCTCCTCCATGGCCTTCATGCGCTCCTGAATTGTCAAAATTTCACAGATAAAAAAAGAATGCTTGTCGATCCCAGATTCACTTAATACTTTTGTTATGTCAGTGTCCATGTGGTGGGGCTATGTGTGCATAGCTAGTAAGTATTTTGTGGTTGCAAATATGACCTGTAGGTTTTTAAGGTTCGCCTGCCATTAAAGTCAATGGGGCCTGCTGCGAACTTTGTGGTTCGCAAACTTTTGGCCGCATCCGCGGTTCGCATTCGCGAAACGTCCCGTCGGAAGTTAGTCCATCACTAGTGATCATGTGTAGGCAAGCCCATTCGGTCGGAACTCCATCAGAAAGACTGTCAGTTTATTCTGATGGAAAGTCCGGTCGTGTGTACGTGGCATAAGGCCAGCACTCTAGTAGTGCTAATGCTTTTCAGTTTTTTTTTTTGAAGTCCTGGATGTGTGAAAACATTAGCTGACCACATAGATACAGAGAAATGCAAATAGCTATATGGTTGATGAAGTGTGTTATTTGCAGGATCATCTGTTCAAAATAAAGAGAAAGGGGTTGGAAAGAAAGGATTGCAATAAAACCACTTAATCTAAGGACTAATAATCTGCATTTTTGGTTTTGGGTTTAGATAGACTTCAATGCTGACCAGCTTCCAAGAAATTCTTAAAATGTGTTGTTTGGTAATTTAAAAGAGATACCCTTGATATAAGATATATCCTCATTGGTTTTAAGCAAAACATTTAAAGCGGTAGTAAACCCGCAAATTTTTTTTTTTAAACCTGCAAAGCAAAAGGCATAATGAGCTAGTATGCACTGCATACTAGCTCATTATGAAATACTTACCTTAGAATGAGGCCCCGACATCTGGCCCGATCCACGCCGAGGGAGCTGACATGCTCCCTCGGCGTTTCTTCCGGGTATCGCGGCTCCGGCGCTGTGAGTGGCCGGAGCCGCGATATCGTCACTCCCGCGCATGCGCGCGGGAGATTTCATTCCGGCCGGTCGGCCACTGCCGGATTTTCAGGCCGAGAACCCCCTTTTGCGCATGCGCCGCTGCAGTCCGCGGCGCATACCGAGGGGAATATCTCCTAAACCGTACAGGTTTAGGAGATATTTTTTTTACCTACAGGTAAGCCTTATTATAGGCTTTCCTGTAGGTAAAAGTTAAAAAATTGAGCATACAACCACTTTAAGATAACATTTTCTGGCATCAGGTAATTTTACTTCACACTAATTAAATTTAACATCTAAGCTCTACTTTCATAAATTATGCATCAAAGTAAAATACACTGTTCAGTCTAACTGTAACATTCTACTGTAGTTCTGATCAAACAGAAGGGGTATTTCCGAAATCCACCGTGATTGCACAAGAACACGTGGAATCAGGTTGACATCTGCTTTTCTCCTAATTCAATATAATATTTTTAATGTTATAAGGTGGTGCCAGGAACAATTTTTTTTTTTATAATTAATGTTTATTAAAGAAGAGAGGCGTGTACAAAGCATAACGATCAATACATAAACCAATATCAAGGGCAGCAACATTATATCGTTAGTTACAATGGCACAGACAAATACACCCACCTCTTCCATTATAAAAGAGGGAATATAGTGGACAGAAATAGAGGGAGAGTAAAGGAAAGGGAAAATAAACAGAAAGAGAGAGAAAATGAGAAAGAAGGGGGGGGGGGGGAAGGGGGGCAGACCACCCTCAGGCAAACAATTGCAAAATTACAGTTGATATAGTAAGAACAAGAGTTATGATCACATCACACTGGTTGAGACATTATGGCTGCATAACTAGATGAATATTTAAAGGCAACCCAACATGCCCAGATCTTCGTTGCCAACTCAGATTTACCCCGGAGGGAGAGAGTCATGTCCTCCATGTAATATGTGGTATCCACGTTGAGTAACCAACGCCGGAGCGTGGGGATCGTCTTCAGCTTCCAAAACTGAGGAATGAGGGTTTTGGCAGCGTTTAAGAGGTGTGGTGTAATTGACCTCTTATAGGGGCCCGTCGGCCTCCCCATGCAATGGAACAGAACATACCACGGGTCATTAGGTACCTCCCACCCCTGGATTTCTTTAATCGTGTAGAAAATCGCCAGCCAGAATGGGCGGATCCTCGGGCAGTACCACCAAATATGAGCATGAGTGGCTACCTCCCCGCACTCCCGCCAACAAAGTGGGGAGGACTGAGGAGAAAACCTATGTAAAACAACCGGTGTGTAGTGCCATCTGGTCAAAAGTTTATACGCCATTTCTGATGTCTTAGAGGATCCAGAGGTATGAGCCAGGGTTAGGATTTGTGACTGCTGGGACGGAGACAGCGCCGTATGTAGTTCCCTTTCCCAGTACCGTAGGAAGGAGGGAGTACCCGTAGAAGTGAGGGACAGCAATGCCTGATAAAAGTACGAAACCGGCCGCTCAATCGGGTCAGGTTCGGCAAATGCGGTTTCCACAGGTGTAAGCTCCGCCAAGGTGCGCAGGGGCTTTGGGAGCATGCGAACAAAGTTCAATAGTTGATGATGTTTCCATCGATCCATGTAGGATATGGAGGAGTCACCCATGATGGAAGAAAGAGGCAACACCCCGGATGGGCCGGTGAACTGATGTAGACACGTGTTAGTGCCCAGCCGCCACGGGTGAATCTGAGGGTCCATGTTACCCGGTGGGAAAAAATCGTGACCCACCAGGGGCATCAGGGGGGAGTTATACAACCAGCCATGCATCTTACAGATAGAGTCCCACACCATCAAGGAGGAGTGTGTAAGCGGTGACGTGGTAGACAAAAGGGTCCGGAACTTCCTCGGGATCCACATCAGTGTGGAAGGTTCAGCGCCACAGAGGTCCGTTTCTAAGTTTACCCAGAGTTTCGTGTCCTTGCAATACTTCAGGTCAGAGAGCCTAGTCAGCACAACGGCCCTGTAGTAAAGCTTAAAGTCTGGTACAGCTAAACCCCCGCTACACTTAGGGTGGATGAGGAGAGATCTATTCAGCCTGGGTCTTCTCCTATTCCATATGTACCGGTATACCAAAGATGTCAAGATTGTAAAAAACCCCACCGGTATCCCAAACGGGACCATCTGAAGCATGAAGAGCACCCTAGGCAGCAAGTTCATCTTAACCAGGCCAATTCTACCCAGCCAAGAATGTCGTAGCTGGGACCACCTTTGGATATCTGACCTAAGTGTGTTGAGCAAAGGCAGAAAGTTAGCGCGGAAAAGGGACGATAGTGAGGGCGTAAGTTGAATGCCCAAATATTTCATGGAGCTCAACTGCCAGGTAAAGGGATAGTTCTTTTTCAGGTGAGATACCTGTTTGGCGGGGACAGAGATGTTTAACATTTCCGATTTGGACATATTGATTTTAAAATTTGACACCGCGCCGTAGGCCGAAAACTCGGACATAAGATTTGGAAGGGTGATCAGAGGCTGTTGCACATAAAACAAAATATCGTCCGCGTAAGCCGCGTATTTGTGTTCCGTCGTACCTATTGTTACGCCACGTATATTCGGGTTTCGCCTAATAAGGGATAAAAATGGTTCCAGGGAGATCGCGAATAAAATCGGCGAGAGCGGGCAACCCTGGCGAGTGCCGTTGTATAGGGTGAAGGGGTCACTAAGGGTACCGTTAATCCGTATCTGAGCTGTGGGGCAGTGGTACAACGCCGCTATTTTGGAGCGCAAAGTGGGTCCTATACCCAAGTGTGCCAGCGTAGCCATAAGGAAGTCCCAGTCCACCCTGTCAAACGCCTTCTCAGCATCCGTGGAAAGTAACAGGGTGGGCTGGGAAGTCCGCCGCACATAAGCCATCAAGGAAAGTGTGCGGAGAGAATTATCCCGTGCCTCCCTCCCGGGGATGAATCCTGTCTGATCCCGTGAAATCCACTGTGGCACCAAGGGGAGCAGCCTATTCGCTATGGCTTTAGCATAAATCTTCGCATCAATATTCAAGAGCGAAATAGGGCGGTAGCTCGCGCAGTCACTAGGGTCCTTGCCCTCCTTGGGTAATACCGTGATGTGAGCATGAGTGGTCTCCGGGCGAAGGTCCCCGCCGTCCGAGGTCACGTTAGCATATCTGGTCAAATACGGCAACAGTATGTCAGCGTACGCTCTATAATAAGATACCGTGAGGCCGTCTGGTCCCGGTGCCTTACCGCGCGCCATAGCTTTCATGGCGCCTAGGAGCTCCGCAGCCGTAAACTCCCCCTCCAAGGAAGCCAAAACCTCCTCGGAGAGTTTCGGGAGGGCGGCACGGGCCAGATATTCCCCAATAAGGCGTCCCTGAGCCTCTCTGTCATGGACACCCTGGTGTACCTGATACAGGCGCTGATAAAAGTCCCTGAATGTCTTGGCTATACGGGGGGTCTCGAACACCAGGTCTCCCGAGGGGGTCTTAACTTTGGCAATGAATGCCGCGTTCTTACGCTGTCGCACCGAGTTGGCCAACAGCCTACTGGGCTTATCTCCCCACTCATAAAATCGGTGAGCTACTATCCGCGAGCGTCGCTTGTGATCTAAATGAAGGAGGGACTTCAGGGTCTCCCGTTTTTCCGTTAAGGCGTGGAAAAGGGCCGGAGTCTGGTTCAGCTTATGCCGGCGTTCTAAGTCTGTGATGTCACGCAACAAGTCGGACTGTTGAGTTAAGCGCTCTCTCTTTTTCCTAGAACCCAATTCCATGAACTTTCCCCTAATATACACCTTGTGGGCCTCCCATAACACTCCCGGTAAAACTTCAGGACTGACATTAGTCTTAAAATAAAACTCCAAACTGTCACCCATCACCTTTTTATCCGCCTCTTCGGCTATGAGTTCCTCGTTCAACTTCCAGTTAGTGGATTTCAGGGGTACGGACGCCACGCTAATGGTTAAGGAAATCGGAGCATGGTCCGAAATGGGGGATGAGTCAATGCTTGACTTCACTATGAGCGGGAGGTGCTGGTGATCTATGAAGCATAAATCTATTCTAGAGTAGGTTTGGTGCACCGGAGAAAAGTAGGTAAAGTCCCTTTCCCGCGGGTGATTAATTCTCCAGACATCCATCAACTGTAGATCATGGAGTCGAGAACGTATATACCTCACTCCCCTGCCGGAAAGCGAGGAACCACCTCTAGAGGTGTCCACAGTAGGTTCCAAGGGAACATTAAAATCGCCCGCTAGAAGAATGCATCCACGTGCAAAATTCCGCAGGGCGTTGAGTGTGGAAGCCAGAAAACGCACCTGGTTTTTGTTAGGGGAGTATAAGGTGGCCAAAGTACACTGCATGCTGCCCAGGGTGCCCCGCAGAAACAGAAAACGTCCCGCAGGATCACACAACATTTCCTCAAACGTGAACGCGGTTCCCCTACGAATCCCAATGGCCACACCTTTTGCTTTAGAAATGTCGGAGAGGCTGTAGTACCACGTGGGGTACTTCAGTGAGTGCAGTCTAACTCGAGTCGTCTGCGTGAGGTGGGTCTCCTGGAGGAAGACCACGCCCCCCCGCAAACGGTCCAGCTCCCTATATAAGTTGTGTCTCTTCCCCGGGGCGTGAAGGCCCCTTACATTAAAAGATACAAGGTTCACAGTAGCCATGGGGTCTCAGGAGGAGGAACCGCGATCACCACAACATTACCAATGCAATACAGAGGCGGTCTGCCGCCAAATAGGGGGGAGGGGATCAGAGGAGGTGGAGGCAATAGACAAAAAAGGTGAGAGAGAAAAGGAAAGGAGAAGGAAAGGCAACAAGAAAATGAAAGACCCCACCTTAGTGGGAAAAACAAAATGAACCAAAAAAGGTGCTGTCGGAGAACAGCTAGTAGTGCACGCATTTCCATGCCGTGCGAGAGCGGGCCGCGTGAACGCCACAGGGCCCCCACGCCCGCCACCCCAACAGGGGAACGGACGCCAGGGCCCCGCGCCGGGCAGTCCCCGCTCAAAGAGGGGGAGACGGGACTCAGGCAGCCGGGCGCAAACCACACCATAAAGGTCCAAAGTAGCGCCCCGCGGTCCGGTGCAGACACCAAGGCATAAAAATCTAGAGATAACATCATCCAAAACATAAAACGGTAAAACGCCTGGAAAGAACAATATGGGTATGAAGCTAAGGCGGTAAGATACACAATGGGGGGGGGGTACCGCGAGTCAGTCACGCTCCAAAGGCACAGAGAGGGAGATGGAAAAATAACACGCCATTAAATAAGGCAAAAGAACAGCAATGTTCGCATCCAGACTGAGGCCCCCAAGGAGGAACCGGGGTATGGGCCACATGGCCAAGGGTGACACAGCCGTGGCCATTGCAAAAACTCGTTGTCGCCAGAGGCGGTCAGCTTCCTCGCACAAACTTGGTAAGGGAGCCCCCCCCAATTGCGCTCAGGCGGTATGTCCCACAAATGCAAGTAGACATCCTGAACAGGTAAACTAGTTGAAGGGCAGGTTGCCAGTTCAAGGGCGGTAATCAGGTGCAGAAGTGCGGCGGGCACGGCTCACTCTCTGCCAGCCCTGGTCGGCCCCAGCGGGCAGGGGCGGGATGCCGTCCTGCCATCCAGGCAGCTCCGGGATAGGAACGGACATATCCGTGCAGAATTTGGGCAACTCCTCCGGGAATCGAAGTATTGCGGTTCTGCCATCTCTAGAGGTGATCAAGGCCGCAGGGAAGCCCCACTTATATTTAATGGACGCCGCCCGAAGCAGTTCCGTGAGGGGTCGTAGGGCCCTGCGTCGATCCAAGGTTTCCTTAGCTAGGTCCGGGAAAAAGGATAACATCGCTCCATGAAAATCAAACGGATTAGCTCCCCTAGCTTTCTGCATAATCAGTTCATTTTCAGGATAATGGTGGATCCGGCAAATGATGTCCCGTGGGACGTCTGTAGCAAGATTGCGTGGTCGGAGTGCCCTGTGCACTTGTTCAATCTTCAAGGGGGCGTCCGGTGCTCGGCCCAGAAGACTGTTGAAAATGCCCCGAATGGACGGTAACAGGTCGTCGTCCCCAGTCGCTTCGGGAAGTCCTCTAATCCGAACGTTATTACGTCTGTTACGATTCTCTTGATCTTCGATCTTGTAAACGGTCGTACGATGCGAAATGGCAAGTTGTCGTGTAGTCACCTGTAAGGATCGGATAGCGTTCGCGTGGCGATCTAGACGTTGCTCCGACTCTTCGACACGAACCAATACTTGCGAGAGATCCGAACGAACTGCAGAGACCTCCTTCTTAATGACCTGCTCGAGGTTCAGAAGCATGGAGGCGAGATCGGAGGTGGTAGGGAGACCGCTCACTCTCAGCGCCGCTCCGGCGGAAGGATGTTGCTCCCCTTCATCGCCCGAGCCCGCCGAGGACTCGGGCGAGCGCGACCTCCGGTCCGGCCCATCGCGGGAGGCGAGATCTACTCCACCCCGCGGCTTGCGGCCTAGGTCGTCCTGCTCCTCCACCTCGTCCGGTTCCACGGAAAGGAATCGTTTAATTGACCCCGTCGAGGCTCCTTTCTTGGGCAGAGACTTGCCCGTCCGCCGGCCCATCGCTCAGGTAGCAAAAATATGAATTTTTGGTTGATTTTAGGTATTTTTCTCGGTGTCGGTCTCGGAGCTCACAGAGCACACGTCTGCTCTAGCACATCACCAGGCCACGCCCCCAGGAACAATTTTATAAGTAGTAGACATGTGCATTCGTTTTCATCCGAATGCATTTTCGTCCGAATTTCAGGTATTTTCGTTTTCATTTTGACAAACGATAACGAAAGTGCAGAATCTGAAAAACGAAAGATCCGACATAAATAAATGCTTTACAACAGTTCGATCTAGAATAGGAGATTCGACGTGACTCTGACAATAACAATCTGTGTCTATTGAACCTGTGGTCGGATGTGCCTAACCTTACCTCTATTAGTCCAAGATTATATAGAGAAAATATTCGACAGAGAGAAAATATTCAACATAAAAGTTTTAAAAACGTCCGTTTGTTCGGGAGTAGTGATTTTAATAATGATTAAAGTGAAACAATAAAAGTGTAATATTCCTTTAAATTTCATACCTGAGGGGTGTCTATAGTATGCCTGTGAAGGGGCGCATGATGTTTCCCAGCGTAGAACTGTCCCTGCACAAAGTGTCATTTCTGCAGGAAAAAAAAGTTATTTAAAATCACTCATGGCTATAATGAATTGTCGGCTCCCGTAATACAGAGAACACTCATTGAAAGTCATTGATAGAAAAAAAAAAGCGTGGGGTTCCCCCAAATTCAATTACCAGGCCCTTCAGGTCTGGTATGGATATTAAGGGGAATCCTGCGTCAAATGAAAAAAAAAATTACATGGGGTTCCCCCTAAATATCCATACCAGACCATTCACCCTTCATTATATCCTCAAAAAATATTTTTTTTTTTCCCCTCAGTTTAGGCCGATATGTATTCTTCTACATATTTTTGGTAAAAAAATAAAAACGCAATAAGCATTTATTGATTGGTTTGTGCAAAAGTTATAGCGTTTACAAAATAGGGGATAATTGTATGGCATTTTTATTAATATTTTTTTTTTTACTAGTAATGGAGGAGATCAGCGATTTTTATCGGGACATAATGTTGCAGTCACGAAAAAAAACGCAGATCGCCGCCATTACTAGTAAAAAAAAAAAGCCATAAATCTATCCCCTATTTGGTAGATGCTATAACTTTTGCACAAACCAATCAATATACGCTTATTGCAATTTTTTTTTACCAAAAATACGTAGAGGAATACGTATCGGCCTAAACTGAGGGGAAAAAAACGTTTTTCTAAAAAAATTGGATATTTATTATAGCAAAAAGTAAAAAATATTGTGTTTTTTTTTTTTTTATTGTTGCTCTTCTTTTGTTTATAGCGCAAAAAATAAAAACCGCAGAGGTGATAAAATACCACCAAAATAAAGCTCTATTTGTGGGGAAAAAAAGAACGTCAATTTTTTCTTTTGGGTGCAATGTTGCATGACCGCACAATTGTCAGTTAAAGCGACGCAGTGCCAAATCGCAAAAAATGCTCTGGTAAGGAAAGGGGTAAAATCCTCCGGGGCTGAAGTGGTTAAGAGGAACCCTGTGCCAATTTTTTTTTTAAATGGCGTAGGGGTTCTCCCAAAATCCATACAAGGTCCTTCAAGTCTGGTATGGATTTTAAGGGCAACCCTGCACCAAAATTTTTAAAAATAGCGTAATGGTCCACCCAAAATTCATACCAGACCCTTATCTGAGGACGTAACCTGGCAAGCCAGGCATGCACATCGGCTCTTCAGTGATGCGACAGGCACACGCGCGTGCCCCCAATACCACTGGGAAGCCGAGGACGTCATATGATGCCCGTCCAGGATGGGAGATCCCATCTGTAGAAATCATATGTCTATGGGCGGGTAGGGAAGTGGTTAAAAGTATATGGAAATTCAACTACATATCATTGCTACCTTTTTTTCCCCCAAAGGTTTATTAAATTGTCAAGTTTTACAAACAAGAACAACAGAAACTTAACCGATAAATCTGGTACATGTAGTCATACATCAGTGGCATCAATAGATATCACGTTTCTTAAACAACATAAATAAACAAATTAAGTACATTCTACTCATCATTTCAGTCATATTGAGTCTAGTTGATTTAAAACAGAGAGTCTCTGTTGTGAGGTTTTGGAGGGTAGTTCTTGGAGGGTATGCACATAGGTGTTTGGTAAGCCTTTCCGGGTGCTAAACACCCCTAACGGGATCAAACTATGAAAGGGAGGGGGTGGTTGTTGGCGTTTTGAAATATCTCATCAGTGTTGGTTTACTCATAGGTGTATCTGACCCTCTCAGCGGGTATGAGGATTTTGTATATCCAGCCTCCGGAGACAGGCATTCATGTAAAGGAGCTCATCTACATAAGTTCTGTAAGTTGGCCCTACCTTTGAAGGTTGGTATAGTATTAGGATTTAATATTTCTCCAGCGATGTGTGGGGAGGAGCTCGTTATGTGAGGGATGATTAAGAAAGGGTGGGTGGGGGGGGACTCTATCCTTGTTGAGGATGAGGACATATGTGAGAAATGTCTGTTTGTTTTCCACTGCCTGGTTAAATTATGCGTTGTGTTGGAGAGCTCGAAAATCTGAGGAATCTCAATAGTGTAGCCAGCAGCCCCTTGTGTTCCGATATTTCATCGGGTTCTCTTTAGCTTGATGGATTAGGTTTTGCATTTCTGCTATTTTCTCTACACGCTGCAGCCAATCTATAGTTTTAGGGGGATTGGTGCTTCTCCACTGAACAGGTATACATTGTTTTGCGGCATTGAGGAGGGGAAGTGTGAGGGATTTCTTATATACTGAGTGAGGTATAGATGTGTGGTGTAGTAAGTCCTGAGCCGGAGTAAAGACTGGGGTATATGTTGTGTTTTGGGTAATTGTATCATAGACTTTCTTCCAGAATGGTTGTATGTATGTGTGGGCAATCCCACCAAATATGGAGCAGGATGCCCAATGTTGAGTTACATCTCCAGCAGAGTGGGGAGAAGCTAGGGTGATATGTGAATTCAATCAGGTGTGCGGTACCATCTCGAGTAAATTTTATAGCCATTTTCTTGTGCTGAGACGTTATGGTCCCCTTATGAATGTGGTCATATATGCGTTCCCATTTGTCTTTGGGTAGATCCACAGTAAGTTCCCTTTCCCATCTTTGGCTGATTGTGTTGGTTTTAGGATCATGCCTACCAAACATGAAGGAGTATACTGACGAGATCAGGTGTCTTTGAGGTTCCGTGCTGGAACACAGTGCCTCAAAGGGGGTATAGTCTCTGAACCACTCTGTAATAGGTTTGGCGCTATTCAAGAAATGTGTAATCTGTAAGAATTTTAGAAGGGAATATTACGCCCTGGGAATCTGGAGGACAGGGTGGTGTATGTGATGAGTTCATCGTTTTGAAAAAATTGTTGTGCACTAAGTGGAGTTTTCCAAGTGTGGGTGAGTCATGTTGCCCTCATAGAAGCCAGTAGTAGTGGGTGGGTAGAGTTTGCCTTAGGGATTGATTTGATGTCAATCCAAGTTAGGTGGGAGACTGGTATATCCGCAAAGGAGTCCTCGATGGTAATCCAATCTTTAGTCTTTGAGTCTGTGAATGTGTAAAGTGAAGAAGTGGGGTATCAGCGCCAAATAAAAATTCCTGATATGTCTGATGCTGCACCTAAAATTAGTGACAACTAATAATCATGAAAAGAAGAAAATAAAGGGTGCAACAAACAAATGTACTATATCAGGGATATGCAATTAGCGGACCTCCAGCTGTAGCAGAACTACAATTCCCATGAGGCATAGCAAGACTCTTAGAGCCACCAGCATGACAGCCAGAGGCAGAGGCATGATGGGACTTGTAGTTTAGCAACAGCTGGAGGTCTGCTAATTGCATATCCCTGTGCTATATAATGAAGCTAATATTAAGTGTGTGCTATCTCAATAAATGAAATAATATAAGTATACTAATAAATTAAAATGGTTCAAAATGCACAGCCAACACAACAAAAAGTCCATATAATCAACAGAATTATTGTGAATAAATAAATCTTCTGTGTTCACTCCAATCACCGTGATTTTTAAGTCTAAACGCTCACCAGATAACATCGGCCACCAAGTAGTAGTCGTTTTTTAAAATATCTTAAAATGCAGCACTTACATATCAAACAGCAGGAATACGGATGCAGCTTGAAGGAGAGAAAAAGCCGGTCCGTCACCAATAAATTACGCCAATGAATTACTGCATCTCAGCTGTAGGGTGGAAACGGAGGACTCATGAAATGGAGATTAAAAAAAAACTTTACTACACTATTTATACCTTTCTGTGGCTCTGTACGGAGGAGCTAAATTTGCAGATTATTGGGATATGCGTTCAACATGAGGAAACATAGCTACACATATGCCACTACTGCTCGGATTGGAAATTTGGCATATCTGCTAAACAGATGCAGTATGCTGTGTGATTCCTGGTCGGACACATTGGATGTCTTAAAGATACCTTATACTACATGCCTGTGAGCCACGTGGGTGGCCGATGTTATCTGGTGAGCATTTAGATTTGCTACTTCAGGTGAAGCACTTTAATTGAAGCACTTTTGCACTTTAGAAAATCACGGTGATTGGAGTGAACACAGAAGATTGATTCACAATAATTCTGTTGATTATATGGACTTTTTGTTGTGTTCAGAATACATTGGCTGTGCGTTTTGAACCATTTTAATTCATTAGTCTGTGAATATACCAATTGATTATTCTGGTGAGGTGACAGGACCAGTGATATCTGTGGATATCAGGGAGTCCCAGCCCCCCTGTCAGTTTGGAGAGGGTCATTTTCTCCCAGTTTAGTCTAGGACATTTAGCCCAAATAAAATTTCTGCATAGTCATTGTAATTCGTAAAGAAAGATAAGGGGGTATTAATTAGGATGGTCTGAAAAAGGTTTAGGATTCTGGGTAGAATGTTCATCTTTAAGATAGCTTTTCGGCCAAACCATGAAAAGTGCCCCAAATTCCATTTGTGGAGGTCCTTCTGGATGGTTTGGACTATAGGTAAGTAATTCCTTTTACAGAGTTCAGATCATTTAGAAGGGATTTGGATACCCAGGTACGTAAGGGCGTGTGGTTCCCATCCAAAAGGAAAGTTGACTTGACATTGGGAGACCAAGATTGAAGGGAGGGAGATGTTCAGGGCTTTTGACTTTGCAAAATGAATTTGGAAGTTAGAGATAGTGTTGAAGAAAGCAAAATCCCTAAGCAAATTGGGTATGGTGGTTATGGGGTCAGAGAGGAACAGAAGAATATCGCTGAGTACGCGAAAATTTTGCAGTGTTTGTTCTGGATGTCAATGCCTATAATGTCTGGGTTAGCTCTTAGTTTGTATAACAGGGGTTCCAGAGTGAGCACAAAAATGAGGGGGGAGAGGGGGCATCCCTGACGCGTGCCGTTCGAGATGGAAAGGGCACTCGACAGGTGAGCATTGACTCTCATTCTAGCTGTGGGAGTAGAATATAGTGCCAGTATCAATTGAAGGAGATGTGCAGGAAATCCCATGGCATTCTGTCCAACGCCTTTTCTGCATCGAGGAGCAGGAAAAGGCCTTGTTTGGAGGTAGTTGTGAGCCAGTGGTGAATGTTAATAGCCTTTAAGGTGTTATCCCTGGCCTCCTGCACAGGGACAAATACTACCTGATCTAAAGAGATGAGTTTAGGGAGTAGAGGAAGTATGCAGTTTGCAAGAATTTTAGCTTAAAGTTTCACGTCCACATTTAAGAGGGATATGAGTTGGTAGTTGGATACCATCGTGACATCTTTGCCTGGTTTAGGTATGAGCCTTATGTGGGCTTCAAGAATGTATTTTTTGGCTTGGGGAGATAAAGATAAACAGTTAAATGCCTTGGTAAAGTTGGGGTTGAGTATGTATTTTTAATAGCTCACTGTTAGGCCATCATCTGGTCCCAGGCTTTTATCTGTTTTAAGTTGTTTTAGGGCGGTTAAGATTTCTACTGTAATAATAGGGTGTTCCAGTTCCGTGGAGTCCTCTGCTGTAATGGGTGTTGGGCTATATTGTTTTAAGAAGTTATTAATGGCCTCAATTTGGTCCTTGGTGTTTCCCGTTGTGTGTGTGTGTGGGGGGGGGGGGGGGGGTAAATTATAGAGTTTAGAGTACTGGACAAATTGGTCAGCAATATCTTCTGTGGTTACAAAGGTGTTACCCGAGGGGCCTTTAATCGTGTGTATGGTAGATGCTGGCTTTTTGTGCTGTAGGGCTCTAGCTAACAGTTTTGTCCTGTACACATGATCAGACTTTCCGACAACAAAACCATGAATTTTTGTTCGGGGGGGGGGTGGTTGGCTTCAACTTGTCTTGCATACACACAGTCACACATATGTTGGCCAACAATTACGAACGTAGTGATGTACAAGACATACGACAAGCTGATAAAAAGGAAGTTCAATAGCCAGTGCGCCACCCTTTGGGCTCCTTTTGCTAATCTTGTGTTTATCTCGTGTTAGTAGAAGTTTGGGGATTGATGATTCACACTTTTCGGGTTGTGCTTGTCAGTTCGTATCTGTTCTTCAGTGTGGGCTTGTCCAGTCATTTCTGATTTTCAGCTCATTCTTGTCAGGTCCTTTCTGATTTTCAGTGCATTCTGTCAGTTCGTTCTGAGCAGTCGTTTGTTTATTGGCCATGTTGCGGTTACGTACTCGTCGGAGAGTTTGTGCTGTTGTTGGGCTTAGTGTTGGAGTTATTGCTTTGACCCAAGTCCAGTCCATGAACAGGGGGAGGAGGAGTTCTTGGACCAAGAATTGGTTGCTTAATCATGACCAATTCTGTCAAATGCCTTTGTTGCAGAAGCTCCAGGAGAATAATCCTAATGGTTTCAGGAATTATCTCTGGATGACAGACCCCGTCTTTCACCATATAGTAGCTTTGCTGTCCCCTTATATTACAAGGCAGGACACCTGCATGCGGCAAGCCATCTCTCCCGAGCGAAGGCTCGTCGCCACCTTGCGGTACTTGGAGTGGGTAGAAGTCTCCAGGACATCAAGTTTACAGCTGGGATCTCCCTCCAGGCTCTGGGAATCATTATTCCAGAGACCTGTTCTGCCATAAGTCTTCCAGAAGAACTATATTAGGGTAAGTTTTATCCTTTAACATTCCATTCTATTTATTTACTGTTTGCTAATGTATTGTATTAATTTCATCATTCCATAATTACCATGATTGTAATATGCTGTGAATGTCCTCTCTGTCCTCAAGCATGCTGTAAGCTTTTAATACTCCTTTTTGTCCTTCACTAACCTCCCCAGCATGCTATACTGTGCCCATACACACCTTGCCTAGTCACTTAACAAAATATTTTAATTTCAATAGTTTTTTTATTGTGCATTTTCAAATACAATCATTGACAACATGTCAGTTTTCTATATCAAAACATATTAGTATGTAACAGGTATATAACACATGCTTAATAGTACAGGTTTCCTGGAAAAAAAAGAAACAAATCTCATTGGATGAGCACAGATATGAGACTCTGTAGTGTATCCGAATATTGCTATGGCAATTTTCTTCCTTAATAACGTGACATTACAGTCAAGCTAACAATGCAACAATTTTGGATTTGGGTTGGGGGGAGATGGGGGGGGACAGAGACCTGCGGGGGCAGACTACTCTTTTGCTAGTTTGTACGCCCAATATACCAGTAAGACCACGAGTTCCACATTCTTCTCAATTTAGTGTACTCCTGACTGTTTTTTGACAGCAGAATTTCAAAGTCATGATGAGTTTGTACCATTATTATGATGTCTAAAACGTCTGGTGGGTTAACATTTTTCCATAGTTTGGCTATGCTTCGTCTGGCTGCAAGTAGTATGTGGGTAACAACTTTTCTTTGAGGTATAGGGATAGAATCTATGTTTAGGTTTAATAGGACCAGGTCAGGCAAAGGCACCACAGTCAGTCCAGTAATTTGTGAGAGAATTGAAAATATTTCATGCCAGTAGTGTTGTATGTGTGGCCATTCACAGAGGGTATGTATTAAGGTGCAATGTGATCCACAATTCCTCCAACAATAGGGTGATGTTTGCCCATCAAATTTGGCTATTAGATCTGGGGTTAGATATCGTCTTTGAACAATATTTTGTGTGAGTTCCCACATTGCGGTGCATTTTGTAGCTTCATATGTGCTTTTAAGAGCCCTTTGCCATTGCTCTGCTGTATACGATCTGCCTAGATCGCGCTCCCATTGGTTAAAAGCTAGGGAGTGTTGAAAGCTGTTTTTTTCTTGTAGTATATTGTATATTAAGGAGATACCCTTTTTTCCAGAGGAGAATGGGGAGTAGTATGCTATTATTTTCGTGGGAACAGAAATAGCTGTGGGTTGCTCTGAAGGCAGTGAGCTATTTTAAAATATTGATAATAGTTTTCCGGGCTAAGTTGTAGCTCTGTTTTGAGTGCGTGGAATGGTTTAATCTTACCCTGTTGAGCTAGGTCCGTTAAGACTATAGATTCGTGTTCGGGCCAATTATGTATGTGGAGGTCGGGATAAGTAATTGAAGTGTCGACATGGGTAACCTAAGAGGAGACGTGGGAGTGTCTCTCCTTGTAGTAGATGTGAGTTTCCGCCATGCTCTATCTGTCGCTAAAATGGGCAGTGGGAGGCGTTGTGGGATTTTAGTTCGTATATGCAGACTACCGAGCCACTTTTCCAGGTCATTACCTGGAACTGCATTGTTCTCTAGGGCCACCCATGGAGTTGAAGTCTGTGGTAGGAACCATTCTCTAAACTGGCTTAATATGCTGGTCATATAGTAGTCATCAATGTCTACTAGGCCTGAGCCTCCCGCTATCCTATTCTTAGTTAGTCTGGCTCTGGCCACTCGCGTTTTTTTTTCCCTGCCCAGATGTATTGGTGTAGAGACACTTGAAGGAAGTTGGTATAGCTTTTAGGTACTGGTATAGGTAGGGTACGGAATAGATATAGAAGTTGAGGGAGGGCAATCATCTTGAAAGCTGCCAAGCATCCAATCCATGAGAATTCATGTGTTTTTAATTGTTGGAGGGATTCTAAAGTTTTTTGTCTATAACGTGTATAGTTTTCTTTATACATATTCTTTGGGTTTCTTGTAAGGGTAATCCCTAGATATTCTATGCCCACCCATTGAAATGGGAATTTAACAGACAGGAGGTTACGTGTTATGCCATCTACTCCCAAGTCTAGAATGTGTGATTTTGTGGTGTTAGCTGTAAGATATTGATCCAAATTCTTGCAGTAAGGAGTGTACCGCTGATAAAGACGAGTGTAGATTGGTAGTCATTAATATAATGTCATCAGCGAATAGTCTGATCCTGTGGTTGTAGTTACCCACTTGGATGCTGGAAATTAGTTTGGAGCTACGAATACATTCTGCTAGTGGTTTGATTGATAAGTTAAAGATGAGGGGTGATAGAGGGCAACCCTGGCGCATGCCATTTGATATCTGAAAGGGAGTGGAGATCATTTTGGCCACATATATTCCAGCAGAAGGCGCTGAGTATAGTGCCATAATGGCAGATAGTACAGTTTCTTTGATTCCAAATTTGATAAGTACCTCTTTCATATATCTCCAGTGCACCCTATCAAACGCCTTCTCTGCATCCAGAGATAGAAGCAGAGAAGGAGTTATGTCGGTGTGGGCCAAATGTATGAGGTTTAGGAGTCTTCTTGCGGCATCTGAAGCTTGTCTACCTCAAATGAAGCCTGTTTGGTCGGCATTGATGAGAAGGGGGAGTATCTTGGAAATCCTAATTGCTAGTACTTTGGCATATATTTTAATATCAACGTTAAGGAGGGAGATGGGTCTAAAGTTCTGGGGGATATCTGAGGCTTTTCCTGGCTTAGGCAAAGCAACAACTATTGCAGACAACATTTCTGGAGGGAAATTGGAGGAGGAGGCGGTGTCTCTGAAGAGGTGTTGTAAGTGAGGGATAAGTACGTGGCTGAATTGTTTGTAGTATTCTCCTGGTAGTCCGTCAGGGCCAGGAGATTTACTAGTCAGAAGTGATTGGATCGCGTGTGTAATTTCTTGGGTCGAAATAGGGGTGTTTAGATTCTGTAGTTGTTCTTCACTAATGGAGGGGAGGTGTATTTTTGCTAGGAATTTCCGAATTAAGTCCTGTGTGGGTTGGGGAGTGGTTTGGTCATTTTTGAGGTTATAGAGGGAATCGTAATAAGAACTAAAGCCATTTGCTATTTCTTGTGGGTTAATTCCTTTTTCTTTTGTGGTAGGGTGGAAAATATGGGGGGTTGAGGCTTTGTTGAGTTGGCCCCGTATTCGTCGGCCATGGCCTTCACCGCTTTGTTAAACGTGGAGTAGAATATAGCATTAAGCCTACGGTGGGCTTTCTCATAGGCATGCAGAAGGAGAGTTCTCAGTCCCTGCTGGGGGGCTAGTATTTTGTTTTGTTGGCTATGGGTCGGGTTTATTTTGTTTTGGGAGTCGATATTAGAAATTTCATTTATAAGCTTGTCAAGATACCGCGTCCTCCTTTTTTTCTCTATTGAGCTTTGATGTATCAGTACTTTTCTAATAAAGGCTTTGTGAGCCAGTCAGAGAGTAGAGGATTGTGAAACAGACCCTAGATTATTTAGAAAAAAGTCAGAAAGATGGCGTTGAATTTGTTCCGCGTATGGGGACTTTTGCATGACATAGGTGTTGGCCTTCCAGGTCTTGGTAGGATTCGTGGTGTTGTGGGGGACATTATGGTGAGGATCACGGGTGCGTGGTCTGACCACGTAATGGGCTCTATACTCAAGTGGGAGAAATGTTGCAGTAGCCATTTGTCCACCAGGAAATAGTCTATTCTGGAATACGAATTGTGTGGATCCGAAAAATAGGTGTAGTCTTTCTCTGTTGTATGGTGGCATCTCCAGACATCATAGAGGTTGTGGGAATGAATACATTTTTGCATAGAGGAAGTATGTCGGAGGGAAGGATTGGAGGTATCTAATAAATGATCTGGTGCTATGTTGAAATCTCTGCATACTATCAAGGCACCTTGTCTGTATTTGTCGATTTTCTTCATCACTTTGTTTAAAAATTTGATTTGATGCGAATTAGGGGCGTAGATACATGCCTACGTATATATTTGGAGCCTGCTATAGAGCAAATTAAGATTAACTATCTTCCATTAGGATAAAAAACAACAAATAGTGTAGCGCTGAATTGTATAACAAATCTATGTAAAATATAGATATATAAAGAATCGTGAAGACTGAAAACAAGTGAAACACGGTAGACAAAGTCCACTTGAATAAGCTAGTGCACAAATGTTGTGGTAGATCTTCTTCAAAAAAGAATAGGAGTTTCACTGATCAAGTGCAACCAGATTTATCAACTTGTCTGAAGTGATCTAAAAGGTAGGTAGAATACTCTTACCAGAGAAGTTGAGTCAGAAACGCTTGGGATCCAAACATGGAACCAAATGATGGATTGGAGATAGTTAAACCGGATACTGGGGAGACTTCAAACGAAGGTTTTAACCCTCCCGCTAAGTCAACCGATACCAATACTCTATATGCTGACTTTGCCAAACCCATACACACTATACCTACCTCTTTTGTGTACATATTTGTGGATGAATTCACCAAAACATGTAGTGCAAGTGCCTGCCTGAATACTTTCAAATGTTTAATGTTTTGTTCTCCTATTATCTTGATAGGCAATTGCCAAATGTAAAAATGTACTTCAATGTGGACAGTGTGTAGTCATATTTTTGGAATTATGAAACATTTTACCTGTCCAGTGGGCTGCCAATAGTGTAAGTAAGAAGGGGTTGGCGAAAGTAACACACATTATTTATGCATTCAGTTCTCAAAGAAGTGGAGAGGGTTACCTGTCCAAAACACCACCCCCCCATAACCTTTTTCTAATGGGCCACCAGAGGGGGTGAGGAATCTCATAAGTTAACCTTATACTTTTGTCTTTAAATACTAATTTCAATAAATGTTGTTATACTTATGTGGGCCAAGAATGTTTGTGTCTAGTCTGCTTGCAATGTTATGTGCAAAAGTACTATTTTTTTTGTTTGACTCCACAGTTTTCTTCCAACCCACATGAATGGCAGACCAATTCCACCACCAGTGGGAACTTCCCAATTGTGGTGGTGCGATCGATGGGAAGCACGTCATGATCGTCTCACCACTCTGGGACATACTAATTCAACTATAAGGGGTTCAGTAGTATCATGATGTTGGCAGTAGTGACGGCCAATTATGAATTCCTATACCTGGACATAGGGAAGAACGGCTATATGTCTGATGGAGGAGTGATAGCCCAGACAGAGTTTTACCGGCATCTCCAAAATGGCACCTTGGGGTTGCCACCTCCAGAGGATAATGTTGCAGGCCTCAAATACGTGTTCGTGGTGGAAGAGGCCTTTGCTCTGGGGAACATCTGATGAGGCCATTCCCCAGAGGGTTTTTAAATACTGGCTCAGGTTTTTCCTTACGGCAATCAATATGGCCGAATACAAACTGAATCACATTGTCTTGAGCTACTGCATTCTGCACAATTACCTATGCAAGTATGTAGCCACCTATCTGGCCTCAGTTGCAACTGGGGCCGACTTTTCAGATGAACAAATATCATTGACAGCCCTCGAAAGTGGCCATTCTGGCTTCTCCCCCAAAAGCGGCCGCGAAGTCTGGGAAAACAAGTACTTCAAGGGTAGGGGGGCAATTGATTTACAGGCAAATCTTGAAGCTGTCTAATATTTTTTTTTCGAAAAGCCATGGAACACCCTGTACAAGTCTATGGGATAAATCTAAAGTGCTAAATTTAAAGGCTTATATGCAAGTTATTGTCATAAAAAGTGTTTGGGGACCTGGGTCCTGCCCCAGGGGACATGTATCAATGCAAAAAAAGTTTTAAAAATGGACGTTTCTTTTCTGGAGCAGTGATTTTAATAATGCTTAACGTGAAACAATAAAAGTGTAATATTCCTTTAAATTTCGTGCCTGGGGTGTGTGTATAGTATGCCTGTGAAGGGGCACATGCTTCCCATGCTTAGAACTGTCCCTGCACAAAGTGTCATTTCTGCAGGAAAAAAAGTCATTTAAAATCACTCACTATAATCACTCACTAAAATCAATATAATGAATTGTCGGCTCCCCGTAATACAGAGAACAGTCATTAAAAGTCTTTGATTAAAAAAAAAGCGTGGGGTTCCCCCAAATTCAATTGCCAGGCCCTTCAGGTCTGGTATGGATATTGAGGGAACCCGCGTCAAATAAAAAAAATGACGTCGGGTTCCCCCCAAATATCCATACCAGACCCTTCAGGCAATTGGCATATCCCCCAGGCTTTTTTTGTGGTCGTGGGACTTCCAACAGGGGAGTGGCGACATAGGCCTCCCTTTCCTGTGAGTGCGCCTATAACTCATGCTGTGTCCTCATCCCCCCTTCCTCCCCTCAGCTGTATATATCGTTCTGCAGCTGTTACTCCCCATACTACATAGCATATCAACCTTGTTAATCCCACAAGGGAAAGAGAAGTACCATGGGGATTCCTGTTGACTTGGGTGGTCTCCCAATAACATTCCCCTTAGCTGTGATGTGGGAGCATATCCCTGTAGGTAGGACATGGTCAAGTCACCTAATAGGGGCCCTGTAGGGTCCCATGGGGTCTCTCCTGCCTTAAAGGGTGCGAGAACCAACTCCAGTCTGGGCAGGCAAGATCTCCATAGCAGGGCTCCCTGCTATGAAATCCTGGTCTGTAGGTGGCAGGGGAAAGACCCCAAGTATCTCAGTCAAACCATACATTACCAAGTGATATGCAAGCAGTATCAAGTTCACTCAGTCTATGCAGCTCCCAAGTTCAAGTGACATCCTCCGAGTGTGGGGATGTTGCATGTAGTAAGGCACTTTGAGGTCCCCTTCTGATACAGACAGCTGGAAGTAAGGTGGTGTGCTGGCATAGGCATGCATTTGCAGGTGAGCACCAGCTTTCTCATTCTGAAGTCGCCAATTCAGAGGACCAATAAAGTCGGCGAAGGGAGTTTGGCAGGGGGTGCGGGTAGCACAGGTGGCAGTCCAGCAATGCTCCGCGCAGGCTGAATAGAGTTGCATCACCGTCATTTGTCACCAGAGGACCAACCGACGAAGTACACGAGTCTACAGAGGTGAACAATGTCAATACTAACAGCTAGAAGAAAAGTGTTTAACTGTGCCAAACGTGGCAACAAATAACCCACTAGATAAGCATTTTGGAGATAATTCTAGTGGTCTCGCCGTGCCCTCTGAGATCTAGGGGAGTTGGTAGGGTTGGAGTCATGGTTCAAATTATGATGTCCAGCATGGTGTCTGGGTCCAGATAGGGATCTTCTCCTGAAAAATCTGGTATCCTGTGCATCCATAGGCTCTTCTTGCAGGGTATCCCTCTTTGCAGTCCGATTACGAAAGTCAGCGTACCAATTGGGGACTTCAACCATAGGGAGCTCCAGGGTATTGCAGAATGAATGCAGGTCTTCCGGTACTTTCAGTAATGCTGTACAGCCCTGGTGTGTAGCAGAGAGACATAAGGGGAATTTCCATCTGTATTGGATCCCCTTAGAGTGCAAGACATCCAGGAGTGGCTTCAGGTCCCTCCGGTGTTGCAGCATAATACCAGAGAGATCTTGAAAGATCTGGATGTTTGCTCCATCATGAATGAGTTTCTGTCTGCCCCTTGCCTGTCTCAGGATTCCCTCCTTCAGTTTGTAATTCACAATGCAGCAAATGATGTCCCTGGGAGGGTCTGTCTGAGGGCCCTGTGGATTCTTTCCGTCTCGATCATGGTGTGAGGCTGTTGGTTAAGCAGTCCATTAAACAGGCTTGTGACTGTGGGGGAGAGTTGTTCTGTGTCTATGGATTCAGGCATACCTCTGATTCTGAGGTTATGTCGACGGCCCCTATTGTTGAGGTCCTCCATATCCTGTTGAATTCCCCTAAGATGTAGGGTGTGAGTGTCTACTCTCCTAGTGGCCCTGTGGAGGACCGTGTCATGTTGCGTCACGACCGTTTCCACTTTATGAACCTTGTCAGCCAGCGTGTGTATGTCCAGCCCCAATTCCAAAATGGTTGCTTTCAAGGTGTCCTTAATGTCGGTGGTGATGGTCCTCAGATCCTGAATATTGAGGTGTGGCTGAGGGGGGTTACCACTGTCTCTGGACATCGAGGGACCCGTCGTATGAGGATCGGGCGGGTGTCCCGTTAGTGGTGGGGGTGTGGCCTGTGGTAGTCTGTGGTGGGATGACACCATATTGCCCTTTTGAGTCCAAAATTTCTGGCATGTTTTGGCTCATACCCCCATGTTGTTTCTTGGGGAGAGTGGGATTGTGAAGCCGAAGAGTGTCTGGATGCCGTCCCCATGCTCGGGCTGAGGTCTAGGGTGCAGTTACCTCTGTATGGAATGAAAAACAACCGATAGTGCCGGGAGCTCCGCAATTACGTGGCCATCTTCTTGCTCGACCAAACCACGTCCCCATCATTACTACCCTTTATCCATATTACCAGAGTAATGGCCACGTGTGATTCATTTTTTTTTCCATTCAAATAGTGGGTTGAATGGAAAACAAAAATGAACCAATTCCCTCATTCACACATTCGATGTGGATACGGGAATCACACTCACTTAGCTATTGTATTTCTGAATACAATAATCAGTGTTGCAGGCTATAGCCACATCACTGAATATTCAGGAAAAACCCTGCAGGCTGATTTACTTGTGTAAAATCAGATAGCCCATACATGAATTTAAATTTGGCTGGACCCTGCTGAACCAGTTGAATTTCAATCCATGTATGGCCACCTTAAGTATACAGTATGAGTGATCTATAAGTGCTATGAATTGTCATTATCGCTTATAACCTCTTGATCCTTGCCTGGGTTACCTTGCCACTGGCTGGAGTTCTTCTTTGAGATTTCAGAGTGAAGCAGAATGACAACAGCTACTGGAAGCAATGCTAGCAAATTTTGTGTTAAGACAAAGGCAAATAAAGGCAAATTTGTTGTTCGCTGTACAAGGAAAATTGCCTCAGAGTTTAGTAAACGCAGCAATTTTTCACTTTGTAAAGAATCCTGTGCAAAGAAAATAGAAACAAGCAGCAATTTTGCTTGCACATGACTGGATGTTGGACATTAGCAGAGCTTTACTTTAGTCACTAAACCCTTCTGCAAGAACATGTAAGAGATGGTTTATTAAGACAACTAGACTGTTCACTTTATAGTGGAAGTTGTCCTTTGCAAGAGCATTTGCTCTGGAGCTTAGTAAAGCTGTGCTGCTAAAGAGGTAAAGCTGTGCTGGTTTCCGTCATCCATGGTTTCCATCATCTAATTATATGCAAGCATGTAATGCTGTTTTCTTCTTTTTTCTTACACATGGTTGGGTATTTTTTGTAAAGTAAAACTTTGTCACATTCACTAAGTTCTGGGGCAAATTCAGTTATACAGTAAATCACATACTATGAGTATCGCCTATGGTCTATATCGTTATAATATCGTATAAAGTACCATCATCCAGAAGTTTTAATTTTAAAGGAAAAGGCTTAAATGGAAATACCGGGTAGTCGCTCACACCAACCCCATACGTAGATCCATTCAGCCATATAATGGATTGGACTATACCGGTACTTGGTAATGGACAAACACTAATGAAATTTTAAATCAATATAATTTTCATCACAAACATTAGATAATACATACATATAAAAATATGAGCAATTCAGTTATCATAATGTTATTCATTTCACATACATGAATTCCCTATATATTTAAAAAGGAGATCAGCTCACCCCACTTCAAGGAACAGGCTGCAGGCAGAGAGATCCATAAAGTCCCCCCACGGGGTTAGGATTGACTTAAAGTCTAGGATGATGAATCACGAGAGCCACGTTGAAAAATGGTCCAAGTGACTGCATATCATCCTAGAAGTGTAGAGTTAAAAAAGTGATTGAACCAAAAAGCTTACATCTAAAAATATTATATAAATATATGTATGTGAAAATTATTGGCAGCCCCACCGTGAATACCAAGTACCCAAGTGTATCCATAATTAATTAAAAGGTGTGAGGGGAGGGGGGGAGGGGAAGGGGAGGAGAGGGGAGGCAAGGGGGGGTGGAAAGGAGAGGGGGGGAGAGGGAAGGAGGGAAGGGGAGGGGGGGAAAGGAAGAAAAAGGGGGGGGGTTGGGGGAAATGGGAGGGGAAAGGGGGGGAAGAGCATGGGAAGGAAGGGGGAGGGGTTTTTTTGGGGGAAAGGAAGGAGGTGGAAGTAGGGGAAAGGAAGGAAAATATATGGAAACCATCACCAAGCTAAAGATCCTTAATTCCAAACCAGAAAGAAAAAGAGATTACAATAAGAACAGGTCGGCTTACCACGAAGCCAATCAAAAATCGCATAGAAACAGGGCACCAAGGTTGAGATGGTTTAATCAAGCTTGTAAGGATATTATACCGTTTGCTGAATATCAGATACCAGGTCCACTGTTAGATAGCTTAATAGCCATCGATGCTGCAAAGGGTATATAGAACATTTGAATGTATAGGACAGTGATGGCGAACCTTGGCACCCCATATGTTTTGGAACTACATTTCCCATGATGCTTCAGTACACTGCAGAGTGCCAGAGCATCATGGGAAATGTAGTTCCAAAACATCTGGGGTGCCAAGGTTCGCCATCACTGGTATAGGAGGTAAGGGGCAGACAGGCATTATAAAGCCAAGACGTCAAGGAGATAATTAAGTAGATTTGTAAATAAATAGCATCATATACAGTGGTTACCTGTCATCGGAGACAATATCCTGTTAAGAGCCCTGGAGGAGTCTGTGCAAACCTGTCTATTCAGCTGTCAAATAGACCACTAAATAGGCTCCCCAACACACATTATGTCTGACGTCCGCCGGAAGTCGGCGGCGTCTGACGTCATGTGGTCCGCTTCTCCGTACTGCGCAGGCGCACTAACCAGTCGCTACTGCGCAGGTGCGTCTGTTCGGCGTTTTAATAGAACGCCAAACAGGTTACCTAGCAACCACCACGTCAGACGTACGCCAGGTCCCGGCGGCATCCGAACGTCATGTGGTCTGTTGCCCCACACTGCGCAGGTGCAGTATTATACTGTTACTGCGCCAGTGCACAAGGGAAACAACGCTAGTGGATCAGATGATCCGAGCGTTAGCCCTTGCAAGTCAGGCGAATTAATCGTCCGGACCAGAGGGTACACATGTCCACCGGGGGGAAAAATAAAGGGACACTCAATTCTACCCACAAGCCATTGTCCCTCAAATATAGGGATCAAAGCACATCTCCCCATATACAAGGAATATGACATATATAACATGGAAGACAAAAAACATATCCATAAAATATAACATTGTATACATAATTTTTGGTACATAAGAATATATACATATAACAAGGGGATATAGTCCCCCAGAAAAAAGAAATGTACACCAGAGAATTATTCAGGTAGCCAAAATAAAAATTATATAAAAGGGGAAGAAAGGGGAGAAGGGGGGGAAAGGGAGGGGGGAGGAAAGGGTCGGAAAAGGGGGGAAAAAATTGAAGAGGGGGGTGGCATATTGAACGTCACCTACTATAAAAACGGTTTGTAGGAAATTGTCTCATTAAGGCCTGGTGGTAGGGTGGCATTGAGTTGTTCGATCCACAAAGTTTCTCTCTGTAAGATCGTTCGATCCCAATTTCCACCCCTGGGGTTTGGAAAGACTACTTCGAGGACAAAGAATTGGACCTCTGTGATGTCAAAACGATTGGTGAAGACCAATATGTCTACCAATTGTGGTAAGTTTACCACTTTCTGAATAATATAGGTGGTCACCAATCCTCTGTCTAAACTCTCGGATAGTCTTTCCAATATAGAAAGCTCCACATCTACAAGTCATTATATATATAACACCCTTGGTACTACAATCAGAGAACGTACGAGGTAGGAATAGTTCTCCATTGGGTAGAGTAAATTGTTTACCCTCCAGAATCCATGGGCAACGGGGGCAATTATTACATTTAAATGTACCTCTAGAAGGGTTATGCATGAAACTGGTAGATGTGTAATGGCTATGCATTAGACGATCCCGAAGGGAACATGCTCTTCGAAAAACGAGTTCAGGAGTAGGCCGTACATATTTAGCTAGAACATGATGCTCCGTAAGTAGATGCCAGTTTTTTGTGAGGATATTGTGAAGAGTTTTGTGATGAGCAGAATATGTTGTAATGAATATCAGTGATTCATTACTTGTCGTTTTAGGTCGTTTATGTAGTAGTGTGTCTCTCGGGCGAGACACGGCCTTATTAAAGGCTTTCCTCAGGCTAGTGGGGGAGTAGCCCCTGGCTAGTAAGCAATCACGTAAAGCATCAGCTTGGGTTTTAAAGTCAGCATCCTGGCTACAGTTTCTGCGTAATCGCAGAAACTGTGCAAACGGGATGCTGCGCACCAAAGGTTCTGGGTGGGCACTGGTAGCAAACAATAAAGTATTGCCTGCAGTGGGTTTACGATAAAGATCCATATATAGAGTACCATCAGGTTGCTTAATGATAAAAAGATCCAAAAATGAAATCCGCTCGGTATCGAGGTAAAAGTGAATTTAAGGTTAAAGTCATTGTCATCTAATTCCTGCATAAACTGTAGGAGTCTTTCTTTGGTCCCAGTCCATACCATAAATAAATCATCTAAATAGCGATACCATAAAAGGGTGTCTTCCAGGAATGGAGCAAGTTTATCATCAGAGTGGACCTGTCTCTCCCAACCCCCCAAAAATAGATTCGCATATGCTGGGGCACAGGAAGTCCCCATGGCAACGCCTTGGACTTGCAAGTAAAGTTGGTCATTGAAATTCTTTGTTAGTATAAATTCCAAAAGTGCTAAAATAAAATCATTAAATGGCCATGTAGTTGTCTCCTGTTCGTGCAAGAAGGATCCAGCCGCCAGGACGCCCTGCCCGTGGGGGATACTCGAGTAAAGAGCCTCGATATCAATCACCACGAGCAGGGCATCCGGAGGGATACGGTACAATATCCTTACAAGCTTGATTAACCACTTGCTTACTGGGCACTTAAACCCCCCTCAGTCCCAGACCAATTTTCAGCTTTCAGTGCTCTCAAATTTTGAATGACAATTACTCAGTCATGCAACACTGTAACCAAATTATTTTTTTGTCCTTTTCTTCATACCAATAGAGATTTCTTTTGGTGATATTTGATCACCTCTCGGTTTTTTTTCTGCGCTATAAATGAAAAAAGACCGAAAATTTTGAAAAAAAATGAATTTTTCTTCGTTTCTGTGACAAAATTTAGCAAATTAGCAATTTTTCTTCATAAATTTTGGCCACAATTTATACTACTACACATCTTTGGTAAAAATAACCCAAATTTTTGCATATTATATGATCTGTGTGAAATTTATAGAGTCTACAAGCTATGGTGCAAATCATAAAGATTTGCAAAAAAAGATCACATCTGATGTACTAAGGCCTATCTCCATTCTTGAGACCCTAACAAGCCAGGAAAGTACAAATGCCCCCCAAATGACCCCTTTTTGGAAAGTAGACATTCCAATGTATTTAGTAAGAGGCATGGTTAGTTATTTTAAGTTGTCATTTTTTCCCATAATTCTTTGCAAAATTACGATTTTTTTTTTTTCCACAAAATTTTCATTGTAATAGCTTATTTCTCCCACAAGGAATGTGCATACCACAAATAACACCCCAAAATACATTCTCCTACTCCTCCTGAGTATAACGATACCACATGTGTGAGACTTTCGCACAGCCTGACCACATACAGAGGCCTAATTTTGAAGTAGCACCTTCAGGCATTCTAGGAGCATAAATTACACATTTCATTTCTCAACCACCTATTACAGTTTTGAAGGCCCTGGAACACCAGGGCAATGGAAACGTCCAGAAAATGACCCCATTTTGGAAAGCTAACACCCCAACGTATAATCTATGAGGCATAATGAGTCTTTTCAATGGTTCATTTTTTTCCAGAAGTTTTCGGAAAATGTGGAAAAAAATGAAAATGCATTTTTTTTACACAAAGTTGTCCGTTTATAAGATGTTTCCAACGCATAGCATTTACATAGCAAAAATAACACCCCAAAATACGTTCTACTACTCCTCCTGAGTATAACGATACCACATGTGTGAGACTTTTACACAGCCTGACCACATACAGAGGCCTAATTTTGAAGTAGCACCTTCAGGCATTCTAGGAGCATAAATTACACATTTCATTTCTCAACCACCTATTACAGTTTTGAAGGCCCTGGAACACCAGGGCAATGGAAACGTCCAGAAAATGACCCCATTTTGGAAAGCTAACACCCCAACGTATAATCTATGAGGCATAATGAGTCTTTTCAATGGTTCATTTTTTTCCAGAAGTTTTCGGAAAATGTGGAAAAAAATGAAAATGCATTTTTTTTACACAAAGTTGTCCGTTTATAAGATGTTTCCAACGCATAGCATTTACATAGCAAAAATAACACCCCAAAATACGTTCTACTACTCCTCCTGAGTATAACGATACCACATGTGTGAGACTTTTACACAGCCTGACCACATACAGAGGCCTAATTTTGAAGTAGCACCTTCAGGCATTCTAGGAGCATAAATTACACATTTCATTTCTCAACCACCTATTACAGTTTTGAAGGCCCTGGAACACCAGGGCAATGGAAACGTCCAGAAAATGACCCCATTTTGGAAAGCTAACACCCCAACGTATAATCTATGAGGCATAATGAGTCTTTTCAATGGTTCATTTTTTTCCAGAAGTTTTCGGAAAATGTGGAAAAAAATGAAAACGCATTTTTTTTTACACAAAGTTGTCCGTTTATAAGATATTTTCAACGCATAGCATTTACATAGCAAAAATAACACCCCAAAATACGTTCTACTACTCCTCCTGAGTATAACGATACCACATGTGTGAGACTTTTACACAGCCTGACCAAATACAGAGGCCTAATTTTGAAGTAGCACCTTCAGGCATTCTAGGAGCATAAATTACACATTTCATCTCTCAACCACCTATTACAGTTTTGAAGGCCCTGGAACACCAGAGCAATGGAAACGTCCAGAAAATGACCCCATTTTGGAAAGCTAACATCCCAACGTATAATCTATGAGGCATAATGAGTCTTTTCAATGGTTCATTTTTTTCCAGAAGTTTTTGGAAAATGTGGAAAAAAATGAAAACGCATTTTTTTTTACACAAAGTTGTCCGTTTATAAGATATTTCCAACACATAGCATTTACATAGCAAAAATAACACCCCAAAATACATTCTACTACTCCTCCTGAGTATAATGATACCACATGTGTGAGACGTTTATACAGCCTGGCCACATACAGAGGCGCAACATGCAAGAAACACCGTCGGCGTTCCAGGGACACATAGCCTGCAGATACCAAGAATTACACCCCCAAATACATTATGCTGAGCAAAGGGTAAAGAAAAGATTACCTGTGGTTTTAGAAGCGCAGTTGTCCACAGGAGGATATCACTGGTCCAGGCAGCAGGCAGGGACTTGGTCAGCAACAGCGAACACAGTTTTTCAGGCAGCAGGCAGGGATACTGTCCATATTACAGTCCAGGGTTAGTGCAGAGATGTCAGCAGTGCCCAAAATATTGGTCCTGGTAGTAGGCAGGTCCTTGTGGTGTGGTCAGTGCGGCATGATGGCAGTAAGTCCTACAGGCAGCAGACAGAAGTAGAGCCTCGTTCAGGACAGAATGGGGATAGGGGTAGAGGCTTCTCCCTCCCAAATCTCTTTGAAGCCTCCGAGTCTCCAGACCCTAATCTAGGAATAAGAAAACAAAGAAAATTGTTTTCTTCTTCCAGAAAAACTATACTGGAGCCCCTCACATATGTGAGACCCCGTGTTGAATCCCACTAGTCCAGTTGCAGAATACAAGATCAGTCCAAGAGGCAGGCAAATATCGTGGTCAAACAGTCCAAGGTCAGTTCCAGATCAGGCAGAGATATGTACAGAATCGTTAGACAGAAGCATGGTCGAATAACAGTCCAGGGTCAGTTCCACATCAGGCAGAGGTATGTACAGAATCGTTAGGCAGAAGCATGGTCGAATAACAGTCCAGGGTCAGTTCCAGATCAGGCAGCGGTATGTACAGAATCGGCAGGCATAAGAGTGGTCAAATAACAAGCCAGGGTCAGTTACAAAGCAGGCAGTGGCATAAGGGGTGTGAAGGTGTATGAAGGCAGGAACTGAGGATTATGTTTACCATACTTCACTAAAAATTTATTGAAGTATGGTAACGCCGAAAACAGTCGCCTATACAGAGGCCTGGTTGGGAAGGACATTGTGCACAATAATAAGATGTGTCTCTTCTGACTCCTGCTTTGGTACACACCTTACATCTTTTTTGGCGTCTTTTGCCTGTTGGTTTGGGGGGGATTTTATCCGGAAAGTGGCGCTCGGAGAGTCGACTAACAACGTCTGATCTGATATTTTCTGGTGGGCCGTTTGGGAAAATAAGGGCTGTGAAAACTTCCTCCTGGTAGCCAAAGAAACGTTTGGGGTTTTGGGTGGCGTTGCGGTAAATGACATATGAATTATAAATGGCCAATTGAAAAAAATAAATTGCTACTTTTTTGTACCAATGATATGTCCGTCTTGTGACCAGATATGGTTCCATCATTTGGTCGTTGAAGTCGACTCCTCCCATGAACAAATTATACTCGGAAATGCATTTGAGTTTCTTTACGGGGCCATTCCTTCTGGGGATTTCCACGAAGGTATCGTTGTGGATAGAAGACAACATATACACATCCCTTCTGTCCCTCCAATTCACTGCCAGAACCTCCTTGTTTCTTAGACTTGCGGTTTCTCCTTTCCGCAGCTTCTTGTTCACCAGACTTTGAGGAAAGCCCTTCCGATTCTTTTTTACAGTGCCACATGCTGGCGTCTTCTTCCGGTGAAGGTTGTGGAACAGGGGCAGAGATGTGTAGAAGTTATCTACATAGAGGTGGTAGCCTTTATCCAGTAGGGGGTATATGAGGTCCCAAACTATTTTTCCGCTGGATCCCAAGTAGTCCGGACAATTAGGGGGCTGTAGCTGGGTGTCCTTCCCTTCGTACACCTTGAAGGAATATGTGTACCCTGTGGCTCGGTCACATAATTTGTAGACCTTCACCCCATAGTGGGCCCTTTTGCTGGGCATAAATTGCTTCATTCTAAGCCTGCCACTAAATTTAATAAGGGACTCATCCACACATATGTGTTGGTCCGGGGTAAACAATTTGGGGAATATTTCTGAAAAATAATTTAGTATTGGTCGAATTTTGTAAAGGCGGTCATAATTTGGATCATTTCGTGGAAGGCACTGGGAATTGTCACTGAAATGTAAGAACCTCAGGATCATCTGATATCTGGTTCTGGGCATTACCGCGGAGAAGAGCGGTGAGTGGTGGAGGGGGTGGGTTGACCAGTAGGTACGTAATTGATTTTTTTTGTTGAGTCCCATATTAAATGTGAGGCCTAAAAAAAGCTTGAACTCCTCCACCGTTAGGTCTCTCCATTCGTAGGGACGGGCATAATAGGAGGTCGGATTTTGAAAAAGAAATTGTTGTGCATACAGGTTGCACTGGGCCACAATTGACGCCAACATGTCCTCCGTAAAAATTAAATAAAAAAATCGATAGGGCTAAAATTCTCCGTGTCCACCTGGACTCCTGGCTGGGCGGTGAAAGGGGGAACATTGGCCTCTCCTGAATTAGGAGGAAGCCACAAGGGGTTCTGAAGGGCATAGGGAAGGCCAGCATGGCTCCTAACCCTTTGGGGCTGAGATGACACCCCACTGGTACTTGGCCTTTCTTGCTGGGGCACTGCGGTGCTGGTGGACGGCACTGCGGTGCTGGTGGACGGCACTGCCTCACTAGAACGCCTTCGCTTGATGGGCCGGATATCTTCCTCCTCGGATTCATCAGTCAGTGTTTCACTGCTGAGGACTGGCTCATAATTTACGTTGGCTTCAGAATCCGAATCCGAAAAGGAATCTGAAGAGGAGAGCTCCCCGTTGCTCTCGTCGGCCGCGGAAATAATTTGGTACGCCTCCTCAGCGGAAAAGACACGTTTAGCCATGGTAGCACTGATGGGCACTGATGAGGTGGCACAGATGGGCGCTTTTGAGGTGGCACAGATGGGCGCTTTTGAGGTGGCACAAATGGGCACTGATGGGTCGGCACAGATGTGCACTGATTTATTGCACAGATGTGCAGATTTATTGCACGGATGTGCACTGATGAGGCGGCAGATGGGCACTGCTGAGGCAGGAGATGGGCACTGCTGAGGCGGCAGATGGGCACTGCTGAGGCGGCACAGATGGGCACTGCTGAGGCGGCACAGATGGGCACTGCTGAGGTGGCAGATGGGCACTGATGGGTCGGCACAGATGTGCACTGATTTATTGCACGGATGTGCACTGCTGAGGCGGCAGATGGGCACTGCTGAGGCGGCAGATGGGCACTGCTGAGTCGGCACAGATGGGCACTGCTGAGTCGGCACAGATGGGCACTGCTGAGTCGGCAGATGGGCACTGATAGGTCGGCACAGATGTGCACTGATTTATTGCACGGATGTGCACTGATAAGGCAGCAGATGGGCACAGATGGGCACTGCTGAGGCGGCACAGATGGGCACTGCTTAGGCGGCACAGATGGGCACTGCTTAGGCGGCACATATGGGCACTGCTGAGGCCCAGATGGGCACCGATTGGTACAGATGGGCACCGATTGGCACTGGCGGGCACTGGCGGGCACTGGCGGTGCACAGATGGGCACTGGCGGGCACTGGTGGTGCACTGCGGGCACTGGCGGGCACTGGTGGTGCACAGATGGAGCACTGGCGGTGCACAGGTGGGCACTGGCGGTGCACAGGTGGGCACATGTGGGCACAGGTGGGCACAGGTGGGCACAGGTGGCCACAGGTGGGCACATGTGGGCACAGGTGGGGTAGATTTGGACGCAGGTGGGGTAGATCTGGGCACAGGTGGGGTAGATCTGGGCACTGGCAGGGTTTTTATAGGTTTATACTGGCACTGTCACTTTTAGATTGCTGGAAAACACTCACTAACTCCTTCGGTCTCCTCACACGCTATCGCTGTGTGAGGAGACACGTTCGGCAATGGGTGATGATCTCATTTGTTTACATTTGAGATCATCACCCATTGGAGGCGGCGATCGCGCTGTAAACGGCCGCTGTGATTGGCCGTTTACAGCGATCTGTGATTGGCTGTGTCCAGGGGACACGGCCAACACAGATTTTCCCCAATGCGCACTCCCGGGAGCGCGCGGGGAGCTCTTAAAGGGGACGACGTCAATAGACGTAGTCCCGGAAATTGAGATCCGCGCTGTAGCCGTCATTTGACTATAGCGCGGATCTCAAGTGGTTAAACCATCTTAACCTTGGTGCCCTGTTTCTATGCGATTTTTGATTGGCTTCGTGGTAAGCCGACCTGTTCTTAGGCCGCGTACACACGGGCGGACTGTTCGCCCAACTTTGTTCGTCAAACAGTTTGAGCGGACAGTCCGCTCAAAATTAGCATGGACGGACTTGACCACACACGACGAACGAACAGTCCGCTGAAACTTGCACGATGACGTGAACGGCACGTACGACGGGACGAAAAATACGACGTCCAATACACTGCAATGCAACCTTCGCCGTGTAAATCCTTTCTGAGCATGCGCGGAACTTAGTTTGACGAACAAGCCTACACACGGGCGGACTGTCCGCTCAAACCAAGTTTCAGCGGACAGTTTTACGGAAATTCCGAAAAACTTTGTTCGTCAGACTGTCCGCTGAAACTGTCCGCTGAAGCCCACACACGAGCGGACTGTCCGCCGAAACACTGTTCAGCGGACAAAGTTGGGCGAACAGTCCGCCCGTGTGTACGCGACCTTATTGTAATCTTTTTTTCTTTCTGGTTTGGAATTAAGGATCTTTAGCTTGGTGATGGTTTCCATATATTTTCCTTCCTTCCCCTACTTCCACTTCCTTCCTTTCCCCAAAAAACCCCCCTCCCCCTTCCTTCCCATGCTCTTCCTCCTCTCCCCCCCTTCCCCCCTCCCTTTCCCCTCCCGTTTCCCCCACCCCCCCCTTTTTTCTTCCTTTCCCCCCTCCCCTTCCCCCCTCCCCTTCCCTCCTTCCCTCTCCCCCCTCTCCTTCCCCCCCCACGCCTCCCCTCTCCCCCCCCCCTCCCCTCACACCTTTTAATTAATTATGGATACACTTGGGTACTTGGTATTCACGGTGGGGCTGCCAAAAATTTTCACATACATATATTTATATAATATTTTTAGATGTAAGCTTTTTGGTTCAATCACTTTTTTAACTCTATACTTCTAGGATGATATGCAGTCACTTGGACCATTTTTCAACGTGGCTCTCGTGATTCATCATCCTAGACTTTAAGTCAATCCTAACCCCCCCCCCCTCACTCCACTGATTTACCATCACAAGGTTTCCCTTCCCCTTTCCCTTTCTTTTTTAACTAAAGATATACCCTTACTTAATTTGATAAATTATTATAACCTTATTTACCCAGAGCCGGCTTTTAACAATCCCCCATGTTTACCGTGGGGGGACTTTATGGATCTCTCTGCCTGCAGCCTGTTCCTTGAAGTGGGGTGAGCTGATCTCCTTTTTAAATATATAGGGAATTCATGTATGTGAAATGAATAACATTATAATAACTGAATTGCTCATATTTTTATATGTATGTATTATCTAATGTTTGTGATATTTTCATATAGATATCCTCCTGAAGAAGCGGGCCTTTTCCCGCGAAACTAGTCGAGGAAATTTGTTGTGCACCTTTTATGGTTGAATGTTCCCTATGGAGAACCCGTCAGGAATACTCTAACTGTGATGTGCATACTATTGTACTTCTTCAAGTGATATTTGATTATTGTTTTGTTTTATACCTCTATTAAAATTATATTGATTTTAAATTTCATTAGTGTTTGTCCATTACCAAGTACCGGTATAGTCCAATCCATTATATGGCTGAATGGAACTACGTATGGGGTTGGTGTGAGCGACTACCCGGTATTTCCATTCAAGCCTTTTCCTTTAAAGTTATACAGTAAAGTTTTCCTTGAAATAATCAGTCTGCTTGCCCTTAGTAAATCAACCCCTTTCCCTCTAACTACCTCAACCCTACTAAATTATTTTAATTTTATATCCAGGGATGGTCTGTTGAGTCTTAAGCCTTTGACCAAATGGTTGTGGTTTATAAGCATAGGTGCGGATAATTTTGCACAATATACAGTATATCCTAATAATATGCAACATGGTAAAATAGATACTGCTTCAGAAAAAAAATCCTTTTTGATGACACTCTGGGGGGGATTTACTAAAATTGGTGCACACAGAATCTGGTGCAGCTGTGCATAGTAACCAATCAGATTCTAGGTTTTATTGGCAAAGCTAAATTGAACAAGCTAAAGTTAGAGGCTGATTGGCTACTATGCACAGCTGCATCAATTTCTGTATGTACCAGCTTTAGTAAATCTTCCCTTATGTCTTCAGTGTTTTAGTGAACACATCTGAATCCACAACTTGATTTTATTGCTGCCATGTTACAAGACATTACTCTCATGTTTCATAATGTGTCACAATATAGAAATGTGTACAAGGAGCATATCCAGGGTACATTGCTATGATATGTACATTTGAGCTCTGAGTGTACCACATGCCTTTTACTGGGGACTCATAACATATGCAACCATGCATGGGTCATAGCCCTAGCAATGTAAAACTCTCACCTGCAGGATGCAATTGCCATCCCATATGCTGTTTGTGAACACTCGGCTCTCTGGAATTCTGGAAAGTTGAACATCAGGTATAACACCTTGCTTCAGTATTATTAGCAGTACTCACCTCCCATTACTTTAGCTCATCAGCTTTGTGGTGCATAGTGCCACCTTTGTTCCTTCTGACCCACATTTTCTCTGCTGTCCCCTGTATGAACATCACTGAGGCAAGGTCTGAATAAATAATATAGTATCTGGATCAATGTGGCTTTAACATTTAGAATAGGCAGGGCTCAAGTCCTGCAGGGAATGCATGGGAACGGAGTTCCTGTACTTTTTCCACAACAGGAACTCAGTTCCTGTTAGCAGCCATGTCCTGCAAGACTTTGAATTATGTAAGCTGTGTAGCAGGTGCTACACCAGCAGCCTCTGACACAGCTTACAATAGTAAGTGCCGCACACAAGGGGTGGACTGACCATTCAGGCATTGCCAGTAGGGGGCCCCATGACAGCTTCTGCTTCGATCTACCTGTCAATCACAGCTAGCTGATGGGTAGATCAGGTCCCTGCTGCTAAGAGATTGTATTTTGTCACACCTCTCATGATGTGCTCCTCCCCGTCGGCCCCTCCTGATTTTCTGTCACCTCACCCCCCCCCCCCCCAGTCTCCTGTATACTTGCTCTGTGTGTTCCGCTGAATCCCCCACCTCCTCTATCTTCAGTGCCATATGATGAGAGAACCCAGAAGAGTAGCACAGCTATTCTGCTCACAGGACATGCAGGGAGAGAGGTGAGCTGAGGGAGGAACATCAGTTTGGGGTGGTTAGCTGAGCACAATACTTGGCAAAGTTTAATGCCAGGAGGGAAGTTTATGTGGAAATATGTGAAGGATTGGAATAGCAGCGAGTGTGTGTTGGAGCCCTGCAGAGTTTGCATCCCCCCAAGCTAACATACATCTCCTAAGCAGGAACACATCACTATCTCCCTAAACATTCTGTCCAGATAATGTGCAGTTCATTTATGACCTTTCCTTTTAACCCTGTGTTATCCAAACTCTGTTCAATGAAAAGTGTAAACTCACCACATAAACACTCTATATACAAAATAACATTCCCCAATAAAGATCAGAACACGATGTTCACATTTGCATGGAAGCACAATTGAATGAATGCTGATTATTCAAAGAATTACCATATTTATGTTTATTGAGGATTGTTTTTTTTATATACTAACAGTTAAACTTCATACTCACAATACGAAAATTGGATGAAAAATACCACTTTTGAAGTGTCCGTGCATATGAGCATATCATTTTTATTTTTTTTGCTGGGGAAGTGGATCTTGGGTAGGAGTTCCCACACTTTTTTCCCCAGGACTTGACCCCTAAGAATAGGGGATAGTATTAATTACCTACATTTACTTGTTTTGTCTTTAAATGACCTGCATGTAGCAGTGAAACTGATACATGTCCTCTTCATATTAGAACCAAGGGCATACTCTTTTACAGGTCCTGGGTGGATGCTAGGCAATATAGGTACAGTGGTTTTAAATTTCCTTTTCACTCATTATTGACATTTCTCTATAAAATGATGACAATCAATCATTACTTCAGCATGTCCTCTGGATCCTGAAAGTATCCAACTTCTAGTTGTAAGCAGCAAAGCTTGAGCCACCTGTGTCATTTGTCAGGACCCAGCTACGAGTCCAGAACCTGTATTGCATCTGGCAGTGTCGCTTCCTATTATGCCACCTGAGATGCTGGACTGCTCCCTGCCTAATCCCATGGACAACCCTCCCTTAGATCCTGTTACTGGTGAATCATGAATGTAGTAACATGACTGAACCAGAGTGACTCCATCTTTATAATTTCATATAAGATTAACTTGGGTTAAACTGCTAGTTAACCCCCCTAGCGGTAATCCCGAGTCTGGCTCGGGTTAGGAATTTACTGATAGGAGCGGTAACCCCGAGCCAGACTCGGGATGGCTTCGCTCGATGCAGGGGAGGACACAGGGGAGAGTTACTTACCTTGTCCCCTGGATCCAGCGATGTCCTCCGCGCTGTGTGAGCAAGCTGTCCTCCGCTCGATTCACAGTGCCGAATGCTGCCGAGCTCCGTTCCCTGCGGCGTTACGGCGCACGGGAGCGGAGAACGGCGGCAAATTCAAAAAAGTAAAAGTACACAAAACACACACAACACTGTAATCTTACAGATTACAGTGCTATATTAAAAAATTACACACCCCCTTTGTCCCTAGTGGTCTGTGCAGTGCCCTGCATGCACTTTTATATTATAAATACTGTTTTTTCTACCTGGAATTTGGAGATTGTCCATAGCAACCAAAAAGTGTCAATTTGTCAGTGTTTTAGGATTTAATTACATTATTGAATAATTTTTATTATTCTTTATTATATTATAAACTTTATCATACCTGGGATGTCTGCTAGACTCTGGTTTGAACAGATTTAAGAGCGTTATTCCTAAGAATTACAGGACTACAAAATAAAAGCCAGATTTCCGTGCAAAATAATTGTACTGCTTTCAGCACCTAATTCCAGACTGAATCATACCGCCAGGGAGGTTAATTTAAGTTCTGTATTCACAGACTGTAATAGTCTTTGCAAGGCACACATATAAGAAGATATAGCTTATAGCAGCATTTTTCTATATAAAGTTCTATGTGGTAAGAGAGGTCTGGGCCCTTTCCTGTGTAATGAGACATGGGACAGGAAATGGGGAACCAGAACCCATGACTATGAGTCATAAACGCAGATGGCATGGTTACTATGGTTGCTATTGTCAGCCATGTTTAAGGGGTGGGCATTTGAGTATTAATGATATGTGATGATATGAAATGTACACCCTTGTATTAAGTCACTCCCATGTTCTGTGAAATGATTGGTTGATAATAACCTATATACATTGTATACCCACCCAGAATTAAATCAGATAATCTTTGAACATCAACTTTGACTCATCTCTTCTTGTGTTCAGAATGAAGCTATCTCACCAGTACTGGGAGGGCTTTATGAGTGTGGTATTTGTCATGATTATACCTAGCTGGTCTTTTGTCAGGTATAAAGAAATACAGCTTCATTCCACTTCAATGAACTCATTACTCCTCCCATTAATTTCCTATTTAAACCATGTTTTTGCCTTTGCTGTTTGCCAGATTATTGTGTTCTTCCCCAGCCAATATCTTGCTCCTGATGCTCACCATTAAAAACTGTTATTCATCCCCCTTAATTCCTGAAATGTTGGCATAACTCTGCTCTGCTAAAGTATTTACTTAATTAAACTTATGAAAAGGAATATAGCATTGTGCACATTTATCAAGGAGACAAATGGATAACTGCTTTTACAACTAGATATGAACACTTTGAGTTTTTGGTCATGCTTTTTGGTCTTGTTATTCTCCTACAACTTTTTAGCATTTCATCAATGATGTCCTGTGGCATGTGTTAAACCAGTTTACTATTGTATACTTAGATGATATTGTTATCTTTTCTGATAATTTGGAGGAGCATCACAAGCATGTTTACACTGTTTTTGAATGATTTGGGGAGAATCAACTTTACATCATGTGAATTTGAACAAATCCAGATCCAGTTCTTGGGATATGTAATTTCTCCTAAAGGAGTGAGCATGGATCCTGATAAGATAAAAGCAGTTTCAGATTGTCCTAACTCTAGAAATGTTTTCTGGATGGAAGCATCTGCTGAAAGGAGCCACACATTTTGTAGCTGGTCTCACTGATAATAAAAATGTATAATTTATTAATTTTGCCAGGAGATGGTCAAGAAATTATAGCATTAATGCCTTATCACGAATGTTATCTGGGCCTTTCTAGAAAAGTGACTCACAATTTATGTTCCTAACCTACCAAGACATGGCCACCCACCAAAACTGACAGGCTGGACAAGGAGAGCACTAATCAGAGAAGCAGCCAAGAGGCCCATGATAACTGCAACTAACTGACTGGAGGAGCTGTAGAAATCCACAGTTCAGGTGGGAGAATCTGTCCACAGGACAACTATTAGTCATGCACTCCACAAATTTGCCCTTTATGGAAGAGTGGCAAAAAGCCATTGTTGAAAGAAAGCCATAAGAAGTCCTGTCTGCAGTTTGAAAAAAACCATGTTAGGGACACAGCAAATATGTGAAAGAAGGTAGTCTGGTCAGATGAAACCAAAATTGACCCTGAACACACCACCCCCACAGTGTAACGTGGTCATGGCAGCATCATGTTGTGAGGATACTTTTCTTCAGCAGGGACAGGGAAGCTGGTCCCAGTTTGATGGTAAGATGTATGTTGCCAAATACAGGGCAATCTTAGAAGAAAGCCTTTAAAGTCTGCAAAAGATTTAAGACTGAGGCAGACCTTATAGCAGGCCAATGACCCAAAACATACAGCCAGAACTAAAATGGAATGGTTTAGATCAAAGAATATTCATGTGTTAGAATGGCCCAGTCAAAGTCCAGACCTAAATCCATTTGAGAATCTGTGGCAAGGCTTGAAAATTGCTGTTTACAGATGTTCTCCATCCAATCTGACAGAGCTTGAGCTATTTTGCAAAGAAGAATGGGCAAAACTGTCACTCTCTAGATGTGCAAAGATGGTAGAGCCATCCCCAAAAAGACTTGCAGCTGTAATTGCAACGAAAGATGACTCTACAAAGTTTTGACTCGGGGGGCTGAATACAAATGCATGCCACTTTTTTCACATATTTATTTATAAAAAATGTTGAAAACTTTTTATCATTTTCCTTCCACTTCAAAATTATGTGCCACTTTGTGTTGGTCTAGCACATAAAATCCCAATAAAATAAATTTACGTTTTTGGTTGCAACATGACAAAACATGGAAAATTTCAAGGGGTATGAATTACTTTTTCAAGGCACTGTATACATAAATAAATTCAACCAGAATGGGATTTATTTATGTATCAATTGAATATGTAAAAAAAGTGATGTATTTATTAATTTTTTGCAATGCTGTTTTTTCTATTGTGGATATTGTATTATATCCATACTGTATCTTGATAGTTTGAGCGGGTGGACCCTGAAGAAGTTTTGGATCATGAGAAACACATTGATCCATTAGGGTCTCTATGTATTGTGTTATGTACATCTATCGTGAAGATATGGATTACATTTTACTTTCAAAATATTTTATTTTATAGTAAAGGCACTTACATACGTATAACAGTACATAAACTAACTGCAGCAGGGAGGGCCTGCTGTCACAATGTAAGTAATGAAAACAGGAGACATTAGTGAAAGACAGACAATATCAAAAGGGTACAGTCGGCATGCCCTTCCTCATCGAGGGGCTACATGAAAAAGAGGTAAACGGAGGGTGACCCCCCCGGGAGAGCCCACCAAGTAGAACTATTAGGGGTAGCTCCCAGGAGCCCCCATCCCGACACCCCTAATAGGGAACTTGCTGTGCCAGGATGGGGGAGTATCCTCCCAGGCCCCTCCCTCTCATAGGGATAAAGCAGTTGGAGGACCGTCTGCAGTGGGTACCGCAACATTAAATTGGACTGTATGGTGAACCTGTCAATTACAGCTCTGTTGAGCAAACCAAAAACATAGAACGACTAGAAGGACAGAGAGAAGAAAAGAGGAGGAGAAGAGGAGAACAGACGGGTAAGGGGAGGTAAGCTATGTCCTGAAAGGGTGGAAGGTTATAGCGGGGGAATGTTTCGCATTCAATGTAAGAGAGGGCGCTTTAGGGGTGAGGTCTGGTCACTAGGGGAGAGCCTGGGGGTACCCCAGGCAGCAGAGAGATTCCCATGTAACGGGCCCAAGGGTCCCACACCTTTCGGAATTTAGGTGTGGTGTCTGACAGAATACCTGACAGTTTTTCTTGGGACATTATCCACGATATCTTCCTCTTAACTGCGAGGAAGGAGGGTTTGGGTTGCTTCCATGCGGAGGCAATCGCAATTTTGGCTCCTAATAGGATAAAATAAGTTAGTTTCTGAATGTTACCAGACATCAAAGGAACCGGGGTATTGAGTAACGCAACCTCTGGAGTTCTCGGAACCCGGCAGCCTGTGACTAAGTAAATCAAGTTGAAGATTTTAGTCCAGAACGAACGAAGTCTAGGGCATTCCCACCAGATGTGGATCATGGAGCCACGAAGTTGGCACCCCCTGAAACATAAGGGGTTAGCCGTGGGATATATTTTGGCTAGCCTTACTGGAGTGAGGTACCACCTGGTTATCAATTTGATGCTAGCCTCCATTAGTGAGGTGTTCTGGATCCCACGAAAGGATCTGGCTAGGGCCAGCTGCCAGGTTTCGAGACTGCCAGAGGTCTGGAGATCAGATTCCCAAGCCGTCATATAGGGGGATTTGCCCGTTGGGGAAGTGAGAGCCGCGTAGATCACTGAAATACCACCCCTCTGCTCCCCGATCCTACCACACCAGGCTTCATATTCAGTAAAGGAAGGAGGAAGGGGTTTGTTTTTCCAAAGTGAGTTCAAGAAGTGAGATATTTGTTGGAAGCGGAACCTCTCTGTATCTGGTAGCTCTAAGTGTTCGATACAATAAGCTAGGGAAATCGGACCCCTGGAATTGAAAAAGTGACCTATCCGGTATAGTCCCTTGTCCAACCACCATCTGAAGGCCTCAATGTTCAGACCAGGGGGGAAGTCATGATTACGGAACATGTGAGCAAGGGGTCTTAAAGTGGAGACTAGGGAAGGCTCTTTGCGAAGACCGTCCCATAGGGCGCAGGAGTGAGATAGGGATGGGGACATGATGGGCGGCCTGGCTTTGGGCGGGCACCATAATAGAAAATCTAGTGTAAAGGAGGGTACCGAACAGCGTTCTATGGACTGCCAATCCGGTTTCTCATATTTGGAGTAGATCGAGGAGAGTTGGGCTAGGCGAGCTGCAAGGTAGTATTTGTGGAGGTTAGGCAGACCCAACCCCCCCCTGCGTCTGTGCAGGAAGAGCGTGTTTTGCGGTAGACGGTATCCCTTATTACCCCAGATATATTTCAGTATTTTGCTTTGCAGAGAGCAAAGGTGGTCCTTCCGAACTGGTATTGGCAGGGCTCGAAAATAGTAGAGGATTTTGGGGAGAAGGGTCATTTTTATGGAGTTAATCCGGCCAAGCCAGGATAGTTCGTGTTTAGACCATGAGGAGAGATCAGTTTCCAGCTGTCTGTATAATTTGGGGTAATTGTGGGCATACAACATCTCTATTTTAGGTGTAAGGGAGATACCCAAGTATTGGATGGCAGTGTCACTCCATTGGAACGGAAAGGATTGTTTGAGTGAGAGGACTTGGTGGGTGGGGAGAGAAATATTCAACGCCACAGACTTGGAGTAATTAACCCTCAAGCCTGAGACCTTGGCAAAGTCGTCCAATACCCGGGATAAGTTGGGCAGGGTTGTGAGGGGGGAAGTGAGGAACAACAGTATGTCGTCCGCGAAGAGTCCACATTTGTGCGTTTGACTACCGCATTGGACACCTCCAATGTCCATATTGTGGCGGACTGCGATCGCCAGTGTTTCAATGGCTATTGCAAATATGAGGGGGGACAGGGGGCACCCCTGTCTGGTCCCCCTGGTGATGGGAATTGGCTCAGAGAGGTATCCCTGCATTCGAATTTGGGCCCTCGGCTGGGAGTATAAGGCCCGTAATAAGCCCAGGAAGCGAGCCCCAAATCCCCACCTGTCAAAGAGCTGGAAGATGTACTGCCATGAGACCGAGTCGAAAGCCTTCTGAATATCTAAGGAAAGGAGGAAGCCAGATTGTCCGGGTCCCCCTTCCCAATTAGACTGCAAAATGGAGATAATATCAATCGCCCTCCGAATTTGATCAGGTCCCTGTCTGCCGGGGATAAAACCAACTTGGTCCTTGTGGACGTAGCGTCCGATAAAGGAGGCTAACCTATTGGCCATAACTTTCGTGAGAATTTTGAGATCATTATTAATAAGGGAAATCGGTCTGTAGTTGCTGACATCTTCCAAGTTCTTGCCAGGTTTGGGGATGACCGTGATATACGCCGTGTTAAGGTGGGGATCCAGGGGGTCTCCATTAGCTTTATGATTACCGAGATTGGCCAGGTGAGGGGCTAGCGTGTTGGCAAAGGCTTTATAGTAAGGGATCGAAAGACCGTCGGGTCCAGGGGCGGAGCTTTTTTTAAGAGCCTTTATGACTTCCAGTATCTCCTCTGCCTGGAAGGGGGCTTCCATAACTTGTTTGTGAACGTCCGATAAGGCCGGGATGGGAAGTCCCTCCAAAAACTTTGGAAGGAGGTTATCTTTGGGAGGTGGGGAGCTACTGTAGAGAGAGGTGTAAAAGTTCTGAAAGGCATTCAGAACTGTGACCGGATTAGACGTGGGCGGGAGTCCTGCGCTTCTGATCCGAGGGAGGGTGCTCAGCTTGGTTCTAGGGGAGAGTCTATTAGCCAGGAGTGTGCCTATTTTGTCCGCCTGTGAGTAAAATTTGTGGCCAGACCACCTAACCGATTTTTCAGCTTTCGTGGTGAGGGCGAGATTGAGTTCTAAGCGAGTCTTGTCTAGTATGGAGGTGGGGGTGCGGAGGGGGTCCTTTTTGTGAAGAGCTCTGAGTTTAGAGTATTCCTCTTCTAGCTTCAGGATGGTTGATTGCCTTTCCCGTTTTATTTGAGAACCTAATTGCATGAATTTTCCCCTAATATATGCTTTGTGCGCCGCCCACAGGGTTTCGGGGGAGACATCAGGAGTCGCATTAATAGAGAAATATTCCTGCAATGCTTTGTCGAGATCCATAACTCGTGATGGCTCCGAAAGGAGGGATTCATTTAACCTCCAATGCCTAGGGTGTCTCCCACTCGAACCCCCCAGGGCCGTCACAATTACCAGTGAGTGATCCGAGATCACTGTGTCAGTGATGGAAGCTTTGAGCATCCTGGGAAGGAGCGAGGAGGGGACAAGTATGTGGTCTATGCGTGCATATGATTGGTGAGGCGCTGAGAAGTGAGTGTAGTCTCTCTTTGTGGGGTTTAATTCCCGCCAGACATCGGATAACCCATGAGCGTGCAGCAATTTGGCGATCCGTAAGCTTGCCTTCGTGGGCCTGGTTAAGCGGGAACGTGAGGGGGAGGATTTATCAAGTCCTTGATCAAAGGCGACGTTAGAGTCCCCTCCGACAATAACCGTTCCCTCTAAAAGAGGTGCTAAGGTGCGCAGCAGGGATTCGAAGAATTTGGCCTGACCCGTGTTCGGGGCGTAGTAGGAGACCAAGGAGTAAAGTTGGTCCCCCACAGTGCCCTTTACAAGTAAATACCTGCCCTCCGGATCCGCTTTTTCAAAACTTTTATTGAATTTGCATGTTTTGGCAATCAAAATGGCTACCCCCCTGGTCTTGGATTCCGCGTTGGCTAAGAAGAACTGAGGGAAGTGGGCATGTAGGAACTTGGGACTATACCGGATAGGAAGGTGGGTTTCCTGAAGTAGAATTATATCTAGTTTCAGGGATTTGTAGTAATCAAGGGCTTTTCTCCGTTTGATGGGGGTATTAAGACCCTGAATGTTATGGGAGGCTATCTTAAGCCTAGCAGCCTGTGAATCAGCCATGGAGCAGAGGGGGAGCCCAGCATCTGAAAGCGACCTCACTTACCCAATCCATAGCAGGGTTCTTGGTAAGGGCATTGGGATCGGTGGCCCGAGGTTGTCTCCCAGGATACCATGTCGACTGGGTTGGCGCAGCCCAACCTGAGGAGAAAAAAAAATAGTGTATGGATTACATTTTAATGAATGAGAATTATTTTACATACTAATAAACAAAATCAGTTTTTTGAGTTCTGACACTAACATTCCCGACTCCAACCTCCAGTTTGGTGATTTGGAGGTCTATCTTCACTTTTATTTGTATAACAAATCAATGGGGAATGATGTCAATACTCTATGGATAGGGTACAGTGTCTCCTCCCACCTAGTTAAAGTTTGGTTATGTACCAAAAATGTGAAGATTCCATCTCCAAAGCTGGACCAAAAGTTTATGGGTCCTGTCCAGATTTCAGCTCATGCTATATGAGTCACTTTTTGCTAAAAAATGACTGACTGAGCATTGGTCTACCTCCTCGACTTCAGCCAGTCCTCAGGGTGTGGGATCGACCTCGGGTAAGAGCAGCCTGCTTACACATCTCACCTTCCACAGGTTTCCATGACTGATTCCAATTGTCCTTCAGGGGCTCTCCGTTTTGCCTCTCACAACACTCAGGGACTAAACTCCCCCAGAAAAAGGAGATTAGCCTTTGACCACTATCGCTCCCTCAAACTCGATATAGTTCTTCTTCAAGAAACACACTTCCCAATTCGGTACAGCCCTAACTTCCTCCATCCACACTACCCCAATTTCTTCTTAGCAAATGCTGAGAACAAGACTAAAGGGGTAGCCATCCTCTTTTCTAAAACGTGCAAGTTTGAACACTCTTTTACATATAGCGACCCCGGGGGTAGGTTTATACTGGTCAGGGGACTGATTGAGGGCAACATGTACTCCATAATATCCTATTACGCACCTAATACAGGACAATTGAAATTTTTTCAAGACCTCCTCAAAACCTTGCTCCCCCTGACGGAGGGGAAGGTGATTTTCGGAGGAGATTCGAATGTTGCCTTTGATCAGGGCCTAGACAGATCCAAACCTCCTAGTTCTCAATTAACACGCTCCACCAAACTCAGCTTATCTATTGCGAGGTACCTCCAGAAGCACAACTTAGTGGACATATGGAGGGAATTGAACCCTACCAAACGGGATTTTACACACTACTCTTCACCACACCAATCCTACTCTAGGATAGACCATATTTTGGTTCCTCCGGAGCTGATCCCTCCCACCCGTAAGGCCTCCATTATCGATGTGCCCTGGTCGGATCATTCAATAGTTAGCATCTCCATGGACAATACCATTACAAAAAGGCCAGGGACACACTGGAGACTCAACGAATCTCTCCTAAATGATTCTCTGATTACCAAAGAAATTGAGAGCTCCCTGAAAGAATATTTTAGCCTTAATGAGGTGGGGGGGATCTCTCTCCGGAGACCCTTTGGGCGGCTCATAAAGCTGTGGTTAGAGGTAAAATAATAGGTATAGCCTCGCGAAACAAGAAAGCTAGGCAGTTCGCCATACAGAAACTTGAAACTGAATTTAAAACCCTAAAGTCCCAGCATAAGAAACATCCCTCTCGGGCACTAGCCGAGCAGGTGGATGCGATCAGATTAGAACTAAACTTGGCCCTAACGGTTAGGACAGAGAAAGAGATCCGTTGGAGCAGTGCAAGATTTTATCACCAGAAAGACAAAATAGGATCCATGCTAGCGACCAAATTGACCCCTAAGTCTCGTTCTCACTACTTCCCCAAAATTAGGGTGGCAGGGCAAACGCTTTCAGCTAATCCTGACAAAATACTGAGGGCCTTCCGAGACTTCTATGCCAAACTTTACAGTTCAAACCAAGCAAGAGACCGCCAAGCCTGCAATGCCCTCTTCGGGGATTTGCCCATGCCTAAACTGTCGGCTGACCATAGAGATGTAATGGAAGCGGAATTCTCGACTGGGGAGATAAGGGAGGTAGTGAAATCCCTCAAAACGGGTTCGGCTCCGGGGCCTGATGGTCTTTCTGCCATATATTATAAGACATTCATAGACCCCTTAGCTCCTTACATGGCAAAATTCTTCAACTCAATCGCTAAAGGTGCCCCATTAGATCCTCAGCTGAATTCCGCATTCATTACGGTTATCCCAAAGCCGAATAAAAGCCCGGAAGAGGTCGAAAATTACAGACCCATTTCTCTAATAAATAATGACCTTAAGATACTTACAAAGATCTTGGCCAACCGGCTAGCATCCTTTATTGGACGATATGTCCATAAGGACCAAGTGGGATTTATTCCTGGAAGACAAGGGCCGGATCTGACTAGGAGGGCAGTAGACATCATTTCTGTTCTTCAATCTAACTGGATAGGAGGTCCTAAACAAGAGGGTATGCTGCTGTCCATTGACCTACACAAAGCTTTTGACTCCATCGAATGACCTTATATCTTCTCACTCATGACACAATGGGGATTTGGCAACAGATTTATGGGCATCCTTCATGCCCTATACTCGAATCCGACCGCATCTATTCGATTGTTGGGCCACTACTCCCAACCTCTCACCATAGCCAGAGGCACTAGGCAGGGGTGCCCCTTATCCCCCTTGATCTTTGCCCTAGCTATCGAAACTCTAGCCATTGCCATCCGCATGAATCCTGATATACAAGGGGTCTCCTGTGGCGCCCAATCTCATAAATGCGGTCTGTTCGCAGACGACCTACTGCTCTTTCTCACCTCTCCACTCACCTCACTGCCCGTCCTCTATAAAACCCTAAAGACCTTTTCATTAGGCTCAGGCCTCAAGGTCAATTTCGCCAAATCTCATGCCCTTAATATTTCACTCCCAGGGCGGATTGTAAGCAGCCTTCGGGACAACTTTGAATTTGCATGGAAGGACACGTCCCTGGATTATCTAGGGATTAAACTCACTCCTAAAATAGAACAATTATATTTGGCCAACTTCCCCCCCACCTACAAGAAGCTAGAACTAGACTTACGAAATTGGGCTAAGCATGGTCTTTCATGGCTGGGCAGGGTTCATTCCCTTAAAATGACTCTCCTTCCCAGACTTCTCTATCTATTCAGAGCACTGCCAATTGCCATCAGGACTGATCACCTTAAATCTTTTCAGAGGAAGGTAACTCACTTTATATGGGGGAAAAAAGGTCACAGACTGCCCTGTAACGCGCTTTTTAGGCTGCGAAAACAAGGTGGGATCGGAGTCCCGCGGCTGCTTTGGTATTACCAGGCGGCCAGAATTGCACAATTATCCACTGTTTACTCCCGGCTTGAAAAACCGGAATGGGTGAATATAGAGCGACAGGCCGCCCCATTACATACCTTAGACTTCCTGCTCTGGGTCCCCGCCAAGGAGAGACCCCCCATTCTCTCGCCCACCCTATCACAATCCCTCTCCCTTTGGGATAAACTTAAAACAAACAAATCCTTAGTGTCAGACTCCCACCCGCTTGCGCATATTTTTAATAATCGGGACTTCCCTCCGGGAATGGATATTAAGTCATTCAAGTGGTGGTTGGATAAGGGGCTGTACCGAATTGGTAATTTCTTTACTCCCTCGGGCCCGATCTCCCTGCAGTTTTGTAAAAAGAAGCTAGAACTCCCCAATAAGGAACTATTTAGATTTTCTCAGATTCAACATTACCATCATGGGCTCTGGAGGGAGAAGCCGGGTCCTCCACGCTTTTCTGATTATGAAATTTGGTGTGGTCAAGCCACAGATCAGAGAGGAGGGATCTCGATTATTTACCAAGCTCTTGCCCAGAATGGTAGTAAATCACCCTTCATGATAGCCTGGGAAAAGGATCTTCTCATCCAATGGAAACCGGAGTCCTGGTTCTCCTCCTACTCCAGAGCCTATAGGGGAATTAAGAATGTTTCCCTGATAGAAGCTAACATCAAAGTGTTGACCAGATGGTATTTGACCCCGAACAAATTGGCCCGAATGTTTCCCTTGACCAGCCCCTTATGCTTTAGAGGTTGTGACATGGTAGGAACAATGGCCCACACTTGGTGGGAATGCATCAAACTCAGGCCATTCTGGCGGAAGATGTTCAACCTAATCTACCAGGTAACAAAAACTCGGATTCCTAGAACCCCTTCAGTGGCTCTTCTGAATGGCCCCATCCCACAAACGGGCAAGTATACTAGCATCTTGATCCACTTTATGCTGCTTGGAGCCAAGATCACCATAGCCAAATCCTGGAAACAACCCAGGGTTTCCCTTCGGGCAGTCAAACATAAAATATCTTGGATTATGACCCAGGAGAAATTGACTAGCATTTTATTAGACTATAAAGACAAATTCGAATCAGTCTGGGAACCATGGGCCCAACATGTGGGCATCTCCCTCATCACTGGCATATGATGTAATCTGGATTTTTGGGCGCCTAGGTCCTGGCACTGGCTCTGTCGACTGGCTCTCTTCTCCTTCCCCTACCTCGGCTTTACCACCTCTACATGATGAACACCTCCTCCTGTCAAATATACCAGGCGATTCTTATCTGTTGACACCCACTGGGTGTTTATCAGCCATCTCTATCTTTCCTTCTTTGCCCTTTCTACTCTCTTCTGGGTCCCTTCACCCCACTGTTCCCCTGTCTTCGTCTTCTTTCAGACCCATAACATTTTAATCTCATAATAGATTCTGAAGATAACGGTATTTTTTTTCTTTTTTTGACTGGTCTCAAGAGTGTATAGGCCTTATCTATGTAGGTCTTAATCCGGTTTTATAACCTCACTAATCCCTCAGACCCTTCTGGTATTTTTTTGGATACGGGGGGACGGGGGGGCCTGGGTTGGGCTTGCCTTGCACAGCAAGTTCCCGTAAGGGGTGCTGGGCTGGCCCCTAGGGCCTCTGGTCCTCCTGACCTTGGGATAGCCAGGGACTTTTATAGTCATACAGCATGTACTGTTAATGTTATGTTCCCTCTTTCTATTTGTATTGAGTTGGGACCCCCTGGGGTCACGACCTTGCTTCTTTGTTCATAATATTTGTTTCACTGAAGGTCAATCAGTCTTTGATGTCTATCTTGAGATATTACTGGTACTTCTTTCTTGAATGTATACTTTTGTAACCAATAAAAACTTTGAAAGAAAAAAAAAATGACTGACTGAATATATATTCACCTTGTGTTTCACATATCATTGCTCAAACCATTCCACAAAAATTCTTTCTCTGGGAGAATTCTTCCACTTCATCCATCTGTTCAGGTACAAGGTGAAGAAAAATTTGAAGTTGAGAAAATTCTTGATTTCAGGATCTTTAGAAACAAAATACAATAACTGGTTCAATGAGAAGGATATAGGCCAGAAGAAAATTCTTTGGAACCTGGATAAAAATGCTTATGCCCCTAGATTAACAACAGAATTTCACCAGAGGTTTCCTCACAAACCTGGCCCTAAGGAAGCAGGGGAGTACTGTTAGGATCCAGACCTGAACCCAGGGCCTATGTTGCATCTGACAGTGGCTCTTTTTCTGTGTCACCTGAGATGCTGAACATCACCCTGCCTGATCCCTTGGACAACCCTACTTTAGATGCTTAGATGCTGTTACTGGTAAACCTTGCTCCGACTCAGCAAAGTTTATAATGGACCTCTAAAGAAAGACAAGTACTCTCACACAGAGAGTAAGAACCATTCCCAACAGTAGGCTGACAAGCTTGCTGACAAGACAAGCTTTTCTACTCAGAAAATGAACTGTAAAACTCAGCACAGCTTTTGTTTGATGAACCTTGGATGTGATTTAAACTGGAAGTTCATTTGGGCTAAGTTACCTTTGTGAAAAGTCTCAGACGTTATTCAGCTATTTTTTTATATCTGGGACATATTAATTTTAGGGCCATGAAGCTAATCCTTCACCATTAGTGGCATTGGTGTAACAAATTTACCATGTAGCCCAGGAACCAGAAAACTATATTTTCCATTCAAAACTTCTTACCCAAGAATTTTTGCTTTTTGTTACCTATCTACTGTATGTTAAATCTGAACATAACTAGTAAAATAATTGGTAATAAAAGGAAAGAGAGTGTTGCATTAGTTGCCACATACAGCATCAAAAGTTTTCATTCTCTGAATTTACTTTGGTGTTTTCACAAATGCAATGAAGTCTACTAATTCTCAGAAGGTAATACTCCTCCACAAATAAAGAAAAATAGGAAACAAAGAAAGGAATGCAACATTTTTTATAGTGGCATCTTAGCCTTTGCTACATATATAAATATTCCACAAGTTATTAATCATTAACACGCATAACTTTTAATCAAGTGGCTTTCTATTTTAAGATATCCTGATTTTTAAATTATGTAATGTACTGTCATTGGTATTATAGGGTTTATAAACAAAAATATATTGCCATAATTTCTGTAAAATTAAATAAAATTCCATATAAATGTATTGTTAAAAGCTATTCTGTTATGGATTTACGAGGCTAGTTTTCCTTTTACACTGTTATTTGGTCATACATACAAAGTGTGTGCAGTAGGCACCATCTCCTGGCTATCATTTTCATTGCAACATAATTAAAAATTGTCTACAGTAAAGGTTCTTAACATCTGGCAGTTCTTGAGCCACATTCAAGTACACTGTAAGTGGCAATGACTTAAATAATTTGTAAAAAAATATATCATAACAACAGTTTAAATGATATAATATGAAAATATATTCCTTGTCATATCTTTATTATTACCTACATTGGGACATGTTTATCTATTCTGTCACACAACAAGGCAGTGCTGAACAAAAGCAGTGAGACAGATTAGGAGACAGATTTACAATATAAGTTAAATTTGTACATTTCTACATAACCTGCTCTAAATTACCCTTACATCAAAATCAAACCTGCTCCTGGCCACTTCTTAATTATCTGTTTAGAGTGAAATTCAGTTTCATCTGTAGTACAAAATTTGTTTCAGATCTTTGCAAATCTGTCACAGTTGTCTATCCAGGATTCCATATGCAAGTGATCTTAGAGGCAGCCTGATCTGCATCGATTTGTGTCACTAATTTGCTTGATAAGTGTCTTCCAATGTATGTTTCAGCAGTTGCTCAGGCAGGTATTGAGTATCAGTTAATAGGTTGCAAGAATCCAGAACAAACGTAGCTGTAAGTCTCTAGAAAAATAAATCTATAATACCATATTGTGCTGACCTAAAGTAAGCAAGTAATCTCACAAGTTCTTATGTTTCCAAGCACTTAGGTAGAATTCTTAAACTGTTTTATCTTTCATTGTTCAATTGGTTACTGTAGTTTAGCCTTTTTCAACCAGGGTGCTTTTTGGGTTCTCCATGGCGGCCTTGGCAAAATGCCTAAAAATTGCCCCAAACTGGCAAAAAATTGTCAACAAGTGGGTTGATCAGCTCTGCCTTTTTGTTAAACAAAACCAAAGGTTTTTATTGTGCAGCATTAGAACCTTGGGCACTGTGTGGTCCAAATAACAACGTCTTACAGCCAATGGCATCATGGGTTGTTAAGGTGGGCATCAGGAGCCTGAGGACACCCTAGTTTGGCCCTTCTTTGCTCCTCTCTTTCAGCACTGGGGCCAAGTTAGCTAATGAGGGAGAGTGTCAGATCACATTGAAGCGAGGTGACAGATGCACACCGTAGGGATCCGGAGTGCACCGCAAGGTTGTGGAACCTATGGCTGACTGCTGCAGGCGGGAGACAGATCCCACTGGAGTTAGAGCGTAAGATTCCCTGGGGCGCGGAGTCTAAGAGCCAGCAGGTGTTCACCAGCGCCTATAGTGGTGAGGATGGAATTGGCTGCAACTGGCTCCAGGTCGCGACCCCCAGGGTCCCCCAGCTCACACCCACAGTAGGCAACAGGAGGATAGGGATAGTGAGGGACAAAGCCAAGGTCGGGGCCACAAGCAGACAGGAATAATCAGGGACACGCCAAAAGGTCAGGATCACAGGCAAACAGGGATAGTCAAGACACGCCAAAGTCGGTAACGGAAAACAGTAGCAGAGCACACGGCAGGAAACAGGACGCTAACACACAAAGGAATACACAATGGTTGATCAGCACTGATGGCCTGCAGTGCACAGGTTAATATAGGGCTCCCTGATAGGGCCTGGGGTGGAGCCATGCTTAGAGGAGAGGGTATAAAAACCACCAGGTGGAAGTGGCTGACCTCTTAGTCTGAAGACATGAGGGAAGGTAAGCAAACACAGGAAGATCACTGCATAACCATGACACACAAAGGCAGGTAACAGGAAGCTAACACACAAAGGTTGATCAGCAGGGTTGGCTTGCAGTGCACAGGTTAATATAGAGCTCTCTGATAGGAGCCAGGGCAGAGTTATGCAAGAGGATGGACTACAAAAGCAGTCAGGTGAGGGTCGGCTGGTCTCCAGAGATGAACACATGGAAACAGGTAAGCAGACCAACTCTATTGCATAACCATGACAGTACCCTCCCTCTTACGAGGCCTCCCCCTCCCCCGCCTGAGTCCAGGCTTAAAGGGAAACTCCAGATGGAACCTCCTCAACAGACTAGGAGCAAAGACCTCAGATGCAGTGATCCAAGACCTCTCCTCAGGGCCAAACACTTTCCAATGTACGAGGTACTGAAGAATGCCTTTACGGAGCCAGGAATCCAAAACCTGACTAACCTCGTATTTTAGATTATCCTCAGAGACTGAAACCGAGGTAGGAAGAAGACGAGAGGACTTGAGGACTAAAGGCTTTTTAGGAATGGGTAAGGGCATGAGAAGATCAGGAGCCTGAGCAGGGTCCCCCAGACCCTTAAAGATGAGCTGGGCATCCATAACAGGACCACCAGACTGGGCAGAGGTCAGTGGAACCCAGAGGTCAGGTTGGTTAGAAGGTGACATGTCACAAGAGTCAAGCTGGATAGCTGAAACACCAACAGAATGCAGAGAACCCTGAGAAAAAGATTGAAAACCCCACCTGGCCGAATTAGGTATTCTGTCCAAAGGATGGATTGAGCCTCTTAAACGGGTTTGAACTGACATAGTAGCAGTAGGGTGAGACCAGGTCACAGAAGGTCCTGAACAAGAAGCAGGAAGCTCATTGGGCATGGGCTGGACTGGCATAACTGGTGCAGAGGCCGACTGAATAGTATTGTCAGGTGTAGAGACCATCTCAATTGCATCACAGGGCATAGCAACTGTGGAACTTGCAGACAAGTTAGCCTGGCTGTGCATCCAAGGGAGATTAGGGACAAGCAAAGGTAAATGGTTATGCGAACTGTAGTGAATGATCGACTCAGGTTCATAGGTGGGCCCCTCATCCAGAGTACCACATGATCTAGAGAGTGCATCAGTCCAACTATTGCAGGACGCATCCCAGAGATCGCTATATACAGCGGGAAGAGCAGAAGATACTGGGATGGTGATAACAGGAAGTTTCTCTTTTGGGGTACCCTTGAGTAGGCAGGAAGAGGAACAGGAGGAACCCCAAGCCAGGATCTGTCCAGCAGACCAGTCAACGTGTGGAGAATGGAGCCGTAACCAAGGAAGACCTAATATGATGGGAGATGAAACCTTAGGTAAGATAAGGAATGATATCGACTCCTGGTGGAGTGTCCCTACTGACATCTTAACAGGAAGAGTCTGGAAGCGGATAGGGCCCCCTGGGAGAACCGTGCCATCAATCGCCAAGACCACCAATGGCGTTGTAAGGGGCAAAAGGGTAAGTCTCATGGAGGATGCAGTTTCCCAATCCATGAAATTGGCAGCGGCTTTGGAATCCAGATGTGCTGAGACCGAACGAGAGGAAGCACCGACATGAAGCAACACAGAAAGGAGAAGACGAGAAGGTGAAGGTGATATTTCAGGGTCTAATACTCCACCTTCCAGATGTATTAGCCCTGAGCGTTTTTCCGGACGAAGAGAACAAGTGTCACGGAAATGACCTTTGGCCCCACAATAGAGGCATAGGCCCAGAGTTCTGCGCCTAGCACGTTCTTCGGGAGATAACTTAGTCCAGCCCAACTGCATAGGTTCCTCAGTAGGCAGGGGGTGCTCCTCGGATCGAAGAGAAGGGACTGGGGGCTCAGGCTGCCTAAAGAACGGGGAGTGCTGGCGTCTTTTTTCCAGGGCCCTCTCCTGAAAGCGAATATTGATCTGGTTACACAAGGTGATGACACTGTCCAGATCATTCATCCTTCACTCTATCAGAGAGCTCATGTAAAAAGGTTGCAACTAGGGCCTCATTATTCCAGCTCAATTCAGCTGTGAGGATACGGAACTGAAGAGCATACTGTCCCACAGACGCGGACTCTTGGCGGAGACGTAAAAGAGTGCTAGCCACTGAGGAGACACGACCCGGTTCCTTCCTAAAATGTTTCAAGAAATCAGACAGGCTAAAAACCACTGGATCATTCAGTTCCCACAGAGGGGCAGCCCAAGCTAGTGCCTCGCCGGACCGGAGGTATATGATATTTGCTACTTTTGCCCGATCGGACAGGAAGTTTTGGGGCTGAAGCTCAAAATGAATTGTGCACTGGCTAAGGAACCCCCTGCAAGCCTTGGAGTCCCCAAAGAAACGGGACCGAGCTGGCAGTAATAATGTATGCGTTGATGTGACTGGTGCAATAGGTGCAGCTGCTGACTGTACTTGAGGCTGCAGGTTCGGGGTTCCCAAGGAAGCCTGTAGCTGCTCAAAGCGGGAAGCCAGATCTTGAAGGAATCGCATCACCTGGGCCTGATGCGATTCTTGGGTCTCAAGTCTGCGAACTAAGCCCTGAAATGGTTCGACTGTAGGAAGCGGCACGTCAGCCGGGTCCATGGCTGATCAAACTGTCAGGTCACCTTGAGGCGAGGTGACAGATGCACACCGTAGGGATCAGGAGTGCACCGCAAGGTTGTGGACCCTACGGCTGACTGCTGCAGACGGGAGACAGATCCCACTGGGGTTAGAGTGTGAGATTCCCTGGGGCGCGGAGTCTAAGAGCCAGCAGGTGTTCACCAGCGCCTCTAGTGGTGAGTATGGACTTGGCTGCAACTGGCTCCAGGCCGCGACCCCCAGGGTCCCCCAGCTCACACCCACAGTAGGCAACCGGAGGATAGGGATAGTGAGGGACAAAGCCAAGGTCGGGGCCACAAGCAGACAGGAATAATCAGGGACACGCAAAAAGGTCAGGATCACAGGCAAACAGGGATAGTCAAAGACAAGCCAAAGTCGGTAACGGAAAACAGAAGCAGAGCACACGGCAGGTAACAGGAAGCTAACACACAAAGGTTGATCAGCAGGGTTGGCTTGCAGTGCACAGGTTAAAATAGAGCTCTCTGATAGGAGCCAGGGCGGAGTCATGCCAGAGGATGGACTACAAAAGCAGTCAGGTGAGGGTCGACTGGTCTCTAGAGATGAACACATGGAAACAGGTAAGCAGACCAACTCTATTGCATAACCATGACAGAGAGAAACTGAGAGAGAAGAGAAACACTAAATACTAGTAAGTACCAGCATGCAAAGATGTATTTGCTTTGTAAGAATAAATCTTAAAAATTGGGAAAAACTCTGCGCCAAAAAAATAAAAACTATAAACCTAAACATGTATCAATCTAATGCTGCTCCCCTGAAAAAGAGAATAATACACTCCTCAGTTCAGATTTAGATAACATATAGGGGACGCTAGTTGTCAAAAAATTATCATCAACGTGAATAATACCCCTCTCATTAACAATCAATATTTTGCCACTCGTAAACAAATGTCATTTGTGCAACTACTCATAATATATATCATATCATATGTGCAACTACTCATAGTACATTCACCATAATATATAAATAAAATTAATTTTACAACAATTCACACATTCATGTGATAACACCCCAGTGACAGCAGTTACTGCAACGACTATATTAGAAAAGCCCTTGAAATTTGGACTATTGCAGTAAAAAGTTCCTTTATAGCGTGCTATGATTGCCACACACTGAACGATGACAGATCTTTAGTGTAAAAAAATGTAGCCATAACCTTCCACGTGATCCTTCACCACAGCCTCGATTATCCACACCCAATAAGTGATTGTAATGTGATTCAGCTTACCAGATTTTATTGACCACTTCGTTGAAAAAGTTAGTCAATAATTGCCTCTGCAGGGTTGTGCCTGCTCACATGCTTTTAGCCTGTAGATAGATTCAGCCTTTCTCCTCACAGACAGGTACAGTAAGTGCGATATATAAAAGACAGATGGAGAACTTCCATAGTGTAATTCAATTTTATTAAAAAATTAAAAATAATACACAGCCAAATAGCTCCTTACTTGTAAAAGTGCCTTTCCCCCAACACTGGGGCTGCTGGCATTATTCTAGGGTGAGCTGCAATACAGAAGGTATCCACACTATCCACTGCAGTTGGCATGCGTTCCACACGCTCACACCGTTAGACAGAAGGACCGGATGTCCTGCGTGACCTTGCACTGCCTCCGACGTACGTTTCGTTAGTATAACGTCTTCAGGGGGGCATGTCAGGTCACTCATCGTAATACATTTTATACTTGAACAGATCGGCCTTTCTTTTACCTAATTATAATGCGCAGCCTCAGTGCCGTTCGAATTACACTTATTACCACGATCGCAATCAATTCAACATGATCGTATCCATTACAAAACAGTGATATACATCAATCCGTTCTTTTAAAACCCTTGTATAATATACAATGCACTTAAAAAGTTTTAAGTGCATAAATTGGATACTAGCAAATAAATAGCTTTGAGATAGAAGCGTGTTCATAGAACCTTTTTACTAATAAATGTAACTGTCGTTCGGGGAGAATAACAGCTAAAGCAGAATGCAGCAGGGAGTGTAGGTTTTTAAGATTAAGAGAAGCAGTCAAATGTTTAAGCATTTTGAGGCTTGAGGCTGTGCATAATTTTAAAGAGTGCCTTGACTGAAAAAAAGGTTGAGAAGCCCTACTCTAGATAATGTTGATAATAAAAGGAAGGATGACCAAAATATTGTTTATAAGCAATGGAGAAAAAATTATATTTGTTCACTGATTCTAATGGAATGTTAGGTGTATTGTAAAATTCATAGCCTAGTCATTTTGTTTGAAAGAGAAAGAACTTGCTTAGGGCTCTTTCATACAGGCGTCCCCCTAGCCAACTACCCAAATGCTAGCATTACAGCCTGGCAGTGCTGTAGACATGCCGCTGCCACAATGCTTCTCATTGTATCCATGACATTTTTTACTTTGTGACTGTGGAGTTTGACAGGTGGAACTGTCTGTCAAACATGTCCATTGAGTTCAGTTGGAGTATACAGCAACCATGAGTCAAACATTCAGATTGATGTGGCTGCACAGTATTATAATATAACTCTTGGGATTAAAAAAAAGAAGACATGCAGGAGGTGGCAGGATTACTTCCTGAATGGCTGTCTGCTGCTGCTATACCACCATCTGAAAAACGATAGGCAGTATCCACTGCCTTCACTGTCAAAGAGACCTTGGTAATCAGAAACTGACAAAGTAGTCTAATAATTATATATTTTTTTAAGTCAAAGGAAACTTATAATGACTTTTATTGATTTGAGAAGAAATCATTTTTAGAAGTGAAATAATTTGTCACTGCGTTTTTAACAATAATACAACCCCTACAATCATTTATAATGTTCTCACACACACCTTGCATATATGACCTTTATATGCTCCATTTTTATTTGGGACATCACTAAATTATGCAATGGCTTTCAAAAGTACTGTGTCAACGTTGTATTGTAAGTCACATCGGATGCATGCATTTGTCAAAGAACCCAATATGATTCATGGTTGTTCTCTTTTTGTAGCTGTGACTCGCTGTGACCCAACTGCTGACTGGACACAAATTGACTGTACCACAAATCACTTTTAGGATATAATCCCTTGACACTGCCTGTATGTTCAGATAAACTTTTAGCATTTTATACATCTAGAACTCCATTACTGAAAAACTGCTTATATGGGCAAGAATGCCATATGCATGTTTTACATTTGTATCGACTTGCACGTATTATAAGATAAACAATCTCTGTTAAAGATCTCTAGTGTCTAGTGAGGACTTAGAAATCGTAGGACATGGGTTGGGATACTTTTGTAAACTGACATTTCAGTATAGTGGTATAAACTGTAGACATGTCACTGGAGAAGTGATCGAGGGGGTGTACATCTCACCTAGGTTGCTACACAGTGTGAGATGGTAAATCCAGGATGGATCAGTTTCTCAGCAGCGATATGCTGCTGAGTTGTTATTTAATTTTGCCGGGCCTGGGTTTATATGGAATGGCAGGTAGGTTTGGTAGAGGGACCTGTCATTCCACATCCCCCGATCCAGTTCTGGGTTTGGGATCAGGTGAGCTTGGATCCTAATTAGCCTGGGAAGCTAAAGGCTCTGTAGGGTCTGCAGGTGATTGCTTCTCAGCCAGGGAATGAACAATCTGTGTGTTGAAGGAAGCTGCAAGCACAGCCACTGCTGGAGCTAAAACTCACCCTGCGATATCCAGGCGAAAGACGCTGTGTTTGTAAGTGTCAGATAGGTGAGCAGAACCTGTTAGTAAGCGCCCAGCCGGGCTAGGACTTTTATTTTTGTTGTACTTAGAAAGCACGGTGTTGCTGTATATTTTGTTTGCTGGACTGTTTGTACCACGAATAAACGCCAAGATCTGCTTTATCAAATTCCAAGTCTGCTGTGAACTGTGTCCAAACACACCCTACCCCGGGAAGATCCCTTACAATTGGTGGAGGTAGCGGGCAACGCGGTTGCTAGGGGCAACGGTGTGGACAGACTTGGCTACAGCTGCTGATGTCCTGGGTGAAAGCTGCAACTACACTCCAAAAACAGTCCAGCAACATGGAGGAGATGCTGAAGCAGTTTATGCAAGTGAGTTTGCAACAACAGCAGGCTCAGACAGAGGCCAATAGACGACATGAACAGTCCATGGCTGAACAACAGCAGATGATGGCTGCACAACAGCAGGCGCAGACAGAGGCCAATAGACGACATGAACAGTCCATGGCTGCACAACAGCAGATGATGGCTGCACAACAGCGGATGCATAAGGAAGAGTTGCAAGCTTTGCGCCAAAGCCAACAACAACTTATCGAGCACCTGATAGTAAATCGAGAGGCGCCTGTGGTTGCTAATCCACCCACAATGGAGGGAGCCGCTCCAGAGATTTTTTCTGGGAGAAGGACTGTGCAGAAAGCGCTGCAAAAGATGACTGCTGAGGACGATGTTGAGGCCTATCTAACAGTATTTGAGCGCGTGGCTGAGCGAGAGAAGTTACCAGCCGCTGAGTGGGCAGAGGTAACTGCGCCCTATTTAACAGGTGAACCTCAAAAGGCCTACTATGACCTCAGTGAGCAAGAGGTTAAGGACTATACTCGGCTAAAAGAGGAGATGCTTGCCCGACTAGGAGTTACTACTGCAGTCCGTGCCCGGAGGGTACGCAACTGGAGCTACAGTCTGGACAAATCAGCGAGGTCCCAGATGTATGACCTAATCCATTTGGCAAGAAAGTGGTTGGAGCCAGACACTTCTACTCCTGCACAAATCCTAGAGAAGGTCGTGATGGATCGCTACCTCCGAGCCCTTCCTACTGACTTGCAACGCTGGGTGGGACAAGGTGATCCTAAGAATGCAAACGAACTTGTCAACCTTGTGGAGAGGTTCCAGGCGACTGAGGACTACCTCCGTGATGTTCCTGCAGCATCTTCACCTCCCCGGAGCGCCAGATCTGTGCCGTCAGCTGGTAAGAGACTTCCATCTATTGGGGGAGTGTGGAGGGGTGCTGATGGGGGGAAAAGGGCTCAAGTGGTGTCTCAGGGACAAAAGACTGGTGATGGTCCCAGGTGGCTAAGGGGCTCTGAAAAGGACTCCTTGCCAAAGAGACCAGGCCCTATCCAGTGTTGGAGATGCCATGAGGCGGGACACGTGTCGGCCCATTGCCCTCTTACCTCTGAACCCATGGAATGTGACGCTAGCAGGCGTCAGTCGCTATTTGCGGAACCATCTTGTGCTGCAGTTCCTGGACTAGAGACTGAACCGCAAATCTGCAACATCACAATCAATGACTTTCCTGTTAAAGCGTTAATGGACTCAGGAAGCCTTGTAACCTTGGTGCATGCTAGCCTGGTGACTGGGGACTTAGAGTCTAAAAAGCATATGAGTGTTGTGTGCATACATGGTGATACAAAAGTGTACCCTATAGTGCTGGCTAAAGTCGGGACTGAACAAGGCACCGTACAATATGAAGTGGGTGTGGTTAAAAACCTCATGCATAATGTAATATTGGGGCGCGATTTTCCATTATTCTGGGCTCTTTGGGAAAAAAGAAAAATCCCCAAAAGGAGTGAGGATACCTCTAAGGGGGTTGCCTTGTCCACTGTGAATGATAAAAATGTGCAGGATGAAAATGATTGTTTTCCTTTGCAGGTCCTGGCTGGGGAGGAGGAGGCTCCTCCCACTGAGCAAAATATACTAGACTTAGAGGTGTCTAGCGATAATTTTGGGACTGCACAATTACAGGACCCCACTCTCAAAAATGCGAGAGAGCAGGTTGCTGTTATGAACGGGGTACCTCAGGAACCAGATGCTGAAAAAAGATTTCCACATTTTTCGGTGACTAATGATCTTTTCTATAGAGTCAATAAGGTTAAAGATGAGATTGTGGAACAGCTTCTGGTACCTAAGCCGTACCGGCGTCAGGTGCTTGACATGGCACATAACCATGTTCTTGGGGGACACTTGGGGACTGACAAAACGCGAGAGAGGGTTCTCCAGAGGTTTTTTTGGCCGGCCATATATGATGACATTAAAAAATACTGTGAGTCGTGCCCCACATGTCAGGTTAGTGCCCCAGTGTCACATTTTCGCAGTCCTTTGGTTTCGCTCCCTATTATAGAGGTGCCTTTTGAGCGTATTGCCATGGATTTAGTGGGTCCCATTGTAAAGTCAGCTAGAGGACACCAGTATATTTTGGTAGTCCTGGATTATGCGACCCGCTATCCTGAGGCTGTACCCTTAAGAAACACTGCATCTAAAACAATTGCACGTGAGTTGTTTTATATGTTCTCTAGGACTGGGATCCCCAAAGAAATCCTAACTGACCAAGGTACGCCATTTATGTCGAAAGTAATGAAGGAATTATGCAGACTATTTAAAATCTCACACATCCGTACCTCTGTGTACCACCCCCAGACGGACGGATTGGTGGAGAGATTTAATAAAACTTTGAAACATATGTTGAAGAAAGTGGTGGCAAAAGATGGTCGTGACTGGGATCATTTATTACCCTACCTCATGTTTGCTATTAGGGAGGTGCCCCAAGCGTCCACAGGGTTCTCACCATTCGAGTTGGTCTATGGTCATCACCCTAGGGGTCTACTAGACATTGCAAAAGAGACATGGGAGAATGAGTCCACCCCATACAAGAGTGTTATTGAGCATGTAGCACAAATGCAGGACCGTATAGCCACTGTAATGCCCCTGGTAAGGGAACACCTCCAGAGAGCTCAAGAGGCCCAAAGTAGAATTTACAACCGGTCCGCAAGAATCAGGACATTCAACCCAGGCGATAGGGTCCTTATACTAGTCCCCACTGTTGAGAGTAAATTCTTAGCGAAGTGGCAAGGTCCTTATGAAATTGTTGAAAAGATCAGTGAGGTGAACTACAAGGTGCACCAACCAGGTAGAAGGAAGCCTTTCCAAGTTTATCACATAAACTTGATCAAGCCCTGGAAAGACAGGGAATCCTTGGGGGCGACAAATACTGTTAATAATTTGTCACAACCAATCCCTCCAGTCAAGGTAGGTGATACTCTATCAGTGTCACAGAAACAGGAGGCTCAGGAATTTTTACAGAAAAACAAAAACAAGTTCTCTGACCTCCCAGGGCGTACACACCTCATCCATCATCACATTGAAACTGAGCCTAGAAGCAGAGTAAACCTTAAGCCCTATAGGATACCCGAGGCACGTAGGGAAGCCGTATCTGCCGAGGTAAAACGTATGCTTGCTCTGGGGGTAATTGAGGTGTCACAGAGTGAATGGTCCAGCCCAATTGTGCTAATCCCAAAGCCCAATGGAACTTGGAGGTTCTGTAACGATTTCAGAAAGTTGAATGAGATCTCCAAGTTCGATGCGTATCCTATGCCCAGGGTAGATGAGTTGATTGAGAAGTTGGGTAACGCCAGGTACATAACCACCCTCGATCTCACAAAGGGCTATTGGCAGATTCCACTTTCTGACGAGGCTAAAGAGAAAACTGCTTTCTCCACCCCTGATGGGCTATTCCAGTATGTAGTGATGCCGTTCGGGTTACATGGAGCGCCTGCAACTTTCCAGAGGTTGATGGACTTGATTCTGCGACCACATCGTGATTACTCAGCCGCCTACCTCGATGATGTGGTCATTTTTAGCCCTGATTGGGAAAGTCACCTCTGTAAGGTACAGGCCGTGTTGGATGCCATAAGTGATGCAGGGTTGACCATAAATGCCGAGAAGTGTGCTCTAGCCCTAGAAGAGGCCAAATATCTGGGCTACATTGTTGGAAGAGGATTGGTTAGGCCACAGCTAAATAAAATTGAGGCAATACAGAATTGGCCTAGACCCCTGACAAGGAAACAGGTTAGAGCTTTCCTGGGTATTACGGGTTATTACCGTAGATTTGTGCCGAACTTTGCCTCAGTTGCTGCTCCGCTAACTGACTTGACAAAGGGCGGAAAGACAGCAATGGTCACGTGGACCCCAGAGGCCGAGGAGGCTTTCCAAAGCCTTAAGTCTGCCTTGTGCCAACCACCTGTGTTAGTCACCCCCGATTTCAGGCGAGAATTTCTGGTCCAGACAGATGCCTCTAGCACAGGCTTAGGTGCAGTACTCTCACAAGTAGTGAATGGTGAGGAGCATCCGGTGACGTACTTGAGTAGAAAACTAACCCCGGCCGAGAAAAATTATGCCATTGTGGAGCGAGAATGTTTGGCAGTGAAGTGGGCCCTAGAATCTTTAAAGTATTACTTGCTAGGCAGGAAATTCAAGTTGGTGACAGACCATGCCCCCCTAACATGGATGAAGTTAAACAAGGAGAGAAATGCAAGAGTGACTAGATGGTTTCTCTCCCTACAAAACTTTAATTTCACTGTGGAACACAGGCCAGGGAAATTACAGGCAAATGCTGACGCATTGTCAAGGGTAAGTTGTCTGTGGGGACAAAAGGCTCAGCCCTCCGGTCTGAAAAAGAGGGGGGGGATATGTAGACATGTCACTGGAGAAGTGATCGAGGGGGTGTACATCTCACCTAGGTTGCTACACAGTGTGAGATGGTAAATCCAGGATGGATCAGTTTCTCAGCAGCGATATGCTGCTGAGTTGTTATTTAATTTTGCCGGGCCTGAGTTTATATGGAATGGCAGGTAGTTTTGGTAGAGGGACCTGTCATTCCACATCCCCCGATCCAGTTCTGGGTTTGGGATCAGGTGAGCTTGGATCCTAATTAGCCTGGGAAGCTAAAGGCTCTGTAGGGTCTGCAGGTGATTGCTTCTCAGCCAGGGAATGAACAATCTGTGTGTTGAAGGAAGCTGCAAGCACAGCCACTGCTGGAGCTAAAACTCACCCTGCGATATCCAGGCGAAAGACGCTGTGTTTGTAAGTGTCAGATAGGTGAGCAGAACCTGTTAGTAAGCGCCCAGCCGGGCTAGGACTTTTATTTTTGTTGTACTTAGAAAGCACGGTGTTGCTGTATATTTTGTTTGCTGGACTGTTTGTACCACGAATAAACGCCAAGATCTGCTTTATCAAATTCCAAGTCTGCTGTGAACTGTGTCCAAACACACCCTACCCCGGGAAGATCCCTTACAAAACCTTCTAAGGTATAGCTTCAAAAAAATGTTTTTCAGTCTATATAGTATCTGGTTTCTACTGTACCCTATTGAAAAGGTGAATAATTGTGTAAGACAGGCTTAACTCTGGGACAATATACACAAATGAATGCAGCTGCTGTCTGTATTTAATAACAAATCCAGAAGTGCAATGTTTTCATGTAACTAATACAAGTTCCTGAATATGACTTCATATCGCCCTCTTGTAGCCCCACGTAAAGCTGCATTTAGACTAAGAGAGAGGAGGGGCATCAGTGGATGCCAGTCAGGTGGCTGCATAAAAATATTTTGACAAGGAACATAATCATAGAAGCAAAGAGTAAGCAGTAGGACCTCTGATCTCATCAACCTGCTGCTGTTATTTAACAGCCCAATAAGAAGGCTGGGGTGGAGAAGTGGCACCACTGTATTTCTTTAACTGTAACAGAGAAAGTGGGCCCCAGAAAAAGTAAAACTCTTGACGGGGGGCTGGCATGACACAGGGTAAGAGATCATGGGACTAAGAATGGGTTATAAAGTGTAGAGCCAATGTGTGGGTGAATAAAGCTTACTTTAAAGAAAGAAGGTGATCAGAGAAGTAAGCTACAGGGGTGCCTTTCAGGAGCTGCACTTTCAGAGCTTCACACAGAGCTTATAGATGTCCTGCCTATCCACTCCTTTTTTGTTGTTGTCCAGTAGTTTTTAAATAAATTAGGCAATGACAGCCAAACAGATATGTGTTTTTTTTTTCATTTACAAACAGTAAGTAAGATGGTTTCAGTAAAGCGTGGAACATTTAACAGCACAGAGCCCTCTTGTGTTGATAGTTATTATGGTTTTAGTAAGAGGTTCTTCTTGAACAGTGAAGCTTGGCTGAGGACCAAGGTTTTCCAGTGCATCCAGTGGATCAAATACCTTTCCCTGGTTAATTGTATTTGAAATAGCTGTATAATTGTTCATTGTTGGGAATGTTGGTGTCTGTATTTGGGGAACTTGATTGGTGATACCCTCAGCCCAGTGGTGTCATCTGCCTGGCAGTGCTGCGTGAGGTGGCTGTGCAAAGCTCCGGACTGATAGACAGAAATACATAACTATTGTCAGATTCGAAAATTCCTCTATATGTATTAATTACAGAACCAGATTTCTCAGTAGGGCAAAGCCTAAGGTGTCAGGGCAACTAGAGGTTGCACATAGCTACTCAAGCTTTTTTACTATAAATGTATGATGCCCATCGCTACTTATAAACTTATAGAGCCTGTCAGGTAATACGCCTATACAGGCAGTGGAATGGAGACTGAGAGAAGGGCATGCGGTAACAGGACTGGCTGATTTTGTCTCTCTAGATACATTTCTGGTTATCTCATTGCGACAATTATTCTCTCTCCGCTGACACATTTATGGTTGCGTCAATATGGAAATAATTGTGTTTCAGAGGACATGTTTGCTTATTAATGATCATTCATAGAGAAGTTATTTTTTGTGTTTTTTTAATTTCATCTATTATTTGAGTAATTCTATTTCTCAATTCAATTAAAGTATATGTGAACCTTTACCTTGTAAAACAATGTGCTCTCATGTCTAGCATGGTCAGTTTGAAATTAACAAGCAGGAAAACAGGATATTTGTTACAATGGTACATGGTACAAAGGACACAAAGTACATGGTACAAAGGATACATATGAAATATTGGGATGATATTTACTTTAACAAATGTTAAATTTACTAGATCAATATATGATTATTTCTTTATGTTTATGCTGAACAGTGTATGTGTTCTATGGTTCAGCATCCAAAATAGTTATTGTGGGTGGAGGAAATGGCATAAGGTAGCTAATCTGATTAAACAATTTTCCTGTTCCTGTTTCCTGTAAATCTAACTGAAGTAACACACAGGGTGGAGCATCAAGAGGCACACACACTAGGCTGGGGGTTTCCTTTAATTGTGAGTTACAGCCTTGACTAAGCAGTTGTCCTACTGATTGCATTGTGCACAGATTTCCCATTTATATTATTAATATTATTATTATTATTATACATGATTTATATGGTGCCAACAGTTTACACAGCACTTTACAACACAAAGGCAGACAGTACAATTACAAATTATTACATTAGGAATCAGAGTGCCCTGCTCGTTAGAGTTTACAATCTAAGAAATGTACATATTTTTAATACAGTCATTCCACTATATAGATTTGAATTGTTTTTGATGAGCAATTATATTAGTATGCTTTTTATGGCTTAAAGTGGTTGTAAACCCTCTCATATACCCAAAAAAGTGAATAGCATCAGGTGATACACAGAAAAACAAATCCTCCTACGTAAGTTTTACTTGTTTATCTGCAGCCCTCTCTACTCTACATCCATTCAAAAGTGCAGATTTGTGATAAAACCTGTAAGCCCTTGTACACATTGTCGGACATTCTGACAACCAAATCCGTTGGATTTTGTCCGACGGATTTTGTCCGAAACTGTTGCATACACATGGTGGGACAAAGTTGTCAGAAAATCCGATCGTTCAGAACGTGGTGACGTTATTTCCTTATGATGGGACTATGTTCAGGCTAGTAGCCAATAGCTTTGGTGTAGGAATTTGATCTGAGCATGCGTGGCACTTTGTCCGATCGGAATTCTCTGCACACAATCGGACAAAGTCCGATCAGATCATGTTGTCGGAAAATTTTATAGCCCACCTGGAAAACTTGGTCAGTCGGATATTCCAACGGAAACAGTCCGATGGAACCCACACACGGTCGGATTATCATCGGAATATCCGACCGTGTGTACAAGGGCTAAGGAGCAGAGAGGAGAGGGGGGAGAACTGCAGTTACAACGTGTGAGAGCTGATTGGAGGAAAGGGACACACTCCCCTCTGCACACTGCACAGGAATGAAGGAAGGATATAGAGCTGTATTTTTAATAGACGAGCTGTGTGCTAAGCTCCCTCCCTCCCCTCCCTTATCACAAATTTATCTCATGTGTCGCTTTTGTTTTGCCCTATTTTTGGGAGACATCTCCCTTTTCCCCAGTCCCTTTCCATGCAGCCTCAGCTGCACTGAAGATGAATGGACAAGAGACAGAGACTCCTCTCCATCCATAAACTAAAGCATCGTAAACAATGTTTACGATGCTCAGTGATAGTTATGAGTGAATACTGACCCTGTTCATTTGGAAAAGAAAGGAAAATTACAGATTTACCGGCTCCTTCCTCCGCTCTCCATCCTGACAGATCGAGGACAGAGGGGGATTGAGGAGCACGGAGGGGGCATGAGGAGCATGGAGGCAGCCCAAGGAGCAAGGAGGAAGACCGAAGCATGGAGGGTGACTGAGGCGCACAGAGGGGGACTGAGGAGCACAGAGGTGGATCAGAGCATGGATGGGGATCGGAGCATGGAGGGGGATCGGAGGAGCATGAAGGGGACTGGAGTAGGATATGGGGGACAGTGAGGGACAATTGGTGCGGCACAGAGGGGAAGTTTCAATCCCTGTATAGATTTCAATAAGCAGCTGAAAGCCCCAGGGTGTGGGGGTGGGGGAGAAGTGGCTGTCAGCTGCTTTATTGAAATGTATACAGGGAGATCGGTGATTGTAACTCCCTCCCCAGCGATGCACTGATCGTCCCTGACTGTCCACGTATCGGATTAATCATCTGAGCATTTGCCTGAGTACAAGTACTTGGTAGACATGTGCACACTGAAATATTTTGTTTCGGAATTTCGTTTTCGTCCGAAAAATACATTTATTTAGTTACTCTCAAAATGTGTTTTTATTTATTTAGTTTTTTTTAAAAAATGCATTCATCCGAAAATCCAAAATAATTAAGGTTGAATCTGTCATTGAAGGCTTATGGTGTCTGTCGAATGTTCTAAGAAGATTTGACGGAGCAGCTAAACTGTACGACGCCGCAATCGTATATATTTCCGGTCGAATGTTTCGCCTACAAGCTATAATAGCATTCTAATGTTGTATGACACTAGTAATAATTATATGGGAAGGACATTGACGAATCCACGCTTTTTCCAGTACTATCAAGGAGACAGAGAACGTTCCAGGTACTGAAGAAAAAGGTTCCTGTTCGCTTTCAGTTACAACTTGTTCAAGGTCAGAGATTTTACAAGTTCTGAATCAAAGTGGTGACTGCCATAATCTCTGGCTAGAGATTTGATCAGCCTTGAAGTGCCCAGCTGTGAGTGGCTACTCTCTGAGTGGTACTAGAGACTTTGTTATGTCTGCAGTTCAAGGTGCCTGAGTTCTTCACCCTTGCCCTCTGTTCCTATACGAGACTGTGTTGTTGGATGTTACCCCTCCAAAATAAAACCTTTCAGAAGGACTTTATTGGTGTCAGCATCCAAGTTGTTGAATATCAACCCTGGAAACCCCTAGATGTAAGCCCAAAAGTTAAGACCGCCCTACAAAGGGTTATGTCCGCTACATAGAATAATCTTGAAGTAATAGAGCTAAGGTTAGGCACGTTCGATCATAGGTTGATAGACACAGATCGCTATTGTCATGTCGAATCTCCTATCTATATCGAACTGTTGCAACGAAAACAAAGATAAAGCATTTGTTTATGTCAGATCCTTCGGTTTTCCAATTCTGCATGTTCATTATTGTTTGTTAAAACGATAATGAAAATTCATTCGGATGAAAATGAATGCACATGTCTAGTACTCGGGCAAATGATCGGTATTGGCACCGATACCAATACTAGTATCAGTATAGGTGGAACCCTAGTGTTTCATTTTTATTTTTTTTAACGGGTTAGGGGTTAATGTTAGTGGATAATTATTTATTTACTATTACTTACTTAGTATTCATTTATTGAATTTATTTATGATTATTTTTATTTATTTGTGTATTTATTTTACATTTATTTATTCATTTATTAATATTATTATTATTATTATTATTATTAGTAGTAGTAGTAGTAGTAGTAGTAGTAATAGTAACACCCTAATCCTAACAACAAAAATCAACCCTATGTTAAGAAGCTAGTTCCACTAATACTAATTCTCATACAGCTAATGCTTATACTTCTGCCGCTGATGCTATTTCTTCAACAGCTAATGCCCGTGCACATATCAGCACACAGACAAGCGCAGGCTAAATATCCAGTGTGCACTGACACGTAAGCTTCTCCTGACCACCCTGTTGTCTTACCGTGTATGACCACTGCTCACCTTGGCTACGTCCCTGACTGTGGCAGTCACCTACTGTCATGCTACTGGCACCAGTGCTTCTTTGAGCCCTGTACCTTTGTCACCACATTCAGGGGTGCTCGGACCAGAGCCGCAAGGGAAGCCCTCTTGTTAACTCTGCCTCCAACCAAAGTATGTGACACCCTAACCCCTAATCCTAATTCTAACCCCAAGTCCTAATCCTAACCATAACCTAACCTTACCTAGCAACAAATGATGCCACATATGATAGCTTCCTTTATTGGCTTATAAAAAAACACTAACGTTAAAAAACGAATTTAAGTCATGCATGAAAACGTGCCAAAATCACGTATAAAAATTTGTGAAAAAAAGCCTGAAATAAGCTCAAAGATGCTACGCTTAGGTGTGAATGCAGCCTAAATAAGTGTTATAGCACCCTCCTTGTCTTATTAAATGACCCCATACATATATACTTACACTAAGTTTCAGGTGGAACTCCATAAGTCTACTAACACGCTGACTCAAGAGCTGGCAGCGCTGGGGGGGAGAACGGACTTATTGGAAACTAAACATGACGAACTCCAGCTGGCTTACTCAGACCTACGGAGAGATTATGACTCCCTCACAGACACAGTTGCCCAGTTACAATCCAATCTCGAGGATTTGGACAATCATAACAGACGTAATAACCTGAGGGAGAGAGAGAGGTCCCTGAGCAGATCACAGAATTGCTTCCAGCTATTAAGCGACTGTTCATGTCCCTATTACCAGACTCTCAGGAGAGCGCGTTCACTTGTGACAGGATACATAGAGCGTTGCGGCCCAAACCCCCAGATGACAAACCACCCAGGGACATTGTGCTGTGTCTTAAGGACTTTCTTATCAAAGAAGAGATCCTGAGAGCGTCTCGCAATACCCCCAACATACAGCTAGAAGGAGTGAGAGTTCAAATTTATCCGGATCTTTTCCCAGCAACCTTGGAAAAGCATAGGAACCTGAAGGGGGTCACCTCTGCTCTACAATCAGCAAGAATCAGGTACCGTTGGGGGTTCCCCTTTAAGTTGCAGGTCTCACATAATGGGATGACCTACACGGTTACCACGCTACAAAAGGCAAAAGGGCAAAGAGTTGCTAATCAAGCTGGGGCTTTTGGCGCCCAAAAATCTCCCAAGACTGCCCTCTACTCCTCGCCCCTCACCTATCTGGGCCACCCCATCTCCTCAGAGGAATCGCAGACGCCATCGCCAGGAGCTTCGTGAGCTGCAGCTGTGATCTGCTATTCAAACCAAGACACGTGGCGAGTATGATATGCCCAGGAACTCAGTGAACTTTCCTACTATCCATGAGTTTTTTTTTTTTTTTTTTCTTTCTTAAATGTTGGTATCATAAGTGGTATAGCCGGTCTCACTGTGCCCACTTAAGTGACCCCCTGCTCTACTTTAGCTGCGACTGGGCCTACCAGTCCTAAATATTGAAGGGGCCTAAGTTCAGGACTTTAGGCCCGGAGATTTTTGTCTGCGCTGGACATTTTTGTGGCTGTAAATAGTGTGGCGCTGAATATATATAGCAAAACCATACATAAAAAATTATGTGATTGTGAAAAAACACAATGTGAATATGAACTTTTTTCACAATCACATAATTTTTTATGTATGGTTTTGCTATATATATTCAGTGCCACACTATTTGCTATTTTATATTTATTGAACTTTGTTTCTTTGAAGTGTCGGCAGCTGTTTTGAAACCTTTTTGGTGTTTGTTTGGCATAGCGCAGTGTTTTCCTTTTTGAATATTGCATTTTTGTGGCTGTGACCACGATATAGAGAATTGGACTTTAAAGTCCTTTTGGTAAATTACTTTTTGTTTTTCAGTCGGGGGAACCAATATGTTGGTTTTTGGTTTTTGTAAGTTTGTTAAGTTTACTTACAGGAACTCTCCTCTTTATTTCCAGCAGCTGGTGGTGGAGGTTCGACTGGAAAGGGTGTGCCTAGTGAGGAGGAGAGCCTTCCCTCTCTCTCCATGTTTTTTATTATTTTTTTGAGCCGCACATCTCTGTGAATATCTTCCCCGCAACTACAGTATAGTTTACATGTATTATATGGCCCCCTTGTGGCCCGGTGTGGAGAATATCGCTTCCTAGTTGGCTGCAGTGGAGAACCCCCCTGGTGGCTGGAGACAAGGAGTGGAGTTGGTCAGCTTGGTCTGATGTGCCTGTTTTTTATACTTGGAGGTGAGAGTTCTGAGAGCCTTTAATCCTGGAATTTATAATACTGCTTTCATCTGCATTTTCACCATTGGTGCGTGTGAATTACATGTTGATATTCACTTCATGGACTTTTGTATTTTGCTAAATATTTTTTTTTCATATATATTTGTAGTTTTTTAATTTATTTATATTTCATTAGCACTTAGCACTTTATAAGGATTTTTGATTGATTTGCGCAGGACTCTTTGTTCACTTTTATTTTTTGTTGAATAGTTTGTGTATACTATCAGGTTCAGCGACATTTCTTGCACCTTACATTTGCACGTGCACTTTGTTCTTGATCATGTATATTTTTTCCTATATCTACTATTTTATACACTGATTTTTTGAAGAGGTATATTCACCCCTGTTTATTGGTTTTATTTGTTGAATAGTAGCGTGAAGGCCCTTTTCACTATTTCATTGGTTCAGTGGTGTCTAATATGTGTGAGATTGAAGCGTGCTTGTCTTTTTTGAGTTGGGAGGCTAGTAGTTTGCCCACCCTGTTATTTTGTGAGTAGAAGGCCATTAAAGTAGGTGTCATAGTCCGCCCTGAGTTCCTGCCGCAATGCCTCACGGCAGGAAGTAAGGCGGTCCAGTATTTGAGTGGAGGTAGTTACAGGGTTTTTATGTTGGGCTTCTAAGTCTGCAATAGATTTATGAAATTGTTATATCCGCTGTGTTTTTTTCCCTTTCTCTAGCTGCGATTTGGATTAGAGTACCTCTAGTGAATGCCTTATGCGCACACCAAGTTGTCATAGCAGAGCATTCTCCATTGTCATTGAATTGGAAATATTCTCTGGTTCAGTGGTGCCTAATATGCGTGAGATTGAAGTGTGCTTGCCTTTTTTTGAGTTGGGAGGCTAGTAGTTTGCCCACCCTGTTATTTTGTGAGTAGAAGGCCATTAAAGTAGGTGTCATAGTCCGCCCTGAGTTCCTGCCGCAATGCCTCATGGCAAGAAGTAAGGCAGTCCAGTATTTGAGTGGAGGTAGTTACAGGGTTTTTATGTTGAGCTTCTAAGTCTGCAATAGATTTATGAAGTTGTTATATCCGCTGTGTTTTTTTTCCTTTCTCTAGCTGCGATTTGGATTAGAGTACCTCTAGCGAATGCCTTATGCACACACCAAGTTGTCATAGCAGAGCATTCTCCATTGTCATTGAATTGGAAATATTCTCTGAGTTTCCCTCATACCTCATCCCTAATTTTGGGATGTGATAGGAGGAAAGTGTTATTGCGCCACAGTGGTTTGTGGGATGTTTTGCTAGCATCCGCAACATCGATAGTCACTAGTGTGTGATCTGACCACGTGATGCTGTGGATGTAAGCTTTGTGGACTTTCTGTAAAGTATACAAGTCTGTCAGAAAAAAACCAATTCTAGAATATTTGCTATGCAGCGAGGAATAGAATGCGTAGTCCCGCTCGGTGGCCCTCAGGCATCCCCAAAGATCAAATAGCCTTTCTGCATGGCATGGCAGGGAGGGAGCTGACATTGTCCCTTGGTGTGTCTTCCGGGTATCGCAGCTTCGGCACTGTGAGTGGCCGGAGACGCAATGTCGTCACTTCCGTGCATGCGCGCAGGAGACTTCTTTCCGGCCAGGTCCGGCGTCTGCTGGACTTTCAGCCGAGAATCCCTGGAGTGCATTTGTCGCTGAAGTCAGCAGCTCATTGCAAGGAGAATATCTCCTAAACCGTACAGGTATAGGAGATAGTCTTTTTACATACAGGTAGGCCTTATTATAGGCTTACCTATAGGTAAAAGTAAAAAAAAAAATGACTTTACTAGTACTTTAAGGTTCATTTAAAGGGTAGAAAGTGTGGTGTTGCCATCTAGTGGCAGGAATAGGTCAGAGGAGTTTTGTTAATTTGCTATATGACATGTGTGCGACCAGAGAGAAATCTTCCAAAGTGGCTTTCAAAAAACCAATAGAAACAAAAACTGGATTTTTCAGTAACTTAGAACAGTTACGCAGAACTTGCCAAAAACAAAATGTAACAGGAAACATCACGTCTATGAAGTTGGGGGAAAGAACAACATTTAAATCAGCCGAACAGCGGGTGATGGGCATTCCAACACAGAAGAATGACGTTAAACTGGAAGGCACCAAGGGTTCCTTGACTCTAAGAAGTGCAATGGGCTTGTGGGTGAATTTATAGGGCTGCTATTATGGGCAGATTATTTACTCCTTTGGTTTTGATGATTATAAATACGTCTGTCCTGGAGGGGTTCCGAGACCACAGGATCTCCATTCACTGGGAGGAGACACCATTTTTGGAGGAGCTCCGTGCCTTTTTTCCAGTGAGTTGATTGAGTGCGATGCGTTATGCATATCCAACAGCAGTTTATCTGGGAAACCCCACTTGTATAAAATTTTGTGGTTATGCAAAATTTTAGTGATAGGGACCAGGTTTTGTCTCACTGTCAGTGGGGCTTGTGACAAGTCAGCATATAGTGCGATTCCTGGTCTGGGAGTGCAGGTTGCTGTCTAGTGTATCTCATCAATTGGATCCTCGCTATGACATCCCTGGGGATCTTGTCTGGTAGAAATGACGGTTTAGGCAGTCTGTGAGCGCTGTCTATTATTATGTAATTTGGTCCCAGATATGGGAGGGCTGTTGTCATGAGCTTTTGCAGATATGTAGAAAGGTCAGCTGGTTTAATTGATTTAGGGATCCCTCTAAATTTAATATTGTTCCTGCAGGCCCTGTTTTCCATATCCGCCATTTTGAGACGCATGGCTTTAAGCTCATCCTCAACATCAAAACGAGCATCAACCAGTTTTTTATGGGCCAGAGTAAACTTCTCCATTTTCTGTTCCACATAATCTACCCTGTTACTGACTGCATTCATTCCTCTCTGTGTGGACTACATAAAGGCTGCCATATCTTGCTGGAGGGGTCCCCACAGTGTTTGCAGCATCTTAATCTAGGTGCTGACTATACAGTGGTGTGAAAAAGTGTTTGCCCCCTTCCTCATTTCCTGTTCCTTTGCATGTTTGTCACACTTAAGTGTTTCGGAACATCAAACCAATTTAAACAATAGTCAAGGACAACACAAGTAAACACAAAATGCAATTTGTAAATGAAGGTGTTTATTATTAAAGGTGAAAAAAAAATCCAAACCATCATGGCCCTGTGTGAAAAAGTGATTGCCCCCCTTGTTAAAACATACTATAACTGTGATTGTCCACACCTGAGTTCAATTTCTCTAGCCACACCCAGGCCTGATTATTGCCACACCTGTTCACAATCAAGGCATCACTTAAATAGGAGCTGCTTGACACAGTAAGGTCCACCAGAAGATCCTTAAAAGCTACACATCATGCCGAGACCCAAAGGAATTCAGGAACAATTGAGAAAGAAAGTAATTGAGATCTATCAGTCTGGAAAGGGTTATAAAGCCATTTCCAAAGCTTTGGGAATCCAGCGAACCACAGTGAGAGCCATTATCCACAAATGGCGAAGACATGGAACAGTGGTGAACCTTCCCAGGAGTGGCCGGCCGCCCAAAATTACCCCAAGAGCGCAGCGACGACTCATCCAAGAGGTCACAAAAGACCCCACAACAACGTCCAAGGAACTGCAGGCCTCACTTGCCTCAGTTAAGGTCAGCGTTCATGCCTCCACCATCAGGAAAAGACTGGGCAAAAATGGCCTGCATGGCAGAGTTCCAAGGAGAAAACCACTGCTGAGCAAAAAGAACATCAAAGCTCGTCTCAATTTCTCCACAACACATCTTGATGATTCCCAAGACTTTTGGGACAACATTCTGTGGACCGATGAGACAAAAGTGGAACTCTTTGGAAGGTGTGTGTCCAAGTATATCTGGCGTAGAAGGAACACTGCATTTCATAAAAAGAACATTATACCAACAGTAAAATATGGTGGTGGTAGTGTGATGGTCTGGGGCTGTTTTGCTGCTTCAGGACCTGGAAGACTTGCCGTGATAAAAAGAACTATGAATTCTGCTGTCTACCAAGAGATCCTGAAGGAGAATGTCCGACCATCTGTTCGTGTACTCAAGCTGAAACGAACTTGGGTTCTGCAGCAGGACAATGATCCTAAACACACCAGCAAGTCCACCACCGAATGGCTGAAGAAAAACAAAATGAAGACTTTGGAGTGGCCTAGCCAAAGTCCTGACCTGAATCCTATTGAGATGTTGTGGTATGACCTTAAAAAGGCCGTTCATGCTCGAAAAACCCTCTAATGTAACTGAATTAGGACAATTCTGCAAAGATGAGTGGGCCAAAATTCCTCCAGGACGCTGTAAAAGCCTCATTGCACGTTATCGCAAACGCTTGGTTGCAGTTGTTGCTGCTAAGGGTCGCCCAACCAGTTATTAGGTTTAGGGGGCAATCACTTTTTCACACAGGGCCATGATGGTTTGGATTTTTTTTCACCTTTAATAATAAACACCTTCATTTACAAATTGCATTTTGTGTTTACTTGTGTTGTCCTTGACTATTGTTTAAATTGGTTTGATGTTCCGAAACACTTAAGTGTGACAAACATGCAAAGGAACAGGAAATGAGGAAGGAGGCAAACACTTTTTCACACCACTGTATGTGGTGGGTACTTCCATGCTTTCCCCTTCACTTCCTGCATCATCCCGGGCCTCTCCTGCTTCCCCAAGCCTCCTTTTCTGCTTTCCCGGGCTAAGGAAGGGAGAGGATGGCAGTGGATTATCTTCGTGGTGTGACTCACCTGTGGATGTCTCTGGATTGCCGAGCATTCTGGCTGTGGAGGATGATGAAAGGCTTCAGTCTCCGGCACCCTCTTGGGTTTCTCAACCCGTCATGAGGGGGAAGAAATCGTATAGTTTTCGTGCCCCTCTCTCTAATTTCTCTTGTGCATGTTGATGCCTGTGTGCCTCTCCGTCTCCTCTCTCATTTGGTGCCAAGTGTGCTGCTGTAGATGGGCTGTGAGCTTCAATGTTACTCCCACTGGGGCAGAGCTCCTCACTCCCACCACTATCAGTTCTGGCCCCTGGCTCTGCCCCCCAGCATTGGTGCATATTTGTTGGATTGAAGAACACTAGCGGGTGCCTAATTTTTACCAGCAGCTGGTAGAAAGGGTAAAGAGGGAAGGGTAGTTTTATTTTTCTGAGGGGTGTCCTAAACCTGTCTATAAAGGGGCACATTGTTGTGATGCACAAAAAGGACTGCAGCAGCACTTAAAAGCTTATTTATTATTTAAAAAAAGCACTCAGAGCCCTTTGAGTGTTTTTACATATTTTGGGGGACCTTTGGAGGGTTGTGTGCACTAAATGTCTTTATTTTTATTTTTTTAAAGAAACTTGCAATCAATGATGACATTGATACTTCTTTTTTTTGTAAATGCCAGAAAGAATGAAACAAGGTGTAGAATCCCCCTCAAAATACTTACCAGACCTTTTGAGTCTAGTATAGATTATAGGGGTAACTCCACGAAAAACAAAAAAAAAAATGTGTGCAAGGTCTCCCTAATCTAAAAATCCATTCCAGCCCTATACCTTGAGCATTCAGCCTGGTTGGCCAGGAAAGGTGTGTGTGTGGGGGCATGCACCTCTAAACCATACCAGACCCATAAAATAGGGAATGCCTTGCTGGGGTGGGGGGTACTACCTGGCAGAGCACCTTGTCTCCATGTTAATGCAGACAAGGGCCTCTTCCCCGCAACCCTTGCCCGATGATTGAGGAAATCTGCAGGCAAGGGGATTATCAGAATCAGCAAGCCCCATTTAAGAGTAAGGATGGGCCCAGATACTGCCACCCCATGTGAATGAGTATGGGAAACATAGTACCCCTACTCATTCATAAAATTAAAAAAGTGTAACAAAAATAAAAACACCCAAGTATTTAACTAAAAATATCCCTCCTAAACCCATCATCAATCATAATGCCTGGTACATGCCAATTCAGAAGAAAAAAAAACCCTGACATCTTGTACGATACAGTAACACTAGATGAATGAGTGCCCCCTGAGCTGTCATCAGCTATATAAGGGAAGGAGCAGGGATATGGCATTATTATGGCAGTGATGCCATTGCTGTCCCCATTCCTTTGCTGAAAATTATGGAAAACATTAGAATGTGCTGCAGTGCATTGATTCACATTTTTGTGTGTTGCACTGCCTAAAAATGCAGACATAATGCATTTTTACACAATGCATACCAATGCACATGTATGCTGTGTACAGTCACCCAGTGTGAATAGGCTCCCAGAAGTATTAAAATGGGAAATTGGATCATATTTACCTATTCATTTTAAATGGTTTAAAAATTATTTGATATTTTAGAACTGGACACTTTTTTTCATTCTTTGTTATCTGCTTTGAGACCCACATACTCCTTTTGTGAAATTATGGAGGTTTGCCTGACTAACCATGCCATCTTTTTTACAAATGTATTATGCAGATTTGTTCAGTGGTGGTGAATTAATAAAAGCTCATGTGATTGGATATTGCTGTTTTTGCATATTTAAAGGAGTTGTAAACCTTTGTGTTTTTTCACCCTAATGCATCCTAAGCTCCCTCGTTTTACTTACCTGAGCCCTGGAACTTGAACCGGCAGAGACACGCTGTCTCTCTCAGGTACTCGGGTAATCAGATGGGCTGTGACAGGTACTCGGGTACTCAGGTGGGCTGTGACAAGTACTCAGGTACTTGGGTACTTTGGTGGGTGGTGACAGATACTCGGGTACGCAGAAAAATTATGACAGGTACTCAGGTACTTTGATGGGTAGTGACAGGTATTTTGATGGGTGGTGACAGGTACTTTTATGGCTGGCGACAGGTCCTCTTTATTAGGGTGGCAATCAGTGTGTGTTGGTGTATACTGTAAGCGGTAACGAGATGTTACCGCAATCTCCTTCTCACACATGATCACATGATCACACATTACACATGTGGAAGAGAACCCGATAACATCTAGTTACCGCTGTTCATTGACATTCTGTGACCGGCTGTGATTGGACACAGCCGGTCACGTGGTAAAGAGACAATTTCATTGGCTCTTTACTATGATTGGGGTTGAGCTGTGTCAGGGTGACAAGCCTCACCCCCAAATGCTGCTCTGCGTGTGCTCTAGGAGCATGCATGAGCGCCGTGCACGTGGACAGTACATGTGGCTGGCTGTGATTGGACACAGCCGGTCACGTGGTAAAGATACATTTGTTATTGGCTCTTTACACGGATCTGAGATGGGCTGTGTCTGAGGGACACACCTCATACCTGATCGCTGCGCTGCGGGCCCCCAGGGGCCTGCAGGAGTGGCGAGAAGCCGAGGACGTCATATGAAGCCCACCCAGGATGGGAGATCCCATCTGCGGACATCATATGACTATGGCCTGGTATTGAAGTGGTTAAAAAAAAAACCCTTCACAATCACTTTAAATGTTGCCATATATTTTGATTAAATGTAGTGCTTCTCAGAGGGTTTGAAGCTACCTAATATTTTGCAACAGACAAGATTACTTCTACATGATGTACTTATTGAATAAAGGTTCTCTAAATGTTATTGGTACTGCGTGACCAAACTGATGGTCTGTTAGGAAGTTCCTTGGGTGTTACAGAAAAATCTGTAAGGTGAAATTACACTCCCCCCCGGTCCTGCGGCAATCTCCAGTTCTGAGACCTGGAATATCTGCGCCAGGAGTCCGAGGCTTAGAAATCCTTTCTGCATAGCTGACAGGACAGGCTATGTGGCTGTTGTTTGGTTGGCACTACCCATGTGACAATGCTGACCAATTATAATGCTCCAAAACATCCCTCCTGATGAGGGACACTTCGGACATTCGGCCATTTCTAAGCCCTGGGCTCCTGGCATGGAGATACCAGGGCTTAGAGCTGGAGATTGAGGCGGTCCAGGTCAGCGGGACCCGGGGGTTCACCTTACAGATTTTTCTGTAAATGAGGACTTACCCTTTACACAGTCTTATTTCTATACGTTCTGATTGTACAGATCTTCTGTTGAGCTACCAACAACTATATACTCTAAAAATGGATCAAAATCCAGTTCAGCAGGAACCAGAGGAAATTGATTTGTGTGTAGCCACTACCACTTAATAGAAGCCAATCTACTGATCACGTTGAACAGAACTATTGGAAATTAAGCTACTTGATCAGCGGCTGCAGCAAATGTCTGCAGTGCTGATCTATGTATTTTGATGGTGGAGGAATCCCTCTGTCAGAATAGAATAGCAAAGTGGGGAGGATTTTCCCATCCATCTTGATTGTGTGGATGAGGGGATCGTTAAGTTTTTTTATCCAGCCCACTGGCTGAATGAAAAAAAAAAATTATGACCAGCTTAAAAATTTATTGAATTACATACAGTGGGTTTTTTCTCATATTATATTTGTTTTAAACATTATTTTCCCTCATATTACATACTTTTGGTAAATTGAAATGAGTTTGTAAATGGATTGTACAATGTGATTGGATTGTACAATGTGATTGTAATTGTAATTGTCTATAGCCACTCTCATACTCACCTCTCCCAATATTACTATGCTGTGCAACCTTTTTGACAACACGCAACTTTCCATCAGAAACATACAGTATGTGCTTTGCCCAAGTGTATTTGCCACAGCCTCCATTCATTCCTATAGGAGTTTAAACATTTATGCCTGATTTTGGAACATTCTTGACAGTATCATTATAATGAAATGCTGTGCATGCCAACTTGTGGATATAGTTTGCACACAATCATTTTCCCATGTGGAACTGCTTGGGTAGCTTGTATAATATTTGCACTTAAAGTGGTATAGATATCTGCTCCCTTGTATAGCTAGTGCACATCAGCAGCCACATACTGTGTGTACTGTATATATGCATAGGGATTTAAAAATCACAGTGTTTGTACCTTTTTTTCCAAAAAGGAAAATGGAGATAACTGGTGCAAAACACAGAATAAACATGAACATATACATAAACAATAAAGCCCTAATCCAATTATATCAGTGGGCACATCAAAACAATAAGCAAGCTGATGAGCTTGTTTTTAATCTTGTTCCTGTGAGTGTGCTTAATCTTTTGATTAATTTGTTCATTTTTTAATACTACACACAGGTGGTATTTCTTGTTTTGTCCTTTGTACCTTTTTTTCCCACTATTCTTTTTAGATCATGTGATCACTCTCTATCTCTCGTGTCTCTATTATAGTGGAAGCACAGACCAAGCAGGAACACAGCCAAGTCACAGTGTCACATGCCCTGTTATGTGATTTTACACATACTTCCTTCCATACAATTCAGTGCACTGTCAATAAATCATCTTATCCACGTAGAGGTAAGGGATAATTGACTGACAGTGTACTCCACTTTGAATGGTCTGAAAAGGAGAGCATGTAATAACTGAAACATAACATGACATATGATGCACTCTAGCCTAGCGCTGCCCCCAGTCCAGACTGGGATGTGGTGAGAAAGAGCAGGGATCATGTGATCTAAAAAGTAAGCCAGGTACATTGGAAAGAAAAATGCCTGCAAACCCCTGTAAATCTTCCAGGTTTTTGAGAAGTAAAAAACACCTAGATCATTTTTGAATTTTTTACAACTTTCCAACTCCCAAGTAAAAAAAAACTAAAAATAAGATAATGTGGTTTTATAGATAGACACACCCTCCTATAATTAGGGGCGTATTTTTGTTCTATATGTGTACTGTACTAAAATTGGGAAAAAATATAAATGTAGTGCTAAAAAATAAACTAAAAAAAAACTAAAAGTAAATTTTAAGTGAATATGAGTACCCGTACTCAAAAAAGGGAAGCTTTGCACTGATTATAAAACAAGTGCAAACGACATTATGTGCAAGGTGTAATTGCTGGTGCTATATAAGTACAACAGTGCATAGATAATGTAATGACAGTGGGATCACATGACGTGAATCCTGAAGGGTAAACTATTAACAACAGTTCATCAATCTGTACGAAAGTCCACTTGTATGGAAAAGAGTGACCAATCTTCTCATGTAGACCTTGAGTCAAGGTACAAGGAGACAAACCACGACAATCTATTTGTCTGTAGAAATATCTGAGGATGCAACACTCTGAAGATATAAGATGGATACTCTTACCAGAACAGTTGGACCCGCATACCCTACGACAATGGGTCAAAAGAGCTTGTAATCCCAAAGGATTGTACTCCAGCTTCTGATGAGAAGGGTCACGGTATGGAATCCTCTTATAGGCTTCCTCGATCCCAGATGGAAATAAGTGGGCCCGATAGTTAGATACAGGTGTATATTGTGCTGTCCTGGAGGCACACAACACTCACTAACTCCTGCAGATAGCTGTATTAGAGAACACCAGCAATAAAAGGTAGATACAGGTGTATATTGGGCTGTGCTAGAGGCACACACCACCCACTAACTCCTGCAGATGGCTGTATTAGAGAACACCAGCAATAAAGGGTAGATACAGGTGTATACTGCGCTGGAGGCACACAACACCCACTAACTCCTGCAGATGGCTGATGGTTTTAATTTAAAAAAATACACATTATACAGATATAAAAAGTGATCACAAAAAGACAAATGGTATAAGAAAAAAGCAATATGGGGAGCAAGTAATGCTGCCCGACGTGTTTCGACACAAGCGGTCATCAACAGGGGCTTACTCTGTCCCCCCACATTGCTGCTATATAAATGCTTTGCTCTAGACCTGGTCCACCCAGAAATGGGTGGAACAGGAAATTGGAATTAATTAAAGGTTAATATAAGGCATGTGCATGAGACCACCCATTTATAAACTTATTTCAGTCAGAGTAAATGCATGTCCACATCCACAAATGAATCACCACCAAATATAATCGATCACCCAGTCAGAACATAGGCAAAGATCACAATACAAACAAGGCATGGCATAAAGTATTCAACCTGAGCAATATAGATACTTCCACTTGTAACCTTTATCCGCTGTGTCCCCAACTGGAAATTAAGTAAACTTGGGGATACACTTCCGGGATGGCCAGATTATGTATCATAATAAGCCAAAATGCCAAAGACCATATAAGCATATAAGGGTATATAAACCTATAGCATATAAGGGCATGTAAACCTATAGCAATAAAATTATAAATATGTATGGGGCGGTGTTCCAACTACTGGGCGCTATAGTGAAAAAAGGAAAAGAGAGGGACTGTGTATGAAATACATTATGATTACGAGGCTCTCCACTCCCACAACAGTCACATGACCGCTACAACTCAGAGGGTCACGTGACCCAAAAGGGGAGGGAGAAGCACACGTTCTCTGTAACCATGGCGATAGGGCACCATGGTTCGTACACTGCACTAAGGACTCCACGATCCCGTAGTGCCAGTCGCTCTCATGGACATGCGCCGGCTCACAAAGGAGCCACGCCGGTCCGCCTCACTTTGCTGAATGGGGAACTTCCCCCCGTATATGGAGAACTGATACCACGCAGGGGCAGCAGCCAGGATGAAAAGGAGAAGGGTTCGCCAGGCGCATTATGCGACCAAGGCAGACCACACTTCGGTTGCCTCAACGTCACGTGGATGTCACATGACGCGGCACATTCCTCCACGTGTGGCGCCGCGCGCCTCACGTACACCGTGAGGAGCGCGCCATGCCTCCACCTGCAATGCATCATCTCCTATGAAAACTAGGCAGACTAATGGGAGTAGGCGTGGCCGCAACTAACCCACACTGAGATGTCCCCATTATATAGAAATATCTCACAAGGATGCTCTGTGACACCACAGCATCCACATGAGCACAGAAAAAAATATGGCGTCTGAAGCAGTTAGTGGGTGTTCTGTGTACCTTCAACACAGTATACACCGATCGTTATCGGCCGATTTTCGATCTTGCTCTTCTGTAGTGGTTGTTGTCTGCGTGCCATGACCGCAGTATACACCGCTATATTCACCTCACCTACATAGCTATTGATCGATCTATTATAATAGAGCTTGCAGTCAGTAGTGTTAGGAGCTTGTGCGTGCTGTCTATGTGCTCTGTACCCAGTACACCCTGCTATATCCACCTACATAGCTCTTCTCTATTTGAGCCCACTTGCCATCTGCAGGAGTTATTGGAAGTTGTGTGTGCCTCCAGCACAGCACAGTATACATCTGTATATACCCCTTTATCTCTGGTGTTCTATAATAAAGGCATCTGCAGGAGTTAGTGGGTGTTTTGTTCCTCCAGCACAATATACACCTGTATCTACCCTTTATTGCTGTTCTCTAATAGAGCCATCTGCAGGGCTTAGTGGGTGTTGTGTGACTCCATTACAGTATACCCCTTTATCTCTGGTGTTCTATAATAAAGGCATCTGCAAGAGTTAGTGGGTGTTGTGTGCCTCCAGCACAATATACACTACCCAACTGCTGTTTTACCCAACTCCCTTCAGGCCATTACCATGTCTGGAAGGCCAGCAAGGAGAGGCAGACAGGTGCGAGCCGATAAAAGAGGGCAAGCAGGCTCTGTGTCTAGAGACAACAGTGCTGGTCGTGGACGCGGTGCATTGTCATCAGCACATGGCCATGGGACACGCTTGTCCTTCTTTTCGGCAGCTGGACATGTTGAACCGCAACATGCCAACGACTTGGTAGAGTGGATGACCAAGCCCTCTTCATCCTCCTCATCCTCTCTCACCCAGTCTCAGGGTAGTAGCAAAGCAGCTGCCAACGCATCGTCTTCCCTCCTCTCAATGTCATCATCAGTGACTCCTTCCCTAGACCCACCACATCCTCCTGAGGAGTCTCCTGAACTCTTTGAGCACAGTGTTGGGTACATGCTCCAGGAGGATGCCCAGTGTTTTGTAGGCTCTGATGATGACACTCAGCTAGAGGAAGGCAGTAGCGTGAATGCAGAGAGAGGGGGTGCTCAAGAAGGACAGCAATCTGGCAGTCATGTTCCACAAGCTGCAGCATATTGCCAGGTTTGCTACAGCGATGAAGAGGGAGGGGATGATGAGGGAACTGACTCCACGTGGGTGCCTGGTAGGAGAGAGGAGGAGGAGGAGGAGGAGGCACATGTCCAACGAGGCAGGATGCCCTCCGGGGGCCAGCTTAGGGGCAGCACACCGACTGAATCACACCGCAGAGCTCCGCCTGTGCAGGGCGCTACCTCTGCACATTATTCCAAAAGTTCTTTGGTGTGGGCCTTTTTTGAGATGAGTGCATCAGATCGCACAGCTGCTATTTGCAACATATGTCTCAAGGGTATCTCGCGTGGCCAAAACATCAGCCGCTTGGGCACCACATGCTTGACCAGACATATGTTGACCTGCCATGCAGCTCATTGGCAAGCGTACCTCAAACCAGCGAAAGAAGTTCACTCCCAGCCATCCACATGCCCAGCGGTTGAATGCTAGCTTGGCTAAATAGCTAGCACTTCAACTGCTGCCTTTTCAGTTGGTAGACTCGGCCCCCTTCTGTGAGTTTGTACAATGTGCGGTTCCTCAGTGGCAGGTCCCCAAACGCCACTTTTTCTCACGGAAGGCGATTCCAGCTCTCTACCGGCATGTGGAAGGCAATGTCCTTGCCTCGCTGGACAGGGCGGTGAGCGGTAAGGTGCATATTACCACTGACGCATGGTCCAGCAAGCATGAACAGGGACGTTACCTGTCTTTCACGGCCCATTGGGTCACTCTTCTGGCAGTTGGGAAGGATGCAGGACAAGGTGCAGTAGTGTTGGAGGTTGTTCCGCCACCACGCCTCCAAAATGCTACTATTGGTTGTGACACACCTCTCCTCCACCCCCTCCTCTTCTTCTTCCTCCATGGCCTCTTCCAGCGCTCTGTCCTCAGAACCAGCGGTGCTCCGTAGGCGTTCCAGGGGCTACGCAAGTACGCAGGCAAAACTATGCCATGCCGTGCTTGCGCTGGTTTGTTTGGGGGACAGGAGCCACACTGGGGTGGATGTTTTGTCAGCTCTGCAGGGGCAGGCCGAGAGGTCGTTGATGCCACGCCAGCTTAAGCCAGGAATGGTGGTTTGCGACAATGGCACCAACCTCCTCTCTGCCCTCCGACAGGGACAACTGACCCATGTGCCCTGTGTAGCTCACGTCCTTAACCTGGTGGTTCAGCGGTTCTTGGGCAGGTACCCGGGCTTACAGGATGTCCTGAAGCAGGCCAGGAAAGTCTGTGTGCATTTCCGCCGATCATTTAATGCCTGTGCTCGGCTGGCTGAGCTCCAAAAGGAGTTGAATCTGCCCAAGAACCGCCTTATATGTGACATGCCCACCAGGTGAAACTCAACGTTGGCCATGCTGCAGTGGCTGCACACGCAGCAGAGGGCCATCAATGAGTACCTGTGCGACTACGGCACCAGGACAGGGTCAGGGGAGCTCGGTTTTTTCTCACCACGCCAGTGGGGCATGATCAGGGATGCATGCACTGTCTTGTCCTTTGAGAAGGCCACAAGGATGGTGAGCAGTGACAGTGCATGCATCAGTGACACTGTACCTCTTGTCCACCTCTTGGAGCATACGCTGCGTGGAATAATGGACAGGGCATTTGAGGCAGAACAGAGGCAGGAAGAGGAGGACTTCCAGACAGTGTTCCTGCTGTGCCACCCATCACACAGGAAGAGGATGTGGAGGAGGAAGAGGAGGAGGAGGATGATTGTGTCAGCATGGAGGTGGAGGCTGGCACTCAGCATCAGCAGCAGCAGCAGTCTTGTAGGGATGATTTACAGTCCCAAGAACCCCGTGGACTTGTACGTGGCTGGGAGGAGGTAGCTGCGGATCATGTTGTCCTTAGTGACCCAGAGGACTCCGGACCGAATGCCTCAGCTAACCTACGCTGCATGGCCTCCCTGATCCTGCAAAGCCTGCGGAAGGATCCTCGTATTCTTCGGATCAAGGAGAGGGACCATTACTGGCTGGCCGCTCTCCTTGATCCACGGTACAAGGGTAAGGTTGCCGACCTTATCTTGCCATCGCAGAGGGAGCAGAGAATGAGACATCTCCGGGAGGCCTTGCAGAAAGGTCTGTGCAACGCGTTCCCAGAGACTGGGAGGTTACAAACTCCCGGTCCTGGACAACTTGTTGCTGAGGCATTGGTCAGAAGGAGCGGCGGAGAAGGTGGCCGTCTGACTGATGCTTTCAGACATTTTTTTAGTCCGCAGCCCCAAGGTATGATCGGTTCCAGCAACCATCACCAGCGTCTGATTTACATGGTGCAGGAATACCTAGGGGCAAGGTCAGACTTGGACACCATTCCCACCGAAAATCCTCTGGCTTACTGGGTCTTGAGGATGGATCACTGGCCAGAGCTTGCACAGTATGCAATTGAGCTACTGGCCTGTCCTGCATCCAGCGTTCTTTCGGAACGCACCTTCAGTGCTGCTGGTGGCTTTGTTACCGATCACAGGGTGCGCCTGTCCACCGAATCAGTTGATCGACTGACCTTCATCAAGATGAATCAGTCTTGGATAACCCAGAGCTACCAAGCACCTGAAGCTGATGTAACCGAATAATTTTTTTTGAAATATCACATCCCTTCAAGACTGCCTATGCTGATGCTGAGTGACTGTCCTGTTATGTTGATTGTCTATTCTCTTCCTCCTCCGCTGATATGTTGGAAGAACATTTCATTTGCAGCAGGGCTAATTCCTGCAATAAAACTAGAGTATATGGGAGAGGTTGCAGTGTCGTGGCACCAGCACCAGTGCCTAAGGCTCAATTTTTCTGCCCCTGTTTAACAGGGGCGTTTAATTACAATTTTTGATGCAATGCTTTGCAGCAGGGCTAATTCCAGCAATAAAACTAGAGTATATGGGAAAGGTTGCAGTGTCGTGGCACCAGTGCATAAGGCCCAATTTTTCTGCCCCTGTTTAACAGGGGCATTTAATTACAATTTTTGATGCAATGCTTTGCAGCAGGGCTAATTCCTGCAATAAAACTAGAGTATATGGGAGAGGTTGCAGTGTGGTGGCACCAGCACCAGTGCCTAAGGCCCAATTTTTCTGCCCCTGTTTAACAGGGGCGTTTAATTACAATTTTTGATGCAATGCTTTGCAGCAGGGCTAATTCCTGCAATAAAACTAGAGTATATGGGAGAGGTTGCAGTGTGGTGGCACCAGCACCAGTGCCTAAGGCTCAATTTTTCTGCCCCTGTTTAACAGGGGCGTTTAATTACAATTTTTGATGCAATGCTTTGCAGCAGGGCTAATTCCTGCAATAAAACTAAAGTATATGAGAGAGGTTGCAGTGTCGTGGCACCAGCACCAGTGCCTAAGGCCTAATTTTTCTGCCCCTGTTTAACAGGGGCATTTAACCACTTCAATACAGGGCACTTTCGCCCCCTTCCTTCCCAGCCCAATTTCCAGCTTTCATCGCTCTAGCGCTTTCAGTGACAATTGCGCGGTCATGCTACACTGTACCCAAATGAAATTTTTATCATTTTGTTCGCACAAATAGAGCTTTATTTTGGTGTTATTTATTCACGACTCCGTTTTTTATTTTTTGCGATATAAGCGCAAAAAAGCGGAAATTTGGGAAAAAAACAATATTTTATTTTTTCCATTTTAAAAGAAATCCAATAAAATCAAATTTTGTCATAAATTTAAGCCACAATGTATTCTGCTACATGCTTTTGGTAAAAAAAATTCAATTAAGTGTATAATAATTGGTTTGTGTGATCACGGACATATGTACGCAAATGATCATGTACATATGTGTGCAGGTGATCACGTACATATGTGTGCAGATAATCATTGGGACATGTGATTTTAGTGGGACATATGTGGGGGACATGTTTTTATTATTAGGGACATGTGTTTTTATCATTTGGGGACATGTATGTTTTGGGGACATTTGTGTTTTGGGGACATGTGTGGGGACTGTGTTTACACTGTGTTGTGTTTACACTAGACTGATGATCAGTGAGTAAAAAGCTGTAAAAAACAGCTCATACTCACTGATCATCAGCCGGCTGCAGCGTTCTGTTCTCCTCTCCTCAGCGATGACTTCCGTGTGAGGAGAGGAGAGCCGATTGCCTAGCAACCGGCTGTTTGTTTACATCACATGACGGCCGTGATTGGACACGGCCGTCATGTGATCAGGAGGGCCAATCACAGAGCCCTCCTGCCGATCTGAGATATGCCGTGTCCGGGTGACACGAGCACATCGGGATCGCGCCGCTGCGCCGGCACGCACGCGCGCGATCCCGCTCCTTCTGAAGGACGTTCCTGAACGTCCTATCAGAAGTAGACGACTCCCACCCGGCCGTATATATGCATTGGCCGAGTGGGAAGTGGTTAATTACAATTTTTGATGCAATGCTTTGCAGCAGGGCTAATTCCTGCAATAAAACTAGAGTATATGGGAGAGGTTGCAGTGTGGTGGCACCAGCACCAGTGCCTAAGGCCCAATTTTTCTGCCCCTGTTTAACAGGGGCGTTTAAGTAAAATTTTTGATGCAATGCTTTGCAGCAGGGCTAATTCCTGCAATAAAACTAGAGTATATGGGAGAGGTTGCAGTGTCGTGGCACCAGCACCAGTGCCTAAGGCTCAATTTTTCTGCCCCTGTTTAACAGGGGCGTTTAATTACAATTTTTGATGCAATGCTTTGCAGCAGGGCTAATTCCTGCAATAAAACTAAAGTATATGGGAGACGTTGCAGTGTGGTGGCACCAGCACCAGTGCCTAAGGCCCAATTTTTCTGCCCCTGTTTAACAGGGACATGTAATTACAATTCTTGATATAATATTTCACAGGAGGGCCCGTTCCTGTGCCCACCCAGAGTAACTGTGAGGACTTATAGTGTTGTGGCACCAGCACCACAACCACCAAAGGTCAATTTTTCTACCACTGTTCAATAATGGCATGTAATTACAATTCTTGATATAATCGTTCACAGCAGGGCGCTCCAGCGCCCACCAAGAGTCACTTTGAGGGCTTACAATGTTGTGGCAAAACCAACACCTTGTTCCGCCATTTCTGCAGAGCATATAGGGCAGGCCCCTACTTTCAAACATCCAACTTACAAACATCTCCTACTTGAAAACGGAAGGAGACAACAGCAAGTGAGATGAAAAAAGATGGACGACAAAACAAATTATACAGGGGTGATAACCCTTCCCTATGTTTCCCAAAAAGCTTAAAAATCGTTTTTTTGACTGGAGCTACACTTTAAAAATGTACCAGTTGAAAATTACAAACAGATTCAACTTAACACAACAAACCTACACAGTCCTTGTCTTGTTTGCACCACCTGTATACTGCTGTTCTGAGTATATAGGGCCTGGGGGCCACACGCATTTCCTTTTTTTAATATGGGTACTGGATTCCATAATATGCGTACAAGACCCAAAGGGGCTGGTAATGGGCAGGGAGGGCTACCCATGCCATTTTTCTCAATGATTTTCAACCATATTGCAGGAACCAGATATAACATTAAAACCGCAAGCAGTTTTAAATGATGTTATTTCCGTTTAATGTAATTTTGTGCAGGGACTGTTCTAAACACGGGAAACACGTGGCACTTCACAGGCATACTACAGACACCCCCCAGGCATGATATTTAAGGAATATTTCACTTTTTTTTACTTTAATCATCATTAAAATCAGTGCTCCCGCCAAAATGGCCATTTTTAGAAACATTTTAGGCATTGACCCATGTCCCCTGGGGCAGGAGCCAGGTCCCCAAACCCTTTTTAGGACAGCATCTTGCATATTAGCCATTAAAATTAGCACTTTTAATTTCGAACGTTCGAGTCCCATAGACTTCAATGGGGTTCTAAAGTTCATACGAATTTGGGGTCCGTTCGAAAGTTCTGGTGCCAACCGAACCGGGGGGTGTTCGACTCATCCCTACTCAGGAATCACATGTAGTACAGTGGGAGTCAGAAAGGATGTGAAGGGTTCTTTGGTAACCAGAACAATGGGGTATTTCCCAGGGTTCAGGTGAAAGAGCACTGGGAAAATAAACATAAGCTGATTTCATTGCCTCCTAGAAACAAATCTCTTTGTTAACTTTGTAGGCAAGTACCATGTTTGCTTTAAAGTTTATTGCTAGGCAAAACATTTTTCTCAGTTTTGGACAAGTAAGAAAGGGTTAGACCCCTTTCAGGCTTTTTTTTCTGTCTGTGTCCCGGTTGGAGAGATTTACCTCTTTATTTGTCCTGGTGACCTTTGTCATAAGACTGAGGGGAAATATACAATTGTCAACAGAAAAATTGGTGAGGGGTATTTTTTCAAACAGGGCACATAATCTTTTAACAACTGTCCACTAACATGTAGATCATTATCATGAGACAGTAAATAATAGGGAAACCCAAACTGTATGTTGTTATCAGAACAGAAGTAGAGTTTCTCTCACTTTGTAGAGATTTTTGTCTCTTCCTTTTGCATCTCTGAAATAAAAGTGAAGACAAATCTTCTCAATGCGAAATAATGAGTCAGGGATGTTTATCCTTCCCTTCTGTATCCAAAACAAAAAATGTTCATATACATGAACTACAGTATATACCTTCACTGTTTGTTTGTTTTTTTACTTAATTTGCCATCTATTTAATTAGGTGCCCATGTGGATACAAATATATTGGGGGGAGGAAGTCCACGATAGAATCATGCAACACAAATATTCTATTAGATCTATTTTGAAACAACCGTCCTATAATGAGTTTTTTTTTTTTTGTGGCAGGGCATGCATCCAGACATTTAAATTGTGTGGTGATTGGTCATGCCTCTAAGCTCTGTCACTGTGGATATAGGTTCCTTCTCCTGAAAAAAGTGAGGTCTTTTGGAACCACACCCTGAGTACTAGTATTTATATAAGTATGATGGACAGTTATACTATTGGAGTGCTATTATTATTATTGATTATGACATTTTATACACTTTTTTAATATCCCCAGTATTTTGTTGCATCAGTATAATAACAATCAGTATCATTTTCCTTTAAAGTGTAATCCCAGTCAAATTTGATAAAACTCCACTCATTGTACATTTGTTATGTATTCCTATTCACACAGCATACAAACATTAAAAAAAGCATACTGTGATCTGTCTCAATAGCTGGGCTGGAGATTGGGTGAGTCCTGTTCTCTTTAAGATTCAATGGAGAATCCCTGCTCTAAACCTTTAACCTTTAGTTAAAACATAAAGTGTTTAAATCTAGTGAACTGATGAGAAACCTGCATGCACAGTAAAGACGCTACAGAAAAAATTATTTAAAAAAGGTAAGCTGCAATTTTTAAACATTTTTTTTAAGTTGTACCATGTAAATGGAGACCTGTAACAAATACAATGTAGATATTATCACAGTTTGGCCTGCAAAGTGGAAATATCCCATAAGATGGAGTTGTTGGGTCATACATGTGTTTATGATGCTATTCCTGTCTCTTCATATACTGTATATGCAGTTGGTGATTCAGTTGTAATTAGCTTGACAAAGAGCATTGTTGCTTAAAACTGTCCCTGCTGTTACTTGATTTTTTATGGATGAAATAAATCATTGAAGTGTGCCACAACCTTCTGCTTGAATTGTGTGTGTGTGTGTGTGTGTGTGTGTGTGTGTGTGTGTGTGTGTGTGTGTGTGTGTGTGTGTGTGTGTGTGTGTGTGTGTGTGTGTGTGTGTGTGTGTGTGTGTGTGTGTGTGTGTGTGTGTGTGTGTGTGTGTGTGTGTGTGTGTGTGTGTGTATATATATATATTTTTTTTTTATTATTATTATTTTTTATTATTTATTTATTTATTTATTTATATTGTGACATTGTGAAAGATGAGGTGATTGATGGATATTATGTTTCACCTCACATGCATTGATTTGCAGGGAACTAAGGTGGAATATGGTCCGGGTTTTACCAGCCACCATGGTAGGGTTAGTTCCGGACCAGATTTTTCGGCCTAATTGTGTCCACCAACAGGTGGTACAAATTTAGCAGGACTAGAGCAAAGGATTGCTCTTGGCCTGTGACTCAGCAAGCTAAAACCTGAGAGAGCTGCTTATATGAAGTTTGCTTTGCAAGAGAAAAGATCTGCATTATCTTTGTTTTGTGGGTGACTAGGAGAAGCCCTTCACCTCTAAATTAGGAACCTGAAATGTTCAGTTAGTGCCTAGATTGCAAGGATTTATTTTCTATTTTTGTTTGTGTTGTATCTTTATGCAACCTTTTAAAATAAAACTGGCTACAAGTCAGATTTTTAAGAAACTTGCTGTTTGAACTACCTTTATCCCAGGGAAGGTGATCCCATTTGAGCTAACCCCTGATATATGGCAAAGGATGCTGGCATCTTCCTGAACAAGTGGAAAGATGGAGGACGTGTTAAGAGCCCTGCTGCAGGCCACTGAAACCCAGTAGGAAACCAACTGCCAGCAGCAGGAGGCGAATTGCCAGTTTGCCAGTGGAACAGAAAATGATGTGTGCCAGCTATTACCTGCAAAAGATGACACCTGCAGATGATGTGGAAGCTTAATTTGCAACTGTTTAAAGAGTCACTGTTTGGGAAGAATGGCAAAAAAAAAGCAAAGGGCAGGGATGCTAGCGCCCTTTCTGAGGGAAGAACCCCAAAAGGCCCATTTTGACCTGGAACCAGATGCCGCCCAGGACTATGAAACACTGAAGCCTGAGATACTTGCACACCTGGGGGTCACCATTGCAGTCCGGGCTCAGCGGGTACATCGGTGTGCATACAGTAATGACAAGCCACCCCACTCCCCACATGTATGACTTGATACACCTCACCAAAAAGTGACTGCAGCCAGAGACTCTGTCAGGCCCCAAATTGTGGCATGTGTGGTCATGGATCGTTACTTGCATGTGTTCCCTGCCACTTGGAGGAAGTGGGTTAGCCATGGAGACCCTAAGTCTGCAAACCAGCTGGTGGACCTGGTGGAGAGAAATACTGATACCGAGGACTTTTTTAACACCATCTGTAACCTACCCGGAGGATCCGGTAAGACTGTTCCAGAGTTCAAGGGCTCGAGAAAAAACGACAAGATTATGGCTACATATATGAATCTAGAGACTATGGGCTTAGGATCTAGAGACTGGCCAAATAGGTCAGGGAGGTATTTGAGGTCATTTAGAGGACTTGGTACAGAACACATAAAATTTTACCGCTGCCATGCGTTAGGTCATATTTCTGTTACCTAAATGATGAACCAATGCAATGTGATAATGCTTATTTGAAAAAAGGCATGTCTCTTTTTGCACAGCTGGTGTGTACTGCATCATGTCAGGGACCCATGGAAAAACAAAAAAAGTGTGTGATTTCAGTTGATGGAAAGTCAGTCACTGCTCTGCTAGATTCTGGTAGCGTTTTGACATTAGTTAAAGGTGATTTTGTAAATCATGCAAAGTTACACCCTAGGACTATTGGGGTTAATTGCATACATGGTGAAACACATGACTACCAGACTGTGAGGTTGATACCTCTTGGGGCACAGTGACACATTCAGTGGGGATGGTACCCTCACTGCTTCATGATGCCCTAGTGGGGAGAGATTTTCCACTTTTGGAGTGCTGAGTGCTGAGGAAACACCAAAACTCACTTCAGACCCTTTTGATTGCAAAACTAAAATGGAAGCTGTTGGTGTGTCCAAGGAAGTGGTAGATCCTTTCCCTTTTTCTGTAATGGCTGGGGAGTAGGAGGAGCTGGAATTCCACCCACAGTTTGAGGATAATGAACAAGAAATTATCTCTGACTTTTATAGTAAGAGTGGCCGGAATGTGGTACCTGACTTAGAAGTCAGGAAAGATGATTTTTGTATGAAACAACTAATGCCACGTACACTCGATCGACTATCCGGCAGGCTTAGTCTGGTGGACCAGAGACCGTCGGACAATTCGTTCGAGTGTGGGCTCCAGCTGACTTTTTCTTCCCAAAAGTCTGGCGGACTTAGAAATAAGACTTGCTTCAAAATTGTTCGCGGGACTCGGCTTTTAGCGGACAATCCATTTGTCTGTGTGCTAGTCCGAATTTCCTTATTCTGCGCCATCATGTTCGAATCCACCGGACTTTTGGAGTCCTCGTGTGTGGCCAAGTCTGTTCGTTTGAAAGTCCGGCGGACCTCAGCTGCAAAGTCCGGCAGACAATCCACCGGATAGTCTGATCGTGTGTACGCGGCATTAGAGACACCACACTCAATAAAGCCAGAGAAAACATTTAAATTATGGATGGGAAACCTGTTGAACCTAATGTAGGGGTGTCTTTTCTCCACATGGCTCTTAAAAATAACTTGCTGTATCAGGTGGTAAAGCAAGGGGAGGAGGAGGTAGAGAAGCTAGTGGTTTCCAAACCCTATCGCCGGATGGTATTAGATTTAGCCCATTGTCATGTAATGGGTGGACATCTGGGTATAGAGAAAACCAAGGAGAGGATAACCCAGATATTATTTTGGTAGATGTCAAATAATATTGTGAATCATGCCCAGAGTATCAGTATTCAGCGCCATCGCCCCATTTTCGCAGTCCGCTGGTACCGTTACCAATAATTGAAGTGCCTTTTTGAAAGAATTGGCATGGATCTGGTGGGACCAATAGGGAAGTCTTCCCAGGGCCATCAGCACATACTGGTAATACTGGACTTTGCCACATGGTATACCTCAGCTAGGACTATTGTCAAAGAGCTTGTCCAGGTGTGGGTATTCTAACAGAAGTATTAACAGATCAAGCCACACCATTTATGTCCAGAGTCACTAAAGAATTGTGTAATTTGTTCAAAATCTCTCCTCTCCGTACCTCTGTCTACCACCCCCAAACTGATGGTCTAGTGGAGAGATTTAACAAAACTCTCAAACATATAGCAAACTGGGGGGCCTCACCTGGACATGGCCTTATGTAGCTGCTTTTTCTTTGAGCTCACGGTCCTAGCCCTTGCATCCCAGCAAAACTCAGCTCAACCTCAGCATGCCTTCAGCCAAAAAGGTCAGGACACGAGCAACAACAAGGGGGACCCCTTCTGGTAGAACCCCGGGTGAAATACATTGATATTTCACACAGTTACAGGAGATTTCCCCCAGAGCCAGAGTGACAGTGCCACGAGGCTCTACATGTGTAGCTGCACAAAGAACCCAACTTCAAAGCGCCCGCTCTTCTTCTCCTAATTCTTTCGCCCTATCTGAGCGAGATCTTCTTACCCTACAGGAATCCCAGCCAGGAATGATGTCCTCCCCCCAACCATCAGACAACACCTTACTAGACCAGGACATTAGGGTGCTATTGCAAGCCCTCCCCACCTGTTTGGACATTGAGGCCCTCATTCTTCGTCTGGAGGAAACACACAGACGGGATATACAGGAGATGAGGGGAGAGGTATCTAATTTGGCGGAGCGGGTGACGTCGGATGAGGCATCGGTCGCTTCAATGGAGGGGCAGCTGTTGCCACTGATCCCGAGATCAGCACCAGGATACAAGGGTGGCACTTCAGCTCCACCTGGAGGATATTGAAGATTGGAGCCGCCGTAATAATCTGTGGCCCTGAGGGATTGCAGAGCGGACAGACCTGGAGGACATAGGGGAGTGTACTGGATGACCCAAATGCGTAAATCACTATGAATAGAGTGCACAGAGCCTTGGGCCCCAGACCAGATGATTCGAGCAGGCCCCAAGACATAGCAGCAGAGGGCTCACAAGTCAAGATCCTTCTAGGGCGACATTGAAGCGGAGAGTCCTTCTGTGACCCCTCCTTGATCTGGCCAAAAGGAAAGGTCTCACATACCGGTGGGGATAGCCCTTGTCTGTGACATTCCACAGGGACACGAGTGCCTTTACCCTGCAGTCGCCCACAGACCTCCCGCCTCTCTTCCGGTTTCTGGACACAGACCCAATGCTGTTATCGGACTGGCTTTGAATCCTCCCACACCCAGCCGGAAGATCGGGCTTAGCCAAGTTCCATGGACCTCCGCCTCCTCGCCAGAATAGAAGCAGACGAAGACACCGCTCCACCTCAGGGAATGGTCCATGTGAGTAGGTCCTGGGCCATATATACCCGATCACCATTCCTCTAACAGACCCAATATGGACACTCCCTAGCAGCGATAACCTTGTCCTGGCTTCCCAGCTCTGCCCGCAGTTTGTCCATACAATGGGGTAATGGAGCAGAACTCTTCCTTCCCCATCCCCACCCCGTGTACGAGGAATTTAGTGGTCTGATTTGCATGGAGGAGGCTACCCACCACAGGCACTTGTACCACAACACCTGGGATCCCCGTGCTGATACCACCACTGCATACCTGGTAACGGGAGAACCCAGTACTCACTGTCATATTTTAGCCAGGAGGTACGGGGCATCTCCCATTTTGAATGTGGCGGTACGACACTCCTACAGATATATGGTGCACAGCACAGCTGTGGGACCCTGACACTCCTTTATAATTACCTGCCTGGCTCTGTATGGAGCTCCTGGGATTTTAACACAGGAGACTCCGGTAAACATTACGCTCAGACTGATCACAGCAAACTAGGTTATATGCAACCACTGGGAGATGGACAACTAGATTGCCCTCCTTGCCACATGCTTAGCCGCTGAAAGGGCCAGCTTTATTGCCATTGATGGCAGCTACAATAATCACGAGGGGCTAAGCTATGATGACTCCTGGTCAGACTATATACTCCGGTGGCGAGGAGAGGGTGTTTATGCATAGCCTACGGGGAGTGGGGGTTTAGATCCCATGATACAGTATTATCCCATGCAAACGAGCTAAGAATTTACTCTACCGCCAGGGATAGGGCACCCCAAACACATGGGGGACAATTACATGCCCTGAAGCATGGAGGGCGACATTCTTCTACATGATGCCCTACCACAGGGCCGGTATGGGAGGCGTTCCTCCTATTGTGTATCTGATCGGGGATGGAAAAGCTATTGAAAATGCTAATTGTTTTGTTCCTAACTTTTACAAAGTTGATAAGCACTGTTTGCTCTCTTTACTGCATTTCGTTCTGATGCCTGTTGTATTATTTGTTTAAGCTTTTTGACATGGCTGAATTTGACATGCCGACATAACACATAACATGTATGTTTTCTAGAGGTGGGTGGGAGCTCGCTTCTCAGCTCTGTCTTTCCACCACCCCAAATAGGACTGCGCTCCATATTCAGATTCCCTCCCTGAAGAGAACCCTAGCAAACTCGGCTACATTAGTATTCTCCTTAAAGCTGCCCACCCTAGAGGCGGCCTCCTAATTTACTTTCCCTCTTTTACACTACCTCTGATCTTTCCTTCCTCTCAACCTATTTCCAACCTCACATTCCCCCATACCTCTCCACCCTTCCCTCCCCTCCCTGTCACCTCCTTAAATTCTTGAACATGGACGTACCTAATAAAATCTCATTAAACGTGAAAGGCTTGAATACTCCTGAAAAGAGACAAATGCTGCTTTATGATATGCAACGCTTGAAGGTGGATATCATCCTTCTGCAGATAACAGGGAAATAGGGAAAATAATCTACCAGTACTTAAAAACTGATTTTTTCCTGTAGCTTACCACTCCACATACAAAGAGGCTAAATCTAGAGGAGTTTCCATCCTTATTTCAGCTAAGGTACCCTGAACACATACTGACACAAAACAGACGCACAGGGCAGATACCTATTCCTGAAAGGTTGGATAGGAGATGTGAAGGTTACTTTGGCAAACCTTTATGTCCCAAATAACCATCAAGACACGTCTCTCACACGCCATCTTGCACTACTTCTGCAATTCTCAGAAGGGCAATTAATCTTGGGTGGAGACCTCAACATACCCCTGACACCAACTGAGGACACTTCCTCTGGAACGTCTTCTCCCTCACGGGAGACACGCAAATGCATTTGCTGGGCACTTCACTCCGCGCAGTTAGTCGACGCTTGGTGCCTATTCCATCCAGGAGAAAGGGATTACACTTTCTACTCCAGACCACACCAGACATACTCATGTATTGACTTGATTCCCCATGGACACTTACAAGCGATAAGCGATAAGGGACACTTCCATTGGATCGATAACATGGTTGGACCATGCTCCGATCAGCTTATGACACGCCATTTCAGACATCTATGTGTTACAAAGATCGCCATGGAGACTAAATGAGAGTCTTCTGCAGAACTCAGAAGTATTAGCGGATATAGTGGAAGAAGCTGGTCACTATTTTGACTTAAATGGCACCCCTGACAACGATGTGGTATGGGAGGCACATAAAGCTGTCATCAGGGGGATACTTATTAAACGCGGCTCCCGACTAAAAAGACTATGGACAACACAACTGAATCAACTACTACACAAACTACAAACCCTAGAGACGAATCACAAGATGTCACTGACCAGGCAACTAGGGACTGAACTAGACACGGTCCGCACATAGATCACTGACCTGTTCCACTTCAAAGACAAAGCAGCATTGCAGATATGCCGGAGCAAAATATATGAGTCAGGCAATAAATGCAGCAGACCTTTAGCCCAAACACTGCAGGCACAAAGGTCGGCATCTAACATAACGCACATCATATCCCCAACCAGACAGAAAGCCTCCCTGCCCCAACACATTACGCAGGAGTTCAGATCCTTTTACGATTCCCTGTAAAACCTGAACGTGATGCCTAGCACACATGACACGACATCGGACTACATAACCAAATCCCTCGTGCCTTCCCTATTGACGGACGATAAAGAACTGTTGGAGGAACCCATCACATTACCGGAACTCCAATTAGCATTGAGCGCAGCGAAACCAGGTAAGGCCCCTGGTCCAGATGGCTTCACCATCCTCTACTACAAAACCCTGCTCCCAGTTCTATGCCCACAGCTAGTGAAACTGTATAACGACCTTTGTGGGGGGAAAACATTGCATAGTTCAACGCTACAAGTGCAAATTTCGGTTATACTAAAGAAAGGCAAGGACCCTACACAATGCGGAAGCTACCGCCCAATATTTCTCCTAAATACTGACCTTAAGCTCTTTACCAAGATATTAGCCTCCAGACTGCAGCAAGACTTACCTCAGCTGATTCATCTCGATCAGGTTGGCTTTATCCCGTCAAGGGAAGCCAGAGACAATACCATCAAAGTCCTCAACCTATTACACAAAGCCAATACCAACAAAACACCAGGCATATTACTAGGAACAGACGCTGAAAAAGCATTTGTGAGCTGGAGATTTATGTTTTCAACACTTAGACTTATAGGACTAGGCAACAAGATGTTAAATTGGGTATCCGCTGCCTATTCAGAACCAACGGCGAGTGTCAGAGCGAACGGAATACTCTTAAATACTATTCCGATTTCCAACGGGACGAGGCAGGGATGTCCACCCTGCTGTTTGCACTGTACCTAGAACCCTTCCTCTGCAATGTAAGATTGAAGCCAGATATTACAGGTATAACAGTTAAAAAACTCTAATACATAACATCTGTGTATACAGAGGACCTGTTATTCTCCCTCACGAATCAAGCCACTTCCCTACCCAATCTAATGCGGGAATTCAAAACGTACGGACGACTCTCCAATTTGAAAATGTATTTCAGCAAATCAGAAGCAATGGGCTTAGAGATACCACAACCCCATCTTGCACACCTTAGAGCCAGCTTTAACTTAAAATGGCTGACATTGCCCTAAAGTACCTGGGTACCCACATTCCCAAGATGCTCTCCCGATTATTTAAAACAACTTCCCCTCTCTCCTAAAAAACGTCCAGTAACTATTGGACCAATGGAATAGCGGCCTACACTCCTGGTTTGGCCGCTGTAACATTCTGAAAATGACAATCCTACCCAAATTCCTCTACCTCCTGCAAACCCTTCCTATACATATTCCCACCGGTTACTTTGAGAAAATACAATTCTCCTTCATAAAAATTTCTCTGGGAAGGGAAAAAGCCACGTTTGCACAAAAAGATACTCCCACTCCCAAAACAATACAGAGGACTTGCTATGCCTGAGATCCGAACCTACTACCATGCATTACTCCTTAGTAGACTCCTGGACTGGTGTTGACATACCGATACCAAATTGTGGCTGCAGCTTTAACAAGCGCAAAATGACACCCCCCTTTTTTCGGGTCCCATGGTGCTATTCACCCCTGCCACCTGGCCTCAAGCACCACCTGCTAATAGGCAACACCACTAAAATCTGCATAAAACAGTTGACCCATTCCTCTATTTCCACCAGTAACTCACTACCGAGACCCATACTTGGGAATCCCCAATTCGAACCGGGCATGAAAGACAAACCCTTCAACGATTTGAGAGAGGCAGGCATACACCAAGCGAAGGGCTGAATAATGCTTGGGGTTGTCATAACAAGTGTGACTAACATGTTTCACACGCATGCACCTTCTCAAAGTACTACACATTGGTGTACACATTGGCGATCGGAGCCAGCGAGTGATGTTAACCCTGGGTCATCTGGCGGTATCGTATACAATTCATGTTGAAGTGCTTCAATTTACACAATGACTGGTGTACCATGTTAGGAATATTTGTCCTGGTGCTTGAAATATGTGCATAAAATGTTTATTGGTGCAATGGGGCTCCATTGATTTTTTAAAGTGTGTCTTTTGTACACATAGTACTTCACACTTAGACTCCTGGGCCGTGCGCCATAGGGAGGTTCTCTTTTCTGGGTGGTTCAGCCCTTTGGCATTTAGTGATAGGAATTTAGGTATTGTAGTTCCTGCTGTGTGAGGCTAGGTAAAATAAAAATGTACTTACGGATAAATGTAGATGTTTTCTTCTTCAAAACGCTCTGAAGGGTGAAGTTCTCCGATTCCTCTTCTTCTTTAGCTCTCCGGGGAAGGGAACACAAAAAGAGGCTAAAAGGAAAGAACAGAAAATTAACCAGTTCCCGACCGGCGCACGCCGATGTATGGTGGCAGAATGGCACGGACAGGCATATTGGCATACACGTACCTCCATTTTTATATGCCACCCTGCCATCATGTGCGCGCCACCTGGCAGGACCCCCATGAGTCCAGTCGCGGGTCCCGGATACCTGCGATTGTCTCACGGGGCAGCTGAACAGGGAGATGTCGTTGTAAACAGCATCTCCCTGTTCTGCCTAGCAACAAGTGACGCTGATCTCTGCTCCATATGATTGGAGCAGAGATCAGTGTTCACTAACACAAAGCCCAGCTCCCACAGTTAGTAACACTTAACCCCTACACTGCCACCCCCTGGTTAACCCCTTCACTGCCAGTGTCATTTACACAGGAATCACTACATTTGTATAGCACTGATTGCTGTATAAATGACAATGGTCCCAAAAATGTGTCAAAAATGTCTGATGTGTGCGCCATAACGTCGCAGTCACAATAAAATCGCTGATCGCCGCCATTACTAGTAAAAAAAAAATATTAATAAAAATGCCATAAAACTATCCCCTATTTTGTAAATGCTATAACTTTTGCGCAAACCAATCAATAATCGCTTATTGCAATTTCTTTTTACCAAAAATATGTAGAAGAATACGTATCGGCTTAAACTGAGGGAAAAAAATGTTTTTTTTATATATTTTTGGGGGATATTTAATATTTATTGTCGCTTTATTTTTGTTTATAGCACAAAAAATAAAAACCACAGGGGTGATCAAATACCACCAAAAGAAAGCTCTCATTGTGGGGAAAAAAAAGGACGTCAATATTGTTTGGGAGCCATGTCGCATGACCGCGCAATTGTCAGTTAAAGCGACGCAGTGCCGAATCGCAAAAAGTGGTCTGGTCTTAAGCCAGCAAAATGGTCCGGTCTGAAAGTGGTTAAAGATGAGAAGAACAGTTCCGTAGTATTAGGGAAATAGTTACTGAGCAGTAACTAGCAACAGCTGATCGTAACTAGGCTGTTGTGAAACCTTGGGGTAAAAGTTTGTGGAGCTAATTGCAACCTACCGGAATTAATGGTAAAGTGATTTGGTTGGTATGCGGAGGGTGGGTATTTTTTCTTTGTTGAGGCAGAGCTGTTCCAGGCTGGCCAGGGATAATGCCCCACAGGTTTAGAAGTTTGAGGCCTTCTTCCACTGATGTGATGTTATGTTTGACACGATTTTTGGTGACTATGATTTTGGTAGGGAAGCCCCATTGGTATGGGATTTTGTGGTTATTTAGAGGCTGTTAAGTTGTTAAATAGTGTTAAGTTGCCTCCTTAGTTGGCGTGTATGCTGTGATAGAGCCACGTATAGCTGGAGGTTAGTGTACGGTGCTGGGAGTTGACCCAGATGTCTTGCCTTAAAGAGGAGTTGGTCCCTGGCATGAAAGAAATGGATTCTCATCAGCACATTGTGGGGTACAGCCGCGGGGAGGTGTGCAGGTTTGGGGATGCGGTGTATGCGGTCTGTGATAGTTTCCATAGGCGATAGGTCAGGAAGGATTGTGAAAATCCTTTTTCTGGTAAATGTGTTGAGGTCTTGGGCATGAGGTTCTCAGGTATGCCCCTGATCTTAACATTGTTATGACGTGACCTTCTCTTCGAGATCCGCCATTTTGGCTTTCATCCATTGTTGTTCATCATGATTATGGTCATTAGCGTCAACTAAATCATTAATCGTTTCAGTCATGTCGCTTATTTGGGTCTCAATATGGTGGAGACTCTGCCCCACATAGTGTATTTGTGAGGAGAACTTATTAAACATTGAAGCAATGTCATTGTGTAGGGAGCTTTGTAAAGAGATGAGCATCTCTTTCATGGTTGTGTCTAGCACAGGTTGGTTAGTGGTAGGAAAGGCCACTATAGGGGATGATTGTACTGTAGAAAGCTCAGATGCAGTGCTCACCTCATGGCCGTTCGGATCAGAATCCAGTCGCATCCGTGCCTTTGCCGGGCTGTTGCTGGCTGATGACGGTGTGGAGGAGGGAGAAGCATCAAGCAGTTGTTTTTGGGGTGTTATTTCTTATTCATCCTCGTCAGGCAGGTCTGTGTATGCTGATGTGGATCTGTGTGCAGGGCTGCGGGCGCCATCTTGGATCCCTGTGTCCGGCGGCTGAGTGAAGAAATCCATCAGCTTCTTTGGCTGACGGTATTCTTTTCGTTTGCGGGTTTGTCCGGACGTGGTGGGAGTGTGTGCCCGTCCTCCGGTGCGTTCATCTGGCACAAAGAGCAATCTGGATGGTGGCTAGGCTTCGCGATGTTCCGGTCGGCGCTGAAGCTGAGGTATTAGGCGTCCACCTCACTCGGCGGTTAGCTATGCCCCCTCTTTTGGTACTTTTTGACGAAGGCTCCCAAGACTCCCAATAAACTTGGGTCCTATCATTGCTACAGGTGCCGGTGCAGTAGCGTCTTCCAATGATGCTGCTTGGCCTGAACTTTCTGGGCTCACATCCAATGCATTCAGCTGGATCAGACAAGTTTCGACATCATCAGTCAACCATACACTGGCCCTTTGGAAACAAGTAGGGATCCCTTTACTCCACTCTATCAGGGCATACATGTGGGAGTTCTCTTGATCTGGCTTGACATCTATCACCCACACCTTCGGATCTGGGACTAGTGTCTTCATAGCTTGACTGATCAATTTCTCAGTCCAGGCCACCCCAGGGATATCGATTACAACACCTGACTCCCATTCACCATTTTTCTCTTCACAGCACTGGGTTGCAGCGGCAGGGTGCATCTTGACACTCTCTGGAGTGTTTTCTTGGAGATTTGCTAGTAGAAAAGAGGATCCCAGATGAGCCCCCACATGTAGCACCACCTCCAAAGGAGCCGCTCGGTGAATTCTCTGATCTCCGCCTCAACTCCAAGAATGACCTCAGCCCCCCTGACACACCTGGTTAAATAAAATGACTGCAAACACATTTAAGGACACATGTGGTAAATACCGTTATCCTGGCTGTGGATTATCACCAAAAATAGACGCACACCTGGTAGTGATAAATAAGTTGAATATATTAGCACGGTTTAAAGTATATGGGAACTTTCAATACTGTTAAACCTTGCTAAAAAATAACGAATACATTAGAAAAGACAACCTTCAATATTTAGCAACTGCAGGTATAGAAAGGGCGGTAATCTTTATGCCGCCCTTAACACAGGTGCTGAGAGGAAGGAGAGAAGACTTGTCAATTTCTCAGCTCCTTCTGGGCCACAAACACCTTTGAGAGGCAAACACACACTGAAAAGAAAAGGGTTACACAAGTACAGTAAGCACAGTTCTGTAATGCTGCAAGTCCTGAGGTAAAGAATACTGGTGTCTTTTGCTAGCAAACGGTGGGGCCCTTGTTTTAAAAGAGTAGGTTTAAAGTGGTTGTATACTCGATTTTTAAACTTTTACCAAAAGGAGAGCCTATAATAAGGCTTACCTGTAGGTAAAAAAAATATCTCCTAAACCTGTACGGTTTAGGAGATATCCCCCTCGGTATGCGCCGCTGATTGCAGCGGCGCATGCGCACAAGGGGATTCTCGGCCTGAAAATCCGGCAGTGGCCGGCGACCGGAATGAAATCTCCCGCGCGCATGCGCGGGAGTGACGATATCGCGGCTCCGGCCACTCACAGCGCCGGAGCCGCGATACCCGGAAGAAACGCCGAGGGAGCATGTCAGCTCCCTCGGCGTGGATCGGGCCAGATGTCGGGGCCTCGTTCTAAGGTAAGTATTTCATAATGAGCTAGTATGCGGTGCATACTAGCTCATTATGCCTTTTGCTTTGCAGGTTTAAAAAAAATAAAAATGTGCGGGTTTACTACCGCTTTAAACAAGCTTGCATGGAGCAGTAATCCTCTAGAATATTCTGTTAGGTAGAGATTTAAAAGGGCAAACTATTAGAGATGGCAGCTCCAAACAAGCATTCTGTGATCCTGTGTGGTGTCAAGAAGGATGTTGGGTCTCACCAGTCCTTTATGCGATGACACAACAATAATCCCAGGTGCTGTTTCAGTCTCCTGATGCTCCTAGTGATGTTGTAAGGCACTGTATCCCTTTCTGAGGGCCGATCGAGGTGACTGGTAGCAAAAATTGCAAGGTGAAGAAGCAGCGGCCAACACGATACCTGGATAGATATTGTGATCCCTGAAACAGCGTGGGTCGTCTCCGCTGAGCTGGTTGCTGGTTTGGTCACCAATCAGGGTTCCTGACCTGAACACAGAACATGTGGGTGACACCGATCCTGACTCCCTTCTATCTTCTGGAAGCGTTCTCACAGTCGTCTCAGGAAAAACGTGTGTCTCTCTCTCTCTGGTGGAGTTCCACCACACAGTCTGGTCACCTCACCACACTCTCGCTCTCTTGGCAGTCTCTGGAAAGGCTTGGATTTCTCTCTTTATAATAGGTCATACACACTCTCTTGTGTCAGTGTGTGTCTCTCTCCCCTCAGTTCCAAAAATCCCTCTCACAGCATGTTCTCTCACTCTCCTCACATCTCTCCTTTTCCCAGGCTTCAGGATATCCCTCCTCCTCTGTTGGGGCACACAGTCCCTGGTGTCAGCGTGTGCCTCTCTCCTCATTCTGGCACCTTAGTTCCTTCCCCTCACACACTCCTCCTCTCTTTACTGTTAAGTGTCACTGTGTCCCAGCAAAGGACTTTTTGAGCCTTGGTATCTCCATCTTAATTTTAAGCAGTCTCCTCTACTGTCCCCTGTCAGCACTCTCTCTTTTACCTCAGTACTTCCCTCGCTTCCATCCCCTCAGCACTTCCTGAAACTCACCTTTTTCCCCAGTATGCTCTGTGTCTCTGAGTTTTTCTGGAAGGACCAGTCATTACAGCATGCCTGCTACATACATTATGTTTCACCTTGCATGCGTTCATTTGCAGGGAACTAAGGTGGAACTCGGTCCAGGTTTAATCTGCCACCCTAGCAGGGTTGGTTCTGGACCAGATTTTTGGTCCACTTGTGTCCACCAACAGGTGGTTAAAATGAAGCAGGACTAGAGCAAAGAATTGCTCTTGGCCTTGGACACAGGAAGCCAAAACCTGAGAGAGCTGCTTATGTGAAGTTTGCTTTGTAAGAGAAAAGCTTTGCATTATCTTTGTTTTGTGGGTGTCTGGGAGAAACCATTCACCTCTGAGTTAGGAATCTGCAATTTTCATTTAGTGTGTGAATGGTAAGGATTTATTTCCTGGCAGACTCCATGGCAGCCTACGTGTGGTTAATCCTGCCCCCTCATACCTCATAGGACCCCACTCCCATAAATCTTTGCTCTGGCCCAGAGGCCGTGTTCCTTTTTTGTCCTCCTCCTAGGACCAAGATGAAGTCTTACCTTTTCATGAAGTTTTCTAATCCAGGCCTTGCGGTGTGCACGGTGATACGTTGGTGGTTAGCAGTGATCTTCTCTGGAGTCCAGCTATCCTAGCTACTAGCAGGTGGACATGGGCGATATGATGCGATACCATGAAGAGCTTACTAACCTGGCCACTGGCAGGCAAGCCGTAATATGGCCAAACGTCCCAGCTACTAGCGGGAGGCCTTGTAAACACCAGATCGTGTGGTGGGTCGAGCGAACAGCTCCCCAGTCCCAGGTTCTGGTACGGATCATGCCGTAGTGGTGGTAATGTACAAAGATATTCGTTTTATATGGCAGCGGTATCTCTGTGTTTTGTGTGTCTTCTTATTTTCTATAAAGCTCCAGTGAGTGGCCATGGTGACTGGAGCGCAGCTGCATTCCAGCTCGCCATTTCAGGAAGTCGCAGGACCTGTCTGCGCATCCGCAAGCCACGAACGAAGATTCTGTGCTTGGTTTGTGAAGGCATGGTTTCACCAAAATGGCAGCGGCGGTCGCTTAAGCGATTGGTCGGCACCAGGTGGCGACGTTTTTCCGGCGCAGGCGCGCTGTGGGGAGGTGACATGGTTAATGGCGGCAAATTTAAATAGTTGTCAAAGCAGCTATTCCTTGAGATGACTTGCAGGATTATTTTGCGGTTTCCCCAGGCACTGGTCTCTGGTTTACAAGGTAAACTGTTTGCTGCATGCTCCCTAGGTACTGGCTGCTGCCTACGTTTGTTATGTCTGTTGTTACTCCTGTTTCTCATAAGGCTTTAATGGTTCATTTTAGATTTCAAACTGCCCTGCCATGGCTTTGTCACTGCCCTCCTGTGGCCAACCCTTGCACTGTAGAATTTAGTTATTTTCTGCCTGTAATGCTTGGGCTCACTCATTCAGGAGTTCTTAACCCTTTCTTTTTTACTCAGCCCTTCTAGGTATGAACACCAAACCATGGCAAAGACCATCCTAGGTCTCAAAGTCGTCACTCCTCTTCAAGCTCCAGACATCATAGATCTCCCTTTAGATCAATGCACCACAGAGAGGAATCTAAAACCACCTCTGGGTGACACTCTCACCGTCACTCCAGCCACTCTGTGAGGAAAGCCTTCTGGGTATGAGGGGCCCAGGTTCCTGAAGGCAAATCGCTCTGCAAGCGATTCTTTTCTAAAGCCACAAGAGAAAGAGAGAGAGAGAGAGGGTGGAGACCATCAAGTGGAAACACTGGTCAGAAAGGTGGTCCGTGAGACACTGAGTAAAACGGATTCTGGTCATACCCATAACCCTTCTGGCGACACTATGTCAGTCCCTATTAGGGATGATTTAGAGGCTCCAGGCCCTTCACCGCTGAGCCATCCATCAATTGAAGCCTCAGACCGTGAGGTGAAGGTAGATGGCCCTGGTGCAGGTTTTGAATTTGCCCTAGTACCACAGCTGGTCAAAGCTGCCAAAGAAGCTTTGAGATGGGAAGAGCCAGTGGAGGCACCCTCCAAACAGAGGAAATATTTTAAACACCTCAAAAAAGACGCCCCAATTTCCCCTTTTTGGGTGTACTTGTCACAATAATTACTGATGAATGGGGTGGTGTTGAAAGGAAGAATTGCCTGTTAACGAAGGTATCAAAAATGTATCCATTTAAAAGCAAGGATTTAAAACACCTGGAGTCGGCTCCTCTCATTGATGCAGCCCTATTGAGCTTGGTGAGGCATGTCACACTTCCATTGGAGGATACTATTTCCTTTAGGGATGGCCTGGAGAGGAAAACTGATACCGACCTCAAGCGGATCTACATTACAGCGGGTATGACCTGCAAACCAGCTCTAGCTCTCGTAGCTCTTTGTAAAGCGTTGGAAGTCTGGACGGACGACGTAGATGCTTCTCTGAAGAGCATCTTGGGAGAAGTGGCAAGGAGCTCACCTATTCATGAGCTAAGGTTGGCGGCGGCTTTTCTGGGTGAAGCTTCCCTAGACATAATTTGCTTGGTGGCTTGGATCATGCTGCCATCTGTCACGGCTAGGCATGCCTTGTGGCCAGAAGAGAGCACAGCTCAGGCAAGGCTCAGATAGAGCAAGGGTGGCGTGCCGCTATAGGCCTGGCCATGAGTTCAGGAAGACCTGGAAGAAAAAAAAAAAAAACAGCCTTCAGGCCAGACATTTTAAAGGGGCATCTTCCGGTGGACAAGTAGCCCCTAAGTCTTTATGATATTGTGCCTGCCCAGACAGAGTGTGTCGCCATGCTTGCTTCTCTCGGAAGAGATAAAGCTCATTCTCCTGTCCTATGCAGACTCCCTTGTGGCGCAAGGCGCTGCAATTCCAGTTCCAGCAGAGTAAAGGTTTTAAGGGGTCTACTTGCCCCTCTTCATGGTGTAGAATAAAAAAAATAAAAAACAGCTCCTGGGAGCCAGTTATAGACGTAACCCACTTGAATTCTTTTTCAAGTAGGAGAAGTTCAAGATGGAGACACTGCTCACGATCAGTCAAGCAATCCAACCAAGCAATTGGCTTGTGTCTGTAGACCTGAAGGATGCCTACTTCCATGTTCCGATAGCGTCAGAATTCCAGAAATACCTTTGCTTTACTATCGATAAAATCCATCTGCAGTTCACCTGTGTCCTCTCTGGGCTTATGACATCGCATTGTGTGTTTTCAAAACTATTGTTGGCTGTCGTGGCTCTGATCAGATCCAGAGGTATCCGTCAGTATCACTATCTAGACGACCTGTTGTTATCTCGGGACAGGGAGCAGTTGCTGATCCCAGGTCATCTCCACTCTACTCGAGTTCAGTTGGCTTCTGAATTTGGAAAAGAGCCATCTGGATCCTACGCAGTCCCTGGTGTTCCTCTGGGCACACTTCAACACTATCAAGAGCACCATCTCGTTACCCCTGGAAAAATTCCAGTAACCTGGGACAGAGTTTGGTTTGCAATGTCATCCTCTCATCTCTGAGCCTCTCAATGTCTAAAGATCATCGGCACCATGGTGGCAACAACACCTATGGTAAAGTGCGCTCGGTGGAAAATGTGGCCCTTTCAGAAGGGCTTCCTCCAGCAGTGGGACCCAGGGCTTCGAAATCATGCTATCTGAATAACCTCATCCATGCGGGAGAGCCTTCCTTGGTGGCTATAACAGAGGAACCTTCCTCAATTGTCACTCTATCACACCTTTGTCTTGGGTCACCATCACTATAGATGCCAGCAACAGGGGCTGGGGCACTCTCTACCTGACAGAAGTAACCCAAGGCATATGGAATTTTCCCTCTCACAGCATAGTCTCCAATGTTCTGGAACCCCAGTCAGCGTTATGCGCTCTGCAGTCCTTTTACCACTTAACAGCAGGAGCCTCAGTCCTCCTAAGACTAGATAACACGACTGCAGTCACAAAGGAGTAGAGCCCATCATGATTTGGGCCCAGAAAAACCTGGCCGACCTGACCGCTATCTATCTCCCTGGAATCCAGAACATTTAGGCAGATTTTCTGTCAAGAGTTTCTCTGGACAATGAGTGGACTTTCCCCTCTGAAGTCTTCAGGTGGGTCTGGGACTCCTGTCCCTGGGAGCCATTCTGGAAGTAGATTTGTTTGTCTCCCCGTGCAACTTCAGACTAGAGAGATACTACATGAGGTCTCGGTGTTCCCAGGCTTTCAGATAGATGCTCTGACAGACCATTGGCGGTTCCACAGGGCCTGTGCCTTTCCCCCGATTCCTGTCATTCTCTGGTTTCTGTCAAGGCTCAGGATGGAAGAAGTGGAGATAGTCCCGTACTTTGCACACAGGCCATGGTTTCCACTGCTGATGCAACTCCGACCAAGTTCCTCTACCATCCAGACCAGATCTCCTATCACAAGGGGCAATTCTACATCTATGCCCGGACCATCTACATCTGATCTGGTTCTTGAGAGGGGAAGGTTGGAGGCCCTAGGCTGTCCAAGTAGGGCCATCTCCACATTATTAAATGCCAGAAGAGCAGGCACCAACAGGGTCTACCAGAGGATTTGGGAAAAAGTATGCACACTACACCTCTTCTACTGCAGGTTCTTGCAATAACCCAAAGATACATGATATCCTGGGCTTCCTACAATCGGGCTTGGATCTCTCATTTTCAGTCAGCTCGCTGCAAGTCCAAGTGTCTGCAATTTCTGCCTTTTATAGGTGTTTCCTGGGTTAGACACCCTCTTACTCAGTAGTTTTTAAGAGGAGCAATAAGGCTCAGACCTCAGAAAAAGCCAAGATTCTCTAATTGGGATCTTGTCCTGTTTTTTTTTTTTTTCTCAGGTAGAGAGTTGGAACATGAAGATCAAACCTCTATCAAATGAATCTCTCTAAAAGTTGCTTTCTTGGTGGCTATAACATCGGCCAAGAGGATCTGTCATGAACCAGATGTGACCAGAACTGTGTGACTGCGACAAAGTGAACCAGACACAAATAAGTGAAGGTAAATTTATTAAGCAAACGCATATAAATGTGAACACACCACCAATACGAACCAAGTGAACAACCAAACAACCAAACAGTAAATAAACCAGTATATGTAACAAAAGGGAGTACCGGAATCGTAGTCAAGCCAGGCCGGGGTCATAAATAGGAGGTCAGCAGATGGGGGGACAAGGAGAAGGGAACAGGTACAGGAGGCAGGATGCAGGGATCAGGGATGCAGGGATCAGGTAACAGGGATCAGGTAACAGGTAACAGGTAACAGGTAACAGGTAACAGGTAACAGGTAACAGGTAACAGGTATCAGGTAACAGGTATCAGGTAACAGGTAACAGGTAACAGGTAACAGGTAACAGGTAACAGGTAACAGGTATCAGGTATCAGGTAACAGGTAACAGGTAACAGGTAACAGGTAACAGGTATCAAACAGGCTGCAGGTCAGGGCTCAAGGACAATACCAAGGCGAAGTGTATATGAACTTGCCAGGTATTTATAATGGCTGCTGTCAGTCATGTGACGCCTGACTGCAGAGGGCAATACCTGCTCCATACTGCCAGGATCCCTCCGCTGGTGGACACCAGTACTGCGGACCAAAGATGACATAATTCCAGCAGGAGACACCTGCTGGTGGATCGCAGTACTGCATGCCAAATGATTGATATTACCAGCGGAGGGAACCTTTCCTGACAGTACCCCCCCTCAAAGGAGCGACCTCCGGACGCTCCAACTAGCAGTTGCTGGGGAAAGTCCACTGCGTTAAGCTGGGCTATGGGCAAAGTCACATTAGGTTGGGTAATGGACACTTCAAGCAGGGCAGCAGACAGAACCACATCGGACCGGGAAGCTGGCACATCGGGCTGGAAGGCGGGCAGCGGCACGTCAGGCTGGAAGGCGGGCAGCGGCACGTCAGGCTGGAAGGCGGGCAGCGGCACGTCAGGCTGGAAGGCGGGCAGCGGCACGTCAGGCTGGAAGGCGGGCACATCAGGCTGGACAGCAGGCACATCAGACTGGAAGGCATCGGCCTGCAAGGCCGGGACATCAGACTGGAAGGCGTCGGACCGCGATGCCGGGACATCAGACTGGAAGGAATCGGACTGCAAGGCCGGGACATCAGACTGGAAGGAATCAGACTGCGAGGCCGGGACATCAGACTGGAAGGAATCAGACTGCGAGGCCGGGACATCAGACTGGAAGGAATCAGACTGTGAGGCCGGGACATCAGACTGGAAGGAATCAGACTGTGAGGCCGGGACATCAGACTGGAAGGAATCAGACTACGAGGCCGGAACATCAGACTGGAAGGAATCGGACTGCGAGTACCGGGACATCAGACTGTAAGGAATCAGACTGCGAGGCCGGGGCATCAGACTGGAAGGAATCAGACTGCGAGGCCGGGACATCAGACTGCGAGGCCGGGACATCAGACTGCGAGGCATCAGACTGCAAGGCCGGGACATCAGACTGGAAGGCATCAGACTGCAAGGCCGGAACATCAGACTGGAAGGCATCAGACTGCAAGGCCGGGACATCAGACTGGAAGGCCGGGGCATCGGACTGGAAGGCATCAGACTGGAAGGCCGGGGCATCGGACTGGAAGGCATCAGACTGGAAGGCTGGGGCATCGGACTGGAAGGCATCAGACTGGAAGGCCGGGGCATCGGACTGGAAGGCATCAGACTGGAAGGCCGGGGCATCGGACTGGAAGGCATCAGACTGGAAGGCCGGGGCATCGGACTGGAAGGCATCAGACTGGAAGGCCGGGGCATCAGACTGGAAGGCATCAGACTGGAAGGCCGGGGCATCAGACTGGAAGGCATCAGACTGGAAGGCCGGGGCATCAGACTGGAAGGCATCAGACTGGAAGGCCGGGGCATCAGACTGGAAGGCATCAGACTGGAAGGCCGGGGCATCAGACTGGAAGGCATCAGACTGGAAGGCCGGGGCATCAGACTGGAAGGCATCAGACTGGGAGGCCGGGGCATCAGACTGGAAGGCATCAGACTGGGAGGCCGGGGCATCAGACTGGAAGGCATCAGACTGGAAGGCCGGGGCATCAGACTGGAAGGCATCAGACTGGAAGGCCGGGGCATCAGACTGGAAGGCATCAGACTGGAAGGCCGGGGCATCAGACTGGAAGGCATCAGACTGGAAGGCATCAGACTGGAAGGCCGCGGAATCAGACTGGAAGGCATCAGACTGGAGGGCCGGGGCATCAGACTGGAAGGCCGGGGCATCAGACTGGAAGGCCAGGGCATCAGACTGGAAGGCATCAGACTGGAAGGCCGGGGCATCAGACTGGAAGGCATCAGACTGGAAGGCATCAGACTGGAAGGCCGGGGCATCAGATTGGAAGGCCGGGGCATCAGACTGGAAGGCATCAGACTGGAAGGCCGGGACATCAGACTCCAAGACATCAGACTGGAAAGCCGAGACATCAGGCTGGAGGGCGTCTGGCTGGAAGGCCGGGACATCAGGCTGGAAGGCGTCTGGCTGGAAGGCCGGGACATCAGGCTGGAAGGCATCAGACTGTGGGGTCGGAACATCAGACTGCAAGACATCAGACTGAAAGGCCGGGACATCAGGCTGGAAGGCGTCTGGCTGGAAGGCCGGGACATCAGGCTGGAAGGTGTCTGGCTGGAAGGCCGGGACATCAGGCTGGAAGGCGTCTGGCTGGAAGGCCGGGACATCAGGCTGGAAGGCGTCTGGCTGGAAGGCCGGGACATCAGGCTGGAAGGCGTCTGGCTGGAAGGCCGGGACATCAGGCTGGAAGGCGTCTGGCTGGAAGGCCGGGACATCAGGCTGGAAGGCGTCTGGCTGGAAGGCCGGGACATCAGGCTGGAAGGCGTCTGGCTGGAAGGCCGGGACATCAGGCTGGAAGGCGTCAGGCTGGAACTCCGGCTCTGGCACTCCGGGCTGGGACAGATTGGTAGGTGTGGAGGCAGGTTGGGTTAATGGTAAGATCATTTTGGTTGGGAAAAACTTTCGCTTTTTCTTTGGCTTAGCTACTGAAGCTCTGTAGGTGACTGCAGGACTGTAAATAAGGGGTGCAGCAGACTGGAAAGGGGGATTGTGATATGGCAGAGAAGAGGTACCAGTAGCTGGGGAAAGAACTTGTGGGTTTGTAGACAGCGGAGAAGAAGCAGGTGGGTTGAATGCAGGGTAAGTACAGGGAGCAGAGACTGGATAGGAGTATTTGGTTGGGAGCAGCGTGTACTGGGCTGCAACTGAGGTTGACATGGCTGATGGGGAAACATACTTTTGGGTAGGCTCATATCTGATGGCAGAGGTGGATTGTTTGGCTGGGGCTGATTGCACCATGTCAGACCATGCTGAAAGTATGGGTTGTACAAACTGAAGTTTTAAGCCTCCCTGTCTAACAAAAGACTGAGCAGATACAATGCACTCAGCAATCACCTGTGGGGAACAGGCTGAGTAGTGTTCACGAAAATCAGAAGGATCATCTTCAAAAAGCCATACTAAAGATACAACCTGATTCATATCAAAAGGAGGAGTGAAATCATCACGGCCATCTGGGATACAGGGCAGGGCTAGCTCAGTACAGATCTTTATCAAAGGCTGCACCTCCCCAAACAATATATAACCCTGATCAACCAGGGAGTGAGCCAAACGCATAGCTGCAAACAACTGGTCACTAGACCATCCTTTCAAAGCCTGGTGGCAATAATCACCACTCTCAGATGCCAGCAGAGAAAGATAAATGATCTCATCAGCATTCATGTTTGCAACCAAACTGAAGCAAATGGTTCCCCTGTGCAGCCACTTCTGGTCAGGAATGGCCTTGGTATTCTGTCATGAACCAGATGTGACCAGAACTGTGTGACTGCGACAAAGTGAACCAGACACAAATAAGTGAAGGTAAATTTATTAAGCAAACGCATATAAATGTGAACACACCACCAATACGAACCAAGTGAACAACCAAACAACCAAACAGTAAATAAACCAGTATATGTAACAAAAGGGAGTAGCGGAATCGTAGTCAAGCCAGGCCGGGGTCATAAATAGGAGGTCAGCAGATGGGGGGACAAGGAGAAGGGAACAGGTACAGGAGGCAGGATGCAGGGATGCAGGGATCAGGTAACAGGGATCAGGTAACAGGGATCAGGTAACAGGGATCAGGTAACAGGGATCAGGTAACAGGGATCAGGTAACAGGGATCAGGTATCAGGTAACAGGTATCAGGTAACAGGTAACAGGTAACAGGTAACAGGTAACAGGTAACAGGTAACAGGTAACAGGTAACAGGTATCAAACAGGCTGCAGGTCAGGGCTCAAGGACAATACCAAGGCGAAGTGTATATGAACTTGCCGGGTATTTATAATGGCTGCTGTCAGTCATGTGACGCCTGACTGCAGAGGGCAATACCTGCTCCATACTGCCAGGATCCCTCCGCTGGTGGACACCAGTACTGCGGACCAAAGATGACATAATTCCAGCAGGAGACACCTGCTGGTGGATCGCAGTACTGCATGCCAAATTATTGATATTACCAGCGGAGGGAACCTTTCCTGACAGGATCTCTGAAATCAGCTCTCTGGGATTTATTTTATTTCTTTTTCCTGATCGGGTAGTTTTAATTCCTATGTTGGGTTCAAACCCTAAAAAGCGGCATCTGTGTTTCATGACAATTAGGAGATTGCTCTTCCAACATTCAGATCTACCAAGAATTCCAGTGTTCATCCCTTAGATGTTGGAAGAGCTCTGAGTCAGTATCTTGAGGCTACAGCTTCTTTCCGTCAGACTGACCACCTGTTTGTTCTTTTCATGGGAAGAATAAGGGAATGCGTGCCTCTTCCAGATATATCGCAGCATGGATTGTTCAGGCCATTCAGTGGGCTTACAAAGTCAAGGGCTTGGCGCCTACAGAAGCGGTGACTGCTCACTCAACTAGGAGTGTGTCTTCTTCATGGGCGGCGTCACGTCACGTGGCTCCAGAAGTTATTTGCAAGGTGGCATCGTGGTCTTCAATTAACACGTTCATGGCACACTACTGCATAGAGCCAGCCTTGTTATCTTCTCTTAAGTTAGGTTTATGTATCTTGTCTGCTAGTGCCAATTAAACCTTTTTCTTTTGTCCAGCACTCTGCTCACCTGGGTGTGTATGGCTAGTTATTTCCCACACGTAGGCTGCCATGGAGTCTGTTAGGAAAATGGAAAATTTATATCAAATACTTACCGTAATTTTCCTTTCCTGATGGACTCCATGGCCGCAGGAGTTCCAGTCCCAGTAGCTGGAGTAGGCTAAATTATGGAACACGGCCTCTGGGCCAGAGCAAAGATTTATGGGAGTGGGGTCCTATGAGGTATGAGGGGGCGGGATTAACCACACATAGGCTGCCATGGAGTCCATCAGGAAAGGAAAATTACGTTAAGTATTTGATATAAATTTTCAGTTTTTCTGGGTTTTTTTGTGCAGTTTTCATGCAACCATTTAAAATAAAACTGGCTACAAATAAGATTTTTAAGAAACTTGCCTTTTGGACTACCTTTTCCTGCAGGGAAGGTGATCCCCTTTGAGCTAACCCCTGACTAATTATATATATATATATATATATATATATATATATATATATATATATATATATATATATATATATATATATATAGTTTCATATTTAGCTGTCTTGCTGTTTGTCTTGAGATCAGTTTTAATGTAAATAAAGTATGTATAAAAGCTTCTGTGCATTCCTTTAACTCAATAACGTTTTTTTGAGAGAACTCATTTAAAAATCAATGCTCAGCCTTAACATTGCGTAATAGTGTTGAATCTATAGGTTTTAAACAGTTTACAGCTTATCTGAGTTGCAACATAAGCCCTTATATTGATTTGACATTGATCATTAGTCATTGTGTGAGATATACTCTCAACCTACTCATTATCTTTACCGTGGGCTTGTGTCTACGCTTACATGTAGGTTTAACTAAGCTGTTTTTATTAAATTATTTCATTTAACCACTTGGCATCCGTGCTATAGCCAAATGACGACTACAGCGCGGACCTGAATATGATGGCCTGCCCTTTGCACGCTCCCCGTGCACCCCTGCAGGGCGTGCATGCTGTGATCACAGAGTCACTGGTCCTGTCCCCTTACCACGTGATCAGCTGTGAGCCAATGACAGTTGATCACGTGTGTAAACAAAAGCTCTGTAACAGTTTTTTTCAGCTTGAGGAGAAAAAAAAAGCCAATGACCGGCTTATGTGCAAGGGACATCGGTCCCGAAGAGGATGGAGGCACATCTGCCTCATCTGTGCCAATCAGTACCCCCATGCCAGTGCCCACCAGTGCCACCTATCAATGCCCTTGGGTGCCACCTATCAATGCCCACAAGTGGCACCTATCAATGCCCATCAGTGGTGCCAATCAGTGCCACCTAGCAGTGCTGCCTATCAGTGTAACCTACCAGTGCAGATCAGTGCACATTATTTCCACCTATCAGTGCCCATCACTGCCAGCTCTCAGTGCCACCTATTAGTGCCACTTCTCAGTGCCCACCAGTGCCTCCTAACAGTGCCACCTCTCAGTGTCACATCTCAGTGCACACCAGTGCCACCTATCAGTGCCCACCAGTACCGCCTTATCGGTGCCCATCAGTGCAGCCCATCGGTGCCCATCAGTGCAGCCTATCGGTGCCCATCAGTGCAGCCTCATCAGTGTACATCAATGAAGGAGAAAAATTACCTGTTTGCAAAATATAAAAAATATATTTATTTTTTTCTAAAAAAAAATTGGTCTTTTACATTTTTTTTAACAAAAAATAAAAACCGTAGAGGTGATCATATACCACCAAAAGAAATCTCTATTTGTGGGGAAAAAAATGATAAAAATGTAATTTGGGTACAGTGTTGTATGACTGAGCAATTGTCATTCAAATTGCAACAGCGCTGAAAGCTGAAAATTGGTCTGGACAGGAGGGGGGTTTAAGTGCCCAGTAAGCAAGTGGTTAAAGTACAGCAGAGTATTCCGATAATTGGAAGTATCTTGTACATGTAATATTAGTATAGTATGTTCTGACCAGTCTTCTCAGCACTGATAGTAATGGAGCTAGAATGTACAATGACATTGCCAGGTGTACATAGAAACAGTTCACAATAACTCAAGATTAAAAGGTGACCAATGAAAGCACTACTTTCATTGTAATGCCGCGTACACACGATCAAACAATCGGGTGGAAAAGTCCAGCAAACTCAAGTCCGCCGGACAATCCCCCCGTGTGTAGCCTCCGGCGGAATTTTTTTACCCGAAAGTACGGCGGACTTAGAAAGTACTTTTGCACTCCAATCTTCCCGCCGGACTTGCATTTCGGCGGACAATCCGTCCATTGGTATGCCAGTCCACCGTACTTTTGAAATGAGTGGACTTTTCCCACGCGGAGAAAAGTCCGCTCATTTTGATCGCGTCTCCAGGTAGATGGGGCCAGCGAAGGAGGCGTTGCTGGCCCCATCACCTGGTATGGACTTAAAGGGGAACCCCAATGCCGAAAAAATCGGCGTGGGGGTCCCCCCCCAGGTCCACATCAGACCCTTGTCCGAGAACACTACCCGGCCGGCCAGGAAAGGGGGGGACAAGCGAGCGCCCCCCCTCCTGAGCCGTACCAGGCCGTGTGCCCTCAACACCTTGCCCCCATGTTGATGAGGACAAGGGCCTCTTCCCGACCACCCTGGTCGTTGGTTGTTGGGGTCTGCGGGCGGGGGCTTATCGGAATCCGGGAGCCCCCTTTAATAAGGGGGCCCCTGGATACCGGCCCCCCACCCTATGTGAACGAGTATGGGGTACAATGTACCCCTACCCATTCACCTGTGGAAAAAAGTAAAAATAAAACACAACACACAAGGGTTAAAATAGTTTAATGCACAGCTCCGGGGGTCTTTCGTCTTTGGGGGTCTTCTCGCTGGACTCCTACGCTATCTTCTTCTAGTTCTTTTGCTAGCGGAGGAGCCCGGCTTTCTTCCGCACCGCCGCCCTCTTCTTCCGACTTTGGGGGTCTTGTCCCCCTCTTCCGGGGTCTTGTCCCCCTCTTCGGTTCTTCTTGCCGGGCCACCGCGCCTTCTTCTAGCTCTTTTACATGTGGTGGCCCGGTCTTCTGTCGCCACTTTCGCTGTCTTCTGTTCTTCTCTTCTTCTCTTCAGATGTTGCCTCGTCGCCTCCTCCGCTCACAATGGCATGGACGCGACGCGCGGTGACTTATATAGGGACATCACCGGATGATGTCCCCGCCCATTATGGTGTCACAGTCAGACATCATAATAGGCAGGGACATCATCCGGTGATGTCCCTATATAAGTCGCCGCGCGCCTTGTCCCCGTCATTGTGAGCCGAGAGAGCGATGAGGCAACATCTGAAGAGAAGAAGAGAAGAACAGAAGGTGGCGACAGCGGCGACAGAAGAACCGAAGAGGGGGACAAGACCCCCGAAGTCGGAAGAAGAGGGCGGCGGCGAGGAAGAAAGCCGGGCTCCTCCGCTAGCAAAAGAGCTAGAAGAAGATAGCGGAGGAGTCCGGCGAGAAGACCCCCGAAGACGGAAGACCCCCGGAGCTGTGCAATAAACTATTTTAACCCTTGTGTGTTGTGTTTTATTTTTACTTTTTTCCACAGGTGAATGGGTAGGGGTACATTGTACCCCATACTCATTCACATAGGGTGGGGGGCCCCTTATTAAAGGGGCTCCCGGATTCCGATAAGCCCCCTGCCCGCAGACCCCGACAACCAACGGCCAGGGTTGTCGGGAAGAGGCCCTTGTCCTCATCAACATGGGGACAAGGTGCTTTGGGGTAGGAGGGGCTGCGTGGCCCCCCTTCCCCAAGGCTCCCCCCCATGTTGAGGGCACGCTGCCTGGTACGGCTCAGGAGGGGGGCACTCGCTCGTCCCCCCCTTTCCTGGCCGGCCAGGTAGCGTGCTCGTACAAGGTTCTGATGTGGACCTGGGGGAGACCCCCATGCCGATTTTTTTGGCGTTGGGGCTCCCCTTTAAGTCCATACCAGGTGGTGGGGCCAGCGGCGTCTCCTTCGCGGGCCCCGCCTACCTGGTGACGCGCTCAAAATGAGCAGACTTTTCTCCGCGTGTGTGGGCGAGTCTGTTCATTTCAAAAGTACGGCGGATAGTCCGGCAGACTTAGTACGCCGCATTAGTCCGTTGAAAAAGTGCCGTGTGTGGGCAAGTAGCCCGTTCGGAAAGTCCGGCGGACAGTCCAGACAGTCCAAACTGAATCCGACGGACAATTCCGGCGGACCTAGAAATAAAACTTGCTTCAAATCGGTCCATAAATCCGGTCATCTGTGTGCTAGTCCGACGGACTAAACCGACACTAGGGCAGCTATTGGATACTGGCTATGAACTTCCTTATTCTACGTCATCACGTTCAAATCCATCAGACCTTTGGAGTGATCGTGTGTGGCCAAGTACGTTCGTTTGAAAGTCCGGCAGACCTCAGCTGCAAAGTCCGTCGGATTGTCCGCTGGACCAAGTCCGTCGTGTGTATGTGGCATAACAGGAAAAGGCAAGATTTCCAATCCTGGGTACTTACATGGAATGAAGTACAATGGTGTATAGTGAATGTGGGGCCAGGGCCAGAAAAGGTTTGTCTCTCCCGGAAGCTGAGGTAGAAAGCCACCCACCAATAGGGCACACAAAGAGGGTCCCCAGAACATAAATTGCCAGTCTTCATGGTGTATTTAAGTGATGAGCAAAAGTGATAATAATCAACGAGTCTATGTTAAATAAAAATGATATCCATGAATAATTTAGTATTCAGAAAAAGAGGTCAGTTGAAAATAGATGCTCAGATGAAACTATAAAGAAGGGAAAACCTTGTACAGATATAGTTGTAATGGTAAACCACAAACCAAATCGACAAAAGCAAGGAAAGAAAATATACAGAGACACCATGAGCAGTTCCAAATCATCAAGACATAATAAGGTAAGAGTGACTAGTTGAAAAGACAATATGGTAAGATAACATAGTAATTTTGTGCGTAAAAGCAAGGTGCACCTGTGAAATTCAGCATATCCAAGTGTATGGCAAGAAAAGCTGTGTCTGGAGAGGTGTTACATATACACCCCACATGCCTGGGGACTCCCACTAGCTTCAGGCTAGCACAGCATGTGTGGGGAGGGGCCACCGTCCCAAGCACGAATATACTACACACGACCGATGACCGAAATAATTGTGCTCCCGCTATGATGCCTACTGGTGACGTCACACGTTAGACACAGTGCATGGTGCCGATGCACTATGGGAATTCACCCAATCCCCAAGTTACCTTTCCCCAGGAGGGTGAAAGGAGTGGAGAATAGTAGGGCATCCAGAGTGCATCGCAGCCCCCAGGCAGGAGACATCAAAAACGGCCCAAAATAAAGGCAACCAAAACTCACCACCAAGTAGTAGTGCAATGCAAACTGTGCCGCAAGATATCATAAATGGCATGGTGAATGTCCAGAGGGCGTGGACCCCAAATAAGACAACCAATACCCAGGGCAGACCTCACACATGGACAGCAGGGGAACACTGCCAATCCAAATCAAATGCCTCTATCCCTGTTGCATATGATATGAGGGTGGACAAAGAAAGGTCCATACCAGGTGGCGGAGCCAGCGGCGGTGGACAAAGAAAGGTTCATAAAGACACAGATGAGCAAGTTTGAGGTGGAGGAAATTGACTGGCCTGCACAGAGTCTTGACTTCAACCCAATAGAACACCTTTGGGATGAATTCGAGTGGAGACTGCAAGCCCGGCCTTCTCGTGCAACATCAGTGCCTGACCTCCCAAATGCCTTCTGGAAGAATGGTCAAACATTCCCATAGATACGCTCCTAAACCTTGTGGCTAGCCTTGCCAGAAAAGTTGATAGCAGTTATAGCTACAAAGGGTTGGGCAACTTAATATTGAACCATATGGACTAAGACTAGGATGCCATTAAAGTTCATGTGCGTATAAAGGCAGCTGTCCCAATAATTTTGACAAAATAGCGTATATTTATTGCTTACTTATCTCTTTCCAAAGCTCTAAGTGTAATTTCTCTCTAGTGCTTCGTTCCTCTGTTATCAGCATGAGTAACTTCTGAGAAGTTTTCCCGACGCATGAGATACATTTGCATCGGTTGGGTGGGGGAGGGAGAGTTCAGAATGGAGCCTGTCTATTCAGTTCTGCTACTGTGTGGAGGGGGATTTGTGCCCTTCCTCCAATCATCTTGCACAGTCTAACTGCAGTCTCTCTGCCCTTCTCTATGTGCTGCTGACAGATGAGGAAAGATTTTTAACACAATCTGCACTTTGGAATGGGTGTAGAGAGGCGAAGAAAGCAGATATACAAGTAAAACCTACGTAGGAGGATTTGTTTAATCTCTGTGTATCATCTGAAGCTGTTCACTTCACTAGGTATATGTGAGGGTTTACAACCACTTTAAAGATTCTATTGGCATCCTAGCTCGCAGCCTCCTAACAGACAATAATTCCGACAGTGGACAGAGCTTGATGAGGAGCTGAGGGTCTAATTCCCCATTAGGTCCCTATGCTTGATATAAGGCAGTGGGCAGATTCTATAGTCAATAGCATTAGTAGGCTGCCTATTGGCTAAGGATCTGCCAATTGCCTGCTGTCAGTCACAAGTGGGCAGATCTGTTGGGGTACTAGTGTCTGTGAATCCCCATCATGTATCGCCCATCCAACTTTAAAATTTATCGGCGTTGTGCTGTCCATGTGGCAGCTGCAGCAGCAGAAGGAAGCCCAGCTGCACTGAGAATATAATTTTCCTATGGACACTCCAGTCCCAGAGTACTTCCATGCACTAAAGTCTTAGATACATTTTTATGAATTCCTATAATTGTTTTTGTTTCCAGGGCAAGATATCCAAAGTGTTCTGTAGCTTGCCTATGGTGTTAGTTTAAAATGTGCAGGAAAGATTTCTAAATTAGATTTCTCAAATTTCTAATTAAAAGACTTATGGTTAGCTGAGCAGAGTTTCATAAACAATTGCCTTTTTTTTTTCTTAACACTTTTTTTTTTTTTTTTGCTGAAAATCTCTTCCAGCTTCATTGAAGATAACTTCCTGCCACATGCAAGTATTTCAGTGACAGTTATATGCCATTGCTTTAGGCAGGCTGTCTTATGCCGTGTACACGAGTGGATTTTCCGTCAGAAAAATCTTGGATGATTTTTCCAACGGAAATTCCGCTCAAGCTTGGCTTGCATACACAAGGTCACATAAAAGTTCTCTGAACTTTCGACCGTCAAGAAGGCAGTGACCTTCAACACTACGAATAGCCAAGAAAATGAAGTTCAATGCTTCCAAGCATGTGTCAAATTGTTTTCGAGCATGCGTAGGAATTTTGCATGTTGGAATTGTTACAGACGATCGGAATTTCCGATCAGAACTTTTTCCGACTGAAAAATTGAGAACCTGCTCTCAATCTTTTGCTGGCGACAATTCGGCCAGCTAAAGTCCAATGGAGCATACACATGGTCGCATTTTCTGACCAAAAGCTCTCATCAGTCTTTTGCTGGCCAAATTTCCAATCATGTGTATGTGGCATTATGGTAGCAAATACGGAACATGCCAGCACAATGAGAATCACCAAAAGGTTTCATTAGAATTACATGTGACAAAGTGACAATGCAGGAGAACAATTAGGAGATATGGACAAAGTGCTATCATCTCATAACACAAAGTCCTTGAAAACAAAATCTTTGTGGCCATATAACAGAGCTGTAGAAACAAAAGTATATTTTTGGAAGTACTGTACTTAACACATCAGGAAGTGGCCTTCCTAGTGGATATTGGGGATGAAATGAATAGAATGCACCCCTCCCACTAGACAACCGGTTGTATGCATTCATTCAGTGTGAATACCGAGACAAATGGATAGTCCACTGATTCTGTGCTTTGACATGGCTGTAACTTGTTTACACTTAAAGTAAAAAAGGGGAATTCTCAGCCACCAGTATAGAGAAGCATCCAGGTTATGTTCTGATATTTGCATACCTTAAGGGAATAATGTTTGCAAAGCAACACATGGCCTAGTTGGGATACTTAAAATTATATTATATTATATTATATTATAGAAATGAGTTTAACACATTTCAGCTTTCCAGCTTGAACCTTGGTCTTTGTTTAAATAAGGAATATCACATAATTTACATTTATAACCAAACTAGAATGGAAGTAACTTTCTTTGATACTTGGAGCGATAGTCATTTTTCAGCAAATTAATTAAAGGACAGTAAATTAGATACTGTAGCTGAGGTTGTGTGTCTGAAGTTTTTATACTTTAAACTAATATGGGAATGCACCACATGATGGCACTCTTATCAAGGATAAAAACTGGAAGCTAGAAGATTCATTAGAATCATTTGAAGTAATGTGAAGCTGGTATAAGGCACTTAATAATATAGAGAATTAAACTTCAGCAGTGTATTTTGCTGTGCTATGTTTGCAATTAAAGATGCTGTTTCTGCTGAAGATATGAAGGAGGTATTGTATATAGAAAAAAGCAGAACATTTCTAAGTGCATTTTTATGTACTATATTAATGGGCTCAACTTGAAAAAAGGCAGTGCTGTATTAAAAAAAAGTAATTAAAAAACTTCCTCAACATAAGCTATTAAATATAAAATAAGCACAATGTGGAAATATAAAATAGAGTGATGCTCCTCTAGTGGACACACATTGCCATCAAATACAAGCCAGTATGTGCAGGAGAAAAGTGCAGAGCGTACAATAGAAGGCAACATGTGCATGAGAGGAGTGTGGAGGGTATAAAATGGGCAGTATATGCAGGAAAGAATTGTGGAAGGTTTGTAGCATGTGCAGGAGAGGAGTGCAAGGCTATGATCATGAACAGAATATACAGAAGAGGTTTGGTGGAGGGTATGATAACTTGCACTATGTGCTGGAGTGAATTGCTGATGATTTGACAGCAGTTATGGGCCGAACAACCCCTGGTTTGGTTTGCACCAAAACATCTTGAATAGGGAAACAGTTCTAGCGAACATGCAAACTCTATTTAAGTCTAATGCCACGTACACATGATCAGACTATCTGGCGGACTTAGTCTGGCGGACAAACTGCCGTAAAGTCTGCCGGACTGTCCGAACGAGCGGACCTGCCCACACACGGGACTTTTCTGGCAGACTCCGCCATACTTTTGAAATTAACGGACTTGCCCACACACTCGGAGGAAAGTCCGTTCATTTTGAGCGCAGCTCCAGGTAGCCGGGACTAGCGAAGGAAGCATCGCTGGCCTCGTCATCTGGTATGCACTTAAAAGGGAATCCCTATGCTGAAAAAACAGCATGGTGGTCCCTCCTAGGTCCATATCTGACCCTTATTCGAGCACGCTACCTGTTCGGTCAGGAAAGGGGGAGGGGATGATCGAGTGTCCCCCTCCTGAGCCGTACCAGGCCGCGTGCCCTCAACATGGGGGGGTGCTTTGGGGAAGAGGGGTCGCGCGCCCCCCCCACCCCAAAGCACCTTGTCCCCATGTTGATGAGGACAAGGGCCTCTTCCCGACAACCCTAGCTGTTGGTTGTCGGGATCTGCAGGCGGGGGGCTTATTGAAATCCGGGAGCCCCCTTTAATAAGGGGGCCCCGGATACCGGCCCCCACCCTATGTGAATGAGTATGGGGTACAATGTACCCCTACCCATTCACCTGTGAAAAAATGTTGGGGGCTGGTATTTGGGGGCCCCCTTATTAAAGGGGGCCCCCGGATTCTGATAAACCCCCCGCCCATAGACCCCGACAACCAACGGCCAGGGTTGTTGGGAAGAGGCCCTTGTCCTCACCAACATGGGGACAAGGTGCTTTGGGGAGGGGGGGCCGCGTGGCCTCCCTCCCTTCCCCAAAGCACCCCCCATGTTGAGGGCACGTGGCCTGGTACGGCTCAGGAGGGGGGGTGCTTGCTCGTCCCCACCCTCTTTCCTGACCAGCCGGGTAGCGTACTCGGATAAGGGTCTGATATGGACCTGGGGGGACCCCCAATGCGTTTTTTTTGGCATTGGGCTTCCCCTTTAAGTCCATACCAGGTGACGGGGCCAGCAACGCTTTCTTCGCTAGTCCCAGCTACCTGGAGCCACGCTCAAAATGAACAGACTTTTCTCCGTGCGCGGGAAAGTCCGTTCATTTCAAAAGTATGGCGGAACAGCACACACACGGCCGTATTGTCCACCGGACTCATATTTTGGTGCAAAACTTCTAAGTCCGCCAGACTTTTGGGTAAAAAAAGTCCGCAGAGCTCACACACTTTTCCACCGGATTGTTTGATCGTGTGTACGCGGCATAAGGAACACGAACATGAAAAATCAAAAGTACCCATTTTAAAGTATTATATGCAAGTTATTGCCATAAAAAGTGTATAGGGACCTGGGTACTGCCCTGGGGGACATGTATCATTTTTTTAAAAAAAGTGGTGATTTTAATGATGCTTAAAGTGAAACAATAAAAATGAAAAATACCTATAAATATCGTGCCTGCTAAGCAATACTGATATTTCTAAAGGAAAAATTTAATTTAACCTTGCTCGTAGCTGTAATGTTTTGACAGCTCCCAGCAATACAGATAAAAAAAGGCGTAGGGCCCCCCCAGTCCATACCAGGCCCTTAGGGGCTGGTATGGATTTTAAGGGGAACCCCATGCCAAAATGTAAAAAAAAGGCAGAGGGCCCCCCCAAAATCCCTACCAGAACCTTATCCAAGCATGCAGCCTAGCAGGCGTTAGCTCGCCCCCCCTCCTGAACCATACCAGGTCACATGCTCCTCCACCCCAAAGCACCTTGTCCTCATGTTGATGGGCACAAGGACCTCATCCTGATAACCCTGGGCTGTGGTTGTCAGGGTCTGTGGGTGGGGTGCTTTTCCGAATCTGGAAGCCCCCTTTAACAACTGGGCCCCCAGATCCCGTCCCCTATGTGAATGGGTATCAGGTACATCTTACCCCTACCCATTCACCAAAAAAAGTGTCAATAAGTAAGAAAGACAGGGAATTGTTTTTGACAAGTCTTTTATTAAAAAATAAAAAAATTAAAATTAGTATCCCTCGTCAATCATGATGTCTCCTGGACCTGAAAAATAAAGAAATATGCTCCACCGCCTGGGAGGCTACCAGCCGTATTCCAGCTCTATGCTTTGATATGTCTTATTTAGGAAAGGGACAGCTCCACCCAGTTGTGTCACCTGGTGGCACCGCCCCCTCATGGTGTCACATTACATCGTGTAACATCAGAAGAGGCGGTGCCAATAGGTGACATAGCCGGATGGCCCTGCCCCTTGCCTATATAAGAACTATCAAAGCAGAGAGGAGTCAAATGGCCGGAGGCCTCCCAAGAGGTGACAGCAAATTTTTTATTTTTTCTGGTCTGGTGGTCGTCGTGATTGACAATGGATGTACATTGAGGAACACTATTTTTTTTTTCTTTTTTCTTTTTTAATAAAGGATATGTCAAAAGTTTCCTGTGATTATTACTTTTTGACGAATAATAGGAGTAAGATGTACCCGATACCCATTCACATAGGGGAGGGGCCAGGATCTGGGGGCCCCCTTGTTAAAGAGGGTATTCAGATTCCTATAAGCATCCCCACCCACAGACCCCGACAACCACAGCCCCTAGGTTAGATGCCCTTGTCCTCATCAAGATACCATCAATGGAAGATGCCCTTGTCCTCATCAACATGGGGACAAGGTGCTTTGGTAAGCAGCCCAAAGCACCCTCCCCATGTTGAGGGCAAGCAGCATGTTGTAGTTCAGGGGGGGCACTTGCTTGTCCCAGCCTTTTCCTGGCCTGTCAGGCTGCATGCTTGAATAAGGGTCTGGTATGGATTTTGGGGGACCCCGCGCCATTTAAAAAAATAAAAATTGTCGTGGAGTTCCCCTTAAAATCTATACCATACCCAAAGAGCCTGGTATGGATTTTAGGGGGGACCCCACGCCAAAAAAAAAAATGCCATGGAGTTCCCCTTAAAATCTTTACCACAGTCCCACCATCCCCACCCCCTGTACTCCTATACAGTCCTATCATCACCATCCTCTGTACTCCTATATAGTCCTATCATCCCCACCCCCTGATTTCCTGTACAGTCCAATCACTCCCATCCTTTGTAATCCTATACAGTCCTTCATCCACATCCCTGTACTCTTATACAGTCATATCATCCCCAACCCCTGAAACCTTATGCAGTCACACCCTCCCTATTTCATGATTTCCTGTACAGTCCCATCATCCCCAACCTCTGTACTCCTATACAGTCTCATCCCCCTATCATGGTCCTTGAAATACTGTAGTATTTTTCCTTGATTCTATTACACAGTGGCAGGTCCTCCACCCTGTCTTTATGTTTGGATCACCTTGTGTTTGTTTCATTGTTCACCATTTGTCTTAAGGCTAACCCCCTCCAGACCGGTCCGTGGTCTGGAAGGAAGGCATTGTTCTGTGTTTGACTCTTTGTTTATGTACTTTAATTATCTCCTGGGACTTCTCTGTGTCATTACACATATCAGCCCCCCCATTCAAGCTATCGGACCAATCCCTGCTGACCCTGTTTCAAGTCCCCATTTGCATGGCCAAGAGGACATAAGTGAGGACTAGAGTGTACTTTACAAATGACTAATAAAAAAGTGGTTGTTTTGGTGGGGTGTTCAAACTGCTATGTATAAAAGTGTGTTGTATGCATCCAATAAAGCTGAGATTCTTGTTTGAGCTTACATACAGCCTGCCTTGTGTTTGTTCTGAGCTATCACAACTGGATCTGAAAGGCACATAGATGCATTTCGAATCCCAGAGCATCGGGCGACCGAAATATCAGACAATCTGCAAACTGATCCAATAGCAGCAAAGGAGTGTCAAGAGAGTAGAACAGAGTAAGTAGGGGCTCGTTACATTTGTGGCAGTGGTGGGACTTGCTCTCTAGTTACTGGGACACTCCAAACCACCATACTGAATGACCAGCTATGCAGCCTGCAGGAGATCAACACTGAAAGACCTACCTGAAAGCCGAAGAGGGACCTCTGGGACAAAGAACAAGGCCACCCAGTTCAGTGAGCTATCCAAAATGGATCAGAGGGATGGTGATTCTGGACCCTGGTAGAGTGGCAACATGAGTGGAGAATGGAGGAAATAGGGCAATTGGAAACACCTAGAGATACAGCGCCTTTCCGTAAGTTGCCCTTTCAGGCATGCAAACTATTTAAGGAAGGAGAAGAGTTTCCCTCTCCCTCACCCTCTATACCTCCATCAATTCCATGTACCTCTCCATATTCCTAAATTCAAACCATTGCCGCCATATCTTTTGGTATTTCTCCCATGTGTCTTCTGTCAGATGTATTGACTCTTCTATAGATCTCACCCACTCTTTCATCCTCGGGGCCTCCTGAGTTTCCCATAGGCATTGGATCAGGGCTTTAGCTGCATTCAAAATATGCTGTAACTGAGTATACCTCCGTTTGTCTAGTGGTTTATTCCCCAATTCCTGTGTAATTTCTGTGTAAGTGTATAGTCTATTCCCCTCCATCACATCCTACAATATTATTACCTCCTTTTTATCCCACCTAATGAAATGTATGTGCTCCTCCTTCCCTGGCTTAAAATAATTTGTGTCTATTAGTGACATTAGTGGTGAATTATAGTCCCAGTGGAGCCATCTACTTAGTCCATCCCAAATCTTTAATGTGTTCCTCATCAAATAATTTGTGCTAGGTCCTAAATCACAGAATTGTGGTGGCATCCATATAATTTCCCCTATGTCTGTTCTACTTTGTGAAAAGTCAACCCAACTTTTCTCCTTTTTATTATATATCCAATCTGCGATTCTGGAGATAAAAATCACTTGATAGAGAGTGCGCATGCGTGGCGCCCTGTGATGGCCGCCTGAACACAGGGCTCCGCAACGTCCCGGCCTCATCGCTCTCTTAGCGGCTGAACACCGCCGTAAATCCGAGCGAAAAAGTTTAAGGAAGGTATCCAACATCGTAGGGGCTCGAACGGATGCCAAAAGGAAAGGCGAGGAGAGGGCTGAACACCCGTCTCGCTAGCCTCCCCGGAGCGGACGGCTCACCTAAGATGGCGGCGGAGCGATCGCCTCACGAGGCCCTCGCAGACACGAGGGGATTGTCGCCCTGGCGGGACAGACTCCACGACGAGGTATGTGGAGGGGATCTCACCCTTCCCATCAAGGGAGGTCCACAATCCCCTGCATCCACCATATCGCTGATTCAGCAGACTTTGGAGGACATCCATTGCTTATCTCCTGAGGGAGCCCACAGACCACAACTTGCAGAGGCCTTCACGGAAGCAGCACAGCTCATCCCTCACTCACCCCAGTCCCCTCAGTCTCAGGATATGTCCTCTATGTTCTCCAAATTTGCAGAGCTGCTTGATAAGGGGCTAGCGCAGACAGCGTCTAGAATTACTTCTGACATAAAATCTGATCTCCATATGCTGGGCTCCCGCATTGAAAGTATTGAAAATAAAATGGATGCCACGATCGATCGAGTGAACCAGAATTCCGATCGTTTTCAGGAACTACATGAACAACTTGAGGGGGCTTACGCCAAAATCGAAGATTTGGAAAATAGATCCCGCAGACTTAATTTCCGCATCAGGGGGCTCCCTGAATCGGTAACAGATGTACATATATCTTGCCTTTAGGTGAGAGCAGGGGGGGCCGGGACGTTCTCCCTGAGCACTCTTTCCTTTCTGGGTGGGACAGTTCCTGAGGGGTCTGTGTCATCCAGTCTGGACGTCTCCTCCGTTGTGAGGATAGAAATGTTGGTTTCCTTCGGTGGGCAGAATTGCTATTATCCCCCACCTGGGAAACTTATGTCTTTTTTGTTTTTTTCTTTTCTCTATTTCATTTTCTTCTTACTCTTCTTTTCTCTCCCTAATATAGCTTATGAAGCGGTCTCTCTTTCCCTAGCGTCTCATCTGGATGTTTGGGAGTCTCTCTTGGATCCTCGATGTATACAACTGGTCACCAGCGAGAGGGTAGGTCACAAGGGTATCCCTGTCTTCTGTTCCTTTCTGCTCCATGGCTGACATCCCACACCACAAACCTGTACTGCGCCTAGCATCCCATAATGTGCAAGGTCTGAATTCCCCCATCAAACGTAAGAAAATTTTCCAACATTGTCACTCCCAAAAAATTGACATCCTCTTTTTACAAGAAACACATTTCCCAAAATCTTATCAACCTTCTTTCATCCACGCAAAATTCCCCACGTTTTATTTAGCCAATTCTGACAACAAGACCAAGGGGGTTGGTCTGTTTTTTTCGGGCAGAGTTAAATTTTCTTTGGTTTCTGAATGGAAGGACCCGGGCGGCAGATTTATTCTTCTTAAAATTATTATTGAAGAACAAATTTACTCTCTTATCTCATACTATGCTCCCAACAAGGGGCAGGCACAGTTTTTCCAATCCATGCTTAACACCTTGTCTACACTGACGGAAGGAATAGTCATTTATGGGGGTGATTCTAATTTAGCCTTCGACTCTGGGGTAGACAAAACACGCCCTCCCGGAAGGGACAGGGTTCGTCCGACTAAGCAGAGCCTAAAGGTAGCCAGACAATTATATCACTATGGTCTGATCGATGCCTGGAGGGAACTTAATCCCAGGGTTCGGGATTATACTCATTATTCTAGTCCTCACCAAACCTTTGCAAGAATTGATCACTTCTTTATCCTCCAACAACATATCCCATTAGTGCGTCGGTCCTCCATTAGGGACTCTGCTTACTCGGACCATTCCATGGTCCTGCTTTCCATTCAGGGGGGTTCGACCCCCCCCATCCGAGTTTCATTGGCGTTTAAATGCCTCCATTCTCAGCAATCCTGTACATGTCACGGAAATAGCACAACATATACAAGATTACTTCCTCCGCAACGATGTGGAAGACATTTCCCCGTCAACGCTATGGGCAGCTCATAAGGCCACCATAAGGGGCGTCCTTATCCAAATTTCTACCAGATTACGCAAGGCTCGTAAGTTAGAAATACTCAAACTGGAAAGGGAATTTTCTTCCCTGAGTAAAAGTCATAAAGCTAACCCCACACAACTCTCTGCAGACAAACTGGACGTAGCCCGTAATGCATTAAACCTTGCTCTTACAGCGGTAGCAGAAAAAGAACTCAGATTGGAGGGAGGACGCCATTATCAACATACTAATAGTTTTGGTACCCGACTCGCTAGACGTCTTACCCCTAAAACCAAATTATTTTCACTCCCAAAAATCAGAATGGCTGATGGTTCACTATCCCAGAATCCCCCTAAAATTTTAGATGCATTTCAGGATTTTTATCTCTCCCTTTACGGTAATACAGATAGTTGCACACGTTCCGACGCCATTCATTCATTTTTACAATCGATTCAGATCCCCACACTGAAGGATCACCATAGGGACGATTTAGAGGCCCCTATTTCTGCAGAGGAAATAGAAGGGGTAATTAAGGACCTTAAGTCAAATTCGGCACCAGGACCCGACGGATTCTCTGTGCCTTATTATAAGCACTTCTCGCAAACTCTAGCCCCGTATCTTGCTCGGTTTTTTAATCACCTTAGATCTGGCTCTCCTCTGGATAAGGCCCTCAATTCAGCTTTTGTTACGGTTATCCCAAAACCTGGTAAAGACCCTAGTAGTGTGTCTAATTATAGACCCATATCTTTGATCAACAACGATCTTAAAATCTTAACTAAACTCTTGGCTAATCGTCTTTCTAAATTCATTAACCAATACGTGCATGCTGACCAAGTGGGTTTTATCCCGGGGAGACAAGGCCCGGATCAAATTAGGAGGGCAATAGACATAATCTCACTGTTGCAGTCCCAGTGGGACGGGGGTCCCCCTCAACAGGGATGCCTCCTCTCATTAGATCTAATGAAGGCGTTTGACTCGGTGTCCTGGTCATTCCTGTTCCCCACTCTTGAAAGGTGGGGATTTGGACAATCCTTCATGAACATCATTCATGCTCTTTATTCGACCCCAGAAGCTCGAATAAAGATGCAGGGTTATTTCTCGAGCCCCTTCTCTATACGTAGGGGCACAAGGCAGGGCTGCCCCTTGTCTCCATTTATTTTCGCCATGGTCATTGAAACACTTGCTATATCAATTAGAGCGAACCCTGACATTAAGGGTATTAGATGTGGACCGAAAATTCACAAGTGTGCTCTATTTGCTGATGATGTTTTGCTTTTCATCTCCTCACCGACTACCTCGCTCCCAGTAATTTGCAAACTCCTTAATGATTTTGGCGATATCTCTGGGTTAAGGGTCAATTATACCAAGTCTTTAGTGCTTAATATCAACCTTCCACCCACATTGGTCTCCCAACTTAAACATAACTTCCGTTTCGAATGGTCAGATTCAAACATTCCTTATCTAGGGATTCACCTTACCGCTTCAATTGACAAACTGTACTCAACTAATTTCCCCCCGACATTCCGCAAACTGGAGGAAGATCTGGCCTTCTGGGATACCCTAAGTTATCCTGGTTGGGCAGGATAAACTCGGTCAAAATGACACTCCTCCCACGAATACTGTATCTCTTCAGGTCATTACCCATCCCTGTCCCGAAGGACCGCATACGTAGTTTCCAGTCCAGGATCCTAAAATTTATTTGGGGTTCCAAGGGTCACGGAATCTCTAAAGACACGCTTTTTCGTCATAGAAATCAAGGGGGTCTGGGGGTCCCGAACATCCTTTCGTATTATCAGGCAGCGCAAATTTCCCAATTGTCTACTCTCTACTTTAAAACATCCCAGCCAGATTGGGTTCATATGGAGAGGCAGGCGGTCCCTAACTACACCCTGGATTATCTCCTATGGTGCGTTCCGAAGTCCAGACCAGCAGTTATGGTGCCTACTCTCTCTCATTCCATCGCCCTTTGGGACTCGTTGAAAAATAATCAATTTCTTATTTCACATTGGAAACCGCTCTCCCACATGTTCAGGAATCCCCTCTTCCTTCCTGGGCAGGATATTAAGGCCTTCCGTTGGTGGCTAGATAAAAGATTGTATAGGATTGGCCACTTTCTATCGCCCTCTGGTCCTTTCTCTTTGAAACACTATATTAAAAAGCATCACCTGCCAGATACTGAAATATTCCGCTTTAATCAAATTAACCATTTTCTACAGTCTTTAAGGCATCCTACTGACCCCCCTCTTTTCATCACTGAATACGAACTTTGGTGTGGTCAAGCCATGGAGCAGAAGGGAGGGATATCTGTGATCTATCGCGCTCTTACAAGGGTGGAAAGTAAAACACTGTTTATGCGAGAATGGGAAACAGATCTACAACAACAATGGTCCTTAGAGGAGTGGCATAAGGGGTCTCTCAAGGCCTTCAAAGGCTTTCTAAATGCAACTCTCATAGAAGCTAACTTAAAGATTCTTATGAGATGGTACATGGTACCTCTGAGATTAGCAAAAATTTATCCGAATGCCTCTCCCCTTTGTTTCCGTGATTGTGGCCATATAGGGTCTATGTTACACATATCGTGGGATTGTCCGAAAATTAGGTCTTTATGGAATAAGGTTTTCCACATTATTCGGAAGATCACTACCTCCCCCATTCATAAAACACCTCAAATAGCTTTACTCAACTTTCCCTTACAAGGAATCCTGAAATTGACGCAACAACTCATTAGATTTATCCTGGTGGGAACTAAACTCACTATAGCCAGGGCCTGGAAAACACCGACGGTCTCCCTAAGAATGGTTAAAAGGAAAATTTCTTGGATCATGGTTCAGAAAAAAACTGTAAGCATTTTCCTTGATAAGCTAGACAAACATACAGCGATATGGGATCCGTGGATCAATTATACCTCTAAATGTTTACCTTGTTCAGGGACTCCAGTTTGTTGAGGGGCAAGAGAGGCCCGCTTCCATCTTAGCTATCTTTTCTCTATTTCCTTTTCTTTTTCTCATCTTTCTCTGATTTAGTGCTTCTTATCTAGTTTATTTTGGGTACACCGGGAGGCTTAAACCCCCATTAAGATCATAAACCTCTATACTCAGTTCTGTTTGCTGAAGTGTTTTTTTTTTCTTTTTTTTTTCTCTTTTCTTTTTTAAGAAGATGTATCATAAGAAGATGTAGCATAGGTCCCAGTTAGTGGGCTAGGTTGGGTCTTAGGGGCTCTGGCACAGCAAGATCCCTTTTGGGGTGCTAGGCCCAAGAGGCTCAACCTCACAGTCAATAGACGGGTTCCTCGGAACCATAGGTCGTACATCTATGGAGAGGCTTTTTCGTTGGTTATTCTTAACTAAAAATCTACTTGTTATCCACCAGATAGCTTAAACTGTTTGTTCAAGCTCAATATTTCTCTGGGTTCATGTTCTGACTAAGCGGTACTCTAATATACTATGTAATACTATTGTGTAAGGTGCACAGTGTTTTTTTTGTATTGTCTTTATGTTTATTCTTTCAATAAAAATCTATTGAAATAAAAATCACTTGATAGTATTTTTTAAAGTCTGGCACTGCTAATCTCCCCTCCCACTGCTAATCCCCCCTCCCACTCTTTTTATTTAACCAGTGTGTCATACGCAACCCGTGGGCATTTACATGCCCAAATGTATCTGAAGTAACCATGGGAAGTGCTATTGGGATAATTTGAAACACATAAATTAACATTGAAAGTATAAACATTTTTACTGCGTTTATCCTGCCAGTCTATGAGAGGATTTTATATCTCATCATATTTAGTTGGTCCTTGATCTTATTGAGCAAATGTATGTAATTAACTTTAAACAGATCACCCAGAGCTGATGTAAATTTTATACCCAAATACCCCAACTACTCCTTACACCACACAAACGGGAACTTAGGTTGAATTGCCCTCTGCTCTTCCCTTGGTAAAGTTATGTTCAGAATCTCAGATTTGGCCATATTTATTTTATTTATTTTATACTTCAGCACTATAGGAATTGTTGTTCTGGGGTTGGAAATATAACAGAGCAGGTCATCTGCAACCGTGGCTACTCTATACTCCCTTTCTCCCACCAAAATTCCTTTAATGTCTCGGTTTTTGCGAATTGCAGCTAATAGGGGTTCCAATGCTATTATAAACAAAATTGGGGAGAGGGGGCAACCCTGTCTTGTCCCATTTAAAGAATTCAAGGGTAGAAGACGGGGTTCCATTTATTCTGATTCTGGCCGTTGGGTGGTAGTAGAGGGATGAGATCCATCTCATCATCCTCTCCCCAACCCTAGATGTTTCGAAGTTTTGAGCATGAACCCCCATTTGACTCTGTCAAAAGCCTTTTTGGAATCAATTGACATGAGAACTGCCAGGGTACCCCTCCTAATTACTTTCTGGATCAGAAACATAGATTTCAGGGAATTATTTCTCCCTTCCCTCCCAGGCACAAACCCCACTTGATCATTATGTATCCACTTCGCTAGCCATGTTTTCAATCGTTCTGCTATTATTTTGGCAAAAATCTTTATGTCTGTATTTAGCAGCGATATCGGCCTATAGCTACCTGGAGATGCTGGGTCCTTCCCCTCTTTCAAAATAAGCATAATATGTGCCAATAATGACTCCTCACTCCTCCGTTTCTCTCTCTCTCCCAATGCATTCAGATAGTCACACAGTTTAGGAACAAAAAACTTGGAAAACATTTTATAGTATAAACTGGAGTATCCATCAGGGCCTAGACTCTTTCCCAGGGCTATATTCTTTATCGCTCTATCCACCTCCTCCTGCAAGATAGGGGCTTCAAGAGGTTCCATCTCCATCTATTCTCCTTCTCTACCCTGGGAAGGTCTAGGTCCTGCAGATACTCCATTGCTGCTTCCCTCAACCTTTCCCTATCCTCCCCTCTCTGATTTAAATTATATAGAGCACTGTAATAGGAATGGAGTATTCTTGCAATGTTAGGAGAGGAAAATTCTATCTATCATCTCTGATCTTGGGTATAAAAGTCCTGTTCTTTTTTCCTTTACCTTTCTCGCCATCCATTTTCCTGATTCATTGCCCCACTGATATCTTTCCTTATTTATTGAATGGAAGGCACATTTCCTCTCCTGTTCTAGCAGCTCTACTATTTCTCTTCTTTTTACTATTAATACTTGTCTTTCTGAGATCCCTTTACGTCTAGATCTTTGCTCAAGCTCCTGAATCTCTCTATAAAAGGACCTTCTTTTTTCCCCTTTATTTTTCCCTGCTCCCATCCCAATCAAGATCCCCCTTATGAAAGCTTAGTGTGTTTCCCAGAGAGTTGCCTTAGATAGTTCTGCCGTATCATTGATCTAAGAAAAGGCCTCCAGTTCCTGCTCTATCCTTTTAACTGATTCCGGGTCCTGAATAAGGGAGTCATTCAACTTCCAATTTTTCTCTGTCGGAGCGTCCCCTAGTATCTCCAGTTGGATTTTCACTGGTGCATGGTCGGACTAGGTGGTTTCATTAATTTCTGCTCCCTTAAGGTATGGTACTAATTGATGTTCTATTGAAATATAATCAACCCTCGAGAATGACCGATTGGCAGGAGAGTAATGGGTATAATCTCGCTCCCTTGGGTGACTGATCCTCCATGCATCCAACAACTAAAAATCCAACAGTGTTTTTTTTAATGCCTTCTGCCGTTGAGCTGTAGATCTAGTAACACCCCCTGAAGTATCAACTCTTGGGTCTATGCTCCAATTTAAGTCCCCATGCAATAATTAATTTACCTTCCTTAAAAACTTTTTTCAATACTTTCCTTAAGTATTTGTCAGGGTCCTTTATTCGGAGAATAGATGTTCACTATTGTACACATTATGTTAAACAGTTTCCCTTTTATAAAGAGGTACCTTCCCTCCGAATTGGCCAGATGCTCCTCCGCCACAAACATCATTGTCCTGTCAAATCCAATGGCTACACCCCTTGAGTGAGGTGATGTCGTGTCTCCATATAACCCCTTGGGGAAATTGTGTGACGCCAGTCTACCCCTTGAAGCATGCATAATATATGTCTCCTGGAGAAACACCACATTTGCACCCAGGAACTGCCTCTAATTTTTTACTTTATGCCTCTATGTACAGAGCGTCTGGTCGAGCGGAGGGAGCACCCAACAGGGAGAGATAGGCAAAAGGAGAGAAAAAAACCCGACCCAAACAGCCCCCCACCACCCCCAAGCCCCCCTTCTTTCTGGAACAAAACACCTGGAAAGGCTGGACAGATCCCTTTTTTTGTTCAATTTATGGGCCTGGCTAGCATCATCCTGATGTTGCCTCCTCACCATATCTCCCAAAGGGCTCCCGCCTCATACCCCTCCTGGCCCCCCAGTCCCCTCAACGCCCCTCCACCTCCCCTCTCCCCCCACCACTCCTCTTCTTAATTTAACTTTCCAACTTCCCTTTATCTTAACCTTTTCCTTTTGCCGATTAAATACCACAGCTATTTAGCATCTCTTCCCCCCTCACACCCCCTCCACCCCCTTTATTCCATCTTAGATTCCTTTGAGGGAATAATACTCCTTCCTCCTCTCCCCATCCTGGTATGGGAGGAGGCGGAATGCCCAATTTACTATAGAAGTCCCCCAGATCTTCAGGAAATCTCAAAACTGTAGTTCTGCCATCTTTTTTTCCTATAAGGCAGGCTGGGAACCCCCATTGATAAGATATCTCCGATGTCCTCATCAGCTCAGTTTGGGCTTTTAGAAGTCTCCTTCTCGTTAAGGTCTCTGCAGACAGATCTGAGAAGACATGTAGTTCTGCTCCTTCAAATGACATTCCCAGTAGCTTCTGCATTTTATCCATAATTTTAGCCGTCTCTACCGCATAATGGAACCTCACTATTACATCTCTCGGGCTCTCTGTCCTTTGGGTGAAATATCGTGTGATCCTATGGACTCTATCTACATTTAGGGCCTCTGTTCCTTCTCTCTCCAGTAGTTTCTCTGGGAGACCTTTGATCCGCAAATTTTTGCGTCGACTCCGATTCTCTTGATCCTCCAATTCATAGAGGAGAGCACTATTCACTCTATGGAGGGAATTAATTTGGTCCGTTATGTCTTCAAATCTTTGGTGATAGTCATCCAATCTGCCCTCAATCCCCTCCACCCTCCCTCAGACTTGTCCAATGTCCGCCCTTACTGCAGCAATGTCTACTTTCAATGATACTTCAATTTTTGCCAACATCTCTGCTAGCATCTCTTTAACTTGTGATGCTCCCTCCTGGGTTGGTGATTACATGCATCTTTCCCTAGATGGTTCATCCTCCCCCCTTCTTTTCCTCTGTGCCCCATCCTGGGCCTTAGAGCTTCCCTGAAGGCTATTCCCATCATTTATTGTCTCCGTAATCTTTGCATTGCTCGCTATCCCTGCTTTATTCTCTTCCACCGCCTTCTGTCTATTCGTCCCTGAGTGCATTGGGGCCCCTAATCTAGGGCTACCATGTTCTTCTTCTATTATGCTGGTGTCCGCAGACATATAACGTTGGATGCCTCCAGGGTTTGTGACAGGTGGGGAACTTTTAATTGCTTTATTTGTTTCCTCCCTCATTTCCGTTAGTTAACTTGCTTACTGGGAATATCACTTTTATTCAGCCCTAGATAACATCCAGTAACACTCGGGTATTGGGGTATAAAGCAGTCATAAATAAATCACAGTTTGTAAAATATAAAGTAAAGCTTTCTCTGGATCACCGCACATCGCTCAATATCTGTCCCCCAACCACCGAGTCTCTTTGTTATGCCACAGAATGGAACATACAGTCAGTTTAGTTCCCCAAACAGGTATATTATGCAGGGTAAGAAAAAGAAGAAAATAAATAGCATAGTCCCAGAATATACTCCAGACCTCCTGCTATTCCAGTATTTCACCAGAGGGGGGATCTTGATTCCACAACAGTCTTTTCATCAGCATTAGTACCCTGTTTCCCCTAAAATAAGACCTAGCGTGATTGTCTGTGTTGGCTGCAATATAAGCCCTACCGCCCAAATAAGCCCTACCCTGTTTACCCAAAAATAAACCCTACCCTGAAAATAAGACCTACAAGGTGTTTAACTACGGCTTATTTGGGGGGTAGGGCTTATATTGCAGCCATCACTGACAATCACGCTAGGTCTTGTTTTAGGGGAAACAGGGTATTAAGTAGACACCTTTAATTAATTGCAAGCAGAGTTGTCTATCGCTTTCCGGGTGGTCTCCAGCTCCTTCTTTACTAGACTAAACTCGAAGACAGTTTCATCTCCCATAGAAACAACCACTCTCACCACGTTTTAGCAGCGATATCCTGCAGCGGACTCTCCCTTCGAGCCACAGCATCCACGTCACGGACCAGCCAGGTAAGGGAGCTCTACAAAGCGTCTCCTCCACTTTTCCTTAGCTGTCTGAGCTGTCTGGGCCACCGGGCTTCATCTGCTAGGGGGTCAGGGGGTGTCCCAGATCATAAAGCGGTGAGGGGAGGGATCAGATGAGTCCTCCACATTAAATCGGTGCTAAGGGCTATGCACTGAACAGAGCGGATGCTGTCACTCAGCGCCAGGAGCTCGGCATCTTATTGTGTCAGCAGTGGGCAAAGCAGGGATCCGGGTGGGGCCAAGGCATCTGGGGTGCGCCTGGAGCATGCCTATGTGTCGGTGCTCCACCCTACTCATCATCAGTCCCTTGTTGCATTCTATATAAAGTCTGAATGCTAATGATGATCCCACCAACCTTTTTTTAAGGCCTTCTCCTTTGCTTTTATATGCATTTTTACATTGGAGTTAAGCCATCCATGACTTTTGTTCACTCTTTTAAATGTATTAACCCATGGAATGCATTGGCTAATGCCCTTATTTAATATGCTCTTAAAGCAAACCCATATCTCCTCCGTTTTCTTTGTTCCTAAGATTTTATCCCAATTTATGCCTTCTAGCAAGGTTTGTAGTTTAGGGAAGTTAGCTCTTTTGAAATTCAGTGTCTTTGTATTCCCCTTATGTTTCCTATTTGTGTGATTTATACTGAAGCCACTTGAGCTGTGATCACTGTTCCCTAAATTGCGCCGTATTTCCACATCCGTGATCAGGTCTTTATTGTTGGTAATCAGAAGATCCAGTAACGCTTTATTCCTAGTTGGTGCATCTACCATCTGACTCATAAAATTGTCCTGCAAGACATTTAGGAACTGATAGAACTGTCTTAGATGAATGCGTGGTTCCCTCAGCCCAGTCTATGTCTGGATAATTAAAATCCCCCATTATGATAACACTTCCCATCCTTGCCGCTAATCCAATTTGTGATGGGAGATCTGTCTCCCCTTCCTTCCTCAGGTTAGGGGGTCTATAGCATACTCCCAGTATTATTTTTCCCTTAGCTTCATCCCTTTTGAAGCTCTACCCATAAGGATTCCACCTCCTCGATAGCTCCCTTAGTTATGTCATCTCTCACATCCACTTGTACATTATTCTTGATATATAGGCATACCCCTCCCCCTTTTTTACCCTCTCTATCCTTGTTATAAAGAGTATACCCTTGAATGGTTGCCAGACAATCATGAGAGCTGTTGAACCAGGTCTCTGAAATTCCCACAAAATCCAAATCCTCCTCGTACAACAAAAGTATCTCTAGTTCACCAATTTTTTTTCCGCCAGGCTCCTGGCATTGGTGAACATACCACGTAGTTTAGACTGGTCACATTTAATCCTCTTATTGGGTGTTCTAAAATTGCAACTAGAACTTACTACTATACTTACCTTGAGTTTATGTGTTTTGGTCAACCTCTCACTAATGCCCCCAATACTACCCTCTGGAATATGTTCCGCGCTGACTATCTCTACCTCTGGACCCTCCCCCCGTTGCCTAGTTTAAAAACCCCTGTAACTTTTTTCCATCTTCATTCCCAGCTGATCTGAACCCTCCTCATTTAGGTGCAGTAAATCCCTTCTATAGTACTGGTTATAGACTGAGAAGTCGGCCCAGTCCTCCAGGAACCCAAACCCCTCCTTACTACACCAGTTCTTTAGCATGAAGTACTGTCCCAAGATTGGGTCGTCTTACTGGTGAGTAATTTAACTGGCAGAGTGGCAGATGCATATCGAGCCCACGAGGATGAGGACACTAAGAATTATGACTGGGTAAAAGAAGCTCTGCTAGCCTGATTTGCCATTACACCCAAAGCCAGCCAGATTACGTTTTGAGAGTCTGTGAAAAAAAACAACATAACATAAGGGGAGTGGGCACATCGTCTGCAGTGAAACCTTAAGGGCTGGTTCCAGGGAAGCCACGCTCATACCATAGAGGCTATCACCCAGCTAGTACTCTTAGAACAGTTCTTTGACCTCACCCCTCTGGTAGTACGGGATTGGGTGTGAGATAAGAAAGTTCAGCAAGTGGTTACTTTGGCCGATGAATATCTGAACTCTTGGAGGTCAGGCGAAAGCAGGCACTATCCACTATCTTGGCCCAGTTTACCAACCTCTAACCCAACTCCAGTACCTCAGTGGTCTGCCTCTAGATCCCAAGCCCAACCCAACCTTCCTACCAGACCTCAATGCTATACCTGTAACCAAACTGCTCATCTGCAGCGATATTGTCCTACCCCATCCATGAAGTACCGAGAGACTACTCATCCATCCAGACCAGAGCCTCATTGCTTTTAGAAAAAGCCCAACCATCAAGATGTTCAGGAAGAGTGCAGAAAACTTTTTGAGGCTGATCCCTTCCAAGCTGCTGCCAGAGATAGCACCATCCTCAGGTAGTATGGGTTAATGGGCAGCCAGCCCAGGCATTCCGCGATTCTGGGCCTACGATTACCCTCATTCAGCCTCACATTATTCCCCAGTCAACCCTGACTGACCAGACTGTTGCAGTCAGGGTAGCAGAGGGCAAGGTGCTACGTTTATCCACATTCCAAGTCCTTTCGAATTGGGGCTCAGGGTTGTGACAAGTGTGAGTGGGGTTACTACGTGAGTTACCCGCGGAAGTACTTTTGGGGAATGATTTGGGGCATTTAACATCTTCATATGCTGCAGAGGCCACCATGGCTGTGACTACCCAACGACAGAGCCAACTTTAAGGCAACTCTACTCCCATCCCAACTTGAAAACCTTCTGTCCTGGGATTATCCCTCTGACGTTAGGCAAGAGATTGAGAGTGACCCTACTTTAGCTGGTTATCGGGACAGGGTGGGTAAGGATCCAGGGAGGTTGGGGGAAGACAGAATAGAGTGGGGGGGGGGGGTTTCTTTAACTTTAGACTGAGGAGGTGGGCACTGGGATGCGACAGGGTCCTCACAAACAACTAGTCTTACCCCAATAGACGGGAGCTATTGCAGCTCGCTCACGACATCTCCTTGGCTGGACATTTAGGAATAGCTAAGACCCAGAGTCGGTTGTCTCATGATTTCTTCTGGCCCAGATTACAGAGGTGTGAGAATACTGCCGGACCTGTGAGACTTGTCAGAAAGTAGGGAAGACAGGGGATCACCCAAAGGCCTCTCTGCAACCGCTGTCAATCATTAGAGAACCCTTTAGCCAGATAGCGGTAGATATTATAGGCCCACTGGCCCGCCCCAGTGGCACCCGGAAGAAGTATATTATTATGGTGGTGGATTACGCCACCCGATACCCGGAGGCCATTCCCTTATCCAATATCCAGGCTGATATGGTAGCTGATGCCTTAATGCGGGTATTCACTAGGTTAGGGTTTCCCCAGGAGATAGTGTCCAATCAGGGTACCCAGTTCACAGCGGAGCTGATGCAGCAGCTCTGGCGTTTTTATGGGATTAAACCCCTCCAGAGCTTCCCCTACCACCCTCAGACTAATCGGCTGTGTGAAAAATTTAATGGGACCCTGAAGCAGCTGCTTCGGACCTTTATGGAGAATAGGAAGGATTGGGAGAAGTATCTTCCCCATCTACTGTTCATCTATAGAGAGGTATCCCAAGAGACCACGGGGTTTTCCCCATTTGAGCTGTTATATGAGCGAAGGGTTAGGGAACACTTAAACTTAGTGAGGGCCCAGTGGGAGGGGGTAGAAGATCCAGAAGGCCTCCCCCTCCTTAGTTATGTCTTGAAACTCGGGGAGCGACTGTGGGAACTTACGATCTAATCTATGAAAATATACTATCGTCCCAGAGGCAACAGAAGGTTTGGTATGATCGGTCTGCATGGAATCGCACCTTTTGTATCGGACAGAAAATCCTGATACTAAAATCCCTGAAACAAAATAAATTACAGGCCTCCTGACAGGGCCCCTGTCAGGTGGTAAAACAGCTGTGCGATACCACCTAGCTGTGTAGGACACAAAAATTAAGAAGATGCTCCATATTATTATGATGGAGGCCTATCACAAGAGGGCTGAAGCAGTAGCTGCTATACACGCACCTGCCACTGGGACTTTGAATATCTACTAATGCTGGAACTTCCCAAAATCAGTAACTGTTCTGGGGGGTGGATGATATTCGGCTAGAAGATCCAAAGAACGAAAACAGTCCAAGGAAATACTCCAGGACTGGCAGGAGATGTTCTCGGCACTCCCTGGGTACACTCACACACCTGTGCACAAGGTAGGGACCCCTGGGCAGAAGCCCCTGAGACAACCAGTCTATAGGATTCCCGGAGCTGTGCGAGAAGGGATGAGAGCAGAGATTAGGTAGATACTCATCAGCAAGCCCCTGGGCTTCCCCTGTAGTATAAGTCCCAAAATGGGATGGCACAACCCAATTTTGTGTGGACTATAGGCAACTGAATGACTGTATTTTGACAGACGCCTACCCTATGCCCCGGGTGAACAAATTGCTGGACAAAATAGCTCAGGGTCATTATCTGATGACTATTGACTTGTGTAAGAGCTACTGGCAGATTCCCTTGGAAGTAGAAGCAATTCCAAAGTTTCATCACCCCGTTTGGCCTTTACCAGTTTTGGGTAAGGTCATTCAAGACCTTCCAGCAGATGATAGATCAACTCCTTGATGGTCTGCAAGATTTTGCATGCGCATATCTTGATGGCATCGCAATCTATAGCCAGACATGGGAGGAACGTCTTAGACACCTTGAAATATTGCTAGATAGGATTCGAGCTGCAGACCTGACCTTGAAGCCAGAAAAATTTAATAACCGGATGCAGTGGTGGCCCGTCCATAGGGGGCACAAAATGTGAAAAAAATGTTTTTTAAAACTGGCCCTTTAAAAAAAATACAAAAAAAGGTCCTTAAGTGCACTGTGTTCGTATGCCGGACACAGGGCGACACCGGACACAGTGCACCTATGCAATCAGGAGATTGCAGACGTGGCGCATCATTTGTGGGCATTTAGGAAGTATGAGAGGAGCGGACCTCTCCATCGCCATTGTGGAAGGAGACACCGCTGGAGAGGACAACACACAGCAAGGTAAGTAACAGGGGGAGGGTATTTGATGTGACACAGGCAGGCTGCTTTATTTGGTGGTAACACAGGCAGGCTCCTTTATTTGGTGGTGACACAGGCTGCTTTATTTGGTGGTGACACAGGCTGCTGCATTTGGTGGGACACAGGCTGCTTTATTTGGTGGTGACACAGGCTGCTGCATTTGGTGGGACACAGGCTGCTGCATTTGGTGGGACACGAGCAGGCTGTATTTGGTGGGACACGGGCAGCCTGTATTTGGTGGGACACAGGCAGCCTGTATTTGGTGGGACACAGGCAGCCTGTATTTGGTGGGACACAGGCTGCTGCATTTGGTGGGACACAGGCTGCTGCATTTGGTGGGACACAGCCTGCTTCATTTGGTGGGACACAGGCTACTGCATTTGGTGGGACACAGGCTGCTGCATTTGGTGGGACACAGGCAGGCTGTATTTGGTGGGACACAGGCAGGCTGTATTTGGTGGGACACAAACTGGCTGCATTTGGTGGGACACAGACTGTTGTATTTGGTGGGACACAGGTTACTGCATTTGGTGGGACCCAGGCTGCTGCATTTGGTGGGGTACAGGCTCCGGCATTTGGTGGCACACAGGCTGTTGCATTTGGTGGGACACAGGCTGCTGCATTTGATGGGACACAGGCTGCTGCATTTGGTGGGACACAGGCAGGCTGTATTCGGTGGGACACAGGCAGGCTGTATTCGGTGGGACACAGGCTGCTACATTTGGTGGGAAACAGGCTGCGGCATTTGGTGGGACACAAGCAGGCTGTATTTGGTGGGACACAGGCTGCTGCATTTGGTGGGACACAAGCAGGCTGTATTTGGTGGGACACAGGCTGCTGCATTTGGTGGGACACAGGCTGCTGCATTTGGTGGGACATAGGCAGGCTGTATTTGGTAGGATGCAGGCTGTATTTAGTGGGACACAGGCTGTATTTGGTGGGACGCAGGCTGCATTTTGTGTGACACAGGCTGCATGTAAGGAGGGACTCTGCTGGGGGCACCTGATGTAAGGATGGACTCCGCTGGGCACATCTGATGGCATCTGGTGGCAGGCGACGTGGCTAGTGACATGCTCAGGGCTCCCACTGATTCTGCATTATGGTGAGTTGAATGATTTAATAGAAATAATGCACTTCAATCATCCTGACACCATAACAACCATGGTGTCAGGATGTTTGAAGTGCTAACACCAGGTGTTTGGAATATCCTTATCTGCTGATTTTTTAACTTTCAAGAATACACATATTTCTATTGTTGTGTAGGATCTGGGCCTGCTGTCCCTCCATCCCTCTCTCCCTCTCTCCCTCTCTCTCCATCCCTCATTCATCTCAGATTCTAACCACGCCACTTTAGAGCCACACCCACTATTTCAATGAAACCCGCCCATTGTCACCAAGTGGGAGGGGTCAACAAGTAAGGGTGGGGTCTGGTGCCCTCAATCCTAAAAATTCACCAGCCACTACTGTCGGGATGTCTGAGGTACAATATCTGGGACATAGAGTGGGATGTGGAAAGCAGAGGCTGGAACCTGCAAAAATCAAGGCTGTCCTAAACTGGCCAGTTCCCAGAACCAAGACCCAGGTACTTGCATTTTTAGGGACAGCAGGGTACTACAGGAAGTTTGTACCCCACTATAGTAAGAGGTCCTGTGGTCCCCAGAGTATGAGACAGCATTACATCAACTAAAAACCGCCCTAACGCAAGCTCCCATACTGGCAGCACCCAATCTTAACAAATGCTTTGTCGCCCATACACACGCCTCCATGTTCGATTGGGAGCCATACTAAGTCAAGATGGTGATGATGGGGAAGAGCACCTCTGGTGTATCTCAGCCACAAGTTGTTACCCCGTAAAGTTGGAAATGCTGCCATGGAAAAAGAGTGTTTGACCTTAGTCTGGGCTTTAAAGAAATTACAGTTCTATGTGTATGGACACTCTTTTACCATCATGACAGACCACAGTCCCTTGATGTGGCTAAACTGGGTGGTGGGAGAGAACGGCCGATTAATAAGGTGGAGCCTGGCTTTGCAATTGTACAATTTAACCATACAATATCAACCAGGGCCTCCAAAATGGGAATGCGGATGGGTTATCCCGGTAAACTGACCTGGAACCTTAATGCCACATACACACGACTGGACTTTCTGGCAGACTTGGCCCGGCTGCCCGGAATCCATCGGACAATTCGATCGTGTGTGGGCTCCAGCAGACTTTATTTTCCGGAAAGTCTTGGACTTAGAAATAAAACATGTTTCAAATCTATCCGATGGACTAAAAAGCGGGAAAACCGTTTGTCTGTGTGCTAGTGCGATGGACCAAATACGATGCAAGGGCAGCTATTTGCTACTGGCTATTAAACTTCCTTGTTTAGTCCCATTTACGCCATCACATTCAAAACTAACTGACTTTCGAACAGACTTAGTCTGGTCGTGTGTGGCCAAGTCCGTTTCGTTCAGAAAGTCCGTCGGACCTCCGCCGATTGTGTTTATATCAGATCAGTTCATACTCCATTATACTATAATGTATTTAATTTCATTAATTTCAGATTATTTGATCTGATTCACATCTGTGATCTGTGCGGACCTTTGCTGGGGGATCTGTGTGGAACAACTTGCGGTTATGCCTAAGCAGCTTCTTCCTACCATTCCTTGGGACTTTTTCTACCTCCTAGATATGGGGGCAACCTATACTTACCTGGTATGTTACCTTTGCTATTTACCATGTGTGCTTCTACACAACTTGTTATTGTTTTGAGCAAAAAAGAAAAGATATACATTGTTTATATAATTTGTATGAGTCATTTACTAAATTATATTTATGTATACATTTTTTCAATAGACATCAATAAAAAATCCCTGAAGAAGGGCATCAAGCCGGAAACGTTGGGTTCATCCAAAAAGCCTATCTGTGTCTGCACGAACCATGCAAATTCAATCAAGTGTATCAATATTGATGTACTTTTTGTCTTTGATGACTAAAGTCTTTTACTCATTATATGCGGTTTATAATAAATATACTATTTTTGATATAAAACATTGTTCCTGGTCACTTATTAAGTCCCACCTACCTATAGGGGTTGAATGTTTTCATCCTGGGATGTGGTGACCTAGAACCTATGACTCCATGGATCTTGGAATTCTTTTCTCTTTATTTCAGCAGGAAAAGGGAAGCTAGTCAGAATTAATGGGAAGGTGGGTGGAGCCAAATACAGGGAAATCTAGAAGAAAACCAGTCTGCAAACAAAAAAGATTGTGGGTGATTCTGCACAGGGGAAAGTAAAAGCACATATACCTTGGAATGAACTGCTGCCTCTACAAATATACTATCACCCGAGTGAAGTACATTGATTTAAAAAGGGTGTAGGTGTGGCATTGTTCCAATTAGAAAACACTTATGTATGTGATTTTTAAACCTTATAAGGTGGTACTTTGTGTTGCACCCTCTGCAGAGTACAGCACTACATGAATAAAACTTTAAGGGAAAACATTTTTAAGGTGAAAAAAATTCCCTATAAACAAGTATGTAAATATATTTAATGGATTATTTATTTATTTTACTGTTTTTGGTGTGTTACACCCTCTGCAAGGTGTGACATGGAAAGGAAATGACGTTTAAAAGTGGAAATAATTTAAACCAGTAAAAATATAGCAAGCCAAGGTAATGAAAGATAATAAATGTGGCACCTATAACAGAAGGGTGCTACCGTGTTACATTCTCATTTAAGTGACATCGGTGTTGGTGATTCTTATCCATGCTCCTATTGTAAATGCACTCACCAAATAGCCTCACCCATGCAGGGGTACTGCGCAGTCACAGTATGTGCCACTGTGTAGCAATCTTTGGAATACTTGATCTGTGCTTTAGTGGCATTGTGTTATTGATGTTTCACTCATTCACCATGTATAGAAGAAAAGGGGTACCCATAGTGTAATTCTGTATTTAAAATATTTCTTTAATTAAAAATTAGGAGATATACTCACATTTAATACACATGTTTCAAGCATAAAATGGAAAACAAATGGGTGCCCTCAAAATCCCATTCACAGCCCTGACCGAAAGTGACGGAAGACGTTTGAAACTCCGCCCTACACGTTTCATCATTCAGACGTCATCTGGAGCATTCCATCGCTAGAGCGCTGCCGTCTTGGCTTATTATATTTTTACTGGTTTAAATTAATTCCACTCTTTTTTTTTTTTTTTTTTTTAGTTTTCAAAAAGACTTTATTGAGCCTTAATACAAGACAAACATCTGACAGTGACAAAGATATCCAAGAGTAAAGTTGGTACAAAACATATGTCAAAGACACTAGGCATTGAGACAGATAATAAAATAAAATAAAACAATTCCGGATATGAGTGTAGACTTCCGGGTAACTGGTGGTCCTTTGGAAGGAATGAGCAGACTTTGGAAACAGACCTAGGTTGGGGGAAGTTGTGACTTAAACGTTCAGGGCCCTGTTCCTGGGCCCTCCAAGATCAATCCACGGTTGGAACCCCGCACCCCATAGGGATCTTGCTGTGCGGAGGCCAACCCAGGAGTTCCCGAGAACCCCCCGGGGCTAATTCCACTCTTAAAGGTCATTTCCTTTTGATGTTAGACCTTGCAGAGGGTGTAACATACCAAAAAACAGTAAAATAAATGAATAAACCATTAAATATATTTATATACTTGTCTATAGGGACATTTTTTTCCCCCTAAAGTTTTTTCCCTTAAAGTTTTATTCATGTAGTGCTGCACTCTGCAGAGGGTGCAACACAAAAGTACCACTTTATAAGGTTTAAAAGACATATATAAGTGTTTTTTAATTGGAACAGAGTCTGAAAATGACTTGCGACTGGGGCAAAGGTTCACCTTCCAGCAGGAAAATTACCCTAAACATACATTCAGAGCTACAATAAAATGTTTTGATCAAAGCATATCCATTTGTTAGAATGGCCCAGTCAAAGTCCAGACCTAAATCCAATAGAGAATCTGTGGCACGCCTTTGAAATTGCTGTTCACAGATGCTCTCCATCTAACCTGACAGAGTTTGGGCTATATTGCAAAGACAAATCTACAAAAATGTCACTCTCTAGCTGTGCAAAGCTTGTAGAGACATATTCAAAGAGTGAGGGGAGTCATGGAGGCTGAATACCAATGCACGCCACAGTTTTCATATATTTATTTGTAAAAAAAATTGAAAACCATTTATCATTTTCCTTCCACTTCACAATTATGTGCCACTTTGTGTTGATCTATTACATAAAATTCCAATTAAATACATTTATGTTTTTGGCTGTAACATGACAAAATGTGTAAAATTGCAAGGGGTATGACAACTTTTACAAGGCACTGTATATGGATTGCAGATTGATCTAAGCTGACATTTCCACTTAATTTAGGAAAGAATCCTTGTATGGGATAGGCCAAGTGTCATTTCCGATAAGCGCATTTCATCTCACACATACAATAGCATCACTTTCTTGTGTAGTATAACTTTAATGGTTAAAAACTAAATGGTATACATACAATATCAAGTGTTAACACTGTATGAATAAAAACTATGCCACATCTTCAGGCACATTCATGCACAATCCAGAGGCCAGTGTGTACAAGACATAGTCAATCAGCCTGTGGCTAACGTATTTATGAGGTCATGCCCCCTTATTCAGAGACTTAGAAACCGTATTTGATGCCGGCAAGATCTCTTACCAGCACTGGCATCTTCTCCCCAGTGTTTTCCATTTCAATTGGCTAACAGTCAGCCTTAGTCTGCATCTGACATCACAGTGAGAAGCACCCTTCATATAAATATGATGTGTATCCTCGAACCCTGACTATATGGGAGATATATTCAAGAGGGGTACCCATTAATCCATCTGACCAAAGAGGCGGTCTAAGGAGAGCAGCTAAAGATCTATCGCGAAGTGGGGCAGAGTTTTATACCTACGTGCGCTCTGTGACCCTCTGTAGCGGGGGGTCATGAACTTCTGGTAAGAAGTAGATCTGTATATTGTGGTGGCGGATTGGGCACTATCCACGAGTGGAGGATTTTTTCCCCTACATTCAAGTTGATTTGAAAGACTCTTTTTTTCTCATAGCTACATTTTATATATGTTTATATGTTTTACACTGCTTATTAACAGCACATTGGGGTGTCTATTGCACTGTTACATTTTATGTTGTAACTCACGATCACTGATATTTTCTATATTACCCATATGGTAAGGGCAAGGTGAATGTTTATGTGATAATTTCACTTGATATTTTCACTAGGTCATGTTATACATGTGTATTAGTTTTTACGGCACATTTTTGGTTTAACGCAGCTTATTTATTTTCTTAAAAATGGATAGATGTGCCTGATGTGGGATGGTATGTTTTTATTTATCAGGTGTCAACCCTTGATTTTGTCAGTATTTATACCATTTTATTTTTAACTATTAAAGTTATACTACATTAGGGGGCACTCTGTTTTTCTTGTATTACATGTGTTGGAAGACATCCCTAGTCTAATGTGTAAGCTTCCTCGCCTCAAGGTAATGGAGGCAAGAGATGGTGACAATGGAGATCCAGAGGGTAGCTGTCAGTGCTGGAGAAATTGTTTTGTTATATAACCAGATTTCAAATGTTCTGTGTGAATTTGAACCTATATAAAGTAGGGAGGCACAACTTTGAAGGGCATTTTAATAATAATAACAAAGGCCCTTGTTATGTTAGCAGTATCATATATAGCAGTATAATATACTGTATACTGTATTACTGAAAAATGGCTTTGTTCTTTATATTGAAATATTCATTTTATTTAGATTCTAAGGGGACCAGGCAAAACAATATTTACTTTAGGATCCAACATTCCAGGATTCTGTATATCTTTGTAAAAAAAAAAAAAAAGAATCTGTAGCATCCCCCCCTAGGAATATGAATATTGTTTGTTAAACTTTTTGGAAAACACAGAACTTGTGCCCAGTCTCCCTCCTCAACATTCTATCCTTCACAAGTCTTAATTCAAAGATAATGAACTGCAGTAAGAAATCTATGCTGGGTAAAATAATGATTAGTAAATGTTAAAACTATTTGGTGTTTTTATGCACTGCCAGCTATTGCTTAGTGATGGCTTTTTATAGAAAAAAAAAGGAAAACATTGTGCAGGTTTTCAGTGTTCTGAACATTCACGCTCCAAAGTTCATTAAAAGATTACACATTTGAAGGAAATCCAATACATTAGCTGATTAAAGAAATAAAGTACTATTGTTGTGTTTTATATTTGTAAGAGTACATATAAAAGAAGTACTAAGAAGTACTAAAGAATTAAAGATAAAGATTTGCAATGTTATTGCATTTGGTAATTTATAGGAAACGAAAACATATAATCATATTTCCATTTATTAGTAACTTTGGTTACCTTTGAAAATGGTGAATCTGCCCATAGATAATAAATGATCAGCTCTTAGCTGCAACCTACTGGCACCTTTGGATGTGAACAGACACCCTGACCTCTAGAAGTCACTTTTCCCAGCTGATCACAATTGTCTCCTAAATATTTGTCTGATGCATTGGAGATCATTTACAAAAGGAATACAGAACAATCAATTATCAAAGGTCACCTAGCTAAGTGGATAAAGTAAAATTGTATTCACTTTAAATACCCAATTACTTGGACAAATCTTTGCTAGTGATGAGTGGAACTTACCTGAGTTCGGTTCAGGGTGGGCCCCCAGAACATTTCAGAATTTTCATGCTAAGATCTGAACCCAATTTCAGTCAAGGGGAGCTGAATCCTAAAACCAGTAATTGCCTTTTTCTGGGCTGTCAGGCAAGGGATTATCAACCAAATGGCATGGGGGTCAAGGCACTTGTACTATGTACTATGTACATGTACTAAAGCAAAAAATGAAGTTCCTCAGGCAGCAACAATTTTCACATATGGGATGGGCAATATATGGAGGCTCCCTTATTTTGAAAGCAGTATCCAGATTCTGGTAACCCCCCTCCCCACAGACCCCCACAACCACCATACCAGTGTTATTGGAAAAAAAACCTTGTCATCATTAATATGGTCACAAATTCCTTTGCCAGGGGAGCACCCCTGGGAAGATTTCTTCCCCTTGTTGATGGCGTGTGGCTTGGTATATTTTGGCAAGTGGGCATGCTTGCATGCTGCTCATCCCACCCTTTCCTGGTCTGTAAAGCTGCATGTTCTGATAAGGGCCTGGTATTATTTTTGGAGGGATCCCACACTTTATTTTTGTTGTTTTTTTTGTTTGGGGTTCCCTCTTAAAATCCATCCCAGATCTAAAGTAATACAGTTTCTAAATGTTTCACTTCCTATTGCAGGAAGTGGTTTGGCTTGACCAATCCCACTTGGTGGGGACTGAACCAGCAGCTCAATCAAGATCTTTGTTTTATTCATTAAGCTAAGTGAGTATTCACTTAGCCAAGACAACTTGTTTTACATCCGAAATAAATCAATCTCTCGTTTGTAAAAAGTTTATTTTGCAGTTTGGGCATACAAGACCTCTATCTCATTTTTATCGCCAGAAAAAAGTGTACATATAAAAAATATATAGACACAATGATATTTACAAATGAATCAGAGAGTTAAAAAAACGTTCTTGCTTTAAAGTGGTTGTAAACCCTTACAAACCACTTTGACCTACAGGTAAGCCTAGATTAGGTCCAAGAAATATCTCCTAAACCTATACGGTTTAGGAGATATTTACAAAAAGACAGCCACCGCTGTCTACGGCGCATGCGCCGTAGACAGCGGCGCGCAGGTGCACTGGGCAGGCCGCAGATCGCGGCAATATGTATATAGTGTCGGCTCACGTGCGCATGCACGGTTGTGACGTCATCGCTGCTTTGGCGAATCACAGCGCCGGAGCAGTGAGACCCGGAAGTCACTCCGGGATCCATGGCAGCGGCAGACATGAAGACGGAGGACCGCATCGGGGGCTTCGTTCTCAGGTAAGTTATTCATAATGAGCTAGTATGCTATGCCTTGCAGGTTGCTTTTTTTTCCAGATGGGTTTACAACCACTTTAAAAGCCAACTAATAAGATTCCTGTCTTAATGCTTAGAGTGCTGTGGGAGAATACAATTGAAAATGTAATTGGTGGCTGCCTGTAACTAGTGAATTCCTAATTGAATACATTACGAAGGATAATCCATCACCTACAGTAAACAAGCAATGAACATTTAAATGGACTGAAATATGGCAAGGACTAGGGAGGGCCCAAACTAACCTTATACGAGGAAAGGAAAAGGAAATTTGCATTAATGAAATGTCTATGAATTTCCAACAACTGACATTCACTCTGCCTTCTCTGGCTGTCTTGTAATGGATGGGGGAGAAGATGTGTCAGCTTGAGGAGCCTGAACACTCAGGTAATCAATGAAGGTAAAAAGGGGTGACATCATACACAATTAAAGAACACTACCATAGTTTAAATGTTACAAAGAATATAACAGAATATGTAAAAGGAAAATAAAGGAAAAAAAAATTCAAAATGAATGACATATTGCAAAACATAGTAGGACAAACTGCCAAAAATTCTTCAAATATATTAATAGTAAAAAGGTCAGGTCTGAGCATGTAGGCCCTTTACAAAATAATCTGGAGTCAGTGAGTGGATATAAAGAGAAAGTATTAAATACCTTCTTCAGCTCTGTGTGTACAAAGGAGCATGGTGGAGCTTGGATCCATAATGGGATGATTTAGACAGAATAAAGATGAATAAAGCACATGGAACAGATGGTATACACCCACGGATCCTAAAAGAATTGAGCTCTGTCATTTCAAAGCCATTGTTTAAAATTTTTAGGGGCTCTTTAATGACTGGAATAGTGCCACTGGTTTGTAGTAAGGCCAATGTGGTGCCTATATTTAACCAGTTCCAGACCGCCCCACGTACATATACTGCAGCAGGGCTGCCCGTACGTGACTCGCACCCATGAATCGGAAGTGTGTGTGCCCCAGCCGTCATTGCGGAAATCCAATTCAGTTCAGAACCGATCACTAAACAGGTCCAGGCCAATGAGTCATGGCCTGGATCTGCTGATTGGTGCTGGCCAATGGTCAAACGTTCTATGTTTGTGTAATGTAAACACTGGCAGAGGAAGTGATGCAATCTCCCGTCCTGCAACCTTTTCTGTTCCAGCGTGAGGGAGAGAAGCATCTTACTTTGAGTGCACTACACTAAAACCAAAACACTTAGGCACATATTTTCACCCCCTGATAACCCTCCCAGTTTTTATTGATCACTGTACTGGTGTCACTTGTGACACTAATCGGCATTAGGGCAGTTAGTTATAGGCCCTGATAGGTTTAGGTTCTCCTGATTTGGAAATATAATCCTTATTCTTCCATTTAAAAAATCCTAGAAAGGAAATCATCACTATGTTGGCACATTCAGGCCTATACAGTATATACAGATATATAAAAGCAGATATAAATCCAATGGGGTTACATGTGCAAATCTTTCCCACCTTTAATGATACAGACATTATTAAAAAAAAAAAACTGGTAAGAAAATTTTAAAACTTGCTTTAGAGTCTTTTGCTTTAGAGTCTTTTAGCGATAGACAAGGAGATGGACCAATTACAGATGCAACTAGTGTGCATTAAGACGCACTCTATGTTCTTTGAACAGAAAAAAAAAATGAAATTACACCTTGATAAATTTATTAAGGGCATCTTGGTCCAAAAGGACAAAAAGTTCTGGAGAGACCAAGTTGCCTTTAAGGAAGAACGGGCCTACAAATGGAGCCAACCTTCCAGAATAGAAGGAGACAGTTCTGTAAATTGAATAATAAACCAGGACTTTGACAATTCTGATGTATCTTCTAATTCATCTATTTCTTTGTCTTCACAGACTTCTAAGAAAAAGAAAAGCTCACAGAAAAAAAAGCAACATCCATATGGTGACGGCTCTTTGACACGCTCTCCAAAAAATTGCACGATAGATGCACTCCCTTCACTGTAAACTTCACTTTCTCAGCCTAAAGAATCTTCACCTTTTTAATCATAATCCAGGTAATATACTTGACGAACACAATTCAACTCCTTTAAATGAACCACTATGGCTAATGTAAACTCTGAGGCACCCTCTATCTCGAATGCACCAATATGATCTTTTTGACCTCTAAATTGTTACAATGTTCACTTAAATATACCTCATGATTCTTTGTCACCTGCTCTCCCCTTGATTTCTTCTGATCAGGATTTAAATATTCTAAATCTATCCAAACACGACCTTACCTCGGAGGAAATCCAGATATTACAAAGAGGTCTCAGTTTCTGTCCAACACATAATATAGACAAATTTGGGGCTGTCAAGGATCTCCAACTCTTTGGATCTAAGTAATTGCTTAAAACCATGTATGGTCTTAAACCTACTCCATCAGATGAGTCTTCTTACTTGAAGCAAGAAGCTCTCAATAACCTAGTTATACTCTTGGTTGCTAGTACAGTAACGCACATGCACACACCATACACATCCCTTACTAGAATAGTGTCTGAGTGGATCAATATCTTTGATCTGATCAGATCTATACTAGCATCCCCAGTAGTATAGTGTTCCCAAAAATGCAGCATTAGCAGGATCAGTCCAGACACCTGCCAGTACCTGTGTTTAGTCCCTCTGTCCAGCCAACCCAAGTACAATATCAATAAATCACTGTCACTTACAAAACACATGACACAAAACTGCAGAGTCAGGCCTGATCCCTGCTAGCACTAACAGTTAATTTTTTATAGCAGTAAAAAAAGTCCTCTGGCAACCAGGTGCTCTTTTACCTGTGAGTCACACTAGTTACCTATAAATTTATTGGCCAAAATGTCAAACGAAAGGTACACTAGTGAAGAGGCTTACAGGATGCTGAGCATGATAGATGAGAGCGGGGAGTTCTCAAACTGAACCTGAATCCTGAATCTGTAGTGAGCGCACCCACATGGCTCTGATGATGGAGAATGAGTCCCTGCTAAGGTCAGGCTTACCTGACCCCATTCTTCTGTTGCTGAGGTACAAAAACTGCATGATACTTCTATGCAGCAGATTATCAGTACTAGTGCCACTCAACCTTCTGGTGAACTGGCAAGCACTAGCAGCCAGGTACAACCTGGTCGTAGACAAACCAGCACTGCAGTTTCACTTGGTGATATGGTGTGCAGTTCAAGCTGATGCAGTGGTTAGCACAAGCAGTGCCCCCCAGCAACCAAGAGTTCAAACACAGGCCTGTAAAGCCCATAGTGCCCTTCCCACTGCGCTTGCAAGTTCTGATTGGCAGCCCACAAATTCTGCAGCGTTTGTACATCCCCCCTTAACTGGCCAACCCAAAATTCAGGTGGAAACAGCAGATTTAACACCCCTGGAATTTTTTGATCTGTTCGGATCTATTGTGAACCAAAGCAATTTATACATTGGTCAATTCATTGGCCAAAACCCAAATTCACCCCTTGTCAGACAGTTTGGCTGGAAACGTATAATGTTTCTTGAATTTATGACCTTTCTGGGCCAATCCCTCAAGATGGGCATTACTAAAAAGAGTGATTTGCAGTCATATTGGTCCACTGACCCAATTCATGCCTGTGTTCTCTGCTGTCATGGCCAGAGCTAGGTATAAGCAGATATTGCGGTTCACGCATTTCAATGACAATGAACTCTGTCATCCTCTGGGTGACCCTGAACATGGCTGGCTCCATAAAATTTGGCCTCTCGTAAACCACTTTAACGAAAAATTTGCTGACTTGTTTATGCCTGATCAAGATGTCTGCATTGAGGAGTCCCTGATTAAATTTTCTGGTTGTCTTGTTTTCAAACAATATCTCCCCAGCAAGCGTGCCAGATATGGGGTCAAAATGTATAAGCTCTGTGATGGGGCAACAGGCTATGTATATCGTTTTCTGGTTTACGAGGGAAAAGATAACTTGGAGCCCCTCAATTGCCCAGACTACATAGGGAGCAGCAGCAAGATTGTTTGGGACTTGGTACCAGGAAAGGGGTACCATTTATATGTGGACAATTTTTATTCAAGTGTGCCACATTTTAGACACCTCTATCAATCAGGAATTGGTGCATGTGGTATCGTGCGATCTAATCGTCGGGGCTATCCCCAACAGCTTGTAAATGCTTGTGAATGCCCTTAGTCTGGGGGAGAGAGCCTGCTTGAGGACCAATGAGTTACTTTCAGTGAGATGGAAGGACAAATGGAAGGTTTCATTCTGTCCACCATTCACCGAAATTCCTACAGCGACTGGTGTTGTTGAAACGACCCTCGGTGTCCATGACTACAACCGTAAAATGGGAGGGGTGGACTTCAAGCACCAGAAGATGGCGCCATACTTGGTTGCCCATAAGGCTAGACGCTGGTATGAAAAAGTGTCTGTATAGTTATTACAATCGTCTCTGTTCAACGCTTATGTGCTATACAAAGTGCCTGGACAAACTGGATCCTTCCTAAAATTCCAGGAAGAGGCCATCGCAGCCCTTCTTTATCCAGTGGCCCAAATTCACAACCCAAATGCAGAGAGCCGGCTGCATGAGAGGCATTTTCTGGATATATTTCCTGGTACCCCTACCCAATGAGCACCCCAAAAAAGATGCTGTATCTGTAGCAAGCGTGGATATAGGCAAGACATCCACTATTATTGTCCCTTCTGTCCTGACCAACCTAGTCTCTGCATCAGGGACTATTTCCATCACTATCACACACTAGTGAAGTATTAGAATAGGGTACAGCATGGCACAGTCCTAGGGCACATGTTCACAGAGGGTCTCGAAAGATGTTAGATGGCCATCACATTTTGAGAGACCCTAAGCTGAAACATTCAAAATGATAATAAAAGTGTAAAAAAAATAAAAAAAAAGACATAAAAAATAAATCTATTTATAAAATAAAAAAATAGTTGTTGTTTTATTGTTCTTCTCTCTCTATTGTTCTCTCTCAATTGTTCTGCTCTGTTTTACTGTATTTTATGCTATACTGTTATGGTTTATTGTTACTGTTTTTTTTATCAAGTTTGCTTTGCAGGTATATCATTCTACTGTGATTTAGGCTATAATGTAATGTCATATTTTATTGTTACTATGTTTTATTGTGTTTGCTTTGCAGTTATGTCCTACTGATATAATGTAATGCTACTGTTTTATTGTTAACCATTATTTGCTTCGCAGGAATGCCATTGAGCTGCAGCACAGATTTATTTATTTTCACAGCAACAGGGTTTGCTCTCATGATACTTAAATCCATGACTCAATCGCTTTAGGAGCTCATTTCACCATCACCAAAATAAGGGGTGGATTTTTTGAAATTTTGAATTTTTGACACAGATTGCAATAAAAAAAAGTTGTTTTATTGAATTAATGTTTTATTGATAGTGTGATTTAATTTTACCATTGTTCGCTTTGCAGGTACACCATTCAGCTGCAGCACAGATTTATTTATTTTGACAGCAACAGGGTTTGCTCTCACAATATGTAAATCCATGATTCCAGCTCTGTAGGAGGTGATTTCACCATCACAATTAAAAAAAGAGCATATACGCCAAAGCATAGGGGCAGGGGAGGACATGCTTCGGTATATATTTTTATAAAATTTTCTTGGCAGAGATCTCTTCATCCACATCAATCGATGTGAATGGAGAAATCTGGTAGGTACTTTTTTTGTTCAGCCTAAGGGCTGAATGAAGAAAATGAACAGTGCATGTATGCCCATCATTAGAAGTGGGTGGATGCAGGGTGCATTCTAATGGTGGGCATACCACAGATCAATCAATGTGAATAGAGGAATCTATTAGGTTCTCTTTTTTCATTTCACCCACAGGCTGCATGAAAAAAGAGAATATTATAATATATGCCCAACAAGGACCAGTGTTAGGATTAAGTTTGCCTGCTGGTGGCACTATCCTGCTCTGGGCTGTTTGCTGCAGTTCCCGTGTCCACCAGCAGGTGTCACCCAGGAGCCAGTAGGCTGGTGTAATCAGGCTAATTAATGTTCAGCTGCCTGGGGGCTACTTAAGGCTTCTCCTCCCTTCTCCCGGTGTGTTACGATTCTGGTTCCTTCCTTGCCTGCTGTGCCTAGCTTGATCCAGTCTGTACCTCTCTGCCTTATTCCTGCCTTGCTTCTATTTGACTACCCTGTTGAGATCCCCCTTCCTTGCAACCTTGCATTCCCTTATCCTTTAGATGTTTTTTGTATATAGTTAGTAGTTAGGTTCCTTTGTTATTTGTCTTTTGGGGTTTGTTTATATTCACATTTACTGTGTGCTGTGTTAATGGTTTGCTGTGTTTCACTATAAATAAATATCATTTTAATATATATATATATATATATATATATATATATATATATCCTTTGTTTGGTCTCAGTTCCCTTGTGTAGCTATGTGTCTGGTCTCCCTAGCCGCCGATCTTGACATAATTGTGATGCTCACCAAGGACCAGATCACCTACACTTGGAAACTGGGAGCCAGTTGCTTTAAATTTTTGCTTTTCCTTTCACAATGCTGAGAGTACAGGTTATTTGCCATGTGCAACTTGCAGTAAAGGATAAGGATTTCACTTTGGCAGGATCTCACTAATGCCCCGTACACACGAGCGGACTTTTCAACATCCAAACTCCGACGGACTGAGTCCGTCAGACTATTCGATCGTGTGTGGGCTGCAACGGACTTTTGATTCGCCAAAGTCTGACGGACTTTAGAAATGAAGCATGCTTCAAATTTTCCCGACGGAACTCCGCCGGACCCGGTCCCCTTCGAAAAATCCGCTCGTGTGTATGCTACTCCGACGGACTAAAACCGACGCTAGGGCAGCTATTGGCTACTGGCTATGAACTTCCTTATTCGAATCCAGTCATACGTCATCACGTTCGACTCCGTCGGAGTTTGGTGTGATGGTGTGTGTCCAAGTCCGTTCAGTCGAAAAGTCCGCCAGAACTCCGCCAGAACTCCGGCGGAACTCCGGCGGAACTCCTTTGGAGGTCTGTCGGACATAAGTCCTCTCGTGTGTACGCGGCATAAGGAAGAGTTGCTTGAAGGGATTTTGACTGCTCATGCCTTAGCCGTTGAGGGTAGACTTTCACTTCGTGAAGTATAACCTTTCATTCAGGTCTGTTCTGAGCTACTATTTCAAGTTACCTCTCAGGGCCATGATATTTTCACTCCTCCATTCACTTTGTACCAGGCTGGATTTTTGGGATGGTTGCTAAAACATTCTGCAGGTTTTGTCTCTCCAGCAGTATTCAGCCTAGCCGCAACAGGTGCTTCTGTGCACCGTTTAATTGAGCAAGGGAGAGACAAATTAACTTTAGTTCAACCTCTACTACAAGCTTGGTCAGAGATCATATACCCAGTGCAAGATGAGTCAAATAAGTACCCTGCCACCAGTAAGCACACTTCCCCTGTATGCAATCCATCGAAAGCTCTGCACTGCCATTACCCATAGCAACATCTCAGGCCCCTTCCTGCATTTCTAATACTCTTCCCTTTATTCTTCCTAGTACTGTTACTACCTTCCCATCAGCAGTGCATTCTGGTCAGCAAAAGGCAACTACGTGCAGGACTCCAATATCTAACACAAAGAAAAATTAACAAAACTGGTCTCCTGTTCTTATACCTGTGCCACTACCCATGTTGCCTGCTGATCCTGTTCTCACCGATCACAGTGCCTGATGCAATCCAGTCCTCCTCCATGCAGACGACTGCTGCTGATGCGATCCAGTCCTCCTCCATGCAGGCTGCTGATGCGATCCAGTCCTCCTCCATGCAGACTGCTGATGCGATCCAGTCCTCCTCCATGCAGACGACTGCTGCGGATGCGATCCAGTCCTCCTCCGTGCAGATGACTGCTGCTGATGCAATCCAGTCCTCCTCCATGCAGGCGACTGCTGCTGATGTGATCCAGTCTCCCCTCATGCAGATGACTGCTGCTGATGGGATCCAGTCCTCCTCCATGCAGATGACTGCTGCTGATGGGATCCACTCCTCCTCCATGCAGATGGCTGCTGCTGATGCGATCCAGTCCTCCTCCATGCTGCCGTCTGTTACCAAGCTTGCCACGGTGGGTTCCCAGGCTGCTGCTGCCCCACTGGACTATGCTGATACCCAGTCTGATGTGCCCGCTGCCCAGCCTGTTGATCTGGTGCCCGTTGCCCCTCTAGACTATAGTGATTCCGGGGCTGCTACCCCTTTGGACTATGCCAAATCCCTACTTGCTGTTAAGCTGGACTCTGACTGGGTTAAACTCCCACTTACTGATGTGTCTGAGGTTTCTAAAAATCCAGTGTTGTGTGGCCTAAAGGGGTTGTCTGAGTGGGTCAAGATCCCTACATTTGCTCATTCTGAGTTATTTTTGCAGCCAGAGGAGCCTATTGTGCCAAGTCAAGGAGGTCCAGGGCTCCACTATGAACTTGAGAGCCACATCTGCTGTTACACCCCCGGTAGTAGAGGTCCCATGGGAAAGGACAGTGTTCCATTTGAGCTTTGTCCTGACCCAGGAGTCATCTCTGCAATCCCTGGTGCATTTGGGGACCCGAGTGGGGTAACCTATGCGCTGGGCAGACCCAAGGGACAGGTACCGTGCAGAGCGGCCACTACCAACAGAGGGATAGAAGGTCCAGTCATGAAGAAATGCCCTGGTATCAGGGTACCTGCACGGACCAGGGACTCTGGCATTGGGCAGTCGGGTGTCCTTTGGTGTCCCAGAACTGGGACACAGGCTGCTTTTGAGAAAAAGCCTTTGGTGTTGCGCGTCCTTGGGGCTCAGACCAGCAGAAAACCCAGCCAGTATTGGGACCCCGGCGGCGAGGTTCTCACCAGGCCTTCAGACATGGACAGTGGAGTGCTCAGTCAGCTTGCAGACCCTGGTGGTGGGGCCCTATGGAGCATCCAGAGGCTGCTCCTTAAGGGGGGAAATCTGTTAGGATTAAGTTTGCCTGCTGGTGGCACTATCCTGCTCTGGGTTGTTTGCTGCAGTTCCCGTGTCCACCAGCAGGTGTCACCCAGGAGCCAACAGGCTGGTGTAATCAGGCTAATTAATGTTCAGCTGCCTGGGGGCTACTTAAGGCTTCTCCTCCCTTCTCCTGGTGAGTCACGATTCTGGTCCCTTCCTTGCTTGCTGTACCTAACTTGATCCTTCAGTACCTCTCTGCCTTGCTTCTATTTGAGTACCCTGTTGAGATCCCCCTTCCTTGCAACTGTGCATTCCCTTATCCCTGTCCTTTAGATGTTTTTTGTATATAGTTAGTAGTTAGGTTCCTTTGTTATTTTTCTTTTGGGGTTTGTTTATGTTCACATTTACTGTGTGCTGTGTTTGCTGTGTTAATGGTTTGCTGTGTTTCACTATAAATAAATATTACTTTAATATATATATATATCCTTTGTTTGGTTTCAGTTCTCTTGTGTAGCTACGAGTCTGGTCTCCCTAGCCGCCGGTCTTGACAACCAGTGATGTACTGGCATGTTGCTGGAATTTGAGTGGTTATACCGGAATGATGCCTGCAGGTTTAGGTATCATCTTGGTATAATTTTTTTTCTGCCAGCAGTTTTCATGTGAAAACAATCCTAGTGGCTAATTAGCCCCTAGACTGTTTTTACAAGCAGTGGGAGGGAATGTCCCCCCCCCCCCCCCCCCCACTGTCTTCCATGGTTTTCTCAGGCTCTCTTATCCCACTGGGTAACCTGAGGATGCAGCTGATGGTTCCGCCAACTGACCACAGAGCTGATCAGAGACCAGAATGGCTCCAATCATCTTTATGGCCTAAGAAACCGGAAGCTATGAGCATTTAATGACTTTAGTTTGGCCAGATATAAACCATGCCATTGGGAAACTGGGAAAACATCTTATCACACCGATCTTGGTATGGTCAGATGCATTGAGGGCAGAATAGAGATTTAGAGCAGGGATGAGCCGAACACCCCACGGTTCTGTTTGCACCAGAACATGCGAACAGACAAAAAATTTGTGCGAACATATGAACACCATTAAAGTCTGTGGGATATGAATGTGAAAAATCAGAAGTGTTCATTTTAAAGGCTTATATTCATGTTATTGCCATAAAAAGTGTTTGAGGACCTGGGTACTGCCCCAGAGGACATGTATCAATGCAAAAAAAGTTTTTTAAAACTGAAGCTTTTTCAGGAATAGTGATTTTATTAAAACAAAACAATAAACATGTAATATTCCTTTTAAATAACCTGCCTGGGGGTCCCCTTAGTCTCCTGTAAAGTAGCTCCTCTGTCATGTACTTGAAGGGAGACTGAAATGACGAGGTCGGCCTCTCTTGTATCTATAGTCCAGGTCCTGATGAAGGTGAGACAGAAGGAGCCGAAGGACCAGAGACACAGGAGTGCCTGCAGGTGAAAACTTGCAGCAGGAAGTCGCAATCAGTCGCTGGACTGAAATCGCAGAGCAGGTCACAGCTGGTCGCGGGATCGTGGTGGCAAACACTCGGTACAAGGTATGTGGAGGAAAGACAAAGAAGCAGAGCACCCCCTCCCCCTCCCCCTCAGTCTGATCACAGCAGGGTAATACAGTACAAGGTATGTAGAGGAAAGACACTAAAGGAGCAGGGCACCCCCTCCCTCCACTGTCCGATCACAGCTCACAGCAGGGGGGGTACAAGGTATGTGGAGGAAAGACACTGGCAGAGCAGAGTGTCAGATCACATTACCTTGTTATTGCTTCATGGAGCCGACTTGCCACTGGCACAGAAACAGAAAGTAACACGGAAAGTAACACGGCTGCCCAGGGGAAAGCACTGCCCAAGTCCTACGGCAGTGCTAATGGTCAGCTAGGCAGACAGACAGAAGGCTGACCCAATGACAGTGGAGAGGCGCTTAGCTTTGCGCCACAAAGCAACACAAAACCCCCTCAAATGTAGCGTCTTGCCTGCAATCACGGGATTGCACTGGCATGACGCTTCCATAGTGCACTATGGCCAGTGCCCATGCACAGTGAACTTGAAGAACTTTTGCATTTATTATTTTTTTTAAAGGGTCCTGTTTTTTTCACTAGCTTTGGGGGGGAGGGGGGTGGCGCCCATGCGCCCCTATGGATGGGCCGCCACTGCTGTGTATCACTGGCAAAGGTCACTGGCAGTATAAATGACTGTATATACCTTCGTTAGGCAGGTGCTGGCACTCTCTCCTTCCATGTTTTTGTGTGATCAGGCAATGGTTTGGCTCACTGGGACTTGTAGTTCACCACCTCCACATGTATTTCTTTCAGGAAGCTCAGATTTGAACAGGTGAGGTCAGAGGTAGCTTCCTCTTGGATTTCCTAGCAAACACCAGAATGCTCACTGCTGATTTGCAGCAGGCTCTGTCCTCTAATCTCAGCCTCCAGCTGATCAATCTGCTACTCTGCTCTGGTAAGCCTGATTTCCAGGACTCGCATTACTTACTGCTGTGTTACTTGTCTGTCAGAGTGTTTTTATTATCCTGTGCCTTTATAGGTCTGGGGAGTTTTGCCTGCCTGCCCTTAGCACTGAAGAATCGGATGGAGAAGTTTATTTTATTTATTTATTTAAAAGAGAGCACATCCTCTGTTTTACAGAGAGAAGGGCCCAGTGTGAGCTAAACGCCTGCAAAGAGGTTCCTAATCAGAATTCCAGCCTCAAAGGAGTAAAAAGGGGACTAGACACGACAAATCGCAGAGTTGCATGCAGCTGGATAGACGCCTGTTGTCACAGCATTCTAGATCTCCCTCATCTCACTTTAGTCGCTCGGACCCGAGCCAAGAGAAGTCCATACATCAGAAAGCCTCTAGAAAGTGCAAATCTGGGTGCAGACAGACGGCGGCAATGACGAAGAAGAAAGCCGGGCTCCTCCGTTAGTAAAAGAGCTAGCAGAAGATAGCGGAGGAGTCTGGTGAAAAGACCCCCAAGACGGAAGACCACCGGAGCTGTGCAATAAATTATTTTAAAAACGTGTTGTGTTTTTTTCTTTACACTTTTTTTCACCAGGTGAATGGGTAGGGGTACATGGTACCCCAATACTCATTCACATAGGGTGGGTGGCCGGTATCTAGGGGTCCCCTTATTAAAGGGGGCTCCCATATTCCGATAAGCCCCCTGCCTGCAGACCCCGACAACCAACGGCCAGGGTTGTTGGGAAGACTCGTCCCCACCCCCTTTCCTAATCGGCCGGGCTGCGTGCTCGGATAAGGGTCTGATATGGACTTTGCGGGGACCCCCGCATTGTTTTTTTTGGCATAGGGCTTTCCCTTTAAGTCCATACCAGGTGACAGGGCTAGTGAAGTGTCAATCTCGCTGATGGAGGCGGCGACATTGACCTTCGCTTGTCCCGGCTACCTGGAGCCGCGTTAAAAATGAACGGACTTTTCTCTGTGTGTGGGCAAGTCCATTCATATCAAAAGTCTGGTGGACTCCCGCAATAGTCCGGCGGTTTGTCCGATAGAAAAGTCCGCTCGTGTGTGGGCAGGTCCACTCGTTCAGAAAGTCCGGCGGACCTCCGCTGCAAAGTTCGGCGGTTTGTCCGCCGGATAGTCCGATCGTGTGTACGCGGCATTAGCAATTCATCGGGTTTCTGGCAGCAGATCTAGCCTAATCCTGCAGAAGAGAAAAAGACAACAGCAGCCATTTCGGTTTAACAAGAGATCCAAAGAAGGATTCAGCAAGGCCAGTACTTACAGACAGTTTTTCATGGAAGGGAGCCGGTTCAACCTTCCAGAAACCTTCCAAGCCCAGGACCAACAAAGCTTCTAAGCCCTTGTACACACGGTCAGACATTCCGACAACCAAATCCGTCAGATTTTGTCCGAAACTGTTGTATACACATGGTCGGACGAAGTTGTCGGAAAAATCGGATCGTTCAGAATGTGATGACGTTATTTCGTTACGACGGAACTACGTTCAGGCTAGTAGCCAATAGCTTTGATGTAGGAATTTGATCTGAGCATGCGTGCCACTTTGTCTGATCGGAATTCTCTACACATAATCGGAGTATGTCCGATCTGAGCATTTTGTCGGAAAATTTTACCAACAAGTTGGAAAGTTATGACAGACAAATTACAGGATGCCTGGATTGTAGCCGTGATTTGATCACGTTATAGTCTCGAGTTCAGAACAAGGCCCTCAGACCTTGTTTGTAGAAACTGGGCTTCCTACAGATGTTTGAGAGGATATATAGGGGAGCTGTTGGCAGCAAGGGCCATCCTTCCAGTTCCAATGCACGAATTGGGACAAAGAGTATGTTCCCCTCTGTTTTTGGTCCCAGAGGCTTCAGGGGGTTTCGGACCAGTTTTTGACCTCAAAGTCATGAACTCTGTCATGAAGGTTCCACCATTCAAAATGGAGTCATTGGAAATGATCATTTCAGTTGTGGGCTCAGGAGACTGGATGGTTTCCATCGATTTGGCAGATGCGTATCTTCTTGTTTCCATATACTTCTCAGGTTTTCCGTGGAAAGCTCTCATTTTCAATTTTAATGTCTCCCATTGGGTCTCTGTACGGCTCTGAAAATGTTCTCAAAGCCACTGTCTGCTGTCATCGCAACTTTCAGGGTCAAGGGAGTGCAAATATTCCATTATCTAGAAGGCATGCTACTTCTGGGTCCATCAAATGAGCTCCTTCTTCTACTTCATGTGAATTTCACCTGCAAAACATTAGCTCATTTCGGTTGGTTGTACAACTTTCGGAAGAGCCAGATGCATCCGACCTAAATGTTGGAGTATTTAGGAGTACAATTCAACATCGGGGTGGTGTTTCTCTTCCTCAGAGGAAGGTCCAGGAGATCCAGTCTTAGACAAAAGCAGTGATAGCCAGGTCTTCTATGATGGTGAGGGAATGCATGCAGTATCTGGGGGTTCTATCAGCCACAGTTCCAGTAGTCCTATGGGTCAGGTGGCGTAGAAGGAGGTTTCAATGCAACTTTCTTCTTCAGTGGGATTTTTACTCCTTGTTCCAGAAAATCTATCTGCCAATTCAGATAATCTGGTCCCTGGTTTGGTGGTCAGTAGCTTGCAATCTTTCCTGTGGAGTTCCATTGAAGGCCTCAGAACCAATAGTGGTGACGACCAATGCCAGTCTGGCAGGCTGCAGGGCACACTGCCTGGGACAGCAGGTTCAAGGCCAATGGAACTTTTGTGAATTTCCTGGGATTGGATTACAGACGTACTCTCTTAGCGTTCCAACCTATGTTGCGAGGTCGAGCTGTCAAGATCCTTTGGACAACAACTACGGTGGCTTATGTGTCTCAAGGGGGCACAATAAGCCGCCCTCTCCTTCAGGTGGCATGTCAATCTTCCTATGCGCAGAGAAGAATCTCGGCTCTCTTACACATCTTATCGCCCAGGGCCTGGGAATGTTTTAGCAGATCACTTGAGTGATCACAATGAATGGGGCCTGAATCAATAGATTTTATGGCATTGGAGAATTGTCAACTGCCTTGCTTCTTCTCCTGGACCTGGCATCCACAGGCGTTGGGTCAGGGTGCTCTGTCCAGGTCTTGGAACTTCCCCTTGGTTTATGTGTTCCTGCTGCTTCCATTGGCTCTCAAAATCCTGCTGAAGATTCAGTGAGAAAGTATCACAGCAATAGTAGTCTTGCCTTACTGGATCAGGGAGCCATGGTTTCCTCTGGCTTGGAGGATAAAGTTGGGCTCACCAATCCCACTGCCTCCTTGTCAAAATCTCCTTCCGCGGAGTGTGGCCTGACACCCGAACTGCAGGAGGATGAAGTTAATAACTTGGAAGTGAGAGGGAGGCTTTAACTGGCTTGGTTCTCTCGGGCGGTGTAGTGGAGACATTATTACAGGCTCGTAAGAGGTCCACGAATGTAACATATCACCAGATCTGGAATACTACAGAAAGGGGTTGGGACCTTGGATCTCCTTTAGTATCTAACATTTTGGAGTTTATGCAGAGTGGTCTCTAAGTGTCATGTACAAGATATGCTCTACATGAGATGGTGATCTGATTTTTAGGGGCAGCCATAGAAATCAGACCTCCATGGAAATCGTTTTTTCCAAAAGAGGACTTAACACTGGTCTTGGGAACATTGCTGGTTCCTCCATTTGATCAAGCTTTGTCTTGTTCATTATTTCTTTTAACAGTTTTTTGTTTTTTGCTAGCCGTTGCCTCGGCCAGAAGAGTCTCTGAGTTGTGCGCCTTCTCATCTAAAGAACCGTATTGTTTGGTGCTCCCAGACAAGATAGTCCTTAAGCCGATACCAAGCTTACTACCTAAGGTTGCCATATAATTTCATATCAACTGGGAGGTCATTCTCCCAGCCTTTACGGTGGATACAGCTGATGATGAGTGGAGTAGGTTAGACCTGGGCTCTGCGGTTTCAACCTACCTGAAATGAACTAAAAGCAGATCAGCTGTAGTTTTTCCCAATGGGGCCTAAAAAGGTATGCAGGCAACATCCAGAGTTGTGTCTTCCTGATTTGTCAAAGACCATACATATTGCATAACAAAGGAAAAAACACCGCGCTAATTCAAACATAAACTAGTGAAAAGAAAAGTGAAAAAACTATAATATATTCTGTGAGGAACACAGCCCAGCTGCTAGCATACAAACAAACCAAGTCCACATAACATAAATACAATAAATGCTGCGCTAAAAGGCACCTATTTGAATAGGTGAAAAGAATAAGTGATGTGTATAAATATCAATATGAACGTGTGAATACAAAAGTTCATGAAGTGTTTGAGAACAGTCCCAAAAAATTATTCACTCTGGTGCGTCTCAGGCTGAATTGCAAGTCCGCAGATGACATTCAGGGTGAATTATCCTACCAAGTTCTCCGCCCTTGGCAACTCTTGGAACTGGATTATAAGCAAATAGAAGAAATAGGTACCCTTACCAGATGAGTTGGACACATCCACCTTATAGTAGTGTGTCTTGCGAGCTTATGGGGGAGGCTCCAGCCACTCACCCCAGTACACCGACCCGGTATGTTGTCCTCTCAGGGTTCCTCGTGGTCAACAGATAGGAAAGGTGAGTGGGATTTCTGTGCCAAACGCTGCGATCAAACTTGATGCCAGATGTCCCGCAAAGGTTCACCATAAAGGGAATAGAGCAAAAAATGCGCTTCGCATGATGAAATACAACCAATGAAGGTTTATTGAAAAAAAATTTGCGATGAACAAAATTGAAATTATAAAATCACGTGATACATAAAAATTGGATAAAAAATAGCAATGTGGGGAGCAGATAACTGCTGGCCCTACGCGTTTCGACCTCAAAGTCTTCAACAGGGGCATAACCTGACTCCCCCACATTGCTGCAATATATAGACTGAATACTCAATTAGAAAACAAAGGCTCATGGGAAAATACCACCCCCAAAGTTAACCCCATGTATGCTCACACCGTGTTAAGAACGCAAACACACAGGGCTATAAACGCTTCTCAGCATACTCAAATTCCGTGCCCCCAGTCATGACACAACACACTGTACCTTTCGTTGGTATAACACTCCCACATAACCAGCTACATGCTCAGATGTGTTAGAATTATCACACTTCCTGCGTTCCAACTGAAACCGGAAGCAGGAAGTATGTTGGTGTATTTGTGTAATGACGCCGGTATATCAGTTAACCGGCGCCATCGAATCATCCTAATGGCTCTGAGCCATTAGGATGATTCGATGGCGCCGGTTAACTGATATACCGGCGTCATTACACAAATACACCAACATACTTCCTGCTTCCGGTTTCAGTTGGAACGCAGGAAGTGTGATAATTCTAACACATCTGAGCATGTAGCTGGTTATGTGGGAGTGTTATACCAACGACAGGTACAGTGTGTTGTGTCATGACTGGGGGCACGGAATTTGAGTATGCTGAGAAGCGTTTATAGCCCTGTGTGTTCACGTTCTTAACACGGTGTGAGCATACATGGGGTTATCTTTGGGGGTGGTATTTCCCCATGAGCCTTTGTTTTCTAATTGAGTATTCAGTCTATATATTGCAGCAATGTGGGGGAGTCAGGTTATGCCCCTGTTGAAGACTTTGAGGTCGAAACGCGTAGGGCCAGCAGTTATCTGCTCCCCACATTGCTATTTTTTATCCAATTTTTATGTATCACGTGATTTTATAATTTCAATTTTGTTCATCGCAAATTTTTTTTTCAATAAACCTTCATTGGTTGTATTTCACCATGCGAAGCGCATTTTTTGCTCTATTCCCTTTATGGTGAACCTTTGCGGGACATCTGGCATCAAGTTTGATCGCAGCGTTTGGCACAGAAATCCCACTCACCTTTCCTATCTGTTGACCATGAGGAACCCTGAGAGGACAACATACCGGGTCGGTGTACTGGGGTGAGTGGCTGGAGCCTCCCCCATAAGCTCGCAAGACACACTACTATAAGGTGGATGTGTCCAACTCATCTGGTAAGGGTACCTATTTCTTCTATTTGCTTATAATCCAGTTCCAAGAGTTGCCAAGGGCGGAGAACTTGGTAGGATAATTCACCCTGAATGTCATCTGCGGACTTGCAATTCAGCCTGAGATGCACCAGAGTGAATAATTTTTTGGGACTGTTCTCAAACACTTCATGAACTTTTGTATTCACTCGTTCATATTGATATTTATACACATCACTTATTCTTTTCACCTATTCAAATAGGTGCCTTTTAGCGCAGCATTTATTGTATTTACATACATATTGCATACAAAACGCTGGACCTTCCTCCTCCTTCAGAGATCAAAGCACATTCGATGAAGGGTATGGCAGCATCCTGGGCAGCATACACAAAGGTCGCCCCTGAGGTAGTTTGCAGAGCAGCAAGCTGGAATGCACCAAACACCTTTTTATTAGGCATTACAGGCTTTATTTGGCTTGTGCCCCTTAGGAAACATTTGGCTCTATGGTTATTACGGCGGCTGTTTCCCATTAAAAATTTGAGTAGCATTGCATTGAGGGTTTGGCTTATTTTTTGTCTTCCCTCCCTTTTTAATATTGCTTGGTACATCCCATAGTAGGCTGACATTGGGAGGTCCAGGAATAAGGAAAATTGTTATCCATACTTACCGTAATTTTCCTTTCCTGGATCCTCCCCATGTCAGCCGGTGGATTCCCACCCAGTTTATCCATCACAAGGCAGGTATTTTTTGAACACTGGTGTGGACAGACAGCTGCCCTTTATGGGCTAGGAAAAAGGTGGTCCTGGAGGTGTCAGAGGGGGCGGAGGTGACTCATAGTAGGCTGACATTGGTTATAATCCAGGAAAGGAAAATGATGGTAAGTATGGATAACAATTTTCCTTAATTGTTTTTTCATCTATTGATTGAACTAGATGCACTTTTGTCTCTTTTTTTTCACCCAAACTAATTATGTAACTATGTAGGGAGGCAGAGCTACCGGGACTGTATATAATACTTCCTGCTTTCTCTGATTGGACACAGTGGGAGCCAATCAGTGGATCATGCTGATCTCCTGATAAAGGCATGACAACAAAACACGTAGCAATGAAATATGACATCATCACACATGATTTTTTGGGAGTTTAGGACGTGTTTTTTTAGTTTGCTCATTTGAGAACAATGCCTATCTGATCTTTCTACAATTTGGAGGTCGCAAATGTTAGTGAATGCATTTCCAGTTGGTGAAGGTGCATGAGGTGAACAACACTGGGAGAATTTCACTGATGAAGAAGGAAATGTATTGATTTGGATTTGGTAATGGTCACAAACTTCACATCACGTTTCTATCTCATTAGAAGTTTTGGACTTTTTTACGAATACTTTTCACTTTTCATTATGATTAATTTTCACTTTTCATTTGTATTTGCATAATAGTACATGTTCATATTATGTTTCAATTGGATATATATGAGCGTTGTTATGATCATACATTTTGGTTAAGCAGTGTTCTTTTTTTAATATATACATATATTGCTTTTGCAATTCTTGTTTGAACAACAGATTTTGGATACTGAGTACAGTATGTGATGTTTAGTTGTATTTATTTTGATATGTACCCTCTTAATTGTCTAGATGTTGTTTTGCATACCTTATGTGTTAAGATTTATGATGTGGTATTCTGATGACTCTTCTATGCAGATTCCGATTGTGTAAGCAATGCTATGTCATGGAAACGTGTATTTCCACTTCTGTATCAGCCAAACTTTCATACAAGTATTTTGCAGATCTTGCCTTTTTCCATTTAAATATGATCCCTCACAGTTCCACTTAACTGCCATATCTTGATGACATTATGAACAGTGGAAGTTTTGAGCTGAAATCTTTAGTGATATTTTTATAGAACTGTATAGATACCACTGCTTTGTATGAATCAATTATCCTCATTTTTAAAATTGTACTAATACTAAAGTTCTACTGTAGTACTAAAGGCCAGGTGTTTTACTTTAATGCATTCATAGTACATATGCAACCCCTTGCTGTCACCCCTGCTGGGTCTAGAATAATCTGTGCATTGTCCCAAACTTCTGTGTTATACAGGAGACAGTGAGGGTAGGAAAGCAATAGGCTCCTGCATCTGTTTGTCAATTTGCTGGAAGGCCAGATCAAGGGCACGGCTTGCCAAGTGCTGTACATTTGAATTCATGCACGCAAAACTGGTAAAGTGGGGGTAGCTGTTCAGGGACCTTATAGACAACAAAGAAAGGCACATTTTTTTTAGGAAGAAGACTATGCATATTATGTAAGTCTGGACTTCCTCAACTAAAGTGAAACAAAAAAATTTAATATAATGTCAAGCTCTGCAGTTGTCAAGAGGTGACCAATGGCTGTTAAAGACTAATGGGATCATTAGAGTCTTGGACCTTGCAAACATTTTCCCTGTGCTACAATTACTATTTTCTTTGTTTAATTGTTATTTAATTATTACAGGTACTTACAGTATATAGCGCTGACAATTTAACCACTTTCAGACCGGACCATTTTGCTGGTCAATGACCAGAGGTCTTTTTACAATTTGGCACTGCGCTGCTTTAACTGGTAATTGCGCGGTCATGCAATGTTGTACCCAAACAAAATGTGTGTCCTTTTTTTCCCACAAATAGAGCTTTCTTTTAAAGGTATTTGACTGACTCTGCGATTTTTATTTTTTGAGATATAAACGTAAAAAGACCGCAAATTTTGAAAAAAAATGATATTTTCTAATTTTTGTTATTAGAAAAATCCAATAAACTCAATTTTAGTCATACATTTAGGCCAAAATGTATTCAGCCACATGTCTTTGGTAAAAAAAAAGTCAATAACTGTATATTTATTGGTTTGCGCAAAAGTTGTCACATCTACAAACTAAGGTACGTTTTCTGGAATTTACGCAGCTTTTAGTTTATGACTGCCTATCTCATTTCTTGAGGTGCTAAAATGGCAGGGCAGTACAAACCCCCCCCCAAATGACCCCATTTTGGAAAGTAGACACCCTAAGGAAATTGATAAGAGGCATGTTGAGCCCATTGAATATTTTATTTTTTTGCCTCAAGCGATTGAATAATGACAAAAAAAAATTTTTTTTTTTTTTTTACACAAAGTTGTCACTAAATGATATATTGCTCACACATGCCATGGTTATATGTGGAATTGTACCCCAAAATACATTCTGCTGCTTCTCCTGAGTACGGGGATACCACATGTGGTCGAATTTTTGGAAGCCTAGCCGCGTACGGGGCCCCGAAAGCCAAGCACCGCCTTCAGGATTTCTAAGGGCATACATTTGTAATTTCACTCCTCACTGCCTATCACAGTTTTGAAGGCCATAAAATGCCAAGATGGCACAAAACACCCACAAATGACCCCATTTTAGAAAGTAGACACCCCAAGCTATTTGCTGAGAGGCATGTTGAGTCCATGGAATATTTTATATTTTGCCACAAGTTGCGGGAAAATTACAAACTTTTATTTATTTTTATTTTTTTTCACAAAGTTGTCACTAAATGATATATTGCTCACACATGCTATGGGCATATGTGAAATGACACCCCAAAATAAATTCTGCTGCTTCTCCTAAGTACGGGGATACCACATATGTGGGACTTTTTGGGAGCCTAGCCGCGTACGGGGCCCCGAAACCCAAGCACCGCCTTCAGGCTTTCTAAGGGCGTAAATTTTTGACTTCACTCCTCACTACCTATTACAGTTTTGAAGGCCATAAAATGCCAAGATGGCACAAAACCCCCACAAATGACCCCATTTTAGAAAGTAGACACCCTTAGCTATTTGCTGAGAGGCATGTTGAGTCCATGGAATATTTAATATTTTGCCACAAGTTGCGGGAATATTACAAACTTTTTTTTTTTCACAAAGTTGTCACTAAATGATATATTGCTCACACATGCCATGGGCATATGTGAAATGACACCCCAAAATAAATTCTGCTACTTCTCCTGAGTACGGGGATACCACATGTGTGGGATTTTTTGGGAGCCTAGCCGCGTACGGGGCCCCGAAAACCAAGCACTGCCTTCAGGATTTCTAAGGGTGTAAATTTTTGATTTTACTCCTCACTACCTATCGCAGTTTTGAAGGCCATAAAATGCCAAGATGGCACAACCCCCCCCCCCCCCCCCCAAATGACCCCATTTTGGAAAGTAGACACCCCTAAATTTAGGGGTACACTAGTGAGACTCACAGGTAAAAAAGCACCTAGGCTGTCAGCGACTGTATCAAAACGCTACAAAAAAAACTGTTAGAGATCGCAGGGATCAGGCCTGACTCTGCGAACGCTGCAGTTATGTGTGTTGTGTTTTGTAAGTGACAGTGATCGATCGATACTGCACTTGGGTGGGCTGGGCTGGGCTTGGCGGAGGGGCTAAACGCAGGTGCTAGCAGGTATCTGGGCTGATCCCGCTAACAATGCGTTTTGGGAAACCTAAACTGCTGGCGACGCTAATATAGATCTGATCAGATACTATATTACTAAGGGAGGTGTATGCTTTGTGCGTGGGTGTTAGCGGTACTGGCACTAACCTGACACTGCCTGGGGCGACGCAGACATTATCTGACCCTCAAACTTATATCACCCACCGGGTGATCAGGGGGTTAAACCTTTATTAGGTAATAAATGGCGGGTGCCCTGAAACTATAAAAAAATAACTAACCAACCAGCGTCACCTGTAACAGTTATATGGTGATCACTGGTGAAAGGGTTAACTAGGGGGCAATCAGGGGGCTTTATGCGGTAGTATATGGGGGCCCTGGCGCTATAAAAAGCTGCAGCGAACCTAAATACCTACCTGCCTAACTAGCGTCACCTGTGACACTAATACAGCGATCAGAAAAACTTATAAGGCTGGGTTCACACTGGAGCGATGTGGGAACGCCACGAATCCGCGGCGGGTTCCCGCATCACACTGCCCTATGCGAACTGCTGGGAGTGTCAGTGAAATGTTAATGACACCCCCAGATCAGTTCGCATATCGCAGTGCGATCTGCAAACTCGGACAGGAATCGGATCACATGGTGTGAACACCCATGCGATCCGATTCTGCTGCGGACCAAAAAAAGGGTCCCGTGCGAGTTTGCGGCGGGTGCGATGCAAATTCAGCCATACTATCTGTATGGCTGAACTCGAATCACACAGAGATCGGATGTGATTTGCACTGCAGTGCGGTGCGAATCACATCCGTTCTCATAAACCGCTGCAATGTGAACCCAGCCTTAGTGACACTGGCGATGGGGAGTGATCACGGGGTTAAACCTTTATTGGGGGGGTTAGGGGGGTACCCTAGAACTAAAGGGGGCTAACCCTAACTGCCCTAACAGTTATTACAGTCACAAATGACACCAATGCAAAAAAAAAAAATGCAATTGGTGTCACTGTGACTGGGGGTGCAGGGGTGATTGGGGGGGGGTGATCGGGGGGTGTGAGAGTGTGCCTGGCATTTTCTACTGTATTGTGTAGTGTTGGTGCAACTCACCGATCCTCTCTCCTCGGTGCCGGAACGAAAAATACCGACACGGAGGAGAGATTACATCACTTCCTCTGCCTGTGTTTACATTACAGGAGAGGAAGTGATGTCACGCTGCACTTCCATTCGTCAGGAGCGATCGCGAGGGGGTGGCCATGAACGAATGGCCGCCCCCTCATCCCGAATTGCTCCTGAATGGATTCCGACCGCCGCTGGCACCGGGGGGGGGCCCGATTTTTAAAAGGACTGCAACATTGCGGCGGACAAATCTTGGGAGTGCGTTCTAACTATGGGGGGGGGGTGCTTTGGCATTGAGAAAACAGAGATCCGTGTTCTGCTTAGCAGAAGCACAGGATCTCTGTCTCCCTTATTAGCATAACGGCAATCTGTCTTGTGAATGATCGGTAGATCCTGACGGACATCGGGCCCATGTGATACGCTGATTGTGTCCAATCAGTATGTGTGCGTATGTGCAGCCCTGAAAGAGCGAAATCAGGTACCTGTATGTACATGTACGTGGGACAGTTGGCAAGTGGTTAAATTGGCCCTAGTATGTGTATGACTGTGAGTTAGGGAATTTAGATTGTAAGCTCCATGAGAACAAATACGGGTGTGAATGTACAATACAATGCATCCAGAAAGTATTCACAGTGCTTCACTTTTTCCATATTTTGCTATATTACAGCCTTATTCCAAAATTGATTAAATTCATGATTTTCCTCAAAATTCTACAAACAATACCCCATAATGACAATGCGAAAGATGTTTTTTATATTTTTAATAGATTTGCAAAGATTTCAAATGAAAAAATTGCTCAATACTTTGTTGAAGCACCTTTGGCACCAATTACAGCCTCAAGTCTTTGTGAGTATGATGCTACAAGCTTGGCACACCTATTTTTGAGCAGTTTCTCCCATTCTTCTTTGCAGGACCTCTCAAGCTCCATCAGATTGGATGGATTTCTCCAGAGATGTTCAATTAGGTTTAAGTCTGGGATCTGGCTGGGCCACTCAGAGACATTCACAGAGGTGTCTCCTAGCCACTCCTTTTTTATCTTGGCTGTGTGCTTAGGGTTGTTGTCTCATTGAAAGATAAACCTTTGCTTCAGTCTGAGGTCCAGAGCACTCTGGATCAGGTTTTTATCAAGGATGTCCCTGTATATTACTGCATTCATATGTCCCTCTATCCTGACTAGTCTCCCAGTTCCTGCCACTGAAAAACATCCCCACAGCATGATGCTGGTATTGGCTAGGTGATGAGTGGTGCCTGGTTTCTCCCAGACATGACATTCAGGCCAAAAGATGTAATCTTTCTTTCATCAATCCTGTCTCGGAGGTTTACAGACAATTCCTTGGACTTCATGGCTTGATTTGTGCTCTGACATGCACCGTTAACTGTGGGACCTTATATAGACAGGTGTGTGCCTTTCCAAATCATGTCCAATCAACTGAATTTATCACAGATGGACTCCAATCAAGTTGTAGAAACATCTCAAGGGGGATGCACCTGAGATCAATTTTAAGTGTCATGACAAAGGCTGTGAATACTTACAGTATATATGATTTTTATTTTTTATTTTTTTTAATACATTTGCAAATATTTCAAACTTCTTTCAAGTTGTCATTATGGGGTATTGTTTGTCTAATTTTGAGGAAGATAATGAATTTAATCCATTTTGGAATAAGGCTGTAACATAACAAAATGTGGGAGAAAGTGAAGCGCTGTGAATACTTTCCTGGTGCACTGTGTATACTGTATGTAAAGTTTATAAGTACTTGAAATAAATAAAATAACTCACATTCAGTCATACATACATATGCTAGAGCCAATTTAGAAAGGACCAATTAACCTAATATAAAACATTTTAGTAAAAAAAAAATTGTATCATTAGCAGTAATCGGCATGGATTCATGAAGAATTATTCTTGCCAAACCAATCTATTAACCTTCTATGAGGAGGTGAGCTGCCATCTAGATAAAGGAAGGCCCGTATACATGGTATATCTGGATTTTGTAAAGGCATTTGGTACAGTTCCCCATAAACTTTTACTGTACAAGCTAATGTCTGCCAGCATGGACCAAAGGGTGAGTACATGGATTAAAAACTGGCTACAGGGGCGAGTTCAGAGGGTGGTGATAAATGATGAGTACTCAGAATGGTCCAATGTGGAAAGTGGGCCCCCCATGGTTCTGTCCTGGGACCAATCCTATTTAATTAATTTAAAAACAATCTGAAGGATGGGATAAACAGCTCAATCTCAGTATGTGCGGGTGATGCTAAGCTAAGCTGGGCAATAATTTCTAATTAATTTGTATACCTTGCAAGAAGATCTGAACAAATTAATAGGGCAGGCAACTACATGGCAAATGAGGTTTAATGTAGAAAATTTAAAAATAATGCATTTTGGTGCCAACAACATGAAATTAGAATGGAAAAGGACCTGGGGGTCTTAGTAGATGACAGGCTCAGCAATGGCATGCAATGCCAAGCTGCTGCAAGCAAAGCCAACAGAATATTGGTATGCATTAAAAAGGGGATTAACTCCAGAAATAAAACTATAATTGTCAATCTCTACAAGACTCTGGTCCGGCCGCACCTGGAGTATGCAGTCCAGTTCTGGACACCAGTCCTCAGGAAGGATGTGCTGGAAATGGAGAGGGTCTAGAGAAGGGCAACAAAGCTAGTTAAGGGAGGACCTTAATTATAAGGAAAGATTTCAAGCACTGAACTTATTCTCTGTGGAGAAGAGATATGGGGGATATGATTTCAATATACAAATACCGTACTGGTGACCCCACAATAAGGCTAAAACTTTTCCGCGTAAGGGAACTTAAAAGGACACGTGGTCATTCACTAAAATTAGAAGAAAAGCTGTTTAACCTTAAACCATGTAGAGGGTTCTTTACTATAAGAGCGATACAATTTGGAATTCTCTTTCACAAGTAGTGGTTTTGGCAGGGAGCACTGATATTTTCAAAAAACTGTTAGACACAGAAGTTTTTACAGCGGGTTTTTTTAGCTTTTTTTTGGCTGCTTAAGAACGCCACTACATGTTAATCTATGGGCTCATACACACCATGGCGTTTTTGAGCTGCAAATGGCATAAGCGTTTTTAAGCTGTAAAAAAAAACCAGGACCAGTGCATTCTGAGGCTCCAGCGTTAGAGCTGTAAAAATGTTAGACGCCGGCAAAAGGTGTTAAATGTGAATTAACGCTGTGTTAAGCCTTGTCCGGCGTTCTGTCTCTAATCAAAACCAATGGTTCCCTATGGGAGCCCATTGATGTGAATAGGAAGTCGTAACAGACGTTGGAACAAGATGATCTGACTTGCAGTGTGACTTGTGACATTTCTCACGGAAATGTAAAAAAAATTGCATGAGGCTCCCCCAAGACGATACCAGGCCATTTGGTCTGGTATGGATCTTACGGGGAACCCCCACACCAAAAAAAAAATTGTGTGGGGTCCACCCTACGATCCATACCAGACCCTTATCCGAGCACGCAGCCCGGCCAGTCAGGAAAGGGTCCCCTCATCCCAAAGCCTAATAAACTACTTTAAAAACCTGTGTTGTGTGTATTTTTTATTGACACTTTTCCCGGGGTGAATGGGTAGGGGTACGATGTACCCCTAACTCATTCACATAGGGTGAGGGGCCGGGAGCCCCCCGCCCGCAGACCCTGACAACCAATGGCCAGGGTTGTCAGGAAGAGGCCCTTGTCCTCATCAACATGGGGACAAGGTGCTTTGGGATGGGGGGGCGCGGCCCCCCCTTCCCCAAGGCACCCCCCATGTTAAGGGCACGTGGCCTGGTACAGCTCAGGAGGGGGGGGGCTCGCTCTTCCCTCCCTTTCCTGGCCGGCCGGGTAGCGTGCTCGGACAAGGGTCTGATGTGGACCTGGGGGGGGGGGGCCCCACGCCAATTTTTTTCGGCGTTGGGGTTCCCCTTTAAGTCTATACCAGGTGATGGGGCCAGTAACGCCTCCTTCACTGGCCCTGTCTACCTGGAGACGTGCTAAAAATGAGCGGACTTTTCTCCACGTGGGAAAAGGCCGCTCATTTCAAAAGCATGGCGGACTGGCATACCAATGGCCGAATTGTCCGCCGAAATGCGAGACCGGCGGGAAGATTGAAGTGCAAAAATACTTTCTAAGTCCGCCATACTTTAGGGTAAAAAAAGTCCGCCAGAGGCTACACACGGGGGGATTGTCCGGCGGACTTTTCCACCCGATTGTTTGATCGTGTGTACGCGGCATTAGTGTAAGAAATGTGCCTGCTCAGTTGCCAGATGAGTAATGGGATCGTTTGAGTGAGTTGATGTGCTTGTCTCTAAATTCTTCCAACAGAGCAATGTTGGGAGAGTTTATTTGCTAAATGTGTGTCATCAGTGTTTTTGTTCAGGGACTTTAGAGTTTTCATTTCACCAAGGAATTGCTCTAATTTTTGTGTCCTCTGCCTCTTTTTTCGTGAACAGAGTTGTAAAATAATCCCTGTAATAAAAGCTTTTTATGCACACCACAATGTGTCTGAGTCAGATACAGAGTGAGTGTTCAGTGAAAGAAATTCAGTTAGGTTTTTGGTAATAGTGGCAGCATAAGAAGGCATTTGAATTATACAGAAGTTGGCACACCATACATATGCAGGACTTGGAGTATACCCCTCCACCACAGTTATAGAGACAGGGGCGTGGTCAGACCACAAAATGTCTTGTATGGTGGTGGAGGATACTGCCTGTAACAACATCTTATCAACTAAAATTAAATTGATTCTTGAGTATGAGTTATGCCAGGACGAGTGGAAGGTGTAGTCCCATTCATTTGAATGTTGGCATCTCCAGACATCATAGACATCCTCGATATGTAACAGAGGTTGTAGCATGGGTAGGGGCCATTTGGATTTAGAGGTATTGTCTATTGTGTAATCTTCCGTTAGATTGTAGTCTCCACACATTACCATGGAGACTTTTTGGATTGTAGCAATTCTACGAAACATTATGAAAGCAGATTTGATGGGAGTTAGGCGCAAAAAGATTCACAATAGTGTAAGGTTTGTTGATAAGTTCTCCTATTAGGATTAGATATCATCCTTCCGGATCAACCTGGGTTTCTTGTAGGGTAAAGGCCAGGGAATCATTAATAGCAATGAGAACGCCTTTTTGTTTCATAGGTGCTGAGGCCAAAAAGATGTGAGGACACGTTTTGTGTTGAAATTAGGGAGTATTGCAGTCTGAGAGATGGGTCTCCTGTTTACAGAAAACATCAGCCTGGAGTTCAAGCGCTTCTCTCCAAACCAAGGTCCTCTTAGCTGGATGGTTTAGGCTTTGCACGTTAAAGGATACTATTTTAAGAACCATAGGTATAGGATAGGTAAAGATGCTGATAGTACCTTGTGGAGACTTCAATAGGTCCATGGTAGAGTCCAGGAGGTGGATAGTGGAGGGATGATTTTGCAGGTGGATTTTGGCAGTAGTGAAGTTCCTCTCATGCAGGTCAGACTAGTGGATGAGGAGACAAAATAAGGTAAAATGGCAAAATAAAATCAAGCAACGTGAAAATAAACAGTTCAGTAAAAAGGTGGATTCCAACAGGAATCTGGAGGCAGAACAGCTGCCTATAACTCAGGAGGGGAAAATTTGAACACAATGTACTCCATAGTGCTTCAGGAATCTGATAAAATGTTGTTTATTTGATAAGTGGGGTATTTAAGTGTTATGCTTTTTGTTCGTCTTCTTGCGTGACACTGTTTGCCAATCACTCAGGGTGTTTAGCTTTGCTGAGGGAGAAGAGCTTTCGGTGGTTTGTTCAGGAATAATGTCTAAGGAGCAGAGTAATGCTAGATTTTCTTCCAAACATGTTATCACTGTGGTGTTTCCATCATGGACGATTGTTAGTTTTATCAGGTATCCCCAGTAGTAAGGAATGCTATGATTGTGTAACGCTTTGGGCAGTAGTGATTTGTGTTTTTGCATCGTGTATTGTGAAAGGTCTGCATATAGCTGGATGTTTGAGAATCTTTCTGGAGGTTGTAAATTTTTACGGAAGGCCATCATGAGCTGTTCCTTTGTATGATAAAAATGTACCCACATCAGAACATCTCTAGCGAGATCAGACCTGTCCTTGAGATCAGCCACCTTAGCTTTAAGCCAGGTTATGTCATCAGACTGATCATTGTGGGCATTGTCCAGTGTAATATGTGAAGATGCAAAGTCGCCCATTTTCTTTTCTATATGATCTATCTGTCCTCCCAGCTTTCCCACTTCAGCTTTAAAATTGCATATAGGTTGCATTATATCTGCATGCAGGGAGCTGAGGAGGGAGACAAGCATGTCTTTCAGAGTTGTGTCTGATACAGGCTTATTGGTAGTAGGGAACTCATTAATGAGTTCTGCAAGCTCCCTTGTGTTCTCCGTGGAGTCCTAACATGTGCTCAACTGCGGGGTGTTTTCAGCGTTGCGTGGTTTGGACTTAGCTGGGCTACAGGATAGCAGAGTGGAGGATTCAGGAAAATATTGGGTGGATCCGCCTTGTGAGTCCAGGCTCGGTGTGGCTGAGAGAGAGCTGGTGAAGGATGAAGGAGATCAGTCTCCAGCGCCATTTTGGCTAGTATTGTAAGAAATCTTGTAGTTTCTTTGGTAGGGCTGCTTCTTTCTGCCTGCAGCTCATCCAGGGAGGCGGTTAATCCCGGGAGGGAGGCAGGTCTCTCAGGCAGATGATGGAGGGTGTTTGGGCAGCCGGAGTTATCCCAGTCAGTGTGGATTCCCGTCGTTGGAGTGGAGCAGAAGATTCAGATGTCCATGAAGCAGTAGCCACACCCCCTGATTTTTAATGAATTTTGATTGGGAATGTTTGATGGCAGAAAGTTAAAAATATTGAAAATTGTCTGCATTTTTTTATTTATAGAGCAAAAAAAAAAAAAAGTGATCAAATACCACCAAAAGAATTCTCTATTTGTGGGGGAAAAAAAAGAAAACAATTGTATTTGTATACAGCGTCACACGTCCACACAATAATCAGTTATAGCAACACAGTGCCGTATAGCAAAAAAATGGCCTGGTCATGAAGTGGGCAAAACCTTCCGGGGCTGAAGTGGTTAAAGTTTACTTTCCAGAGATTTGAAAAATCTCCCTTGTAGTGTGGCTGCACCCATAGTGCAAGTCTAGGAGAGAGGAGAAGCACTTTAAATTACCTGATCCTCCACTCACCTGGTAAACAGTTTCTTCATGCTCCTGCAGTGGACTGTCCCTTAGCATTTTCACATCCAATGTAAGGCTATGGATCCTGCATTGGTCTTGATGACATCAGGGCCCTAGAACGCTGGAGCGTAATGGAGAAATCACTGCAGGGACCGGCCTTGCAGTGCAGATGCTGCTGCACTGCAAGGAATAACTTTGAAGTTCCCCCCAAGTTGGGCTTTAAATAAATATACAGAATATAATACACTTTCCACTAAACTTTCTTCCAGACATTTTTTTTTTTCAATTCCATTTGAACAGCTTTGGAAAAATTACCATAAAGCTGTAAAACAATCTGGCCTGCTGCACACTAACATGTTTTTATTCGAGTACCATGGAATGCATGTTGTAAAAGCAATGGTAAAATCATAAAAGTATTTGAATTTATCATACAATGAAAATGTTTGTAGCAAACTTTTCCATTACCCTAGTAATTGAAACTGAAGCTTCAAATAGATGTTAATGTTTTTTCTTATTCATATTGAGTTTCAATATAATACAATGTGTGCTTATTATACTTCATAAACAGCACATTCAACTTTCAAATTGTTTTTGGTGATGGTTCTTGTTGTTTGGATAATTATGTATGGTTGATGTGCTGTAAACAAAGAATTACATTTCTGAAGAGGTTACTTGTGTACAGCTGAGCTATGCTAGGATATTCAATGATATTTATGAAACTTTTAGCTTTTTCATATACGGATGTTTTTTGTGCAATTTAGTACCTTATAATCTACTAGCAACAGTCAATTTGATTTCAGAAAAACGTACAACTTGTTATTGAATGAATTAGGTTTTATTACAATTTCATGAGATGTTTAGCCTTTTTTGAAACTAAAGCTGACCATGCACAATCTGATTGTACCATCTTCTTTAGATTTACCAACATATATAAGGATAATGTGCAATGAGCTTAATTGCTTTGCGACTAGCCGCCGCTCATATACTGCAGAAAGTCGGCTCTCCTGCGTGAACCGACATACCCGTACATCAGTCCGGGCATGTGAGATCGGGGCCACTTGTGGGTCCGCTGCGCGTGCAAGAGAGCCCTCTGCTTTTCTATTAAAAACTGTCCACAATAGGCAGGAGAGCACACCATGGTCAGTTATCTAGTTGTACTGGGAACTTAAAATAAAAATAACATACGCTGCGCTAGATAGGTCCTATACCTAATAATAATCCATGCATTGATCTATAATTATAGATGCACAGGTGAGTAATAAAGTGCATAAATAATAAACACACAGCTGGCATAAAGCGCAGGTGCAATCTGTGACAGCAAATAATGCCCCGTACACACGTTCCGATTATCGTAAGACCGATCGTTCACATTTTGTTGTATACAACTAAGATTGAATACAACAGTGCAAAATGTGTGTAAGACTTTTGTCGTACGATTCTGGAAAAATCTTCCGTCGTGCGTAGCTATGTATTTTAAATGATGTCAAAAACGTGTGACCTGTGTGTCCTTCTGGTTTATTTTCATGTTTCCGATCATGCGTGGTGTTTGTCTAATGACTTTTATCGGACGCATATTGTACTGACTACACGACTGTCGTACGATGGGCTGTCATCCGACCAAAGTTTTCCTGTTTGTTCCTTCGGATTTAGTTGGACGGACTGTCGTGATCGGCTGTCGAAAGCTGTGTACTAACGATAAGATTATCGAACGATCTGTCCGAAAGCGACTTTTGTGGTCTGATAATCAGAACGTGTGTATGGGGCATTAGGCTCACACAAATGTAAACACACAACTGGAAAAAAAGTGCACAAGTGCAAATAGTCCCAGAACCACACTCAATAAACTTGATTAAAATATATAAAACTAACCATTACGTGGTGCCACTATATACATATAGCAAGAATTACAAGTGCATACTCCATATGATTGTCCCTATATGATAAACATTAACCACTTGACAACTGGGCACTTAAACACCCCTTGTGACCAGACCAATTTTCAGCTTTCAGTGCTCTCACGCTTTGAATGACAATTACTCAGTCATGTAACACTGTACCCAAATGAATTTTTTGTACTTTTTTTCCCACAAATAGAGCTTTCTTTTGGTGGTATTTGATCACCTCTGGGTTTTTTATTTTTTTGCACTATAAATGAAAAAAAAACGAAAATTTTGAAATAAACCGCATTTTTCTTTGTTTCTGTGATACAATTTTGCACATTTTTTTTTTCATGAATTTTGCCCACAATTTATACTGCTACATATCTTTGGTAAAAATAACCCAAATTAGAGGATATTATTTGGTGTTTGTGAAAGTTAGAGTGTCTACAAACTGTGGTGCAAATCATACAAAATTGATCACATCTGATGTACTGGTGGCCTATCTCATTTCTTGCGACCTGAACAAGCCAGGAAAGTAAAAATACCCCCCAAATGACCCCTTTTTTGAAGGTAGACATTCCAAGGTATTTAGTAAGAGGCATGGTGAGCTTTTTGGTGTTGTCATTTTTTTCCCAGAATTCTTTGTAAAATTAAGATTTTTATTTTTATTTTTATTTTTTTCACAAAATTGTCATTGTAATGGGTTATTTCTCTCACGTGGCATGTGTATACCACAGATGACGCCCCAAAATACATTCTGCTACTCCTCCTGAGTATTACCATACCACATGTGTGGGACTTTTTCACAGCCTGGCCACTCAGAGAGGCCCAACATGCAGGGAGCGCCATCACGTGTTCTAGAAGCATAAATTACACATCTGACTTGTTGACTACATATTACACTTTTGAAGGCCCTCGAGCACCAGGACAATGACACTGATGTGGCACTGATGACAGATGGCGTCCGCTCTGCAGCCGTCTTTCGGCTATAGAGTGGACACCTAGTCGTTAAACAGTCTTTTGTAGCCGCCTGTGTTAGGCTGTGAGGAGAAACAGAGTATTGATGGTGGCGAGATAGATGCAAAACAACGTGATCTCCAGTGATCAAATTAACAACATGCTTCTACATCCAGCCGTGATTCTGAATCATGCATAGGTGAAATCCAGAAACCCCTTATGGTAATGAGCTTACCTTAGAGCGTGTGACTAGCTTTTACACTAAGTCGGATAACGCATATGAACCACTATGGGTTTCTCAGCTGTTTCCCTGGCCCCTCCCCTGGATTAAAGTTGTGTCTAGCAAAAACATTCTCGTGTGATTTTTTTTTTTTTTTTTAACCACTTAAGCCGCGTACACACGGGCGGACTGTCTGGCCAACTTAGTCCGCCGAAACACATTTCAGCGGACAGTCCGCTCGTGTGTGGGCTTCAGCGGACTTTTTCAGCGTGCAGTCTGGCAGACTAAGTATTTCGGAATTTCCGTAATACTGTCCGTCGGACTCGCATTTCAGCGGACAATCCGCCCGTGTGTATGCCAGTCCACCGTACTTTTGAAATGAGCGGACTTTTCCCGCCCGGAGAAAAGTCCGCTCATTTCGAGCGGGTATCCAGGTAGGCGGGGCCCGCGAAGGAGACGTCGCTGGCCCCGCCGCCTGGTATGGACTTAAAGGGGAACCCCAACGCCGAAAAAAATCGGCATGGGGGTCCCCCCAAGTCCACAACAGACCCTTGTCCGAGCACGCTACCGGCCGGCTAGGAAAGGGAGGCGAGCGAGCGCCCCCCCTCCTGAGCCGTACCAGGCCGCGTGCCCTCAACATGGGAGGGTGCCTTGGGGAAGGGGGGGCCGCGCGGCCCCCCCACCCCAAAGCACCTTGTCCCCATGTTGATGAGGACAAGGGCCTCTTCCCGACAACCCTGGCCGTTGGTTGTCGGGGTCTGCGGGCGGGGGGCTTATCGGAATCCGGGAGCCCCCTTTAATAAGGGGGCCCCCGGATACCGGCCCCCCACCCTATGTGAATGAGTATGGGGTACAATGTACCCCTGAAAAAACTCAAGATACACTATTAATGGCCTCCCCTCTAGTATATCATCACAGCGCTCAAACACCCCCCTCTCCCCAGCTGCCACTTAAATAATTGAATATATCTTTTAGAAGGTGAAAAAAAGAACCACTAACAATAACAATACAAAAATCACCTTGTGGCGCTACACAAAAAACACTGCTAAATAACAGTGTACTACAATGTCCAAAACTGAACTACGTGAAAATTATAAACGCATGTGCATAAATACAGTACAATAAACATTAGAGTAAATTGTGATTAAATAGCAATCAAAAATCGCATATAAGTGATAAAGTGAATATGTGACAGAACATAAATAGAGCAAATAAATAAAATAAACAAAATATTTTCTGCTGCAAATAGTGCTCTAATAACGATGTGCAGTCCCAAAAAAATTTTTTTTCAAAAATTCAATATTCAATCAGACACAATTATTGCTCACGAGAGTGCTGGGCAATACTGTTGGTGAGTGTTCTAAACAAGGGGGGCCACGAACACCAAGGGTGCGGTGGAGGCTTTTCGTTTTATGGACACTTTGCTATAGAACTTTCACTGGAAAAGGAGTTTTTGAACTAATGCTACCATCACTTTTATTATTTTTAATTAGACAATAATTGTGTCTGATTGAATATTGAATTTTTGAAAAAAAAATTTTTTGGGACTGCACATCGTTATTAGAGCACTATTTGCAGCAGAAAATATTTTGTTTATTTTATTTATTTGCTCTATTTATGTTCTGTCACATATTCACTTTATCACTTATATGCGATTTTTGATTGCTATTTAATCACAATTTACTCTAATGTTTATTGTACTGTATTTATGCACATGCGTTTATAATTTTCACGTAGTTCAGTTTTGGACATTGTAGTACACTGTTATTTAGCAGTGTTTTTTGTGTAGCGCCACAAGGTGATTTTTGTATTGTTATTGTTAGTGGTTCTTTTTTTCACCTTCTGAGAGATACAATGTACCCCTACCCATTCACCTGTAAAATAAAAGTACCAAAAAAAACACAACACACGAGATAAAATACTTTATTGCACAGCTCCGGGGGTCTTCCGTCTTCGGGGGTCTTCTCGCCGGACTCCTCCGCTATCTTCTTGTAGCTCTTTTGCTAGCGGAGGAGTCCGGCTTTCTTCCTCGCCGCCGGCCTCTTCTCCCGACTTCGGGGGTCTTGTCCCCCTCTTCGGTTCTTCTGCCGGGTCACCGCGCCTTCTTATAGCTCTTTTACAGGCGGTGGCCCGGTCTTCTGTTGCCGCCGCCGCCGCCGCCTTCCGTTCTTCTTCTTCTTCTCCAGGAGACCATGTGACCTAGAGACGCTCTCAAAATGAGCGGACTTTCCTCCGCGTGTGTGGGCGAGTCCGTTCATTTCAAAAGTAGGGCGGATAGTATGGCGGACTTAGTACGCCGTATTAGTCCGCTCAAAAAGTGGTGTGTGTGGTCAAGTCCGTTCATTCGAAAGTATGACGGACTGTCCGTCGGATTGTCTGACGGACTAAGTTGGCCAGACAGACCGCCCCGTGTGTACGCGGCTTTACACTTAAACCCACTTCCTAACCAGACCAATTTTCAGCTTTCCGTGCTCTCACATTTTGAAAGACAATTACTCAGTCATGCAACACTGTACCTATATGAAATTGTTGTCCTTTTTTTTCACACAAATAGAGCTTTCTTTGGTGATATTTAATCACTGCTGGCTTTTTTTGCACTATAAAAGAAAAATGACCTAAAATTCTGTAAAAAAAAGCATTTTTCTTTGTTTCTGTTTTGCAAATTAGTCATAGCTACATAGCTTTGGTACAAATAACCCAAAGTTGTCTAATAATTTATTGGTCTTTGTGAAAGTTAGTCCACAAGCTATGGTGCCAATCTCTGAAAGTTGATCACACCTGATGTACTGACGGCCTCATTTGATCTCATTTCTTGAGACAAGCAAACAAGCCAGGAAAGTATAAATACCCCCCAAATGACAATTTTTTTGGAAAGTAGACATTCCAAGGTATTTAGTAGGAGGCATTGTGAGTTTTATGAAGTTGCAATTTTTTTCCCACAATTCTTTGCAAAATCAAGATTTTTTTTTGACAAAATTGTTATATTAGCAGGTTATTTCTCACACACAGCATATACATACCATGGAATACACCCCAAACCACATTCTACTGCAATATCACATGTGTGAGACTTTTACACAGCTTGGCCACATGAGGCCCAACATGCAGGTAGCACCATCAAGCGTTCTTGGAACATAAATTACACATATAATTTCTTGACTACCTCTTACACTTTTGAAGGCCCTGCAGCACCAGGACAATGAAAACACCCCCAAAATGACTCAATTTTGGAAATGAAGCATAATAAGTCTTTGGAACATGTAATTTTTTTCTACAATGTGGAAAATGTGTAAAGAAAATTAAAATGCATTCAGCACTATGGGCACTACAGATTCAGCCCACAGTGCTGCTGTACCCGATCTCTCCTCTCTCCATTCTCACTGTAGTGATCGGTACAGAGAGGGGAGAGAGGAACTGAACATCACCCCGATTTGTCTGTCCGTCATTTGACAGAGCGATCACGTGGTAAACTGCCACTGTCAGCGGCCATTTACCATGATCCATGATGAGCCGGGTCACGGATATTCCCGGGTGTGTGCCCGATTCTGGGAGGATGTCAATGTACGCCATCCCAGAGTTATCGAGCCGCGCTGTAGCTGTCATTCGGCTATGGCACGGTTGTTAAGTGGTTAAAGACTTCCATTTCTTTTTAGGAATTGGCTCTTTCCAGGCTGTTTTTCTGCAAAGCATTAAAAGAGAAGTGCAGGATTAAAAAGAAAATCCATACTCACCTAGGTGGATGCAGCATTGGTCAAATGCTGCATCTGTCCATCACTGCCTCTACGCTGAGTACTGATCAAAGACCGCTCAGTTCTGCTGTGGGCTGTGCAGGGAGTGGGAGCAGCTGTTCCAGGCATCTGAGAGGCTGAACCAGCTGCTGTTTAGGCATCTAGGTGGATTTTGGCATTAAAGTTATTATCTCTACAGAGCCTGGACCGGCTAACTGATCTCAGCCGACAGCCGATTTTAGTCAACTGTTGGCTGAATATGGGTCACAGGAGCGTAGAACAAAGTGCATTCCAGTGACCCACATGAGAAGTAGGGGCAAAAGAGCTTTGCCCCCACTTGTCATTTAAAACAGCCACTGGTCATAAAAAGTAATTCAGGAAAACTTGCTCTATATGAACATTCACTATATGGTTTGTAAGTGTAATCAGAGATGGGGCTGTAGGCTACACTGTTCTATTTAGGGGACCTCCTGTACACCATGGTTACAAATATTCCTGATACCATGCATGAGCTGTTAACAGGACAAATTTAATTATTTCATATACAAGCTTTGGAAAATAGAGATGATACATACTGTTACCATTACCACAATTTTTTATATAATAAATATGAAACTAGATTTTAAGCTTTAGTGTGTGTATGAAAATAACAAATATACTGATATAAACTGTATCATTTCAAATGCATTCCATGTTCCAGACAAAATTAGCTAACTTCAATTGCTGTTGATTGACAAATGGATATAACGAAAAAATAAATGAAGAAAAATCATTGCCGCAATTGTATAGAAAAGTAAAAATGGGATAGATTTATCTGTAAAAAATGTATTTGGTATCAACTTCAAATAAAGATATCTGTGAAGAATGTAAATCATGGAGTGTGCATTGGTAAAAGATAACTGTAATACAATTTTTGAGGTTTGTTTTAAATCCTATCACATAAATGCTACAAAAGACTGAAAAGGCGCTAAATAGGAATTCAATTATCACTACAGTTAGTGGCAAGGACATATATTCAAATCCAAACCATGGTAATTATTCTTCTCATGTAGTACCAAACCAAGTAAGGGATGCTACATTTTTCATTTTTAGCAGACCAGATATATAAATAAATGTACATGCTTAGAAATGTGGGACCAAAAAATCAAAGGATGGTAACATTTAAGTTGGTTGTCAATAGGGATGAGCCAAACACTCCCTGATTCGGTTTGCAGTAGAACACGCAAACAGGCAAAAATTGAGTTTGAACACACAAACACCATTAAAGTCTACGGGAAATCAAAAGTGCTAATCTTAAGGGTTAATATGCTAGTTATTTTCATAAAAAGTGTTTGGGGACCTGAGTCCTGTCCCAGGGGACATGTATCACTGCAAAAAAAGTTTTAAAAACAACCGTTTATTTGGGAGCAGTGATTTTAATAATGCTTAAAGTGAAACAATAAAAGTGAAATATTCCTTTAAATTTCGTACCTGGGGGTGTCTATACTATGTCTGTAAAGTGGCACATTTTCCCATGTTTAGAACAATCCCTGCACAAAATGACATTTCTAAAGGAAAAAAAGTAATTTAAAATGCGGCTATAATGAATTGTCGGGTCTCGGCAATACAGATAAAAGTCATTGAAAAAAACGCATTGGGGGTCCCCCAAAAATTAATACCAGACCCCTTGGGTGTGGTATGATTATTAAGGGGAACCCTGAACCAAATATTTTAAAACAAATTGTGTGGGGGTCCCCCCAAATTCCATACCAGGCCCTTCAGGTCTGGTATGAATATTAAGGGGAACCCTGCACCATTTAAAAAAAAATGGCATAGGGGTCCCCCTCAAAATCCAAGATTTTAAGGGAACCCCCTATGCCAAAATAAAAAAAATGGCATGGAGGCCCCCCAAAAATCCATACCAGACCCTTATCTGAGCCCGCAATCTGACAGGCCGCAGGAAAAGAGGGGAGAAAAGAGAGCGCCCGCCCTCCTGAACCGTAGCAGGCCACATACCAGGCCCTCAACTTGGGGAAGCCCCCAAAGCACCTTGTCCCCATGTTGATGGGGACAAGGGCCTCATCCCCGAAACCCTTGCCCGGTGGTTTTGGGGGTCTGTGGGCAGGGGGCTTATCAGAATCTGAAAGCCCCCTTTAACAAGGGGACCCCTAGATCCTGCCCCCCTGTTAAAATGGTAACTGGTACCCATACCATTTCACAAAAAAGTGTCAAATTGTTAAATAAGGATGAGCCTCGAACATAAAATCAAACATTTTAAAAGGACTCATTGGAAAAGACCCTGATGCATGGAAACAAGGAAGGAGAAGAAAATGATAGAAAACAAGATGGATAAATAGAATCATCTAAACCGGGGGTTAGTAACCTGTAGATCGCAGCCAGGTGACTGGTAGATCATGGTCCAGGCTTGCTGACCCTCCATCCCAGAGCATCAAATAGAGTACACTACCTGTAAAGTTGAAGCTGTAGTAGGGAGCAATAAACCACAAAAGCATCTCTAGTACTGGCATCTGTCCAATGCAGAGTAATGCCAACTGCACTCCACCTCTTGTCCCGGATAGTGGTCTCCAGAGTGGTGCCAGCAGCAGGAAAGAAGAAATCTTCAGGTCAGTGTGAAACAATACACTAGGGGGGGCGTGGCCGGCGCGTGACTAGAATGGCCACCTGAGCTTACAGCTCTCCACATCCACGGCGACATACAGCGACTATCAGCGGACCCCAGCCTTTATAATAAACCTCGGGAACATGTCGCTGAAGCGTAAGGAGACCAAGCTGACGGCCTTCATGTATCAGCCGTCCGCGCGGCGAGGCCAAGATGGCGCCGCGGCGGACGAAAGAGACACAACAGCGGAGCATCCCAGCCATCTTCACGGAAGAGATGACCGCTCCGCAACAGATGCCACACGGGTAAGTCCCTGTGCCTCAGGGAACCCTTTACAATCTCCGCCCGGGTCTCCTACCTCACACAGCCCTGCTAAAAGCAAAATGAGGATGGATGCCTCAGAGACAAGCCAGAAGGGAGATAGTAATACAGGGCTGTCCTATGGCATACCAACACAGAGCCCTCAAACGGATGCCATTGCTTCCTTTCCCACTTTAGGCCAGGCTGTTATGGACACTACCCTCAAGGAAATGCTTATGTCCCTCCGCAGCTCCTTGCAGTCAGACATACTGTCAGTCATGCAGGGCTTTGGCAATAATATGAAAGTAATGGATAAAAGAGTCACCCATTTAGAATCTAATGTGGACGCCATGACTGCCACCATAAACGACATAATTGACTCACAAGAAGCACAGGCCCAGGAAACAAAGTGGTTAACTGACAAACTGGCAAATTTGGAGGACAGAGCCCGTCGTAATAATTTTAAAATCCGAGGGGTCCCGGAATCAGTACAAAATACTGACCTTCCTGCCTTTGCGAAAGGCCTAATCAAATCAGTACTCCCAGAAGCAAAAAATATGGAACTGCTTGTGGACCGTATTCACAGATTACCAAAACCTGCTTTTTTGCCTGATGCTACTCCCAGAGATGTCATTCTCAGAGTGCATTTTTTTCATATTAAGGAACAATTTATGCAAAAAGTGGGGGCTATGCCAATGTTACCAGAACCCTATACTCACCTCCAAATTTTCGCCGACCTCTCCCAGCACACCCTGAGCAGACGTAGACAACTGAACAACATTACTAAAACCTGACGTAACAACCAAATCCAGTACCAATGGATTGCTCCTGCCAAAATATCCATCAACCATGCTGGCTCAAAGCATGTGGTCTCCTCAGTCGACCAAGGGCTGCGTATATTGCTAGAGTGGGCCATTATCCCATCCAATAATGATCTGATACCTATGGATCAAAGCAACACAGGTTCCATGTTAACCCATCCTCTTCCACAGAGAGGGCATAGGAGCGCACTACCTATTTAAATGGTTGAGGTACAATATTTTAATTGGCCGTTTGGATGTGACTCCTGATCACACTCTGTCGCATTAGACTGTTACCCCCCTCCAGGGTCCCTTTTTTTTCAGACACTGGAGTGTCGTTCCAGTACCCTGAGAACTGTTTTTGTTCCAGTTTCACCCTTTTCCACCCCAAACATCACTCTCCCCCTGTTGGACTAGTAACCACTCCCTGGGGAGCACCTCTGTCTCGTTCCCTGTGTTTCTTTGTTTTTTTGTTTTTTTTTTCCCTCATCCTCTACAGGTACTCAAGATCTACTGCTGGTTTCTCATCCTAAAGACTACCTCTGCAACCCTCTTCGGAATCACACACGCAGATCGATAGGTGCTCTCTCCCCAACGACATATATAGACAAGATTCTTGTGAACGGAGCGACCATCATCCTCATCTCTGAAGTAAGCAACGGTATTTTCATTCACAACAGCTATCCCTCAAGTTCGCACCATGACAATAACCATTGTTACAATTAATGCTAAGGGTCTGAACCATCCCGCCAAAAGAGCCTCTTTATGGGCTCTAGCTAAACAAACCAAATGTGACATACTGTGTGCACAAGAGACGCACTTCCTAGCGAGTAACCCCCCCTCCTGCACCAATAGGAACTTTACTACCATCTACACAGCCAACGCGGATCAAAAAAAGAAGGGAGTGCTCATAGCCATTAGCAACTCTTTAACTTTCCGACAAGACCAATATTTTCTAGACTCAGGAGGACGGTATATTATTCTGAAATGTTATATTAATGATGCCCCTTATACTATAGTCAATGTATATGTCCCCAATACCCATCAATCTCGTTTCCTACGAAAGTTACATAAAAAAGTTAAGGCAATCCAACATGGCGCCATCGTATGGTGTGGCGATTTCAACTGCACCCCTGACCCTATCCTAGATGCATCATCTCACACCACAAGGAGACGTCCAGAATTAAACTCGCTTCTACATGAGCTGTAACTCTATGATGTATGGCGGTGTACCCACGCAGACGAAAAAGATTTCACATTTTTTTCTCCATGTCACAACTCTTATTCACGTATTGACCTTTTTCTCACCGATCAATGGACTCTGCAGAAAGTATCTGCTTCTAATATACATCTGACCACCTGGTCTGACCACTCCCCTGTAAGCTTGACCATTGAGGATACCACTAAATGTAATCCGACCTATTTATGGAGATTGAACACCAGGATACTGCAATCCCCACACTATGCACAAATTCTACAGGACAATCTAATGTCGTTCTTTGAACAAAACACAGGCTCAGTGACTGACCCTCATGTTCTTTGGTTAGCGCATAAAGCATATATGCGCGGTCTTTTTATCCAATTAGGGGCCAGAGATAAGAGGCAAAGGAGGCAGCGAATGAACACCCTATTGACAGACATCCAATCTACTGATCTCCTTAATAAGCAAACTCCTACACAAACACTTAAGTCGAAACTTATTGCCCTCAGATTAGAACTCAGAGCCTTATTGATTGAAACGCATGACAAACACCAAAAACGATTAAAAATGAGATTTTATGCTGAAAGTAATAAGCCAGGTAAATTGCTCTCCCATCAGATTAAGGGGTACTCCGCTAAGTCCCATATTCCTTACGTCCATCACCCACATACTGATGTCAAGCTGACTGATCCACAAGCCATCGCAAACGCCTTTAGCACCTACTATAGTGCTCTCTATAACTTGAAAGATGACCAAGATCAACCCCAACCAACATCCTTACAAATCAAAGCATTTTTAGATACAATTTGTCTATCTAGCCTATCTCCCCTCCAACTAGATGAACTAAATGCACCCTTCACGGTAGCAGAAATTACTCATGCCATCCAATCCTTACCTAACAACAAAGCACCCGGGCCTGACGGCTTTGTAGGAGAATACTTTAAACAATTTCACCATATTCTCACCAAACACATTACTCCAGTGTTTAATTTGGCTGCCTCCTCGGCCTCTTTTCCACATGAAATGCTGAAAGCTTTAATCATAACAATTCCGAAGCCAGGGAAGGAGCCCACCTCCACACAAAACTTTCGTCCTATCTCCCTACTAAACCATGATGTAAAACTCTTTGCTAAGGTAATAGCTAATAGATTATCTGATATTATGCCACAATTGATACACCCTGACCAGTCAGGATTTATTAAAGGTCTCCAGACGTCTGACGCAACCCGACGAATGGTCAACATAATTCATCATGCGGTGGCCCATCGGATGCCTTCTCTGCTTCTATCCCTGGATGCGGAGAAGGCATTCGATAGGGTCCACTGGCAATATCTAAAACAAGCCTTGGAAAAATTTGGCTTCCAGGGTCATATACAGTTAGGGCCATAAATATTTGGACAGTGACACAAGTTTTGTTATTTTAGCTGTTTACAAAAACATGTTTCGAAATACAATTATATATATAATATGGGCTGAAAGTGCACACTCCCAGCTGCAATATGAGAGTTTCCACATCCAAATCGGAGAAAGGGTTTAGGAATCATAGCTCTGTAATGCATAGCCTCCTCTTTTTCAAGGGACCAAAAGTAATTGGACAATGGACTCTAAGGGCTGCAATTAACTCTGAAGGCGTCTCCCTCGTTAACCTGTAATCAATGAAGTAGTTAAAAGGTCTGGGGTTGATTCCAGGTGTGTGGTTTTGCATTTGGAAGCTGTTGCTGTGACCAGACAACATGCGGTCAAAGGAACTCTCAATTGAGGTGAAGCAGAACATCCTGAGGCTGAAAAAAAAGAAAAAATCCATCAGAGAGATAGCAGACATGCTTGGAGTAGCAAAATCAACAGTTGGGTACATTCTGAGAAAAAAAGAATTGACTGGTGAGCTTGGGAACTCAAAAAGGGCTGGGCGTCCACGGAAGACAACAGTGGTGGATGATCGCCGCATACTTTCTTTGGTGAAGAAGAACCCGTTCACAACATCAACTGAAGTCCAGAACACTCTCAGGGAAGTAGGTGTATCTGTCTCTAAGTCAACAGTAAAGAGAAGACTCCATGAAAGTAAATACAAAGGGTTCACATGTAGATGCAAACCATTCATCAATTCCAAAAATAGACAGGCCAGAGTTAAATTTGCCCAAAAACACCTCAAGAAGCCAGCTCAGTTCTGGAAAAGTATTCTATGGACAGATGAGACAAAGATCAACCTGTACCAGAATGATGTGAAGAAAAAAGTTTGGAGAAGAAAGGGAACGGCACATGATCCAAGGCACACCACATCCTCTGTAAAACATGGTGGAGGCAACGTGATGGCATGGGCATGCATGGCTTTCAATGGCACTGGGTCACTTGTGTTTATTGATGACATAACAGCAGACAAGAGTAGCCGGATGAATTCTGAAATGTACCGGGATATACTTTCAGCCCAGATTCAGCCAAATGGTGCAAAGTTGATCGGACGGCGCTTCATAGTACAGATGGACAATGACCCCAAGCATACAGCCAAAGCTACCCAGGAGTTCATGAGTGCAAAAAAGTGGAACATTCTGCAATGGCCAAGTCAATCACCAGATCTTAACCCAATTGAGCATGCATTTCACTTGCTCAAATCCAGACTTAAGACGGAAAGACCCACAAAAAGCAAGACCTGAAGGCTGTGGCTGGGAAGGCCTGGCAAAGCATTAAGAAGGAGGAAACCCAGCGTTTGGTGATGTCCATGGGTTCCAGACTTAAGGCAGTGATTGCCTCCAAAGGATTTGCAACAAAATATTGAATAAATAAATATTTTGTTTGGGTTATGTTTATTTGTCCAATTACTTTTGAGCTCCTAAAATGTGGAGTGTTTGTAAAGAAATGTGTACAATTCCTACATTTTCTATCAGGTATTTTTGTTCAACCCTTCAAATTAAACGTTACAATCTGCACTTGAATTCTGTTGTAGAGGTTTCATTTCAAATCCAATGCGGTGGCATGCAGAGCCCAACTTGCGAAAATTGTGTCACTGTCCAAATATTTATGGCCCTAACTGTATTGATGGCTATTTTGGCCTTGTACTCTACCCCATCAGCACAAGTCTACTGCTTATCCATGTTGTCCACTGAGTTTAATATATCTAATGGCACCCGTCAAGGTTGCCCCCTTTCACCACTAATCTTTGATTTGTTAATTGAACCCCTCGTGGCTAAAGTGCGATCCCACACACTTATATCAGGTGTTTCAATTGACGATAAAGAACACAAAATCAGCCTCTTTGCTGACGACGTGATCTTCACGTTGACTAATCCTTCCTCTTCCCTGGTTTCTGTGCAAAGTTTATTGGATGATTTTAGTTGTGTATCGTACTATAAGGTAAATGTAACCAAATCTTTCATACTACCTCTAGCCTTGCCTCAATCAATCCAACAACACTTGCGCAACAAATATCAATACGCATGGTCTTCAAATTCCCTCACTTACCTGGGTACTAATCTTACGTCCACCCCTGCTGCCTTATACAAAGCAAATTTCGTTCCATTCTTAGCTAAACTTCCCGCAGACCTAGCCAACATTTCTAAGCTCACCCTCTCCGCATCAGGCAGACTCGCAGCATTTAAAATGCTCAAACTTCCCCAGCTACTCTATTTATTCCCGAGCTCTACCCATACCTCTACCATCCTCCTTTTTCACGCAAATACAATCCATGCTCCGTAAATTTGTTTGGCAAGATAAAAAACCTCGAATAGCACGACATCTTCTTACAAAACACAGAAAAATAGGGGGCATGGGTTACATAGATATTAAATACTACTATTACGCGGCAATTTTAGCTCAACTCAAAGCTTGGTTTATCTCTGACCCAAACAATCATTGGAGCAATATGGAAGCTTCTCAAATCTTGGGCAAAAACTTACGAAATTGGCTTTTATCCGCACCTAAAATTAGGAAAACAGATCACCGTCTATCCCCAACCATTAAGGCATCCTTGGCAGCATTTAATTATTTAGTCGACCACTTACCTACCACAGCCCCTACCTACGAAATTCCTCTCCCCATAGAGACGCTACACTTACTGATAGCGGACTTACAGACTTCCGCTTGGCGGGACAAAGGTATATCCCACATCTCAGACTTATATGACACTGCTAACGGATTTATACTCCCATTCACCTCCTTACAGGAAAAATTCTCATTGCCGTCCACGGACTATTTCAAATATGTCCAGATATCACATTGCCTCCTAAATACTCCCTTTCTCCGACGTACCATACCGACAGTGGTTTGGCACTACCTATCCAAAAAATCCACATCGACCAAAGGTATCTCTCTCTTTTATGCTCTTCTGGATGATAAAAATAGTTTTGAGAAATTACCCCCCATGCTAATTTGGGAAAGGGATCTAAATTCCACGTACTCTACACAACAATGGCACAACGCATTACACGCCACTTTCGTAGCGACTAAGTCTGCTAACTTTTGGGATCTCTCCCCAAATGTAACCTTCGGTGGTACCTCACCCCTACACAAATTCATAGATTTAGCCCTACCACCGATCCTAACTGCTGGAGACTCTGCGGTTTCCCAGGTACCCTATACCGCATCCTGTGGGAATGCCCTAAATTGACTCAATTCTGGACAAACACTTTCCACCTCATATCAGATATCACACATATCGCCTCCCCCCCAACTCCAGAACTGGCACTCCTTAACATTGGAATTGATAAATACCCACATAACCTTCAAAACATAATCACTCATATCTGCATGGCAGCAAGACTGATCATTGTACGTAACTGGAAATCCCCTGACCATTTATCTCATACAGAAGTCATAAGACTAACACATATACACGGCATGTATGAACGCATGTACGCATCGGCAGAAGGTTCCTTATCTAAACTGACACACAGATGGACAGCCTGGCTAGAATGGTATGACAGGACCAAACCTCTATTTCACTGACAACTCCTGATATTCTCTGAAAATCACATTTTACTCAGATCCTTACTTACCTGTACACTCCTTCCTCCCCCCTCCTCTTTTTTTTTTTTTTCTCTCTTCCCCACTATGTAACCTATTCACTACTACTGATTACTGCCAACAGGTTACCTCGAGTTATTTCCTATGTTATTATTACTGTTCTGGTTATTCCATGGTTGATTCTGTTTTGTACTTATCAATAGAAAAGCTTGCTGAAGCAACGTTCGCATAAAATGTATGAACTGCACATAATCGTCAATGTCGAAACTTTGACCGAGGGAGCGGATCCTCGCTCTTGGGCACAGTGTGCTCCCATTTGGGGTGCCTGGAACGAGGGACTGATCCCCTTATCTTTCAGACTTTGTACTGTAACCGACCTACCTTTTCTTCACTAGTTTATATCCCCTTTGTTATGTCTGTATACTGAATGTACCAATATTGCATCATATATTGTCAATGACTCAATGTCATGATTACTTCCTTACCTTGTATGCTACATACTTGTTGCTCAATAAAAATCTATTGAAATTAAAAACAAAAAAAAAAACAATACACTAGGCATAGTGTAGTATAGGGCTTTCACATTGATGCGCTGCGGTTTACCCATACTGCAGGTGCAGTGTAACTGCAGCTTTCCTGCAGGTTTGCTACACTTAGCCATAGCCTGGTGTCAGGGCTAGCTTAGCCCTTCCTCCTCTGGGCTGGCTGCTCAGCTGTCGGCTAATTGCCAGCTCTCTTCTCTTTCCACAGTTACCAGCTGTTCCAGATGATGCTCGTCTGACCTGCCTATTTAAAGCCTTCCAGCTCACTCTTTCCTTTGCCTTCGCGTTGGTCACATCACTAGGAACCATCTCCTGCTGTTTGTTCCAAGACTGGCTTGCTGACATCCCTCCTGGCTTCAATCCTGCTTGCAGTTGCTCTCCCTGGATCCCTGACATCTGGACTGGCTGATTACCCGATCTGGTTTATGAACTGTGGACTGGCTGACTACCCGTTCTGGCTACTGGACTCTGGCTATGCTTGACTACCCTTTTTTCTATTTACCTTTTTATTTTTATTAATAAACAAGTGGGATTTGATTGTACTTCTGTCTCTGTCTGTTTCATGGTTCCTGACACCTGGTGATCTTTGACTACTCCCATGTTGTTCAGGTAGATCTTCACCTCTTTAAGGTTGCCTACCTGTCAAGAAAGACATTCCATCAATCAGAATGGCAGAAGAATACCTGTGTACAGGGTTCCCATTAAGAGAGCTGTCCAGCGCACGTGCATGCGCAATAGTGGGAGTGACGGCACCCTTATGCGAGCATACTTTGTGACAGCACTTGGCACCAAGAAGCACTATTTAAAGAAAACTGTCACCTTGCTGTCCGGTTTACAGCATTTCCTAAGACCCTTGCTGCTTGTTAAATATTACTTACCTAATTCCTGTTACTCGACTTGTTCTTGACCATCATTAATTGCTGCCAGTCTCCGATCCCAGCTTGTCCTGACATCTCTTCTGCCTCTCCCTTGGTCCATTTGCTGCCCACCTGTTTCCGACCCGGCTTGTAACACAAATTCACTTTGGCTTCTGCTCCTGTACCTGATCTGCCCGCAAGTGTATGACCTGGCCTGCCTGCACCTGATTGTATCCTGAACTACAGAACACCTCCTTGCTGTCTGTTGTTCTCAGCTACCAGCCTGAACTACAGGACACCTCCCTGCTGTCTGTTGTCTCCAGCCACCAGCCTGAACTACCAAACACCCCCCTGCGGCCGGCTGTCTCCAGTTTCCAGTCTGATCCTGCTTCCTGCTTGGCTCCTGCTCCAGTGTCCTCGCAGTGCCTCAGAGGTCCAGATTAGCCCCTGCATCAGCTAACCTGTCAGGTACTTGTGTCCCTTTGCACTCCCCTGTCTGCTCTATCAGGGGTCTTGAGCCAAAGGAATATGAGAAGCCTCTCCCTGCACACTGGTCTCAACCACCAGGTATGTGACATTACCCCTGATCTTAACAATGAACATGAAGTTAAGCAAGCTCTGGGAGGCAGTGGAGGATAGAAAAGCCTGGCGCACTATGGTCCATGAGGTCACAAAGAGTCAGACATGACTAAATGACTGAACAACAAAACGTTTTAAAAAATATTTGAAATAAATATGTAGGAAATACTTTCCTTGTGGGTATACATTTCTGGGATTAAAGGGAAGCTCATATTGCTGCAAGAGAACATTTTAGAGGTAATAAGACAAAATAAGAAAAGTATTTAAAATCCTTAGAGGTTACGAGTATGGAAAGTGCATTAATGAGGTATAAGGAATGTAATAGGAGCACAAGAGGGAAATCACATTAGCAGGACGTTAAAGCCAAATAACTAATTGATAATCATATTAAATTAAATCTCCCTATATTATAGAAGCATAGAAAATGTATAACATTGGAGCTATTTAAGATATTTAAGAAAATTTAATTAATTGGAGAGAACAAAGCAAAATCAGCTTTTTTACATATTTGCAGACAAATCATAACATACAACAAGCTAGTATTTTTTACATATAATTTAATTTGACTCTGTACCCCACTCTGTGATCTGCTGTGTCTGATGGACACCGCAGATCACCAAGTGCATTCCAGAGCACAATAGAGGACATGCACAAGTGCTCCACAAGTGGAATCAGTCATCCAGCTGTTGATGTACAAATGTCAGATGACAAATGGGGGTTTAAATAAGGGGGCCCCCAGATATCTGTCCTCTCCCAGATAAATGAGTACAGGGGTACATTACTACCCCATAGTCATTCTCAAAGAGTCAAATGTAGAAAAAAATGTAGAAAAAAATAATGTAATTATGTTTAAAAAAAATTACATTGCAAAATAGTATTACTGGGCCCAGATATAATCCAACATCAATCACATTGTCCAACAGTGTAAGTAACATCAATTACAATGCCTACCAATGTACTCCTAACGATGTTTACCCAAAGCTCTCATGTCACTAAATGATAGATCTTCAGTGCTGCAGTAATGTAATCAGTGCCAGGGATCCCAGTGATGTTATTGACCAAATATGGTGATTTGTTTACATTAAGCAGTTAGGAATTTGGGTGGGCAAATAGCTTCATTGGTTTGTTTTGGTTCTGTCAATGTTAAACGGGCTAGGTTGACCTTGAACCCCCATCTGACCTGAACTTGAGCCTCCTAGTTCAGACTAAATATGAATATATAAATATGCTTAGGGACAATTATACATATCCAACAAATAAACATACAAAATTATGTGAAAAGAAGATAAAGATTAAGCTGTCTACTACAGAATTGTCAAAATCAGACATACAATTTAAAAAGAGGACTATTAATATTTGCTGAATTATATTTAATATAGGATCAGTTTGGAACATTTGAATACAGGGATTTTGTCCAACTGCTATTCTAGAATCAGGAAGATTTTCCTTTTATAGCAAACTCGATTCAACTTTACTTTTATGTAGCAAGCAATTCTATGAAGCAAACAGTTGTCCAATACTTTTTGCTTGTTGGCATCAGATCAAAACTGTGATTTGAGCTTTTTATTCAGTATTATTGACCTGTCAATATGTTACCATTTTCACTAGTTTTTAGCTATCAAGAACCCCAGGTGAAACATAAAATATATTTATAACTGTAAACTGATTTTTTTCCTGTGGTGTGTTTGCTTGCTTGTTTTGGGGTGCTTAAATTGATATAGGTGCATAGCAGTAAAAATAATGTTCCTTTATAAGTTCAGTCTGAGCACAAGGGTTTTTTTAAACTTAACATACACTTCCTAATGGACCAGCTGAAACTTGCCATGTGAAGGGGCCCTATTAGTCCCGTCCCATCTTAAATTCTTTCATTGAAAGATCAATGGAGTTGAAATTTTCAGCCATCAATGTTTGTCCATCTGCACTGAGAAAAAAAATCTACCAGTGTATGACTTGTAAAGGGTGGTCTTCCATTCTTCTTTCACTAGGTCAAGCAATCCCAGGCATCTCTGTCGCTATGCCAAATTAAAGGGCAAAAACTCTGAGGAGGCCTGAGGGACCTCATGTATAGCAAACTAGAGTACAAGCAAAAAGTAGCCTCAATCTTTCCCAATCCCATTGTAGCATCAACCTTAAATCTGAATTCCAGGAATTCATCCACTTTGTAATATACACTGGCTTACTATGAATTAAGTCCAATCGGGTGCTTTTCACTTTGTGGACTTATCTCTTTTTTTTACAACTGATAGTTTTATGGCGCTCCAGGTAGTAAAGCTGTTACATACTACTGTACCTCTAATGCTGGTCCTTCTTGTCTCAGCTCCAGTAGTTGCAGAGTTGCTTGCAGCTGTTGTGCCCCCAATCACAGAGCACTTTGTGTTATGTGAATCTATTCTCAGAATACAAAGCTTTCTGTGAACAGGCAGCAGAGGGGTGGGCAGAGCTACTGAGGAAAAAATACAGCATCCCAGTTCAGCTTTAAATTCTTTTATTTCTGGGAAGGTGAAAATGCAACCATAAATACATGCAGAAAATTATGCAAATGGAAAAAATTACTATCCAGGCAAATAATTCACAAGGTGCAGTTTGACAGCATGCAATGTACACTATGCAATAGGCAAAAAACTGCCTGTGAACATGCATCTTGCAAGTGACTAGATAACAGAGTTTTCCTGATTTTTCATGATGACTAAAGAAAAGACTTAAGTAAAAACCGAGACAAGAAAAAAAGGGAAAAAGGAAGAAGAAAAAAAGGGAGGTAGGATGGGGAAAGGGCAGGGACAGAGACAAGGGAAGGGGATGTCCCCATATACCACCATCTGGGGGGGCAGGATGTCAGTATTTTCTTTGCAGGCATGAGAAAATTGGAACTGGGCCCAATAACGCCACGTTTTTGTATAATAATAATAATAATAATCTTGCAAAAAAAATCCCCTTGTCACAGAAGCATGGAGAGGTCCTCCATGATGTCATTTACTGCTTTAATCTATTGGTCGATCCATTGGGTCAATGCTGATTTCCAATTAAGCGAGTGGTGGTATTTTCAGAGTTCGGCTTTAAACATTGGTTTTATGGTCTTGTTGAAGTGTTCAAACATGCCATTTTGTCTGTGGATGATAAATTAATCCTGGACTTGAAAATAGTTCCATGGCTGGTAAGAATTTTTTGAGAAAACCTGTTCTAGTAAACATTTGGAACAGTACATGAGTGATGGTTTAATTTGGGTATTGCTTGAATCAATAGCTTGAAGTTATTAGGTGGCATAGTTGAGGATCAACAATATGTATTGGTGACCTCAGGCAGATTTTACCAATGGTCTACCAAATTAATGGCTATATATTCAAACAGGCAGGAGCACCAAGGGGCAGTGAAAGCATGACAAAGCAATGGTTAATTGGCAGGTGGTTCAAGATGTACAGTATTTCTTTACTAAAGATTTCAACTCAAAAGCCCCCCCCCCCCCCCAACATCATTATGTGCTAGATCATGGACCAGTCATCTGTATGTCTGGGTCACCAACAGGTGCCTTCATGAAGTTGGTGATCTGATAAATCAGGTAATTACTAATGGAAACAATTAGGCCACCACTCATTTGCAATTGCCTCTTGGGCAACCATATTTTTTACAACAAACTGTTCTACTAGGGCCAGAGTAGGGTCTCACAACTGCCCCATAATGAATTGCCAAATTGGACAGATTAAGGTCAGAGACGGCAGGACTAGAAATCTTCCCCCTCACAGAACAGCTCAGGACATTGCTCATCGGTATCAATAACCTTCTCTTTCTGGGATGCATTAAGATATTTAATATCACATAATTCATCATTTGGCATATCTGTAGTAATGTTCCTAAATGTAAGAAGTATGGTCTAACCATATGGCAAAATCCCTTGTTTCTCACAGTTTCCAGGATTTGGGAATGTCGAGTCCCACTAACACATGATGTCATATTTCTTACCAGTCTAAATATTTAACAAATCCACAGATGGTGGTAATGTACACTGACACTGGTGTAAGTCCTTGAAGATTACCCAAAGTTTCTTGGTCACAGGCCGAACACACTAACCTGGGTCTTCCATACTTGGGTGAGCATACTACCTTCGCTGGTACCTAGTTGATGATCACAGTACAATGAAATATCCCATCACCTGAATTGGAGTGTGTGCCACATGATTCCTGGGCAAAGTAAGAAAGTCTGCGGAGAGCCTCACATTGTATGGGCTCCTCTTGCTATGGGCGTTGCACGCTTGTATGCTCCTAGTTATGACACCTCTAGCAGTAAATGGCATCCATCCTCTGGTGCTCAGAGGGTCCTGATTACCCCTGCAAAGTAGCTGGTTCTGATACTTCACTGGATTCCTTTAAACTGCTCCAGGGTTCTGCAATATGCTTTTCCTAAAGGGAAAATCTTTTCCCCAACATGTAGTGGCAACCTGTTTTAGTCTGGCAGGGGTGAGCAGGTCCTTGAGTGTCTTGCAGGGGTGAGCAGGTTCATGTATCTTTCAAATTATTTCAACCATTTGAGCAGTTTTTGAGTTCCATGACACACCCATTGTAGCAGGTTGACTGGTAGAGAGTTACATTACCTGTCTGTTATGACCCTCTCCACCATTTGGGGTCCCAACATGGTATCTAGCTGCAGCCAGCTAGTGATCAACTTTATCAGATCATGCATTTGTGACTGTAGCAGATGGCCTGATCAGTAGCTCCAACAGTGACAGCTGCTAATATCTCTAAATTGGTTAAAAAATCAGGTGGTCATTCCTGGTGATGGAACAGTAACTTAACTGTAAGACAGTCAATCTGTAATGATGAGTGAGGTCGTAGTATGCCTTTCAGGGATTCAGAATAAGACTGGTGTTCTTAGGCCAGCCTATTTGTCTCAGGGTCACCTTTCTCTTTTTCTCAAACATCATAAGAAATGGCTTTTGCAACAGTTATATAATTTTTTGTAAGAAATTACTGGATCTGGTGCTTGTGGAGGTTGCAACTTGCCAGGGGTAACAACCATTTACTCATCACTGAGAAATGAAATCTAGTGCCTCAGTGAAAGTATTTATTTGTGCTGCTGTGGTCTCCCACATAGTGGTTATCATAGCTTCTGTATTCCTTTGCTGAGCCTCCATACTACTTTTGGAGTGCCACTTTGGCCAGGAATTGTTCCACATTGACCTGCTGCTTTTTAGCACTAGCCACTAGCAATTGCTTTAATATTGCCACCATTTCTAGCTCTGTAATGGTATTAGCCCTCTGAATAATGCTGTTTCCATTGTTTATCTCTGCATCCTTTACCAGCTGTAACATTTGGGGGATTAGCAGGATTGCATGACTCTGGCTTTTTGAAAACTACATAGTCTTTTATTCAACTCATAAAGATTATCAGCAGCAAACAAAAGGCCACATCTACAGCCAGGAAAGCTTTAGCAGAACAGAGGCCAAACACATTGGCACCATAGGACCCAGCCAGCAAAGAAGCTTTCTGACATGTATATCCAAATCAAACAGGTGCAGCTTCCAACCCTCCCATCACTCTTTTTTTCTTTATACCTTTTATTTCCTTATCAGCCCATGGCTCATTATCCCTGTGGTGGCTTATCTAAAGAAGAAGAGAAAGGAGTTATATATTTGCCATCCAGAACATATTCCTTTTTGGCATATACAAACATTTTTATCAATTAACAAAATGGAAAGTAAATGAACAGAAGAGCCTTTGCCTTCAAAGGAGCATCAATTCTTCTAGGTATAGTTGCACACAATTTTTGAAGGAACTCGGCAGTTAGGTTGTCCCAAACATCTTGGAGAACTAACCACATACCTTCTGTGGATGTAGGCTGCCGCAAATCTTTCTGTCTTTTTATGTAATCCCAGACAGACTCAATGATGTTGAGATTAGGGTACACATGATCAGACTATCTGGTGGACTTAGTCTGGCGGACAAACCGCCGGACTGTCCGCCAGACTTTCCGAATGAGCAGACCTGCCCACACACGGGACTTTTCCGGCAGACATAGTCCGCTGGACTATCCGCCGTACTTTTGAAATGAACTGACTTGCTCACACACGGAGGAAAGTCCGTTCATTTTGAACGCGGCTCCAGGTAGCCGGATCTAGCAAAGGAAGTCAATGTTGCCACCTTCAGCAGCGAGATTGACACGTCACTGGCCCCGTAATCTGGTATGGAGTTAAAGGGGAAGCCCTACGCTGAAAAAACGGTGTGGGGGTCCCCCCAGGTCCATATCAGACCCTTATCCGAGTGCGATTCCCTGGCGGTCAGGAAAGGGGGTGGGGACGAGCAAGCGACCCCCCCTCCTGAGCCATACCAGGCCACGTGCCCTCAACATGGGGGGTGTTTGGGGAAGGGGGGCCGCACAGACCCCCACCCCAAAGCACCTTGTCCCCATGTTGATGAGGAAAAGGGCCTCTTCCCGACAACCCTGGCCATTGGTTGTCGGGTTCTGCGGGCGGGCGCTTATCAGAATCCAGGAGCCTCCTTTAATAAGGGGGCCCCTGGATACCGCCCCCCACCCTATGTGAATGAGTATGGGGTACAATGTACCCTTACCCATTCACCTGTGAAAAAATATATAAATAAAACACAACACACAAGGGTTAAAAATAATTTATTGCACAGCTCTGGGGGTCTTCTTCCGTCTTGGGGGGTCTTCTTGCCAGACTCCTTTCTTCTTCGACGGGGCTAGCGAGGTGTCAATCTCGCTGATGGAGGTGGCGATATTGACTTCCTTCACTAGTTCCGTCTACCTGGAACCACGTTCAAAATTAACAGACTTTTCTCCGTGTGTGGGCAAGTCCGTTCATTTCAAAAGTTCGGCGGACTAGCACACAGAAGGGCGGATTGTCCGCTGGACTGCCGAGTCCGGCGGACTATTTCGAGTCAAAACTTCTTTCTAAGTCCGCCAGACTTTTGGGAAGAAAAAGTCTGCTGAAGCCCACACACGGGCGGATTGTCCAAGTCCGCCGGATAATACGATCGTGTGTACGCAGCATGACAACTCCTTTCAAACCCTGGTATAATAGTCATCAAAACCTGGTACAATAATAAAACGTAACACTTGACGAATTATCCTATTAGACCAGTGATTTAGAATGTCATAAGTTTGACTATGTTAAATCAAACACAACAGCTAATACGTGTTTTAGGATCTAGTATACAACATAGCAATGACATTTTGTATATTTTAACTTTTAAGTCTGCTGAGAAAGTTTTTTTTTACCATCTGCTTATTTTAATAAATGCATTTTTTTATTTGTTCTCATGTATTAGAAGTGCACAAAGACAGAGTAAATTTAACTTATTGCCTTTCCTTCCATCTGTTTTCTCGTTCTCATTGAACGAAATTGTGTAAAAACAGCATACTATGTCACTTGATGTAGATAAAACATAATAGGTCACATTACACCCACTGCTGCCATCGGAACAAATGGTGCTCTTCTGCTAGTGCTGTCAGTTAGCTGTGCAGAACACGTCTAGAAAGAAAGAAACCAAAGTAGCACGGACACCGATTGAAAGTTTTAAAATATGTTGTTTTTTTAAACCTGTTTGTGCAACAAATACCTAATTGGACAACTGTACCTGAAGCTTTTTCAAACTGTATCACATAACATAAGCATAGGGTATGCCCCATGTTACATTTCTAAAGAAATTATAAGTCATTTGGTGCAGAACGCATATAATAGATTACAAGCCTGAAACAGTCTTCTCTAGAAGAAAATTCAAACACTCTCTGTGTGTGCAACTGCTCTTCCTACTCAGCATGTCAGTGCTAAGGAGTACTGAAAGGAAAGAATTCAGTTCCCATGATGCTTTGAAAGCTGTATTGGGAATAACTGCAGTAACAACAGATGATTATCTGACTTTCTGCTGAACTGTGTGCAGCAGATTTCTTACTGTTTCAAACCAAACTCATGGCAAATTATGGATCTCAGTTTTGACAAGATTCTGCCGTCAATAAACATTTCTAGAAGTAAATGGTATTACACATCACAGTCATGTGTCAGATTCTCTCTGTGTAATCTGCAAAAAAATGTGAAATATAATTTGAATCATATACTGTATATTTAAAAATTGTTTTTGGGGTTGAAGAAAAAGCATGTTACATTCTAGTCTGTTGAGGCAATACCTCAGGACACCTGTTATGTGTGACCCCCTATAGGGGTCTTTACCTTCCTCTCAGAAGCTGTACTAGTTCCAATAGGATCAATCACAATAGTGTACTCACTTCTATCAAGTTATAAATCAAGCCCAGAAGCTAAGGCCAGATTTACCATTGGGCACAGTTGGCAATCAGCAGGCATAGACCAGTAAAGCATGGAAATAATCTGTGCTGAAGAGTTGATGCCAGCATATGGGGTTTCCCTTGAAAGATAAAGGTTTTGTTCTTATAAGTTGGGGATGGGGTGCTTCGTTATGCCAGTTACAGCTATTCTAACAGATTTCCCTGAAATAAAAGGATTGGCTTTTGCAAAAGGCAAGTGGGACATGTACAGTGCGTATCATCATGATTTATTTTCCTGATAGCATACTTGCCTGTATATTATTCTTTGCCAATTTATTTGTTGTTTAAGAAGAAATCTACGAAGGCCTTAAAAGTTTTAGATGTTTTTTGTTACAATGTGACTTTTGTGGTAAAGAACAATGTAAGTGCTGCCAAGATGTTCAAACATCAATCCTGAACTGGAGACGTTTATCCATTAGTGTGCTGGCTTTTTGCCCTATAGTTTCCAAAATCCATTTTGTATACATTTGTGTTTCAGCAGTAAATGCTTTTAGAAACTATTGTATGATGGTTTTAAACATCATAGCAAGATATTTATAAACAATATATTATTACAAGCAAAGAGGAGCACAAAACATTAGTGGAAGTATTTTGATACAGGGCCATCGAGTGAAGTAAAGTTGCATATTTAAGATTTTTTTTTAATTTGTTTGGGTCAAAATGTTGTACAACAACAGAACCTTGAAATTCACAATTCAGTTTAAAGTAAATCTGTGCTTTGCCTCTGCACAAGGCAAAGTGTCATGGCTGAATACCTCAGTGCTTGATTTCAGTTTTGTGGCATCTCTGCTTACTTTTAAATACATATTTTAACTATATTTTGGGTATTTTGCTGGACTCCAGGGCTCATCTTTTGGAAGAAACTGTGGAAAACCAAAGAGTGGAAGACACATGTGCTACAAAAGTAAGGGAAAATACATTTCCGACAAAAATTGGCTCTTGCTGCAGACCAGTGTTAATTTTGATATCAAATTTCAATTGAGTTGTAGTCATAGTCTTTTGACTAAAATGCCATTTTAGTTTTAGTTGTATGTTACTCATCTGAATTGTTTTAGTTATATTTTAGTCAACTAAAATCTCCAGTACATTTCAGTTGACTAAAATCTAATAGGTTTAGTTAAACTGTAATGCATTGTTTAAGCTTTTCTCTAGAGTTGGCAAACTCATTATTTACTCCTTGAGTAAAAATCTAATAACATGTTATTATTTAAGGTACTAAGGTTTGAACATGCACATGCAGACATATTTAGCCAATAATAACAGATTTAGCCATAATGTCTTTATAAACAGAATCCATTTTCATAAACCAACAAAAATATTCCTGTTGATCAAATTGAAATTCAACTTTAAAATATAAACAAACCCCCCCAAAAAACTGTAAACTCTATTGGCTGGAATTCCATTGCACATATTACCTGAATTTATTAGCAACATTAAACTTTAAGAGATAAAAAAAGCCTTTTTCTTCTTACTTTTTTTCAGTAGTTTAGTAGATGCCCCCTACTTATTCTTATGTGGCAGTGCAGTATTAATTTCATATTAGTTTTAGTCATGGCCTTTTGAATAAAATGTAATTTTAAATGTATGTTAGCCTTATGACTAAAATGGTATTATAGTTTTAGTTGCATTTTGGTCATCTGAATTGTTTTAGTCAGAATGCAGGGTCCAGGAGTGCACTACATACAGAAAAGGGGGGTGGAAAATAATCAAGAATCATAGACAGGTCGAGACAGGGAAGAACAAGTGATAAGAACACCATGAAGGACAGATCTGGAAGAAACTAAAATCGAGGCAAGGATGTCAAGCTGGAATCAAAAAGCAAAAGAAAAAGAGAATAGTTGGTGAGGTTATTGTATATATTAGCGGAATAGAAGTAACAGAACAGGAAATCAAGGTGCTTGATAAAGGTTTAAAGTTTTCTCCAAAAAGGAACTTGAATAAATGCAATGCCTATGTTGATATTAATACATTTACCCAGAGTTCACACATGAAGTATATGATGAATAGGCGGCACTGATAGGTGGCACTGATATGCGACACAGACACTGATAAGTGGCACAAATAGGCACTGATAGGTGGCATGGATTGTCATGGATAGGTGGCATGGATAGGTGGCACGGATGGGCATGGATGGGCACTGATAGGCGGCATGAATGGGCATGGATAGGCAGCACGGATGGGCATGGATAGGCGGCACGGATGGGTGGCACGGGTGGGCATGGATGGGCACTGATAGGCGGCTAGGGTGGGCACTGATAGGCGGCATGGATGGGCACTGATAGGCGGCATTGTAATTTAAAGTTTTGTAGGGATGGATGCCAATCAGTGCCAAACAATAGTGCATGCCAATCAGTGATGCCTATTGTGGGCACTGATTGGCATCCATTATGGGCACTGATTGGCATTCATTCTGGGCACTGGCTGGCATCCCTGGTGGTCTAGGGGGCATACCTGGTGCTGGGCATCTCCTGGTGGTCCAGTGTGGGCATCCTCGGGGGGGGGGGGGGCTGTGCTGATAATCAGAGAAGCAGCTGATCGGCTCTCCTCTACTCACGTCTGACAGACGCGAGTGAGGAAAAGTCGATCACTGGCTCTTCCTATTTACACTGTGATCAGCCGTGATTGGACACGGCTGATCACGTGGTAAAGAGTCTCTGTCTGAGACTCTTTACCGAGATCATAGTTGCAGGGTGTCAGACTGAAACCCTGCAACAACGATCGCCGTGATGCGCGCCCCCGGGGGCGCGCAGCGGCTTAATATCCTGATTACGTCATATGATGTCCAGTCAGGATATTACAACCACTTTGCCACCATCATTTTGCTATATGGCGGGCGGCAAGTGGTTAAAACTTTTCTTCATTGAACCTCATTTGCCATGTAGTTGCCCATCCCATTAATTTGTTCAGATCTTTTTGCAAGGTTTCCACATCCTGCGGAGAAGTTATTGCCCTGCTTAGTTTAGTATCATCTGCACATACAGAGATTGAACTGTTTACCCCATCCTCCAGGTTGTTTATGAACAAATTAAATAGGATTGGTCCCAGCAGAGAACCCTGGGGGACCCCACTACCCACCCCTGACCATTCTGAGTACTCCCCATTTATCACCACCCTCTGAACTCGCCTTTGTAGTCAGTTTTCAACCCATGTACTCACCCTATGGTCCATGCCAACGGACCTTGTTTTGTACAGTAAACATTTATGGGGAACTGTGTCAAATGCTTTTGCAAAATCCAGATACACCACATCTACGGGCCTTCCTTTATCTAGCTGGCAACTCACCTCCTCATAGAAGGTTAGTAGATTGGTTTGGCAAAAATGATTCTTCATGAATCCATGCTGATTGCTGCTAATGATACCTTTCTCATTACTAAAATCTTGTATATAGTCCCTTATCATCCCCTCCAAGCGTTTACATACTATTGATGTTAGCCTAACTTGTCTAATTCCCAGGGATGTATTTTGGGCCCTTTTTAAATATTGGTGCTACATTGGCTTTTCACCAATCAGCTGGTACCATTCCAGTCAGTAGACTGTCAGTAAAAATTAGGAACAATGGTCTGGCAATTACTTGACCGAGTTGCCTAAGTACCCTCAGGTACAAGCCACCTGGTCCCGGTGATTTATTAATGTTAAGTTTCCCAAGTCTAATTTTAATTCTGTCCTCTGTTAACCATGGAGGTGCTTCATGTGATGTGTCATGAGGATAAATACTGCAGTTTTGGTTACTGAATCCCCCCGATTCCCTCGTGAAGACTGAGGAGAAGAAGAAATTCAATACCTTCATCATCTCCCCATCCTTTGTAACCAGATGTCCTTCCTCATTCTTTATGGGGCCAATATGGTCTGTCCTCCTTTTTTACTGTTTACTTATGTAAAGAATTTTGTGGGATTTTTTTTATTGCTCTCCTCCGTCTTGTGTCTTTCATGTTCTATCTTAGCCATCCTTATTACACCCTTACATTTCTTGTTGCATTCTTTCTAAAGTCTGATTGCTGATGATGATCCCTCAACTTTGTATTTTTTGAAGGCCTACTCCTTTGCATTTATATGCATTTTTACATTGGAGGTAAGCCATCCAGGACTTTTGTTAGCTCTTTTAAATGTATTACCCAATGGGATGCATTGGCTAATGCCCTTATTTAATATGCTCTTAAAGCAAACCCATCTCTCCTCCGCATTGTTTGTTCCTAAGATTTTATCCTAATTTATGCCTTCTAGTAAGGGGTGTAGTTTAGGGAAGTTGGCTCTTTTGAAATTCAGTGACTTTTATTCCCCTTATGTTTCCTATTTGTGTGATTTATACGGAAAACAATTGACCTGTGATCGTTGTTCCCAAAAATTGCCCTGTATTTCCACATCTGTGATAAGGTCTGTATTGTTGGTAATCAGTAGATCCAGTAACGTCTAGTTGGTGTGTCTACCATCTGACCCATAAAATTGTCCTGCAAGACATTTAGGAACTTGCGAGCCTTAGATGAATGCATGGTTCCCTCCGCTCAGTCTATGTCTGGATAAACCAGACCAAACTGATTGAAGAGAGATTTATACAAAAAGGCTACCAACATGGATTTATCGAACAGAAGATACAAGAGGTAACACAAATGGACAGAGAAAAATTGATATAAGACTCAATCAAAAATACTGAACAAAAAAATAACATTTCATTGGTGATGGGTTATAGTATTCAGCATAAACAGATTATGAGAATATGCAAGAAAAATTGGAACATCATAAGAGCAGATTGACATTTGGGAACAATTCTGCCTGTGAAACCTAAATTCACATACCAAAGAGCACTACTAAAAACGTGCTTGATCCTCCATCTAGAAATAATTTTTCCTTCTTTGTATTCTGTCCCAATAGCAGGCTGTGTTCTCTCCTCTCTCTCCCTCTCCCATCCAGCTGCTGACATCTCCTCTGTCACATCGTAGAAATCAAATAAGGCAGGCTGGGAAAGAGGGCAGGTTGATGTGCAGGCAATGAAATAATAAAAAAAACACTGTACCATCTGCAAGTATATGAATATGGGGTGTGCTATTAGGGTGCTTAAATTTGTGGGGGTGCTTTAGCACCCACCTTGTGCTGCCTCTGCACCCCATCAGTGCAGCCTCATCAGTGTCTCCTCATCAGTGTCCATCAGTGCAGCTTATCAGTGCCACTTCATCAGTGCCCATCAGTGCAGCCTCATCAGTGCTCATCAATGCAGCCTTATCAGTGTACATCAGTGCAGCCTCATCAGTGCCCATCAGTGCCATCAGTGCAGCCTAATCAGTGCAGCCTTATCGGTGCACTTTGGTGCAGCCTCATCAGTGCCCATAAGTGCAGCCTCATAAGTGCAGCCTTATCAGTGCACTTTAGTGCAGCATCATTAGTGCCCATCAATGCAGCCTATCAGTGCCCATCAGTGAAGAAGAAAAATTAGGTATGTGCAAATTTTTATAACAGGAACTAAGAAAATTGTTTTATTTATTTTTTTAAAACGTTGGGCTTTTTTCATTTGTTAATCAAAAATTAAAAGTCCAATGGTGATTACATAGCACCAAAAGAAAGTTTATCTGTCCCATTAAAAAGATAAAAAAGTCCTATTGGTACAATGTTTTATGACCGCGCAATTGTTATTCAAAGTGCAACAGCACTAAAAGATGAGAATTGGCCTGGCCCAGGAAGGGGGTGAAAGTGCTTGGAATTGAAGTGGCTAAAGAATGCATAATTGCTTAAAAGGCCCAAGCACATGAGCTGATAGCTCTAAACTTATAGAATAATTCTAATTACATCTTTCTTCCACTGAGGGATAGTGAAAGCTACAAGCTGTACAAATAATAATCTGGAGTCCACACAATAATAGGTAACATTTTCAATATCAATTTTTTGTCATACGGTTCATATACTAAAGCAAGTTGTATTTTTTTTAGCTTAGTTGGTACTTATCGTTCATTGTTATATTTTGCAAGCATAGTTCACATCAGCTGACAGCTGTTTGGTAAACAGATTGATGTCTATCAAGTTAAACCCTGGTGGAGTACAGTAAGGAACAGGAGATCTGTATATAGAAAGAAAAATCAGCAGGTTGCTATGGAAATGATAAATGATTCACAGCTGGATTTCTCAATGTATTGTGGTTACGGCACTAAAAACTTAAATATATAAAAGTATTTTAATCATGGACGTGATTAAGTAAGAGTATCTGTAATTTCTCCCTTTCCTTGGCAATTTTTTTTAATAATGACGTTAATTAAATCAAAATCCATCATTACAAGGTATACATAGCCATATTATAGTAGAACATTACATTAAGAGAAATAAAACAGGTAACAGCATCATTGCCGAGTGGGATTTACATTTTTTATACTTTAACTACAAAATGTAATTTGTAACTAAAAACATATTACTGCAACAATAACCAGCAGTTCTTGAAGTTAATTTACATGTATACAGTCATTTACAATAAAATACATTCACTGTACACATTCTTGTGAAGAGGGCCATAATTACAAAAACAACTTTGAAAAAAAGGGTCTGCTTGTTACAATTAGGATAATGAGATAGGAATTTGCTGCTTAACAGGAGTTAAAACAAGAAAACTAGCCCATCCGTATTTTGTCAAATTTTGTAGGCAAGCCAATAGCTTCATGGGCTAATCTATAGAGATTTTCTTGGCAAAAAAGAGACGTACTGTAGCATTAGGAATGTCTTCTTAGCAGTCCCAAGATCTATATCACCAATTATACCTAGTAGAGACTTTGGACTACATGTATTGGGGATATCAAAGTTTTGAAAAATAAAATCAGTAATTTGAGGCCAGTATCATTTTGTTCCACCCCAAACCATATGAAAAATAATTCTCTCTGCACCTTGGCACACATGACAAAGAGGGGTGTATCATTTTCTCATTTTAACCACTTCAATACAGGGCACTTAAACACCTTCCTGCCCAGACCAATTTTGAGCTTTCAGTGCTGTTGCACTTTGAATGACAATTGCATGGTCATGCTACACTGTACCCAAATGACATTTTTATCATTTTTTTTCCCACAAATAGAGCTTTCTTTTGGTGGTATTTAATCACCTCTACGGTTTTTATTTTTTGCGCTACAAATAAAAAAATACCGAAAAGTTTGAAAAAAAACATATGTGTTTTTTTTGTTTCAGTTTCAAAACTTTGTAAATAAGTATGTTTTCTCCTTCACTGATGGGCACTGATGGGGCTACACTGATGGGCACTGATAAGGCGACACTGATGGGCACCAATGATGTGGCACCAATGAAGTGGCACTGATGAGGTGGCATTGATGGACACTGATATGTGGCATTGATAGGTGGCACTGATGGGCACTGAAAGGCGGCACTGATGGGTGACACGGATGGGCACTGATAGGTGGCACAAATTGGCACTGATAGCTGGCACGGGTTGGCATGGATGGGCGGCACAGATGGGCATGGATAGGCAGCACAGATGGGCATGGATAGGCGGCACAGATGGGCATGGGTGGGCACTGATAGGCGGCACAGGTGGGCACTGATAGGCGGCACAGGTGGGCACTGATAGGCGGCATTGTATTATGTTATACTGTACTAATGGATGCCAATCAGTGCCAAACAATAATACATGCCAATCAATGATGCCCATTGTGGGCACTGATTGGCATCCATTATGGGCACTGATTGGCACTACTGAAAGGGGATGGTTGGAGGAGCGAAGGAGCCAGCTGATCTGGCTTAACCCTATTGAGCGCTTTTTGACCCAGCTTAGTTGAGGGGTCACACTCCCAGAGGTGAGCCTACACCAATTGTGGGGTGATATGATGGTGGTTGAACACATTGATATCATCTTGTGTGATCCATTAATTCATTGAGCCACATATGGGAGATCTACACTGCATTTATAAATTAACTTTTTAGCACTTTTTTTGTGTATATGTATATGTTGTATTTTGTTTTGTGCAAATGAGCATGCACCGATTATTTATATTGTGAATTGCTGACATAGCGTGGCACCTTGTAATACCATTGTAGTCAATTTGCACATGTTTATGGGTATGTGAGTGGTGTTAGTAGCTGGTCTGTATAACCTTTGAATATTTTTTTCTTATATTGGTGAACACACATAGTATCTTGCAGGGCTTCTTTTTGGATATCAGATATACCTGCCCCTCTGACAATTGCAAGAATTGCTAACTTACCTTACTGCCCCTAAGTATCTGGATATAATATTTAACTGAATTCACTTGCCTAGAATATAACTGTTCCAGGCAAAAGTTAAATTATCAAAAACCGTCTGCGTTGGGGACAATAGTGAGCGTGGCTCTAGCAGTGTTCTGGAAACATTGGAGTGGACTAGAATACAAATTAGACTCTTGTAGGCTGTTCATTTGCAGCAATCAACCCTGATTAACAAAATGGCTAAAATCACCTCTGGCAAAAACATACTGACTGTTCTTTAGTTCAGCATTATTATAATTCTTAATATAAAGCTGTAAGTAAGAAATTAAAAAAGCAAAATCACTACAGCTTATGCACTTTCTGCAGTGGTCCCACACAGTATCTAAAAGCACCAGGAATATAACATATTGATTAGAATTAATGTAAAAAACTGTTTCAGGAAAACCCATTGGACCATGTAGTACTGCTGAATGTATCCTTTTCATCTGCTAGGCTCATAAATAGTATTTCTGCCTGTCTGCTAGGGGTGAGCTGAACATTCTCCAGTTCGGTTCGCACCAGAACTTGCAAACAGACAAAAAATTTGTGCCAACACAATAAAGTCTATGGGACATGAACATAAAAAATCAAAAGTGCTCACTTTAAAGACTTATATGCACCAGGGGACATGTATCAATGCAAAAAAAAGTTTTAAAATGGAAGTTTTTTCAGAAGCAGTGATTTTAATAATGCTTAAAGTGAAACAATCAAAATAAAATATTCCTTTAAATATCATGCCTGGGGGGTCTCCTTAGTCTGCATGTAAAGTAGCGCATCTTTGTGATGTGTTTTACTATGCCACAGCAAAATTAGACTTCTAAAGGAAAGCATTGTTGGATCCCAGCAATATAGATAAAAGTCATCTTCAATCATCTTCATTTTTCAATCCCTGCGACTGCCATCTTTTTGCTTTGACAGCTCTTATATATCTGAGGGTCGGACCACCCGTGATGTAACCCGAGTGACCACTCCCCTTCTGACAACACATGACATCAGAGGGAGACATGGTTACCTGTTTATGTCACCGGGTGGCCCCGACCTAAGCTATATAACAGCTATCATTGTGAAAAGGCTGCAATTGTGGGGATGCCTCCCATCGAGGCGGAGTTTATGTTTCTTCTTGGGAATGTTGAACGCTGTCATTGAAGATGAATCGCGGGACACTTTTTTTAAAAATAAATGATTTGTCCAAAACTGTCTCTTGTCATGTTTCCTTTTTTGACACTTTTTTTGGTGAATAGATAGGGGTACAATGTACCCAATACCCATTCACATGGGGGGCCAGAATCCGGGGGCCCCCTTGTTAAAGAGGCTTCCAGATTCTGATACGCCACCCACCTGCAGACCCCCACAACCACTGGGCAAGGGTTGTGGGGAAGAGGCCCTTGTTCCCGTCAGTAAGGGGACAAGGTGTTTTAGGGGGACCCCAAACCACCCTGCCCATGTTGAGGGCATGAAGCCTGGTACAGTTCAGTAGGGGGCACTCTCTCGCCCCCCTCTTTTCCTGCGGCCTGCCAGGTTGCGTTTTCAGATAAGGGTCTGGTATGGATTTTGGGGGGACCCCTACTCCATGTTTTTTTTACATTTTGGTGCGTGGTTCCACCTAAACTCCATACCAGACCTGAAGGGTCTGATATGGATTTTGGGGGGACCCCCAAACCATTTTCGCAGGGTTCCCCTTAACCAATTAGTTACAGTTACATAGTAGGTGAGGTTTAAAAAAAAAGACACAAGTCCATCCTATGCGTTTGATTATATGTCAGTATTACATTGTATATCCCTGTATGTTGCGGTCGTTCAGGTGCTTAGGACCACCACCTGTGGAAGGGAATTCCACATCCTTGCTGCTCTTACAGTAAAGAACCCTCTGTAGTTTAAGGTTAAACTTATTTTCTTCAAATTTTAATGAGTGGCCACGAGTCTTGTTAAACTCCCATTTGCAAAAAAAGTTGTATTCCTATTGTGGGGTCACCAGTATGATATTTGTATGTTGAAATCATATCCCCTCTCAAGCGTCTCTTCTCCAGAGAGAATAAGTTCAGTGCTCGCAACCTTTCCTCATAACTAATATCCTCCAGACCCTTTATCAGCTTTGTTGCCCTTTGTACTCGCTCCATTTGCAGTACATCCTTCCTGAGGACTGGTGCCCAGAACTGGACAGCATATTCTAGGTGCGACCAGACTAGAGTCTTGTAGAGTGGGAGAATTATAATTTTATCTCTGGAGTTGATCTCCTTTTTAATGCATGCCAATATTCTGTTTGCTTTGTTAGCAGCAGCTTGGCATTGCATGCCATTGCTGAGCCTACCATCTACTAAGACCCCCAGGTCCTTTTCCATCCTAGATTCTCCCAGTGTATAGATTGCATTCCTATTTTTGCCACCCAAATGCATTATTTTAAATTTTTCTACATTGAACCTCATTTTCCATGTAGTTGCCCACCCCATCAATTTATTCAGATCTTTTTGCAAGGTTTCCACATCTTGCTGAGAAGTTATTGCCCTGCTTAGCTTAGTATCATCCACAAATACAGAGATTGAACTGTTTACCCCATCCTCCAGGTCGCTTATGAACAAATTAAATAGGATTGGTCCCAGCACAGAACCCAGGGGGACCCCACTACCCACCACTGACCATTCTGAGTACTCCACATTTATCACCACCCTCTGAACTCACCCTTGTAGCCAGTTTTCAATCCATGTACTCACCCTATGGTCCATGCCAACGGACCTTATTTTGTACAGTAAACATTTATGGGGAACCTTCCCCTTAGCTTCATCCCTTTGGAGCTCTACCCATAAGGATTCCACCTCCTCCCTAGCTCCCTTAGTGATGTCATCTCTCGTATTCACTTGTACATTATTCTTGATATATAGGCATCCCCCTCCCTCTTTTTTACCCTCTCTATCCTTGCAATAAAGGGTATACCCTTGAATGGTTGCCAGCCGAGCATGAGAGCTATTGAACCAGATCTCCGAAATTTCCACAAAATCCAAATCCTGCTCGTACAATAATATGTCTAGTTCACCCATCTTGTCCGCCAGGGTCCTGGCATTGGTGAACAACATGCCATGTAGTTTATATTTACTACACTGCCTGGAAATAGATTCTACACCGAATATCTAATCTACACTAAATGCATAGTATATACTAGGATATATATATATATATATATATATATATATAGTAAAGTTTGAGGGACCAGCTAGATCGCAGGACACAGGCTTTTCACGCAAAAGGAGGTTTATTGAACTTAAATAGCTTTACAGCAGCAAAAACAAAAGAAAGACATTAGAGTTTCACTGACTTGCAAAGTCCAGAATTTCTATCGCAGTCAAACAGTCTTTGGTTTCTGTTGCAGGTAGCTTCCCCTGCCAGGAGGCTTCCAGGCAGGACACTGTAGTTCACTTTTTTTGCTGCAAACAAAACACCATCCACCATCCACAGTCTTCTCTACACTCCTCCACAATCCCTCTACAGCTTCCTGTCTTGTTTTAAACTCACATCTTCTGACAGGTGAGTTAACCCTTTTTGTTCCCTTAAAGGGACCACAGTCCAAACAGAGGGGAAACATAGCGTCCTTCCAGGACCCAGTCACGGCGTCCTCTACTATATATATATATATATATATATATATATATATATATATATATATATATATATTTTTTTTTTTTTTTTTTTTTTTTTTTTTCTCACAAAAGTGAGTATACCCTTCACATTTTTATAAATATTTTATTATATTATTATATATCTTCATGTGATAACACTAAAGAAATAACACTTTGCTACAATGTAAAGTAGTGATTGTACAGTTTGTATAACAGTGTAAATTTGTTGTCCCCTCAAAATAACTCAACACACAGACATTATTGTCTAAAACAAGGGGAACAAATGTGAAAATGTCCAAATTGGGCACAATTAGCCATTTTCCTTCCCCAGTGTTATGTGACTTGTCAGTGTTACAAGGTCTCATGTGTGAATGGGAGCAGGTGTGTTAAATTTGGTGTTATCACTCTCAATCTCATACTGATCACTGGACGTTTAACATGGCACCTCATGGCAAAGAACTAACAAGAAACTAACTAACAGAAAAGATTCCACTCAGAAAAGGCCTCGCCAAGGCCGACCAAGAAGTTGAGTGCACATGCTCAGGATATGCCCAGAGGTTGTCTTTGGGAAATTGACGTATGAGTGCTGCCAGCATTGCTCAAGAGGTTGAAGGGGTGGTTGGTCAGCCTGTCAGTGTTCAGACCATACACTGCATCAAATTGGTCTGCGTGGCTGTCATTCCAGAAGGAAGCCTCTTCTGTAGATGATGAACAAAAAAGCCTGCAGACAGTTTTCTGAAGACAAGCAGACTAAGGACATGGATTACTGGCACTAGGTCCTGTGGTCTGATGAGACCAAGATAAAATGATTTGGTTCAGATGGTGTCAAGCGTGTGTGGTGGCAATCAGATGAGGAGTACAAAGACAAGTGTGTCTTGCCTACAGTCAAGCATGGTGGTAGGAGTGTCATGGTCTGGGCTGCATGAGTGCTGCCGACACTGTTGAGCTACAGTTCACTGAGGGAACCATGAATGCCAACATGTACGGTGACCTACTGAAAAAGAGCATGATCCCCTCCCTTCTGTGACTGGGCCGCAGGGCAATATTCCAACATGATAACGACTCTAAACACACCTCCAAGGCCACTGCCTTGCTAAAGAAGCTGAGGGAAAAGGTGATGGACCGGCCAAGCATGTCTCCAGACCTAAACCCTGTTGAGCATCTGTGGGGCATCCTCAAACGGAAGGTGGCAGAACACAAGGTCTTTAACATCCACCAGCTCTGTGATGTCCTCATGGAGGCATGGAAGAGGATTCCAATGGCAACCTGTGAAGCTCTGGTGAACTCCATACCCAAGAGGGTTAAGTCTGGAATGCAATGGTGGCCATACAAAATATTGACACTTTGGGCTCAATTTGGACATTTTTTTTTTACTTAATAATTTTTTTATTCATTTATATAATAATTTAACACCAAGAACATAGCAATAACAGAAATTACAGTATAAAAAAATAGCAATTATGAAAAATACTTTCTTCACAACATAAATGTTACAATATTCTAAATTATATCAGATAACTATACTATTTCCTCAGCTACCCAAACCCTCCCACCCTCTTCCTAGCTTCCCCCCATCCCTGCACCATATAAGTGTACTTATATCCACTAATTATACGAAAAAAGAAAAAAAATTAACAAACGAAGGGAGAAAAAGAGAAAAAAAAAAAAAAAGAAGAAAAGAAAAAAGAAAAAAGAAAGACAGGGAAAATTATAAATATGTCCCAATCCCCCCTTAAGGGGGATACCCCCTCTCATCTAGCCAGGACTTCCACATTCTAATAAATTTCCCATAATTACCCTGTCGAGTATACATCACTCTCTCATTTCCCACTACTAAATTGACTGTATTAACCCAACTCTGCAGCAGCGGGGGGGTATGTGCCTCCCATTTCTGTGTAATAATTTTTCTTGCCTGGAAAAGGCATCTCAAAACTGGCTCCAGAGTTTCTATCGGGGGGTTTGCCCCTCTCCACACTTCCCAGTAAGCAGATCTTAGCCGTTGGTTCCAGGATAGCGTTAAAGATTTTATTTATACTATCTACTACTTCAATCCAATACTTAAATAGCTTCGGGCATCTCCAAAGCATGTGGATAAAATCCCCTGATGCTCCGCATCTAGGGCAATGATCATCTTGTTTCCATCCAAAACTAAACATTTTTGCTGGAGTGTAGTATACCCTATGGAGCAGAAATAGGTGTGACACCTTCTGTGAGGGAGAGATTGAGACCAACCTTCCTCTTTGCAGGATTTCTCCCCAATCCTCTGTTATTGCCCCTATGTCTCTTTCCCATTTAGCTCTACTCTTAGAAAGTCCTATTCTGCTTATTGTTCTAGCTTCCAAACTAGTATATATTTTAGAGATTAGGCCTTTAGATACATCTGAAATAATTATACTGGTCAAAATCGAAAAGCTGAGTCCATTTGATTATTTGTGACCTGAACTGGGTTTGGATAGCGTGCCTAAGTTGTAAGTACTTATAAAAGGTACTATTTGATATGTTGAATTCTTGTTTGAACATTTTTACTTAGGGTGTACTCGCTTTTGTTGCTAGGGGTTTAGCCATTAATGGCCATATGTTGAGTTATTTTAAGGGGATAGCAAATCTACACTACTATACAAGCTGTTCACTCATTACTTTACACTGACGAAATTACGCTTTGCTACAATGTAAAGTAGTGAGTGTACAGCTTGTGTAAATGTGTTGCCCCCTCAAAATAACTCAACACACAACCATTAATGTCTAAACCGCTGGCAACAAAAGTGAGTACACTCCTAAGTGAAAATGTCCAAATTGGGCCCAGAGTGTTAATATTTTGTGTGGCCACTATTATTTTCCAGCACTGCCTTAACCCTCTTGGGCATGGATTTCACCAGAGATTCACAGGTTGCCACTGGAGTCCTCTTCCACTCCTCCATGACAACATCACGGAGCTGGTGGATGTTAGAGACCTTTCATTCCTCCACCTTCTGTTTGAGGATGCCCCACAGATGCTCAATAGGGTATAGGGCCAGAGACATGCTTGGTCAGTCCATAACCTTTACCCTCAGCTTCTTTAGCAAGGCAGTGGTCATCTTGGGAGGTATGATTGGGGTCGTTATCTTGTTGGAATACTGTCCTATGGCCCAGTCTCCGAAGGGAGGGGATCGTGCTCTTCTTCAGTATGTTATGGTACATGTTGCCATTTATGGATCCCTCAATGAACTATAGCTCCCCAGTGGCGGCAGCACTCATGCAGCCCCAGACCATCACACTCCCACCACCATGCTTGACTGTAGGAAAGACACACTTGTCTTTGTACTCCTCACCTGGTTGCCACTACACATGCCTAACACCATCTGAACCAAATATGTTTATCTTGGTCTCATCAGACCATAGGACATGGTTTCAGTAATCCATGTCTTTAGTCTGCCTGCCTTCAGTAAACTGTTTGTGGGCTTTCTTGTACATCATCTTTAGAAGAGGCTTCCTTCAGGGACGATAGCCATGTAGACTAATTAGATGCAGTGTGCGGTGCATGATCTGAGCACTGACAGGCTGACCCCCCACCCCTTTAACCTCTGCAGCAATGCTGGCAGCATTCAAATGTCTATTTCCCAAAGACAACCTCTGGATATGACACTGAGCACGTGCACTCAACTTCTTTGGTCGACCATGGCGAGGCCTGTTCTGAGTGGAACCTGTCCTGTTAAACCACTGTATGGTCTTGGCACCCATGCTGCAGCTCAGTTTCAGGGTCTTCTTAAAGCCTAGGCCATCTTTATGTAGAGTAGCAATTATTTTTTTCCAGATCCTCAGCCAGTTCTTTGCCATGAGGTGCCATGTTGAACTTCCAGTGACCAGTATGAGAGTGAGAGTGATAACACCCAATTTAATACACCTACACACCATTCACACCTGAAACCTTGCAACACTAACGAGTCACATGGCATCGGGGAGGGAGAATAGCTAATTTGGGCATTTTCACTTAGGGGTGTACTGACTTTTGTTGCCAGCAATTCAGACATTAATGACTGTGTGTTTATTTATTTTGAGAAGACAGCAAATTTACACTGTTAAACAAGCTGTACACTCACTACTTTACATTGTAGCAAAGTGTAATTTCTTCAGTTTTGCCACATGAAAAGATATAATAAAATATTTAAAAAATGTGAGGGGTGTACTCACTTTTCCGTGATACTGTGTGTGTATATATATATATATATATATATATATATATATATATATATATATATATCAAACACACTGCCTGCACTAACTGAACATCTACACTGAATATCTAATCTATGCTAAATGCAGAAATATATATATATCTATATCTATATATATCTATATATATATATATATATATATATATATATATATATATTACACTAGAGTGTATATATATATATATATATATATATATATATATATATATATATATATATATATATATATAAAAAAATATATAAATATATATTGTGGCAGCACGCAGGTAAAGTCACCTGGTTGTATCCAGGATGGGAAATATGTGTGCCCTAGATTCAGGCTTTATGCAGACTTTTACAATTAGAGGGGAAGAGTTAATGAGCCCAGCTGAAGTAAGTGGGCTCATTAAGACCTCTACAAAAAACCCCAGCATGCTTAGGGAGATGCTCCATCCTGGAACCAGTTTTGTGTTGTATAGACTGGGGAGTGTGATATCTGTTCTGTGTGGTGAGTTAACGCCTGTGTGGCAAACCTCTACAACAGAGACAGGGACTGGTGCAGCACAAGGCTGCACTCAGTTGTTAGACAGGGAATCTAAGTGTGTAGTTAGAGGTCAAGCTGACCAGGATTTATTTTCATGTTTTATTTTTGTTTGGCTGTTATATGTATCACTGCATGTAGCATAAATAAACCGCGTCTTTTGTTTTTTGCATCTACAACGCTGTCTGCTGTGCCTGATTTTGTGTTGTGAACCCATCCAGGGGGTCACACACACCCGCTGCCGAGCTAACCCCTCACAGTTGGTGGAGAATTTTGGCAGTTTTTTTTTTCATTTTTTTTAAAGGCCAGCATGGAGGAGATACTGAGACAGCTGGCTCTAGCAAATGCAAATCAGCAGCAAACAAATGCGGCTTTACAAAAGAGCCTTGCAGCTCAACAACAGAGCCTTGCAGCCCAGCAGAAAGCTCACCTGCAGAGTCTGGAAGCTCAGCAACAAGCACAGCAGCAATCTGAAGCCCGCTTTATAGACCTGTTGCAGAAGCAAGAGCAGAGTTTTCAACAGAAAATAGAGAAATTAATACAGCAACGTCCGCAGACCAATGAAGCAAGTGGTTACAATAATACCGCATCCTTTGGTGTGAGCCGTTTATTGACAAAAATGACTGGAGAGGATGATCCGGAGGTGTTTTTGACCACATTTGAAAGGACTGCTGAAAGGGAAAAGTGGCCTAAGGAGCAATGGGCTGGACTGGTGGCCCCTCTGTTAACTGGGGAATCGCAGAAAGCTTATTATGACCTAGAGCCTGACCAAGCAAAAGACTATGTGGTGCTAAAAACAGAAATATTGGCACGGCTGGGTGTCACCCTGGCCGTCCGGGCTCAGCGTGTGCATAATTGGACTTTTCAGGTTGGAAAACCCCCCAGGTCTCAAATGTATGATCTCATTCACCTGAGCAGGAAGTGGCTGCAGCCAGAGACTTTGACCGCACCAAACATTGTGGAACGTGTTGTTATGGATCGTTTCCTGAGAGCTCTTCCTACTGCCATCCAAAAATGGGTAAGCCATGGAGACCCAGAAAATGCAGATAAACTTGTGGATCTGGTTGAGAGGTACTTGGCTACAGAGAACCTGACCACCTCTTCCAGGGACTCACAGACTTTCCACCCTAAGACCAGATCATCCCCAGTGGCGGGTAAGATGACTCCAAGGGGTGAGGGTGGAGAGAGTGAGAGGGTGGGAGTTCTACCTAAGGTCTGGCGGTAGCAGCCCAGGAAGCCCAGGCTGCAAGAGACAGCGAAAACGATTATTTGCTACCGCTGCCGGCAAGAGGGACATATTGCAGCCAATTGCCCCGTTGTGGATGAGCCTATGCAATGTGACTTTATAAGGGAGAGACGTCAGTCGCTGTTTGCGACAGTTGCATGCACTGCCATTCGGGGACCTGAGAAACATTTATGTAAAATGTGTATTAATGGTAGAAATGTTGATGTGTTGCTGGATTCAGGTAGCCTGGTAACATTGATAAAAGCTGAATTAGTTACTACAGAGGTCTCTGGGAAGAACAGGGATGGCGGTTATTTGTGTGCATGGGGACACCCAAGAGTATCCTGTAACTTCAGTTAAATGTTAAAGAAGGTGGTGGATAGAGATGGAAAGAATTGGGACTGTCTAATACCCTATCTGATGTTTGCCATTAGGGAGGTACCCCAATCCTCTACGGGTTTCTCACCCTTCGAGTTGCTCTATGGGAGACACCCAAGAGGGCTGCTGGATATCGCCAAGGAAACTTGGGAAAATGAGAGTTCTCCTCACAGGAGTGTGATTGAGCATGTCGCCCTGATGCAAGATAGAATTGCCCAGGTAATGCCAATTGTAAAGGAACATTTTAACCCAAGCGCAGTTAGCACAGCAGCGAGTGTACAACCGTGGGGCCAAGACCCGTACTTTTTCCCCGGGGGATAGGGTCTTGGTGCTAGTCCCTATGGTTGAAAGCAAATTTCTGGCCAAATGGCAAGGTCCATATGAAGTAATTGAAAAATTAGTGAGGTGAACTACAGGGTTAGACAGCCAGGAAGGCGAAAGCCAGAGCAGATCTATCACGTCAATCTGCTGAAAGCCTGGAGGGATAGGGAATCCCTAGTCGCAGAGACTTTGTCACAAGTAAAGCCTGATTGCTTAGTTCCTGAGGTTGGAATAGCAGACACCTTATCGAAACCCCAACAACAGGAGGTTAAAGAGTTTGTACTTCGTAACAAAGAGATTTTCTCTGAGCTTCTGGGACAAACATCTGGCGTAGAGCATGACATTATCACCCCGCCAGGAGAAAGGGTAAAACTAAAACCTTATAGAATACCAGAGGCCCGACGGGAGGCAATACGTGGGGAGGTTCAAAGGATGTTGGAATTGGGTGTGATAGAGGAGTCCCAGAGTGACTGGTCCAGTCCTATCGTACTAGTGCCCAAACCTGATGGGAGCTGGCGGTTTTGTAACGATTTTCGACAATTAAATAAAGTTACAAAATTTGACACCTACCCCATGCCGCGTATAGATGAGTTGATTGACCGGCTGGGAACAGCCTGATATATGACAACTCTTGATCTCACCAAAGGGTATTGGCAAATTCCCCTGGCCGAGTCGGCCAAGGAGAAAACTGCGTTTGTAACTCCAGATGGGGCATTCCAATATAAGAGAATGCCGTTTGGGTTACAGAATGCACCGGCAACATTCCAGCGGAAAATGGATAAGATTCTGAGGCCCCATCAGAAATATGCTGCAGCTTACCTGGATGATGTGATTATCCATAGCACAGACTGGGTCTCACATTTGCCAAAAGTACAAGCAGTCCTAGACTCTATCCGGGAAGCTGGGTTTACGGCCAATCCAAAGAAGTGTACCATTGGACAGGAGGAGGCCAAATATCTTGGGTACACTATTGGGAGGGGGGTGATAAAACCCCAAGTCAATAAAGTCGAGGCCATACAGAGTTGGCCACGTCCCAACAGCAAGAAACAGGTACGAGCCTTTCTGGGAATCGCTGGCTATTATCGACGATTCATTCCCCATTTTGCTTCTCAGGCTGTGCCCCTCACCAACCTGACAAAAGGGAAAGAGTCTGTCATGGTTAAATGGTCCCCAGAGGCTGAAGAAGCATTTCAGTCCTTAAAAACAGCCTTATGTAGCCAGCCAGTGTTGTACTCACCAGACTTCTCTAAGGACTTTGTTGTACAAACTGATGCATCAGACGTTGGGTTAGGGGCAGTGTTATCCCAGGTCTGGAACGGGGAAGAGCACCCAGTCATTTACCTCAGCAGGAAGTTGAAGTCCCATGAGGTAAATTACGCCACGATTGAGAAGGAATGTTTAGCAGTGAAGTGGGCTCTAGATTCCCTTCGGTACTATCTGCTAGGTAGGCACTTTGACCTGGTGACTGATCACGCTCCTTTAAAGTGGATGGCTCAGAACAAGGAGACCAATAGAAGGGTAAATAGGTGGTTCCTGGCCCTACAAGAATTTAACTTTACAGTTAAGCATCGCCCTGGTGTTAAAATGGGGAATGTGGATGCTTTGTCTCGGATACATGCGTGTCTGACTGCTTGTGTTACAACCCCAAGGTTGAAACAAGAGGGGGGGGGGTATGTGGCAGCACGCAGGTAAAGTCACCTGGTTGTATCCAGGATGGGAAATATGTGTGCCCTAGATTCAGGCTTTATGCAGACTTTTACAATTAGAGGGGAAGAGTTAATGAGCCCAGCTGAAGTAAGTGGGCTCATTAAGACCTCTACAAAAAACCCCAGCATGCTTAGGGAGATGCTCCATCCTGCAACCAGTTTTGTGTTGTATAGACTGGGGAGTGTGATATCTGTTCTGTGCGGTGAGTTAACGCCTGTGTGGCAAACCTCTACAACAGAGACAGGGACTGGTGCAGCACAAGGCTGCACTCAGTTGTTAGACAGGGAATCTAAGTGTGTAGTTAGAGGTCAAGCTGACCAGGATTTATTTTCATGTTTTATTTTTGTTTGGCTGTTATATGTATCACTGCATGTAGCATAAATAAACCACATCTTTTGTTTTTTGCACCTACAACGCTGTCTGCTGTGCCTGATTTTGTGTTGTGAACCCATCCAGGGGGTCACACACACCCGCTGCCGAGCTAACCCCTCACAATATATATATATATATATATATATATATATACATATACATATATATATATATATATATATATATATATATATATATATATATATATATATACATATAAAATACACTGCCTTCACCCCACTAACTAAGCTGCCTAATCTCCATTCATGATTACCAGATTTGTCTTATCAAACTTTCTAAACAAGAGTAGACTAAAATGTGCACAGTCTGGCATGGCAGACTTTGCAAACTCATATAAGCCAAATAGAGCTTTCTGTATGGTAATTAATAGATTACACACAATTTGTAATGTGTGATGAAAAGCAAAAGTAGCAAAAAAGAAATGATATTACATAAGGAAAAGTGAATATGAACTTGGCAAATTAGCTAACATATATATAGTAACAGTATTGTGACTCTCACTAAAAATAAAATGCAATGCTCATAGCAAAAACAGTCCACAAATCTCATTAGTATGCAAATAATGTGAATATCTATAGGAAGAAATAAACGTAATAAAATAATATCTTTTCTTTATCAGGGAAAAGTGATATCTGCTTAAGAGCATCTGAAGATGCATGAAGTATAATTTCATAAATCTGCCTGGCAAAACTGCTTAGCAACAATACTTTCTGCTTTAGCTGATAGTAGTCAGCCTAATGTACCAGCCTAGTATAAGATTCATAAACATCTGTTCAAGTATTGTTTTTAAAATGTTAATATCAATGAATCAACTTTTAGGCCCACGAAAAAATATCTGACTATACTGCAAAGTCTGGCGTATTGGGGTACATGTTTGCAGCAAATGCATGCACTGATGACAGCCCTTTGAGCCTTATGCCTGCCATACATGGCTTAAAGCAGAACTAAACCCATCAATTTATCAGTTTCAAAAAACATGCCAGGAATGCTAACTGTCACATTTGCTTTTGCTCTTAACAAAACTGTAAAACCATCAAATGGCTGATCTCATAACTGATCACAAGTACAACACCAGTACTTGCAGTTGCAGTTCAAACAGAGGCTAAGATGGCAGCTTCCTTTGCTAAAAAGGGTAGGAGGGTTTACTTCTGCTGTACGTTTCCTCTAATTCAGCAGGTATCAACCAAAATTGGAACCGTGTATGGCCTCAATTAATGTTAAACAATATTAAAATGCATAAACCCACACATTATATTTATACCTGTACCATCATTGTAACTGTTTTATACTCTGACCTTTTTCATAATAAAAATCGTTTGTAAACATAGAATGTCTTGCTCACCACAGTCAAGGCTTAATTTCACTAATGCCCCATACACACGGTCAGATTTTCCAATGGAAAATGTGCGATTGGATCATGTTGTCGGAAAATCCTACTGTGTGTGGGATCTATCGGACTTTTTCCATTGGATTTTCCAATGCACAAAGTTTGAGAGCAGGATCTTAAATTTTCCTACAGCAAAATCTGATCGCATAAATTCCGATCGTGTGTAGACAATTCCGATGGACAAAGTGCCATGCATGCTCAGAATAAACTAAGAGACAAAAGCTTTTGGCTACTTGCCCGTTTATAGTCCCGACGTACGTGTTTGACGTTGCCTCGTTCATAACGTTCGGATTTTGTGCGACCGCCTGTATGAAACACAAGTTTTGGCCTAAATAAGTCATATAAAATCCGACGGACTTTGTGGTCGGAATGTCCAACCGTGTGTATGGGGCATAAGAATAGCCATACACACATAGATGTATCTCTCTTTCTTCCATGTTAAACAGCGTGGATAGAGCAATCTCCTCTGCTGTCTATTGCATTTAGCTGGTACCCACAGCTATCTGAATACCCAAACAGTGACTGAATCTAGTTGGTTGGTTGCAGTCTCTATTCAGCCAGTAATTTTCTTCCCAGCTTTTTACATTTTTCTGAATTTGTCAAGCTGGGTGTTGTCGCCCTGTTTAGAATGGAGGGAGGGATCTATCCACACTTAGGAGACAAAAATTGATGATTAATCTTAGTGAAAGGAAGCTTTACCTCTGGAGTGCATGGCATTTCAAAGGAAAGTGTTTTTTGCATGTTGGTATTGTTTAAGATTGACCACTTATCTATCGGGCACTTTCACCCCCTTCCTGCCAAAGCAATTTTTCAGCTTCCAGCACTGGCACACTTTGAATGATAATTGCGCAGTCATACAACACTGTAACCATGTGACATTTTGATCATTTTCTTTACACAAATAGAGCTTTCTTTTGGTGGTATTTAATCACTGCTGGGATTTTTATTTATTTTCCTAAAAAAAAAGAACATGTTGAAAAAAAAACGTTTTTCTTGGTTTCTGTCAGTAAATTATGTAAATAAGTAATTTTTCTCCTTCGCTGATGTGCGCTGATGAGGCGGCACTGATGGGCACTGGTGAGGTGGCACTTATGGACACTGATGAGGTGGCACTTATGGGCACTGAATAGGTGGCATTGATGAGGAGGCACTAATATTCTGCACTTATGGGCACTGATAGGAGGCACTGATGAGTGGCAATGGTGGGCATTGATAGGTGGCACTGGCGGGCACTGATTGGTGGCACTGATGGACACTGATAGCTGGCACTGGTGGGCACTGATAGGTGGCATGGATAAGTGGCACTGATGAGCGCTGATGGGCATTAATGGGTGGCACTGAAGGGCATTGGTGGGCTTTACTGATGGACATTGGTGGGCATCACTGATAGGTGGCACTGAAAGCTAGCACTGACTGACATCACAAATGGTCACTGATTTCTGGCTGTGGTGGGCACTGATTGTTGGCACTGGTGGGCACTGGTGGATATTGATTTCTGGCACTGGTTAGCATGGTTTGCTGGCACTGATAGCACTCTAATGTAATCAGGGCACTGATGATCATCTCTCACTGTCTGTCCCCTGTGAGGAAATGCAACTGATCGGCTCTCCTTGTTAACACTGTCAGTGTGAGGAGAGGAGAGGAGAGCTGATTGCCGGCTCTTCCTCGTTTACATGTGACTGGCTGTGATTAGACACAGCCGATCACATGATTAAAGAGCCGCGTCAGCTCTTTACAGAGATCAGGGTCATGCCGTGTCCTAGCAACACGGTGCAACAGCGATCGCCACGCTGCACACCCCCGTAGGCGTGAACGAGCAGCCTTTCGGGTGCGTTGTCATATGACGTCCACCCAGAATGAGAGCTGCACAGTTCCGCCGTCATTTGATAGTGGACAGGTGGCAAGTGGTTAAAGATGAATTAATCTGAATGTGAACACCACAAATTGAAAATGCTATTTAATTCATATTTATATTCAAAGTAAACTTCCCTATCCATCCATGTCTCCATGCTTTAGTTTGTTAAGAAATCACAAAAATACTCTCCTAGCATTTCTAGCCATGGCCATCTTCAGTAAGAACAGATGTTTCATGTAGCATTTACTTCTTGGAATCTATCTGCCCTTAGCTCAGGCATGCAACCAGGAGGGTGTGTTTAGCTGAGAAAAAAACGCTATTCCCCTCCTCCACATGAAAGCAAAAAACTGCCCATGAAGACTCCTGGGATGGATGGTATTATTTTAGCCTAGGCCATAAACCAGGATGCAAAAGGAGGTATGTAAAAAAGTTTAAAACATATATAATATTATATATATATAATATATAAAATATAATATAATATATAATATTCTTATATATATATATATATATATATATATATATATATATATATATATTGTGAGGGGTTAGCTCGGCAGCGGGTGTGTGTAACCCCCTGGATGGGTTCACAACACAAAGTCAGGCACAGCAGACAGCGGTGTAGGTTCAAAAAACAAAAGATCCGGTTTATTTATGCTCCATGCAGTGATACATATAACAGCCAAACAAAATAAAACAAGAAAATAAATCCTGGTCAGCTTGACCTCTAACTACACACGTAGACTCCCTGTCTAACAACTGGGTACAGCCTTGTGCTGCCCCAGTCCCTGTCTCTATTGTAGGGGTTTGCCACACAGGCGTTAACTCACCGCACAGAACAGATCTCAGACTCCCCAGTCTATACACACAAAACTGGTTCCAGGATGGAGCATCTCCCTATGCATGCTGTTTTTTTTTGTAGAGGCCTTAATGAGCCCACTTACTTCAGCTGGGCTCATTAACTCTTCCCCTCTAATTGTAAAAGTCTGCATAAAGCCTGAATCTAGGACACACATATTTACCATCCTGGATACAACCAGGCGACTTCACCTGCCTGCTGCCACATACCCCCCCCCTCTTGTTTCAACCTTGGGGTTGTAACACCAGCAGTCAGACACGCATGTATCCGAGACAAAGCATCCACATTCCCCATTTTAACACCAGGGCGATGCTTAACTGTAAAGTTAAATTCCTGTAGGGCTAGGAACCACCTATTTACTCTTCTATTGGTCTCCTTGTTCTGAGCCATCCACTTTAAAGGAGCGTGATCAGTCACTAGGTCAAAGTGCCTACCTAGCAGATAGTACCGAAGGGAATCTAGAGCCCACTTCACTGCTAAACATTCCTTCTCAATCGTGGAGTAATTTACCTCATGGGACTTTAACTTCCTGCTGAGGTAAATGACTGGGTGCTCTTCCCCGTTCCAGACCTGGGATAACACTGCTCCTAACCCAACGTCTGATGCATCAGTTTGTACAACAATGTCCTTAGAGAAGTCTGGTGAGTACAACACTGGCTGGCTACATAAGGCTGTTTTTAAGGACTGAAATGCTTCCTCAGCCTCTGGGGACCATTTAACCATAACCGACTCTTTCCCTTTTGTCAGATTGGTGAGGGGCACAGCCTGAGAAGCAAAATGGGGAATGAATCGTCGATAATAGCCAGCGATTCCCAGAAAGGCTCGTACCTGTTTCTTGCTGTTGGGACGTGGCCAACTCTGTATGGCCTCGACTTTATTGACTTGGGGTTTTATCACCCCCCTCCAAATAGTGTACCCAAGATATTTGGCCTCCTCCTGTCCAATGGTACACTTCTTTGGATTGGCCGTAAACCCAGCTTCCCGGATAGAGTCTAGGACTGCTTGTACTTTTGGCAAATGTGAGACCCAGTCTGTGCTATGGATAATCACATCATCCAGGTAAGCTGCAGCATATTTCTGATGGGGCCTCAGAATCTTATCCATTTTCCGCTGGAATGTTGCCGGTGCATTCTGTAACCCAAACGGCATTTTCTTATATTGGAATGCCCCATCTGGGGTTACAAACGCAGTTTTCTCCTTGGCCGACTCGGCCAGGGGAATTTGCCAATACCCTTTGGTGAGATCAAGAGTTGTCATATATCGGGCTGTTCCCAGCCGGTCAATCAACTCATCTATACGCGGCATGGGGTAGGTGGCAAATTTTGTAACTTTATTTAATTGTCTAAAATCGTTACAAAACCGCCAGCTCCCATCAGGTTTGGGCACTAGTACGATAGGACTGGACCAGTCACTCTGGGACTCCTCTATCACACCCAATTCCAACATCCTTTGAACCTCCCCACGTATTGCCTCCCGTCGGGCCTCTGGTATTCTATAAGGTTTTAGTTTTACCCTTTCTCCTGGCGGGGTGATAATGTCATGCTCTACGCCAGATGTTTGTCCCGGCAGCTCAGAGAAAATCTCTTTGTTACGAAGTACAAACTCTTTAACCTCCTGTTGTTGGGCTTTCGATAAGGTGTCTGCTATTCCAACCTCAGGAACTAAGCAATCAGGCTGTACTTGTGACAAAGTCTCTGCGACTAGGGATTCCCTATCCCTCCAGGCTTTCAGCAGATTGACGTGATAGATCTGCTCCGGCTTTCGCCTTCCTGGCTGTCTAACCCTGTAGTTCACCTCACTAATTTTTTCAATTACTTCATATGGACCTTGCCATTTGGCCAGAAATTTGCTTTCAACCGTAGGGACTAGCACCAAGACCCTATCCCCCGGGGAAAAAGTACGTGTCTTGGCCCCACGGTTGTACACTCTCTGCTGTGCTAACTGCGCTTGGGTTAAATGTTCCTTTACAATTGGCATTACCTGTGCAATTCTATCTTGCATCAGGGCGACATGCTCAATCACACTCCTGTGAGGAGAACTCTCATTTTCCCAAGTTTCCTTGGCGATATCCAGCAGCCCTCTTGGGTGTCTCCCATAGAGCAACTCGAAGGGTGAGAAACCCGTAGAGGATTGGGGTACCTCCCTAATGGCAAACATCAGATAGGGTATTAGACAATCCCAATTCTTTCCATCTCTATCCACCACTTTCTTTAACATTTGTTTTAGGGTTTTGTTGAATCTTTCAACCAACCCATCTGTTTGGGGGTGATACACAGATGTACGCAATTGCTTCACTTTGTACAACTTGCATAATTCTTTCATAACCCGGGACATAAAGGGTGTACCTTGGTCCGTAAGCAGTTCCTTACAAATACCCACGCGGCTAAAAACAAGAGATAGCTCTTTGGCTATGGTTTTGGCCGAGGTATTTCGAAGAGGAATTGCTTCCGGATATCGGGTGGCATAGTCCAATATAACCAAAATGTACTGATGCCCCCTAGCGGACTTCATTATCGGACCTACCAAATCCATTGCGATCCTCTCAAAGGGGACCTCAATGATAGGAAGAGGTACCAGTGGGTTACGGAAATGTGGCATAGGTGCCGACTTCTGACACACAGGGCAGGAGGAACAATACTTTTCTATTTCCTTCATGACCCCAGGCCAATAGAATCTCTGCAGTACCCTCTCTCTGGTTTTCTCTGTCCCCAGATGACCTCCCAGAATGTGTCCATGAGCAAATTCTAACACCAACTTCCTGTAAGGTTTGGGCACTACAAGTTGCTCAATGGTTTCTTCTGCCCTTTGAGCCACTCGATATAGCAGGTCCCTTTCCATAGTGAAGTAAGGATAAGGGCAAGTCTTATCTGGGTTCACTAACTCGCCATCTATTTTCACCACATTTTCCCGTGCCTTTATTAGGGTGGGGTTTTTTAACTGTTCGGTGGCAAAATTTTCCCTGTGAACCTCAAGATCCGAAAACTCCACAGACGGCATGTTTTCATCTGAGGATGTTGGCTCCTCCCCAGTTTCTCGAGTTTCCCCCGCCAATACCGACAAGGGAAATTCAGGAGAGTCCTCACCACTCCCAGAGGAATTCTGGTCATCTTCCTGGTTTATAGGGGCACCAATGGGGGCCTCAGGACAATCCCAGAGTTCCCAGAATTTTGGAAAATCCCTTCCCACAATAGCATCATGTGGTAAGTGAGCCACTAACCCCACCTGATGAGAGAGGTTACCTTTGGGGGTCTCAAAAAACACTGAAGTTACAGGATACTCTCGGGTGTCCCCATGCACACAAATAACCGCCACCCTGTTCTTCCCAGAGACCTCTGTAGTAACTAATTCAGCTTTTATCAATGTTACCAGGCTACCTGAATCTAGCAACACATCAACATGTCTACCATTAATACACATTTTACATAAATGTTTCTCAGGTCCCCGAATGGCAGTGCATGCAACTGTCGCAAACAGTGACTGACGTCTCTCCCTTATAAAGTCACATTGCATAGGCTCATCCACAACTGGGCAATTGGCTGCAATATGTCCCTCTTGCCGGCAGCGGTAGCAAATAATCTTTTTCGCTGCCTCTTGCAGCATGGGCTTCCTGGGCTGCTCCCGCCAGACCTTAGGTAGAACTCCCACCCTCTCACTCTCTCCACCCTCACCCCTTGGAGTCATCTTACCCGCCACTGGGGATGATCTGGTCTTAGGGGGGAAAGTCCGTGAGTCCCTGGAAGAGGTGGTCAGGTTCTCTGTAGCCAAGTACCTCTCAACCAGATCCACAAGTTTATCTGCATTTTCTGGGTCTCCATGGCTTACCCATTTTTGGATGGCAGTAGGAAGAGCTCTCAGGAAACGATCCATAACCACACGTTCCACAATGTTTGGTGCAGTCAAAGTCTCTGGCTGCAGCCACTTCCTGCTCAGGTGAATGAGATCATACATTTGAGACCTGGGAGGTTTTCCAACCTGAAAAGTCCAGTTATGCACACGCTGAGCCCGGACGGCCAGGGTGACACCCAGCCGTGCCAATATTTCTGCTTTTAGCACCACATAGTCTTTTGCTTGGTCAGGCTCTAGGTCATAATAAGCTTTCTGCGATTCCCCAGTTAACAGAGGGGCCACCAGTCCAGCCCATTGCTCCTTAGGCCACTTTTCCCTTTCAGCAGTCCTTTCAAATGTGGTCAAAAACACCTCCGGATCATCCTCTCCAGTCATTTTTGTCAGTAAACGGCTCACACCAAAGGATGCGGTATTATTGTAACCACTTGCTTCATTGGTCTGCGGACGTTGCTGTATTAATGTCTCTATTTTCTGTTGAAAATTCTGCTCTTGCTTCTGCAACAGGTCTATGAAGCGGGCTTCAGATCGCTGCTGGGCTTGTTGCTGAGCTTCCAAACTCTGCTGGTGAGCCTTCTGCTGATTTTCCAAACTCTGCTGCAAAGTTGCATTTATCTGCTGCTGGGCTGCAAGGCTCTTTTGCAAAACCTGCATTTGTTTGCTGCTGATTTGCATTTGCTTGTTGCTGGTTTGCATTTGCTAGAGCCAGCTGTCTCAGTATCTCCTCCATGCTGGCCTTAACAAAAAAAAAATGCCAAAATTCTCCACCAACTGTGAGGGGTTAGCTCGGCAGCGGGTGTGTGTAACCCCCTGGATGGGTTCACAACACAAAGTCAGGCACAGCAGACAGCGGTGTAGGTTCAAAAAACAAAAGATACGGTTTATTTATGCTCCATGCAGTGATACATATAACAGCCAAACAAAATAAAACAAGAAAATAAATCCTGGTCAGCTTGACCTCTAACTACACACATAGACTCCCTGTCTAACAACTGGGTACAGCCTTGTGCTGCCCCAGTCCCTGTCTCTATTGTAGGGGTTTGCCACACAGGCGTTAACTCACCGCACAGAACAGATCTCAGACTCCCCAGTCTATACACACAAAACTGGTTCCAGGATGGAGCATCTCCCTATGCATGCTGTTTTTTTTTGTAGAGGCCTTAATGAGCCCACTTACTTCAGCTGGGCTCATTAACTCTTCCCCTCTAATTGTAAAAGTCTGCATAAAGCCTGAATCTAGGACACACATATTTACCATCCTGGATACAACCAGGCGACTTCACCTGCCTGCTGCCACAATATATATATATATATATATATATATATATATATATATATATATATATATATAATATATAATATTCTTTCTTATCAATTTACGAATGCTAGTTCCACTTTAAATGTGGCCTGACTGAGTTTGTGTGAGGACAGACTGTGCTGAGAGGCGTGGATACCGACCCGATTTTTCTAAATTCAGCTTCTCTGTGTACTATTAACATAGCTCTGTTGCAGAAAAGAAAAAGCTTTAGGGCCCTTTCACACGGACATGTCCATGTACAGGCTCCGCTTTGCTCAGCAGGAGGTTCGCTCCATATAAACATAACTTTCACTGCTGAAAGAGAGGTGAATTGCTTGAGATCCCCAAAAAAAGAGGTGTCCATCTCAAGGCACTGGTGCCAAATTCTCATAGGCAATGGCCATTTTAAAACCCTCAGGAAGGGTATCAGTAATGGATGTGTGTGTGTGTGTGTTGGGGGGGATTATAAGTTACAATGACTTGACTACAAGGAAATAAAAAATCAACTAAATAAAAAACCCTCACCAACCATGGAGAACGAGTAGATGGCACCCTTCCTTGGAAACTTCTCCTGGCCCCCGAAAGATCCAAAGAATATGGTGTTTCTCAGCATCTTGTATCAATGCCTTAAAGTGGAGGTCTGCCAATTTTTTTTAAGTCAGCAGCTACAAATACTGCACTTGCTGACTTTTAAATTAAGGACACTTACCTGTCCAGGGTGCCCTCAATGTCGGCACCCAAAGCTGATCTCTCCCTCTGCTCTTGGGTGCTGCCATCGCCATCTTTGGTAAGGGGATCAGGAAGTGAAGCCTTGTAGCTTCATAGCCTGGTTCCCTACTGAGCATGTGCGAGTCGTGCTGCACAATCCAAATGGTCCCTGCTGTCTCTGGGACCCGTGTGTGTCCCAGCAGACAGCGCAGGGGGACGAGAAGAGGCGTAGACTCCCACGGGAGCCTATGCCTGGAAGTGGGTGCAAATTCCTGTCTTAGACAGGTATCTTCACCCTCCTCTTCTCTGCCAAATGTGACACCGGAGGGGGGGGGGGGGTTCTGAAAAGCAGAAGTTACATTTTTGTGTGGAATTCCACTATGACAGATGACTCCCTGCTAAGTCAATCTTCAGAGAGAGTAGGTGACTACCTAGGACATTGTGGCCCATCTCACCAACCAATAGGGAGGTGGGAAATTCCTTGAAACTCCCGGACAGCCCAGTGCCAACAAATGGCCTCCCCAGCAGGATAGAATGCCCACCAAGGAGGATCTTGCATGCCGGGTGGTGCATACATTTTCCTGAGGGCTCTAGCAGTGGCCCCCAGGGGGGAAAGAAATGAAGGCAACTTCTCAACATAAATCAAGTAACAAAAAGCATAAATCAAGCAACACAGTAACACAAAGGCAGCACCAAGGGTACAGCATCAAATACAGTGACATATAAAAACAATCTACAGAGTTCATTTGATTCCAAATGTCAGCATAGAAATCAATATTTTTTCATACCCCCAATATGAAGCCCTCCAAAAAGGGCCTAAAGTTGAACACCTCATTTAACCCAAGGGTGGACAGTCACATTGAGTTTGTGAATCCTCCTCAGTTCCTGTTGGAAAAAGGACTTATTCCAATCCCCCTCTGGGGCTGGGGTGGATCCAATCAAATGCCAAAAATTACATGTTCAGAAAGACACAGTTGTGTACTAGGCCCACATGAGGCCCCACCGGCAATTATGTATCACCAGTTTTCATACTCTGTGTCTATAGATGTGTCTGCAAAATTCTAAATTTGTCTTCCCCATGCCACTCTTTGAGCCTTTAGGAATATTTGGGCATCACCTTGCACACAAGCGCCTCCCTGGTGGATATATCCTGCTGTACTTATTGGCTTTGGCTCTGGGGTATTCCCTGCCTCCCTACTGGTTGATGGGATGGGCCTCGATGTCTTAGATGGCCACCCACACTCTCCAGTGCCTGCAGTCCTCCAGTGTGTGAATCATCAGTATTAGGGGGGCAAACCCAGAATATGCGGTGGTTTATTCACAAGTTTGGGTGCTATTGGAGGACTGATAGGTGGGGCAGCCAAATTGTCTCCCAGGTGATGTTCGTCAGCCCTGTATGATGGGGTAGGTTGTACATAGCTACACATATATAAATAGAGAGGAGATAAGGATGTATTTTCTTTGCCATTTTCTCCACAGTTGACAAACAAGACTGACCGATTTTAATATTTTGGTAAGAGTGCTTTGTCTATCAGGATTCTTTTTAAGGATCCTGTGGTGGAACATATATCACACCTATACACCAGTATTCTTACTCTATATGTCCAATTAGTCCTAGGGGGTGAAATAAGGCGTTCTCTATAGGGAACTCCATCTGTGCTATCTCCCCCATTGTTATAATCTATTTCTTTCTTGTATAGGTCCAGTATTACTAGATTGTTGAATCCAGTGGTGCTGCCCCCCGCCCCCCCCCAAATTCCAAAAGATATTATTTATTTTTAAATAACTGATATTCTCACTAACATTTTTTAACATCTTAAAGTTCAAAATGGCAGTTATAATATAATTTATTTACAAATAAATCAGTGTGTGCAGGGGCACCACACTAATTAGGTCTGTCATTTTTTTTTACAATCATGTGATTAGAGCTCACTAAAGTCTCTAATTGGCTTGTTCTAGGTCCTCCTCGGGGTGTAGACCACTTCGCCCCGAACCCTTCCACCAAATCAATATTTTTCATGCCTCACTCCCGGTTTCTGCCTTCTCGTCCTGGCCAATCAGGAGGAGGAAAAAGATTTGGAACCTGGAAAGAAGAACGGGGTAACACGGAAGATGCAGGGTATAAGGGAAGTCATGACCGCTGGAAGGCTCTGTTTGTAAGTCTCACGACATCCTCTGCACCCCACAAAAATTGTAGCACCAGCTGTCACTGGTTGAATCATTGATGGAACATTTTAAGTATTCCTATGATAACTTGGGAAGCCCTATAGACAGGACATTTTAATACAGTAGCTTGACATGGATGGGACCAGCTATTGGCTCATCTTTTTTGACATGTGCTAGATGGCCTCAGTGGAACTATCCTGACTGTAGATGACTGAAAATATGACAACTCTGATAATGTACTGCTTTTAAAATATGGCTAGATCAGTCTGTTTTTTTTTTTTTTGTTTTCAAAAAAGTTTATTAAAGCGATAAATATAAAACAGCGTCAGCAAAAAGGATCAGATGACATATACATCATAAGCAGTTGGATGCCAAGATTATAATAAAATGGTAAACAGACCATAGGACTCTACGGACCATACAAAGAATATAAACATTGGAATAGAGCTTACATCCAACAAAAGACTGCAAGAAGGGGAAAGCTAGAATATTCAGTGTCCTGACCTTCATATTTGTAATGTATAAGAATAGACAATACTAAGAAAGAAAGGAGAAAAGTTTAGAAAGGAAAAAAAAATAATAATAATAAATAAAAAAAAAAAAAAATTTCAGATAGCCAAGAGAAAAAACCCAAGGTGTGATCATTTTTGCAATCGGAATAGGAACCATGGGTTCCACTTTAGGTCATATATATGAGTCGTGTCCTGCAGAGTATGGAAAATCTTCTCAGTCAGCATTACTTGATCAATGCGTGAGAGAACCTGAGATAAAGGGATCAACGGGGACTTCCAATGTAATGCTATAGTCCATAGCATAGAGACACAGATGGAATGAACGAGCCTTACTAGGGGTTTAGGGGTGTCAGGCGGGGTTTGGAAGAGAAGACAGTGGTGGTAAGTAAGGGATAACGCACGACCAGCGAGCTTGTCCATCATTCTCAAAACCTCTTGCCAAACTGGACGAATCAACTCACAGTCCCAAAAAATGTGAACAAAGGTGCCCAGGTGATTGCAACCTCTAAAACAGTTGAGGGAAGTATGAACATAAATCTTGTGCAAACGTACCGGAGTGTAGTACCATCTGGTAATTACTTTAATAGCCTTTTCCCTAATTGTTAAGGATCTGGTGCATTTACACATGTTGTCCCGCCCCTCTTCCCAGTCTATAACACCGGCCTCCAGTGCAAGCTCCTGTTCCCATTGTGCTCTATAATTCAGAGTCAGGACAACTGTAAGTCCCTCAAGAGCTTTGTAGATCAGGGAAATCAGGCCTTTTTGGCGTGGGAAGTTAAAACATAAATCCTCAAAGATGGTGAGCTGGACCGGGGACCGGAGTCTGTAGTGGGAGAGAAAGAAGTGACGGATTTGCAGGTATCGAAAAAGTTCCCCATCGGGGAGTTGGTGCTGGGTCTGTAATACAGAGAAAGGTGTGAAATCAGAACCCGTCACAAAGTCCTTTAACTGAGTAAGTTTGCATTGAACCCACAATCTGAAAGTTTTAGGATGGAGATAGGCTGGGGGGAAACTAGGATCGCCCAGGTAAGAGGTGCCCATAGAGCTCTCCGAAGTGCGGTTGTATTTGTGTTTGTAGCGGTGCCATAGTAGTAGACTGTCCGCAACTATAATATTAAGTGTGCATAAGGTTGAGTGAGGTCGATGTGTTGACCACATAAGGCCAGGGAGATAAAAGGGTGTTACCGAATCACTCTCAAATCGTACCCAAGGAACTCTTGAGTTAGGGATCGACCACTGTGCTTGTTGCGTAAATCTGCAGGTAAGATAATACAACCAAATTTGAGGAACCCCCAGGCCTCCACTTCTCATAGAGCTGTATAGGACTCCCTTGGCAAACCTAGGCGACCTATTACTCCAAATAAATCTGTTAAAATGGGACTGGAGGTTGAGGAGAAAAGATTTAGAAAGCTTGACTGGTAGGGAGCGAAACAAATATAACAGCCTGGGAAGGATGACCATTTTGAGCGCCGTAATTCTCCCTATAAAGGGAATATGTAAAGAAAGCCAGCTCTTAATAGTATTTTTAAGTTTTCTAATCAATGGGGGGTAATTAACCACAAAGAGATCGCGAAAATTTCCGGGCAGTCCTACTCCCAAGTAGGGTATGTGGGAAGTGGCCCACGTAAAGGAGTAGTTTTGTTTAATAAGGGCTAAATCAGTGGGAGCAAAACCTATAGGAAGTGCAACAGATTTGGAGACATTAATGGAGAGACCAGAGACCTTCGCGAAACTTGACAGTGTCAGGAAAAGGTTGGGGAGTGAAACATGGGGATTGGTTAGGAACATCAAAACATCATCTGCATACATGCAAAATTTGTACATTTCTTCACCCTTAGGCCGCGTACACACGGGCGGATTGTCTGCCCAACTAAGTTCGTCAGACAATCCGACAGACAGTCCGTTCAACTTTTGAATGAACGGACTTGACCACACACGATGAACAGACAGTCCGCTGAAAGCTTGCGCGATGACGTGTACAGCACGTACGACGGGACTAGAAAAACGACGTCCAATACACTGCAATGCAACCTTCAGCCGTGTAAATCCTTTCTGAGCATGCGCCATACTTAGTCCGTCCAACTTGCCTACACACGAGCGGACTGTCCGCTGAAACCAAGTTTGGACGGACAAAATTACGGAAATTCCGAAAGACTAAGTCCGTCAGACTGTCCGCTGAAAAAGTCAGCTGAAGCCCACACACGAGCGGATTGTCCGCTGAAACACGGTTCAGCGGACTAAGTTGGGCAGACAATCCGCCCGTGTGTACGTGGCCTTAGTGTAACCAGTAATATCAGGATGTCTCAAAAGGGCAATCGCGAGGGGTTCCAGGGCTAAAGCAAAAATTAAAGGGGAAAGGGGACACCCTTGCCTAGTGCCTCTACCTATTGGGAAGAACTCGGAGCAACAGCCAGGTAGCTTAATACGGGTCATAGGGTTATCGTAAAGAGCTTTGAAACCTACTAGGAATTTCCCCTGAAAACCCATGCGTGGCAGAAGCGTGTTAATGTAATCCCATGTAACGCTATCAAACGCCTTCTGTATGTCCAGGCTTAACAAGAGGAGCTTGCGGGAAAATAGGTTAGCGTCTTGGATGACATCAGTCGCTAAGCGTATGTTGTCCGTGATTAAACGGTGTGGGATAAATCCAGATTGAAAGGGGGATATCAAGGAGGGGATAAACTTTGCTAGTCTGTCAGCCAAAACTCTACTAAATATTTTTATATCATTGTTTATAACCGAGATAGGCCTAAAATTTTGGGGCAAATTATGATTCTTATTGGGTTTCGGGATTAGTGACATGTTGGCTAATAACATTTCCTCCGGGAAGCTATTGCCAAGTAGGATTGAGTTAAAGAGGTGTACCATTCTAGGGGCTAGGATCATGGAGTATTTTTTGTAATATAGGGCCGAAAAGCCATCAGGGCCTGGGGCAGAACCTGTTTTCAGTGATTTGATGACCCCTAAGAGTTCCGAAGTTGTGATAGGGGCGTTGAGTTCGTCTAGTTGTGAGGTGGAAAGTTGTGATCGGGACGGGGATGTCATGAAGCCATGATAAGTCTTCAGGGGAGGGGAGAGTGTGGGGGGACTCTAAGAGTATGGTATAAAATTGCTCGAAGATTTTGAGTACCTCCTTGGGATGCGAGGATACTAATCCATCCTTATTAGACAACCGGTATAAATGAGGGGGGCGGATCGAGTTGGACAATCTTCTAGCAAACATAGTTGATGCTGAGTTATTAAATAGTAAATAGCGGGCTTTAGTCCAACGGAGTGTCTTTTCAACCTTGGATGACAAAAGGGAGTCTAGTTCTAAGCGCTTTTGTTCAATGAATTGCCTGGTGGAATCTAAGTGTAGTAGAGACGTATTTTTATATAAATGATCTAGTTCCCTAGTTAACTCCACTATTCTAAGTCTATTAGACTTGTTACGGGCAGCGGAAATACTAATAATTTTCCCTCTGATGACAGCTTTATGCGCAGTCCAGAGAAGTGAGGGCTGGATATCTGGGTGGGCGTTAAGAGAAAAATAGTCCTCCAGAGATTGAGCTAATTGGGAATCTACCACTGGGTCAGAGAGAATGGATTCATTTAATCTCCAGGAGTGGGGTGTAGGGGCAAGCCTAATAAACCCTGTAGTGAAAGATGTAACCTGATGGTCTGACCATACACAGGGGTGGATGGAGGCATCTAAAGAATTAGCAAGTATGATTGGGGATGCGTATATGTAGTCTAATCTCGCATAACTGTTATGAGGATGGGAGAAAAAGGTGAATTCCCTGCAACCCACGTTATGTGCCCTCCAGGTGTCAGTGAGCTGAAGATCCTGTAAGCCACTAGTGAGAGATTTTGGGAATGCTCTAGATGCGACCATAGTCGACGAGCGGTCTAAAGTGGCGTTAGCTACTGAGTTAAAATCTCCACCTATGATCAAATGGGGGGAGTGATATTGTGCTAATTTCACAAAAAATTACCTAAAAAAGGCTGCTGAGCCCTCATTGGGTGCGTAAACACTAGCAATAGTAAGTTCCCTGTTGTGGACAATCCCTTTCACAATCATATAACGACTTTCAGGATCCCTGAACATTTGCTTAACCTCCATCGGGAGGGATGAGTGGAGGAGTATGGCGGCACCCCTGGTCTTGGACGAGTGGAGCGAGTAAAAGGCTTGAGGGAAATCTTTATGGAAAAATTTGGGATGGGAAGAGCGGGAGAAATGTGTTTCTTGGAGAAGGAAGATTTTAGCTCCAAGTTGTTTATAAAAAGTAAAGGCTTTACGTCGTTTGGAAGGGGAGTTAAATCCTTTAACGTTGTGTGAAATACATGTTATTGCCATGGCGTACGAGGTAACGTGTAGATAGTTGGGGAATCAGATCTGATGGAGGGAGGGGGGAAGGGAATAACAATTGAACACTCGTCCACCAAGTCCAAGAATGTCAGGGGAGTCCCCACAGCATCCTCCAAAGTCCACAGGAGTAGGGTACCAAGCAGTAACACTGAGGGTATGATTAGATCACAGAACAGGAACATAAAAAGAACATATGCTGTAGAAGAATCGTAGGATTTGAAAAATGATCGACCTATATAAGAGAGAACCACAAAACATAGAAAAATAAAACTAACATTTGAAAAAACAATCCCAGCCTCTAACAGAGACTTGGGGAACAACATTAATGACAGATGTGGTAGCCCGTGGGAGAGAGTTCCCACACCGGAGAGAAAGTCATACACCGAGAAAACTAGATCTCGTACCCAGTAGGGTTGCGCAATGGTAGGGATCACCCACCAGAGAAGCAACCAGCCACTGGGAGGGGGAGCATGTAGAATCCCAGAGGAGTGGGCAGAAAACATTAGAAAAAATACATTTTTCCCTTCCCCTTCCTCCCCCTCCCCAAAAAAAGGGGGAAGAAGAAGAGAAAAAAAGAGCATCTCTTGAGAAAAAAAAAAAAACATAGCGTGATTGTCCTCTGGGATTCCACGGAGGCGCAGATTATTGCGCCTGTTTCTGTTGTCGAGGTCTTCGATCTGAGTCTGCATCAACTTGACTGCAGAGGATAGTGCTTTATGTTCTCTTCTAAGGTCATTATGAGCAATAGCCAACTCATCATGCTTAGTCTCTAACCTCTCTGTTCTGGCACCCAGGACCGAGATTTCCTGTGATAGGGCATGTGAAGTTTTGTGCAGTTCCGATTGGAATTTAGATGCCAACCTGTTGTACATGGTTTCCAGACTTTCCTCTAGATCCGCTTTAGAGAGGGAGCCAGGGTACTCACTGTTAGATGAAGGAGCAAGTGAGGATGGACACAGCAGACGTGGAGAGGTGGCGGGACCCGGAGAGAGGCCTCTCCTGTCGGCGCCATCTTGCGCCATGCCGGACTGTTCCTGTGAGCAGAGAAGATACTGCGTGAGGGTCTTTTGAGCGATGCCCCGTGCTTTTTTTTTCTTCGCCGGCATGCACCAAGGTTCCGCGGGTTGAGGGGTGATAAAAAGAAAAGCGAATCACTGTGTTTACGGCCCTCGGGGATAAGCAGAAGTCCCGGACGGAGCGGAGCTAAGAACTCAAACGTCCATCTTGCTCAGAGCTGCCTAGATCAGTCTGTTTTTGGTGTAACATACAACTGTTATGTTTACTCCTAACACAGGTGGTCAGAAACTATAGACCCCCATAAGGCAAGCAGGTCTACAGGTACTCAGTTACACCCAGGACTTATATAGAATGCTTTAGTGCCTGGCTACCATGCAGGGGCAGTAGTGAAAGGTACAAGGCAGACAAGGTTCAGAATAGTCAGGGTAAAATCCATAGTCGAAAAGCAGACAGGGTTCTGAGTGTGTTTTCTGTATCCTATCCGAGTTCATCAACAAGCGAATACAAACTAGCAGACAGGACAGACAAACAGGGAGCTTGAAACATGTGTTATAAATGCTGTCACGAGCATAAGACTGCAGGCTTGGCTGGCTTAAATCAAGTTTGGTCTCCACCCAGAGACTGGCTGCATCAATCACCTTGCAGGTGGACAGGCAGACCAGGATGCAGGAGCACTATATGCTCCTGACAGCAATGTAAGTGCGGTATGGATTGTACAACAACTTGGTGTTTTAGTCAGCATAAGAAAGCATGCTTAATAATCTCATTATATTGTAGATATGTTATACTCTCTTCTCCCCAGAGGAAGGAGTTTTCTCCAAAATGTGTTAGGAATATTCTGGTCTAATATTGAAGCAGATTAAGTTGAACAACATGGCCATGGACATCGGAATATCTTGAATATATTATGTTGTTGTGCTGTGTATATACCAGTACCATGGGGCATATATATACCAGTGCCAGCTGTATTGTTATTTTAGAATGTTTTACTCTATTTGTATTGTAATAAAGATTGCTACATAGTGCCTTTTATCATAAGCTTTGTACATTGCCTATAAAGTCACTAAGTGGGAAAATACATTCTACTTATTAAATGTAAAAAAATGTGTGGAAAAGCTAATTAGTCTGGAAAACTTTAAATTTTATTTGATGGGTATGATGATGCACTTAATTCCCACAATCTGATATTAGAATACAAATATCTGTAAGTTGCATGTATTACATATCTTGTTCCATTATCCATGTACAGACTGTTGAAGTGCTAACAGTACCTAATGGGTAATGTCTAAATTTTGTTGGTAGTCACCTTATTTGTCTCCAGTGGTTTACAGTCATCTATAAATGACAATGGACAATTCACAGCCATAAACTGACATCATGATTACTGGCTAAAAATGTTTTTTAGAAATTGGGCACAACGGGTGCTTCAAATGTCTGCAAACAAAATACATAATACATGCTGTTTGCAGAATGAAAAGCACTTCTCCACCTTAAAGCCCAAATAAAGAATCAGAAATGCACTAAGACAGAAACTGTACAGACTTTAATTTTTCTGTTAAAGCAGTCTGCTGGGTGTTTGAGTACCAGCCACACAAAACCAAACACTATCAGTAATTCACACATCCCGTCCCGTTCTCTAAGACCCCTTTTTACACTGCAGCAGCGCAAAAACAGCAGCGCTTTAGCAGCGCTTTGTGAGCACTAGAGATCGATATCGGGCGTGATCTTAAAAAAAGGGAAGTAGTCCCATTTTGCGGTGATTTCAAAGTGCTTTTAAGGCGCTTTGGAAACGCTGCCCATTCATTTCAATGGGCAGAGGCATTTTGGGAGCGCTATTTATAGCATTTCCAAGCCACCCCAAAGATTCTGCTTGCAGGACTTTTCCTAATGTCCCGCAAGCGCACCGCCCGAGTGTGAAAGCATCATTGCAAATAGGGATGAGCTTTGTGTTCGAGTCGAACGTACGTTCGACTCGAACGTACGTTCGACTCGAACATTGGCTGTTCGTGCGTTCGGCGAATTCCGAACGTTTTGGCCGTTCGCGTCAAAATTCGAGTGACGCGCGCGCGGACCACAATGCACTGCGTTGGCGCAGTGCATTGCTGTCCAATGATTGGCCAAGCATGCACTGTGACCCCGCATGCTTGGCCAATCGCAGCGCCGGCAGCAAGGAGAGCCATGATTGGCCACAGGCAGGATGCCTGTGGCCAATCATAGCTCAGACTGTGTAGTGCACGCCCCACACTATATAAGGCCGCCTTTAAGGCCGCCTCCTGTAGTGTGTTACTTTGCATCTGAAGCACTGGGTGTTCTGTGTACCTTCAACACAGTACACACCAATCGTTTTTGGCTGATTTCCTATCTTGCTGCTGTGTAGTGGTTGTTGTCTGTGCGCTGACTGCAGTATACACCACTATATTCACCTCACCTATATAGCTAGTGATCTAGCTTTAACCACTTAACAACTGCCCATTGCCGATTAACGGCTTCAGGGCGGTTGTTTAACTCAGAGAGGCCGTTAATTAACGGCCTTCCCGAATTCTGCTCTCGCGTGCCCCGAGGTGTGCCACTCGAGAGCATCCGTGACCGCCGGGTCCATAGGACCCGGCGCATCACAGTAAACGGCCGCTCATAGCGGCCGTTTACCACGTGATTGCTCCGTCAAATGACGGAGTGATCACTTGGAAACAAACCGGCGTCATGTTATGACGCCTGTTCCTCCCTCCCCTTTCTGTACCGATCGGTACAGCGGAGGGGAAAGAGATCGGTGTCAGCAGCGATGTGGGCTGCATCTGCAGTGCCCACATCACTGCTCACCGAATTTAACCCCTCAATTCCCTGCCAATACTCTGCAATACCAGTGCATACTCTGCAGTACCCTGCCATTACTCTGCAGTACCCCGCCATTACTCTGCAGTGCAGTACCCCGCCATTACTCTGCAGTGCAGTACCCCGCCATTACTCTGCAGTGCAGTACCCCGCCATTACTCTGCAGTGCAGTACCCTGCCATTACTCTGCAGTGCAGTACCCTGCCATTACTCTGCAGTGCAGTACCCTGCCATTACTCTGCAGTACCCTGCCATTACTCTGCAGTACCCCGCCATTACTCTGCAGTACCCCCCATTACTCTGCAGTACCCCCCAATACTCTGCAGTACCCGCCATTACTCTGCAGTACCCCCAATACTCTGCAGTACCCTGCTATTACTCTGTAGTACCCCGCCAATACCCCGCCAATACTCTGTAATACCCTGCCATAAATTGCCATACCCAGCCATACTCAGAGATACCCAGCCATACTCGGTGATACCCTGAAGTACCCAGCCATAGACGCCCCCCATCCCTCACCACCCTCCGGTGCTTCTAACAACTCGCCAGTACGATCAAAGCCAGAATCTTTTTTTTTATTTTTTATTTCAGGCTTCCCAGCCTAGAGGTGAGATGTGGGGTCATATTGACCCCCCAGATTTCACTGTAAAGAGGACCTGTCGCCCCATATTCCTATTACAAGGGATGTTTACATTTCTTGTAATAGGAATAAAAGTGATCAAAAATATATTTTTGGGAAAAAAAATGTCAAACTAAAATAAATAAAGTAAAATGAACAATAAAAAAATAAAATAAAAATGAAAGCGCCCATGTCCCCATGTGCTCGCATGTGCCAAACATGTGAGGTATCGCCGAGAATGTTAGAGCGAGAGCAATAATTCTAGTCCTAGACCTCCTCTGCAACTCAAAACATGTAACCAGTAAAAAAATATTTAAAGCGTCGCCTATGGGGATTTTTTAAGTAGCGACGTTTGGCGCCATTCCACGGGCATGTGCAATTCTGAAGAGTGACATGTTTGATATCTATTTACTCAGCATAACTTCATCTTTCACTTTATGCAAACATTGGGCTAACAAGTGGTTAATAATAGAGCTTGCAGTCAGTAGTGTTAGGAGATAGTGCGTGCTGTCTGCGTGCTCTGTACCCAGTACATACCGCTATAATATAGGGCAGGCCCCTACTTTCAAACATCCAACTTACAAACATCTCCTACTTGCAAACGCAAGGAGACAGCAGCAAGTGAGATGAAAAAAGATGGACGACAAAACAAATTATACAGGGGTGATAACCCTTCCCTATGTTTTCCAAAAAGCTTAAAGATAGTTTTTTTGACTGGAGCTACACTTTAAAAATGTACCAGTTGAAAATGACAAACAGATTCAACTTAACACAACAAACCTACACAGTCCCTGTCTTGTTTGCACCGCCTGTATACTGCTGTTCTGAGTATATAGGGCCTGGGGGCCACACGCATTTCCTTTTTTTAATATGGGTACGGGGTTCCCCTTAATATGTGTACAAGACCCAAATAGGCTGGTAATGGGCAGGGAGGGCTACCCATGCCATTTTTCTGAATGATTTTCAACCATATTGCAGGAACCAGATATAACATTAAAACCGCAAGCAGTTTTAAATGGTATTATTTCCGTTTAATGTCATTTTGTGCAGGGACTGTTCTAAACACGGGAAACACGTGGCACTTCACAGGCATACTATAGACACCCCCCAGGCACCATATTTAAAGGAATATTTCACTTTTTTTTTTCACTTTAATCGTCATTAAAATCAGTGCTCCCGCCAAAACGGTAGTTTTTAAAACTTTTTTTTGCAGTGACCCATGTCCCCTGAGGCAGGAGGCAGGTCGCCAAACCCTTTTTAGCACACTATCTTGCATATTAGCCGTTAAAATTAGTATTTTCCAATTCGAACGTTCGAGTCCCATAGACTTCAATGGGGTTCTAACGTTCGTACCGAACGCGGGGGTCGTTCGCAAGTTCTGGTGCGAACCGAACCGGGGGGTGTTCGGCTCATCCCTAATTGCAAAGAACGGGAGGCAGTTTTGAGACACTTTTTAGAGGCTATTTCTAGCACTGAAAACTGCCTCAGTGTGAAAGGGGTCTAAGATACAAGTCTGTGTGAAAAAAACTTGTCCTGAGGGCAGTGGCAGCCCGTAATGCAGGGTGCAAGGGGCCCCGCCCCCCTCCCCCTAGTCCATGCGTCCTACCTCTACATGCAGGGCGCAGGACACATGGATTGCAATGTTTTGTTTTTAGAAGCACGTGATTAGAGCCAGAGTCTCTAATAGGCTTCAAAAAAATGTGGGCTATTACTATTCACTATTGTCTTCCTGATTCTCCTCCTGACCAATCGGGAAGCGGGTCCTGAGAGGAGAAGCGATCCTACTGGCCACCAAGGAGGAGGAGGGAGGAGACACAGGGGAAGCCGCCGTAAATCACCAGGAGGAGACGGCGCACACCGCCTGGAGGAGGCGCTGCCAATGACCTAGATGGGGTAAGTGTGGGGCTAGTGACTGATGGACAGACCAACTGGGGGGGATTGGATGGATTGTTTGCTGCTCCCCAAAAAATATACTACCAGCCCCCGCCACTATTACTCAGCTCTGCTAATAAAGAACAATAGTGAGAACACAAAAATCACTATTTTCACGCAAAGAAAAAAAAATATTTGAAAGCATTTCCAAACAAAAATCGGCCATAAATCAAAACATGCAGGGGTATAGAAATACAAAGAGGAACAAGAGATATTAATAAGGCTTTAAATATAACATTTGTGAAAAATAAGTCATGTTTGTGATTTTTTTGTGTTTCTTTGTTTAATCCTGGTTTAGTTTTACAATTGGTTGTGAACCAATAATGTCTTTCTTGATGAAACCCAACTCTGGGAAACTTGGAAAGTCTCCTTTCTAGTGGGGCTGTACCCACACTGAAAGGGCTGCTGCTTGTTTATGTCTAGAAGGTATAGAAAGAGAATTTACTTACCTGAACCTTCCCTCTTTCATACTGCTAGAGTAGCCCCACAGTATCTTCTCCCTCTTGCTTCACTGGTCTAAGGTTCTGATGTTATCAAGACTGGTGCAGGGCCCTGAGCCCTTTATTGGATGTGATGATTCAGAGGGGCAATCTACCGATGGAGCATGTGGGGGCAGGCGATTGAGTAGGTAAAAGTGCTTTTCCTCTCCCCCAGAATAAATGAGCAGTTAACTTTTGTAGTGCATTTGCAGCTCAACTGTAAGGAAGAATTTTCAGATTTCCCATAGTTAAGGTTTAACCACTTGATCTCCAGAAGATTTATGACCAGGCCATTTCTTACGATACAGCACTGCATTACTTTAACTGACAATTACATGGTCATACAATAATGTAAACAATAGTATAAAAATAAATCAGTCCAGTTCCTGTAAATTTAAATACTAAAACAGCGCTCTAGATAGAATATGATCCAATAAATAAAACCATATAAAAATATACAGAAGTCTTTTTGTGCAGTATATGTGATGATAGTAGTTCAATCAGCGTTGAAGAGTGATATTGGTGATTATTCCAAGTGTTTATTGGATCATATTCTATCTAGAGCGCTGTTTTAGTATTTAAATTTACAGGAACTGGACTGATTTATTTTTATACTATTGTTTACATAATTTTTACTTCTTTTTAAACGGCTGCTGGGCCTCTCTTTCTCTTTACCCAACATCAATTAGAAGGGGCATTGCATATTACAAAGCTACTGGTTGGTTGAATTTGGCGCTGAGTGGTGCATTATAGGCTTTTTTGAAATACACCTCTTTGCTATATCATACAATAATGTACCCAAAAAAAATTGATGGCCTTTTTTTCCCAAAAATAGTGCTTTCTTTTGGTGGTGTTTGATCACCACTGTGTTGTTTTATTGTTGTTGTTTTTTTGCACTATCAACAAAAAAAGACTGACTTTTTGAGAAAAAAAAATCTATATTTTTTACTTTCTATACTATAAAACACTTCTAATAAATAAAATGGAATTTCTTCAGAAATATAGGCCAATATTTATTCCGCTACATGTTTTTAGCAGGAAAAAAAAAAATCACAATAAGCTTGTATTGATTGGTTTACACGAATGCTATAGTGTCTACAAACTATGAGATATATTTATGTAATTTTTGTTTATTTCCTTTTATATTAGTAATCAGCGGCGATCCGCAACTTATATTGGGACTGTAATATTGCAGTGGACTATCGGATACTAACTGACTCTTTTGACACTTTGCGGGAACCAGTGACACTAATACAGTGATTAGTGCAAAAAATATTCAGTGTCACTGTTACTAATGACACTGGCTGGGAAAGGGTTAAACATCAAGGGCGATCAAAGGGTTAACTGTGTGCCTAGCCAGTGTTTTTGTGTACACAGTGTGCTGCTTTCACTGGGGGAAGAGCTCAATCCTAGTCTCTAAGCCCCCGGGACCCACAGATCAGCTTCTGCATTGAATTATCACAGCAGAAGCAGCCAGTGCATGCCCCCTGCAGGTGGAAGGGCAGGATCACATATATATATATATATATCTATATAGATATATAGATATATATCTATATATATATATATATATATATATATATATATATATATATATATATATATATATATATATATATATATATATAGATAGATATAGATATAGATATATATATATATATATATATATATATATATATATATATAGATATATATAGATATATATAGATATATATATATATATATATATATATATATATATATATGTATATATATATATACAGTATATGTGATCCTGTGTACAGCTGCAGCCCTATCGCAGTAAACGTATATATTATAGGGTGGTCAGCAAGTGGTTAAGGTAGATGTAAACTCTAGCTGCATAATATTTCTAGTGTCTAAATTCACCATGTATTATGAATATTTGCCAGTGTTTTTATTTTTTATTTATAAGATTATGCCTTTAACCTTTTACAGCACTTTCTGCATCTCAGGGCTGCTAAAACCACGTACCCTGTTTTTCAGCCACTTTCTGTCTACATGCACTCATTCCAGAAATGGTTGCATGTCATGTTTTAGCTTGGGCTTCCTGATGGTGACAACATGGGACCTCAACATAGTCTCCCCAGGAAGAACATATGACTTTAATGAAAAGCAGGAGGACAGGTGAAGAGCCTTAGTTATCACCTTATAACAGGAAGTGCCTTAACAAGGACCTTCATAGTAGGATTACCAAGTAATTTATTGAAAGTTGTTGAATTAAACATTTTAAAAATGAATTACAAAATTATAATAACATATTTAGGCTTTTAAGATATTTCAGTAATCGGGATAACATCTACTTTTTTTTGTCATAAAATATGAAGGAGAAATGCTAAAGGAATAAATGGTAAACAAGATTTATCAACTAAAGTAGTGGTCAGCAAATAATCACTTTCTGACATTGCATCTTTCCTGCAGAACATTAGTGATCAGCACAATCTTCCTGGCAAACTGCCTTATAAATTAGCATAAAAATAACATTCTCATTTTCTTTCATATTTTTAACAGTACATGTAGATGTCATTATAGCGCAAACACTGACTTGCTAAATAATTTGCATTCATATTATGGAAAACATATATCAACCAATTCTTTTCAAATATGCACACATACAGAATTTTTAAAATGTTCAAGTGTAATAGATTGAACCTGAAAAGAAAACAACCATAAATTCATCATTGTCTTGGCAGGCTAGAGGCAACAATACCCATCTGCTGCAAACCTAAAAATGTAATGGTACCAAGCAGAATTAGGGTAGAATACCTGATATGCGTTTATCAGAAATGAGAGAAGAAACACAAAGGCCATATTCTAATGAATTAAACTAACAAACCAATTTTATATATATATATATATATATATATATATATATATATATATATATATATATATATATATATACTGTATTTATCGGCGTATAACACGCACCCCAAGTTTAGGAGGGCATTTTAAGGAAAAAAGTTTTGGGAGGGAAGTTTAACCACTTTCAGACCGGACCAATTTGCTGGTCAAAGACCAGACCACTTTTTGCGATTCGGCACTGCGTCGCTTTAACTGACAATTGCACGGTCGTGCGAAGTGGCTCCCAAACAAAATTGACGTCCTTTTTTTCCCACAAATAGAGCTTTCTTTGGGTGGTATTTGATCACCCCTGCGGTTTTTATTTTTTGCGCTATAAACAAAAATAGAGCGACAATTTTGAAAAAAAACGCATTATTTTTTACTTTTTGTTATAATAAATATCCCCCAAAAATATATAAAAAAACGTTTTTTTCCCTCAGTTTAGGCCGATACGTATTCTTCTACATATTTTCGGTAAAAAAAATCGCAATAAGCGATTATTGATTGGTTTGCGCAAAAGTTATAGCGTTTACAAAATAGGGATAGTTTTATAGCATTTTTATTAATAATTTTTTATTATTTTTTTTTTACTAGTAATGGTGGCGATCTGCGATTTTTATTGTGACTGCGACATTGTGGGGGACCCATCGGACATTTTTGACACATTTTTGGGACCATTGTCATTTATACAGTAATCACTGCTATATAAATGCAGTGATTCCTGTGTAAATGACACTGGCAGTGAAAGGGTTAACCAGTGGGTGGCAGTGTAGGGGTTAAGTGTTCCTAGGGGTGTGTTACTAACTGTGGGGGGGTTGGGCTTTCATTTAGTGTACACTGATCTCTGCTCCAATCACATGGAGCAGAGATCAGCGTCACTAGTTGCTAGGCAGAATGGAAAAATGTTGTTTACACAGCATTTCCTCCATTCGGCCGCTCCGTGAGACGATCGCGGGGATGCCTGCGGCGATCGAGTCCGCGGGTCCCGCGACCGGACTCACGGGGGTCCCGACCAGTACCTGTACGCCAATATGCCTGCCCGTGCCATTCTGTCGACGTACACCGTCGTACGCTGGTCGGGAAGTGGTTAAGGGGAAAAAAAACTTACATTTAAATGCCCGTCAATGCAGCCTTATCAGTGTGCATCTGCGGCCTTGTCCATAATTGCAGAATGATCAGTGTAATTTGCAGCTTGCCCACCGCTGTTTGCAGCCTTGCATAGTGTCATTTGCAGCTTGCCAGTGTCATTTCCAGCTCGCCCAGCACCGTTTGCAGCTTTGCCCATGTTTAAATATCCTGCCGCCGAGACAGACCGAGCGAGCGCCGCTGAAAAAGACCGAGCGGCGCCGAAAAAGACAGAGCCATCTGCTCGGCTCTGTTCGTAGTCCCGCCTCCCTGCTAAACGGCTCGGTCTTTTTCGGCGGCGCTCGGTCTTTTTCGGCGGTGCTCAGTATTTTAGCCTCACAGACAGTGGGGATCGGCGTATAACAAGCACTCACGACTTTCCCCCGATTTTAAGGAGGAAAAAGTGCGTGTTATACGCCGATAAATACGGTATTTATTTAGGATTTTAGCTACTCTCGTTGAAAATGTTTCTCTCTCTCCCTCTCTCTCTCTCTGTGTATATGTATGTATGTATGTATATGTATGTTAAACGAGAGTTGTCCTAAAGGGTATAGTTATCTTGAAATAGCCCGCAGCACAGGGCGAGGTGGGGGCCTGCTAGTTATCTACCGCAGCCATTTGGAGCTATCTTTGCAATTAGTACCAGATTTAGTGTCATTTGAATGTCTTGCTTTTAAATGTAAAATTCCTTTCCCTGTGTTGTTCATTCTTGTTTATAGGCCACCGAAATTTAGTTCATCATTTACTGCTGAGTTGTCAAATCTTTTAACAACCTTTTCTATATCAAATGTAAATGTTATTATTTTGGGAGATTTAAATATTCATGTTGATACCCCTTTGTGCCATCCCGCAGCTGAATTTCTTCAGCTTCTGGATTGTTTTAATTTAAAACAACTCGTTGATGTCCCTACACATGCTAGGGGGCATACCTTGGATTTGGTCATTACGAATTTTGCTCCTTTGACTAATTTGCAGCTGTATGACCTAGGTGTGTCAGACCATATGGCTATTTCAATGGATTTGACATCACCATCCAGCTGTTATAAGCCCAAGCAGGACATTTGTTTTAGAAACTTAAAAAATATAAATCCTGAACTTTTGGCAACGGATTTTCAGCATCTATCTACACAATTTTGCTCTGTTGAGGATGCAATGGCTTATTATAATAGCCAGCTTAGCAGTCTGTTGGACTTTTATGCCCCACTTAAAACGAGAGCTGTTACTTTTACTCACTCAGCTCCGTGGTATACAGATGAGCTTCGTAAGATGAAGGCAGTGAGGCGGGTTCTTGAATGGCGTTTTCGAGCCTCTGGCCTCACTGTCCATAAACAAATTTACCAGGAGCATCAACATCTATATGCACAGTCCCTTAAGGAGGCTAGGTCACAGTTCTATTCTAAAGTTATACGAAATAGTTCAGGAAATTCTAAGCAGCTCTTTTCAACTATAAATCAACTGCTTAAGCCAAATTCGCCATCGACTACTGCTATTTCGGAAGAGTGGTGTAATGAATTTATGGATTTCTTTAGATCCAAGATTGATCATATCCGTTCCTCTCTGTCTGGTCCCTTGGCTCAAACTGTCCATTTAAACTGTTTTGTGCCCCGACAAATGGATCATTTACCAGAGGTGTCGTTGGAAGAGGTACAGGGTATTGTTAAGCGAATGAAGCCCACAACCTGTTCCTTGGATCCTTTTCCAACTCCACTGGTAAAAACGTATGTTTCAGTTTTAAGTCCACTGATTACTGCTGTTGTTAATTATTCTTTTCGAACTGGCCATGTTCCTTCCATTTTAAAAAGTGCTGTTATTAGACCACTGCTTAAAAAATCCACTTTTGATCCTTTTTATCTAAGGTACTTGAGAAAGCAGTTGCAAGTCACCTTCAGGATCATCTCAAGCATAACAGCCTTTTTGAAAAATTTCAATCAGGCTTTCGTTTTGCTCATAGTACGGAGACCGCTCTTGTTCGAGTTACAAATGATCTTCTTATGTCATCTGATGCCGGTTCTCCATCTTTACTTATTATGTTGGATTTGTCAGCTGTGTTCGACAATGTCGATCATGGCATTCTTTTAGATAGTCTTCGTTATAATGTTGGACTAAAAAATTTAGCCTTCAGTTGGTTCGAGTCATATCTTACAGATAGGATTGAACAAACTACATTGGGTCATTTTAAATCTAAACCGCATGTGGTTACCTGCGGAGTTCCCCAAGGGTCAGTGCTTGGCCCAATTTTATTTATTCTATATCTTACTCCCTTGGGCCATATTATAAATCGTTATAATATTTCTTTCCATTGTTATGCTGACGATACACAGCTTTATGTAAAAGCTGCAGCTGAAACTCCTTCAGTGCAGTCACCCCTTTCAGTCCTTACCGCCTGTCTGGAGGAGATAAAGGAGTGGATGGAACAACATTTCTTGCAACTAAATAGCTCCAAAACTGAGTTTAGTATGATTGGAACATCTCACCAGATTAAATCATCGCTGATAACAAGTATTGCCTTTTCAGGCTCTAAAATTCCAGTTTCTTCTGTTGTCACTAATCTTGGTGTAAAAATGGATTCCCAACTCACTTTTGAAGCTCATATAAATCAAGTATGCAAGACTTCTTTCTATCACCTTCGTAATATCTCTAAACTTCGTCCTATCCTTTCTTTTTCCGATGCTGAAAGGTTGATTCATGCCTTTGTCTCCTCCAGGCTGGATTATTGCAACGCACTTCTCATTGGGATTCCGAGAAAGAGCATGCAGAGGTTGCAATATGTTCAAAACTCTGCAGCAAGGATCCTAATGAGAGTGCGGAAGCATGAGCATATCACTCCAATTTTAAAATCTCTTCATTGGCTGCCGGTCTCTACAAGAATTGAGTATAAGGTCTCTCTTCTTGTCCATCAATGCATACACGGACAAGCTCCACCTTATCTTAAGGAACTTCTTAGATTGCAAAATCTACCGCGTTCCCTTCGCTCAACTAATTTGAATTGTTTAGAGATTCCAAAAACTAGGTTGAAAACCATGGGAGACAGGGCTTTTTGTGCTGCTGCCCCACGTCTGTGAAATGCTTTGCCTGATAGTTTAAAGGTTTTTCAGTCTACTGAAAATTTTAAAAAGGGGTTGAAGACTTTTCTTTTTAGCAAATGTTTTGTAAATTAAGCGGTTTGTTTGTTTTTATTGTAATTATGTAGCACTTTGAGGTCTTTTGATGGAAAGTGCATTATAAATAAAATGTATTATTATTTTATATATATATATATATATATATATATATATATATATATATATATATACTGTATCTCACAAAAGTGAGTACATCCCTCACATTTTTGTAAATATGATATTATATCTTTTCATGTGACAACACTGAAGAAATGAAACAGTGTAAATTTGCTGACCCCTCAAAATAACTCAACACACAGCTATTACTGTCTGTGTCATGTGACTCTAGTGTTACAAGGTCTCAGGTGTGAATGAGGAGCAGGTTTGGTGTTATCGCTCTCACTCTCTCATACTAGTCACTGGAAGTTCAACATGGCAACTCAATGCAAAGAACTAACTGAGGATCTGAAAAAAAGAATTATTGCTCTACGTAAAGATGGCCTAAGCTATAAAAAGATGTCCAAGACCCTGAATCTGAGCTGCAGCACGGTGGCCAAGACCATACAGTGGTTTAAAAGGAGAGATTTCGCTCAGAACAGGTCTCGCCATGGTCGACCAAAGAAGTTGAATGCACATGTGCAGTGTAATATCCAGAGGTTGTCTTTGGGAAAAAGACATATGAGTGCTGTCAGCATTGCTGCAGAGGTTGAAGGGGTGGGAGCCAGCCTGTCAGCGCTCAGACCATAAGCCCCACACTGCATCAAATTGGCTGGCATGGCTGTCATCCCAGAAGGAAGCCTCTTCTAAAGATGGTGCACAAGAAAGCCTGCAAACAGTTTGCTGAAGACAAGCAGACTAATGAAATGGATTACATGAACCATGTCCTCTGGTCTGATGAAACCAAGATGAACTTATTTGGTTCAGATGATGTCTCTGTTCTTTTTCCTCATATTTTTAACCTGAGCATTGGATGAGAAAAAGAGAACCTGTCCCAGATACGCCCATTTTGGAGTGTTCACTCCTTTGGAGCCCGCAGACAAAGAATTGAGGACCCCCTACAAGGATTTACTCAATCATCGTCCTTACACGATATCAGATCGTGGTTGTAAGCCTTAATGACCCACTGTCGTATGACATGTGTGTCCAGCTATGTTGGTAAGGGTACCCATCCTTTTATCCTTGAATGGTCGGGGTTCATGTGACTTCAGACAACTAGTTCCAGCAACTACTATTTGCATTGCTTCTTCCAGATCCCTTTCCGTGTTTGGTACCATCCTACAGGAACATTTATATTCCCACATGTGTGTTTATGTGGACTATTTTACTATAGGATACATTGGAGTCAACTCCTTTAGTGTGAATTATACTCAGTTTTTTATTTTTTGTTTTGCGCTTCTATGTAAATTATATTATATTGTGCATTGTATTTCTGTGTGTTTCATCACACTTTTTTTCACATATTTGTGTATACAACATTTAGCGCTAATTATTTTTCACTTCGTTTAGCTTTGTTTGCTTGAGTGTTAGCTGCTGTTTCTTTGTTTCTTTTTTTCTGACACATTTTTCACTGCTGCTTCACACACATTTCCTTTATATATGGATGTTTTTAAATATAGGACCTCTAGGTCCTTTAACACCAATGGAGTATTTACAACTAGTCCTGCTGACACTGAAATAAGTGGACTCTTTTTAAGGCTCAAGAATGTAATGGTGTCCGAATGACATCTCCAGTGGGACATTGCATTCTTGGAGCAATACATCAAAGAAAAAATGGTCCCACGGGACCTTCGCTGGGAAGTATATCCACAACAGGGCGAATCAGATTTAGACCTGTGGTACAAGTATTTTAATGAAGCAGGGACAAAACTCATTGGTTCCTTGGTAGAGAGGAAACAAGCAAGACTGATTACCATGAATAAAGAGATCAAGGAACTGAGAGAGAAATTGACTCCCTCGAAAAAATACAACCGAGACACTAATGACTATAAAGCCAATCTTGTCTTCAATTGGCAGAAAAAAATTGCCCCTGACCTGGGCCCTTCCAGCAGTGCTCTGCCAATGGAGACTGTAGAATCTACAGCTCCAAATATAGACAGAAGGCTAATTTATGAACTCCCACCCCCCGCGACAGGCCAGAGTTGGTCCTGTGGGCTAGATATATAGATGACATCCTCCTCCTATGGAGGGGCAGCAGGGTTTTGTTGGACGCCTTCATGGCGGGTCTCAATGAGAATGACCGTGGTATTATTCTCAATTTTGAAGCCAGTATGACCAACATATACTTTTTAGATCTGGAAATTATAGCCACTAACAATCGTCTGGAATTCAAAACCTATTTCAAACCAACCGATAGGAATGGCTACATCCCTGTTGACAGTTGCCACCATGAGCAGTGGCTCAAATCTGTCCCCCGTGACCCATTCCTTTGGTTGCGCCATAACTGCACTAATGACAACGACTTTAGGCAACAATTCAACATTCTCAGACAAAGATTTGTCAATAAGGGTTACAGACCAGCAGATTTGGATGATGATATTAATGCCGTAGCTTCGAAAGACAGAGTTTCCCTTCTTGAGAAAAAATCTAAAGCCATCAGGGATGACAAATTCAAGTGGTCTTTCTTCACAACTTTCTCTACCCAACACAAAGAAATCAAGAAAATTTTCAATAGATGTTGGAGAATACTCAGTAGCGATAACATTTTGGGGACATCCATCCCAGAACACGCAGGGGTAATTTTCAGGGGAACACGTTCCAAACAGGGCGACATTGCACCAAACACCAAAGATCCCCCTAAACTAATTCAGTTTTTTCCAAAATGTAAAGGTTTTTTTCCATGCAGACAATGCAATGTTTGCTCATATAACGCCCTGAGTTGAAAAATAGACACTTTTATGTCCACAGCAACTAGGCAGGTGTACTCTATGAAACATTTCACAACATTTCATGTATATCAATAAATATTTGCAGCTTGTTTTAGTAATTTGTTTTAGAACTATTTTATGTTACAAAATAATTTCCATTAGATCTATATTTCTCTTCTAAAAACGACCAAGTCTGTGAAAATTTACATAAAAAAAGAAGAATATGGAAGAAGTTAATGTCTTGGATGAATTTATTGTGATTATATTGAAGTAGAACATTTTCTCTCACCACCCGTTCCTCTGAAAACATTTTGTATTTCCCATAACTTTCTGCATGGAAGACAGTGGTCTTCAGTATTAAAAATGATGTTGAATCTGCCTATCAGGGAAACAGTTAGTAATAAAAACCTGACAGAGGTCCTAATGCTAAATACATACATGGAATAAAGATGCGATTTTATCATGCAGTTCTGAGATTTAAACAAAAATACACATTCCCTTTTGGCAGTTCAGTAACACTTGCATAAGTTATTTATTGCAGAATATTTTTAATCCACATACAATACCATGAGTCGTGGGAATTCGTGTTGATTCATATAGAAGAAGTAGGAGTTTTCTAATATTTCACTCGCTTGAATATTTGTATACAAATCTGTCAGATTTGTGGAGAATCATACAATTCAGACATCCAGACAATCATGATTCATAAACTCTATGCTCATCTGCAGTCTAGACAAGCAGTCATGCATATATGCAGGCGTTTCAAATAATTTGACATTTTCTTGTTTGCCATTTTATTGGAAATTGCCGCCATTTACATGGAAATTGACTTGCTCATCATCAGTGTATGTTCTTGACAAAAGCACCTTCCTATATACAAAATGTACCACTAGATGGAGCCTGCTTGCAGTTCAGGTCTTTTTTATTAACTTGAAGTGAGCCTAGACTGAGGAAGAAAAAAAAATAACATAACGGTTCCTGGCATAATATAATCACCCAGATTGCATGCTTACTCTCTGTACTGAGAAAATGGCAATGATCATTTAATTTTATATATTTTTTTTAAATAATTTCATCATACTTGCAATTTTTGATTGTATCAATTTAATACTTCTTAGTGAATACTATGAATGTATACCTTCAATCTTACATTCTCTAAATCTTGGTTTATCTGAAATTTAATGTGGCTAATGTACAAATGAACTTGTCTTTAAATAAAACAGAAATTCTTGGTTCAGAACTTTAATAATGTTATCCAAACTCTGCTTGAACTGAACCCAGGTATTTTCGGCTCATCACTAAAGATAAATAGACTGTTCACTTTGCTAAGGAATATTCCTTTGTTCTTAGGGAAAGAGGTGAAGCTAACTGTTGAAATGCTGTTTTTTGTATTTTTTTTTTTTTTTGTTGCACAAGATTGGGTTAATTTTCTTTGCAAAGTGAAATTTCAGCACATTCATTAAGCTCTAAAAAAAGCCCCCTTTTTGCAATTTTCCTTGCAAAGTGTACAAACTATTTTCCTTTAGTAAATCAACCCTATTGCTAATAGTCAAACTAAACCCCAAAACAATTCTAAAGTAAGTTGCAAGCTAAACGCATAAGTGGAAAATGAAACTTTTAGTGGGTTCTTTTTTAATCAGTGTACAAAATGTCTTTGGCCCTGCCACGGTGACATAAAAAGGCAACACTTGTATTTTTTGGGGAGTTGTAAGCATCAAAGTTAGCATGCCAACATGGAAAAATTATCCAAAACATTACAGTTCAAAATGGCTTGAATAACAATCATATAGTGTACTGTATATCAATTTTAATAAATGTAAAATTTTTCTTTAATATGGGATACCGTTTTGATCCAGAAGCAAAACATTTTCTACACAAACCTAAATTCCTGTGAGTGATATTACAGTAGTTACATATTTATAAACTGTAGATCGCCTTTAAATCTGGTGTAAACCTTAAAGCGTATGTTACCCCACACTTCATATTTCTGATATGTGCCTGCTGTACCATGTACTGTATGAGAATGTATCCTGTTCTCTTTGCATTGCTTCCTTTATGTGAAATGCCTGGTGTCCCTGCCAGTCACTCTGCTTTCCTATTAAAAAGGAACCACACAGGAGAACACACTGTGGTCAGTTCTCTAACTATGCTGGGAACTCAATGTACTCTCAATGATCAAACTTGTCCTGACACGCCTCGGCTGCACAGCCATTCACTGGTAAGCTCAGTGTACTGCTGCTTCTCCTCCTCCCCAAGCTCTTATGCAGCTTAGAACAGAGAAAATGTGATTGCATACTGTATAAAAAGGTGAAAATTTTATTTATCATTTTTTGTCTTTCATTTGTATTTGAAACTGAATAGATTGTTTTACAAGGTAATTGTTTACAATCACTTTCAGCCCCCTTTAGCCACTGTGGTTGTTATTATCGCTCCCCAAATGTTGCCATATAAGTTAAAAAAAAGGTTTCTGATACCTTGAGCTTTGGTGGGCTGGGAGGCATGGCTACTGTGATGTTACAGTCTGACTATGCTGGACAACTGGAACATTATGCACCAACACAGTGTCTTGTATTTGGATTGGGGGCTTATGTACAGCTGACAACACTACCAAAGTAATAGATCCCTGTGACCAGGACAGGACTTAGGGTGGTGGGGGTCCCTGGGCTTGAGTCACTTTCGGCCCTACCTTCTATACATTAACGAATTTATCAGCCTATAACATGCGTCGGCGTATAACATGCACCCCAAGTTTGGGAGGGAATTTTAAGGAAAAAAACTTTTAGGAGGGAAGTTTAAGGAAAAAACTTGCATTTAAATGCCCATCAATGCAGCCTTATCAGTGTCCATCTGCAGCCTTGCCCATCCATCTGCAGCCTTGTCCAGTGTCATTGCAGCCTTGTCAGTGTAGCCTTGTCATTTGCAGCCTTGCCCGAGTGTCATTTGCAGCCTTGTCATTACAGTCTTGAAGTTTAAAAATGGCACCACCGAGATACAGAGTCCTATGTATCTCTGGAGCTCTCGGGTCCTCTCGGCGGCTCTCGGACCTCTCAGCAGCTCCCAGGTCCTATCGGCAGCTCTCAGGTCCTCTTGGCGGATCTCAGGACCTCTCAGCAGCTCCTGCAGTCCTAAGTGGAGCTGAGAGTAGCCAAGTGTACTTGGCTCGGCTCACAGTTACGCCCAGTCCCTGTGTTATGTCCATCATAGGGCGGGACTGGGCATGACTGTGAGGGGAGCCAAGCCAAGTACTCTCAGCTATGTATCTCGGCAGAGCTCGCGGGGCCCCCTATTGGATGGGGCCCATGGGCTTGAGCCCAGTCAAGCCCACTGGTAAGTCTGGCCCTGCCTGTGACTACTGTGATTGATACAATGTATATTTGGTTCCTCCTGTATGGTATTACTACCCTCATGTTGTAAAGTGCTGTACAAATTGCTGGCGCTATATAAATCTTGTAAAATAATAATAGGTACACAAAGCATGTTAAATTCAATTTTAAATGGTGAGTTGAAGCTTTTAAAATTAACATACAGCTTCATTTCACTGTCTGGATCTGTAGCAAAGAGACATGAACTTAGATTTTAGGAAGTACTATCTTTACTTATGATCAGGAGCTGAATTTAATCCATTAATGTGTATGTCTTGGCAAATTAACAATAACAAAAAATTCACAGCATCACTGCAAAAAATCTGAATTTTCCATGTGCAACTACAAAAAAAAAAAAAAAAAAACGACATGTTGATCCAGTATCCTTCAAGCTTACTGTTTAAGCTGATTTGTCAGATCAAACAGTACATTAGGAGCATATTGGATTTCTGGCCCATGAACAGGTATATTTCTGTACTTGCAATTTTTTTATATATTGGGAAATGTTCATTTGTTCATGTTCAACTTTGACAAAAAATATGTTTGTTTTTTTGCCTAAACATGTATTTGAAGGAAATATGTTACACACAAGGGAGGTTTTGTGGAGGATTTCCAGTCTTCTTTTTCACAAAAAGGTAAGAAATATGCAGCCTGAAAGCAACATGAAGCATATGTAGCATAGGCTCCTGAAGAGCATGTGCTGTGTTTTTTTTAATTTTAAGGTTACACCTGAACTGCAGTTTGGTTTGGGTAAAATTGTTTAAATTTTGATCTCAGCATCAGTCTGACTGGACTATGGGATGTTCAGCCTGGCCCCAGGGGGCACTGTCTCTTCTGGCAGGTATGGAACTACAGTCTGGTTGGGTGCTTTAAGATTACTCTCTCCTAGAGCCCGCCCAGTGGGAGTGGCGCTCTTACTTAAGATGCAAATGTCACGTGGTTCTGGGTTCCGATCCAGAAGGATGTGCTGACTTCATGGTCCTGGTCCTCCTGACCAGCCCCCAGGAAGGCTATGGCCTTGGGGCTGGCTAGCCCGAGGATAGGAAACTAAAGGAGGATTCTGAGGTGTTTGGGTGCCATCTCCGGTTTGGGAGAGACCCAGTGACTTCATAGCTATCCAGGGGAGGACTCTTCAGAAGAAGACCATGTACGGGTTGGTTTCTTAGTAAGAGCCTGGAGGAGCTGAAGTACCTAAGAGAATCCGGTCTCATGGATATTGCCAAGCTGGCCGAAAGATCGAGGTATCACACGAGTGTTCTATAAGTTTAGTTTTCTTGCGTGTTCTACAACAACGTCTGTGGCAGAGACTTATTCTAGTACGTTCTACAACAACGCCTGTGGCAGAGACTTGTTTCCTGAGTTAAGCACCTTGTTGGCTGCTAGACCTTGTGAGAGAGGGACTATCCAACCTGAGTGAACATCCAGTTGTGAATGGCTATTCTCTGGCTTTAGTCAAAGTAAGTAAGCCCTTCAGTATTGACTTTGACACTAAGAGTACCTGAACTTTCTTCCCGACCCTCTGATCCCAATTTAAGAGACTGTTTGTTGTCTACGTTTTGCAAATAAACATCCCTTTATGCGGATCTGTCATCAGTCTCTGAGTTTACTCTGCCATCTACCATGGGAACACCTAGACACAGATCGGGGAGGAGAAGCCCAATCAAACCAGCAGCTCCTTCGGGGGTTAGTGCTACACATAACTTTACACTTCTTTGAAATCAGAGATGCCAATAGTGTTTATAACATGTGTAGCACACTCCCTTAGGGACTGCTGATGAACTTCGGTGTGCAGAGCCATGCACACCAAATTTCCACAAGAACCCAGAGTCAGAGAACAGTCTGTGACTTTGTTTTTGTTATTTATTAGAAGGTTAATAACTTGGATAGGGATATGAGGTTATGGGATGCCCACTTGACTTCAGCCAGACTTCAGGGGCATTTTCCTATATACAATCTATATACAGGCTATATACAGTGAGTCTTCTTCACTTTCCTTTTGCACACACTTGCTTGCTTCAGCTGAATCACTGTAGAATAATCAGATTTTAGCAATGGCCCTTTACAGGCAGGAACTCGTAGCCTCTTGTTGTGCAGCAAAAATGTAGTGAAACAGTTTATAACTTCTTCTCCATGGCCAGTGATCCCAGCACCATCTCTTCAGGCACTGACAACCCACCTGGTTGCAGCTGCTCCTTTCACTAGCCCTCCAGGCTAACTCTCACACCAGTCCTCTAGACTAATGCCTGTACACACGGTCAGACTTTCCGATGGAAAATGTGCGATCTGATCGCGTTGTCGGAAAATCCGATCATGTGTGGGCTCCATCTGACTTTTTCCGTCTGAATTTCCGACACACAAAGTTTGAGAGCTGGATCTAAAATTTTCTGACAACAAAATCTGATCGTTTAAATTCTGATCGTGTGTAGACAATTCCAATGGACAAAGTGGCACGCGTGCTCAGAATAAATTACGAGATGAAAGCTATTGACTACTGCTCTCTTTATAGTACTGTCGTATGTGGTTTACGTCACCGCATTCAGAATGATCAGATTTTCCTGCTTTTTACAGATTTTTTTGCTAGACAATTTTGGGCCAAAATCCGTTGGATAAAAATCAGACGGATTTTGTCATCGGAAAGTCCGACTGTGTGTACGGGGCATAACTCTTCACCAGCCCATCCTGTTGACTCTCAAGAGATCTCTCAGGGAAGGAATGAAGACTTAAAGAAGAAGTTCAGCCTGAGCTTGTTTGACTGGGCATCACCTATGGGTTACAGGAGTGGAATCAGTTTTGCACTCCTGTGACCTGTTATTAGCAGAGAGCGGTCTGAAGTCCGCTCTTTGCTGATGTCACTTGAATCAGTCCAGACAGCGTATCATCCCGACTTGAAGTCTGGATCCGCCAGGTGCTGGATTGATGGCAGTGTCAGCCTCTCAGCGAGCCACTGAGATAGCCACTCCCCACCCCTCCACAGCTCAGCACTCCAGTGAGCATAGAGGAGCATAGCAGGAGAGCTGCTGATTGACAGGCAGCAGCTCTCTGCTCGGGGAGGTGAGAGATTCAAGCCATTGGTGATGTCGTGTGGCTCGGTTCTCAGTGAAGGGGCAGCAGGGGACAGGTGCACCATCGGTTTGATGCTGAATCTACCTAGATAAGAATGAATCTACAAAAAAAACTTACTTCTCTTTTACGCACACTGCTGTCTTCAGGGAGACTGGCTGCATGTGACAGCCTGCCCCTTTGTTAGTCCCCAACAGTGTTCCCCAACAGTTCTCTCTTGTGCTTGTGCCTCCAGGGAAGCCTCCTCCTGTGTGTTTGAGAAGGATCCTTCCAGCACCTGAGCACCCATGTCTATTTATGGAGTGGTCTCAGCCCCCTGCAAGTCTACCTCTGAGGATTGGATGAGGCTCCATACATATTCAGGGCAGCTCCTCCTAACCTCCACCCACTAATTCTAGAATATTCTGCAACTCTCTAGGTCAAGGGGAGGCACCAAAGAGCTGCCAGGATGAGTCATCCAGCCCTGAACTCCACTGAACCCTGACCCATATTCCATGGCTCAGACTTAGCTGAGCCAAACTATATTTTTTTTACTGTGAATTCTAACTCACTCTACACTAAGTTATAGCACACACTAGAGGGTACTACACTTGCTATTTTTGTTTGGCATACTGTACACATGGTACAAATGGGACTCACTGTAAATGCAAGATGCCCCCCTTGGGAAGCACCAAAATATAAAGAAAGTATTTCTTTAGTTTTCCTTTAGCTACTCTAGGAGAGCTGGACAGGGCAGTAGAAGGGCCTTAACTCATCAGCATGACTGGTATCTGCTTCTTTGTGCAAGGAGGAACAGGATAAGCACTGCCAGAGCCCTAAAAGATGATCTCCAGCAGGCCACTGGTGTTAATGTCTCTGACTAAACAATCAGAAACAGACTTCATGAGGGTGGCCTGAGGGCCCGACATCCTCTAGTGGGCCCTCTTCTCACTGCTTGTCACAGTGGAGCTTGATTGGCATTTGCCTTTGAAAACCAGAATTAGCAGTTCCGCCACCAGCACCCTGTGCTTTTCACAGATGGGAGAAGGTTTACCCTCAGAACATATGACAGACATGAAAGGGTATGGAGAAGCCATTGACAATGTTATGCTGCCTGTAACATCGTTCAGTATGACCTGTTTGGTGGTGGGTCAGTGATGGTCTGGGGAGGCATATCCATGGAGGGTGGCACAGACCTGTACAGGCTAGACAATGACACCCTGACTGCCATTAGATATTGTGATGAAATCCTTTTCAGACCCTACGCTGGAGCAGTGGGTCATGGGTTCTTCCGGCCTCATGTGGCGAGAGTATGCAGCCAGTTCCTGGAGGTTGAAGGAATTGATACCATTGAATGGCCCCATGCTTGCATGATATAAATCCAATAGAACACCTCTGGGACATCATGTTTCAGTCCATCCAACAAACGCCAGGTTGAACCTCAGTCTGTTCATTAGTTCAGTGATCCCCTGATCCAGATTTGGGAGGAAAAAGGGGTGAATTTGAATTCAGCCCTCTGTAACTTGATCGGTTTAATTTCCTTCAAACGATGTGGCATCCTTTTGTTCCTAACATATTACCCAGTCCATATCTATCTATCTATCTATCTATCTATCTATCTATCTATCTATCTATCTATCTATATATGAAGCACTGACCCCCGAAGGAGCTGCTTTGGGTTGGGCTTACCGTTACCTCACCTGCTCACTGTGTCCATTTTAGGGGTCCCGTTGTAGAGTGGATTAAAGAATATTAGCTCCGACACTAAGAGTCCTTTCACATGGACGATCCACTCAGGTCCGCCTGTCAGTTTTTCATCCTGAACGGATGCTCCATAGAGCTCTATGGAGCGTCAGATGTCAGTGGTGACTAACATCCGAGCTTCTCCGATCCGAAAAAGTGTGACGGAGGAAAAAGCTATTTTTCCATCCGTCATCGGATTAGATCGGGTGACGATGGACACTGAGTTCTGTCGTCACCCGATCCCCCAAAGGCAGAGCGGCACTGTGACAGGTCCGTCCTGTCACAGCGGCGATCCCCGCTGTGCAAGCAGATATCCACAGGGTGGATCATCACTGATTCGCCCCATATGAAAGGACCCTTAGTCCTTTTTCTGGGTGTTTATTTGACAAAAACACACACTTTTGCAATAGAGGATAAGGGGAATTCCTTGTTCCAGAGGACAAACGATTCCCACAAGCTGGATCTAGCAATCGCCAGATAGACCTCTCTCACTGACCTAGCAGCCGGTGAGATGCTTGAACAAAGTCTCTGCAACAGACTTAAGTTTAGCGATCTTGTTATGCAAACCACTGCCACAGGAAGGCACAATAAGCTTCTGGTTGCAAAATTAAAGAGTTTCCCCACAGTACCTGATTCTTTCAGCCGACCCGGTGATACTGCATGGTAGACAACTCAGGATGCATCCTCCAACTGAGTCTCCTGGCTTCTCCATGAGGCACCAGCCTTATTGCTCGGTCCTCCTCAGAAAAGTCCTCCCCTGGATCCTCCAGTTGCTTGGCTTCTCCCCGCAGGCAAGACAGCACAGGATCATCTCTGGATCAGTAGGCCCCAGAGTCTCTGGGCCTACCTTTCTGTTGCTGAGCCTCAGGCCAGCCGGCCCGAGACATTGAATAAGGCAGCACACACCTCAGGCCATGAGGTCGGGAAAAACGAACCCCAGACAATGGCATCGGTACCTTAAGTACCCTTACCCAAAACGCACAGCGGGTAGACCACTCCCAAGGGCTGTTTCTGAGTAAAAGGAGTACCCAATACATTTAGCTTGTTGCAATTCCAACACTTACCGGTGGTGACAGCGACACCCATGGTCAAGTGGAAATTAGCACAACCCAGCGAAACTGGTACAGAAGCCAGAACTTTAGCATAATTAGTCTGAACCAAACTGCAGCTTCAGACAAACTTACATTTACAAAAATACTAGCATCGGTATTAAAAATACCAGCGCTACATATATATATATATATATATATATATATATATATATATATATATATATATATATATATATGCAAAAAATGCTGTAAATTAAAATGCCTTTCAGAAGTAGAAATGTTAATAGTTTATTTTTATCAATTATCAAAATGGGAAAAAATTTACAGAACAGATCTCCAAATCAATTCAATATTTGACGGGACCACCCTTTGCTTTCTAAACAGCCTGAATTCTTCTAGGTACACTTTCACACAGCTTTTGAAGGAACTTGGCAGGTAGGTTGTTCCAAACATCTTGGAGAACTAACCACTGATATTCTGTGGATGTAGGCTGCCTCAAATCCTTCTGTCTCTTCATATAATCCCAGGCAGACTCGATGATATTGAGATCAGGACTCTTTGGGTCCCAAACCATCACTTCCAGGACTCCTCGTTTTTCTGAATCAGTCTGAAGACAGTTCATAATGACATTGGCTATATGTTTTGACATTCTCCTGCTGCAGAATACATTTGGGGCTAATCACATGCCTCTCTAAAGGTATGGCACAATATACATCTGTCTATATTGAGGACACTATTGACCTAACCAAATCTCCAACTCCACTTGCAGAAACTCAGCCTCAGACTTGCAAGGACCCTCCATAATGTTTCACTGTTGCCGGCAGACACTCAAAATTCTCATCATTGCACCACTCTCCAGCCCTTCAGCAAAAAAGCTGCCTCCTGCTACAGCCAAATACAGTATTTAAAATTTTGAGTTCAGAGCACGTGCTGCATCTTTTCTACACCCCAGTTCCTATGTTTTTATGCATAGTTGAGTCTCTTAGCCTTGTTTCCATGTCAAAGTTTATAGCCAGTTGTATGCTGATGCCACTGTTGGACATCTTCTAATTAGGGATGAGCTGAACAACCCCCTGTTTGGTTCGCATTCAGAACATGCGAACAGACAAAAAATTTTGTTTGAACATGCGAACACTGTTAAAGTCTATGGGACACGAACATGAATAATTTAAAGTGCTAATTTTAAAGGCTTATATGCATGGTATTGTCATAACAAGTGTTTGTGGACCCGGACCCTGCCCCAGGGGAAATGTATCAATGCAAAAAAAAGTTTTAAAAATGGCTGTTTTTTCGGGAGCAGTAATTTTAGTAATGCTTAAAGTGAAACAATAAAAGTGTAATATTCCTTTAAATTTCGTAACTGGGGGGTGTCTATAAAAGGGGCGCATGTTTGTTGTGTTTAAAACAGTCTGACAGCAAAATTACACTTCTAAGGCCACGTACACACAACCGGACTTTTTGACTGACTTTCTGAATGAAACGAACTTGGCCACACACGACCAAGTCAGTTCGAAAGTCTGTTCGTTTTGAACATGATGACGTAAATGGGACTAAACAAGGAAGTTCAATAGCCAGTAGCCAATAGCTGCCCTTGTGTCGTATTTGGCCCGTCGGACTAGCAAACAGACGAACGTTTTTTCAGATTTTTAGTCCGTCGGACTTGAGTCCATCGGATAGATTTGAAACATGTTTTAGTTCTAGGTCCAACGACTTTTGGGAAAAAAAGTCTGCTGCAGCCCACACATGATCGAAATTGTCTGGCAAATTCCGGTCCGCCGGACAGTCCGATGGTGTGTATGAGGCATAAAGGAAAAAAAGTCATTTAAAACTACTCATGGCTATTCAGGTCTGGTATGAAAATTAAGGGGAACCCCACGCCAAAATGTAAAAATAAATGGCGTGGGGATCCCCCTTTAAAATCCATACCAGACCCTTCAGGTCTGGTATGGATTTTAAGGGGAACCCCACCAAAATGTTTAAAAAAATGACGTAGGGTCCCCCCAAAAATCCATACCAGACCCTTATCCGAGCATGCAACCTGGCAGGCTGCAGGAAAAGAGGAGGGATGAGAGAGTGCCTTCCCCTCCTGAACCATACCGGGCCACAAACCCTCAACATTGGGAGAGTGCTTTGGGGTAGCCCCCCCAAAGCACATTGTCCCCATGTTGATGGGGAGAAGGGCCTCATCCCCACAACCCTTGCCCGGTGGTTGTGGGGGTCTGTGGGCGGGGGGCTTATCAGAATCTGGAAGCCCCCTTTAATAAGGGGGCCCCCAGATTCCGCCTCCCGTGTGAATTGGTAATGGGGTACGAATGTACCCCTACCATTTCACAAAAAATGGTTAACCACTTGCCGACCGCCGCACGACGATATACGTCGACAGAATGGCACGGGGCAGGCATATGGGCATATGGGCGTATATAAACGTCCCTGCCTTCCCGCGGGTGCCTGCGGCGGTCAGTATCCGTTCAGGAGCGATCCGGGTTGAGGGGGCGGCCATTCATTCATGGCCACCCCCTCGCGATCGCTCCTGACGAATGGAAGTGAGGCGTGACATCACTTCCTCTCCTGTAATGTAAACACAGGCAGAGGAAGTGATGTAATCTCTCCTCCGTGTCGGTATTTTTCGTTCCGGCACCGAGGAGAGAGGATCGGTGAGTTGCACCAACACGACACTACACAGTAGAACATGCCAGGCACACTCTCACCCCCCCGATCACCCCCCCAATCACCCCTGCCCCCCCAGTCACAGTGACACCAATTGCATTTTTTATTTTTTTTTGCATTGGTGTCATTTGTGACTGTAATAACTGTTAGGGCAGTTAGGGTTAGCCCCCTTTAGTTCTAAGGTACCTCCCTAACCCCCCCAATAAAGGTTTAACCCCGTGATCACCCCCCGTCGCCAGTGTCAGTAAGGCTGGGTTCACATTGCAGCGGTTTATGAGAACGGATGTGATTCGCACCGCACTGCAGTGCAAATCACATCCGATCTCTGTGCGATTCGAGTTCAGCCATACAGATAGTATGGCTGAATTTGCGTCGCACCCGCCGCACCCGCCGCAAATTCGCATGGGACCCTTTTTTTGGTCCGCAGCAGAATCGGATCGCATGGGTGTTCACACCATGCGATCCGAGTTTGCAGATCGCACTGCGATATGCGAACTGATCTGGGGGTGTCATTAACATTTCACTGACACTCCCAGCAGTTCGCATAGGGCAGTGTGAACTGCCGCCGGGAGGCATGCGATGCGGGAACCCGCCGCGGATTCGTGGCGTTCCTGCATCGCTCCAGTGTGAACCCAGCCTAATAAGCGATCATTTTTCTGATCGCTGTATTAGTGTCACAGGTGACGCTAGTTAGGCAGGTAGGTATTTAGGTTCGCCGCAGCTTTTTATAGCGCCAGGGACCCCCATATACTACCGCATAAAGCCCCCTGATTGCCCCCTAGTTAACCCTTTCACCAGTGATCACCATATAACTGTTACAGGTGACGCTGGTTGGTTAGTTATTTTTTTATAGTTTCAGGGCACCCGCCATTTATTACCTAATAAAGGTTTAACCCCCTGATCACCCGGCGGGTGATATAAGTTTGAGGGTCAGATAAGGTCTGCGTCGCCCCAGGCAGCGTCAGGTTAGTGCCAGTACCGCTAACACCCACGCACAAAGCATACACCTCCCTTAGTAATATAGTATCTGATCAGATCTATATTAGCGTCGCCAGCAGTTTAGGTTTCCCAAAACGCATTGTTAGCGGGATCAGCCCAGATACCTGCTAGCACCTGCGTTTAGCCCCTCCGCCAAGCCCAGACCAGCCCACCCAAGTGCAGTATCGATCGATCACTGTCACTTACAAAACACAACACACATAACTGCAGCGTTTGCAGAGTCAGGCCTGATCCCTGCGATCGCTAACAGTTTTTCTTGTAGCGTTTTGATACAGTCGCTGACAGCCTAGGTGTTTTTTTTACCTGTGAGTCTCACTAGTGTACCCCTAAATTTAGGGGTGTCTACTTTCCAAAATGGGGTCATTTGGGGGGGGGATTTGTGCCATCTTGGCATTTTATGGCCTTCAAAACTGTAATAGGTAGTGAGGAGTGAAGTCAAAAATGTACGCCCTTAGAAAGCCTGAAGGTGGTGCTTGGTTTTCGGGGCCCCGTACGCGGCTAGGCTCCCAAAAAGTCCCACATATGTGGTATCCCCGTACTCAGGAGAAGCAGCAGAACTTATTTTGGGGTGTCATTTCACATATGCCCATGGCATGTGTGAGCAATATATAATTTAGTGACAACTTTGTGAAAAAAAAATAAAAAAAAATAAAAGTTTGTAATTTTCCCGCAACTTGTGCCAAATATAAAATATTCCATGGACTCAACATGCCTCTCAGCATATAGCTTGGGGTGTCTACTTTCTAAAATGGGGTAATTTGTGGGGGTTTTGTGCCATCTTGGCATTTTATGGCCTTCAAAACTGTGATAGGTAGTGAGGAGTGAAGTCAAATATTTACGCCCTTAGAAAACCTGAAGGCGGTTCTTGGCTTTCGGGGCCCCGTACGTGGCTAGGCTCCCAAAAAATCCCACACATGTGGTATCCCCGTACTCAGGAGAAGCAGCAGAATTTTTTTGGGGTGTCATTTCACATATGCCCATGGCATGCGTGAGCAATATATCATTTAGTGACAACTTTGTGAAAAAAAAAAAAAGTTTGTAATTTTCCCGCAACTTGTGGCAAAATATAAAATATTCCATGGACTCAACATGCCTCTCAGCAAATAGCTTGGGGTGTCTAATTTCTAAAATGGGGTCATTTGTGGGGGTTTTGTGCCATCTTGGCATTTTATGGCCTTCAAAACTGTAATAGGTAGTGAGGAGTGAAGTCAAAAATTTACGCCCTTAGAAAGCCTGAAGGCGGTTCTTGGCTTTCGGGGCCCCGTACGCGGCTAGGCTCCCAAAAAATCCCACACATGTGGTATCCCCGTACTCAGGAGAAGCAGCAGAATTTATTTTGGGGTGTCATTTCACATATGCCCATGGCATGCGTGAGCAATATATCATTTAGTGACAACTTTGTGGAAAAAAAAAAAAAAAGTTTGTAATTTTCCCGCAACTTGTGGCAAAATATACAATATTCCATGGACTCAACATGCCTCTCAGCAAATAGCTTGGGGTGTCTACTTCCTAAAATGGGGTCATTTGTGGGGGTTTTGTGCCATCTTGGCATTTTATGGCCTTCAAAACTGTAATAGGTAGTGAGGAGTGAAGTCAAATATTTACGCCCTTAGAAAACCTGAAGGCGGTTCTTGGCTTTCGGGGCCCCGTACGCGGCTAGGCTCCCAAAAAATCCCACACATGTGGTATCCCCGTACTCAGGAGAAGCAGCAGAATTTATTTTGGGGTGTAATTTCACATATGCCCATGGCATGCGTGAGCAATATATCATTTAGTGACAACTTTGTGAAAAAAAAAAGTTTGTAATATTCCCGCAACTTGTGGCAAAATATACAATATTCCATGGACTCAACATGCCTCTCAGCAAATAGCTTGGGGTGTCTACTTTCTAAAATGAGGTCATTTGTGGGGGTTTTGTGCCATCTTGGTATTTTATGGCCTTCAAAACTGTAACAGGTAGTGAGGAGTGAAGTCAAAAATTTACGCCCTTAGAAAGCCTGAAGGCGGTTCTTGGCTTTCGGGGCCCCGTACGCGGCTAGGCTCCCAAAAAATCCCACACATGTGGTATCCCCGTACTCAGGAGAAGCAGCAGAATTTATTTTGGGGTGTCATTTCACATATGCCCATGTCATGCGTGAGCAATATATCATTTAGTGACAACTTTGTGAAAAGAAAATAAAAAAAAATAAAAGTTTGTAATTTTCCCGCAACTTGTGCCAAATATAAAATATTCCATGGACTCAACATGCCTCTCAGCAAATAGCTTGGGGTGTCTACTTTCTAAAATGGGGTCATTTGTGGGGGTTTTGTGCCATCTTGGCATTTTATGGCCTTCAAAACTGTGATAGGTAGTGAGGAGTGAAATTACAAATGTATGCCCTTAGAAATCCTGAAGGCGGTGCTTGGATTTCGGTGCCCCGTACGCGGCTAGGCTTCCAAAAAGTCGACCACATGTGGTATCCCCGTACTCAGGAGAAGCAGCAGAATGTATTTCGGGGTACAATTCCACATATAACCATGGCATGTGTGAGCAATATATCATTTAGTGACAACTTTGTGTAAAAAAAAAAAAAAAAAAAAAAAATTTCTTAGGGTATCTACTTTCCAAAATGGGGTCATTTGGGGGGGTTTTGTACTGCCCTGCCATTTTAGCACCTCAATAAATGAGATAGGCAGTCATAAACTAAAAGCTGCGTAAATTCCAGAAAACGTACCTTAGTTTGTAGATGTGACAACTTTTGCGCAAACCAATAAATATACAGTTATTGACTTTTTTTTTTTACCAAAGACATGTGGCTGAATACATTTTGGCCTAAATGTATGACTAAAATTGAGTTTATTGGATTTTTCTAATAACAAAAAGTAGAAAATATCATTTTTTTTCAAAATTTGCGGTCTTTTTACGTTTATATCGCAAAAAATAAAAATCGCAGAGTCAGTCAAATACCTTTAAAAGAAAGCTCTATTTGTGGGAAAAAAAGGACACAAATTTTGTTTGGGTACAACATTGCATGACCGCGCAATTACCAGTTAAAGCAGCGCAGTGCCAAATTGTAAAAAGACCTCTGGTCATTGACCAGCAAAATGGTCCGGTCTGAAAGTGGTTAAAAAACACAAGAGACGGTCTTTGACAAGTCCTTTATTAATTTCTTCTTCTTTCCACTTCTTCTTCCATCTTCATTCTCCTGGTCTTCCTTCGGTGTTCTTCTTCTTCCTCCATCTTCTTCTTCATCTTTTCTTCCTCCGCTCTTCTCATTCAGCATCTTGCTCCAGCTTGCTCCGGCACCAAGGGTGTGCTGTTCTTGCCAGGCTTGCTCCGCCTCAGACATAGATTGCAAACAGCAATGGTGTGATCTTCTGCACATGTGTTTAAAAAAAAAGACCACACCAATGAAATTTTGGAGTCAGCAGTGCAAGACATATGATGACTGCAATGCAGTCCATTGGCAACAGCACCTGAAATAAATAATAAAACAAGGAAGACTTTTCCTTGCTCCTCATCTGTGATCTCAACCCCTACTATACCTCCATTATGTTTGACTGGGGCATGTAATTACACTTTTTGAAATAATATTTAACAGCAGGGCCTGTCCCTGCACCCAACAAGACTAACTGTGAGCAGAAGGTACAGTGTTCAGGCACCATCAACCCCCAAAGCCCACTGTTTCTGCACCTACTTGCCTGGGACATGTAATTAAATTCTTCTAAATAATAATAATTCCTGCGCCCAACAAGAGTAACTGTGAGGAGTCGTTACAGTGTTCATGTACCACCAACAGCCAAGGCCCAATTTTTCTGCCCCTGTTTGACTGGAGCATGTAATTTAAGGGGTGTTCCAGACGTTTTTTATTTTTTTCGGATTGACTGCCGTCACCACCATCTTAACGAAGGGAAACAAGCAGTGGAGCCTTGCGGCTTCACTGCCCGTTTCCTACTGCGCATGCATGAGACACGCAGTGCTTTGTGAATGGCCCCGTTGTTTTCTGGGACACACACAAGTCCCAGAAAGCAACAGGGCTGCTCGCCGAAGAGGAGGAAGCGCCGTGGAATAGGAAGAGTCAGATTAGGAAGACTGCCTAGCAACAGGGTTTTTGGTAAGTTAAACTTTTTTTTATATATTTTTTTTTATTTTTTAAGAATATGCGTAGCACACAACTCCCTTGGGAGCTGCTGGGTGTGTTCATACCTTTCTTTTAACTGCTTCCGTTCTTCCACCCCTACATGAATTTCACAAACACAGCAAACAGTCCATTAAACTTTGAACAGAAACATTTATTCACTTGCTTGAAGTATGCTACATGTTGATCAGGGAATATGAGCTACCTCTTACTTTCTGGTTCCTGATAGTATTAAAGCGGGAGTTCCGCCGTTTTTTTTTTTAAATCAGCAGCTACAAATACTGCAGCTGCTGACTTTTAAAATAAGGACACTTACCAGCCCAGCTTGCCCGCAATGTCGGCACCCGAAGCCGATCTCTCGATCAGCTCTCGGGTGCTGCCGCTGCCATCTTCGGTATGGGAATCAGGAAGTGGAGTCTTGTGGCTTCACTTCCCGGTTCCTTACTCTGCATGCACGAGTCTCGCTGCGCAATAAGGATGGTCCCCGATGTCTCTGGGATCCGTGTGTTTCCCAGCAGACAGTGGGGGACACGCAGGAAGTGTCGTAAATATCCGCAGATTCTGCAGATATCTATGCCGGAAGTGGGTGCAAATACCTGTACTATACAGGTATCTGAACCCCCCTCCCCCCAATTGTGGCACCGGAGGGGGGAGGGTTCCAATGAGTGGAAGCTCCACTTTAGGGTGGAGCTCCGCTTTAAATGTCCTTTCCTATAGTGAACTGACCAATGACATTGTGACTGACTGAATGAATGACATTGTGGTAAATGGATGCTGGAAGCCCCAGGCCTCTTGACTTCTGCAGTCCTCCCGCGTCAGTTCAGGAAAGTCCTGGACGATTAAACACTCCCTTTGCTCCCTCCCCTCGATGGTCCAAGATTGCCAGAGAAGGTCCATTCCAGTCTAATGCATCCTCTTTGCGGCTACTTCCCCCTCCGCATGGTCGGATACATCCCAGGCTGGGAGGCCTGGTCCACTCTCCCAGAGTTACATTGTTGCTGTGGTTCTTGAACTATCCAGCACTGAGGTCTTTGAACACTCAGGCCTTCAAGTTTGTTCCTGCTATCCAGCGCTCTTTTGTGTTGTTTTTACTTTTTGACACTTTTTTTGGTGAATGGGTAGGCCCCCCCCATACCCATTCATATTGGGGGGGCGGGATCTGAGGGCCACCTTGTTAAAGGGGGTTCCAGATTCCGATAAGCCCCCCACCCACAGATGGTGTGGCCAGGATTGTGGGGATGAGGTCCTTGTCCCCAAAGCACCCTCCCCATGTTGAGTGCATGTGGTCTGGTATTGTTCAGCCCCCCATCCTGTCCTCCAGGCTGCATGCTCGGATAAGGGTCTGGTATGGATTTTGGGGGCCCCATGCCAATTTTTTTAAAATTTTGGCATGGAGTTCCCCTTTAAATCCATACCAGACCCTAATGGCCTGGTATGGACTGAGGGGGGACTCATGCCAATTTTTTCAGTGATTTTTTATCAATATTACTGGGAGCCGGCAATACATTACAGCTGCAAGTAATTTTAGGTAAAAATTTTTCCTTTAGAAATGTAATTTTGCTGTGACACTGTAAAACCCATCAGAAAGATGCACCACCTTACAGGCAGACTAAGGGTACCCCAGGCATGATATTTAAAGGAATATTTTTTTTTATGGTTTCACTTTAGACCCCTTTCACACCACACCACCCATAGCGTGGGCGGTAAAACGCCACTAAAAATGGCGGATTTGCGGTGCATTTCAGCCACTAGCGGGGCGCTTTTACCCCCGCTAGCGGCCAAGAAAGGGTTAAAACAGCCGGCAATACGCTGCAATAGCGGTGTTTTGCCGGCGGTATTACAGAGCTGCTCCATTGATTTCAAACGCTCCAAAGAAGCTGCTGGCAGAACTTTTCCCTGACGTCCTGCCAGCGCTACAGACAATGGTGCAGCTTTTTTTGGGCGGATTGCAGGCGCTATTTCTAACACTATAGCGCCTGAAAAACGCCCTGGTGTGAAAGGGGTCTTAAGCATATTAAAATCATTGCTCCTGAAAAATGGTTATTTTAAAAACTTTTTTTTGCATTGATACATGTCCCCTGGGCAGTACCCAGGTCCCAATACACTTTTTATGTCAATGACTTAATATTAGTGCTTATATCGTTTAAAAAAGTTTATTAGCAAAAAACAGACACAGGGTACTCACATTCCCCTGGTGCTTCCAGCTCACCAGACTATGACAAACGTAAAAACTCTGTGGTAGGAAACGTCTCTCTTCATACAAGCCCCACAGACACCCTAATTAGTGCCCAGCTCCATGCTAGGGTCCCTAGGCTCATCACCATCGGTGTCCCTCCCTTAGGCGTGTTGATACCTTGCCCGTATCCTTGCCCCCTCCAGCAATGCCACTCCTGAGCTGATATCCCCAAAATCATGCAACTTGGCATATTTATTGGGTACCAACTCAGGACTAGCCTCCCTAAGGCTCTTCCTTATTCCCTGCTTTCTAACTGTCACCCAGCTACCTAACTCTGGCTCCTGTATCTTCATATTCGCTCCCCCTCTATACTGGCCTCCGCCAACACTTGTTGGGTAATGCCCAAGCTCTTTTCCAGGTTGTTGATGCTTTACATTGTGCCACCTGGTTCTATAGATCCAGGATCTGCACTTCCAGAGAAACCTCACATCTTGCACAGCAGTATTCACCCTCAAATGGCTCATCAAGGAATACATACATGGAGAAAGATGTGCACTGGGTCACAACACCACTCCTGTTAGCCATTTTACCCGCTACCCCAAGAGAGATATTCTGGGAAAATTCATTTTTTTTCCCTATACAGACAGTCCCCTAGTTACAAACATCTAACTTACAAATGACTCCTACTTACAAACGGAGGGAGACAACAGGAAGTGAGAGTAAATCCACCCCTAAGGCTCGGTTCACACAGGGGCGACTCAGATGCGACTTCAGGTCGCCCCTAGTCGCCTCAGGTCGGACAACATTTAAAAATCAATGTAAGTGAATGAGAGCCGTCTTAATGCACGCTACTGAAGTCGCTCCGACTTCAAAAAAAGTTCCTGTACTACTTCAATCCGACTTGTAGGCGACTTGTACCCATTGATTTCAATGGAGGTCGCCTCCAAGTCGGATCTCTGTATATACAGAGGCGACTTTGACAAAATGATTAGCTCTGAAGGGGGAACTCCATGCCAAATTTATGAAAAAAATTTGGCGTGGGTTCCCCCTCCGAGAGCATACCAGGCCCTTAGATCTGGTATGGATTCCAAGGGGAACCCCCTACACCAAAAAAACGGCGTGGGGGTCCCCCCAGATCCATACCAGACCCTTATCCGAGCACGCTACCCGGCCGGCCAGGAAAGGGGTTGGGGACGAGCGGCGCCCCCCCTCCTGAGCCGTACTGCGGCCCCCCACCCCAAAGCACCTTGTCCCCATGTCGATGAGGACAAGGGCCTCTTCCCGACAACCCTGGCCGTTGGTTGTCGGTGTCTGCGGGCGGGGGGCTTATCGGAATCCGGGGGCCCCCTTATTAAACCGGCCCCCCACCCTATGTGAATGAGTATGGGGTACAATGTACCCCTACCCAGTCACCTGTAAAATAAAGTACAAAAAAAAACACAACACACAAGATAAAATAGTTTATTGCACAGCTCCAGGGTTCTTCCGTTGTCGGGGATCTTCTCGCCGGACTCCTCCGCTATCTTCTTCTAGCTCTTTTGCTAGCTCTTTTGCTAGCGGAGGAGCCCGGCTTTCTTCCTCGCCGCCGCCCTCTTCTTCTGACTTCTTATAGCTCTTTTACAGGCGGTGGCCCGGTCTTCTGTCGCCGTCGCCGCCACCGCCTTCCGTTCTTCTTCTTCATCTTCTTCTCCTGGAGATGTTGACTCGACGTTCTCTCCGCCCGCAATGCCAGGGGCGCGCTGCGAGGCGACTTCTAAAGGGACAAGGGGCGGGGTCATCGGTTGATGTCACATGGGTTGATGTCACATGGTGACCCCGTCCCCTTACGATGTCACAGTCCAGGAAGATGCTGGGACTGTCGCCACGTGACATCAACCCATGTGACATCAACCCATGTGACATCAACCGATAACCCCGCTCCTTGTCCTTTATATAAGTCGCTGCGCAGCGCGTCCCTGGCATTGCGGCCGGAGAGAGCGTCAAGTCAACATCTCCAGGAGAAGAAGAAGAAGAACGGAAGGCGGCGGCGGCGACAGAAAACCGGGCCACCGCCTGTAAAAGAGCTATAAGAAGGCGCGGTGGCCCGGCAGAAGAACCGAAGAGGGGGACAAGACCCCCGAAGTCGGAAGAAGAGGGCGGCGGCGAGGAAGAAAGCCGGGCTCCTCCGCTAGCAAAAGAGCTAGAAGAGGAGTCCGGCGAGAAGACCCCCGACGACGGAAGACCCCCGGAGCTGTGCAATAAAGTATTTTATCTTGTGTGTTGTGTTTTTTTTTGTACTTTATTTTACAGGTGAATGGGTAAGGGTACATTGTACCCCATACTCATTCACATAGGGTGGGGGGCCGGTTTAATAAGGGGGCCCCCGGATTCCGATAAGCCCCCCGCCCGCAGACCCCGACAACCAACGGCCAGGGTTGTCGGGATGAGGCCCTTGTCCTCATCAACATGGGGACAAGGTGCTTTGGGGTGGGGGAGCCGCACGCCCCCCTCCCCCAAGGCACCCCCCCATGTTGAGGGCACGCAGCCTGGTACGGCTCAGGAGGGGGGGCGCCCGCTCGTCCCCACCTCCTTTCCTGGCCGGCCGGGTAGCGTGCTCGGATAAGGGTCTGGTATGGATCTGGGGGGACCCCATGCCGTTTTTTCGGCGTAGGGGGTCCCCCTTGGAATCCATACCAGACCTAAGGGCCTGGTATGCTCTCGGAGGGGGAACCCATGCCAAATTTTTTTCATAAATTTGCCGTGGAGTTCCCCCTTCAGAGCTCATTCTCTGATTGGCCACGGAAAAAGTCGCCTGGCCTGGGGCGACTTCTAAGTCGCCCCAGGTCGTGTCTAAGTCGTGTTCAAGTCGTCTCCAAGTTGCCTCACAAAGTCGTCCTGAAGTCGTGTCGCCCCTGTGTGAACCCGAGCCTCAGAATGTAAATTCACTCCTGTAAGATTTATTATGGGAAAAAGGTACCTCCACTGATGCTTTATCACCAACAACCCAACATTTTCAAAATCCAATTGTCATTGGGACAGAAAGTGAGGTGAAACCTTCTGAACAGGAGCACAGCCAGCAAAACAAACATTACAGGGGTGTTAACCCTTCCCTATGCTATCCAAAAAGCTTAAAAATAATTTTTTGGGCTGGAGATACACTTAAAGCTACACTTAAAAATAAAATTTACCTGTTCCGACTTAAACAGATTTAACTTAACCACTTCAGCCCCGGACCAATAAACAGCCTAAGGACCAGAGGTCTTTTTACAATTTCGCACTGAACTGCTTTAACTGGTAATTGCGCGGTCATGCAATGTTGTACCCAAACGAAATTTGCGTCCTTTTCTTCCCACAAAAAAGAGCTTTCTTTTGATGGTATTTGATTGCCTCTGCGATTTTTTGCGATATAAATGGAAAAAGACCGAAAATTTTGAGAAAAAATTATATTTTCTACTTTTTGTTATAAGAAAAATCGAATAAACTCAATTTTAGTCAAACATTTAGGGCAAAATGTATTCAGCCACATGTCTTTAGTAAAAAAAATGTCAATAAGCGTATATTTATTGGTTTGCTCAAAAGTTATAGCGTCTACAAACTAGAGTACATTTTATGGAATTTACGCAGCTTTTAATTTACGACTGCCTATCTCATTTCTTGAGGTGCTAAAATGGCAGGGCAGTACAAACCCCCCCCCCCCCAAATGACCCCATTTTGGAAAGTAGACACCCCAAGGAAGTTGTGGAGAGGCATGTTGAGCCCATTGAATATTTTTTTTTGTCCCAAGTGATTGAATAATGACACAAAAAAAAAGTTTGCAAAAAAGTTGTCACTAAATGATATATTGCTCACACATGCCATAGTTATATGTGGAATTGCACCCCAAAATATATTCTGCTGCTTCTCCTGAGTATGGGGATACCACATATGTGGGACTTTTTGGGAGTCTAGCCGCGTACGGTACCCCGAAAACCAATCACTGCCTTCAGGATTTCTAAGGGTGCAAATTTTTGATTTCACTCCTCACTACCTATCACAGTTTCGAAGGCCATAAAATGCCAAAATAACACAAACCCCCCCCCCCCCCAAATGACCCCATTTTGGAAAGTAGACACCCCAAGGAAGTTGTGGAGAGGCATGTTGAGCCCATTGAATATTTTTTTTTGTCCCAAGTGATTGAATAATGACACAAAAAAAAAAAAAGTTTACAAAAAGTTGTCACTAAATGATATATTGCTCACACATGCCATAGTTATATGTGGAATTGCACCCCAAAAAATATTCTGCTGCTTCTCCTGAGTACGAGGATACCACATATGTGGGACTTTTTGGGAGTCTAGCTGCGTACGGCACCCCAAAAACCAATCAGGGTTTCTAAGGGTGCAAATTTTTGATTTCACTCCTCACTACCTATCACAGTTTCGAATGCCATAAAATGCCAAAATAACACAAAACCCCCCCAAATTACCCCATTTTGGAAAGTAGACACCCCAAGCTATTTACTGAGAGGCATGTTGAGTCCATGAAATATTTTATATTTTGCCACAAGTTGCAGGAATTTAAAAAAAAATTTTTTTGCACAAAGTTGTCACTAAATGATATATTGCTCACACATGCTATGGACATAAGTCAAATTACACCCCAAAATAAATTCTGCTGCTTCTCCCGAGTACGGGGATACCACATGTGGGGGACTTTTTGGGAGCCTAGCCATGTACGGGACCCAGAAATCCAAGCACTGCCTTCCGGATTTAAATATAAAATGCTACCAAAAAAACTGTTAGCGATCGCAGGGATCAGGCCTGACTCTGCGATCGCTGCAGTTATGTGTTTAGTGTTTTGTAAGTGACAGTGATCGATCGATACTGCACTTGGGTGGGCTGGGCAGAGGGGCAAAACGCAGGTGCTAGCAGGTATCTGGGCTGATCCCGCTAACAATGCGTTTTTTTGGAACCCTAAACTGCTGGGGATGCTAGTATAGATCTGATCAGATCAGATATTGATCTGTTCAGATTTTATACCACTACGGGAGGTTTATGCTTTGCGTGTGGGTGTTATGCCGCGTACACACGAGTGGACTGTATGGCGTACTTAGTCCGTCATACAATCCGACGGACAGTCCGTCATACTTTCCACTGAACGGACTTGACCACACACGGATAGCCAAACAGTCCGACGAAAGCTTGCGCGATGACGTACAGCACGTACGACGGGACTAGAAATAGGAAGTCCAAGACACAGCAAAGCACCCTTTGGGCTCCTTCTGCTGACTTTGCGTTAGTAGAAGTTTGGTTAGAGACGATTCGCGCTTTTCAGACTTCAGCTTAATTTGTCCGTTTTCTGCGGCGCAGTCTACCTGTGAGGTTTGTATCTGTCTTTTGGTACGCGTGGATCAGTTGGTACCTGTTGTTAGGCGCTTCTGGTCCGCTCGTTTCTGGGTTTCAGGTCGTTCTTCATAGGTCTGGCTGTTCTTCAGTGCGTTCAGTTAAGCTTGTTTGTCCAGCTGACCGTTTCAAAGCCATGGAGAGTGGACGTACTCGGGAACGAGTTCGTGCTATATTGGGGCTTGGTGTTGGGGTTAATACTTTGACCCGAGCCCAGTCTGTGAACAGGGTGAGGAGGAGTTCATGGACAAAGAATTGGTTGCGCCAGCGCGACCAATTCTCGCATATGCCTTTACTCCGTGAGATCCGTGAGAATAATCCTGATGATTTCAGGAATTATCTCAGGATGACGGACCCCGTTTTTCACCGTCTGCTGGCTTTGCTGACCCCTTATATCAGCAGGCAGGATACCTGCATGCGTCAAGCCATCACTCCGGAGCAGAAGCTCGTCGCCACGTTGCGCTACTTGGCGACAGGGAGAAGCCTTCAGGACCTCAAGTTCTCTACAGGCATCTCCCCCCAGGCTCTGGGGATCATTATTCCAGAGACCTGTTCTGCCATTATTCGGGTCCTGCAGAAGGAATATATGAAGGTAAGTTTGTTCTTTTAATATTGCATTATATGCATTGTATGTTTGTATTAATTTCATCATGACTTTTAATATCCATGACAGGAATATGCTGTGAATGTCCCCTTTATATGAATGCATGCAATTTTTTTTTTTATGTATTTTTTTTTTTTGTGTCATTTTTTTTATAGCTTTTACCTTTTTGTGTCCCACGTGCATATTTGCTTTCACTAACGTCCCCAGCATGCAATCCTGGGCCCCTATACACCCACAGTCGAGACTGTTTTTCTCTAATTCATATTGTCAGCTCCATTGTACTGTTTTACTGCCCCCACCCTTTGTATACTCTTTGTATACACCCTTTGTGTATATATATATATATATATATATATATATATATATGGATTGTATACTCATTAATTAGGCCCCCACCCCACTCAAATTGGTTGCAGGGATTGTATACTCATTAATTAGGTCCCCACCCCACTCAAATTGGTTGCAGGGATTGTATACTCATTAATTAGGCCCCCACCCCACTCAAATTGGTTGCAGGGATTGTATACTCATTAATTAGGCCCCCACCCCACTCAAATTGGTTGCAGGGATTGTATACTCATTAATTAGGCCCCCACCCCACTCACCCACCTAACTTATGTCCCCTGGTCCATCAGAGGGCTGAGTAATCTGTGAATTGGGCCGTCTATTTTTTTTTTTTTTTTGCATAAAAACATTTTCAATATTTCTGTTTAACTGTTGTTCCAAAATGTTTTTGAGTTTTATTTGTTATGAATTGTTTTGATTTAATGACTAATTTTTATTTATTTTTTTCCTGTGTTTGACTCCCCAGTTTCCTTCCACGCCACAGGAATGGCAGACTGTGGCTTCCCAATTCACTGCCCGTTGGGACTTTCCCAACTGTGGAGGGGCGATCGACGGGAAACATGTGCGGATTGTGCCCCCACCCCATTCGGGGTCCTACTATTGGAATTATAAGGGGTTCCATAGTGTGGTGTTAATGGCGGTGGTGTCAGCACAATGTGACTTTCTGTATGTGGATGTGGGGAAGAACAGCCGGATGTCTGACGGAGGAGTGTTTAGGCAGACCAAGTTCTGCCACCGTCCTATCACTGGTGACCTGGACTTGCCACCAGATGCTGATAATGTGGAGGGTCTACCTTTTGTTTTTATTGCTGATGAAGCGTTCGGTCTGAGTGACCATTTGATGAAGCCCTTCCCCCAAAGGACCCTCACCCCGGAGAGGAGTGTTTTTAATTACCGGCTGGCCAGAGCAAGAAGGGTTGTGGAGAATGCCTTTGGTATTATGGCCAGCCGGTTCCGTCTGTTTTTGACAGCAATAAACTTGGCAGAGTACAAACTGAACTATGTCATTCTGTGCTGCTGCATTTTGCACAACTTTTTAAGAAAACTTTCTGGAACCCAGTACCTGCAACCAATTGGGCCTGAGGCCAGACTAATAATGCCAGAACTCACAGGGCTGGATCATGCCCATCCTGGCTTAGCCCCCCAAACAGCACGTGAGGTGCGTGAACGGTATGTCACCTATTTTAATGGTAGGGGGGCTATTCCAATGCCAGCTGACCAATAAAAATTTATTTTTGTTTAAATATGTATTGTCTGATCAAATTTTTAAGTTTGGTTCTTGTTTGCTTTTCAAGGTGGTTGTCTCCTACATTCTCCTAATTCAGGGATATGCAATTGGCCAACCTCCAGCTGGTGCAAAACTACAAGTCAATCATGCCTCTGGGTCTCATGCTTGTGTCTGTCAGTCTTGCTATGCTTCATGGGACTTGTAGTTCCGCAACAGCTGGATTTCCACTAATTGCATATTCCTGTCCTAGTGCATTTGTATTGCAAAGTGGTTTTTGCCAATAGTAAATAAGGCCCTTTGTGACAGAAAACACAAAATGACTTCCCAAACTGGTATTGAGTATTGAAAGAAGTAGACACACACACACACACATCTTTTTTTTTAATTTTTAATAGTGCACATTCCAACAAGTGCCTCTTTTTTTGGTATTTTTCTTTTTGTTTTGTTTTGTTTTTGTAAACAATTTTTTTGGTAAACATATAAATATATATATATATATCTATATATATATATATATATATATATATATATATATATATATATATATATATATATATATATATAAATAATAAAATAAAAAAATACATAAAATCGAATTTTTAACTATTTACAGAAAACAAGGGGTAAAGCCAAATTTTGAAGATGCACACCAAAAATTGGTAATGTCAACATGTGCTATCTACCATCATGAGTGATCAATGGACGTGTTTGGTGGGTGCAATCCCTTCCTCTCACATACTATAACGAGGAAGGGTTTGCAAACACAAAATGCGTACATTGCGATCCTCTGATGGCACATAGCACATGTTGACACACCGTGTGCATCTTCAAAATTTGGCCTCTAAAAACAATGTTCTAAAAACATTAAAAACTTTTTTACAAGGAAATGAAGAACATGATCTTTCGTTTTAGGGAAAAGAGGCTTATGCCGCGTACACACGAGCGGACTTTTCAACATCCAAATCCGAAGGACCGAGTCCGTCAGACTATCCGATCGTGTGTGGGCTGCAACGGACTTTTGACTCGCCAAAGTCCGAAGGACTTTAGAATATGGAACATGCTTCAAATTTTTCCGACGGAACTCCGTCAGACCCAGTTCCAATGTAGAAGTGCGCTCGTCTGTATGCTGTTCCGACAGACCTAAAACAACGCATGCTCTGAAGCAAGTACGAGACGGAAGTGCTCGGTCTTGTAAAACTCCAGTTCGTATTGGAAGTAGCACATTCGTCATGCTGCAAATTCTGTGCTCGTTTAAATGTAGCGCATCTTCTTTATAATGGTCGAAGAACGAAGTCTTTATTTATAATGGTCGAAGAACGAAGTCTTTATTTATAATGCTAGAAGAACGAAGTTGCTTTGCTGCTCATATTCACTCACAGAGTTCTCACAAAACACATTTCTGTCTTATTTCTCCTCATCTGATGAATGATCTTGTTTTTATTTTAAAGCCCCATCTCATTAATATTTTTTTATTTTTATATATTTTTTTTTTTTTTGAGTAATTTTTTCCTCCATATTTTTCGTAGAATTCTTTACCATTTTTTTCTTGTGATCTCCATATTTAATTATTCTGTCAAGTTAACACCATTTTTTTTTTTTTGGTAATTTTTTCCTCCATATTTTTTGTAGAATTCTTTACCATTTTTTTTCTTGTGATCTACATATTTAATTATTCTGTCAAGTTAAAAAAAAAAAAAAAAATGGTGTTAACTTGACAGAATAATTAAATATGGAGATCACAAGAAAAAAAATGGTAAAGAATTCTACAAAAAATATGGAGGAAAAAATTACTAAAAAAAAAAAAAAAAAAAAAAAAATGGTGTTAACTTGACAGAATAATTAAATATGGAGATCACAAGAAAAAAAAGATGGTAAAGAATTCTACAAAAAATATGGAGGAAAAAATTACTCAAAAAAAAAATAAATAAATAAAAAATGGTGTTGAGTAATTTTTTCCTCCATATTTTTTGTAGAATTCTTTACCATTTTTTTTCTTGGGATCTCCATATTTAATTATTCTGTCAAGTTAATACCAAAAACCTTTTTTTTTTTTTTTTGTGTGTTTTTCATTACCACAATAACCTTTTTATTTTTATTCTGGTGACAAGTTACCACAATAACATTTTTATTTTGTTTGTAACCTCAAGGAGGTTAGTGTCCCTTGTTAATTTCACATTGTCTTTTAGAAATGTATTTGACCAAAAAACACATAGGCAATTATATTTTCAAACAAAAATATCCATTTATTCTGGTTCAACAAACAAAAAAAATGAAGGCAACACTGGCGAAACATGTGACATTTGTGTAGCCTTTTGGCCCCAGGGCAAACATTAAACTCTGTGGAAAAGAAAATTCAAATATTCCGAAATACAATATGGTCCCAGAATCCCAGACATCAAGAGCAGCATCAGATGGTATATATGTCCCCAGGCTGTGGTACAACAGGCTGCGTCTTTGGTCGGACCAGAGTGAAGCCAGGTCAGCACCTTCTTCTCTTCGCTCCACCCTTCACTGCACCCTTCCCTGCAGACTTCCCTGTAGCCTTCCTGGGAGGCTGTGTCTCCGGTGGTGTACTTGTGGCAGGAGGAGGAGGAGGAGGAGGAACAGGAGGAACTTGCTCCACAATATCGCTGGTGGCAGTTAATTCGCCACTCAGCCCCTTCTGCAACGCCAAGAAAATTAGTCTTTCACACTGGAGACGTTGGCCCATCTCCAATTGCTGCAGACGGCTGGCGATGTAGCAGCCATAGGCCTCTTCAGCTACAGGGGGGCTCTTTAAGACATTAGTAGCCTCTCGAATTAGGCGCAGGGATTCCTCCTGTGATACTGTAATTTTATTTGCCCTTTTTGCTGGAAGACGGAGGGGAGGCACCTGTGATTTTGTCAGTCTTCTACTAGGCCCGGCCACCTCCTGGCTGACAGTGGGCACGGCCTCCTCCTGGCTGACAGTGGGCCCAGCCTCCTCCTGCCTGCCACTTTCCCCACCTTCCTCCTGGCTGAGCTCATCCTGTGTATAAAAAAGGGACATTGTTTTAGTTTTTTGTTCATCAATCATAAACATTTTTCAGCTCCTGACTTCAAAATTCTGTTAATACATATAAAAGAGTATCATTATGACACCACTATTTCTTGTTTCTGCTGGTGACAAACATTTGTGGCCACTACTGTAAATTGATATGTCCAAATTTTTAGGTTTTTTTAACATCAATAATAGCGTTAAAATTCGAACATCTAGTTAACATCATTAATATTATGAATATCACTATTTTTTTATAACAAAATACCTGGCTCCAGCTGGGTGCATCCGCTTCTTCCAGGATGGAAGGCTCCGCTTGCTCATCAGCCTCTGCTGAGGTGGAGGGAATGCTGCAGGGAAGGGTGGAGGGAAGGGTGGAGGGAAGAGTTGAAAGCGACTCCCTGGCTTTACACTGGTCGCCAATAAACCGTAGCTTGTTAAAGTACCACAGCCTGGGTACATACACAGCACCTGGTGCTGCTCCTGATGCTTTGGATTTCTCGATTTTCTTATTTTCCTTTCGGTACATATTTCGCAATAATTGAATTTTCTTTTCCACAAAGTCCGCGTCTGCCTCTGGGATCCAAGGCTGCACAAATGTCGCAAATTTTGCCAGTGTTGCCCTCCTCACTGGTTTATTATAATAATCAATGTGCTTGGAATGCCACAGATTTGTCATCTCTTTATATTTGTCTATAAATAGACTTAAAAATTCCGGATCCTTAAATTTCTGATTCATTTTTCTGAAAGACAATACACAAGCCAAAAACAATAATGTTAGCTCAGACTCTCCTAATCTTAGCCCAATATAGACCCCAGGATCTGCCACTTATTTGGGGAATTTGTTTAAACTTACCCTCGTTTTGCTTGCTCCCAACTTCCGTTCCTATTTTCGCAAACGAACATACGACATGTGATTTTTGTCGTTATATACAGGGCGTACGCGTAGAACCACGCCTGCGTTGCCCGCCCCTGACGTTCTTTTAGTCAAGTTCTTGTTTTCCCGCCCTTTTCTGCGCACATAACGTACGTATGACATGTGCATTTTGTCGTTGTATACAGTGAGTACGCGTAGAACTACGCCTGCGTTGCCCGCCCATGACGTTCTTTTAGTCAAGTTCTTGTTTTCCCGCCCTTTTCTGCGCACATAACGTACGTATGACATGTGCATTTTGTCGTTGTATACAGTACGTACGCGTAGAACTACGCCTGCGTTGCCCGCCCATGACGTTCTTTTAGTCAAGTTCTTGTTTTCCCGCCCTTTTCTGCGCACATAACGTACGTACGACATGTGCATTTTGGCGTAAGATCCAGTGCGTACGCGTAGAACTACTGCTGCGTTGCCCGCCCATGACGTTCTTTTAGTCAAGTTCTTGTTTTCCCGCCCTTTTCTGCGCACATAACGTACGTACGACATGTGCATTTTGGCGTAAGATCCAGTGCGTACGCGTAGAACTACGGCTGCGTTGCCCGCCCATGACGTTCTTTTCCAAGAATATTTCCCGCCCCCTTTTCTCTACGGTGCGCAGTAGGAGAAACATGGCGGAAACACAACAGGTGCTTGATATTAACGACTCCAGTAGTCACGAATCCCCGGAGCCACAAACGTCCCGATCCGGAAAGAGATTTAAGGCCTCAAATATGGCATTTGAAGAGATGGTGGAGATGGTGGCAATCTTGCGAAGTAAGGATTATGATGGCAAGCATGGACCATACACCCATCCGAACTTGCGCAAGGCCAGAATCATGGCCAAAGTAGTTAAGACCCTGCACAATCGTTTTGGGGTACGACGGTCAAAAGACCAATTGAGGAAACGGTGGTCCGACCTTAAATTGAGGGAGCCGGATCAATACAGAAGGATCAAGAAAGTTCTTAAAAAAAGTAAGTACTTGTCGTGTGTTCCTATTTTATGATTATTGCATACAGATCCATATGCTTTACCTTTGTACAATGTAAAAAATTGCTGCTTTCATGTTGGATACAGTAATAATCGTATCGTTCTTAACAAACCCTCGTAAATTGTTCGTGGCAAACCTCGTTTATGATACAGGGTTTAAACAGCATTTTTTGGCTATGTAATTTTTAGGACCCAAAAAAAGATTAGGACATTGTGGTTTAGATGTGTTTCAAAATACAATGACTAGAAAAGAACATTCAGTGTAATTGAAGGAGAGGACACTTGGCAGCTGGCTAAAAACACATCTGCACTCATGAGCAAAAGTGTGGGACACCAGAGAACATTTATTAGGGTAAACCACACGGGGTTCCTTCGTATACTTGGGGGGGTTGGGCAGGTGTGAAACTTGGGCAAACAAGCCAATTAGTTTATTTTTTGGCAAGGTGAATTGATTTATCATGTCTTCACATTTTGCATCTCTTCATAAACCGACAATTGTACAACACTTCTAATCAAGGTTTCATCTTCCTAGTTCTGGCCTTAAATATCTGTGTGCTAAAGTATACCTTTTTGTTTGTTAATTTCTCATAGGGGAGAAAAGACTCACAAAGCAGGATCCCAGGGACCGCCACCCTTGCCAGCATGAATGTGAGGTTAGCCCCATCCCCCCCGTGGATGTGCATGTGGAGGAAGGAGAGGTGGAGGAAGGAGAGGAGATGGGCACCCCACCAGGTGAGTGTCTGACACCACAGCTTCAGGTAATCGATGTATACCTGCATATTTCCAAACACATGTTTTTACATCTATTTTAGGTGATGTTCTGGTTGTGGAAAGCGACACATTTCCAAGCACCAGTGCCCCCCCCCCCCCCCCGAGGATGTCGAGGAAGGAGAGGTTGAGGAAGGAGAGGTGGAGGAAGTAGGGGAGATGGGCACCCCACCAGGTGAGTGTCTGACACCCCAGCTTGTTGAAATCCATGTATGACTGCATATTTTTTGACCCAATTTTTACCATCTATTGTAGGTGATGTTCTGGTTGTGGAAAGGGCCCCGTTTTCCAGTGACAGCGCACATAGGCTGATTGGCCAGATAATGGGCTGGAATGGGGAACTAGATGCCATGCGAACTAGCCTGGATCTCATGAAGAATCAGATTGACAATATGCAGCTGGAAATGAAGAACATGATCGATATTTTGGGGAGAATGTAATCCGTTTCTCCATAATATCGATCATGTTCTTCATTTCCCTTGTTTTAGTTCAAAGATTGTTACTTCCAAAATGTTAAATATTGTGGCTGATTGTTGTTACATTTTTCATATTTTTTTAAGAAAAAGAAAAACCACAAAAAAAAAATTGTTTTTTAAAATTAAAAAAAAAAAGGAAACTAAAAATTGTTTGGCAAAGAAAGTTAAATTAACCTAAAAAAAATTATATCAATAAATATTCAATGTCACATGTGAATGTGGCCAAATTAAAATTTTGAAGAATCAAGAATGTGTGGCATATTCTTTCAATGCTCAATACCAGTTTGGGAAAAGTGATTTTGTGTATCCAGTGACAATGGGCCTTATTGAATTAATGAAAATACACTTGGCACTACAAGTGCACTAGGATAACATAGGAGACAGCACAAACCAAAAGCAAGCAAGAAAACACATTTCAGATTTGAGGTTCTTTTATTATTTTACTGGTTTTAAAAATTAAATATTCTGTGGCATTGCAATGGCCCCCCTACCGTTAAAATAAGTGACATATCTTTGCCGAACTTCACGGGCACTTTGGGGGGGCCAAGCCAGTACGGCCAGTATCCAGGCCTGTCAGCGATTCCGGACCAAGTCCAGCCTCAGGCATTATTGTAGATAAATAATTTGTGGAGTTTTTATGTAAAAAATTGTGCAAAATGCAGCACGTAAGTACTACATGGTTCAGTTTGTATTCGGCTAGGTTAATAGCAGTCAGAAAAACACGGAACCGGCTGGCCATTATTCCAAATGCATTTTCCACAACTCTTCTCGCTCTGGCCAGCCGGTAGTTGAAAACCCTCCTCTCCGGGGTGAGGGTTCTTTGGGGGAATGGCCTCATGATGTGGTCGTCCAGAGCAAAAGCCTCATCAGCGATGAACACGAAGGGGAGTTCTTCCACATTCTCGGAATCAGGTGGCAATCCCAGTCCACCTGTCTGTATACGGCGGTAGAACTCCGTCTGGGCGAAGACTCCTCCATCCGACATCCGGCCATTCTTCCCCACGTCCACATACAGAAATTCATACTGTGCCGACACCACCGCCATTAACACAATACTGTGAAACCCCTTGTAGTTATAATAGTATGACCCCGAATGGGGTGGTGGCACAATGTGGACGTGCTTCCCATCTATCGCACCACCGCAGTTAGGAAAGTCCCAACGGGTGGCAAAATGGGATGCCACAGTCTGCCATTCCTGTGGCAATGAAGGAAACTGGGGAGGCAAAGCAGAAAAAACAAAAATAAGTACTTTTGCACATTAAACATTGTACATTACAACACAAACTTTCTTTCCCGCTTCTGCCTAGTCACAGGACACCGATCGTCTGCTCCCTGTCATTGGGAGCAGTGATCAGGGTCATGTCACTGCTAGCCCATCCCCCAGACAGTTAATAAACACTCACCCAGAACACACTTTAAACCATTCCTCGGCTCCCTTGTGCTTAATAACACCTTCACTGCATGTGACATTTTTACAGTAATCAATACAATTTTTTACAGCATTGATCACTGTATTAATGACAATGGTCACAAAAATGTATGGAAATTGGCCAATGTGTCCGCCATAATGTGGCAGTCACCAGAAAAAAAAAAAAAAACGGTTAGCACCGCCATTACTATTTTAAAAAATGGCAAGATTTTACAAATGCCAGCAAAATAGACCATATTTACGAAACGATAGAACTTTTGCACAAAACAATCAATAAACGCTTATTGTGATTCCTTTTAACACATTTGTTTACTAAAAGAATACGTATCGGCATCAAATGATGTACAAAAAAATCAGGGTGATATATTTTTGTGCCTATATTTCTTAGAGCGAAAAGTGAAAAATAATGCATATTTTGAAAAATGCATTTTGGGTTTGTTGGTGGTTAATCACCAAAAATAAAAAAGCAGAGGTGATCAAAGACAACCAAATACAAAATCTATTTGTGCTAATAAAATGAAGATAATTTACTAGGAGGAGCCATGTTACAAGGACGCACAATTGTCAATTCAAACAACGCACTGCCAAATCACCCAAAAAAGTGCTGAAGGTCAGGAAGGGGGAAAATCATTCCAGGATTGAAGTGGGTTAAAAATACAATATATAACTCAACATTAATTTAAGGACACACAGACTCGTTGGAATTATATTAAGTGGGGGGGGGGGATCCAGTTAAAGGACACACAGACCATTTGGGATACTATTAAGGGGGGGGGGGGATTCAGTTACGGGGACACAGACCATTTGGAATAATCTTTAAATGTTTGGTTTTAGGATAAAGCAATAGAATGGAGCTGACAAAAGACATTTTAAGTGACTAGACTAGGTGGATATGGGCCTACCATAGCATGTTGGTGAGGTTTAATGAAGGCAAATATGCAGGAAAGACAAAAAAGGAGCATTAAAAGATTACAGCATGCATGAGGACAAAGGGGACATTCACAGCATATTGCAATGATGGTAATTAGAGATTGAGGAAAGAAATACAAGGCATTAGCAAACATTAAAGACAATAAAATGTGATGTTAAATGATAAATCTTACCTTAATATAGTCCTCCTGCAGGACCTGTATGATGGCAGAACAGGTCTCTGGGATAATGATCCCCAGAGCCTGGGGGGAGATGCCTGTCGAGAACTTGAGGTCCTGAAGGCTTCTCCCTGTCGCCAAGTAGCGCAACGTGGCGACGAGCCTCTGCTCCGGAGTGATGGCTTGCCGCATGCAGGTATCCTGCCTGCTGATATAAGGGGTCAGCAAAGCCAGCAGACGGTGAAAAACGGGGTCCGTCATCCGGAGATAATTCCTGAAATCATCAGGATTATTCTCCCGGATCTCACGAAGCAAAGGCATGTGCGAGAACTGGTCACGCTGGAGCAACCAATTCTTCGTCCATGAACTCCTCAACACCCCGTCCACGGACTGTTCTTGGGTTGAAGAATGAACTACAACACCAAGTGCAAGCAAAGCACGAACTCGACGACGAGTACGTACACGCAACATGGCTTCAAAACGGTCGGATTGTCAGAACGAACTTAACAGACGTCACTGAAGAACAGCAAGGCCTGTGAAGAGCGAGCTGAAAGTCAGCGAGCGCAGTTAGATCGCACTGCAAAATACAGAGACGAACTGACTACACGCACTAAAAAACAGATACAAACCTCACAAGCACAAACTGAAAAGCAGTGAAAAACGCTCTGAAAAATACGAGTCTGAAAAACGCGAATCGTCTCTCACCAAACTTCTACTAACACGAGATAAACACGAAATTAGCAGAAGGAGCCCAAAGGGTGGCGCACTTGGTATTGAACTTCCGTTTTATAGTCTCGTCAGACCTGGTGTACGTCACCGTGTACCAGACGGGCGGACTTTAGTGGGATCGTGTGTAGGCAAGTCCGTTTCCACGGAACTCTGTCGGAACTCTGTCGGAACTCCGGCGGAACTCCGGCGGAAACTCCTTCGGACTTAAGTCCGCTCGTGTGTACGGGGCTTTAGATTCTCCCTAAAACATTGATCATGTTCTTCATTTTCTGCTTCATAGTGTCCAGTTCTCGTTGCATGTTTTGCATCTTGTTCTGCATTTGTTCAATCTTGCCATTCCAGGCCATGATCTGACCAATCAGTCTCTGGGCACTGTCAGAGGAAAATGGCTCCGCGGCTTGTCCTTCCACAACCAGATCATCACCTAAAAACATGTGTAGATAAAAAATTTTGTTAAAATATACAGCCATTAATTGTTTACCTTAAGCTGGGTTGTCAGACACTCACTTTGTGGGGTGCGTATCTCCACCACCTCTTCCTCCTCCACATCTAGCCCTGGGCTGGGCTGCTCCAGCTCTGACACTGGGCTGGGCTGCTCCAGCTCTGACACTGGGCTGGGCTGCTCCAGCTCTGACACTGGGCTTTGGCTAACTGCCCAATCAGGCTGGTGAGGTCGGGGGGTCCTGGGCTGCTTGTCTGAGTCTTTGTTCCCCTATGAGAATGAAAAAAACAAAAAAAAAAGGTATACTTTTAAGCATAGTGATATTTGAGTTCAGAAATTGGAATATGAAACATTGGTTTGAAGTGGTGTACAATTATTAGCTGGTTATTACAAGATCCTAGTTTAATACATCATTTAAATGACATTTTTTTTAGTTAGGCTGTGTTCAGACTGCTGCGATGTGCGAACGCTGCAAATCTACTGTGGTTTCACGCATCGCATGCCTCCCGGAGGCAGTTCGCACTGCCCTATGTGACCTGCTGGGAGTGTCAGTGTAAAGTTTTATTGACACCTCCAAATTATTTCTCATATCACAGTGCAATCTTTAAACTCGGACAGGAATCGGACCACATGGTGTGAACACCCATGTGATCCGATTCTGCTGTGGACTAAAAAAAGGGCCATGCACAAGTTTGGGCCGGATGCGATGCAAATTCAGCCATACTATATGTATGGCTGAAATCGCATCACACAGAGATCACATGTGATTTGCACTGCAGTGCGGTGCAAATCACATTCGATCTCGTACATTGCAGCAATGTGAACCTAGCCTTTAACCAAACTGCGATACTTTATATCTTTTGTCCAAGTTTCACAGACGGACACACTCGAATCATCCCCTGGAGTACCTGTGTGTGATTATGTCAAAAAATGTTCTATGATGTCCCAAACTACACTAAATGATTCCCAGTCCAGATGTTGAACCAGCATTTTATCTATCTATCTATCTATCTATCTATCTATCTATCTATCTATCTATCTATCTATCTATCTCTTTTTTTTATTTAGACTACATTACACTGAATAAATTTATGAAACAGCTGCAGCTATAAAGACATGTACACAAAGATATCCTAAACTGAGTGTGACAATTCCGTTTATCATGAACAATACAAAAAAAATAATAACTAATTAAAATCTAATCCAACACCAGATAAATTTACACCATATACAAATTCATGCTATTTACGTCCACATATACGAACGAGCATATTCGCTCATTACATGAACTATTAACCACACGAACGATCAAATTCGCCAGATTTACAAATATATCGTATACACCTATACGAACGATTATGTCCGACCGTCACGATAAGCGCAGAGTACTCACTTTTTTTCAGGGCCTTTTTGATTCTCCTGTATTGGTCCGGCTCCCTGGATTTGATGTCGGACCATCGTTTCCGGAGCTGATCTTTGGCTCTTCGGACCCCAAATTTGCTTTCCAAAGTGCTCACAACTATCGTCATGATACCATTTTTTCTGATATTGGGTTTGGGATACGGGCCATTTTCCCCATCGTAATCCTCCCTTCTCTGTATATCCACCATCTCCACCATATCTTCAAAGGCCATGTTTGTGCCCTTTACCTCTTCCTTGCTCCGGAAGCATGGGGTTCAGGGCTTTCCTCCGCGCTGCTAACTGAAAATCCGTCCGCCATTTTCATCTATTCAATCTCCCACAGCGGAACGAGGGTAAAAGGGGCGGGGAAATACGGTCACACGGAACGTCAGGGGCGGGCAACGTGGGCGACGCAGGCGGAGCTTGAACGCATGCGCTGTATATAAAGCGTTACCGCGAGGCCGTACGTTTGTCCGAACGGAAGCAGCGAGTGATACACACGACGGTAAGATGTTTTTTTTTATTTTTAGGGTTTTAGGCCTGCGTTAGGAATGTATATAGTGGGATTTTACCTTGTGGATGGTTAGTTGATTTTAATGTGGGTTGGTGGTTGAGTGGGGTTGGTGTTTTGTGTGGTAGTGTGGGGGTGGGGGTGGTGTATTGGGGGGGTAGTGTGTGTGGTAGTGTGTGTGGGGGTGGGGGTGGGTGTATGGGGGGGTAGTGTGTGTGGTAGTGTGTGTGTGGGGGTAGTGTGGGTGGGTGTAGTGTGGGTGTAGTGTGTGTCTCGCCTACATTGTCACAATATAAATAGTGTGCATTTGGTCTGACATTAGTATTTTTTTTTTTTTTTCAGAACTCAAAATGCAAAAGTACACTCCAGACCCCTTTAAGGAGGAGGCATTCCTCTCAACATTCATTGATATGTTTGAGATGCACAGGAGCCTGTGGGATTCCAAGCACCCACTATATTCAAGCCGTCCTGTCCGGAGGAAGACACTGGGGACAATTTTGAAGTTTGTGAAAACCCGACTCCCCCAGGCAGACCTTAACTTTGTGAGCTCCAAAATTCAGAGCCTGCGTAACATGTATAGGCGGGAGCGCAACAAGATCCTAGACTCCCAAACATCAGGAGCAGCAGCAGGTCAGATCTATGTACCTAGGTTGTGGTATTACGACAGGATGCGTTTTCTGGATGACACGTCAGAAGCCAGGCAGTCATTTTCCACTCTTCCGTCTACCTTCCCTCCACCCTTCCCTCCACCTCAGGTGAGCCATCCCTGGAAGATCCAGACCCTTCCTTGCTGGACGAAGTTGATGCGCCCAGCTGGAGCCAGGTATATTTTAGTTTCTAAAGTTAGGATTGCTCAAATATTAATGATGTAAAGTTCAATGTTTGAATTGCTTCCAAATCTAGGATTTCATCACAAATTAAATTAGATATAAGGATACAGTAGTTTCCACAAATGTGGCTCAAATCTTGGTGAACTGATGGAAAAATGATGGTGTCAAAATGATAGCCTTTTGTATTTCAAGACAAATGTATTTGCAAGTGAGAACTGTAAAATTGTCAGTGATTGATGATTTCAAAATATAGACATATTTTATTTATTTCTTTCTTTATTTTTTCCACAGGATGAGCTCACCCAGGAGGAGGCCGGGACCAGTGGTATGGAGGAGGAGGCCGGGACCAGCCACACGCAGGAGCTAGCTGGGCCCAGCAGGAGTCGGACCGTATGTCAGGTCCCTCCCCTCTGCCTAGCCAGCAAAAGGCCCAGGAGGATGACGCAGACAGAGGAGGAGTCATTGGCGCTTATATGCCAAGCCAGCCAAGTGCTGAGTAAACCCCCCAATCCTGAAGAGGCCTACGCAACATATTTGGCCAGCAAGTTGCTTGAAATGGATAAGGGACAGCGCAACTTGTGCGAAGCGATTTTTTTTGACAGTATTCAGCGGGGTCTGAAGGATGAGCTAACAGCAACCACCAGACTGTACAACACAGACCCTACTGCTCCTCCTCCTCCTCCTCCTCCTCCTCCTCCTACCACAAGTCCATCACCAGAGGCACAGCCTCCAGCGAAGCATGGAGGGAAGGCTAGACGGAAGAGTCGGAAGTGACTGCCTGGCTTCAGTCTGCTCTGACAGAAGACGCAGGCTGTTGTAGTACCACAGTCTGGGGACATAGATGTCATCTGCTGCTGTTCCTGGTCTGTGGGATTCTAGGACCATGTTGTGCTCCCTATTTTCATGTTACACAGGTTCTGAATTTTGGTGGCCACTGACTTGATGTGTGCCTGGGGGACAAAAGGCTTCACAAACTTCAAAATTGTCTCCAGTGTTGCCTCCCTCTTGATTTTGTTTTGTACAGACTAAAAATAAATATTTATTATTTCCAAAAATATTGTAATTTTTTTTGTTTATTTTGGCTTAAAAAAACAGAGTTTATTTGTGAGTAGGCAGGTACATGTCAAAAGACTATGGGGGTTATTTACAAAACACACGTTCATGTTAATATAAATATGCTAACTTCAAGTGCAATTTTTAAAGCACAGCAAGTGCACTTGGAAGTGCAGTCGCTGTAAATTTGAGGCTAACATTTGAAATGAGGGGAAGCTCTGCTGATTTTGAACATTCAATCATGTGTAAGCTAAAATGCTGGTTTGGGTATCTATCTATCTATCTATCTATCTATCTATCTATCTATCTATCTATCTATCTATCTATCTATCTATCTCTACTTGCATAGTCTGCTTGGCCAAAAAAAACGCAAGTCCATCTTGGTTAACCCCCCCCCCCACAAAAAAAAAGCAAAATAAATAAATAATTTTAAACTAACAATAGTAGTTCCAAAAATATATAGTAATAGATAAATTATAAAATTATAAATTATATATATATATATATACTCAAATTGGAATATTAATCATAGGATGAGGATGAATAAAAACATTTGTGATAACTCTGTGTGAATATAAGCAGCAAAGCTACTTCACTTTTCTTGCATTATGAAGAAGAAAAGAATGGGCTATATTAAAAAAACACAAAATTAGCAGCATGACGAATATGCTAGCTTCAATACGAACACTAGTTTTACAAGACCGAGCACTTCCGCCCTGTAAATCCTTTCTGGGCATGCGTCATTCTTAGTCCGTCCGACTAGCATACTGACGAGCGGATTGTCCGCTGAAACCAAAGTATGACGGACAGAATTTCGAAAAATCCGAAATACTTAGTACGCCGGACTGCACGCTGAAAAAGTCAGCTGAAGCCCACACACGAGCGGACTGTCCGCTGAAATGTGTTTCGGCGGACTAAGTAGGCCATACAGTCCGCTCGTGTGTACGCGGCATTAGCGATACTGGCACTAACCTAGCGCTGCCTGGGGCGACGCAGACCCTGACCCTAAAACCTAATTGATATCACCCGCCGGGTGATCAGGGGGTTAAACCCTTATTGGGTAATAAATGGTGGGTGCCCTGATGCTATAAAAAGCAAACTAACCAGAGTCACCCGTAACACTTATACGGTGATCACTGGTGAAAGGGTTACCTAGGGGCAATCAGGGGGTTCAAATTTTTATTAGGTAGTATATGGGGGTCCCTGGCGCTATATAAAAACCTGACGGGGAACCTAAATAACTAACTGGCTAACCAGCGTCACCAGTGGCACTTATACTGTGATCGCTGGTGAAAGGGTTAACTAGGGGCAATCAGGGGGTTAAAACCATTATTGGGTAGTATATGGGGGTACCTAACGCTATAAAAACCTGGTGGTGAACCTAAAAAAATAACTAGCTACCTAACGACACTAGTGACACTAATGCAGCGATCAGAAAAATGATCGCTTAGTGACACTGGCAAAAGGGGGTGAAAGGGTTAACTAGGGGCAATCAGGGGGTTAAAACCATTATTGGGTAGTATATCGGGGTACCTAGCGCTATAAAAACCTGGTGGTGAACCTAAAAAAAAACTAGCTACCTAGCGACACTAGCGACACTAATGCAACGATCAGAAAAATGATCGCTTAGTGACACTGGCAAAAGGGGGTGAAAGGGTTAACTAGGGGCAATCGGGGGTTAAAACCATTATTGGGTAGTATATCGGGGTACCTAGCGCTATAAAAACCTGGCGGTGAACCTAAAAAAATATCGGGGGGGGGGGGGTTTGTGTGCCTGTGTGTACCTACATGTCAGTGTAGTGTTGGTGCACACTTACTTTCTGTCTTCTCCTCGTAGTCCGGTCAAAAAGACCGCCCCGAGGAGAATGACATCACTTCCTCCTTCCTGTGTATACAATACACAGTGGGAGGAAGCTTCTCATTGGCCAGGAGTGATCGAGAGGGGGTGGCCAGAAACCAACAGCCATCCCCTCATCACGGATCGCTCCTGCAGCGAACCGGACCGCCGTATCCAGCGGGAGGGGGTCCGATCGGACCCCCCACCCGCTGGAAGGCAGGCACGTACATGTACGTGCTTGTGCCTGCCTGTGCCATTGCGATGATGTACAATGGCAATACGGCGGTCCTTAAGTGGTTAAGGACAAACCTACAGACCCTATTTTGTTTGTAACCCTGGGGATCTGTATATATATATCATTTGCTGTTAAACCTTCTTACTTAAACTCTCCATCACTCCAAGGTACTCCTGATATTCCAAGCTACTCCAAGTTACTCACAATAATCCCACTACTCCAAGCCACTTGCAGTATTACAATATGCTCCTAATTTTGCCACTTACTACAAATGATTGCATTTCAACTTACAAATGAAATTGATGGTCATGGGGTTGATTTACTAAAACTGTACAGTGCAAAATCTGGTGCAGCTGGGCATGGTAGCCAATCAGCTTCTAACTTCAGCTTGTTCAATTAAGGTTTGATAAAAAACATGGAAGCTGATTGCTTCTATGCAGAGCTGCACCAGATTTTGCACTCTCAAAGTTTTAGTAAATCAACCCCCATTACTACCTGCTTGGTATAATTAATTAACCGGTTCCCTACCGGCCACAGTATACATCGCTGTTGGGAAGCAGTTATATCGGGATCATAGTTGAGGCTACAACCATGATCCCGGTATCAGTTTTTAGTGGCTGAGATTATCTATCATGTAAAAGTAATTTGAGTGGCCGGGCAGCCACTGAAATACTTTTGCAGGTGGTGGAAGGGGGTCCCAACCCCCTCCCTCCACTGCTGCTGCCTTTACCAGGCTCTCCCGAGCAATCAGCAAGACCAATAATGGTTAAAGCGGGAGTCCGCCGGGAGTCCGCCGTTTTTTTTTTTTTTTAAGCCAGCAGCTAAAAATACTGCAGCTGCTGACTTTTAAAATAGTGACACTTACCCGCCCAGCGCGCCCGCGATGTCGGCACCCGAAGCCGATCTCTCGATCGTCTCTCGGGTGCTGCCGCCGCCATCTTGGGTATGGGAATCAGGAAGTGGAGCCTTTCGGCTTCATTTTCCGGTTCCCTACTGTGCATGCGCGAGTCGCGCTGCGCAATAAGGATGGTCCCCGCTGTCTCTGGGATCCGTGTGTTTCCCAGCAGGGAGCGGGGGACTTTCTGAAAGGGGCGTAGATTCTGCGGAAAGGGGCGTACCTTCTGCAGAGTCTACGCCGGAAGTGGGTGCAGATACCTGTACTGTACAGGTACCTGCACCCCCCTCCCCCTGAAAGGTGCCAATTGTGGCGCCGGAGGGGGGGAGGATTCCAATGAGCGGAAGGTCCACTTTAGGGTGGACCTCCGCTTTAAGGCCGGCAGCATCCAGCTCCAGACTCACAGTGAGAGAAACTGAAGTTGTTCTTTCCACTGTGGGATGTCAGAACCTAGAAGCGGCCACTATTTCCTCGCACCATTACTGGCTCTTTGTTTACTAAAAATAGACGCCCATCTGTCCATAAAGAGTACCTGTAACTGCTATTGCTGTCACAAGGGATGTTTCCATTCCATTTGACAGCAATAAAAGTGATCAAAAGAAACAGTGTAAATAAATGTGTGTGTGTGTGTGTGTGTAAACAGTGATTGCACCACACACATGTGAGGTATGTCTTAGTGAGAGCAATAATTCTAGCACCAGACCTCCTGTGTAAATCTAAACTGGTAACCTGCAAAGGGTTTTAAAGAGCCGCCCATGGATAATTTAAAGTACTGTCGTTTGTCGCCATTCCATGAGCGTGAGCCCTTTTCAGGTGTGACATGTTTAGTACCTATTTATTTGGTGGAACATCATCTTTTAGATTTTACTTAAAAAAAAAATGGTATTAGATTGTGTTTGTGCACTAAAATTCATGAATGTGTATTTTTTCCAAAAAAATTGTGTTTGAAAAACCTCTGCTCAAATACTGTGTGACATAAAAAAATTGCAACCTCCACTATTTTATTCTCTAGCGCCTTTGCTGAGAAACATTTATAATGTTTGGGGGTTCTAAGTAATTTTCAACCAAAAAAAGATACATTTTACATGTAGGATAGAAGTGTCAGAATAGGCTTGGGAAGCAAATAGTCTGACTGTAATCCTACAAAATCGCTGACTTTATCCACTTGACTATATATACGTGATTCTGCACTTCCGGATATTTGGTGCGAGAGCGTGTCGCTGGCAGCTCACTCCCGCTGTGATTCTACACAGCAGGACTGATCAGCGAGTCCCACAGACCCGATGCCTGCTGGCAACCGCTGATCATTCGGTACACAGGCAGAAAGACGATCTGCCTATGTAAACAAGACAGATTACCATTCTTTCAGTGCAAACGGCATGGATCCTGGGTTCCCACAAAGCAGATATGCGGATCTATGCCTTTCCCTATTAAAAAAAACACATCCCACACTGTACACAAACACTGGCTAGACACACAGTTAACCCCTTGATCGCCCCTGATGTTTACCCCTTCCCAGCCAGTGTCATTAGTACAGTGACACTTATGTTGATATTTTAGTATACACTTACATATTCAAAATAGTGTGTTAGATTGCATTCCATGAAACTCCTAATTAAAAACAAGAAGGTACAACAGGATAGATGTTGCCGATGGCCATTTTCCCCTTGAGGAACTCCCAGTGTGCTCACTCAAGCAAAGATGGCCGAGAGAGCCGCAAGATGTTGGTTGAAAGACCAACCCCCTATTGCAGATGGGCTGATGGAAAAAACCCTGGGAGAGCACTGGGGCAAAGCAGTCGGGCCTGTAAAAAATAAGGGATTTTTAAGGGTTTGCAATTTCTGGATGTGGCACACAAAATAGTAAAATTATTGCCTTCCATCTATATTTCTTAGTACAGTGACATTGCATATTTTTAGCACCGATCACTGTATTAGCGTCACTGCTCTCCAAAAGTGTCAAAAGTGTCAGTTAGTGTCCAATTTGTACACCGCACTATCACAGTCCAGCTATAAGTCGCTGATCGCTGCCATTACTAGTAAAAAAATATATAAATAAAAGTTCCATAAATATATCTTGTAGTTTGTAGACGCTATGACTTTTGTGCAAAGCAATCAATATATATACTTATTGGGATTTTTTTAACCAAAAATATGTAGCATAATATATATTGGTCTAAGATGATGAATACATTAGATTTTTACATTTTTTTTATAGCAGAAAGTAAATAAAAATTTTTTTTTTTCAAAATTGTCAATCTTTTTTTGTTTATAGTGTAAAAAATTAAAACCACAGAGGTGATCAAATACCTTAAAAAGAAAGCTGGGGGGGAGGGGGTGGTTGGGGCTGAATTGGTTTCTGCAAGTGTACAAAATGTGTAAGTGTAATGCTGCGTACACACGATCAAACAATCCGGTGGAAAAGTCCGGCAAACTCAAGTCCGCCAAACAATCCCCCCGTGTGTAGCCTCCAGCATACTTTTTTGACCCGAAAGTACGGCGGACTTAGAATGCCGTGTTGCACACCAATCTATCCGTCGGACTCGCATTTCGGCGAACAATCCGGGCGTGTGTGTGCCAGTCCGCCGTACTTTTGAAATGAGCGGACTTTTCCCGCCCGGAGAAAAGTCCGCTAATTTCGAGTGGGTCTCCAGGTAGGCGGGGCCTGCGAAGGAGACGTCGCTGGCCCCGCCGCCTGGTATGGACTTAAAGGGGAACCCCAACGCCAAAAAAAATCGGCGTGGGGGTCCTCCCCAAGTCCACAACAGACCCTTGTCCGAGCACGCTACCCGGCCGGCCAGGAAAGGGGGGCGAGCGAGCGCCCCCCCTCCTGAGCCGTTCCAGGCCGCATGCCCTCAACATGGGGGGTGCCTTGGGGAAGGGGGGGCCGCGCCCCCCCCCACCCCAAAGCACCTTGTCCCCATGTTGATGAGGACAAGGGCCTCTTCCCGACAACCCTGGCCGTTGGTTGTCGGGGTCTGCGGGCGGGGGGCTTATCGGAATCCGGGAGCCCCCTTTAATAAGGGGGCCCCCGGATACCGGCCCCCCATCCTATGTGAATGAGTATGGGGTACAATGTACCCCTACCCATTCACCTGTAAAATAAAAGTACAAAAAAAACACAACACACGAGATAAAATACTTTATTGCACAGCTCCGGGGGTCTTCCGTCTTCGGGGGTCTTCTCGCCGGACTCCTCCGCTATCTTCTTGTAGCTCTTTTGCTAGCGGAGGAGTCCGGCTTTCTTCCTCGCCGCCGGCCTCTTCTTCCGACTTCGGGGGTCTTGTCCCCCTCTTCGGTTCTTCTGCCGGGCCACCGCACCTTCTTATAGCTCTTTTACAGGCGGTGGCCCGGTCTTCTGTCGCCGCCGTCGCCGCCGCCTTCAGTTCTTCTTCTTCTTCTTCTTCTTCTTCTTCTTCTCCAGGAGATGTTGACTCGACGATCTCTCCGGCCGCAATGCCAGGGAAGCGCTGCGCTGCCACTTATATAGGGACAAGGGGCGTGTCACATGGCTTTATGTCACATGGGTTGGTCACATGGGTTGATGTCACATGGGGACTGTGACATCGTAAGGGGGTGGGGTCACGATGTGACACCAACCCATGTGACATAAAGCCATGTGACACCGCCCCTTGTCCCTATATAACTGTCCGCACAGCGCGTCCCTGGCATTGCGGCCGGAGAGATCGTCGAGTCAACATCTCCTGGAGAAGAAGAAGAAGAAGAAGAAGAAGAACGGAAGGCAGGGGCGGCGGCGACAGAAGACCGGGCCACCGCCTGTAAAAGAGCTATAAGAAGGCACGGTGGCCCGGCAGAAGAACCGAAGAGGGGGACAAGACCCCCGAAGTCAGAAGAAGAGGCCGGCGGCGAGGAAGAAAGCCGGACTCCTCCGCTAGCAAAAGAGCTACAAGAAGATAGCGGAGGAGTCCGGCGAGAAGACCCCCGAAGACAGAAGACCCCCGGAGCTGTGCAATAAAGTATTTTATCTCGTGTGTTGTGTTTTTTTGTACTTTTATTTTACAGGTGAATGGGTAGGGGTACATTGTACCCCATACTCATTCACATAGGGTGGGGGGCCGGTTTAATAAGGGGGCCCCCGGATTCCGATAAGCCCCCCGCCCGCAGACCCCGACAACCAACGGCCAGGGTTGTCGGGATGAGGCCCTTGTCCTCATCAACATGGGGACAAGGTGCTTTGGGGTGGGGGGGCCGCATGTTGAGGGCACGCAGCCTGGTACGGCTCAGGAGGGGGGGCGCCCGCGGTGCTTTGGGGTGCTTTGGGGTGGGGGGGGGCCGCGCGGCCCCCCCTTCCCCAAGGCACCCCCCATGTTGAGGGCATGCGGCCTGGTACGGCTCAGGAGGGGGGGGCGCTCACTCACCCCCTTTCCTGGCCGGCCGGGTAGCGTGCTCGGACAAGGGTCTGTTGTGGACTTGGGGGGACCCCCACGCCGATTTTTTTCGCCGTTGGGGTTCCCCTTTAAGTCCATACCAGGCGGCGGGGCCAGCGACATCTCCTTCGCGGGCCCCGCCTACCTGGAGACGCGCTCGAAATGAGCGGACTTTCCTCCACGTGTGTGGGCGAGTCCGTTCATTTCGAAAGTACGGCGGACTTAGTACGGCGGACTTAGAACGCCGTATTAGTCCGCTGAAAAAGTGCCGTGTGTGGGCAAGTAGCCCGTTCGGAAATTCCGACGGACAAAGTCGTCGGACAGACGGCTACGTGTGTACGCGGCTTAAGAACTGATGCTGGTTTGAAGCCAAAGGGCAGTCACACCAAATATTGATTAGTTTGTTCACTTTGCTTTTTGTAAATTGATAAAAATAAACATTTAAAATATATATTTTTCAAAGCATTCTTACTTTACAGCATTCACACCTGCCAACAACTTTTGCACAGTAATATATATATATATATATATATATATATATATATATATATATATATATATATATATATATATATATATATATATGTGTGTGTGTGTATATATGCATATGTATGTATATATATATATATACATATATATATATATATATATATATATATGTGTGTGTGTGTGTGTGTGTGTGTGTATATATATGCATATGTATGTGTGTGTATATATATATATATATATATATATATATATATATATATATATATATATATATATATATATATATATATATATATATATATATATATATATAGTACTGTGTAAAAGTTTTCGGCATATATATATAGAGAGAGAGAAAGAGACAAGAGAAAGAGAGAGGTCAGTGAGGAAAACACTGACAAACAGTAAGGCCGCGTACACACGCGCGGACTGTTCGCCCAACCTTGTTCGGCAAACAGTTTGTCAAACAGTCCGCTCAAAATTTGCATGAGCGGACTTGCCCACACACGAGCGGACTGTTTGACGAACAAGGTTGGGCAAACAGTTCGCTCAACTTTTGAAATGAACGGACTCGCCCACGTAAGGCGGAGGCAAGTCCGCCCATTTCGAGCGCGTGTACAGGTAGGCGGGGCCCGCGAAGGAGACGTCGCGGGCTCCGCCGCCTGGAATGGGCTTAAAGGGGAACCCCAACGCCGAAAAAAATCGGCGTGGGGGTTCCCCCCCAAGTCCACACCAGACCCTTGTCCGAGCACGCTACCCGGCCGGCCAGGAAAGGGGGGCGAGCGAGCGCGCCCCCCCTCCTGAGCTTTACCAGGCCGCGTGCCCTCAACATGGGGGGGTGCCTTGGGGAAGGGGGGGGCCGCGTGGCCCCCCCCACCCCAAAGCACCTTGTCCCCATGTTGATGAGGACAAGGGCCTCTTCCCGACAACCCTGGCCGTTGGTTGTCGGGGTCTGCGGGCGGGGGGCTTATCGGAATCCGGGAGCCCCCTTTAAGAAGGGGGCCCCCGGATACCGGCCCCCCACCCTATGTGAATGAGTATGGGGTACAATGTACCCCTACCCATTCACCTGTGAAATAAAGTACAAATAAAAACACAACACAGGGGGAAAAAATATTTTATTGCACAGCCGGGGGTCTTCCGTCTTCGGGGGTCTTCTCGCCGGACTCCTCCGCTATGTGTGTGTAGCTCTTTTGCCAGCGGAGGAGTCCGGCTTTCTTCCTCCCCGCCGCCGGCCTCTTCTCCCGACTTCGGGGGTCTTGTCCCCCTCTTCGGTTCTTCTGCCGGGCCACCGCGCCTGGTCCGGTGGCCCGGTCTTCTGTCGCCGTCTTCCGTTCTTCTGTCGCCGCCTTCGGTTCTTCTGCCGGGCCACCGCGCCTTCTTGTAGCTCTTTTACAGGCGGTGGCCCGGTCTTCTGTCGCCGTCGCCGCCTTCCGTTCGTGTTCTTCTTCTTGTTCTTCTCCAGGCGATGTTGACACGTCGCTCCCTCCGGCCGGAATGCCAGAGCCGCCCTGCGCTGTGACTTATATAGTGACAATGGGGCGGGGTCACATGGTATATGTCACATGGGTTGATGTCACATGGTGACCCCGCCCCCTTACGATGTCATAGTCCCCATGTGACATCAACCCATGTGACCAACCCATGTGACATATACCATGTGACCCCGCCCCATTGTCACTATATAAGTGACCGCACAGCGCGTCCCCGGCATTCCGGCCGGAGAGCTCGTCGAGTCAACATCTCCAGGAGAAGAACAAGAAGAACAAGAAGAAGAACAAGAACGGAAGGCGGCGACGGCGACAGAAGACCGGGCCACCGCCTGTAAAAGAGCTACAAGAAGGCGCGGTGGCCCGGCAGAAGAACCGAAGGCGGCGACAGAAGAACGGAAGACGGCGACAGAAGACCGGGCCACCGGACCAGGCGCGGTGGCCCGGCAGAAGAACCGAAGAGGGGGACAAGACCCCCGAAGTCGGGAGAAGAGGCCGGCGGCGGGGAGGAAGAAAGCCGGACTCCTCCGCTGGCAAAAGAGCTACACACACATAGCGGAGGAGTCCGGCGAGAAGACCCCCGAAGACGGAAGACCCCCGGCTGTGCAATAAAATATTTTTTCCCCCTGTGTTGTGTTTTTATTTGTACTTTATTTCACAGGTGAATGGGTAGGGGTACATTGTACCCCATACTCATTCACATAGGGTGGGGGGCCGGTATCCGGGGGCCCCCTTCTTAAAGGGGGCTCCCGGATTCCGATAAGCCCCCCGCCCGCAGACCCCGACAACCAACGGCCAGGGTTGTCGGGAAGAGGCCCTTGTCCTCATCAACATGGGGACAAGGTGCTTTGGGGTGGGGGGGGCCACGCGGCCCCCCCTTCCCCAAGGCACCCCCCCATGTTGAGGGCACGCGGCCTGGTAAGGCTCAGGAGGGGGGGCGCGCTCGCTCGCCCCCCTTTCCTGGCCGGCCGGGTAGCGTGCTCGGACAAGGGTCTGGTGTGGACTTGGGGGGGAACCCCCACGCCGATTTTTTTCGGCGTTGGGGTTCCCCTTTAAGCCCATTCCAGGCGGCGGAGCCCGCGAAGTCTCCTTCGCGGGCCCCGCCTACCTGTACACGCGCTCGAAATGGGCGGACTTTCCGAGCGGGAACAGTCCGCTCATTTCGAAAGTACAGCGGACAGGCCCACACACGGGCGGACTGTTCGCTCAAACACAGTTTCAGCGGACAGTTTTTCGGAATTTCCGAAAGACTTTGTCCGTCCAACTGTCCGCTGAAACTGTCCGCTGAAAGCCCACACACGAGCGGACTGTCCGCCCAAACACTGTTCAGCGGACAAGGTTGGGCGAACAGTCCGCCCGTGTGTACGCGGCCTTAGTTAATAAAATCAAAGAGAACCATGATGTACTGGATATCTCTTAGGTTCCCAAATAATCAATTAGTCTAGTCTTTCTTTCTGCATTAATGACTTTGCATTAAAATGTCTTGCTTAATCTGATTTAATTCTTTTCCATTTTCAAAAGGCTGACTGGATAGTTGTAAACTGTTCTATTATTTCTGATATAGAAGTCAGCACAATGTGGCTCTGCGTATTTAATTAAATATCATCTGTGTGAAATATTCTAAATTTTTCCACCAGTATATCCACATACTATGAATTGTAGAAGTACGTGAGATAATTAAAGTAAGATTCTGTTCTTCAAAAAGATATTCTTCTACAACACTACACGACTGTGTGTGCATGCATGCATTTCCTGATGTTTTCAATGCATTTTTAATGCACTTATTTTAAAGAGGTTGTAAACCTCCAAAAAACAAATCCCCCCAACAAAAAAAAACAACCTGCAAAGGCATAATGAACTAGCATGCATCTCATGCAATCTCATTATGAAATATTACCATTACCATCATTATTAATATTACCTTAGAACGATGCCCCGAATCGACGCCGGCACACGCTGACAGACAAGTAACTGCCAGGTTCACGGGCTCCAGCGCTGTGATTGGCTGGAGCCCCGATGACATCACTTGTGCGCATGTGCGTGGGAGCTGCTGATCACAGCGTGGGTCCTGAAGAAATGGTACGAGCAGGCTGTTCCTTCAATGCACATGTGCCGATGATGTTGGTGGCAGCGTATATAGTAAATATCTCCTAAACTTAATTAGAGACTTTACATTCTCTTTAAGTTACTTTTTAAAATATTTTCTATAATTGTATGTGAAATGAGAAAGTTTCTATAAGCAAGCCCAAGCCATTCATTTAGAAGTGTCTGGCCTAATAAAGTAAAGCCTAGGGTTGTAAAATAAAGGCAGGCTGCCACTTGCAACTTAAAGAAGAACACTAGAGTAACAGCTAAATGCATGGTTAATACATATAGGTTTACTCCTTCACCTTCCAAGTGTTTTATTTGTTTAGCCATTGTTCCTGAGCCCAGGTGATATCCATGTTCTGGTTTAGTTTTACTATTTCCTGCTTTTTCTATTTACTACTTCTTGAATCATCTCTTTGTGATTTGACAAAAAGGGATGAAGCTGACAACTGGGGCTGTTCACTTTATAAGCACTTCGCAAGGAAATTTGCTTCTGTTCTAAATGAATGTGGTGAAGTCTCAGTTTGCAAATAATATCCCATCACATGTGTGTATATATGTATGTGTGTATATATATGTGTATATATAATTTTGCTTGCACATGATTGGATGATGGACAAAAGTAGAGCTTCACCTCATTCACTAAGTTCATAGGAAAAATTCCTTGCAAAATGCAGCCTCCCCTTGCAAAGGAAACATCCTTTTTGCCTATAGTAAATCAACCCCTCTGTGTAATGAACAGGGTGGAAGCACAGATGCATGAAGCATATCACAAGATTACAGAATTGAGATTGAGCTGTACAGAAGAACAAATAACTGGGCAAGTAACTCAGCAATTTAATTATACCTGTAATTAAACTATGCATTTATCTGTTTGCCTGCAGTTCTGTGTTAACACAATGATCTTCATTGTAACAGTGTAAGCATATAACAAAGGGCAGTTTTGTGTTTAATTATACATACTAGAAAGTACACTTGTTTGTTTCTTATTACAGTAAACCTTTGAAAATGAACAGCCACAAATATATGTCTTAGCTGCCATAAACTTTAATCACACCTCCTGACATTTGACCTGAATATGATAAGGTGCAAAACCTCAAAGTCTTATAAAATATAAGGAAGCCTTTATTATCAGAAATTATTTTTTACCCTTTATACTCTATATAGAATTGTATTTAGAAAAGCATCAACATCTTTGAGGCCCCTTTGGCGGCCAAACTTTTGCCATGGTCCATGAAGACTTGTCCCTTCCTCTCTCAGTTTAATAATATAAACTTTATTGTCAGGGATTTATTAACTAGCTAGCATGTTTAGTATTATATTAGTCAGTGTACTATATTTCTCTTGTAATGTATGTGTGTGTTTTTTTTTGTGACTCGCTAGTGATGGAAGTGAACAAATGCGCAGCTACTGAAGTGCAGCCAACCCTTCCCTGGAATGCAATGATAATTTCAACTCATGCATTGAAAAGGTCACAGCTAAGAAAATTATAATTATAGTTCTCTTCCTTTAGTAGCAACATCATTCTCAATTAGGTTGTGTGTGAAACATTATACTACTAAAAACTCCCGCTCTTTAACGTAATAGAATATCTCGGACAGACCTGCTCAAACGCATAGTAAAATGCATTTCATTGCTACTCATGCTACATGTTACCTCTAAATATAAAAATTTTTTGTGAAGAATAGCTGACAAAATACAGTTATGTTAAGAATACATGCAAGAACTTTTTAAAATAAGAATGTCTGTATTATGGAACGATAAGTATGACAATTTGTGTAGCACCTACCAGGCCTGTGCCATGAATGGTATGTATTTTATGCTTGCATTCACACCAAATTACATACATTCCCAGATTAGGGGAGGCACACAAAGTTGTGAAAATATCTATGAGCAGCAAGCATTAATAAACATTAATTTTGTATCTTTTTATAGCTTATAGTATATTTTATAGTATGCTTTCACATGCATTTTTTTATTATGGCATATAGCATAAACAAGCAGCTCATTCAATCTATTCAAACTAGCAAAGTAGGGTTCTATGAGAGGGGATCTTTAATCACACACATGCATACACACATTCTGTTGTCAAATGAGAACATTTTATGTCTTCTTGAGGAACTTTACCTCAGGTGACTCTTATAGTAATGATCCAGTATTTCAAACTTGGTATTTAATTTTCAGGAAGGTGCAAATTTAAAAACCTTGCAGGGGTGTCTGTTGTCTCAGTTGTGTCCATGGATTAGCTAGCATTGTCTAACTGGAGAAATTAATCATTGGCTAGCACAATATGTCTGATGTCAGTTGTGATTATGAATGATGTGAAAATGTATTTTACAGCCTTGTGGTTGGTGGTGCAGCCACCTATATTAGTGTCCGGTAACGGGATGCTAAGCCCACCCATTGTGGTGTTTATGTGTGTCACATGTCTATTCAATGTTTTCTCTTCTCTTCTCTTTCTTCCTCTTCTCCTCTGTGTTCTCCTCCCTCCCGCTCCCCTACTCGGGCTCGGACTGCCTCGCCATGGGATCAGGGTAAGTACGTACCTTGCTGGCTGTGCTATCATTATATGTACCTTCCTTTGCCCCCCAGATGGCTCAAAATGAGTTGAAAATATTCTCGCAGAACATACATGGGTTCAACTCCCCCAATAAGAGATCGAAGGTCTTCCGCCATTTAAAATCACAATCTATTGATGTGGTGTGTCTGCAGGAGACCAGGTTCTCCCAATCCTCATCCCCCAAATATTTGTCCCCCCATTACCCGATGTTTTTTACGGCCTCTGCCACTGAGAAACATAGAGGGGTGCTGATGGCCTTCCGGCGTAATCTCCAATTTATCTGTTCTAAAGAAATAGCAGACCCTACGGGTAGATATTTGATCCTGCAGGGCACCCTGTGGGACCAGGAGGTCACTTTGGTTGGATACTACGCTCCTAACTCATTTCAGCAGAAGTTTTTCTCCCACCTACTTCAAGTGATCACCAGGCACCAAAAAGGCCTTCTGATTATGATGGGAGACTCAAACTCTGTTTTTAACTCCTCTTTGGACAGGCGTAGTCTCAGGGAAGTGCCTCCGTCCCGTGATGCCTCTCAGGAACAACTATTGCATGATCTTTTCCAATCTTATGGCATGGTGGACGTGTGGCGTGAGCTACATCCATTGTCTCGGGATTTTACCTTTTTCTCTAACCCCCATCAGAGTTTTTGTAGGATAGACCACGTGTTCCTGCAACTTAGCTCCCTGCCATTGGTACAAAAGATCACTATAGCCACCTCTCCGTGGTCCGACCACGATCCCCTGATCTTTGGAATCACTTGGGCGGGATTCTCCCGCCCAGCCTATCTTTGGCGGCTTAACGAATCCCTCCTAAGTACGAAAGCTACATCCTCCCAGATAGAAACTCATATCCAAACTTATTTTGCAGAAAATGTGGGCTCGGTCGGCTCTCCCGTCGCCCTGTGGGAAGCCCACAAGGCGACGGTCAGGGGACACTTGATCCAGATCGCTTCCCGTACAAAGCGGGCCAGAGAGCAGCGGATATGGGAATTGATCTCCTTATTAGAGGCGGCGGACGCGACATGGAAGGCGCACCCTACGGTAACCCATAGGCGGACACGTGACAAATTGGCCACTGAGTTAGACCTGCTCGCCTCTGCTCAGGCGGAAAAGGCCCTGCATTGGTCCAAATATAAGTTTTATAGTTGCTCGAACAAACCTGGTCCTATGTTGGCTAGGAAACTTAATTCAGTGGGACGCCCGGGCAGGCCGGTTCGACTGCAGGTGACGGGAGGGGGACTTATGTCAAACCCATCTAAAGTAGTGGCAGGCTTTGCCTCCTTCCTCTCATCCCTATATAATAGACCGGCAGCCTTCGACCGAGACAGAACTGAGAGATTCTTCCAATTGATTGACCTCCCTACATTGTCCTTGGCGGCACGAGATAATTTGAATGCTCCTATAACGGAAATGGAGGTCGCAAAAGGCCTCAAGTCCCTTAAGCCTTCCAAGGCTCCGGGTCCGGACGGCTTCACCGGTCTATATTATAAGACATTTGCACCCCTGCTCACGCCCCATCTCACATCTTATTTCAACGCCTGGCGGGACGGCGCGAGACCTTCGCCGAACTTGCTGAAAGCCCATATCACTATGATACCTAAGTCGCCTGAGGAGGCCACGGACCCACAGTCCTTTCGTCCCATCTCCTTGTTGAATGTTGACCTGAAGGTACTGGGCAAGGTCCTAAGTGCGCGGGTCAACAGATATCTTCAGGCCCTCATTCACAGGGATCAGGTGGGCTTTGTACCCGGTCGCCAGGCGGGGGATAATGTCCACAAGGTGGTCCATCTCCTCCATATACTTAATCAGCGCAAAATTCCAGGACTCTTGCTTTCCCTAGACATATATAAAGCGTTTGATTCGCTCTCGTGGGATTACCTTTATTTTGTTCTAACCAAATGGGGATTTGGTCCACATTTCCTGCAATGGATCCAAGCCCTATATTCCGCACCGTCTGCATCAGTAAAATACGCGAGCTTCCTTTCGGACCCTTTCCCGATACTCCAGGGAACTAGACAGGGCTGCCCCCTGTCCCCGGCACTGTTTATCCTGGCCTTGGAGCCGCTGGCGGCGGCGATCAGGGCCAATAGTGATATCTCGGGAATTCCTTACGCGGGCACTCAATACAAAGTGAACCTGTTCGCGGACGACGCCCTCTTGACCATTTCAAACCCGCTCATCTCCCTGCCCAACCTGCAACTTGTATTAGATCAATTTTCAGCCTTCTCAGGTCTCCAAATTAACCACTCCAAAACCACAGCGCTGAATGTTAACCTCCCTTTGGAACTGGTACAGCGACTTCAAGACCATTTACCTTATCGTTGGGCATCACACGCGATTGACTATTTAGGTGTCAAATTGACCCCAGCTTACTCCTCCCTATTCTCTGCCAATTATTATCCCCTGTTACGCATGGTGTCCACCCTTATGCAATCCTGGCAATTTCCCTCACTCTCCTGGGTGGGGAGGATCTCGGCGGCAAAGATGACGATACTTCCCAAAGTCCTTTATTTTCCATTATTCCATATTCCATTATTTTCGCACTCTGCCTGTCCGGGTACCAGCTTTTTTCCTTCGACTCCTGCAGAATAGGATCCTCCAATTTATATGGGAGCGCAAACGCCCTAGGGTACCTAGAGCGACCCTGTATACCCACAGGCTCCGGGGAGGCCTGGGGGTCCCCAACATCTCTAAATACTACGTTGCAGCCCAGATCTCCCCATTGACCATGCTTCATGCAACCACGGATGTTCCTCTGTGGGTGCTCCTTGAGGTACCTGGTTCTGACCCGTGTTCACTTCAGGCACTCCTATGGCTCCCCAGGAATCTACGCCCTCCCTCTCTAAGCCCCATGCTGCTTCATGGTCTGCAGGTGTGGGACTCAGTTCGATCGGTTAACAATTTGATGTCCCCCTTCCTACCCCTACTCCCCATCACCCATAACCCTCTTTTCCTTCCCGGTCATGTGGAGCCCCAGGCATTCTCCTGGTGGTCTTCGCATGGCTACCCACAAGTTCAAAATTTTCTATCTTCACGTTCTTTCCCCTCCTGGGAGAGTATCAGGGAAGCGCAGGGGGCGCCGGTCACGGAGCATTATCACTTTATCCAATTAAAGCACTGGATTGGGGCATTGCGCCGCACGTCCACCTATCCCTTCCAAAAAACTTTTTTTGAACATACATGCCATCACTCCCCAGGGTCCCCGGGCCTCATCTCGGCCATTTATGCCTCCCTGAATGGTCGTCCGCCATCAGCACCCCTCTCTTATATGACTCAATGGGAAAAGGACCTTCAGGCCCCAGTAGACCCTGAGGATTGGAACAGAGCCTGGCACACGGTCGCCAAATGCACGTTCAACACAAATACCTTAGAGGCCGCATATAAAGTAATGTTCCGATGGTATTGGGTGCCTGCCCACACGGCCCGGGCGTTCCCTGGGAGTACTGACAGATGCTTCCGCAACTGTGGTCAGCGAGGTGATGTCATGCACACCTGGTGGGCTTGCCCAAGGTTGGTGGGGTTCTGGTCTAGGATCTTTGGTTTACTGCAGACACTCTTTCATCTAACGATTCGAAGGGACGCTAGGCTAGCTCTCCTACACTGCCCGGTTCCTGGCCTGCGCGGCCCTCAACAGAAGCTGGCTGCCTATCTATTTATAGCGGCCAAGCGGACCATTGCCCAAGCCTGGAAGTCACAACGGGTAGATTTTCAAGGGGTTAAGACACGTATGACTGCTATGTTACTTCAAGAACGTATGTCCAGTATTGTCCATGACTCTCATGCTAAATTTCTGAAGATCTGGGAGCCATGGATCTCTTATGAGTTCCCCACGCTCCAGGCGGCATGCCTGGGCTTGGTCTGAATTCTCCTGGCGGGGCGTCCGAGCCCGAGCTTTCCCCCCTTCCTTTTCTCCCCCCCTTTTTTTTTTCTCTCTTTCTTTTCTGTCTTCTCTTTCTCCCTACCCTTCTTTCTTCTGTTCTCTAGTTCTCTTCTCTCTCATTAGTAATCTCTCCCATTGCTAATTAAAAACTGCTACCTCCCATGGACGGGGGTGGCAGGAACAGGGCTTACTCGCAGAACATAATTAAGAGACGAGTTGTTTGACACTGAATCAGTCTGGATTCCATTTTTTACTCATCTCACTTTATTATCCTGAGTTTATTAGAAATATATTGTGATGGTTAGCCCTTTGGATTTATATTCATGATTAGTGGCCCCTGCGAGGGCTCACAAGGAGATGATTATGCTCTTTTGTTTACTACTGTTTATTCAAAAAACTCACAATAAACATATTGAAACAGAAAATGTATTTTACAATTATCTGTCATAATTTGCTCAACTACATTTAGTTGAGCATGAATCTCATACTTGTGCAATGTTTGTATGTGTAATTGCTATGATAGGTCATTACAGCCATCATAAGGTAAAGGGATGCTCAGGTTGCCTCTGTACACTCTTTCTGTGATCCAAGCTGTCCAATGACAGCTTAAATCACAGCCACTAATGGCCACACTGATCGCACAAGGGGGATTTCATCAGTGCCATTTAGAAACAGAACTACAGAAATCAACATATACCAATTATTTATTTTACAACATACAGCGGTAGACAATTGATAAGACAATCACTTTGGAAGCATATGCAAAACAGCAAAGTTACAATCTTATGTGTTGGCACATTGACTCATAGACCATTGAAAAGTAGTATAGTAAATCTCGCTAGGTCTTTTTTTTAATTCAATGGCTTAGAGCTATTTGGAGTGGAAGCCCCCTGTAGACTGTTACCCAACAGTTGGAGGGCCTGTGAGGTATTGGCTCCTCCAATATGTTGGTAGCAAAATAATCCACAGTAGTTAGCCACTGAGTAAATAAATTATACTGGTTTTGAGTCAATATTTTTTCTACATTTTTAAACTTATCAGTTTTTATATTAAAACCATTAAATTATGAGGTACACTTGCAACACATGGTTCATACAACATCATTTTTTCTAAAGAGGGAATACAGCAGTAGCTGTTTGCCTTTTGACTTTATTGAAACTCTTTACTACTGGCTGAATTGAGCAGGTATTTAATATGCAATATTTTTTATTTACTTGACCAACATAGTTTTACAAGCTTGGTTTTAAATCTATAACTTACAGTAAATAAATAAAAAATATTATAGAGGGGATGGTTTATTAGTAGAGTAGACCACTGTAATAGTCAAAATGAATTTTCACCTAGCTTAGTAAATAAGGTGAAGCTGTGCTGACTTCAGTCATCTAATAATGTGTGAACAATGCTTTTTTTTTACCTTACATATGATTGAAGGTAATTTTCACCTAACATTATCTCACTCACCAAGATAAGTGAAAATGTAGTTTGCAAAGTGAAAATTCATATGCATGGTGAATATTCCCTATACCTTTAGTAAATCAGCCCCATTATTTTAGCTTCTCTTTAGTAAATTTAGAATGTTATACTTATTCTGGAAAGAAAAGCATGTGCAGTAATAAACCTCCTGTGAAGGACTACTATGATTAATGCAAAGGTGCTTGGAGGAGAAAAAAAAATCTGATTAAAGGGATTGTAAACCCCCGTGTTTTTTCACCTTAATGTATCCAATGCATTAAGGTGAAAAAACTTCTGGCAGTGACCGGCCCCCCAGCCCCCCGTTTTACTCACCTGGTCCCATTTGTTCCCTCAGCAGAGATGCGCTCTTCCTCTCTGACAGTTGTCTTGGCTCTTGATTGGATAGATTGATAGCAGCACAGTCATTGGCTCCCACTGCTGTCAATCAAATCTGATGATGCGGGCGCTGGGGGTCGGAGCTGAGTCCTGCATCCTGTGTGAATTTACACAGATGCAGGACTCGGGAGCGCACCCACGTGGGTGTTTACCTTAGGAGAGGTTTCTTCAACATGGACAGTTGAGGATTGGGGCTACTCTGTGCAAAATGAACTGCACAGTGAAGGTAAGTATGACATGTTTGTTATTTTTTTTTAAACAAGAGGATTTACAACCCCTTTAAAAGTTCTCTTTTTTTATTTTATTTTTAGCAAAAAATGTTCTATCTCCTAATGCTGGACTCCAAGCAAACATTATAAGCAAACTACATGTAAAACTACCTATGAATTTTGAGAAAAAATAATTGCATATATTTTGAAATTATCACCTAGTCATTAATTTTCACAGCAGGACTCATATTGGGAGAGGCAGAATTACCTCTATCAATCAGTCGGTCAGTTTTCACTGCATTTCAGTGTTGTCAGTCAATCGCTGACAGATTGCTGACAAGAGGAGAGAGCAAAGCAAACAGAACGTTTACTGCACATTTCAATTGTATTGAAAAAAAAAAAAACTCTAGATTGCTTAAAAACAAACATGTTTTTAAAATACATTTAATAGTTAGGGCCGGTTCACACAGCGAGGCGTCTCCGACTTGCCTCGCCGCGACCTGCGGGGACCTCAGCGGCGACTTGCAGAGGACTTCTGTATAGAAGTCAATGCAAGTCGCCCCCAAAGTCGCCCAGAAGTAGTACAGGAACCTTTTTTCTGAGTCGGAGCGACTCGAGTCGCTCCTCTCAGAACGGTTCCATTGTACAGAACGGGGGCGACTTGCGGGAGCGAGGCGAGGCGAGCCGTGTCGCCTCGCATCGCCTCGCTGTGTGAACCGGCCCTTAATCTAACATTTGTTAAAAAGATAAGGCAGTACAAGATTTGTACATCATGGGATCTTCAAGTCTATACCCCAAGATCTATCATACTAAATTCTCATATATAGTGTTGCATTCATATTATTTGATGCATCCTATCTGGTCAAATAGATCCCCTTGACTAAATACTTCTCTTATGCCGTGTACACACGATCAAACAATACAGCGGAATTGTCCGCCGGACAATCCCCCCGTGTGTGGGCTCCGGGGGACTTTTTTTACCCAAAAGTCCGGCGGACTTAGAAAGTAGTTTTGCATCAAAATTTGTCTGCCGGACTCGCAGTCCAGCGGACAATACGGCCATGTGTGTGCTAGTCCACCAAACTTTTTTGCCTCCGAGCTTTGCAGTCCCACCCGTGCCTCCCTCACCTCCCATGCCTCCTGGTAACAAGTCGGTCTGTGAAGATTAACCCATGCACTTGGGCGTCCCACAACTCTCTGTGGATGAGAGAACCTTTGGGAGGAGGGAGAGATTATGCCTTTATTGTGGCCAAGCGGGTCACTTTTCAAAGTCTTGTCCTACTGGTCCAGGGTACGCCCGAACCTTGAGGTCCTGTCATGGACAGACCTTAGGTGGCGTTGTTTTGTCCCCAGTTATCAGGAAGGATAAGCACCTGGTTTCAATCACCCTTTCTTGGGCTGAGTCGTCCATCGGGGTACAGGCTCTAATCGACTCTGAGGCTGCAGGCCTGTTCATTGATGCTGCCTTTGTATCGCAGCACACGATTCCATTGCAGCTGCACTCCAATCGCCATTGAGGCTCTTGACAGGAGACCTCTACAGCCTGCCCATGTGACTCATGAGACGGTTCCATTTTCCATGGCCATAGGGGTTCTTCACCATTAGATAATCCAATTCCAATTTATTTCCCCACCTAGGTTTCCGCTAGTTATTGGTTATCCTTGGTTACAGAGGCACAACCCCTCTTTTGATTGGCTCTTTGCTGAGCTTCTCTCCTGGTCACCACAATGCAGTGAGACATGCTCCCAGAAGGGCACAATGGGCTCTTTTCTTGTTGAATTTTAATTACATTGTCTCATTCTTACCCGATACTAAGAATGTAAGGGCTGATACCTTGTCACAACAATTTTCCTCTACTTCCAAGTTGGAGTCGGTTCCGGTTCCTGTGATTCCTCCTGATCGTATTCTGGCTACGGTTCGCACCAGTCTTCTGTTTTTTTCTCAGGAGATCTTTTGCTTACATGGGCTACCCAAGGTGATTGTCTCAAACAGTTGTAGTCAGTTTGTCTCCCGGTTCTGGCGAGCCTTTTGTGCACAGTTGGGAATTCAGCTTGCTTTCTCCTCTGTATATCACCTGCAGTCTACAGGGGCCGTAGAACGAGCCAATCAGTCCTTGGAGCAATTCCTACATTTCTATATTTCTGACCATCATAACAACTGGTCAGACCTATTACCATGGGCAGAGTTTGCTCACAAGGGTGCCTTGAATTTTGCTTCCCGATTGTTCCAGTTTATGGCAAATTATGGTTTCCAACCTTCCATGTTGCCTGACTTGTTTGTTCCTGCAGAGTATTATTCCTGCATTAGAAGAGCATCTCTGTGATCTTTGCTCCACTTGGGCACAAGTTCAGGCGGCTTTTCAACATGCTAACAATAGGTACAGACTCCATGCTAACCACAGACACCTGCCTGCTCCTTCCTACCAGGTTGGGGACAGAGTCTGGCTGTCGTCTTGCAACCTCCAACTTTGCGTTCCTTCTTTGAAGTTCGAACTCTGGATTATTGGGCCTTTCCGTATCCTTCGCAGGATTAACCCAGATGCTTACGCCTTGGTCCTTCCTCCTAGTATGCACATCTCAAATGTTTGTGTTTCATGTCTACTTTTTGAAACCTTTGGTCTGCAACCGCTTTACTACCTCTGTGCCACATCCTCACCCTATACAGGTTGAGAACCATGAGGAGCATGAAGTACAATCCATTGTTGACTTCTGTAGGTTCCATGACCTCATATAGTACATGGTGCATTGGAAGAGGTGCGGTCCGGAGGAATGTTCTTGGGTCTCATCCTCAGACATACATGCCCCTGTCCTCCTCCGTGATTTCCATAGACATTTTTCCCTCAAGCCTGGTGGTCCTCCGAGGGGGAGGGGTAGTTGAGGTGGAGGTACTGTCAGGGCTGGGCTCAGCTCTTCCTTCTCGGAGCTGGCCGCTCAGCTGTCGGTTAATTTCCAACTCCCATCTCTCTCCACAGTTACCCAGCTGTTATTGATTCTGCTCGTCACTCCTGCCTATTTAAAGCCATCCAGCTCACTTGATCTCTGCCTTCGCCTTGGTCACATCTCAAGAAACCATCTCCTGCATTCCTGTTTAAAGACTGGCTTTGCTGACATCACTTCTGGCTCCTTATCCTGCTTGTTGTTCCTCTACTTGGATCCATGATTCTGGCCTGGCTGATTACCCGATCTGGTTGCTGAACTCTGGCTTGGCTGACTATCCGATCCGGTTACTGGACTCTGGCTATGCTTTGACTACACTTACTCTATTTACCTTTTTATATTAATAAACAAGTGTGATTTTACTGTACTTCACCCCCTGGGAAGTTTTGCTTTATGTTCTCTTCCCCTCCCTCTCTGACCAGAAGTTCTGCTTTAATATTTTTCTCATAGTAAAAGAAAATTATAGTAATACCTTATTTGGTCAATAAGATCAGCCAGCATTCCTGGCTGTTACATACACCAGCCGGCCAGGGGACAGTCAGAGATCCTAGGTTATATCACTGACCAAATATATAAATGACCTTATTTGGTTAATCATGTCATCCGGAATCCCCAGGAGATTTATTTACAAACAGTAGCCAGCTTTGTATCTATCATTTTGTGGTGCCAACATCATTGAGGGTCTGTGAATTTTTGTGGGTGCTTTTATTTTTTTATGAATGAGTAAAAAAGATACTATGTACCCTAAACACATTGGCTTGAGGGAGTGCATATACAGTATCTCCCAAAAGTTAGTACACTCCTCACATTTTAGTAAATATATCTTATTATATCTTTTCATGTGACAACACTGAAGAAATTACACTTTGCTGCAATGTAAAGTAGTGAATGTACAGCTTGTATACAGCAGTGTAAATTTGCTCAAAATAACTCAAAGCGCAGCCATTAATGTCTAAACCACTGGCAACAAAAGGTAGTACACCCCTAAGTGAAAATTTCCAAATTGGACCCAAAGTGTCAATATTTTGTGTGGCCACTATTATTTTCTAGCACTGCCTTAACCCTCTTGGACATAGAGTTCATCAGAGCTTCACAGGTTGCCACTGGAATCATATTCCACTCCTCAATGATGGCATCATAGAGCTGGTGGATGTTAGAGACCTTGTACTCCTCCACTTTCCATTTGAGGATGCCCCACAGATGCTCAATAGGGTTTAGGTCTGGAGACATGCTTGGCCAGTCCACCACCTTTACCCTTAGCTTCTTTGGTAGGCAGTGGTTATCTTGGAGGTGTGTTTGGGGTTGTTATGTTGGAATACTGCCCTGCGGCCCAATCTTCGAAGGGAGGTGATGCTCTGCTTCAGTCTGGTGCCATGGTGCCATGTTGAACTTCCAGTGACAAGTATGAGAGAGTGAGAGTGATAACACCAAATTTAACACACCTGTTCCCCGTTTACACCTGAGATCTTGTAACACTAACAAGTCACATGACACCGGGGACGGAAAATGGCTAATTGGGCCCAATTTTGACATTTTCACTTAGGGGTGTACTCACATTTGTTGCCAGTGGTTAAAGACATGAATGGATATGTGTTGAGTTTTTTTGAGGGGACAGCAAATTTACACTGTTATACATGCTGTGCACTCACTACTTTGCATTGTAGCAAACTATAATTTCTTCAGTGTTGTCACATGAAAAGATATAATAAAATATTTACAAAAATGTGAGGGGTGTACTCACTTTTGTGAGATACGGTATGGAGGTCCTATTATGCTATAGGGTGCTTCGTGATAAATTCCCTCTGCAAAACCCCACATCCCTTTTTTGGGGAAAGGATGTGAGGATGAGTCTCTTTTACCTATAACATAGGGGCAAGATGCCTTGCAAGAAGAGGAGGCTTTGAAACCCCGCTCGCAAGATACAATCCCAAAGCATTCCCATGATAAATAGACTGTAGTATATTTCTGCAAAGCTGAAAACACACAAAAAATGCAAATGTGTGAACCAGGCCTTATTATATGAACAGCTTTTAGTTTTAGCAGGATGTTCTTTTTTTTTTTTTCAAATAATTTTTATTGGGAAATAGATCAATACAAAGGCACATAAAAAAGAAAAATACAGATCCAATGCATTTTCTTGAGATACCGTAAGATAAAATGTTCAATAACAGCAAAGACAAATAATAAGGTACAGCATGGACCAGACTGGATGGATCAGTGTCTGTCTTAAACCCTAACAGTTGAAGGTGCTATAAACAGGCTTTAAAAAAGATCTAAAGCCTAGCCAAGAATTATTAAGTAAAGTCCTTGAACCAAAAAATAAGGAAGGGAATAGAATGGGGGGGGGGGGGAATGGAGGGGGAAGGAGGTGGATGAGGTATAGAACATTACGCTGAGAAGGGTTCGTTGGTAATATCCAGAGAGAGAGTCCCGGGGAGGAGCTTCGAGAGGACCGAGCCTACGGAGGAAATCGGATATTAGTATCAGAGGGTGTACGACCTGTCGTATGTAAAAGAAAAGTTCTCCAATGCATACTGATCAGTTGGTGACAGAGTTGATGTGATGAACAGTTGCCACCTAGAGAAGAATTCAGATTTTCGCTTGACGTGGGAGAAGTCTGTAAGAAGCCTTTCTTTGTACAGAAGAATAAGGATGTTCTTAAAGTGGATGTAAACCCGATTTTTTTTTGTTTATGTCATAATGTAGAGTATAAGATTTCCTATCATTTGAGCCCAGTATTGCCACAAAGAGTTAATCCAGCTCTGAGCAATCCTCTTTTATTGTTCAAGGAGATAAATCTTGACAAACAGAGAAAAACTTTGTCAAATCCTCCCCCTTGCTGTGAGTGACAGGTGATTTACATACCCTGTGCACTAGCCTAAGCCCTTGTACACACGGTCGGAGATTCCGACGGAATGTGTCCTATCGGACAGTTTTGTCGGATAATCCGACTGTGTGTGGTATGCATCGGACTGTTTCCGTCTGAATATCCGTCGGACCCAATTTTCCAACTTGCTGGAAATATTTTCCGACAAACTGGTCCGATCGGACATCATGTGTAGCCTACTCCGACGGACAAGGTGCCACGCATGCTCACATTCAAATTCCGACACGGAAGCACTCGTTCAGGTAAAACTACTGCTCGTAAGCGATATAGCACATTCGTCACGCTGCAATGTTACAAATTATTTCTTGAAGTGCATCCTCTTGTTCTTTACAATGCTGCAAGAACGAACTTCTTTTGATGCTCATAGTCACACACATTTCTCCCGAACGTATTTCATTACTCTTTTTTCACCATTTCAGCAATACAATTTTATTTTGCGTCACATCTACACAATTTTAGATTTTGTTTATTCTTTTTTGGCTGTTTTTTTTTTAATTCCTAAAAATCTCCTTTAAAGACAGTTTGATCATTTCTCCTTTTTTTGGGTTGTTTTTTGTGTGTAAACTTACCACAACAACATTATTGTATTTTTGATATTATTTTGTTTTTCTTTTTTAATCTACAGGAGGTTGTTTATTGTTGGTTCCCCTTGTTATTCATTTCACTTTTTTTTTTTTTAAATGTACCTGCCTGCTCACAAATAAACTGTACTTTTTGAAGTAAAACACATACACAAGTATTTGATCAAACAAAAAAAACCTTTATTTTGGTCGCAATAAAATAAAAAGAGGAACGCAGCGCTGGAGAAACGTGTTACTTTGGTGCAGCCTTTGGCTCCCAGGGCAGACATGAACAAATTAGAATATAAAAAATTGGTGGCCTGAGGAGTACATATCTCAGGGAGGGAAGTCTGGTCCAGAAGTCCTCGAGAACAGGAAATTCAGATGCCATTTATGTCCCCAGGATGTGGTTCTTCAAGAGGCTGCATCTTCTGGCAGACCAGACTGAACCCAGGCCATCACTCTCTCATCTTCCTTAGGCACTTCCCACCAGGCATCCTTCGAGGCTGTGGCTGGTCTCCTGTAGTTGGCGCAGGAGAAGGAGAAGGAGGGCGTTGGTCGACCTCCTGGCTGCCACTTGCCACAGCCTCCCCCCGACTGAGGTCTTCCTGTGTATGAAAAGGGGACATAGTTTTAGTTTTTTGCTGATCAATCACACCATTTTGTGCTCCTGGCTTTTGCAAATTGAATGTTACCTAATAGAACAGACTATCATTCTGAGCCCAGCATTTTTCTTTCCCGTCCCAATCATTTTTGGTCACTACTGTCTCTTGATATGTAAACCACTTTGATAAATCACAACTTACTGATCAATAAGAACATCTAGTTAACATCATTAAATGTAACACAAGAAATATGTTCAACAATGCAATACCTGTCTCAAGCTGGGCCCCACCAGATGTTGCTGCCTGGAAGGCCCAGGTTGGATGTTGGAAGACTCAGCTGGGTGTGAAGGATGCCTTGAAGGAAGACGGTCGAGCGGTGGCCTGAGTGCAGCCTCTCAAAGTAAACCATCCTGGGGTAATAAACGGCATCTGGATCTCCTGCTCTCAAGGACTCCAGGTGCTTCTTTCTCTCCCTGAGATATGTAATCCTCATGGCCCCAATTTTCCTATTCAGATAGGCCATGTCTGCCGTGGGGACCATGATCCGCACCAAAGAAAGCAGTTTCTCCAGCACTGCATTCCTCTTTGTTATGTCTGCATAAAACTCGTTGTGGAACTGCCACAGAGTAGAGTTCGAGGAATAGCCCCATAAAATTTGGGTTTTTGAATGAATCCATATTGTCTGTAAGACACAACACAAGACAAACCCTCAAATACTAATAATGCCATTAAAAACCCTCCTAATCTTGTCCCAACATCGGCCTAGATAGAAGCAGTCTAGTCTAGTGATGCACCAAGTTAAAAATGTTACCTTCGTTTGCACGTTCGTCGCGTCCGTGCCTCACTCTCTTCCCAGATCGTACGGACGATACACGCGTGTTGCGTTTTATATACAGTGCGCATGCGTGAAACTCCGCCCGCCCCTGACGTTCTTTCTAGACTATTCCCCGCCCCTTCGCTTCCGGTGCAGTGGGGAGAGCACATGGCGGAGAGAACGCAGGTGCGCACTAATAATAGTTCCACTAACGAGGAGGAGGGTGAGGAAAGCCCAGAGCCTGAAACGTCCCGATCCAGGAAGAGAAGATTTAAGGCCTCAAATATGTCTTTTGGAGAGATGTTGGAGATGGTCGACATATTTAACAGGACCGACTATGATGGGAAGTATGGCCCTTACCCAAACCCAAAGAGTCTTCATAAGAATTTTGGGGTACGCCGTCCAAGGATCAACTGAGAAAACGCTGGTCAGACCTGAAACTGAGGGAGCACGAGCAGTACCTAAGGATCAAGCGTGTTCTTAAAAAAAGTAAGTAGTTGTCGTATGTTCATATGATTATTCTTGCTTGCATACTGCTCCATGTGCTTTGATTTCATGTTGTGCATTTTAAAATGGCCACTTTCAAGTTCATGGTTTCATTCGTTCGTAAGAAACATCGTTCTGCAGGGAAGTATTCCAGCTTAACAAAGTGTCCCCAGTAATGTTCTCACCTTGGAACTCGGCAAAAAAACACAATTGTACAACACTTCCAAGCAATGTTTCAGATTCCTAATTCTGCTCTCTGTGTGATAATTATTCTTTGTTTACATTCTCATAGGGGAGAGAAGACTCGGCAAGTATGAGGACACCAGGGACCACACCCCTCCCAAAGAAAACTTCCAAAAGCAGAAACAGAGGAGCAGGAGGAGGAGGAGGAAGGAGAGATTGTGGAGGTTGGGCAAATTGTCACCACAACAGGTGAGTGTCGGAGAACACAGCTTCCGGTAAGCTCATCAATGTATGTCACCATATTTTTATTACATGGTGTGTTTTTTTGCTTTGTTTTGTAGGTGATGTGGAAGAAGATTCCCGTTTTACCAGTGAAAGTGCCCAGATCCTGATTGGGGAGATAATGAGGTGCAATCAGGATTTGGAAAATATACAGCAAAACATCAATGATATTAAAAATAAAATGAAGAACATCATTGATGTTTTGGGGAGAGTGTGAAACACACAAAACTAGATAGGATATTTTAAAGAAAAAAATAAAAGAGTGTGTAAACATGTGCTAACTCCCATCATGGGGGATCAATGTACGTGTTTTGTGTAAAGTGTCTGAGATGAAGGGGTTGCAACCCCAAAGCATGTACATTGATCCCCCATGATGGGAGATAGCACATGTTGAGACACTGTGTGCATCTTCCAAATTTGGATTTTTCAGGGGTGACACCCCATGTGATGAAGGCAATATCAGCCCAGTTTGTGCATACTCATGTCTGATATTGTCTTCACTTTTCAAAGTTGAACTTTGTAAGTTCCTGTGTTCTGTATTTTATGGTTTGATACATGCCTGTTTACACAAAAACAACAAGTAAACAAAATTTGGATTAAACTCTGTTTTTGATACACACAATTTCTTGGTTTGTTGTAAAAACCTTTTGGAAACGCACATGTGAATGTGCTTGTATTAAAAAGTTTAATTTTCAACAATGTGTGGCTTCCATTTTCATTGCGCCAACAATGTATTTGTAGTACAATTTTAGTTTGTGCTGAGAAGGAGTGTGATTTACTAAAGGCAACTCCACTTTGCACTCCAAGTGCAGTTTCAGGTGTACTTTTGCAGTGCACTTGTGGTGCATAGTGGATGTGCCTTTAGTAAAAAAACACCCACAGCGAGGTGTAAATTTGGACAATCATGCCATTTTCCTGCCATGGTGCAGAAAATGAGCACGATTTTGGTCAGTAATGCACTACATACATTAGTTACCCAAAAAAAGGTGTGTGTGTAGCAGACCCACAACATAATAAGATTATCTGAAGAAGAGACTGTCCCCTCATCTCGCTCTGAACTTGGGTTTGCACTGTTGGTGAAAAAGGCACAACTTGAAAAAAACTGGCAAAGTGGGAGGCCATAGTCTGCCATTCCTGTGGCGTTGAAGGACACTGTGTAGTGAAACAAGAACAAAAATTTGTAATTTGACAAATCAACATTGCAAGCAGATTAGACACCAACATTTTTGGTCAAAATTAGTATAACATTTTGGGAACTGAGTATTTAAAGCCTAAAGTATAAGGTCCCCTTATGAGAGTCATCACCCCCCCCCCCCCATCTGATGGGCCCTTGCTAAAAAATGAGGGGGATGTTCAGGACAGGTAACCCTCTCCACTTGATTGAGAGCTAAATGCCTAAATAATGTGTGATACTTTGGGAAGCCCCTCCTTAGTTACACTATTGGCAGCCCACTGGACAGGTAAGAAGTGTCATAATACCAAAAAGAAAACAAAATGGAAGCACATTTTGACATTCTGCTATTACATATCAAGATAATTAATAGGTTAAAAAAAAATAGCATTTGAAAGTATTGAGGCAGGCCCTTGCACTACATGCTTAGGTGAATTCATTCATAAATGTGATCATCAAAAAGGTAGGTATAGTGTGTATTGGGTTTGGTCAAGTCATCAGATAGAGGATTGCTATCAGCTGAGCTAGCAGTTGGGGGGAGGGGGGTTACTAATGAGTTTGGCACAATCCCAAAAATTTCAAAAACATCACTGCATGAATTGAAGCACACACATCACATTTTTAGACATTTTAGGGGGTATTTAGAAAAAAGCAATACTATGGAGCTGACAAAAGACATTGATAAGTGACTAGACTATAGTTTGATGGGCCAAGAAGAGCATGGTGGGGAAGTTAGTGAGGCAAATATGCCTGAGGACAAAGGGGCAGAGCATATGAATTAGAGCATATTGCAATGATGGTAATTAGGGCATGAGGAAAGAAATGCAAGACATTAGCAATCATGAAATACATAGAATGTGATGTTTAAGGATAAAACTTAGCTTCATATAGTCCTTCTGCAGGACTTGAATGATGGCAGAACAGGTCTCTGGAATAATGATCCCCAGAGCCTGGGGGGAGATGCCTGTAGAGAACTTGAGGTCCTGAAGGCTTCTCCCTGTCGCCAAGTAGCGCAACGTGGCGAAGAGCCTCTGCTCCGGAGTGATGGCTTGCCGCATGCAGGTATCCTGCCTGGTGATATAAGGGGTTTAGCAAAGCCAGCAGACGGTGAAAAACGGGGTCCGTCATCCGGAGATAATTCCTGAAATCATCAGGATTATGCTCCCAGATCTCACGGAGAAAAGGCATGTGCGAGAAGTGGTCACGCTGGCGCAACCAATTCTTGGTCCACAAACGCCTCCCCTCCCTGTTCATGGACCGGGCTTTTGTCAAAGTAAGAACCCCAACACGAAGCCCCTGCACAGCACAAACTGTACGACGAGTACGTAGACGAAACATGGTTTCAAAACGGTCGGCTGATCAGAACGGACACCAGAAAGCACCGATAAACCGCAAGGCCTGAAAGAATGACCTAAATAGCAGAAGCAAGCAGACAATAAAAAATGCAAATCAAAGCGTACTATACCAAGATATAGTCCACAATGAGAAACAAATACTTAATGACTGCACGCACTGATTATCAGATACGCAAAGACAAGCACAAACCGAAGAGCAGTAGCGATATGAATCACAAATCTGAAAAGCGCAAATCGTCTCTCCCCAAACTTCTACTAACACGAGATCAGCAGAAGGCGCCCAAAGGGTGTCGGACGTGGTGCTGAACTTCCCTTTTCTAGTCCCGTCATACACGGCTTATGTCACCGCGTTCTTGGCAACCGCAAATTCCGACAACTTGGTCCGACCGTGTGTATGCAACAGTTTCGGACACAATCCGTCGGACAAAATCCAACGGATTTGGTTGGCAGGATGTCCGACCGTGTGTACAAGGGCTAAGAGACATCCATTATTTTTTAATTCCCTCCCACTCCTTTCTTTTGCTTCTCTGCAAGGATTGGCTGTTCCACACATCAGCATGAGTTGGCATGCTGAAGTCATGTGGAGACTTTTCTGGGTTTTGACTGGATGTTAGTGATCATAGCAGAAGTTCAGTGTAAGAAATACACAGGTGAAAATGCATGTTGATAAGGGGAGTGTAGAGGTGGGCAGGGAGTCTACTGACATCACGACTCCACCCACTGAGCCCTGGTAAATAGACCCACCCACAAAATCTGCAGTTTTTTGGCTCTCATAGCAGACAGAGGGGAGACATTTGACAGATAAGTATACATGCAGGAGGCATGTATATCCTTCTTGATAATCAAAATTGCAGTAGTTTAGAAAGGATGAGAAGGGGTTTACATCCACTTTAACATTCATAATAACTTATAGGGGCTCACTGCTTATACAAAAAACATAAAAACAACATAACGTCTGCACTATCTAGGCTTAGAAACACAAAATAAAGTCAGGTATTCTTTTATCAATACACTGCAACTTTTATTCTCTCAGTTATTCTCTCACATGTTTTTGTTTTGTTTTTTTATCTTAGTAATTTAACAACTATGAGTGCTCCTGGTTGGCACTGGGGTAGAGAAATAAGGTGTCAATTCAAGATAATGTGTGAGTAACAGCAAGAGGAGTAAAAGAGTTAGATAAACTGTCATTCTTTGAGACAATGGTTTGCTTAAGACAAATAGGCTGTGTACCTTACAAGGGAAGTTACACTTTGCACAGGAATTTTCCCCAGAGCTTAGTGAATGTGGCAAAATTTCACTTTGCAGTGAATACCCGATAATTTGCAAGGAAAATAAAAAAACTGTATTTTATGATTGGGTGATGTAAGTCAGCAACCCTTCACCTCATTTACTAAGCTCTGGGAAAAATTCCCATGCAAAGTGAACAGTCTAGTTACCTTTAGTAAATCAACGGCTATGAGATTTCTGGGCTGCTGTTGGAGTCTTTTGAAAACAAAGTGACAATTTAAGGATAAAGACCTCCACCGGGTGTGCAAAATATGGTGCAGCTCTACATAGTAACCAATCAGCTTACAGGTTTTATTGTCAAAATTTAATTGAACAAGCTAAAATTGAAACTGATTGGCTACCATGAACAGCTGCACCAGATTCTGAGTGCTCCAGTTTTAGTAAATCTCCCCCTCAGAGTCACCTTCATTCCAATATTATGCCAGTTGCAGAATATAATAGGCTGGAATATCGGGAGGACAAAAGAGGTTAGATATCATTATTGAAGGAGAACTTCACTATAAGTATGTTGCCCTTTAACCACCTCAATACTGGGCACTTTCACCCTCTGCCCAGGCCAATTTTCAGCTTTCATGCTGGGTTACACTTATGTGATGCCAAACATTACTTGTGATTCACACCGCATTGCTGTGCACATCGCATGTGATGTCTGTGCAGGGCAAATTCAGCCATACAGTTTGTATGGCTGAAATCGCATTCAAACCAAAATGGCGCAGGACCTTTTTTTTGGTCCACATTGGAATCGGATCACATGGTTGTTCAGACCCATGTGATCTGATCCCACAGTTCACATTGCATTGTGCAAAGTGATTTAGGGTGTCATTCATTTTATACTGACACCCACAGCAGTTTGCAGATGTCAGTGTGAAGTGACTGCGAGTCAGATGCAATCCGCACAGGAATTGTGCTGGTTCCTGCTTTGAATGAGACTCAATGCACTTGGGGGCTAAGAATTGCATCATGCATACTAGGGGGAGTACAACTGGGGGAATCCATAGTGAAGAAATATCTGGGGTTTTGGTAAATTATAAGCTCAATAATGGCATTCAATGCCCAACTGCTGTTTCCAAAGTGAGCAAGTACTTTCTTGTATTAAGAGAGGTATGAACTCCAGAGAGTGAGATATCATTTTACCCCTGTACAAATCATTAGTAAGACCTCATCTGGAATATGCAGTTCAGTTTTGGGCACCAGTCCAGTTCTCAAAAAGGATATTGGGGAACTGCCTTATCGGATATGGGGAATGTGCCATGCCACCTAAGTACACCAATCCAGTAGATGTAGAAGCTCTGGTTCTGTCTCGTATGCACTGAACTGCACATCTATCTTTAAAACCCCCACTTGAGTGGAAGAACTCTTGGAACTATCCACTAATATTTTTCTCCAGAAGTTTTTCGGTTCAGTTGGCCTGGAGCAAACAGGGCATTGGGTTCTTGAACTGTTACTTTTTTGGTCTTTTTTTTTTCCCTTTTTTTCCTTTTTTTTCAACTTTTGTTCTGGGTTTTTTTTTTCTTTAAGCTCTGCCTGCGCTCTGCTAACAAGGCAGAGTGATGTTTTACTTGCCCAGTATGGTACATGGAATGAATCCACCTATAGTTACTTGATGATCGTGGCTTTCTGTATTCAGCTTTCTCCCCCCCAGGTCTTCCCCCTTCTGAGTCCTATACCTATCTTCATGTTATACACTACCTTACCTAATGAGTAATCTCAAACTTCTTTCATGGAAAGTCCATGGGTTAAAGGTTAAACTCAAATTTAAACTCCTTGGACACCTCAAACCCGACCAGGGCACACAATCTGTAGCTCGGGCATTGGGCAGAGTCTGCGGCTCTGGAGGAGGTCTGGCAATGGAAACATCCTGGTGAGAGAGGTTACTCCTATCTTTCCCATGTCAGTACCTCCTCCTCCTGCATACATTTGGCATTTGCGAATCCTATGTTGTTGCCCCATATCTCAGAGGTCGGCTACCTCACTGGGGGTCTGTCTGACCACACCCCCTTGCAGGTGACATTGACTCTTGCCGCGGGTGGCTGCAGTGGGTCCTGGAGATTGCACCCTGGATGGGTAAGTGAGCCCTTGGTTGAGGCCCTGGTTTCGCCTTATTTACAGGAATATTGGGAACACAATGAGGGCTCGACAGGGGACCAGTAGTGTGGGATGCGTTCAAAGCATCCACTAGAGGGGCATATGGGTCATTAAAGCTGCATGGGTCGAGAAAAACTCCAAGTCTGATGAACTCCATGCTAAGGCACATGCTGAGATACCCTCCACATTCTCCCTAACTGAATTGCAGATGGTTAGAAGGGCCCTATTAGTACACTTCCAAAACCTCACTCAATGTAATTGCAGAAACAGCGCTGAAGAACTATTTGAAAAAGGCGACAAAAATGGGAAGCTGTTGGCATATATGACTGCAGAAACACAGACACATGGGGCTATACCTTATGTTTATTCCTCGGAGGGAGACAAGGTAAGTGATAGGGAGGGCATCATGCAGGCTTTTGTAGCATACTACGCGGACCTTTATTCTGCTATCCCACCATATGACCAACAGGTACTGATTGACCTGCTGGGCCCCCTCCAGATCCCGTTATTGCCCGATGAGGTGGTGGCCAGTCTTGAGGCCCCCTTCATGGACAAAGAATTGTCAATAGATATTGCATCCTTTCCTAATGGGAAATCGTCGGGACCGAATGGGCTTCCAGCGGAGTGGTACAAGCAATACTTAGATGTCTTGTCACCCAGACTACGACTTTATATAGACTGTTTTGAACAAGGGGGTTTACCAACTTCCTTTTATGAGGCAAATGTAGTGTTATTACCCAAACCTGACAAAGACCCGCTATGCTGTTCTTCATACAGACCCATAGCCCTGCTGAATATGCACCTAAAAATACTCACCAAAATGCTTGCCAACAGACTGATGAAGATTATACACCACTTAGTATCGCCTGACCAGACAGGATTTATGCCCAAAAAAGCCACAGATATCAACACATACGAAGAATATATACCCATACATAACAGGAGACGATTGGGACGATATGCGGGGGACTGCATTCCAGTATTTAGTATCTAGCAGAGATAGATTGATCCGCTATCAGTTCCTACACAGAATCTACCTCACCCTGGCTAGACTGGCAAGGATGTTTGGCACCCAGCACTCCCTGTGCTGGAAATGCGCTACACCCTTAGCTAATTTTATGCATATTTTCTGTGAATGCCCATCAATTAAAGCTTATTGGCAAGCCATTGCCTCCTGTGTAAGGTCGATCACTTCAATCTCTAGCCCTGTGTCCATTGAGGTGTGTCTTCTACACTTAGTGGAGCCTCTGGCCACTACCAGGGCCATTTGGACCCTTATTACCCTGTTGCTGTTTTATGCTGAAAAGCGCATTATCCTTTCATGGAAGAGCTCTGTGTCAACGACTTTGGAGTGTTGGAAAACATTACCCTTTTTTTTTTTAAAAAGCAGTACCCTTTTAAAAGGCTATATACGTGAGCAGAGTGGCTCTGAACAAATTTGAGAAGGTTTGGGGGGGGGTAGATGACTTCCATGGACACGGTATCAGCTTAATCACACTAGAACACAGCCCATGATCCTTGGTAGGCATAGTAACTCGGAGAAAAGATTGTCTTGAAGGGCTAGAAATTGGTGAGTGGTCGAAGAACTGGCATAATGCATATTTGGGGATGGGCAACTCTCCTTACTTGAACCATGTCACTAGGAGGCGGGGGGAGGAGAACGTCACCACTCCATGGAGGATATTTGCTAGATCATTTGGGAAATTGTGGAACTGTATCCTTGTGTTATGGTAGACTGCCTACGGCTGGAGGTAGGAATGTTCATGTATCTATCTGGACAAAGTTAGGGGTAACCGGTAAGTTTGTGGCTGGTTGTTACCCACAATGTGTGGCTTGTTATACCATGTATTGTATAAAACAAAATAAAAATAATTTTCAAAAAACAAATATCTAAACCTATGTCAGATAGATGAACTCCAACTGTCCTATACAAACCCACAAAACCCCCCTCCAGATTCCTGTGTCTATAGGAAAAACCTCCAATAAGTGGCATAAACTTTTCTATACATCTATTTATCCAATGCCTAATTTTCTAAAAGTTTTTAAATTGGGCATCCTGTAGTCATAACAGCCTTGGAACTATTTTGGAAAAAAATATTGTGGTATTCGTGGAAGCTAAATCAATGAAGGTCACTCTTCATCGAGAACAGAAGGTCCAGCGTTTTAATTTTACCCATGTCATTACCCTTCAGTTTTTTTTTATTTTATTTAAAGAGAACATGCCTATTATATTTTATTAAGGGGGTGGCCACATCCCCATGCTGATGGGCTCAAATCATTAAGCCCTATCAGTCCAATCTTTCCACAGCTTGACTGCAAAGGCAAAATTTCTAATGTTTTTGACAAGGGAAATCCTGAATTGTGACTCAAAGCTTGATGCTCATGCCAGTAGTTTCACTGTTAAAGTTGCAACACAATTTTTATGCAGTTCGACAGCAGTTGAAAAATGTATAATGTTTGCTTTGGGGTAAACTCTGTGTTACGCCTCCGATTTTGGTGTTCCCTCTACATCAGCTACAACATTTTTCTGCAGTGTAAATTGTGCTTCTCACCTCAGAGTTTGAGATCCATTCTGGTGCTCTGGCACTGTAAAGATGCCACACAATGTTTCTTCAGCTTGACAGAAGCTTACATTTTCTATTGTTTGCTTTGCTGAAGGGTTTTGCAGACCTGATTTTGAGGCCTATTCAGCAATAAAAAATAGCTGTGGCTATTATCTCTCTGATATATATGCTTATTTCAAAATAAAACCTTCCTTGTATCTCCCTCTTGTACTGCAGCCTCACCAAGCTGCTTACATACTATCTAGATGATTACAAAATGTCAAGCCATTGTACATGTTTTGTGGCTACTATTTCAGATAATACACTATAATGTTTATTTCAAAATAAAACCTTCCTCATCCTACATATATTGTGCCATAATCAAGTTGCTTACATACTGTCCAGCCACTATACAACATGGTCTCCCAGACTATATACACTAATGTTTATTTCGAGTTAAAGCCTACCTTGTCTCTCCATTTTATATTGCAGCCAAACCAAGGTGCTTACATACTGTTTATCCACTGTACAAGTTTTGTGGTTATTGTCTTTCAGATAATACACTATATAATATACACTAATGTATACTTCAAGATAAAACCTGCCTTGTCTCTCCCTCTGTTTGTCAATCCAAGTCCTGATACCTGCCAATTTCTAACAAACATCTACATTATATTTTGAAAATGTTGGAAATAATTGGAGATGGGGATGTGAGGGGTTTTGGAAATGTGAGGTTGTGAATTTTGAGTTTTATTTTTGCACTTTTTTTTGTTATTTTATTAAACTTTTAACCCCCCTGGCGGTGTTCCCGAGTCTGGCTCGGGGTGGAATTTTTATACCAAAAGCGGTAACCCCGAGCCAGACTCGGGACCGCATCGCTGAATGCAGGAGGATGCTTACTTACCTTGTCCCCTGGAACCAGCGATGTCCCCGCACTGTACGAGCGGCTCGTCCTCCACTCGATTCATCACATAGCCGATCTCCGTTCCCTGCGAGCATTGCGATGCACGGGGACGAAGATTGGCACCAAATTCAAAAAGTGAAACACACAGTATACATACAGTATAATGTAATCTCACAGATTACATTGCTGTATGTAATAATTTCACATCCCCTTTGTCCCTAGTGGTCTGCCCAGTGTCCTGCATGCAGTTTTATATTATAAAAACTGTTCTTTCTGCCTGGAAACTGGAGATTGTCCATAGCAACCAAAACTGGCCCTTTACATTAAAAATGATTTTAGATCAGCTAGAAAACAGCGATAATAAATTAGAATCACTCGCAGAATTGAGCGATAGTGATTTGTGGGGAGATCCGTCATCAAATATTGAAAAGTAATGACAGTGACAATTCTTCAACTGAGCAAATTTCAGTGTTTTTGATTGATTTGATTACATTATTGAATATTTTTTTATTATTGTTATATTATTATTTGGTACAATTAATTATAATTATTTATTATATTATCATTTATGATTTCATTTTTCAAACTATATCATACCCGGGATGTCTGCTAGACTCTGGTTTGGACAGATTTAAGTGAGTTATTGCTAAGAATTACAGGACTACAATATAAAACGCCACATTTTCATGCAAAATAATTGTACCGCTTTTAGCACCTAAAATCCGAAATAATCATACCGCCAGGGAGGTTAAGACATTGTGGTACTTACAAAAACAGAATATCACAAACTATACTTGTGAACTATTGTGCCACTAACAGACTGGATGAAGTTGAAGGTTTTAGCTTTTTTTTCTTTAGAGGAAACCTTTCTATTGCTTTCACATTGTGGCTGCTGCATCCGCTATTTAATTCATGCATTTTACGGCTTTTTGAATCAATGTGATGTCACAGTCTAAACTACCTAAAAGAGCATTTGTGTTAAAAATAATGAGACTAGGCTGTATAAACACATGAAATGTAAAAGTTAGAAATTCGATTACATGTTCAAAATATATGATATTTCAATATAGTGTCATTGATGCATTCCATGAAAACCATAGTTTTCCGTAATGCATACAACTAAAAGGCGTCTCTAAAACCTGTCATTTAAATGACTGTCATGTTTCCATTTTTAAATTGAGATAAAGTGCATAAAAAATTTACTTTGTAGGCACCAATTATAAAAAAAATTACATAATTGTTTATTAAACACATAATAATACAAAAAATCACATGTGAAAAACTTTTTTGCAATAAAAATGCAAAACTGACATTTCTCTAAGACAAAAAATACATGACATAAAACATCATTGTGATCCTGCAAACATAATATAAATTGTTCTACAAGAGAGAAAAATATATAAACATAAAAGCAAATACAGCAAGACACAATAGCACAATAATAGTATGTTTCAGATGTTTGGCAGAGTTTACCAAGAGGAGACCACAAAGAGGACTCCCAAAAGTGGCATGCATAAGGTAGTCAGGGATCATACACGGGGGCATGCCCAGTAGAAAAAACATCTAAAAAATTGTAGACAGAGCCACCAAGAAAAAGAAATAGGCAGAGAAAGAAAAAGAAGATATTGTATCCATCCAACAAAGGGTTAAATATCAACAAAGCAAATACGCATAGAGACAGAGAGGAAAATATCCCCGTAGTCCAAAGATAAGCAGTTAGCCTACCTTGGAAGTAATGATAAAGTATGTCTCAGTAGGAGCCAAGTCCTGGTATAGTATCATACAAAGTAATAAACTGAGATAGTATCACCAGTCAGCAACAAAGCCTAAAATAAGGAATATAAAGATGTCATGAATGACTATCAGTTTGCCACCTAAAAGGTACGCTAAAAAAGCATGGTAAAAAAACTGAAAGCATTAGAATAATAAACCCTGACCTGACACGATTAGTGGTCAGCATATAAATGTAGAGCCAGATTGTCAGTTCAGCAAACAAACATAATTGCATCTTAGCACACCTGACAGGCAGCCCACAACACAAATGTGAAGCAGCTCATAAGCAGGCGGTATGGAGGGGTCCAAAGAGTGGTGCCTAAAGGGTCTTCACCTGCTGGCCTCTGAAACAATGACCAAAATCAGAGACAGTTGAATTCGATAAAATCTACAGAAAAAAAATTAACAAAGTCAGAAAATGACAATCACAGTCAAATTTAGAAGCTGTAATACATACAACAGACAATAACCATATATATCAGCAGTGGGGTAATGGACAACACTGAATTGAGCAGAAGTACAGGAAGGAGAAAGAGAGTGGAAGAGAAAGGGACAAGGAGTTGGGCCACAGCAAGAGAATACATTATGAAAATCCAGAAAGCAGTAAATTAATATGTAGATGACTCTACATTAATTAGCATATTTGCTAAGTCATTACAGAAATGGTTTGTATGTTTGTACTTCATTAATGCCTGGTCAACGTGTGGCATTAAGACATTCAATCCATTCTGTCTAGTGCTGTAGTATTCCCCTATCCCAATCTCCTTCCCTGGGATCCTGTAGGATAACTTCTAAAACAATAAAGGAAGCAACAGAGGTATTGAATCTATGACACAGGTCAAGATGTCTGCTTATGGGAGTGAGCATTTCCCCACTAGAGGAAAAATAACATAAACATAACATAAAAAATTCCGCAAGTGCAGGTCATTAAATAGATTACCCCTTGGGTGTCCCAATATGGTTGAAAGAGTTCCCCATTTGGCAGTTTGAATCTCTGACCTGTAGACACCCAGGGGCAGAAGGCACAATGGCCAAATTTGTACATTCCCACGACTTTGGTATTACAAACAGATGGAAGGGTGTAATGGCTTTGGGTCAATTTATTGCGAAGCGAGATTGACCTTTTGAAGACAATCTCTGGTAACATATTTCCTCAGGATGAGGTCCTCATAGAGGATATACCAATGTTCCTCCAGAACATTTCTTAACTGGTAATGTTGGTATGAGTATTGTGTAATGAATTTTACAGTGGAGTGATCGTCTAGCTTGGTTTTATGTTCAAACAATAGTGTATTTCTAGTTTGTTTTGAAGCCTTATTAAAGGCTTTGCGTAAAAGGTATTTAGAATAGCCCCATTGGAGCAATCGTCCCAGCAGGAGATCTGCATGATATCTGAAATCATTGTCATTCGTACAGTTCCTTCTCAGTCTAATATATTGCGCGTAGGGGATACTAGGAACAAAAGTCAATGGATGGGCACTAGAAGCGTGTAGGATCGTGTTTCCTGCTCATTCCTTGCGATACAATGAGGTTGCCAGGTGGTTATTCTGGTCTTTGAAAATTAAAAGATCGAGGAAGAAAATTTTGGAAAGATCACTTTTTACTGTAAATCTCAAATTGTACGTGTTACTGTTAAGGAGATTGACAAAAGTATCCAGTGTAGATTGTGAACCTACCCAGATAATAAATATATTGTCGATATATCTAAGCCACATCAGTACCTGACTGGTGTGGCTGTTAAAGTCTTCATTTGAAAAGATATCATGTTCCTACCCCCCAGGTACAGATTGGCATAGACCAGGAGAACAACAAGGGCCCATAGCCACACCCTGTACCTGGAGGTAGTGGGAACCATTGAACATAAACCAATTGTGTGTCAAAATAAAGAAAAGCAATTTGAGGAGGAATTCACTAAATGGCCAATAATGGTTGTCCTCCTCATGGAGGAATGTATGCACCATACCGACACCCTGCTCATGAGGCATGCTGGAGTACAATGCCTCCACATCCAAAGTCACAAGCAGGGCATCAGGGGGGGGCCTCAACATCCTCAATATGCTTGAGGAGGTCCAGTGTGTTTCAGACATATGATGGCAATCGTGTAACATGAGGGGTCAAAAAGAAATCAATTAGTCTACTGGAATTCTCCGTAAGTCTATGCCAGAAACAATAGGCCGGTCAGGGGGGGCAGATATATTCTTGTGGGTCTTTGGTAACACATAGAATGTAGCAGTTCGAGGAAATATGGTGTCAAGATAGGCATGGGCATTTTGATCGATAAGGCCACTGTGATATCCATCTCCTATTAAGGTCATGTTTCCATGTTGCCAACAAAGCTAAAGTACAGTTATGTTCATTTTTTTTTTTTACTGTGCTAAGTGTCCCCAATGGCAGTGCCCACCTCCTATGCTATTTGACTTGCTTGACAATAGTTTGCTTATTGGACCAAAAAATTGCCAGAATTTAACAGCAGAATATGCCTCAATAGACTCAAGTTGGGTTCCCTGCAAAGTTTATAATTGCTAAAGCCAATAAAAAAAGACCAGGTTTGCCAAAACCTCTGTAAATCAAACCCAAACAGAATCATCCATCACTACTTGTAAACATAGATGGTATACAGGTCTATCTTAGATGTTCAGATATGATAAGTTATACAGTAAGCTTCATTATGCTTCACAATTTTTACACAAACCTGTGCATTATTAATTTAGTGAATGTAAATAGAGTAAAGGTTATGGTTTTTAAGTCTGAAGAACATTTAAAGACCCTATGCATGTTCAATATAAAATATTTAAAAAAAAGCAGATACTACATGACTACAAAGAAGTCATTTGATGATACAGTAACACTGTTATTAAAAACTACTGTCTACTAAGCTACAGCTGACCTAACCACATCTTTAAATATCCTTTACAGACTGGCACCAAGTTATTTTAAAATTGATGAGACATTACACTGAAAATGGTCTCTGAGAAAATGGATTTCTTTATATGTTGTGACACCCTTTATTAAACCTGTCTAAAAGAAATGTAAATATATGAAATATACATATTGAACACAGGCACATCATCAGTCATTCTATACATGTTATTGTAAATGTCACAATAAACCTTGCATCCCTTAAGAATAAATTCAGTCCTTTCTGGACGGATGTAAAGGACAATAAAAAACAAATGAGTTATTAGAGATGTGTTTTTAACTGTTTTGATCTGAACTTTGCTGTAACTTATATTAGAAAGTGTTTTTTTTTTAAAAATCTGCTTATCCACAGTTTATCTGAAAGGATTATATAATAGCTAGATATCAGTATTAGGTTTTAGCCAAATAGAATACCCTTCAACTTTCTTTCCTGGAAACAGAATTTTAGCTTACAGTGTTTTTGTTAATCAATATGTAGCACTGCTCCCTTAGGGGTTGCTTAGAATTGCATGTTCATCTGCGTCACCTTGGCCCTGTGAACTTTCCAGCCCTCTTGACACTCTAAATTCAGACATGTTGTATACACCTTTAAATAACACACTGACACAAATTATATTAATTAGCTCTCCCCTAGAGAATCTTGTAACAGGGTATTAGTCAGCCAAATCAATTAATTGACAATTGGCACTGACAGAAATATAATATCAAGGCATACAGAAAGCAGACAATAAATTAATGAATTTCAAAAGGGCTACTGGTTTCTGAATATAATACCACTAAAGCTAATGCTTTAATGCACTCTTATACATCCTCCTTTCAGAGCGCCCCCTCCATATAGCTTCCTGCCTAGCAGTGGTTTTCGCTCCTAGCAGTCAATTTCCAACCATCCCATAGTCAATAAAATAAACAAAAAAATGTAACTTACTGTGGGCAATAATGTTACTACACATCTCATACATAGGGCTTTGAAGACATCCGTCACCTTCCCCATTCAGGGCCCAGTGCAATTAACCCCCTCCTGACTGGCTTATATTCAGTGTTTCCAACATTCTCCAACAGCTCTTTCCTCTGTTTTGGCCACCACCAAAACACATGGGGGGTTATTTACGAAAGGCAAATCCACTTTGCACTACAAGTGCAAGCTACAAGTGAAAAGTGCACTGGAAATTGCACTGAAAGTGCACTTGGAAGTTCAGTCACTGTAGATCCAAGGGAGGCGTGCAAGGAAAATAAAAAACAGCATTTTAGCTTGCACATGATTGGATGATAAAATCAGCAGAGCTTCCCCTCATTTCAGATATACCCTTCAGATTTACAGTGGCTGCACTTCCAAGTGCACTTTCAGTGCAATTTCAAGTGCACTTTGCAATTGAAGTTTGCACTTGTAGTGCAAAGTGGATTTGCCTTTCGTAAATAACCTCCATGGTCTCAGTTGGTGTTGGAGCTTAGAAAGAGCATTGGCATCATCCTCTCCTTGTGACAGTGATCAGGTCTAGTCTTTGGTCACTAGGCCCAAACACTGCCTCATGGCAGGTGGTCATAATCTTCTCTATACCAGAAAACACTTTTTTTGCAGCATCAGCTATGGATGAAAAAGAGGAGACGGGATAAGTGGAGTGACACTTAAGAGTCTTGGATAAGTGAATATAAAATGGTTGGTTGCTGTGCTTCATACAGACCCTGTCACTTTTATCTGAATCTAATTTTCCACATAGATCGATTTTTTAAAGCAGAACTCCATCTTTCCCTCCCCAAAACAACAGATGCATTGTGAATGTAAATGAATCATAACCCCAGTGTCAGATTGTGTGTAACTTACCTACTTAGCTGTATACAGCAGGTTTCTGTGTCTGTGATGTCACTCCTCCTCCTGGCTGAGTTTCAAAGTTCTCTGACTTCCAGTTCCCTCCTTTTTCAGTCCTAATACTATATGTCCCATGATCATTTGAGCCTCTGTAGCTTCAGGGCAGTCTATGGGAGTCACTTGCAGTAGTTCTGGGAGTTGATGTGGGTGGGTCCTAGGATTACTGTGGGTTTTTCTGGGCTTTCATGTGGCTGGTGAAAGTAGATTATTGGAATTCCGCTCCGACTAATCATACTCTATTCCTCTCCACAATGAGCAGAGAGCTGTACAGTAGGAAATATATCCTTACAAACCATCTTTTGGACAAGAAATGTACTATTCTAGCTATAAGGGGCACGCAAATATAAGATGTTTTTTTTCTGCTCTGATTTCTTTCTTTTTAATGGAGAAACACCAAATTGTCTTTGTTGAGAGCATGGCCTGTTATATAGTGTTTGCACACCCAACACGCACACTAAACTCTATTTAGTCACACACAAATCTTTGGTTGTTTTAAAGTGTATGTGTAGTCACCAAACACACTAAAATTATTGTGAGTATAATGTGCACTCCTTCTATGCAAAGTGTGAATGGGAAAAAAAGAAAGGACAGGGCCTTCCAAAGGGGTCGCAGTAACTGAACACTACGGTTGAATTTAATTACATTTTATTTAGAAAAAAACACACCATAATATCAAAACAAAATACCAAAAACGGCAGTCTGAGTGTAAACTTCCAAAACATTAAAAAAGACAATGTTGTCATTTAAAAAGAGGAATCGCAGCTTCACACACATCCACACAATCAGCCATACACACAGCTCAAAGGATGGGAGTTGATTGAAGTATTGTTTATCAATATATTGCATATACTATCGTCCTCCTTCTTAATTAAGCAGTGGATTATGGCCATGCCAAACAAGATATTTAGCTGTAAACTGATTGAAATGTCGATGCGCGAGGGCGCATGCGCGACGCTCTGTGATATGGACGCTTGATGACAGAGCTCCGTCCCGCTCTGAACGATCGACGCCTTCGGAAGCAGGCTCACTCTCTCCCCATAGTCGGGATCGTGACCGGAGCACACAGGATACCCTCCGGCACATTTTGGCACACTTTCCGCTGGCAGAACGGACTCCCACAGGCTGTTATGCAGTCTCTCTAGCAGCTACTGTGCTTCCCAAGATGGCGCCGGAACGGTTACCTCAGGATTTCACAAGCATGGCAGCCTCATCTCCCTGGCAAGCGGCGCTCCATAAAGAGGTATGTGGGGAAGCCCAGATGCTCCCCTCGATTGTGGGTCCACATTCACCTGCCTCAACAATCTCCCTTCTCAATCAGACCCTGGAAGACAGGAATGTGCCTCCCATAGTCCCACCCACACAGGGGCCTGCTTTGCAGCAACAAGGCACAAGCCTGATTACCTCACATCCCCATGATATCTCTATGCTCTTCACAATAATTGCAGAAATGCTTGACAGGGGTCTTGTCCAAACTGCTGCTAAAATCACCTCGGACATTACCTCTGATATTAAATCAGACCTTCACCTGCTAGGCTCTTGCATTGAGCATATTGAAACTAAACTGAATGCCACAATTGATCGGGTCAATCAGAACACCGATCAATTTCAGGAACTACATGAGCAGCTGGAGGGGGCCTTCGTCAAAATTGATGACCTTGAAAACAGGTCCAGAAGGCTGAACTTTTGGATCAGAGGACTTCCAGAGAATTTCACTGACATTTCGGGGGGCAGTACATACTCTAATTAAAAACCTTATTCCAGATATTGGAGCCCACAAATTAGAACTGAACCGGGCCCATAGAGCTCTGGGACCCCCTCGCTTGGATGGTCTACCTCGTGACATTGTGGTGAAGCCCCATTACTATAATGTCAAGGAAGAAGTTATGAGAAGAGCTCGCACTCTTCCACAAATTCAACTTCTGGGACATTCCGTCCAAGTTTACGCAGATATTTTTCCCTTCACTATACAAAGAAGATGAGCACTCAAACCTCTTCTGTCTGTTCTGCAACAGAAAAATATTAAATACTGGTGGCTTTTGCCCATGAGCCTAAAATTTGAGTTTAATGGCAAACCCTTCAGATTCTCTACACTCATGGAAGGGGAAATTTTGCTGAAGAAACTGGGACTCTTACCTACTGATATAACCTCCCCAATGCAATAATCTTCCTACAGCTTGCCCCAATGACCCCCTCCTCCAAGCCCTCTCACCCCTGCATGGCAAAAACCAAAATTCAAGACAAGCAAGGAATGCGCTGCTATCTGAACTGAAGGCTTAACCTTTTTTCCTCACTCATCGAACAACTGGCCTCTTAGGCTCTAATGCCTACCATTTTTTTTTCATTGATTTTTCCGTTGATACCCCTATATACCCTATGGTTCAATTATATCTTGCAGATCTCTGTGCACCGCTACAGTTACCCTCAGCAGTGGAGCTCTCTCTCTTGTGACTTGTTAGGGGTCAATTTAGGTACTTTCCGAACTGAGGCTCCCCCTGTCCACATTCTTTGAGGAGATCTAGATGCTCCCCTTCTATAATGATAGGAACCGGGGCACGTTGAAAATTGTGTTTTGTATTTCTCAACCCATCTTACTTCACTTTTGTCCCCCCTAGAATACACCCTTGTATGTCTCGTTCAGATTTATAATTTTTTTTTGGGGGGGGGGGGATGCCTCAATATGTTTAGTCTCTTCTTCTTTGCAATAATCTCGAGGGCGCCGTGTGTGGAGCGGCACCACTGCGCCTCATCCTACACTCGGAGCCGAACTTTTTTCCTGCTCCTGGTTGGGATTCCCGCCACTGGTTGGGGGCATATTTGTATCTCATGATACATATTTATATTATTTTGAATTTGTGTATTTTATTTGAGTGGCACGATTTGCGCAGGACCCACCCCTTTATATTCAATATTTGTATCTCAGGATATGGTGAACACCTTCTCTCCATATACGTGGATCCTCCGGTATTTTCTATTTCTTTCTGTCCTCTCTCTTTCTCCCTTTACTAATTTTTTGTTCTTTTCAGTGACAAGTGCGGTCTCCCTCACCTGCGATACCCAGGATTGTGCTCTCTCGGCCTTGCGGATGGATAATTCCCATGGTCCACCTCTTTGATGGCAGGTAAGTGATTGGAGTCTACTGGCATTTCCACCTACAATGTTCCATGGCTGACCACATCACTCACAGGCCCTGCATTTCGCTTCACACATCGTACAGGGGATAAACTCCCCCATTAAACGGTGGAAAGTTTTTCAATATTACCATAATCAAAAATAGACATTTTATTCCTCCAGGAAACATATTTCCCAAAAACCTATGCCCTTTCCTTTATACATGTCAAGTTCCCCACATTTTATCTCGCTAACTCTGATAATAAAACCAAAGGAGTGGGTATATTTATCTCCCGGAAAACCCAATTTTCACTAATATCAGAACTTAAGGACCCTGATGGCAGGTTTATCCTGGTAAAAGGACTCAGCTCTAATCCCTAATCTCATATTATGCGCCTAATCGCAGCCAATCCAAATTTTTTCAATCCCTTTTTCACACCCTTGCCCCCAATGCTGGAAGGCATGGCTCTTTATGGAGGTGACTCCAACATTGCATTTGACGCAGTAAAGGATAAGTCTCGCCCCCCCCGGTAAGGATGGTGTGCGTCCCACCAGACAGAGTCTTGATGTGGCCAGGCAGATATTTCAGCAGGGCTTGATTGATGCCTGGAGGGAATTAAACCCTGGGACTCAGGATTATACACATTACTCCAGCCCTCACAATACGTTTGCTAGAATTGATCACCTTTTTATTCTGCAAAAACACGTTCCGCTGATACAAAAAGCTATCATCAAGGACTCTCTCTTCTCCTCTTGATATTACACAAACCAACGTCTCACCAACGTGGGTTTCATTGGAGATTGAACACCTCCATCCTCAGTAATCCCTCCTATGTTGGTGAGATTTAAAAAGAGATTTGAGAATATTTTGTGCTTAATGATGTTGATAACATCTCTGCCACGACGCTGTGGGCAGCTCACAAATCCTATATACACGGCAAACGAATCCAAATTACCACCAGGATACACAAAGCCCACAGACTAGATATAGACAAACTAGAAAGGGAATTCTCTATCTATCTAAGCAAGCAACATAAACACAACCACATTTCTAGTTTGAAGGCTAGGCTTGAAACTGCATGCACGGCCCTTAATTTATCACTCACTGCCATTGCTGAGAAGAGCTTAAAATGGGATGGAGCGAGATTTTATCACCAGAAGGATAAACTAGGGACCATGCTATTGTGCAGGATCACTCTGATAAGGACACACACCTTGCCTAAGATACGTCTTCGCAACGGTTCCCTGTCACAGATTCGTCAGAAAATTATGGAAGCCTTTCATGATTTCTACTGCTCCTTATATGGTAAAGGTGACATGGAACCATCACCTAGTCTTATTGAAGCCTATCTCAACTCACTGCATATTCCAAGCTCAAGGAACATCATAGGGACAGCCTGGAAGATCCTATCACGACATAGGAAGAATCTGCCCCAGGGCTGGATGGATTTTCAGCCCTGTACTATAAATATTTTTCCCTGCTACTATCTCCTTACGTAGCCCGATTCTTTAACCAGCTCCGAGCTGGCTCACAGCTGGACTCTTCGTTAAATTTGGCCTTCATCACGGTCATACTGAAACCTGGCAAGGACACTAGCTGCACCGCTAACTATCGTCCCATATCCTTAATAAACAATGATCTTAAAATTTTAACAAAAATCATTGCAAATAGAATATCTTCCTTTATTGGCTTATATATTTACAAGGACCAAGTGGGTTTTATCCCTGGAAGACAGGGTCCAGACCAGATCAGAAGAGCCATAGATATAGTCTCGCTCCTGAGATCTGGCTGGGACAAAGGACCCCCGCAACAGGGCTTTGTGCTTTCGCTGGATTTAATGAAAGCCTTTGACTCTGTCTCCTGGTCCTTCCTGTTCCCAATTTTACTAAAATGGGGCTTCGGTTGATCCTTTATGAATGTGATGGGGCACTCTATTACTCTCTGTTAGCACAAATCAAGCTGCAAGGCCATTATTCACGCCCATTTCCAATTTTAAAGGGCACTAGGCAGGGATGCCCCTTGTCTCCATTGATCTTTGCCATGGTCATTGAGACTCTCGCTATCTCCATATGGGACAATCCTGACATACATAAAGTGCGTTGTGGCCCACACACCCACAAGTGCACTCTTTTCGCTGATGATGTGTTGCTCTTCATCTCCTCTCCACTTGTTTCCTTACCAAATCTATGCAGAGTTCTCAATGACTTTGGCAAAGTCTCAGGTCTTAGGGTTAACTACTCAAAATCTTTAGCTTTGAACGTGAACTTACCAGACTCCTGATAACTGAGCTCAAGAATGGTTTTCGATTCAGATGGGGTGAATCTACGATTCCCTAGCTAGGTATCAACCTTACAGCGTCATTAAACAATCTCTACAATGCAAACTATCTCCCCCTCTATCGTAAACTTGAAGCAGATTTAAAACAATGGGATACGCTGGGACTGTCCTGGTTAGGCAGAATCAAATCGGTGAAAATGACCCTTCTCCCACGCATCCTTTATCTATTTCGGTCACTACCCATACCCATACCAAAGGACCACCTAAGGAATTCCAATCTAAAATCATTAAATTTATATGGAGAACAAAGGGACATAGGTTGGCTAAAGGTACCCTATATAGGAACAGAAATAAGGGGGGTCTACCTAACCTTCTATGGTACCCCCAGCCAGCATAACTCTTGCAACTCTCCACTATCTACTCTAAATATATACACCCGGATTGGGTTCATATGGAACGACAACCCATCACCCCAGTAAACACTGGATTTTATACTATGGTCCTCTGCTAGATCTAGATCTGCCATCATGGTCCCTACACTCTCACACTCACTTACATTGTGGGACTCTCTCAAATCCAATCATGTTCAGAAATCCTCAGTTCCCTCCTGGAATGAATATAAAGCATTCTGGTGGTGGTTAGATAAAGGGATGTAAAGGATAGGACACTTCACTAACTCTGCGGGTCCCCTCTCTATGGCTCATTGTGTTAACAAACTCTACATGCCTAGCATGGAAAAATTTAGATATAGACAAATTGTTCACTTTATCCAGTCCCTTTGGCTTCCCAACTCTAACTCACTTTCGGTCACGGATTATGAAAGGTGAGGTGGACAGACTGAGGAGCAGAGAGGTGGGATTACAATGATTTACCAATCACTCGCTCAGGCTGCAACCAAAACTCTCTATATGAGAGATTAGGAAAAGGACCTGCAACACACGTGGAGTGTAGCAGAATGTCATAGAGCTTCTACAGCAGCTTCTAAGGGTATCTTGAACATATCACTAATAGAAGCAAACACGAAAGTCCTTATGAGGTGGTACATGGTCCCCCTAAGACTCTCCAAAATCTACCCTGATTCTTCTCCCTTATGCTGCCACAATTGCGGTTATGGGTCTATGGTGCATGTATGGTGGGACTTTCCCAAGATCAGGGGCCTCTAGAATAAAATATTTAATATCATTAGGAAAATTATGGATTTACCAATCCCAAAATCATCTCAACTAGCTCTTCTAAACTTTCCATGCCCAAATACTCCACGACTGGTCCAATGACTCATTATGTTCATTTTGCTCGGGACTAAACTCACAATAGCACAAGCTTGGAAAAAAACTGACTGTATCCTTTCTTTTGGTTAAAAGAAAGATATCATGGATCATGACCTAGGAGAATGCGGTTAGCATCCTTCCTGACACTACCACTAAACACGATGCTATCTGGGCTCCCTGGACTAGGTACTTATCATTACCGTCCCCCGCCTAGCCTTCCACCGAGTCCGTGGGTGGGCGAGTATCGCACTTTCTTATGCTGGCTCCTCCTTTTCTTTCTTAACCCCTGTTTTTTCTCTTTTCCTCTTTTCTATCCTCCTTTATACTTCATATTGGCTTCATACAGTTTGTAATATCTCTACACAATTTAGAGATCTCTCATTTGCCTTATACCGCATCTACAGGAATTGACTTCTTCAACTTGCTACTGCAACTGTTATACTACTGATTAGATCTCTTGTCCAATCACCGTTAGCTTATGGACTTATGCATGTCTATATAGTTAGGCACTTAATCACTGCTCCAGCAGCCTAGGCACTTTATAATAAGCAATTTGAATCGGATTCACTCTATCTAGAGGATACACCTCTAATATTCTGTGCCACGACTCTGGATGTTCGACCCCACCTGGGGGGGCTGTCCTGTCTCTTCCAGCACAGCTAGCTCCCATAAGGGGTGCTGGGGCAGGGTGACCTCTCTTTCCAGGCTTGTCCATTTGAGGCTTTACTTACAGGATGCGTTATAGAGATCTGTTTTTTTTTTTGCACTGCTTCTTATTCCTGTTTTTGTTCTGGTAATTGTCCAACTATGCTATTACCTGTGTTCTCATTTTGATGTATTTCTATATTGAATAACTCAATAAAAAACTATTGAAAGTGAAATGTTGATGCTCAGAAAACAAACAAGTGGATATATCATGGACTGCCCTAAGTCATTAGTACATACATTTTGTGGCACCTACGATTAGGGGCTCTCATTTGTCTGTTGGAGGCACAGGTTAATTGTATAGGCTGTAGTGTTCAGTAAGCAAGGCTACGGGGTAAAAATTAAACATTAACTTAAAAAAAAAACAACAATCTGTACCCCAAAAAAGTAAAAAATATATGTCAAAGTATAGGGGCATGTTAGAGGTAAATCGTCCCTCCACCCATGCCCCTATGCTTCGGCATATATGCTCTTTTTTTTAAACTGGGGTGGTGAAATCACCTCCTACAGAGCTGGAGTCACTGATTTACATATCGTGAGAGCCAACGCTGTTGCTGTCAAGATAAATAAATCAGTCCTGCAGCTGAATGGAGTACCTGAAAAGCAAACAATGGTAACAATAAAACATGAACTCAAAAAAAAATAATCTGTGCCAAAAAAAAAGTAAAAAATATATGCCGGGAGCACATGCGCGGAGTCTCCCAAGATGGCCGCCGGCATCTAGAGCTCCGCTCCACCGCAGCCCTGCTATGACCACCAGAGCCCATAGAACGCCCTAACGCATTGCATAACGGAAGATTCGGGCAGGGGAACTCACCGGGATCCCGCTGATGTCATCCCCGAACGCCAGGAGGGATCTATCAGGCCGTATGATGGCCGAAACCGTCCCCATCAGTTATGCCAAGATGGCGGCGGCAACACGAGGCCTCCCGGCCGCAGCGCCACAGGTCACATCCATAGCGGACCAGGATTAAGCCCAGCTGCCTTTTCAAGGTACAGATTGTGCTCCATTACAAACAGCCAACTCTTCCTCTTCCACTGAGTCACTACTGGGCGAGCTGACCACGGGATATCCTTCTACCCCTATGAGGGATCCCCATACAGGCCTGCTGCTGGCAGTTAGTGAGGCACATGAAGATCTAACTACCCCCATAGACTTTCCTTCCATGATGACTGCATTCTCACACATGCTGTCCAAAAGCCTAGCATTACAAGCAACACAGATCACCACTTCTCTGCAGGCGGATCTGCAGCAAATAGGGCTGTGGATGGACACTATAGAACGGAAAACTGACCAGGCAGTAGCCCGGATAAATCAGAACTCTGCTAGATTGGAGGAGGTTCAGGAGACTGCGTTTGCAAAAATCAATGACCTTGAAAATAGGTAGAGAAGATATAACTGTAGGGTACGGGGGATTCCGGAATCTGAAAAGGAGGTGCATAAGGTGGTGCAGTCTCTTATAAGGAATCTAGTACCGGACATTCCCGCCCACCATTTGGAATTGGACAGAGCCCATAAAGCGCTCCAGGTTCCCCGCTCTGACGGTTTACCTAGGGACATTATTGTTAAGCCTCATTATTATTCAGTGAAAGAAGAGGTCATGCATAAATTCAGATATGCTCATTTCAGGGTCACAAGATACAATCTTTACCGACCTCTCCCCATACACTGTTCAGAACAGGCGCTCCCTGCTGCAGGTCTTACTGGACAAGAAAATTGCTTATCGTTGGTCGTTCCCTTTACGGCTGAATTTCTCCTACAAGAACAAAAGTTTTGGTTTCTTCTCATTTCTGGAAGGCAAAAAACTCCTAACCTGACTTGGTCTGATACAACTGGAACCCACAGCGGATCACTCTAACAGAGGTACCCCTGCTTCGGCCAAGAGACCACCCCCAGCAAGTCTGCTGCAACAGGTCTGTATGAAGCAAAGCTCCAAACGCTCCAAAGAAAATCTACCGCCATGAGACTTCGCCTGATCTCCCTTATTGGGATGGACTTCCTCTTTTTTATCTCACCTGCTTGTGCCTTAGGTTCCGGGATACAGGGGAATCTAGGGGCTCCCCTTGCCCCCTCTTCCCAATAGAGGGAGGCGAAGGGGAGGAATCACCCCATCCCGAGCTGCCTACTTGAGCCCCCTCTGGGGGTTTTTCTTTTTGTTCTTTTTTGATATTGTTTCAGTGGAAGACTGATCGCATCCTGCCAGTTATGTTTGGCACATTGTTCTCCCGGAAGAGGGTTGTTTTTGTACTATTTTTATGCCCTTGCTTTTCCTTTTTGGTACATTTTTTTACCTTGATCCTGGCTTGTTTCACTTGTAATTTGACTGAGGTGTAATACCTTCCTAGCATGTGCATGATCTGTCAGCTCCGCAGCCTAAATCTATGGCGAGGCTGACAGATACGTGACAATATTTTTCTATACTAGAGTTGGGGCGGTTGCCAGTGGCTGATAGGGCTGCTCCAGGGGACCCACTTTCCTCTTAGCGCTGGTTTTCTGGAATGGCTTATAAGAGGACATGTCCATCCACTGCCTTCCCTTTCTTGGGGGGGGGGGGGGGGGGGCGGGGGGAATGGTAGGGTTTGAGCGAGCTACTGGGGACTGCCCATTTGATACAAGCCTTTATTAGATGTTCCCTTGCTGTTCTAGCTAGTAATGGGAGCCTTGTCAGCAGATGGATATGGGCCCTTGTTGGCTCCTTAGTTTACATAGTTAAAAGGTGGCGGGGCTGCGGTGGATTCAGTGCGTTCCCCTTGGTTCAGAGGCTCTTGCAGCGCTTCTGGACCACTTACGGGGTACCCTTCTCCAAGGTTGCTCCAATTTTCTTAGGATGAGGGCTGGTTGGCTGGGTTCCAACCGCTCTGGGGGGAGGGAGGGGTCAGGGGACCCCTGTATGTACTTGATTGGCCACATAGTGGTAACTCGATATGTACTTGCTCATGTTGCTGTCCTTTCTCTCTATGACTCTCTATCCCTCTTAATGTTCATCTCTTTTCCTCTCATTTCTCCTCATGTATTTTTCAGAAATTTAGACTTCCGCCTCGGCATCCAGCCAGCACTCTCAGACTCATGTGAGGCATCTTGGTGGCTTTTGAATCGTCTACAGCGAGGACCTCTTCATAGGAGCGGTGAGTTTCTGATCAATTGTGTAGATCACCCCCCTCTGGTTCATGCCTGATACACCCGCTAAAGTGCCCACCCTTAAAATTATCTCACACAACACGCAAGGCCTTAATTCCCCACTCAAACGCAGGAAGCTTCTGGAACACTCAGATCCACCACGTGATGAAGTCACGTGGTGACGTAACGCGTAGGATCCGAGGCTCCCAGATAACGGAATAGACGCTCAGACTGCTACACGAGCTCGGTGCTCGTTTTTACAACATCTTTTTACCCTTGAAAAATGTGAGTTTTTTTATGTGTGAATAAAAATTCTATTACTTTACAAAAACTACTACACTATGGTGGACCTCCCTTTATCTTTTTAAATACCTATTGAGAACTACACCATCCGAAGTGAGAGAGGAAGATAAGGATTACCTTTGCCCCCCTCCCCCACTACCCCTGTCTGCATTCAGAAGCTTGAAAGGGACATCTAAGAAAGGATCAGCTGAAGGGAACGCTCCCCTCCCCCTGCACCTGCTACATGCTGTTTACCTTACAGCAGTAAGGTAACCATTAATTTTGCTCACGGGTGTCAGTGACGCTGAAGATTTCTCCTGCTGTATTTGCACTTAAAGGCACAATGTCACTTTAGAGTCCAAGTCAGCATTACACAGTGTTCCAGCGCAACACTCTGCACGTTTGCACCTTTTGCACATTTATTGAGGATTTTAAAAATCCAGGACTGCACTAGTTTACTGTTTAATTTAGAGGATTTCAACTACTATTTTTGTTGCTTTTAATGTCATTCGCTTCATAATTTTATTTATTCTGGTCACTAAATGAATGATTCACGTATACACTATATACTTTGCACAGAGGTATAATCACTTATAATTGCACTTTCAATGTGGACTTTGTTTATTTAATTGTTTTATTTAATTTTACTTAAGTGTCACAATCATCATAGTGTTTATATATCTATTTAATTTGTTTTTTTGCACTATACCTATATTGCGGCATATACTAGATAGTCAATTATACTATTTTTGTAATTAATACTCTAAATAGGAGCGCAACACCACCCCTTCTCTTTATTTCATATTTATTTGGACGTGCGTTTGGTCCACACGGTGTATGCAGCACCTTTTTTGTTTTTTGGTTTTTGATTTAGTTTTTTTGTCATTTTTTCACAAACCCATTTTAGCGCAGGAATACTTACTGTTATATATCTTCTGGAACACTACCGTTCCGTGCACGCGGACATCCTCCTACTACAAGAAACACACTTCCCTTCTACTTTCAAACCCACCTATTTACATCAACACTATCCTCAGTTTTTTTTAGCGTCCGCAGAGAACAAGACTAGAGGGGTGGCAGTGTGTCTCTCCAAGCATATCAACTTGTCGCAACCCGAGATTGTTACAGACCCTCAGGGTCACTACATTTTGGTATCAGGACACATAGATGGTGAATGCTACACTTTTGTCTCCTATTATGCGCCTAACAAGGGTCAAAGCTCCTTTTTTGCGTCTATGCTGGGGAAGCTGCAGAACCGCCTTCAGGGCACGGTATTCATAGGGGGAGACTCGAATGTAGCATTTGATTTCTCTCTTGATAAATCTGCAAATGGGGTATCCAAACCCAAGCGTCCGTCGAAGCAGAGTGTTAAAATAGCCACGCGATCCACATGGTAGGTCTAATTGATACTTGGCGGGAAATGAACCCACGTACGAAAGACTACACACATTTTTCGGCACCACACCACACCTACGCCAGAATAGACCACATCTTTACGAGAGCTAAGACGATCCCTTTGATTGTTAAAGCTAGGATTTTAGACTCGTCCTTGTCAGATCACTCCATGGTGGCTCTAGTAACTAGGAGACCTATGGGGTCTGGGAGTCGCCCATGTTGGCGCCTCCGGGTATCCCTGTTGAGCGACCCTGCACATTGCGCAGCTATGGAGGCATCCATACGAGAATACTTTGAGCTGAATGATACAGGGGAAGTATCACTGGTCACTCTTTGGGCAGCCCATAAATCTGTAGTAAGAGGGAAATTGATACAGTTGGCCTCAAACCTCAAAGCACAACATCAGGCCGACACGCTTAAACTCACGGAGGAGTTCCGTTCCTTGGCTAAAAAACATAAACAGCACCCTACGGTGGATTCACTCTCCAAGCTAGATACGGCCAGGGCCAGATTGAACATGTCTTTGACTACAGTGGCAGCGCAGCATCTTAGTTGGACAGGGGCCAGATTCTATGCCCAGAAAGACAGAATAGGTTCACGGCTAGCGGTAAAACTGACTCCCACGCCACGCTCACACTCATTCCCCAAAATTAAGGTACTCTCTGGAGATCTTTCTCAGAACCCTTCTAAAGTAATGGAAACTTTCTTGCGGTTTTATTCAGAATTATATAAACAGGGGCCCATGCCCCCCGAAAATGTGCGTGAAACACTACTGAACGCCCTCCCATTGCCCACTCTGGCCAAAGAACACAGCGATCTTTTGGAGGACCCGTTCACCCAAGCAGAAGTCCTTGCCACTATTAAATCTCTCACTTTGGGTTCTGCACCGGGCCCGGACGGATTCTCCAATGGGTACTATAAAAAGTTTGGTCCTTGCCTTACTCCCTATCTGGTGAGACTGTTCAACTCTCTCAGGGATGGAGCCCCCATGCACGCGGATATGAACTCCGCATATATTTCAGTTATTCCGAAACCCGGAAAAGATAGCAGTGAGGTAGGCAACTACCGGCCCATTTCGCTCATCAACAACGACATTAAGATCATGACAAAAATACTGACGAACAGACTTTCGAGCTTTATCTCTTGGTATATTCACAAAGATCAGGTGGGCTTCATCCCTGGGAGACAAGGTCCTGACCAGATCAGGCGAGCGGTTGACATTATCTCACTTCTCAAGACACAATGGGACGGGGGTCCACCACAAAAGGGTTCCTGTTATCAATTGACCTGCATAAGGCTTTTGATTCCATTGATTGGACATACCTAACAGATATCCTGGGGAGATGGGGATGTGGACAGAATTTTCTTAATCTCATCTCATCACTCTATTCTAACCCTACTGCTCAGGTGCGTCTGATGGGCAGATATTCTAACTCCTTCCACATTGGTAGGGGGACTAGGCAAGGATGCCCCCTATCACTGCTTCTTTTTGCCATGGCCATAGAGATCTTAGCCATTGCCTTACGTTCCAACCCTGACATTAGGGGGGTCGTGTGCAGGTCATGCGAACACAAATGCGCTCTATATGCGGATGACCTCCTCCTCTTTGTTACTTCGCCCTTAACCTCCATGCCCATAATTAACCGGACTCTGTTGGACTTTAGTAGGATCTCCGGACTTCGGGTTAATATGGATAAATCTTTAGCTCTGAATGTTACGATCCCCACGGACACTCTCTCACAACTTTCTAATAACTTTACCTTCTCGTGGGCGCACTCTCAGCTTCCATACCTAGGAATCAAACTCACTTCGGACATACACACACTTTTCCATGCCAACTACCCCAACATGGTGAACAAATGTAGAACGGATATGGATCGCTGGTCTGGTTGCGGCATTTCCTGGCTGGGTAGGATTATTGCGGTGAAAATTACACTCTTACCACGGTTGTTATATTTATTCCATTCACTACCAATTCCGGTCCTCAAAACTTTTCTGAACAAATTGCAATCAGACATTTTGCGGTTCGTGTGGGGGAAAAAAGATTACAGATGCTCCTCAGACACACTTTATCATCTGAGATCGCAAGGTGGGTTGGGCCTACCCAATCTGTGGGGATATTATCAAGCGGTGCAACTGGCCCACATCTCAGTGGCTTTCTCAGGGATGGTGAAACGGGATTGGTTATTAATGGAAAGACAGTCGATTCCCCAGCATACAATAGATTTCCTGATGGGATGCGAACCCAAACGCAGACCTGCGATTATGGCTCCCACCCTTTCACACTCAATGGCGCTAAGCTCCACCCTTTTTAAACGGAGCTCGCTGATCTCCCACTTAGGCCTCTAAAACATATTTTCCATAATGAGGATTTCCCCCCGGGGGAAAATATAGAAGCCTTTAAATGGTGGACGGACAAGGGGTTATATAGAATTGGACACTTCTTTTCCCTTACCGGCCCCCTTTCTTTGACACACTGCAGGAAGAAACTAGATATGCCAGACTCAGAGCTTTACAGATTTACACAAATTTCTCACTATTTAAATTCCATCTGGACCTCAAAACCACTTCCCCCTTTTATAACACAATACGAATAGTGGTGTGTGAATACAACGGACCAGAGGGGGGCATCTCATTGATCTATACAGCTCTTATGAAGACGGATATCAAGCCCCCTTATGCCCATGCTTGGGAAGCGGACTTGGACTGCACCTGGGATTCTTCACAGTGGTATAGGGCCTCGTTGAGAGCACATAAAGGTATTCTTAATGTCTCTCTGATCGATTATTATTATGTTCCTTCCAGGCTGGCTAGAATTTTCCCGGGCTCATCGCCATTATGTTTCAGAGGTTGTGGACTAGAGGGTGACATGTTCCATATCTGGTGGTCATGTCCTAAAATCCGATCTTTTTGGCGGAAAGTATTTTGCACGGCTAGTTCCCTGATGGGGGTCACCATCAGGCCACACCCTAGTACGGCCTTACTCAACCATACCTTCCCGGCACTACCCAAACTTTCTCAGAAGCTGGCGTTTTTTATTTTTCTTGGGGCCAAAATTACAATAGCCAAGGCTTGGAAGAAACATACTGTTTCCTTTAAGATGTTTAAAACGAAGGTATCATGGGTTATGGTACAAGAACAAGTGGTGGCCAAATGGAATGACAAAACTGAGAGATTTCAGGCGGTCTGGGAACCTTGGGCCACGATGTGTAATATTTCTCTTATACCTGTGGTGCAGCCTGGTAGTCTGCCCTTCAGGGGCCATTAGCACTGGCGCAGCATATTCTTCTCTTTTTCTCTCCCCCTCACACGTTTTCCTTCTTTCCTCCTCTGGCACCTCCCTTGGTGCAATGTGACGATACCCTATTGGGTTACTTAGCGAGACAGCAGCCATGATATGAGCAACTTGGTCACTCAAGTTATTTATCAGTATCTCAGGCTGTGTGACCCTAGTAGGATAGAGTGAGGGTTCCCTGGTTGGAGTGGGCGGGCCCAACCCTTGGACAGCAGCGTGATCCCATTTGGGGCACCAGGGGTCTGGGGGCCCGTGTACTTTAGCCGGACGTAACCCAATTAGAGGAATAGACCGATTGATATGGGCTCAAGGCAGTTCATTTGGTCTACCGACCTAGTTATTGTTTATTTTAATAATATGCTCTGAGATGTCATTGACTAGGTCTATGTTTGTCTTTTATGCCTATATGTATGGAAAGGTGGATGATCTTTCTTTGTTTAATGGAAGGTTCATATTATTTGTTATGATGAAAATCTTCTAATAAAAATTATTGAAATATAAAAATATATGCCGAAGCATGGGGGCAATCTGCCCCTAATGTTAGGGGCAATTCACCCCTCAACTCCTGCCCCGGTGCTATGGCATATATGCTCTTTTGTTTAACTGTAGTGGTGAAATCACTTCCTACAGCACTGGAGTCGCTGATTTACGTATCGTGGGAGCAAACGCTGTTGCTGTCAAGATAAATGAATTAGTGCTGCAGCTGAATGGCGTACCTGAAAATAAAATAATGGTTAACAATAAAACACAGTAATCAGTAAAGTATAAAATAATTACATACCTGAAAATCAAACATGCTAAAACATAGTAACAATAAAACATTGCAGTTAAAAAATACAGTAAAAAGAGCAGAGCAATAGAGAGAGAATTGAAAGAGAACAATAAAACAATAACTATTTTTAGCTTTTTTATTTTATATATATTTACTTTTTTTTTACACTTTTATTTGTAACTTTAACCGTAACAGTTCCAGGTTTGGGTCTCTCAAAATGAAATGGCATCTTTGGAGACCCTGTGAGCTAATATTCCACTAGTGTGTGGTAGCGTTTGAAACGTTCACTGAAGCAAAAACCAGGTTGGCCAGGACAGGAGGGACAATAATAGCGGGTGTCATGCCTATATCCGCGCTTGCTACAGACACAACATCTTCTTTGGGGTGATCGTGGGGTGGGGGTACCAGGGAAGACATAGGGAAAATGCCTATCATGCAGCCATTTCACTGCATTTGGATTGGGAAGTTGGGCCACAGCACCATATGGAAACAGAAGGGCTGTGATGATCTCTTCCTGGAATTTAGGGAAGGGTCCAGTTCGTCCTGAGGCTTTGTATAGCACATAAGTGTTCAGCAGAGCCAATTGGAATAAGTATACAGACATCTTTTTGTACCAGCATCTGGCCTTATGGGCAATTAAGTATGGTGCCATCAACTGGTTGTTGAGGTGCACCCCTCCCATATTATGGTTGTATTCATGGACACAAAGGGGTTTTTCCACAACACCAGCCTCTGGTGGAATTTGGACTGTCGTATCTGCATGAAGGGAGAACAGAACAAAAACATTCCGATTATCACTTCACTGCAAACAAATTATTACTTTTCAAGCAGGCTCTCTCCCCCAGTCTAAGTTGAGACTCTACAAGCTGCTGGGGTAAGCCCCGGCGATTAGATCGCACAGTGCCACATGCACCAATTCCATGATCAAACAAGTGATTAAAAAGTGGCACGCTTGTGTAATAATTGTTCACATACAAATGGTACCCCTTTCCGAATAAGGGTGACACCAAGTCCCAAACACTCTTGCTGACACTCCCTATGTAGTCTGGGCAGTTCTTGGGCTCCACGTGACTATCTTTTCCCTCATAAACCATAAAACTATATGTAGTAGCCTGTTGCCCTGTCACAGAGCTTATACATCTTGACCTCATATCTGGCACGCTTGCTGGGAAGATGCTGTTTTAAAGACAAGCGACCAGGAAATTTCATCAGGGATTCATCAATGCAGACAACTTGATCGGGAGTAAACTAGGCTGCAAGTTATTGGTTGAAGTGGTTTACGAGGGGCTGAATTTTGTTCATTGTCATTGAAATGCATTAACCGAAAGATCTGCTCCTATCTAGCCCTGATCATGGATGCAGAGAACGTGGGCCTATGGTGAATTGGGTCAGTGGACTAATATGACCCCAACTCACTTTTTTAACTATGCCCATGAGAAGGGATAGGCCCAGGAATTTCTTTTTTTTATTAAATATTTTTTTATTGAGAGGATAAGACATTACAATAAACATCTCAAAACATTCGATACATGTATGAAGGAGAATATTAATAGATGAGACACATGACAATAAAATCTTTGAATCCAGTTGCTGTAGGTGTTTTCAAAAAAAAAAGTGCCTGACCTCTCAAGATTTATCCTTATATAGATATCCTTAATAAAATATGTTGATAGGCAAGAGAACTGAAAAAAAAAAGAACTCAAATGAAAAGATAACATAAACTTAAACAATTTTCCTGGTGTTGATCCAAGGTGACCATTGAGAATACAATCTATAGGATTTCCCTTCTGTTGAAGCAAGAATCTGCTCATACTTGAAAGTCTCATCTACTTTTTTAACGAGCTCACTAACGTTAGGAGAGGTAGGAGTTTTCCAATTCCTAGCGATTAGGAGCCTAGCCGTAGTTTTTGAAATTAATGAAAAAACTCCCCTCCAAAAACTTCTTAAATGAGGGCATTTCCATATCATGTGAATCAGTGTGCCAACCTTCCCACACCCCCGCCAACAATCATGAGAAGTATCCTTCGCGAACTTCGCCGTAATGTAGGGGGTATAGTACCACCTAAGCAGAATTTTTTGGGTTGTCTCCCAGTGAGAAATGGATCTGATGAAGCGACAGTTACTACGTATCGCTATCTTCCACTGATTTGCGGAGAAGGATTGAGCCAGATCCCTTTCCCACTTCAGAAGGGGAGACACCTTACTAAATTGGCCTTTTTCCTGCAACAAATTGTAAAAAAGGGAGATCCCCCCCTTTACATTCGTCCCAGCAGACCAAAATGACCATGCCCGATGTGGTATTTTAATTGAGGATCCCCTGTGCTGGTTCAGAAAGGAAGCGATACGTAAATATGTGAACAAAGCTGATGGTGGCAACAACAATTTGCCTATCAGGGTTTCAAAAGGAATTATTCTGTCCTTCTCCCACAGGTCTGAAACCCGAGAGATTCCCCTTTGTTCCCAAATTTCTATATCTAAGTCCTCCATAACAGCACATAAAGAGGAGATGGGAGCATGTATTTCTGTTAGATTCTGATGATCTGTTACGCTTTGTAAAAAGTCATTCCATACATCCAGTACTAATTGGATAGTGGGATGTTTCGATTTAAATGTAGTGTCGGCGAAAGAGGAGGCCAACAATGTAGCGTATAGGGAGTTAGGATTTAGCCATGATTGCTCTATCGCTACCCATTGTTTCTCTGAATTATTTGGAAAGCAAAACTGCAGTTGATCTAATAGACATGCCCCATAATAATCTTTCAAAATAGGAAACCCCATGCCGCCCATCTCCCTCCTCCTGGAAAGAACAGTCTTGGGGCATCTGGGTTTTCTTCCTTGCCATACAAAAAAGGAGAGTTGAGCTTGGGCTGACGAAAAGAAGGACAGGGGGATTTTTATAGGCAGGGCCCTGAACAAGTATAAACATTTTGGAAGAATTAACATTTTGTAAACTGCCAACCTGCCCATCCAGGTGAGATTGTATTTTTTTAGTCTATCCAATTCCTGATGGAGGGAGGACAGGAGCGGCATGAAGTTCGCCTTAAATAACCCGGAACTAGGAGACATAATTTTAACCCCTAAGTATTGAATTGGTTGGTTTGTCCACGGATATGGAAAATGTAACGCTAAGTGTCGTCAAGTTTTTTCCTTGATGTTGATCGCAAGCACGCTAGATTTGGATGCGTTTACTTTATAGTATGAGATTTTGTTAAATTGTTCCAAAGTATCATGGACCGCTGGTAGCGAAGTATTTGGACGGGATAAAGATAGAATTACATCGTCCGCAAACAGAGTGACGGAATGGGACTGCTTTAATATCGGAATACCCGATATAGATGGGTTATTACGAATTGTTTCGGCTAAGGGTTCCATTATAAGTGCAAATATTAGGGGGGATAACGGGCACCCCTGTCGGGTCCCATTACTGATGTTAAAACTGTCAGAGAACATGCCTTCTGTATAGACCATAGCTGAAGGAGACGTATAAAGGGCTGTGATGGCCGATTTTATATTTCCCTCCATACCAAATTTATCTAACACTTGACCCAGGTACCCCCAATGGACCCTATCGAAGGCCTTCTCTGCGTCTAGAGTTAGAAGCAGAGAAGGATCCCCCGAGAGCTCCGCCGTGTGAATCAAGTTCACAATTCTCCTAGTTGTGTCTGGCGCCTGCCGGCCCTGAATAAAGCCCACTTGATCATTTTTAATTAAAGTTGGTAAAATTTTCGTCAATCTATTGGCTAGGATTTTTGCAAAAATCTTGATGTCTACGTTTAACAGGGAAATAGGCCTAAAGTTCTGAGGGATATCTGCTGATTTTTCTGGTTTAGGTAGAGTTATAATCGTGGCAGCTAGCATTTCTGGAGGGAATGATGAGTTCGATGAGGCTTTCTCAAAAGTATTTAGTAAGTGTTGACCTAAGATATGATGAAAACTAAGGTAATATTCAGATGAAAACCCGTCTGGACCCGGGGATTTATTGGACGGTAATGCCAAAATAGTTTTTTGAAGTTCAATTAGTGATATGGGATCGTTTAACAACTTTAATTGGTCTTGATCAAGTTGAGGGAGTGTTATTTTGTTTAGAAATCTATCAATCATTTCTGCAGTTGGCTGTGGGATAGAGTTATCGTCCTTTAAATTATATAAAGTATTATAATAATCCCTAAATGCGTTAGCTATATCTTTTGGGTTGGACAGCCTAGCTCCACTAATCGGGTGTTGGATGAAGGGAATTCGTTGTTTAATGGTTTTTTCTTTCGTTTGCTTGGCTAAGAGCTTCCCTGCTCTGTTCCCTTGCTGATAGAAACGGGCTTTCCAATTCTTTAATGCATTATCATGTTTGGAAATCAACAAAAATCTTAGTTCATGTCTGAGGCCATCTAATTGTGAACCCGTAACTCTGTCTGGGACCTGTTTATTAGTAGCCTCCAGTTTTTCAATTTGGGTGAGAAGACAGTCAATTTTGTGGTTATGTTGTTTTTTGGCTATGCATCCTAATTTTATGAGAACCCCTCTTATAAAAGCCTTATGTGAGTTCCAAACTATAAAAGGGTCTGGAACAGACCCGGTGTTGCGTGCAAAAAACTCTCGAAGCTCAGAATCAATTTCCTGTGCAAATTTCGGATGTGAGAATAGAGATGTATCATTTCTCCATCTATTTGCTCTAGTTTCCACCTGTCTTCCCTCCACCATCACAGAAACCGGAGCATGATCCGACCACGAAATATTATGAATGTAAGACATGCTAATTTTTTGTAGAAGAAATTTGTCTACTAAAAACAGGTCTATTCTGGAGTAAGAGTTATGCACACTAGAGAAGTAGGAATAATCACGTTCTGTAGAATGTTGGCATCGCCACACATCAAACAAACCTTCTGAGGCCATGAAATGCGCAAGGGTAACCCTACATCTGGTTTTGTTGGGACGGGTAGAGACGTCCAAGGTTTGGTTCGGATTTGTGTTGAAATCACCACAGAATAGAAGGAAACCCCTGCGCATTGCTGCCACTTTTTTGTTCACTTTGTTAAGGAAGGACAGTTGCTTGTCATTTGGAACATATACATTTACTATGATATATAGTGTACCGTCAATCTCACCTACTAAAATAATATATCTGCCTGCATTGTCCACTTCAGCCTGAATGCAATTAAATTGTATCGTATCCCTAAACAGGATTGCTACACCTCTATGCTTTTTCTGAGCATTAGAGAAGAAAGTAGTTGGAAAATGTCTATTGCTCAGTAGCGGGTGCTTAGATTGCAAAAAGTGGGTTTCTTGTAGACATAAAATGTCACTATGTAGTTTCGTAGCTTCTCTCCATAGTAGGCTCCTCTTATGAGGACTATTCAGGCCTCTCACATTAAATGATGTTACCTTGAATCCCATGATGTAACTTATGTAAATCCTTGGATCAGAATCAGATGAATTTCACAAACTATTGCAGCAAAAACAATAAATGCAAAACGAGGACTGGAACAACGTTTACCTTCAAATAAGAAAAAAAAACCTTGACTCTTAGTAAAACAGTCCCAGTTGTTAGGAGATCTCTGTGCAATAAAATGTAGCTGTGCTAAATAAGCCTTTTGAGTGCTTAAGACACTAAAACAATAAAAAAAAGGTGATTCAATGGAATCAGTAGGGAAAACAACCCTTAAACAAAAGAGGGCAAAAGAGAACTAAACATTAGTCCACCGATTACCGGAGCTCCATGTTCCATGTGGAATGCGTTTACCTGGTTGGTCAGTCTGATATTTGCCTCGGCCAGGCAGGAGATCCCATCCGGGGAGAAGGGGTACCTGAGTGAGAACTTTCTTCTGTGTCCAAGATGCGCCATTCACGTAGAAGTCAAATTCCTTCCTCCACTGATTTGATAGGGATTGTCGTATCATCTCTGAAGACAAGAAGTTTCGCCGGATACGCCCATTTGTATGGGATACGGTGGTTCCTCAGTGGTTTTGTTATAGTCGCCATATTCCTGCGTCTTTGCATCGTAAATGCCGATAAGTCTGGAAAAAAGGAAAGGCCTAACGCAGATGGAGGCATATTATCTGGATTACGAATGCACAGAAGAAACTTCTCTTTGGATTGATAGAAGTGGATCCTTGCAATCGTATCTCTCGGCAAGTGTTCCGGAATGTGTTTAGGTTTAGGAAGCCTATGGATTCTGTCTATAATAAGATCTGTTAGGGACGCTTCCGGTAGTGCCTCCTGCAGGATTTTTTGAAAATATGGAAGGAGATCTGGTGATTTGACCGATTCTGGTATGCCTCTGATTTTGACATTGTTTCTCCTCGAGCGATCCTCGAGGTCGGCCATTTTTTCTTTCAAGGAAAGCAAATCATCTTCCCTGTCATTGTGGGCATCAATGACTTTGTTTATGGTACCCGCAAATTCTCCCATCTTATGTTCGATATGGGACACTCTGGTATTTACTGCTTGTACTTCTGCTTTAAAGTGATTAGTGAGAGATAAAATGTCCACATGTAGCGTGCTGCGAAGGAACACTAGCATATCTTTGAGTGTGGTGTCAATAAGCGGTTGATTGTTTGTGGGGAATTCTAAGATGGAGACCTGCAATTCTCTTGTGTCGTTTAGAGAGGTATTGCCCAGGCCCTCCTCCTCCTCCCCTTGTACATGCGGCTGTTTTGCTTTAATCGGGCTAGATGTGGAAGAGGCTGATGGGGAGTGCTGGTTACCTCTGGGTGAGTGATCCGCCTGGGGTTGTAGATGAAGGAGCCTCAGGGAGCTATCTGTAGCGTGTCTGCCTCCTTGCCTGTCTCCCAGCCGACCGGCTGGCGGTAAAAGTCCGTCATACGGCTGAGTCTCTTGGCCTCCTTCCTTCTCTTAGACATGTTCCTCACCTCTGCCCAGCCTCGGGGGAACAAAAACCGCCGTGTAAAACCACTCAGGTGCGCTGTAGTTAGCTCCGGTATACAGGCGGCGGACGGAGCTCTCTCACACTGCGGCCATACTCCTCGGCTGCCGGCCACGCCCCCCTGGCCCAGGAATTTCTTGAATTTAGAAATAGGTTTCCAATCTCAGGCAAGGGTCAACTGGGGATTAGACCAGCATAAAAATTACTTTGGTCCACAATAGATCTATAGAGATCTTCCATGAAAAACTGAATAAAAATCAAGTGACATAAAATCAACTGTTTCTTCCTGAATTCTAGGTTTGCCAGTGAATGGGGGAAGTACAGGTGCTGCAGAAGTGGTGGGCTCTCCATTAGGATTGGCATATTCTGCAGGAAGGGCACTATGGGCTAGACAGCCTGTTTTTGTCTTCTTGGTGGCTGTGTGATACTAGTTGTGCTAGCCACCGCACCAGCTTGAACTGCACTTATGGGACTCTCCAAGTCACCACGTGATACTGCAGTGCTTGATGTACGACCAGGGTGTACTAGGCCACTGGTGCTTGCCAGTTCACCCAAAGGATGAACAGCACTAGTATGGCTCTCTGCTCCATACGAAAACCCTGCAGTTCTTGCACCTCAACAACAGAAGAAGAACGGGATCGGGTACGCCTGACCTTAGCAGGGAACACAACTCCATTGTCAGAGCTATCTGTCAGGGTGCCGCTGCTACTGTGTCTACTGGATCATATTCTGAGCCTGAATCTGACAAATGAGTGACTTCCTCTTCACTCTCATCTGTCATGCTCAGAAACGTGTAGGCCTTTTCACTAGTGTACCTCCTGATTGGATATTTGGACACGTCCATTTACACAATATTTCTAACACATAACATGTACATACTAAAAATTACACCCCAAAATAGATTCTCCTACTCCTCCTGAGTATGGTGATATCACATGTGTGAGACTTTTCCACAGCGTGGCCACATACAGAGGACCAACATGCAAGGAGCACCATCAGGTGTTCTAGGGACATACGTTTCAAATCTAATTTGACTACCTATTACACTTTTGTGAGGCACTGTAGTGGCATGGATTTGCATGGATGAGCATGAATGGGGATGGATGAGCCATGGATGGGGATGGCTGAGCATGAATGAGTATAGCTGGGTACGGCTGAGTATGGATGGGTACAGCTGAGTATGGCTGGGTATAGATGGAGTGGCTGGGTATGACTGAGCACGATTGAGTATGGCTGGGTATGGCTGAGGAAGGCTGGGTATGGCTGGGTCAGGCTGGGTATGGCTGGGTCTGGCCTCATATGGCTGGGTACGGCTGGGTACGGCTGGGTATGGCTGAGTATGGATGAGTATGGCTGGGTATGACTGAGTATGATTGAGTATGGCTGGGTATGGCTGAGTACGACTGGGTATGGCTGGGTCCGGCTGGGTAATGAATGAATGAATGAAATACTTGTATAGCGCACAATGCGAACTGAATCGCCTCTAGGTAATGCTGGGTACAGCTGAGTATGGATGGGTATGGCTAATTATGGATGGGGGTGGATGGGATGGCTGAGCCTGGATGGATGAATGGATTAGTATTGCTGAGGATGGATAGATGGATGAGTATGCTGAGTATGGATGAGGATGGATGGATGAGTATGCTGTGTATGGATGAGGATGGATGGATGAGTATGCTGAGTATGGATGGGTGAGCATGGATCGGTATGCAGAGTATGGAGGAAGGGGTGTGCAGAGTATGGGTGGATGGGTATGCAGAGTATGTATGGATAGATATGCAGAGAATGGATGGGTATGCAGATTATGGATGAGTATGCAGAGTATGAATGGGTATGCAGAGTATGGATGGGTATGCAGAGCATGAATGAGTATGCAGAGTATGGATGGTTATGCAGAGTATGAATGGGTATGCAGAGTATGAATGGGTATGCAGAGTATGAATGGGTATGCAGAGTATGGATGGGTATGCAGAGTATGGATGGGTGAGCATGGATGGATGGATCGATGGATCTGTCACAGAGCAGCGCTGTGGGTACTACACATGCAGCACACAGCGCTGCTGCCACTGATCTCTCCCTCTCTGCTCACACTGCTCATTTGACGGAGCGATCAACTGGTAAACGGCCGCGATCAAAGCGGAATTCTGGGCGGACGTCATAGTACGCCCTCCCAGAGTTAAGCAACCACCCTGTAGCCGTCATTCGGCTATGGGCCAGTTGCTAAGTGGTTAAAATGTTTGTTCAGTGTCAAAATGTATTATTACATGTTATTTTATACATAATGGGGTGGTGTGAGATGTAATTAAAAACGAACAAATAGAAATATGTTATTAAAAGGTAACAAATAGAAATATATTATTAAAAGCTAGTGAATAGAACAATTGTAAAAAAAAAAGTTGATAGGGGAGGAGGAATATAGAGCTTCTGGAGGAGATGTATCTGTGTGTTAGATGAAAGTTACAGAACACATTTCAACAGTGAGAACAAAATGGAGTATCTTGTACTTAAATGAACAATACAGTGAATGTCCATGTCATTTCCCTCCTTTTGTTTATTTAACACCATTCTTCTCTGCGTTACATTCAGCCGATTTCTGGTAACTCCTGTTACATTGGTGCAGAGAGATGGCATAATGTTCAGTTCTCTCCTAGCTTTCTCACAATAATGGGTTCATCAGGGCTGGCGGACCACTTGTTGAAACAGCAGGTAGTCACACAGAGGCATAGCCTGATACCCCAACAAAATGGCTAAAGCTTTTCAGGGGAGAACCCCTTTCCTCAGAGCCTAAACGGGCAATTCTCCCCTAAAACGCTTCAGCCATTTTGTTGGGGTATTGCTCGATATAATAATAAATAATTACACTAGAATTGTAGATGAAATTATTAACCTTACTACCATTGATATAAGTTTATTAAGTGAAGAAATGGCTCAGCTTAAAAAAGTAGTATTAGAGCACAGATTAACGCTAAATTATCTCATTGCAGCTCAAGGTGGGGTGTGTAAGGTATTTCACACTTTAAGGGTTTTGGAGGTTTTGGTGACTTTTTATATGGCATAGCAACATGGTTACAGAAACTTGCTTACATTGTGAAGCTCTATCAGTGGTAATGCACTAGGTCGTGCACCACCCTTTTTCTTTTTGCATGCCATGTCACCTTCAGTGAACAGCTCTCTTTTGAACACTAAAGGATATTCTGGACTTTGATCTGGTTTCACTGTATCTTTGCAAACAGCCAAAGGAGGTGCTAACTTCCCAATATAACATGTACCTGTAACATTAGTAGGAAGCCAGGCATAAGCTTTATTTCCACATATATAATATAACCCTCTACGTATGGATGATATGCCTGCTCCTAAAAAACTGAAAGCAATAACATGGAAACTGATGGTAATCAATATTTTCACATATTGGGAACTGTGAGCAATTTGTACTATAAAGGGTTGTATTTAGTTCTGGATCTGGGATATAATATTATTGACCATTGTTTCCTCCATAAACTGTAATTTTTGCTCTGGTGCAATCTGAATTGCCGAACCATGTACATTTTGTGTTAAACGGGCATGTAACTTTTAAACAAATCTGTGGAGTGTCCACCTGTTTTGAAACCATCAAAGTTACTGATCTATGCTCATTAGCTGTGGAGACTAGGGATTCCATTTATTCTGGTCCTGTTTAGATCAGTGAATTTGAGAGGCATTGCTATCATGTAGGGATGAGCCGAACACCCTCCAGTTCATTTTGCACCAGAACCTTCAAACGGACTGAAAATTCGTACGAACTTTAGAATCCCATTAAAGTCTATGGGACTCGAATGTTCGAAATCAAAAGTGCTCATTTTAAAGGCTAACATGCAAGATATCGTCCTAAAAAGGGTTTGGGGACCCAGGTCCTGCCCCAGGGGACATGGATCAATGCCAATTATTATTTTTTTTAATGCCTTTTTTTCAGGAGCACTGATTTTAATGATTAAAGTGAAAAAAAAAGTGAAATATTCTTTTAAATATTGTGCCTGGGGGTGGGGGGTTCTATAGTATGCCTGTGAAGTGGCATGTCTTTCCCGTGTTTAGAACAGTCCCTGCACAAAATGACATTTAATGGAAAAAGAGTCATTTAAAACTCCCCCTGCCCATTACCAGCTCCTTTGGGTTTTGTACGGATATTAAGGGGAACTCCATAACCAATTTAAAAAAAGGAAAGGCGTCGGGCCCCCAGGCCCTATATACTCAGAACAGCAGTATACAGGTAGGGACTGTGTAGGTTTGTTGTGTTAAGTAGAATCTGTTTGTAATTTTGAACTGGTACATTTTTAAAGTGTAGCTCTAGTCAAAAAATCTATTTTTAAGCTTTTTGGAAAACATAGGGAAGGGTTATCACCCCTGTATAATTTATTTTGCCTTCCGTCTTTTTTCATCTCCCTTCCTGTTGTTTCCTTCCGTTTGCAAGTAGGAGACGTTTGCAAGTTGGATGTTTGAAAGTAGGGGCTGCCTTATATGCTCTGCAGAAATTTGGGCCTAAGGTGTTGGTGTTGCCACAACACTGTAAGCCCTCAATGGGACTCTTGGTGGGCGCTGGAGCGCCCTGCTGTGAACGATTATATCAAGAATTCTAATTACATGCCATTGTTGAACAGTGGTAGAAAAACTGGGCCTTTGGTGGTTGTGGTGGTGCTGGTGCCACAACACTGTAAGTCCTCACAGTTACTCTTGGTGGGCGCAGGAATGGGCCCTGCTGTGAAATATTATATCAAGAATTGTAATTACATGCACCTGTTAAACAGGTGCTGAAAAATTGGGCCTTAAGCACTGATGCCACGACACTTCAACATCTCCCAGATACTCTAGTTGGAGTGCAGGAATGAGCCCTGCTGCAAAGCACTGCATCAAAAATTGTAATTACATGCACCTGTTAAACAGGGGCTGAAAAATTGGGCCTTAGGCACTGGTGCTGGTGCCACGACACTACAACCTCTCCCAGAACCTTCAAACGGACTGAAAATTCGTACGAACTTTAGAATCCCATTAAAGTCTATGGGACTCGAATGTTCGAAATCAAAAGTGCTCATTTTAAAGGCTAATATGCAAGATATCGTCCTAAAAAGGGTTTGGGGACCCAGGTCCTGCCCCAGGGGACATGGATCAATGCCAATTATTATTTTTTTTAATGCCTTTTTTTCAGGAGCACTGATTTTAATGATTAAAGTGAAAAAAAAAGTGAAATATTCTTTTAAATATTGTGCCTGGGGGCATTCTATGATGGGGAGAAAAATATGACACTACAATGGCAGACAATCCGCTTCTCTCTTTCTCATCTAATTAAACTTCATATTTCGGATAGGAAATTCTTCAACGGAATTTCGTATTTCGGATAAAAACCAAACTTCCATCAGCATCGACTGTCATATTGAGGTATATTTTTGCCTTTAAATTCATCGTAAAGAACGTTCGTACACGTTAACGAACCTAACGACAATTCGTATTTCGTACGAAACGAAGGGGAGTTTCGGACACGAAATACGAAGTACGAATTAATTTTAATACGAATCGAAACGGAACAGAACAAAACGAATTTATTGACGGCGCCCATGTCTACTCATTGATGGCCCTCTGCTGCTTTTGTAGCTGCTGCAGCATGGCCAAAATTGAGTTCCACCTGGTGGGCATGTCACATATAAGGCGGTTCTTGGGCAGGTTCAACTCCTTTTAGAGCTCAGCCAGCCGAGCACTGGCATTATATAACTGGCATAAATGCACACAGACTTCTCTGGCCTGCTTCAGGACATGCTGTAAGCCCAGGTACCTGCCCAAGAACCGCTGCACCACCAGGTTAAGGACGTGAGCCACACAGGGCACATGGGTCAGTTGTCCCTGTTGGAGGGCGGAGAGGAAGTTGGTGCAATTGTCGCAAACCACCATTCCTGGCTTAAGCTGGCATGGCGTCAACCACCTCTCGGCCTGCCCCTGAAGAGCTGACAAAATATCTTCCCCAGTGTGGCTCCTGTCCCACAAACAAACCAGCGCAAGCACGGCATGGCATCTTTTTGCCTGCATACTTGTGTAGCCCCTTGAACGCATATGGAGCACCGCTGGTTCCAAGGACAAATGAATGAATGAATGAATGAATGAATGAAATACTTGTATAGCGCACAATGCGAACTGAAACGCCTCTAGGCGCTGTGGCGAGCTTTGATCATCTGCTAAAAGAGGAAGGTCTTGAGTTTTTTCCTAAAAGCCAGGTGATTTTCTTCCAGGCGGATGTTGATTGGTAGAGCATTCCATAGCCGAGGCCCTTGGACAGCGAATCTCCGATCACCCTTGGATTTATACCGGGCTTTGGGCACGAGGAGGAGGTTTTTGTTGGCTGATCGAAGACTGCGGTTTGGTGTGTAATGATTTATTTTCTCCATTAGGTATTGCGGAGCTTCTCTATGCACGCATTTGTGGGTGAGGCAAAGGGTCTTGAACGTGATCCGATTTTTTACGGTTAGCCAATGTAAGCTCCTCAGTGAAGGAGAGATGGATTCCCAGGGTTTTTTTTCCTGTTATCAGCCTTGCCGCCGTGTTTTGGATCAGTTGTAATCGCGCAAGTTGATATTGTGGTAATCCTATGTAAAGCGAGTTTGCGTAGTCCAGTCGTGAATTAATGATTGTTCCAACTACCACTGCTTTGTCATTCTTTGGGATAAAAGGGATGAGTCTGCGAAGCATGCGCAGCAGATGGTGAGATCGACTGACTACAGATCCTATTTGCGCATCCATTGACATTTGTGAGTCTAAAATAACCCCGAGACTCTTCGCTTTGGTCTTTGGGGAGATAGTCTGCCCAAAGACGGTTGGTGGAGACCAGGAGGTTTTGGTTGCGGGCTTATGATTTGGGTGTAAGATAAGAAGCTCTGTCTTTGATTGGTTCAGCTGGAGGGAGTTGGTGGTCATCCAGTCCTCTATTGATTTGAGGCAGTTTTCAAGTTGTTGTTGGTGATCTTTTTTTCCATTGATCCGGAAATAAAGTTGCGTGTCGTCAGCGTAAGAGTGGAAGCAGAGATCTGAGCATCTGATGATTTGAAGGAGTGGGCGAATGTAAATGTTGAAGAGAACGGGTGACAACGGAGAGCCTTGAGGGACTCTGCAGGTGACTGCCCGAGTTTCGGAGAGGAATTTTCCTAGTTTCACTGTCTGTGACCGATTTCCTAGGAAGGACGCGAACCATTGGAGATCTATGTCTTGGACTCCGGCTACTTCTGTGAAGCGGACGAGTAGAGTATTGTGATCTACTGTATCAAACGCTGCACTTAGGTCTAGCAGTACGAGGAGACACGGCTCTCCGTCATCTGCTGCTTCGAAGGCGTCATCCCAAATCTTGAGGAGAGCTGTTTCTGTTCCATGACCCGGGCGGAAGCCTGATTGCAGCGGGTCCAGGAGTTTGTGAGTATCCAGGTGAAGTTGTAGCTGATGTACTACAGCTTTCTCTATTATCTTAGAAATGGTGTTGAGGCTTGTAATCGGCCTACGGTTGTTTGGATCCTGAGGGTCCAGGTTTGGTTTCTTGAGTAGAGGTTTGACGATGCCTTGTTTGAGGATGCTGGGAACAATCCCTTCGTGGAATGATCGGTTTATGAGGTGGGCTATGGTTGGAGCCACGATGTCGGAGCATTCTTTCAGTAGTTTTGTGGGGATGATGTCAATAGGTGAGGTACTGTCACGCAGTTTATTAATGATGTTTTTTGCGGTGTCTACGGTAATTGGGGATAGTGAAAATTTTGGCGGTTGCGGTATGTTGGTGCAGACATCCTCTTTATGTATTTGCTGGCTGAGGTTGGATGTTTTCTTCTGACAAATTGTTTCCCTGATGGTTTTGACTTTATCGATGAAAAAATCCGACAGTTTGTCACAGTAATCCTGGGATTCGCTTTCTGGGGGTTCTAGGCACACCGGATTCATTGATTGATTAACCAGTTTAAACAGTTCCTGTGGTTGGTTTGCGGCCGTTGAGATTGTATATGAGAAGTGGTCCTTTTTGGCTTTGAAGATTGCTTTCCGATAATTCTCTGTCAGACCTTTGTAGTTAAATAGGTTTTCCTCTGTGGGATTTCTTCTCCATGTTCTTTCCGCTCTTCTGCGTTCTTGCTTTAGTACGGAGAGGGAGCTATTAAACCATCCAGCATTTTTCTTCCTGATGAGTGCCCTGCATTTTGGTGCTACTGAGTCTGCTGATTGCAGTAATGCCTTGTTCAGGGAGTTGAGTGTTTCCTCCGTAGAGTGGTTTAAGGTTATTGTAGATATCTTTTTGGACAGAGTGGTTTTGAAGGCTTCGGAGTACAGTTTTTTATGCAATCTGGTCCAGTGCGTTGTTACAGGTTTCCGTTTTGCGTTGGTGATGTTGGTAGTGATTTTGAATTTGATGGCGTGGTGATCCGTCCATGGCAGAGTTATGTTGTCGAGTATGTTGACGTCGATGTTCTGTTTGAAAATTAGGTCCAGGGTGTGTCCTGACCCATGCGTGGGATTCTTTATCAGTTGCTGTAGACCCAGTTCTTCTAGTTGATTGATGCAGGCAGTTGCGATGGGGTCTTTAGGCTCATTTGCCCAAAGGTTGAAATCTCCGAGTGCCAGGAAATTTTTGAATTTTAGGGTGTGCATTGCAAAGGATTCCGTGAGGGGTGAAAGAAGATTGGGCTTTGCAAAGCACTGGAAGAGGCTATGGAGGAAGAAGAAGAGTAGGGGTGGAGGAGAGAAGTGTGCCACAACCAGTAGTACCATTTTGGAGGTGTGGTGGTGGAATAACCTGCAACACTACTGCACCTTGTCCTGCATCCTTCCCAGCTGCCAGAAGAGTGACCCAATGGGCCGTCAAAGATAGATAATGTCCCTGTCCATGCCTGCTGGACCATGAGTCAGTGGTAATATGCACCTTACCGCTGACCGTCCTGTCCAGCAAGGCATGGACATTGGCTTCCACATGCCGTTAGAGAGCCGGAATCGCATTCCGTGAGAAAAAGTGGTGTTTGGGAACCTGCCACTGAGGAACTGTACATTGCACAAACTCATGGAAGGGGGCCGAGTCTACCAACTGAAAAGGCAGCAGTTGAAGTGCTAGCGATTTAGCCAAGCTAGCATTCAACCGCTGGGCATGTGAATGGCTGGGGGTCAAGCATATGGTGCCCAAGCGGCTGATGTTTTGGCCACGCGAGATACGCTTGAGACATATGTTGCAAATAACAGCGCTGCGATCTGATGCACTGGTCTCAAAAAAGGCCCACACCAAAGAACTTTTGGAATAATGCGCAGAGGCAGCGCCCTGCACAGGCAGAACTCTGTGGCGTGATTCAGTTGGTTTGCTGCCCTTAAGCTGGCCCCTGGTGGGCATGCTGCCTCATTGGAGATGTGCCACCTCCACCTCCTCATCCTTCTCTCTTATATCAGGCACCCATGTGGAGTAAGTGACCTCATCATCCCCTCCCTCTTCATCACTGGAGCAAACCTGGCAGTATGCTGAAGCTGGTGGAACATGACTGCCAGATTGCTGTCCTTCTTGAGCATCCCCTCTCTCTGCGCTCACGCTACTGCCTTCCTCTAGCTGAGTATCATCATCAGAGCCTACAAAACACTGGGCATCCTCCTGGAGTATGTACCCAACACTGTGCTCAAACAGTTCGGGGGACTCCTCATGAGGACATGGTGGGTCTAGGGAAGGAGTGACTGATGACATTGAGACAAGGGAAGAGGATGCGTTGGCAACTGCTTTGCTAGTACCCTGAGCCTGGGTGAGAGAGGATGAGGAGGGCTTGGTCATCCACTTTACCAAGTCTTCGGTATGATGCGGCTCAACATGTCCAGCTTCCGAAAATAAGGACAAGCGTGTCCCATGGCCACGTGCTGATGACGATGCACCGCGTCCATGACCAGCACTGTTGTCACTAGACACAGAGCCTGCTTGCCCTCTTTTATTGGCTTGTAACTGTCTGCCTCTCCATGTTGGCCTTCCAGACATAGTAATGGCCTGCAAGGAGATGGGAAAACCAGCAATTGGGGTAGCTTTAGGTGCACACTGAGCAGATGACATAGTACACTGACTGTAATTACTGCAGCTGCCTGCCTGTGTTACAGAAACAGAACAACACCAGCAATAAGGGGTAGCTTCAGGTGTATACTGTGCAGGAGGCACACAACACCCACTCTAACTGCTGCAGATGCCTGTATTACAGAAACAGAACAACATCAGCAATAAGGGGTATCTTCAGCTGTATACTGTGCAGGTGGCACACAACACCCACTCTAACTGCTGCAGGTGCCCGTATTACAGAAACAGAACAACACCAGCAATAAGGGGTAGCTTCAAGTGTATACTGTGCAGGAGGCACACAACACCCACTATAACTGCTGCAGATGCCTGTATTACAGAAACAGAACAACACCAGCTATAACGGGTATCTTCAGGTGTATACTGTGCAGGAGGCACACAACACCCACTCTAACTGCTGCAGATGCCTGTATTACAGAAACAGAACAACACCAGCAATAAGGGGTAGCTTCAGGTGTATACTGTGCAGGAGGCACACAGCACCCACTTTAACTGCTGAAGATGCCTCTATTACAGAAACAGAACAACACCAGCAATAAGGGGTATCTTCAGGTGTATACTGTGCAGGAGGCACACAACATTCACTCTAGATGCTGCAGATGCATGTATTACAGAAACAGAACAACACCAGCAATAAAGGGTAGTTTCAGGTGTATACTGTGCCGGGGGCACACAACACCCACTTTAACTGCTGAAGATGCCTGTATTACAGAAACAGAACAACACCAGCAATAAGGGGTAGCTTCAGGTGTATACTGTGTAGGAGGCACACAGCACCCACTTTAGCTGCTGAAGATGCCTGTATTACAGAAACAGAACAACACCAGCAATAAAGGGTAGCTTCAGGTGTATACTGTGCAGGAGGCACACAACACCCACTTTATCTGCTGAAGATGCCTGTATTACAGAAACAGAACAACACCAGCAATAAGGGGTAGCTTCAGGTGTATACTGTGCAGGAGGCACACAACATCCACTCTAACTGCTGCAGATGCCTGTATTACAGAAACAGAACAACACCAGCATTAAGGGGTAGCTTCAGGTGTATACTGTGTAGGAGGCACACAGCACCCACTTTAGCTGCTGAAGATGCCTGTATTACAGAAACACAACAACACCAGCAATAAGGGGTAGCTTCAGGAGTATACTGTGCAGGAGGCACACAACACCCACTCTAACTGCTGCAGATGCCTGTATTACAGAAACAGAACAACGCCAGCAATAAGGGGTAGCTTCAGGTGTATACTGTGCAGGAGGCACACAACCCCCACTCTAACTGCTGCAGATGCATGTATTACAGAAACAGAACAACATCAGCAATAAGGGGTATCTTCAGCTGTATACTGTGCAGGTAGCACACAACACCCACTCTAACTGCTGCTGGTGCCTGTATTACAGAAACAGAACAACACCAGCAATAAGGGGTAGCTTCAAGTGTATACTGTGCAGGAGGCACACAACACCCACTCTAACTGCTGCAGATGCCTGTATTACAGAAACAGAACAACACCAGCTATAACAGGTATCTTCAGGTGTATACTGTGCAGGAGGCACACAACCCCCACTCTAACTGCTGCAGATGCCTGTATTACAGAAACAGAATAACACCAGCAATAAGGGGTAGCTTCAGGTGTATACTGTGCAGGAGGCACACAACACCCACTCTAACTGCTGCAGATGCCTGTATTACAGAAACAGAACAACACCAGCAATAAGGGGTAGCTTCAGGTGTATACTGTGTAGGAGGCACACAGCACCCACTTTAGCTGCTGAAGATGCCTGTATTACAGAAACAGAACAACACCAGCAATAAAAGGTAGCTTCAGGTGTATACTGTGCAGGAGGCACACAACACCCACTTTATCTGCTGAAGATGCCTGTATTACAGAAACAGAACAACACCAGCAATAAGGGTTAGCTTCAGGTGTATACTGTGCAGGGGGCACACCACACCCACTCTAACTGCTGCAGATGCCTGTATTATAGAAACAGAACAACACCACCAATAAGGGGTATCTTCAGGTGTTTACTGTGCCAGGGGCACACAGCATCCACTTTAACTGCTGAAGATGCCTGTATTACAGAAACAGAACAACACCAGCAATAAGGGGTAGCTTCAGGTGTATACTGTGTAGGAGGCACATGGCACCCACTTTAGCTGCTGAAGATGCCTGTATTACAGAAACAGAACAGCACCAGCAATAAGGGCTACCTTCAGGTCTATACTGTGCAGGAGGCACACAACACCTACTTTAACTGCTGCAGATGTCTGTATTACAGAAACAGAACGACACCTGCAATAATGGGTAGCTTCAGGTGTATACTGTGTAGGAGGCACACAGCACCCACCTTAACTGCTGAAGATGCCTGTTTTACAGAAACAGAATGACACCAGCAATAAGGGGTAGCTTCAGGTGTATACTGTGCAGGAGGCATACAACACCCTCTGTAACAGATTAGTCATCGGGAAGGAAGAGGGAAAAGATGCAGGGGAACCCAGAAAGCAGCTGCCCGCAGCCACCACTGCCCAAATGGGGTAAGTGCAGGGCCTAATACTACTACTACTGATTACTGACTAACCGACTGGAGGGGTGCCGCCAGTAGCTCCTGTGACTCAGCAGGGGGGGCGGGCAGATTGTTTGCCGCCCCCCCAAAAAGGATAAATAAACACAACCTGCCACTGCACCTAATCTACCTCATACTATATCACTCAATCCCTCCCCCTTGCCTATTGAGCAAATGAAAGTAATTAACCAGTTATTCCTTCTATCCCTGATTAAACCTTTATTACTGCTGGCTATTTTTACAATGCTGTGTCTTCTGAAATGTCTTAATTCTTGTAGTAAAACCTCAGCCAATGCTTTTTGTCTCTAGTAAATTTGGCAAATTTTACATTACTGAATCATCTGCAGTTTCATAATTCCTGTAGTAAAATACCAGAATGTATTCTTTGTCTCTAGTATATTTTGGCCTTTTCCTAATTCAAAGTGTCCTTCTACTGGACAATTTTAGACTGCTGTATCCTCTACAGTTTCTTAAAGGGATTGTAAAGGCAGAAGGTTTTTTTTTTATTTGCATTAAAAAAAACTTCTGTGTGCAGCAGCCCCCCTAAGCCCCCCTAATACTTACCTGACCCCATATTTATCCAGCAATGTTGCAGGAGTGTCTAAGGTGCCTCCCCTCCTCATTGACTGAGACAGCAGCGGGGTGCGATTGGCTCTCACTACTGCTCATAAAAATTATTCATCCAATCAGGAAAGAGAGAAAGAAGGGGAGGGGTCAGTGCTCCGTGTCTGAATGGACACAGGAAGCTGTAAGCTGTGACTTGGCTTGGGTGCTCCCATGGTAAGCTGCTTGCAGTGGGGTCACTCAAAAGAAGGGAGGGGCCAGGAATACAGAAGAGGGACCCAAGAAGGGGAGGATACAGGCTGCTCTGTGCAAAACCAACTGTATAGAGCAGGTAAGTATAACATGTTTGTTTTTAAAAAAAATAAAACATCTCTATTAAATCTGGACCTAGCTTTGCCATTAAAATTGTTCTGTTACTGGTCAATTTTACAGTTTGTTCTAATTGGTGAATTTGTTCTGCTATTTTCCAATTTTACACTGCTGTATCATCTGTGGTTCCTTAATTCTTAATGACAGCTGCATAGAAACTAGATACTTGCAAGACAGTTCAGTTTTACATCAGTGAGAACAAGGACAGTGACAGTAAACTACTGGCTAGTTTCTACATTCCAGTCATAGAGGCCCTAATAATGAAAAAGCATGTGTCACTGCTAAACCTACCTAAATAGACATTTTATTTTCAAACTGAAATTAATCATATTGGAGTATTGCTGTTGTAGGTAAGCCAAATATTTGTAAAGATTAACAATTGATTCCACAGGCAAATATGCCCTTCCAGTGTGCTCTGTTAATTTAACTCAATTTAATTTAACTCAATTCTTTCAACTTATCTGCTTCCACTGGCTTCAGGATGGTTTTATGCCTCTGTTCTAATCATCTAATATCCTCCAGTAAATCATTCACCTCCTTAAGTTTATATTTTTTAGGTCTACAAGGTCCTGGTTGATCAGTGCCCCCTGGATCACCACCTTGTGGCCTTCCCAAAGTGACTGCGCCGAGACCTCATGTGAGGAATTTAGCACAAAGTAAGATTTGAGTGAGGATTCCAGGTCCTCCAGCACTTGATTATCATCTAATACATTTTCGTTCAGTCTCCATGTCCACTCCTTCTGGCCTCAATCCGAAAGGGAAAGTGTAAGACATACAGCAGCATGATTACAAATAGTTATCTGACCAATAAAAGAATCCACAAGGCGGTGCATGTTATACAAATCCACATAGAGGAGATCCAGCCTGGAGTAAGAATTATGGAATACAGAATAATAACTAAAATCTTTTTCAGAGGCATGTTTTGTTCCTCGGCAATCCACTAGATGCAGGGCATGTAATAGCTTCTGAAAATGTTTTCTGGCCTTAAATGAGAATGCCGATCTCCCAGAGGAAGTACCTAGTTGGGGATCTGGGTGCAAATTAAAATTGCCTCCCAAGACTAAGAGGCCTTCTTAAAACACAGACAATTTCTGCAATACAGTAGATAGGAAGCCTATTGTACGCACGTTTGGGGCATATATATGTACAATAGTTACAAGTTGGCCCGAAATAGTACTTTTTAAAAATAGATATCTGCCCTCAGGATCTAAAATCTGTGACACAAGAACAAAAGGATACATCTTATGTATGGCTTTTGCTGCCCCCTAGCTTTAGATGAGGGGCATAAGTACCATTGTATACACTGAATCTGAAACTGGGTGAGGGATGTGAGGTGCTGGCAGATGTCATCTCTGGAGGCCGCTTCCCACTTGCAGGCTCAGATATGGCTGTCTGATACTGTCACATACTTGACGGGTGAGCCTGATCTGTAGCAGGAAGGCTTTGTCTACAACTCTGGCTCAGGGACCACCAATGTTGTGAACAGTGGCCAAGAGTTCTCCTCCCGGCCATAACCCTTCCACCAGGCACTGTAACTGATTCCTTCTCCTCCTATAGTCCACAATGGCCTCCACCTCCTACTCCTCTTAGCCATTAACCACTTGAGATCCGCGCTATAGTCAATTGACGGCTACAGCGCGGATCTCCTTTTCCGGGACTACGTCTATTGACGTCGTCCCGTGCACGAGCGGCCTGCGCGCCCCCTGAGGGGCGCGCGCGGCGCGCTCTGTGATCGGCGAGGCTACGAGACTCGCCTGATCACCGATCCGTGCAAGGGGTCGATCCCGACCCCTTATCACGTTATCAGCTGTCAGCCAATGACAGCTGATCATGTGATATAACGGAGACGGTAATCGGCTATTATTCCTCCTCGCGCTGTCAGCACGAGGAGAAAAAAAAAAAGCCGATCACCGGCGGCCGTGATCGGGACATCAGTCCCGATCATGGCCAGCACTGCTAGTGCCCACCTGCAACCCTGTCAGTGCCCACCTGCCCCCTGCCAGTGCAACAATAAAAAAAGTAAGTGCCCCCCGTCAGTGCCACCCAGCAGTGCCCATAGTGCCACCCAGCAGTGCCCACAGTGCCACCCAGCAGTGCCACCCAGCAGTGCCCACAGTGCCACCCAGCAGTGCCCACATATCCGTGCCCATCAGTGTCATCTACCAGTGCCCAGCAGTGCCACCCATCAGTGCCCAGCAGTGCCACCTATCAGAGCCACCTATCAGTGCCCATCAGTCCCATCTATCAGTGGTACCTATCAGTGCCCATCCGTGCCACCCATCCATGCCACCCATCCATGCCACCCATCCGTGCCACCCATCCGTGCAATCTTAGGTGCCCATCTTTTCCCATCAGTGCCACCTTATCTGTGCCCATCGGTGCTGCCTTATCTGTGCCTATTTGTGCCGCCTTAACTATGCCTATCAGTGCCCACCAGTGCAGCCTATCAGTGCCCACCAATGCAGCCTATCAGTGCCCACCAATGCAGCCCATCAGTGCCCACCAGTGCAGCCTATCAGTGCCGCCTCATCAGCGCACTTCAATGAAGGAGAAAAATTACCCGTTTGCAAAATTTTATAACAAACTTTTAAACATGATTTTTTTTTTTTTTCATCTTTTTTGTTTGTTTAGCAAAAAATAAAACTCCGAGCTGTAATTAAATACCACCAAAAGAAAGCTCTATTTGTGGGAAAAAAATGATAAAAATTTCATTTGGGTAGAGTGTTGTATGACCGCGCAATTGTCATTCAAAGTGCATCAGCGATGAAAGCTGAAAATTGCTCTGGGACTGAGGGGGGTTTAAGTGCCCAGTAAGCAAGTGGTTAATAGCCACAGGTTTTGGTGATCTAGAAACACTGTATGGGAAGGAATTTCAAAAGAGAGACATGTAAAACAGGATGGATTTTGAAAGACTCAGGTAATGATAGTTCATAAGAGACATCGTCAGACATCAGTTTCCTTTTCACTGGGAATGATCCCACAAATATAGGTGCCAGCTTTTTGGAGGGACATGCCAACTTAAGATTTGTGATTGCCAGCCATACCTGGTCTCCAGGGTAGAGAGTCAGTTCTCCCCTTCTCTTTCTGTCATAGGCCTTTTTTGTTCGCCGCCAGTGCTTTGGTGATTGTTTCCTGTAGCAGCTTATTGTTGTGAAGAAGTGTCTTGAGCAGCAGGAACTGTAGCATCTGGAATAAAGTCAGGCAGAAAGGAAGGGTGGAAACCATAATTAGAAAAGAAGGGAGACTGACCTTGTGGCGGAGTGGTTGGCATTGTTGTATGCAAATTCCATCAGTTGCAGCAGCGATACTCAGTCACCCTGAATAAGGGAAGTGAAGCAGTGGATATACTGTTCCAATGTCTGGTTGGTCCTCTCTGTTTGCCCATTGATCTGAGGGTGGTTGGCGGAGGACAAGGATCTTTCAATTTTGAGGGCTCCACACAGGGCTTTCCAGAAGAGGGATGGGAACTGAACCCCTCGGTCAGAAACAATGTTCATGGGGACCCTGCGAAGCCTCACTAGTTCCCTGATGAATACCAGGGCTATCTCCATGGTTGAGGGGGTACCCTTCAGTGGCAGAAAATGGCAATCTTAGTTAAGCGGTCGACCACTACAAAGATGGCTGTGCACCCCTCTAATGGTGGCAGTTCCACAATAAAATCCATGGCAATCTTACTCTTTGGTCTGTCAGAGTCACGGAATGATCAGAGGAGACCCCAGGCTTGACTTTTGGTATTCCTCCTTTGGGTTCATATTATACAGGAAATCACATACCTTTTGCAAGTGTCTTCCAGGTCTAGCCACCAGAATGTGAGCCTCAGGAGCTCAAGTGTCCTGTGTATCCCGAAATTACATGCAAGGGGATGATTATGTCAGAGACTCAGAATGATTAAGCGTACATTTTCAGGCATAAATACCTTGTCTTTACCTGCAGAAGCCTGCTTCATCCAGAAGAGAAGGTCTGTTAAAGCAAGAAATTACCTTCTGAGAGGATGGTGTCCAGTACAGGTGGCTCCCTGGGGTCATCAAACATACGAGACAGCGTATCCAGTTTCATATTTTTCAAGCCTGGTCGATATGTGATGTGAAACACAAATCGGTAGAACAACAGGGCCCAGCACACTTAGCGCAGCTTCAAATGCTTAAAAGTCCTGAGATACTCTAAGATCTTTTGGTATGTATAGACCAGTATGGGGTGCGCTGCTCCTTCGAGAAGGTATCTCCACTCCTCCAGTGCTGCTTTTATGGCTAGCAGTTCCCGGTCTCCAATATCGTAGTTCCTTTCCGCTGGGGAAAGCTTGCGGGAAAAGAAGATCACAGGGTGTAATAGATCCTTGGTTCCTTGTTGTTGGGAGATGACTGCTCCAATGGCCACCTATGATGTGTCTACCTCCAACACATACAACAGGGATGGATCAGGGTGACTGAAGACAGGTGCTGAAGTAAACAGTCTTTTGAAGGTGTAAAAGGCAGTCTGTGTCTCTGTTGTCCACTGGAAGTGGAAGTTCTGTTTAGTCAGACATGTGATGGGGTATTGATGGCAGAAAAGGCTCGGATGAACCTCCTATAAAAATTTGCGAATCCCACAAAACTTTGTAATCCCTTTTTGTCAGTTGGTGCGGGTCAGTACGGGATAATCAAACCTTTCTGGGAATCCATTTTAATGTCTTCGGGCAAGATTACCAACCCCAGGAACTGGATACTGGGCTGCTCGAACTCACATTTCTCACCTTCGGCATATAGTTCATGTTGGCGAAGTCGACCCAGAACCTTCCTGACATGATCCCGATGGGCATCTAGGGAGACAAAAAAAAAATCAAGATATCGTGCAGACACACAATCATAAAAATATCAAGGAAATCTCAGAAAACGTCATTAACTAGGTGCTAGAAGGTTGCTGGGGCATTGCAGAGGCCAAAGGGCATCACTAGGTACTCAAAGTGGCTGAACCTAGTATGGAAGGCCATCTTTCTCTCATCTCCCTGATGGATGCGGACCAGGTTGTAGGCCACCCATAGATCCAGCTTAGTGAACACGACAGCTGATCTCAGTTTCTAGAACAGATCAGGTACCAGAGGGAGAGGGTACTGATTTGTAACAGTTATTTTGTTTAAGTCCCTATTGTCCACACAGGGTTGTAGGGCATGATCCTTCTTCTTGACAAAGAAGATACCCGCACCTGCTGGGGAGGTAGGAGGTTAGAATGAACCCCTTCTTGAGGTTCTCCTGGATGTAGTCTTTTAATACCTCCTGTTCTCACTCCGGGAGGGGGGTAGATTCTGCAAAAAGGGATTTCTGCTCCAGGAAGAAGTTCAATGGGGCAGTCATGCGGCCGATGCGGGGGGAGAGCATCAGCCCCTCGTTTTCTATACGCATCCAAGAAACTGTGGTAGTGTTTCAGCACAGCTTGTTGTATCTCAAGTTCAGAGTCCATGCAGAACTATGTGGAGGGAGGAGCTAGATGATCTGGTAGACAGTGTTCCTGGCAGTAGGGGGAGTGAAACTGGATTTTCCCTGTGGCCCAATCAATTCATCGGTTCTGTGCCCATAGCCAGGGTAGACCAAACATAACAGGAAACAAAATGGATGCAATGGCTTTGAGTAGGGATGAGCCGAGCCCCCCCCCCCGGTTCAGTTCGCACCAGAACCTGCGAATGGACCGAAAGTTTGCACGAACTTTAGAACCCTGTTAAAGTCTATGGGACTCAAAAGTTCAAAATCAAAAGTGCTAATTTTAAAGGCTAATATCCAAGCAAGTTATTGTCATAAAAAGTGGGTCCTGCTCCAGGGGACATGTATCAATGCAAAAAAAGTTTTAAAAACAATAGTTTTTTTCGGGAGAAGTGATTTTAATGATGCTTAAAGTAAAAAAAAAAGAAATATTATTTTAAATATCGTACCTGGGAGGTGTCTAACACTGTCTATAGTATGCCTGTAAAGTAGCACGTGTTTTAAAGGAATAAAAGTCATTTAAAACTGCTTGCGGCTTTAATGTAATGTCTGGTCCAGGCAATATGGATGAAAATCAGTGAGACAAATGGCATGGGTACCCCACCCCAGTCCATTACCAGCCCCTTTGGGTCTTGTATGGATATTAAGGGGAACCCCGCACCCAAATAAAAAAAAGGAAAGGCATGGGGCCCCCAGGCCCTATATACTCTGAACAGCAGTATACAAGACAGTGTAGGTTTATTGTTAAGTAGAATCTGTTTGTAATTTTGAACTGGTACATTTTTAAAGTATAGCTCCAGCCAAAACATTTATTTTTAAGCTTTTTGGAAAACATAAGGAAGGGTTATCATCCCTGTAACATTTGTTTTGTTGTCTGTGCACCTCTTCAGAAGATTTCACCTCACTTTCTGTTTTAATGACAAATGTTTTTAGAAAATGTGGGTTTTTTAGTGAAACAAGGATTGGTGATAAAGCATCAGTGGAGAGGAGACACATTTTTCCCATATCAACTCTTACAGGAGAGAATTTCCCTTCCTAGGGGTAGATTTAATCTCACTTCCTGTTGTCTCCTTCCGTTTACAAGTAGGAGTCGTTTGTAAGTTGGAAGTTTGAAAGTATGGGCCTGCCCAATATGCTCTACAGAAATTTGGGCCTAAGGTTTTGGTGTTGCCACAAAATTGTAAGTCCTCACAGTTACTCTTGGTGGGTGCTGGAACGGGCCCTGCTGTGAAATATTATATAAAGAATTGTAATTACATGCACCTGTTGAACAGAGGTAGAAAAATTGGGCCTTTGGTGGTGGTGGTGTTGCTACAACACTGTAAGTCCTCACAGTTACTCTTGGTGGGTGCTGGAACGGGCCCTGCTGTGAAATATTATATAAAGAATTGTAATTACATGCACCTGTTGAACAGAGGTAGAAAAATTGGGCCTTTGGTGGTGGTGGTGTTGCTACAACACTGTAAGTCCTCACAGTTACTCTTGGTGGGCGCAGGAATGGGCCCTGCAGTGAAATATTAGATCAAGAATTGTAATTACATGTCTCTGTTGAACAGAAAAATTGGGCCTTAGGCACTGGTGCCAAAACACTGTAATGCCACGTACACATGACCAGATTTTTCGATAGACTAGGTCCAACGTTCTTCCCGACAGACTTTCTGCGGAGGTCTGACGGACTTTCCAAATGAGCTGACTTGCGTACACACGAACGGATTTTCCGGCAAACTAGGTTTGACGGACTTCCCGATGGATTTTCAAAATGAACGGACTTGCCCACACACAAACTAAAGTTCGTTCATTTTGAACGTGACTCCAGGTATGATGAGACTAGAAAGGGAAGTCAATCTCGCAGCTTTCATCGATGAGATTGACACCTTGCAAGCCCCGTCACATGGTATGGATTTTAAGGGGAACCCCCTACGCTGAAAAAACGTCACGGGCCCCCCCAAAATACATACCAGACCCTTATCCAAGCACACAACCCGCCCGGTTAGGAAAGGGGGTGGGGATGAGCGAACGACCCCCCTCCTGAACCGTGCCAGGCCACATGCCCACATGGGGGTGGGTGCTTTGGGGATGGGGGGCGCCCTGCGGCCCCCCACCTCAAAGCATCTTGTCCCCATGTTGATGAGGACAAGGGCTTCTTCCTGACAACCCTGGCCTTTGGTAGTCGGGGTCCCCCTTCCCCAAAGCACTCACTCCCCCATGTTGATGGCATGTGGCCTGGTACGGTTCAGGAGAGGGGGGTACACACTCGTCCCCACCCCCTTTCCTGACCGGCCAGGCTGCGTGATAAGGGTCTAGTATGGATTTTGGGGGGACCCCACACCGTTTTTTCAGAGTAGGGGTTCCCCTTAAAATCCATACCAGACCTAAGGGCCTGGTATGCCCCTGGAGGGGCATTACCTCTCCCACTCGCTGCGATAGGAAAATGTGTTTTTCCTATTGCAGCGAGCGCGAGATGTACAGAAACCTGCAGCCGAGAACCAGCGCAATAGGATCGCTCTGGAAACATTCTCACGGCAGGTGCTGTAGCTGCCCTTGCGTCATATTTGGTCCATCGGACCAGCATACAGACAAATGGGCTTCCTGATAGGAACTTTTAAAACATGTTCTATTTCTCTGACTTTTGGGAGCAAAAAGTCAGATGGAGCCCACACACAATCGAATTGTCCGACGGATTCTGGACCACTGGACCAAGTCTGCCGGAAAATCCGATCATGTGTACACGGCATTACACCTCACAGAAACTCTAGTTGGAGTGCAGAAATGAGCCCTGCTGCAAAGTATTGCATCAAAAATTGTAATTACACACCCCTGTTAAACAGAGGCTGAAAAATTGGGCCTTAGGCACTGGTGCTGGTGCCAAAACACTGTAACCCCTCACAGATATTGTAGTTGAGCATAGCAACTAACCCTCATGCAAAATATTGCATAAAAAATTGTAATTACACGCCCCTGTTAAACAGGGGCCGAAAAATTGGGCCCTAGCCACTGGTGGCAGCACCCAGAACCAAAAATGTTCTTAAGCTATCAGCATGATCATTGAGGAGGAAGAGGATAGTCACTCAGCATAACAGGATAGTCACTCAGCATCAGGATAGGCAGTCTTGAAGGGATCTGACATTTCAAAAAAATTATTAAGTTACATCAGCATCAGGTGCTTGGTAGCTGGTGGTGATCAAAGACTGATTCATTTTTATGAAGGTCAGTCGATCAACCGAGTTGGTGGACAGGCTCACCCAGTGATCGGTTACAAAGCCTATAGCAGCACTGAATGTGCATTCCAAAAGAACACTGGATGCAGGACAGGCCAGTAGCTCAATTGCATAATGTGCAAGTTCTGGTCAGTGATCCATCCTCAGGACCCAGTAACCCAGAGGATTTTCGGTGGGAGAGGTGTCCAAGTCTGATCTTGCCCCTAAGTATTCCTGCACCATGTAAATCAGATGCTGGTGATGGTTGCTGGAACGGATCATATCTTGGGGCTGTGGACTAAAAAATTGTCTGAATGAATCGGTCAGACGGCCACCTTCTCCACAGCTCCTTCTGTGACTGACCAAAGCCTCAGCAACACGTTATCCAGGACCAGGAATTTTTAACCTCTCAGTCTCTGGGAACGTGTTGCACAGACCTTTCTGCAAGGCCTCCCAAATATGTTTCATCCTCTGTTCCCTCTGTGATGGCAAGATAAGGTCCGCAACCTTACCCTTGTAACGTGGATCAAGGAGGGTTGCCAGCCAGTAATGATCCCTCTCCTTGATCCAACGAATACGAGGATCCTTCCGCAGGATTTGCAGGATCAGGGAGGCCATGAGCCGAAGGTTAGCTGAGGCATTTGGTCCGGAGTCCTCTGGGTCACTAAGGAAGGCATGATCCGCAGCCACCTTCTCCCAGCCACGTACAAGTCCATGGGTTTCTTGGGACTCTAAATGATCCCTTAAAGAATGCTGCTGATGCTGAGTGCTAGGCTCCACCTCCATGCTGACACAATCCTCCTCCTCCTCGTCCTGTGTGATCGGCAGGCCAGCAGGAACACTGTCCGGATAAAGGGGGCTTGAGAGATAAGGAAGTCCTCCTCTTCCTGCCTCTGTTCTGCCTCAAGGGCCCTGTCCATTATTCCACACAGAGTGTGCTCCAACAGGTGGACAAGAGGGACAATATCACTAATGCATGCACTGTCACTGCTCACCATCCTCGTAGCCTCCTCAAATGGTGACAGGACAGTGCATGCATCCCTGAGCATAGCCCACTGGCATGGGGAAAAAACAAGCTCCCCTGACCCTGTCCTGGTGCCATAGTCACACGGGTACTCATTGATGGCCCTCTGCTGCATGTGCAGCACCTGGTGGGCATGTCACAGATTAGGCGGTTCTTGGGCAGGTTAAATTCCTTTTGGAGGTCCACCAGCTGAGCACTGGCATTATATGAACAGCAGAAACGCACACAGACTTACCTGGCCTGCCTCAGGACATCCTGTAAGCATGGGTACCTGCTAAAGAACTGCTGCACCACCAAGTTAAGGATGTGAGCCAAACAGGGCACATGGGTCAGTTGTCCCTGTCGGAGGGCGGAGAGAAGGTTGGTGCCATTGTTGCAACCATTCCTGACTGACCAAAGCCTCAGCAACACGTTATCCAGGACCAGGAATTTTTAACCTCTCAGTCTCTGGGAACGTGTTGCACAGACCTTTCTGCAAGGCCTCCCAAATATGTTTCATCCTCTGTTCCCTCTGTGATGGCAAGATAAGGTCCGCAACCTTACCCTTGTAACGTGGATCAAGGAGGGTTGCCAGCCAGTAATGATCCCTCTCCTTGATCCAACGAATACGAGGATCCTTCCGCAGGATTTGCAGGATCAGGGAGGCCATGAGCCGAAGGTTAGCTGAGGCATTTGGTCCGGAGTCCTCTGGGTCACTAAGGAAGGCATGATCCGCAGCCACCTTCTCCCAGCCACGTACAAGTCCATGGGTTTCTTGGGACTCTAAATGATCCCTTAAAGAATGCTGCTGATGCTGAGTGCTAGGCTCCACCTCCATGCTGACACAATCCTCCTCCTCCTCGTCCTGTGTGATCGGCAGGCCAGCAGGAACACTGTCCGGATAAAGGGGGCTTGAGAGATAAGGAAGTCCTCCTCTTCCTGCCTCTGTTCTGCCTCAAGGGCCCTGTCCATTATTCCACACAGAGTGTGCTCCAACAGGTGGACAAGAGGGACAATATCACTAATGCATGCACTGTCACTGCTCACCATCCTCGTAGCCTCCTCAAATGGTGACAGGACAGTGCATGCATCCCTGAGCATAGCCCACTGGCATGGGGAAAAAACAAGCTCCCCTGACCCTGTCCTGGTGCCATAGTCACACGGGTACTCATTGATGGCCCTCTGCTGCATGTGCAGCACCTGGTGGGCATGTCACAGATTAGGCGGTTCTTGGGCAGGTTAAATTCCTTTTGGAGGTCCACCAGCTGAGCACTGGCATTATATGAACAGCAGAAACGCACACAGACTTACCTGGCCTGCCTCAGGACATCCTGTAAGCATGGGTACCTGCTAAAGAACTGCTGCACCACCAAGTTAAGGATGTGAGCCAAACAGGGCACATGGGTCAGTTGTCCCTGTCGGAGGGCGGAGAGAAGGTTGGTGCCATTGTTGCAACCATTCCTGGCTTAAGCTAGCATGGTATAAACCACCTCTCAGCCTGCCCCTGAGGAGCTGACAGAATCTCCCCCACGCACACCAGCGCAAGCACTGCATGGCATCTTTTTGCCTGCGTACTTGTGTAGCCCCTTGAATGCCTATGGAGCACCGCTGGTTCCGAGGACAAAGCACTGGAAGAGGCCATGGAGGAAGAAGAAGAGGAGGGGGGAGGAGAGAGGTGTGTCAGAATCACCAGTAGTAGCATTTTGGAGTCGTGGCGGGGGAACAACCTCCAACACTACTGCACCTTGTCCTGCATCCTTCACAGCTGCCAGTAGAGTCCCCCTGTCCATTCCTGCTGGACCATGAGTCAGTGGTAATATGCACCTTACCACTGATGACCTGTCGGAATCACCTTCCTTGAGAAAAAGCGGTGTTTGGGAACCTGCCACTGAGGAACCACACATTCCACAAACTCACGGAAGGGGGCAGAGTCTACCAACTGAAAAGGCAGCAGTTGAAGTGCTAGCAATTTAGCCAAGCTAGCATTTAACCGCTGGCATGTGGATGGTTGGGAGTGAACTTCTTTCGGCTGTGCAGCAGCTGGGGTAGGGAAATTTTCCTGGTACAATCGGACATCGGTGTACCGATAGCAGATTGCCCGCAAGTACTTGGCTGTGACACACCTAATTCTACACCTTCATTCCTCTCATTGCAGGTTTCAGAGAGGACTGAAGGTATAGTGGGGTTGGAGATCCCAGCTGATGAGGAACAAGGAGAGGTCCGCTTTGTTCTTTGGTGTGGGTTTTTTAGGTACGCTTGCCAACAAACTGCATGGCAGGTCGACATATGTCTGGTCAAGCATGTGGTGCCTAAGCGGCTCATGTTTTGGCCACGCGAGATACGCTTGAGACATATGTTACAAATAACAGCAGTGCGATCTGATGGACTCATCTCAAAAAAGGCCCACACCAAAGAACTTTTGGAATAACACGCAGACATGCGGAGCTCTGCAGTGTGATGCAGTCAGTGTGCTGCCCTTAAGCTGGTCCCTGGAGGGCATCCTGCCTCGTTGGAGATGAGCCTCCTCCACCCTCTCCTCCTCCTCCTCCTCCTCTCTCCTATCAGGCACCCATGTGGAGTCAGTGACCTCATCCTCTCCTCCCTCCTCATCACTGGAGCAAACCTTGCAGTATGCTGCAGCTAGGGGAACATGACTGCCAGATTGCTGTCCTTCTTGGGCACCCCCTCTCTCTGGGCTCACATTACTGCCTTCTTCTAGCTGGGTACCATCATCAGAGCCTTCAAAACCCTGGGCATCCTCCTGGAGCATGTACCCAACACTGTGCTCAAACAGTTCAGAGGACTCCTCAGGAGGACATGGTGGGGCTAGGGAAGGAGTGACTGATGCCATTGATCCGAGGGAAGAGGTCGCAATGGCAGCTGCTTTGCCAGACAAAGTACCCTAAGCCTGGGTGAGAGAGCATGAGGAGGATGAGGACGGTTTGGTCAGCCACTCTACCAAGTCTTCGGCATTTTGAGGCGCAACACGGCCAGCTGCCGAAAAAAAGGACACGTGTGTCCCACGGCCACGTGCTGATGAGGATGCACCGTATCCACGACCAGCACTGTTGCCTCTAGACGCAGAGCCTGCTTGCCCTCTTTTATTGGCTTGTGACTGTCTGCCTCTTGTTGGCCTTCCAGACATACTAATGGCCTGCAGGGAGATGTAGCTGCACAGAGCTGGGACATATATATATATATATATATATATATATATATATATATACTGATTATACTGCAGCTAGCAGAATCAACTGCCTGCCTGTAGTATTATTAGTATGAGAACACCGGCAATTGTATTCAGGTAAAGCTTTAGGTGCACACTGTGCAAAGGACACTAAAACAAAATACTGCAGCTCCCTGCCTTTATTTGTATGAGAACACCGGCAATTGTATTCAGGTAAGCTTTAGGTGCACACTGTGCAAAGGACACTAAAACAAAATACTGCAGCTCTCTGCCTGTATTTGTATGAGAACACCAGCAATTGTATTCAGGTACAGCTTTAGGTGCACACTGTGCAAAGGACACTAAAACAAAATACTGCAGCTCCCTGCCTGTATTTGCATGAGAACGCTAGCAATTGTATTCAGGTAAAGGTTTAGGTGCACACTGTGCAAAAGACACTAAAACAAAATACCGCAGCTCCCTGCCTGTATTTGTATGAGAACACTGGCAATTGTATTCAGGCAAAGCTTTAGGTGCACACCGTGCAAAGGACACAGTACACTAAGTGAAAATAGTGCAGCTCCCTGCCTGTCAGTATATTATGAAGAGAATAACAGGAACCGGATCTAGCTAAACTGAATACAGTGTATAAATATATATACAACACACTCTACACACTGTAACTGAAGCTAATTGACTCGCCTGCCTACTCTAACTCAAACTCATCTCTCTCCCTAGCTGTCTTTAACCACCGCCACAACACACTACAGAAGGTCGCCACGCAGGCAGCCTTATATTGTGTGGGGAGTGTACTAAACCCCCTGAGACATAATTGGCCAAAGCCACCCTGGCTTTGACCAATCATGGCTCTCCGTTTTTTCTGCACTGTGATTGGCCAAAGCATGCAGGAATTAACGCATGCTTGGCCAATCAGCAGCCAGCAATGCACTGCGATGCCGCAGTGAATTATGGGCCATGACATGCCGCTCAAATTTGGCGCAAACTGCCCATAATGTTCTGAATTCAGTGAACGACCGAACAGATGATGTTCGAGTCGAATATGGGTTAGACTCGAACACAAAGCTCATCCCTGACATTGAAGATGAGGATCTCCTTATGTTAGAAGGAGGTCAGTACAGGAGGAAGAAATGTCTCTTAAGTTACAGGGGCAGATTTGGTGCATAACACATCAGCTAAGTAGAGAGACAGCTCCTGTGCCTTAGTCCTTAAGGGGATGCATTGCTGGGAGGCAAAAGTCAGGTCAATAAAGCAACTGCAAGCCCCAAAGTCCATAATGGCAGTGACTGGCACTTCCCTTTCTGACAACTGAAATTAAATAGGAAGAGTGAGATGGGTGACACTGATAGAAGAAGCAATGTGGTTGACAGACAATATTGCTCGACACTTTCATTTCTTGGCTGGATAGGTGCGTACGTAGTGGCCAGTTCCCCCGCAATAGAGACAGAAGTTGTTTTGTTGCCAGTATAGGCGCACTTCAGGAGACCGAGGGGGCATACTAGACCAAGCTGCATGGGCTCCGGTCCTTTGGCTGCAGGACTGGCTGAAACAGGCTGGATGGGAGCAGGATAGGTGGGAGCTGGGATCCAAGGCATTAACCCAACTGCACGCTGCTGCTGGGCAGACTTCTCTGAACGGCGCTCACAGAGCCAAGGGTCAATCTGATTGGCCAGTGTGATGAGGGTCTCTAGGGTGTTAGGAACTCCCACACATGCCAATTCATCCCTTAAGTTCTCAGAGAGTCCTAAACGGAACTGGTGTCGTGGTGCTGCGTCACTCCAGTGTGTATCTGCACTCCAGCACCTGAAGTCCATTACATAGTCCTCAGCCATCCTGGAGCCTTACTGGAGCACATGAGGGCAGTTTGCTGTGGAGGTGCACAGTGAATCATCATAGATCCTTGCCATGGCATCAAGAAAGGTGGACATAGACTGCAGAAGTGCGTCATTCCTCTGCAGAAGCTGGTGGGCCCAGGATTAAGGTTCACCCTGGAGCAGGGAAATGATAAATCCTACTTTAGTGGACTCCAAAGAAAATGTTCATGGCTGCAGGGTGAAGTACAGTTGACATGCATTGCGGAAGGCATGAAACTCTCCCCAGTCCCCTGAGAACCTTTCTTGTGATGGAACTCTAGGTTCAGGGGATATCATCACCTCTGATAGTGCTGTGGTATGTGCTGATGCCAACAGGGTCTATACTTACTGATCCTGCTGCTTGTAGCCATCCTGCAGGAATTGGACAGCTTGGGTCAGGGCTGTGAGGTGCTAGCAGATGTCATCTCTGGAGGCCGACTTGCAGTCTCAGATACTGTCATGCACATGATGGGTGAGCCTGATGTGCAGCAGGAAGGCTTTGTGTACAACTCTGGCTCAGGGACCACCAATTTAATGGACAGTGGCCACAAGAGCCGAGTAGTGTAAGAGTGCCTGGATTGTCTCTTGTGCAGCCGATGATCTCTCAGAGTAGACCAGCCAGTAACAGCAGGTGTAGTCAGCTCAGCAGACAGGAAGCAGGAAACAGGGAACAGGAAGCTGGTAGATGCAGTGCTGTGGGGACATCTGGGTTCGGTAACAGATGATTAAGCAGACACAAACTGCAGACAGAGAATCGTCAGGATACAGGCAAAGGTTCAGCAACAGGGTATCAGTGAATATAAAGATAAGCGTGGTTGCAAGGCAAGCCGGGGTCAGGATAACAGAGATCAATCATAGTCAAACAAGCCGTGACAAACACAGGAAACAGATTGAATCTCAGGAACAGGTAGTCATAGGAACAGGTATGATATGCAGATCAGACAGCAAAGACACCTTGCCACTGAGGTGTTTAAATAAGGAAGCCTGGCACCAATCACTGATATCAGTCTGCACTATTGTTAACCCTTAGGTGACACATCCATTACATAGTGGATCAGTGTGACAAAGCTCCTGCCACTAATGGGGTAATGGGGGAAAGTAACACAAGTTCCAGAGAATCTACTCAAGTGACCAGCAATAAGAAACACAGGATTGACCAACCTACCGCTCCACACTACATGTTTAAAAATCCTAAGTGCATAGAGACTACTTCTGAGAAAAACAAACAAGAAAAACAGTAAGAAAAAGCATACAAATAGCCCAACCACAGGTAGGCGTTCAAAAGAAATAGTAGGGGTTTACTGGCTGCCACTCAAACCAAGGTAGCACCCAGGAACCCTTTTGAACTATGAAACACAGTTCCATCCCCAAAAAGTGGGGACCAACTTGTAGCGGAACATAATTATAAAGAAGCATGGAGCATCTGTTCAAATCTCCTGGGCTTATTAATAGTAAAAACATGATAAACATAGAAGGATAGTCAACTATGTCGGACAAGTAGAAGCCGCTGAAGATGGGTGGGGATCCGGCATCATCTTGGTGACCTCCTTGTGTGGCCCAGGGCCGCTTCCATAGTAGAAGAAGGAACATGTCAGTTTGTGTCATACTGTGTTATGGCTGCGGGGGGGTTACACTCCTTCTCTCAGTTCTTTAATAGGGGAAAAACTAGATAAGGTGATTTTACTGGAAAGGGAGGATGTTGGTGAAGGTAGCAAGGATGTGCACATATCTAAATATAGTAAATATCCAGATCTTGGGGTGGCATGTTTGCTGGAGCCGAAATTTTCAGAGGTATTTGTCTTACCTCGTCAGTTGCATTTTATTATTTTGCTGGATGAAAATCAGCAGTCATACTATTTGACCTGAAAGGTTTCTTCAAAATTGCTTAAGGAGGTTGAGTTGGCGTGTATGGGGGGTTCTTTTGATTCCCTGCTAATAGAACACTTTCTCATTTGGGTGTGGTGTTGTCCCTAAGAAACAGGAAAACCAATTTTGTCTAATTCACTATTTGTCGTACCACAAAGAGGGGGTCAGTTAACGGGGCATTTGGCTTGGACTTGACAGGCCATTGACCCAAATTTGTGCTCCATCTTATATACCTCTTTTGATGCAACAGTTCCATGAGTACAACTTTTTTGACAGGGGGCTCTTTTGGCAAAAATGGATATTGAGGCTGCTTTCTGTTTGTTGCTAGTACACCCACAATGTTTTCATTTGTTGGGATGATGTTGGCAGTGATCATATTTTGTTGATCGTTGTTTGCATATGTGGTGTCCTATTTCTTGTTAGTTGTTTAAAAATGTTGTTCTTTTCCTGAGTGGGTGGTACTGGACATTTCGGAATTTATTAGCTCATTCATTATATAGACGATTTTCTGAATACTGATCTCCCAGAGTCTGGGACTTTTGCAATTTTGTTGGTGATGCTTCAACATGTCATGGACAGATTTGACATTCCCTTGGCCCCTGACAAGACTGAGGGCCCTGCCACCTGGCTCAGCTTTTTGGGGATCATGACTGACACCATGGCTATGGAATGTAATCTCCCATAAAATGGAGCACTTGAGAGGCATGGTGGGGTCTGCCTTGCAGGGTAGCAAGATAACTTTGTAGCATCTTCAATTGCTACTGGGAAAGCTTAACTTTGCTTTTCCAATCATGTCTATTGGCCCGATGTTCAATCAGCCAATGGTGGCTGCCACAGAAGGGGTGCAGGTACCTGGTCACCATCTTTGTTTAAGTAGGGTTCACAAGGATCAGGGCTGTTTTTAATATTGATTGGACCCTGGGCAAACATTTTCTTTGGGCCTGCCCAATGCAATTCTGCTCTTCACCTGCTTTGAAACATACAGTAAATAGCAGCTAAACTCCAAATCAGATTAGTGCAGCAGATCAGGCAGCAATTGTGATTGGTTTTCAGAGGTTAAAGCATAAAATTACTGCTCACTGATTAGTAGCTAGAGGTTACAGCACATAATTTGTATGCTTACTCATTGGTTGCTGGAGCTAAAGGGAGGGGGTGTGGGCAGTGGTGGTCGCGAGGGGTGGAATGGTATCAGTGGCAGTGGGGGGTGGGAGATTGGAGGGTGTGATCAGCGGAAGGCATGGAAGGTTGATGGGATCAGTGGCAGTGCTGGGGGGTGGTGGGATTAGTGAAGACAGTGCTGGTGGGAATGGGATCAGTGCTTGGGGGGATGGGGTCAGTGGCAGTGCTTGGGAGGGGAGAATCAGTGGCAGTGTTTGAGGTATATGTGATCAGTGTTTTTTTTTTCAGAGAGAGGGGGTAACAGAGAGAGAGAGATAGGGGTGGGTGAAATAGAGAGGCGAGAGAGAGGGGATTGGGGACGAGAGAGGGGGATTGGGGATGAGAGAGAGGGGTGGGGGGTTGAGGATGAGAGAGAGAGGATTGGTGATGAGAGGGAGAGGTTGGGGGGGGGTTGAGGATGAGAGAGAGGGGATTGGGGATGAGAGTGAGATTGGGGATTGGGGATAAGAGAGGGGGATTGGGGATGAGAGAGGAGATATTGGGGATGAGATGGGGTGGGGATGAGATAGGGGGCCCTTATCCCTGGTTGCAGTCCCTTCTGTTCACCCCTTGTCCCAGTTTGTGTATTGGTGTGTATGATGCCTGGTACCTCCTTCCATAGGACATTTACGCTGCCCAGCAGCAGGCAGGGACCTTCTCCTTTGGGGGGATGAGGATGGAGTGCTCTGCTCCTTCCAGTGGATCCTTTTTAGAACATGGACTGCCCCAGGTAGCTCTCTCTGGCTGAATTCACCCCCTGCCAGTCCTTGGGGGGCCTGGATCCACCTGTCCTCTGGGCCGCTGTCGGAGCTTGGAGTTGAGAGCACGGTAGCAGTCCCTGGCTGCATGCACCTCCTGCTGGTCCTCATGGGCCCCTGATCCGCCTGTCCCCAGGCTGCTGTTGGAGCTTGGAGTGGAGCAGAGAGTGGGGTAGCAGTACCTGGCTGCATGCACCTCCCACCGTTCCTCCGGGGCTCCCGATCTGCTTGTCCCCGGGCCACTGCCAGAGCTTGGAGAGGAGGTTGGAGGAATCCAGCCTCTGGGTGGTGCCGCCGCATCAGGGTTGCGCCTGCCGCTCCTCTCCTCTCTGGTTGCCAGGGAGCTCTTTCAGCTCACGGGCTCTTGCTTCTCCTTGCACTTGTTGCCACTGGTCCAGGACTCCCCTTGACAAGGGGTTCAAGGGGCAGCTGCTTTGGGTCCCTCAACAATGATAGGGCACTGGGTAACTGCCCCTTTTGCCCCATGTTAAAGACAGCCCTGACAAGGATGATCTATTGGTGAGGAAGAGCTTTTTAGAAACTTACAATGGAAGTAGGTAGTTTTGATCTGGAATTGTTTACAGATGCTGGGATCAGCAGGTTATAGTGCATATTTTCAAGGTCAGTGGAACTTAAGCTTCTCGCCTGTCAAATTAGTGAAGGCAGGTCATTCTGATAATCTGGTTCTTTTAGAATTATTCTCCATCGTGCTTGTGGTTGAAGCTTGGTTGTATCCATTCTGGGAACAAGAAGGCTTGGTTCAATTGTAATTATCTGGTAGTTGCGATAGCCATTAACATTGTCTCTGCTTTTTCTTTGGGTGTGCATGCTGAATCATGTGTTAGCTTGCCTTTGAATATATCTATTTACGCTGTTTATGTACCTAGTTGCAATAACTAAATTGCCAATGCTATCTCTCACTTTAAAGCCCCATACACACTATCAGATTTTCTGTTGATTTTTTCCTTCAGGTTTACCAAAACAATATAATTTGTGGTCAAACCTTAGATGTTTCAATGTGTATGAAATCAGGCAGGCCCTTGCATTACATGGTTTTGGTAAATCTGAAGACAAAAATCAGCAGAAAATCTGATAGTGTGTATGGGGCTTCAGTGGTCCAAGTTCCAAGCGCTGGTATTGTCAGCAGCATGACTCAGATTCCCTTGCCTGGACTGGCTGTGGAAGGTTGCCTTAACATGACTGCAAAGCTGAATTGGAGATTTTTGAGAGAGGCCACGTAGATGGCATACTCCAGTATGTGGGGCAAATGGCTCCAGTTGGTAAGGGCAACGGGTGATGATATTTCAGCAGAGGAAGAGAGGTTGCTGGTGTTTTTTTATAGGCTGCAATTTTAAGGAGAGGGTGTCTGCATCCCCTATTAATTATAAGTTGGCCATTTTTTGTTTTTTTAAATAGATGGATCATCCAGACTTTACAAAGGATTTCCAGGTCTGGCAGGCAAATCAGGCTTCCAAAAAGCACCAAGTGGGTCATAGGATGACGTATGTAGATTGTACAGTGTACACTGAAAGTGTACGCTGAAAGTGTTTTAACCTTTTTAAAACTCCATTAACAATGTGTAAAATGTCATTATGTTAAGCCTTTACAATCTGGATTCAAATGAGAAAGAAATTATTGTATTAATGGAAGGGAGAAATGTAGGTGATGGAAGGGAGAAATGTTAATCTGTTACCATGACAATTTATGAGTCACCAGCATATATTAGGGCGTATGTGCACCCAGCCCCATACCCCTGAGGAAGTCACGTGACTGTGATGTCACGCTTTGGGTGGAGGTGGATGACGCTGCCAAGAAAAGGAAGTGACACGGGAGCCTCCGAGCACCATTGTTAACATTAGCTGCTGTATTTTAACCTAAATATAAGTGCAAACAGCTTTTAATAAATGCTTCTTTAAACATACTACACCATGAGGATGTATAATGTTGTAGAAGCCTTTATGCAGTGATGGGACCACAGATTTAAAGAGCCATACACTCATTTTGTGAGACAATCCAGAATACCTAGGAGTGCATTGAAGGAGAAGGAGTACAGAGGAGTTTATTTCTTGTGCCCCAGAGTGGGGAAAAACATGCTGGCCTCATTTAAAGTCCCAAAATCTACTTTTCTTTATTGATAGATGGAGGAAAACATGTTTCGACCTTGTATGACAGGTCAAAAGTGGGGGTAAGCACAATGTTGAAAGGTGGTGGGAGTCACAGTATTTCTTCTTTTTAATGAAACAGCACAATTGGGTGGATTATTTAAGTGCATGATGAACTGAACTTTATATGAGGATTGGAAAAGGAGAGTGGCACATTAACCTTATCATGGTGGACTTATAAGTCTTATCCTGTATGGGCAGTGGATCACTTTTTCCCAGCACTTTCTGGGGCCCCTTTCTAATGCACGAGGAGGATGCAGCATTGTCGTGCTTTCAATTTATAGCTGTTTTCCATAAATGTTTGCCCACCTGGTGCTCTGTACTTTGAATTCTTCTATACCTTCTTTCTGTATTGGGGCAGTAATGGAGGCAGCGAGGTGGGGTAAAATAAGGGGTGGTATGGCGTATGGACCTTGGCTTGATGTCCATACGGGAACTCATCCAAGACATCTGATTTAATTTTTTACGTCTTCGACCATCATTTCCTGACACCTCTTTTGTGTGGTCCAATACTGTGGGTAGGACACAGTGGTGAATAGAGCAATCTATTGAGAACCTTAACAGGGCTTGAGTCAAGGTCAATAAGGAGGTGGCTCATTTTGTAGTTAGGAATGGGGGGCTGGCAATTAGACATCAGGAGTTGGAACTGGACACATGGTAGTATTTATGAAGGGATAGGGTCAATTTAAATGCTGTGGGGATATACCTGTGGTGCCTATGTCTTGCAGATAATATTCAGAGGGCCCTGCAGTGGTGGAGGGATGCACAAGCATAGGGTTGCCTGTTTGTGCTGTGGTGGTGGGATTCAAGATCCTTGAAGGTTGGCAATAGGTAAAATGTGAGTTGTTAGGGGGCCTATTTTCAGTAAAGCTCCCCTTATTTTGTATGTTCATAGCAGTACCTGTGGTTACTGGTGTAATTTGTCTCAGAGTTAGTGTGGTGTGACGAAAGTGACATAGCTGAAGTCCCACCCTACTCACCCTATTTCATCATTAGTGTGCAAAATCTTCAGAAGAAGAAGATGTTGCACCAGTGGCGATGCATCCATTAAGGATGCACAGGCACCGCCCCCTCTCTCCAGCCACCCCACTCGATGACTAATGGATAGATTCATGCATTGTGGCTGAGTTTGATGGCACAGTGGCGGCATTGAATGGGCACAGTGGCTGCCTTTGTTTGCACAGTGGCTGCCTTTGATGGGCACAGTGGTTGCATTTGATGGCACAGTGGCTGCGTTTGATGGGCACAGTGGCTGCGTTTGATGGCACATTGACTGCGTTTGATGGGCCCAGTGGTTGCATTTGATGGCACAGTGGCTGTGTTTGATGGGCACAGTGGCTGCTTTTTATGGCACAGTGGCTGCATTTGATGGGTACAGTGGGTGTATTTGATGGGCATAGTGGCTGCATTTGATGGCACAGTGGCTGCATTTGATGGGCAAAGTGAGGCTGCAATCGTTTTTTTTCAGAATTTTTCATTTTGTCTGTGCCTCCCCAAAAATTTTGAGCACCAGCCACCACTGTGTTGCACACTGCATAGGATGGTACTTCCACTATGTCGCTTACATTTTCACTGGAAAGCTTCCTGGTTACACACAGAGAACGTCCTACCTCTTCTTAATGCTGTAAGGGCAATTTCAACCATTTTAATGCAAATAAAACAGGTTTAAACTATAGAAGGCTTCTCCTTTTCCTTTTTGATTGTTACCATGAGGGTTTAGAGGCTCTCAGAGGACTGAATGGAGGCAAAGTGGGACTGGTTGGAGCGATTTTGAAAACAATATCCCCTGGCACCTTTTCTGGCTGTATGATGATTCTCGCTTTCCTCTATCATTGGCCCAGTGTTATATGATTACATCAAGAAGCATATTTTGACTTTCTTGTTTATACAAGCGGTAAAATTGGTCTGGTGAATGCGGACTGTTTGCTTGGGGCATGGTATAAAGAAACACATTTATTTATTTCATAAAAGCATGTGGGTGACACAGCACAAACAAGTTGTTTTGTTGGCATTTAATATTTGTATTTTTATTTTTATTAAGTGCATGCATTGTTTTGTTATTTTTATTTCTTTTTAACCGGTTCCCAACTGGCGCATGCCGATGTACGTTGGCAGAATGGCATGGCTGGGCAAATGGGCGTACCTGTACGTCCCTTTAAGTTTGCCACCGTGCCATCGCCGCCGGTGGCGTGCTCTGGCTAGGGCATCTGTGAGTTGGGCCGCGGGTCCTGTGGACTCAATCGCCAAAGGGAAACCCGCAATCGTCTCACAGGGAGGAAGAACGGGGAAATGCTAATGTAAACAAGCATCTCCCCGTTCTGCCTAGTGACAGTGTCACTGATCTCTGGCCCCTGTGATCAGGAGCAGAGCTCAGTGATGTGTCACACATAGCCATGCCCCCCCCCCCACAGTTAGAAACACTCCTCAGGACACACTTATCCCTTACCCTGCCCCCTAGTGGTTAACCCCTTCACTGCCAGTGTCATTTACACAGGAATCAGTGCATTTGTATAGCACTGATTGCTGTATAAATGACGATGGTCCCAAAAATGTGTCAAAAATGTCCGATGTGTCCGCCATAATGTCGAAGTCATGATAAAAATCGCTGATTACTGCCATTACTAGTAAAAAAAAAAAATTAATAAAAATGCCATAAAACTATCCCCTATTTTGTAAACGCTACAACGTTTGTAAAAACTATCAATAAATGCTTATTTTTTTTACCAAAAATATGTAGAAGAATATGTATCAGCCTAAACTGAGGAAAAAAATGTTTTTTATACATTTTTGGGGGATATTTATTATAGCAAAGTGTAAAAAATAATGTTTTTTTTTTCAAAATTGTCGCTCTTTTTTTGTTTATAGCGTAAAAAATAAAAACCACAGGGGTGATCAAATACCACCAAAAGAAAGCTCTATTTGTGGGGAAAAAAGGACATTAATTTTTGTTTGGGAGCCATGTCGCACGACTGCGCAATTCTCAGTTAAAAGGACGCAGTGCCGAATCGCAAAAAGTGCTCACGAAGGGGGTAACATCTTCCGGGGCTGAAGCGGTTAACACTATTTGGTGTTTAAACACAGCAGCTGTACATGATAACTTGATATTGTTTTTTGGAGGCACGAGTGTTTGTATTTTTTATTTTGTGACTGTTAACTTAGTCACTAAAATGTTATATAATTTAACATTTTGCCTTCAGGAAATTCTGCAGTATATATTTGTAGATTTTTTGTAGAAATTCTGTAGATAGAATTGGCTGCAAAGAGGCCATAGGAGACCAGCAAAAAAAAAAAAAGGAAAGATGAAAAAAAAGTAAAAACGCAATTTAAAATAAAAGCTTATTATTTATTATATACAATGCTTTAGCTAAATACATCTTATCAATTTTGTGTTTACACCTATTTTACACATTACTTGTCTTTAAAAACTGTTTGTATATTGTTTAGTTTGTGGTGATTAAGAAACCTGCTATGTGACATTACACTGTATATGCCTGGACTCCCTTTTCAAAATGTCAACCTTTGTAGCTAACAAATACTACAGAAGAAATAGTAGCAGCTACAATATTTGGCATCCTCTCTAAGCTTTATGATACAATATATATTGAACACAAAGCCATCATAGCTTGAGTGTACGCAACTAAGTGAGGTATAACTAAATTATGTATGTCCTCTGAGTTTATTTTGGCAATTTGGAACTTTATTGGTCTTAGTATTGATTGGGCAGAGTGCGGAAATAGTTTTTGGAATCTACAAGTTGATGCTGATTTATAAGGTGTCAGGTTTAATATTCCCAACTCCACATTCACATTCTATTCGTTTTAAACAGGGTGCTTCTATTTTAAGGAGTAACAGATCGGCACCTGTTTTCTCTGATCTGCGTCTGACAGTTTACTCTCCAGTCTCAGTGCAAACTCTATCTGCAGTTTTATCAGGCTGTCTGACCCAGTGGCTACAGAACAAAACGTGATCTTTGGAGTTTTTTCGGAAATCATTTGTTTTACGGAAAAGAGGAGCAGCAAGAAAGGAACACCAAAAAATTTTCTTTGTGCGGGTCCTTGATTTAAAACTTTGCATTCTACGTGAGCTATGGCAGAAAGTGCTTATTCTGAGGAGGTGAACAGAGAGGAAGCAGCGCTGGATGAGTTTAATGACATCATCAAAAATCGATCTGGTAAGGCCAGTCTTTTTATTAACAGCTGCTAACAAAACACTATTGAATGAAAAATGGCTGAAGTCATGCTGAATTTTTAATGCATTAATGATGGTATGTGTACTAGTGCATAAGCTGATTTGTCCCACAGTTGTCGTTTTTTTGACTACTGAAGCTTTTCTTTCACTTTATTAGGTTCATTGCAAATGGTCAGTTAACCCTTAAATTGTTGTGCATTCATTATTCCCAATAATATTATTACATTTATATCACTTAAAGTAAATAAAAAGTAGTAACTTACTGGCTTATTTGACATATAATGTGCAAGAATTCATAACCACCATAGATTATCTTTTTATTGTTCTTGCTGCTCTAAATTGATAGGAAGCAAAATCTGATTGGTTACTGTTTATTATTGTGCGTCATTATTTTTGCCCAACTTTTATAAATAATGTTTTATATATACTATCTTACAGAAATTCGCTCCTATGTTTGCAATTGTTAGGATGTAGTAAATGTCAAAGGCTGAAATGAATAGCAGCAGTGTGGTTCATGTGTCTTTTTCCTACGTACAAGTCTCCGGCAGAGATCTAAAAGTGACTCCCATGCCTTTGTGTAGTGATAGACTTTCTGACAGATACTTTGGCCATTTGTGTAATGGGGCAGGTCAGTAGAGCTGTAAATGGAAGCGTCTGTAATGCTTCCATGTGGGATACTGTTACAACTGCCATGGCTCATTCTGCTTTATTGTGGCATTAGTCCAGCATAGTAATTTATAGACCATTCAGTGTTTAGTTTATTTACAAGTTCTCTAAGCATGCTATATAAGGTTGTAACATGTAATAAACTGTCTATAGCTACCTAAAAAGCTGCTAATCACATTTATTGTTTAACACTGGCTACTAAGAAAGGGAATCAATATAAACAGTAACAGCTGTTAGTGGGTAATGTGTGCATGGTGTATTATTATATTTCTGTTATGGACCTTGTTACGTTAGACATGCTGTAGTGTGGTGGACAGCTATCTATAGCTAATCTGCAGCACTAAAATCACAATAAATCCAGCTTAGTAAGTGATTAGTATAAGGGTGTATTTGGGTGCTTATTAAACTGTGGCTTTCACACATAATTATTCAATTAAATGGAAATGTTAGCAATTGTTTGGTCAATGCTTTATCTGTCTTTTCTATATCTTTATAAAAATTTATTTTATATTGATGTTAAATAAATATATATATATATATATATATATATATATATATATATACATATACAGAGAGAGAGAGAGAGATGTACATAGATATAGATAGAGAGAGATATATAGATGTTTGTTTGTTTTTTATGTGGCCCAACATTAGCTCTGCATTTGTTGACTGTTCCTACCAGCTAAAAAATATAGACGTCAGGATGTGTCTGAGTCATTTATATTATTTATTCAAATGTGAGTTATTTAAAAATGTTTGTTCTTCAGACCCATTTAAGCACCACTGAGTTGACCAACTATCTAAAACTTTGGATTATTATCTACAGGGTGGAAAGAATAAATATGAAATATTTGTATGCAGTATATGCTGTATTTTACATGCACCTAGTTTCAAAGACTGTATTTCATTAAGGGCCTATTCGCACTGTAGTGCTGTACTGTGGGAATGGGGATGTAATACATGAAAGTGCATTCCTTTAAAGCAACTCATTCATTTTAAATAGGCTGTCAGTACACCACAATGCGGCCTATTTATTTATTTTTTTCAACAGAGCCACAGTATGGGCATTGTGGTGCATTATGGTGTGGGAGCATTGCCCCCAGAACATTTGTGGGCTTTTCAAAAATTAATGAAACCACACTGCACCCCACTGTGGTGAGTGCATTGCCATGTGTTGTGATAAACTCTATAAAAATAGGATTACGAATATAATAAATGGTAAAATGGTATTTCTGTTTAAAAAAAAAACAAATTAAATATGCTTATTACTGAATGTATTATGCCCTATAAGATAGCAATGCTGTGTCCTTGAGTCATCCACAGATAACTTTGGCCAAAATGTGTAAGAGGAAAGAGAAAGCCTTAGGCTCCTTTCACACTGAGGCGTTTTTCAGACACTACATCTCTAAAAATAACGCCTGTATAGCTCCCGAAAAAAGTGTCTCCTGAGGGCTTTCACACTGGAGTGGTGCGCTAGCAGGATGGTAAAAAAAGTCCTGCTAGCAGCCTCTTTGGAGCGGTGAAGGAGCTCTGTATTCACCACTCCTACCCATTGAAAGCAATGGGGCAGTGCGGCTAACCCCTTTTCAGCCGCTAGCGGGGGTTAAAACCGTCCCGCTAGCTAAAACGATGGTAAAGCGGGGCTAAAAATAGCGCCAATTTACCGCCGGCGCCGCACCTCAGTGTGAAAGGGGCCTTACTGATCACTTTTGCTTTTGCCATAGGTGTCCACAGCTGGCCCTGCCCACCACTTTCCATAGAATCAAACCATGGCAAAGTAGAGTCGCCTTCCAAATTAAAATACATCTTAATGAAATTTTATCAGCCCAAATACGATTCCTGTTGAGACTCCAGAGCTCATGATTTTCAATGGAGTAATTCAGTTGAAGCACAACATATCTGTATCTAGCTGTTAATGTTTTTGAATCTGAAGATTCACACAACTTTCACCCAAGATTCACTAATTTTTGAATAAACATTTATGCATTAAATTAGTGAACTTTGTTTGAAGGTTGTGTAATTCATAGGTGGAAACACTGAGAAATAGTCCCCATTTACTTTAAGAGCTTACTGGCCTGTGCGTACCAGTATAAGCATATAATTATTTAATATTTACTGCAAAAATACTTTTTGTAAGTCAGTCATCATTTTCATCATACACTCCCTTCTCCAAATAAGATGATCGTATGCAAGTATTCCAGGGAAAAGCCTGAAATTCAGAGAAGTGCACAACAATCAAAACAAGTTAAGATTAGGAAATTGATTGTCAATGGAAAAGACATTCCAGTGGCTTATAATGCAGATTCACTGCTGACCTTACAGAAAGATGTCTTGTCATTGAAATTAAAACAGTGCTCTATTTCCCTCAGTGGAGAATACAGTACATTAAAGATAGACATATTAATAGATTTATCTCTCAGGGCAATCCAGTAGATTTTTCATTACATGCCATTTCCACAACTTATTAGGCACCAATATATTTTATACAAGGATCATCTGTAAAATGTAAAGTGTTTGTCTTTTGTAGCTTTATGTTTTGTAGAAAACACGATAAAGATGTGATCTATTGCTTATATGTGCTTCATAAGTCTGATATGTCCCCTGAAAATCATTAGTGTAAACCCAGTGTAAACCTTAAAGCCCTGTACACAAAGCAAAATTAAATGATTGGCATGTGTTCTTGATGTGCACTGAACCTACTCTTATACCAGAGGCCAGAACTATTTTTGTGCAGTATGACAAAAAAAAACTAACATTTGTTAGTTATTCTAAATTCAGTGCTGGCTGCCTTAATATACATGCCATCACTGAGATAATGGATGGGAAGCCTAGCCCCCAATTTTCACATCTCCTAAAGTTTAACATTGGCCAAAGAGGCTGTCCAATACAGTAATAGGCTGTCCATTACATGGCCAATAATGAAGACTCGAGAAGATGGGGAAGAAGTTGGGTGAGGCCACATAAACCATCAACTCAGGAAATTAGTTCATATCAGAACACCTGGGCATTGCAGACATCAGAAGCTATGTGACAGCTATGTGCTGATAATTCTGGATTACTTAAGCTTATGAAACTTCAGATTGGCTTTAATATATAGGTACCCAGCAAAGCATCTCTCTTGTTCTGACATGTACACAGGAGGTAGCATATCTCAGTGTTAATTCTTCATAATGCCTTCCCAGGAGATCTGTTTGGCTAGGAAATTTAAAGCTGAGCTTAAGGCAGAAATAGGGTGACAACACTTAGGGCCAATCAGGTCTCCTGTATACACTTATGCTAAATAGGAATATACTGGCAGGGAAAGAAAAAAAAGCAGAAAAAAGATGTTATCTGTCTGCAGCTCCTCTCTGCTGCCACAGCCAAGGGACATGGAGATGACCTAGCTGTAGTAAATAGTTAAGTTGCCAAGCTTGCTATCCTATCTGGCAGGGCTTTGTAAAGCTCATGACTATATAGACAGAAAACAAATCCATTGGATGGTAAGGCAGATTCCATATATGTATTTCAATTTTGCTGTTTCCTTGGAATTCAGATTTGAATATGAATATAGGATGCATAGTACCTGGTATTCATGCACATGAACACTAAAATATATACTCACTACTGTCGTTTAGTAATAATTGAATTTAACTTTGTAAGGAAACTTACTCTCACCAACCTAAATAGGTCCATACCACCCCACTAAATTGCTACACTTAACTAGGTCTCCCTCCGAGGACCATAGCATTTTGTATGTTTCCCAATGGTTTCTTGATCTGATGTTCAATGGGACTAAACTGTGCTGTACTATAGGGTTACTTTCCTAATTCGGAAAGAAAACCAGGGGATAGCCAGTAGCTCATTGGGGTACATGTGCTGTATGAAAGCAAACAGCGTCCCTCAAATAGCTGACTCACTTCAATAAGGTGTGATCCTGGTAATAAGCCAAGCATACAAAAGGAAAAAGATGAAAAGAGAGCCTTACCTGCAGTAATTACTAGAGACCATGCAGCTTATAGAAATAGGGAACTTTATTATAAGGAACTTTATTACACAAAAATATCAAATGGTAATACAAAAAACACTGGATAAAAATCCCATCACTGACACCTCAGTAAAAAATAATTGAAATATACAACGTTGTCTGATCAAGATGCAGTTACATAAAAAAAACAAAAAAAAAACGCACATACATATGTCAACATAACACCCCTGGGGTAATAAAAAACCTGACACTATGGTGAAGTGAAATCACTGTAAGGAATATTCCCACAGTGTATGCAATGGTTGAGCAAAAATGGAGGCTCTGCGATGCAGCAGGGGGGGAAGCAAGTTTTTCCTATGACCACCGTGGACAGCAACTCCAGGCAATAACGTGACGTATGTAGTGCAAGTATGTATCCCAAGTCCAAAGTTTTTCACAGGAAGGTGAAGTTGGGAAGTAGTGATGTAGTGAAGTCATATATAATTACCACTGTACCAGTGGTTAGGATATCAGTCCAGCATATAGCATGGGATATTGTTCTCAGTGTGACCAGTGTATACTGCAGTATAAAAAGACACAGCATAGGAGTACAATACATGGACCAACAGGTCCGCTCACCCAGCCTGGAAGCAATGTGGACTTGCGTGGATACTGGCTGTAGCTGCACATCCATTGGATTTGGATCAGGGATGTGGCCCTGTTGCCAATCAGGCACTAGGTCAATGGCTGGAACAGTTTGATGTGATCCGGTCTCATAGCATTCTCAGCGTCCCTTATTTAAAATGAATGCCGGGGTACTCTCAGATTCCAGTGAGCATGTGCAGGCTAGCAAGCCATCATTGATGGTGACATCAGTGCATCATTCATGTGGTGTCGTGACAACTGACTAGTTTCACCCAATCAGCTTGAGCTTCTTCTGGGATGGGGGGGGGGGGCTAGTGGTAAGCTTTTATTTATCCTCTCCAAAAAGCATGGACGGAAGTGCAATTATTTGCTTTCGCCACTAGAGGCCACCTTAACCATCAACACCACAAACAATTCATCTGCAGCTGGCTATCATCAATCAAGTTTAACCCCATATTGGGAAAGCCTAGGGTAAAAATGAAAAGGGGGCAAATAGGTAGCAGGAGAAAGGCAGAGATGCATTTTTCTTAAATGGCAGGCTAAGCCATTAAATCTAATCCTTGTTAGGGAGGGAGAGGAGGTGGGTGTCTTAGCAATCAAGAACTGCCCAAAAGGTGCATTCTGTGTTTAAGCCAGCAGGAGCGAGTGTACTGAGGCAACAGATCCACACCTTCTCCTTCTGTAGGAGAATAGGATTGTAGTCACCCCTCTGTGGTGGCAGGTTGAGGGTATATATACCTTCATTTTCATTCCCTCTGATTTATCACCATGGAAATCAAAGAAATGTGCAGCCACTGGAGACAGGTCCCTTTTCTTCTCCTTTTTCGCCTCCTTGTGCGCACCATTGATGCTCCTGATGTACTCATTGATACGTACCCTAATCTAGCTCTTATTTTTACCTATGTAATATCTATGACAGGGGCACTCCAACATATAGACCAACCTTGAAGTGGCACAGTTAATTACATTTTTAATCTGGTACTCTACAGTGTGGCCAGCGTCGGTGAACACAGCAGTCCTATCGACATGTCTACACATTTGGCAGTGGCAGTGGCATACATTTCCTACACATTTGGCAGTGCATACATTTCCTTAAGGGGTGGTAAATCTGTTAGCCAGTTACCAGTTGTTTCTCGCTTGTACTCTGAGTAAACCAAGACATCCTAGAGATTGCAAACTCTTCGTGCCACCAGTTGTGGGCGTGGGCCAACAATCCCTGCTAGCACTGGAGATTTAGTCAGATAGTCTGTTTGGTGAGAACATTACTGACCTGTTTCCATTGTGGCCCATAGTCCGTGATTATCCTTAGGGGTACGTCACTGCCTAAATTAGTAGTTGGCTTGGGCTTGACCTGAAGTAGGGTCCTCCTATCTCGCAGCCAGGCTTTTTTACGTGCTTTCTTGAGGGCTCAGTGGGGGAAACCCCATTCCTTGAATCTCAGAAACATATCGGTCACCTCCTCCTTGAAGACCTGATCCCATGAGCAGTTCCTGCAAATTCGCAGGGACTGACCCACTGGGATCTCCTGGGTTAGGGGTGCTGGACGGTAGCTTGAAGCCTGTAGCAAAGTATTTGCTGCAGTAGGTTTCCTGTATGTACAGATAATTGATTTTTCCTCCTATTATATATATTTGTAGATCCAAGAAAGGGATAGTGTCCCAATCTGCTGAATACATTAGTTTTATATTTCTAATGTACAAATGATTTGGTCTTCTGAAGTTGGAGGGCTCTTCCTCAGGGTCTAGCTGCTCATCGAGTAGTGCTATCAAATTATCCAAGGCTACTTTTTCTTCCCTATCCTCAGGGGACAAAGACATCAATTCCACCCCATCACTCTGCCCCCTGTTAGTGTTGTAGGCGGTGTGCCACAGTCGGAAGAGAACCTTCTGTAAAAATAAACTGATGTCTTTTGAAAACAGTAAATTTATCCATTGACTCAGCTGGAGAAAAAGACTGAGCTATGCTCAAGAGGTTAACATGCCTATCACTGAGTGGAAGGCTAGATAAGTTGATAACTTTCAAATCCTTGTCTAGATGTTGCATGGCTAATATGGGCTCGTCTGTGTTTAATGTTTCCCGCTGTGGGTCCTTATTTGTTTTTGATTCCTGGGCATTTCACCCCTGGTATTTATGCCTCCTCTTTTCCTCGTTTTCTTCCCCTTCCCCTCCCCTGCTCCCCCTCCCCGTAGTGACTTCTCAAATCGAGCTGTTCTGCAGCCTTGGTCTCTGCTTCTAAAAAAGTGACAGATTTGACTCCATCTTCATTATCACTATCTAAGGAATATCGTCTGGTTCTTGATTGGGTATTAGATCTATTCCTATTATGTTTAGATATGCTCCGTCCTCTAAGTACCGTTAGATCAAAAACATCTACCTTTTCCCAATCGTCTAAATTCTGTCTGAACTTCTGTAGTTTGGTACTTCTGAGATGTTTTTGAACTTTTTCTACCTCCCTTTTAAGGAGGTCATTACATTTTTCAAACTCAGGTTCCCCTGTGAGGGGTTCCAGGACTTTATTGCTCTCATCTATCTCTGACTGTATTTCATCTATTTGGATGTTTTCTTTACTCAGAGTACAAGCGAGAAACAACTGGTAACTGGCTAACAGATTTACCACCCCTTAAGAGAGTGTATGCATGTGGCCACTGTCAAATGTGTAGACATGTCGATAAGACTGCTGTGTTCACCGACGCTGGCCACACTGTAGAATACCAGATTAAAAATGTAATTAACTGTGCCACTTCAAGGGGAGTTTTATGTAGTTGGAATAGTAGTAGTTTGATATGTTGGAGTTCCCTTGTCATAGATGTTACATAGTTAAAATTAAGCGCCAACTTAGGGTACGTATCAGTGAGCACATCTGGAGCATCAATGGTGCTAACAAGGAGGAGAAAAAGGAGAAGAAAAAGGACCTGTCTCCAGTGGCTGCACACTTTGATTTCCATGGTGGTAAATCAGACGGAATGAAAGTGAAGGATATATATACTCTCAACCTACCACCACGGAGAGGTGACTACAACTCCTATAGAAGGAAAAGATGTGACTCTATCGACTCAATACATTCGCTCCCGCTGGCTTAAACCCAGATTGCAGGGGCATTTCATGATCACTAAGATGCCATACTTGGCTGAAAATCGGAAAACACAATCTAATAAATGCATATAAATATGAATACTCTCCCTCTAGCAGGCACATTGCCTATTTGCCTTCTTTTTGTTTTCACAGATTTTTTCACTTTTATTATTTATTTATTTTTACCTTTATTTAATTTCCTTATTGTCTTGTTCCTATCTCTTCCATGTGGCCTCCCCACCTCCTCTTCATCCCTAATAAGAGTTCAATTTAATGTTTTGGCTTGCCATTTAAGAAAAATGCTTCCCTGTTTCTCTCCTGCTACCCATTTACCCCCTTTTCATTTTTACTCTAGGCTTCCCCAATATTGGGTTAAACTTGATTGATGATAGCTAGCTGCAAATGAATTGTATGTGGTGTTGATGGTTAAGTTGGCCTCTAGTGGCGAATGCAAATAATTGCACTTCCTTCCATGCTTTTTGGAGAGTATAAATAAAAGCTCACCATTAGCCCCCATCCCAGAAGAAGCGAGAGCTGATTGGGTGAAACGAATTGGTTGTCACAACACCATGTAATTGACGCACTGACGTCACCATCGATGTCGGCTTGCTAGCTGCACATGCTCACCGGAATCTGAGAGTACCCTGGCATTCATTTTAACTAAGGAACACTGAGACCGCTACTGGACCAGATCACATCAAACTGCTCCCGCCACTGACCTAGTGCCTGACTGGCAACACTGCCACATGCCTCATCCAAGTCCAACAGATGTGCAGCTGCAGCCAGTATCCACACAAGTCCACACTGCTTCCAGGCTGGGTGAGAGGACCTGTTGGTCCATACACTATACTCCTATGCTGTGTCTTTTTGTACTCTAGTGAATACTGGTCACACTGAGAACAATATCCCATGCTATACACTGGACTGATATCCTAACCACTGTGTTACAGTGTTAATTATATATGACCTTACTGTTACTGCATCACTACTTCCCAGCTTTACCCTCCTGTGGAAAACTTTGGACTTAGGATACATACTTGCTTTCGCTTCACCATAGTGTCAGGCGTTTTATTACCCCAGGGGTGTTATGTTGACATATATATGTGTGTGGATTGTTATGATGCAGCTGCATCTTCATCAGATAACTTTGTCTATTTCAATTAATTTTTTACTGAGGTATTGGTGATAGGATTTTTATCCAGTGTTTTTTGTATTACCATTTGATATTTTTGTGTAATAAAGTTCCCTTATCTATAAGCTGCATGGTCCCTAGTAGTTACTGCAGGTGAGGCTCTCTTTTCACGATTTTTCTTTTACTTTCCTAATTCCTATACCAGCTGCTTAAAGTGATTGTAAATGCTCATGTCACACTTATCCGGTGGGTGCAATGGTTTTGCACAGAGCAGCCCCAGTCCTCCTTTTCTCTGGTCCCCAATCGGCATTGCCTCTTTGCATCCACATATATGTGTACTTGCACATTTTACATATTTCCTACGCAGTAAGCTTCTACATTCATGCAATGCTTTGAACACTCATGCAAAGAAACACTGGCATGTACAAAAGAATTTCCCGAGTGTGAGAAAGGGCAGGAAGTTTGAGGCTAGGCATAAAAATGCCTATAATGCTGCGTACACACGACCTGACTTTTAGACAGACTAGGTCCGACGGTCTTCCCGACGTACTTTTGACGGAGGTCCGACGGACTTTCTGAACGAATGGACTTGGCCACACACGACTGGACTAAGTCTGTTTGAAAGTCTGTTCGTTTTGAACTTGATGACGTAAATGGGACTAAACAAGGAAGTTCAATAGCCAGTAGACAATAGCTGCCCTTTGCGTTGTATTTGGTCCATTGGACTAGCACACAGACAAACGTTTTGCACGCTAGAAAGCAGAGTCCGTCGGACAGATTTGAAACATGTTTTATTTCTAGGTCCGTCGGACTTTTGGGGAAAAAAAGTCTGCTGGAGCCCACACACGATCTAATTGTCAGCCGGATTCTGGTCCGCCGGACCTAGTCTGCTGGAAAGTCTGATCGTGTGTATGCGGCATAATAGTTTGTGTACATAGACCCTTAAAGTAATATTGAACCCTTATCAATTTTTAGTTTAACACATTGGGCACAATAGAATAAACATTTTTCAGAGAACTATTTGTTAAAATTCTTACCTCAGCACTTGCAGTTTACAATTTTTATTACTGCTGGCTCCTGCGCTCTAAGTGCTGCTTCCTTGAACTTTGGATTATACGGGAAAGAGTTAACAGTGGACAGTGCTGTCTCCAGTCAGTCTGTTAGTTTGGAGAAGGGGGGGGGGGCAGGAAGTTCCTAAGCTATGTTTATATCTATTGATGCACACAGTGTAGGGAGATACAACTCTAGGCCGTACATGCAGGAGTGGCTCTATAGGATGCTGCAAGAGAAAGGAGCCACCCTAAAACAGGAAACCCAAATTAGCAGTTATGGCACCAGCTTAAACTGGAACATAGGCAAGGATTAAACAATAAAGAAGTTGCATACTCAGTAAGTGATTGAATCAGCTGCTAAAAGTGCTTAAAAAGTTTATATCCCTTTAAAAATGTTCTGTGTGCTGCTTTGTATAGCATGTCTGGAGGAAATAAATCCAGTTTAGAAGATAAACCGTTTTCACAAATGCCCTCTAAGATCTCCCTAACTTTCTGTAAATTCAGCCTTTATTGTTTACCAGTAAATCCATGCAAGAAATTCAGATATATTATGTTTTATGTCAAAACATTCCAATAGCTATTATTTTCGTTTACTGTGATACAATACCCTAATAGCAATATCTGCCTGGATATTTTCATTCTAAGCAATTCCATTCTATTCATTACCTATCACTATTGTTGAAGTTTTTTTTTTTCTTGTTGAAACTCTTTTGATTATTTCAAGACATTTTCTGAACTGATATGTATAATGACACACACTTCTGAAATAAACTAATAAGAAAGGATAAAGAGCAGTTTGTATAAAGTGCAGTGTCTTGTTTCATGTTTTATCAATTCAGAACAATCAAAATAATGAATGCTTATTGCTGTTTGTTTGGTGTGGGCCACTGCCCTTTATACTTACTCATCACTTTAATGAATAGCCCTGGTTGTGTACATTCATACATATTTAATATCTTGCAATTACAGGGACACCCAACACACTGCAGACGTTTGAATATGTAGTCTAGTTAAATGTTTACATCACAATTTGGGCTCTATGGGAACTAAGTTGATCCTTCACACGAGGAAAATTCAATCAGTGTAATGTGAGACTACACTGCAACTGAGGTCTGGTTTATAGTATAAAGGCAGACAGGTGTGAAAATCCATGCTAGGTTTTGTATACAAAAGTACAGGTATGTTTTGAAGTCTCTCTGCTTTTAGGTATCTGTAACATGAAACATGATTTGGCATTGCTGGAAGATTGGTCAAAGCAGTTCAATGTTTCTAAATGTAAAATAATACGCCTAAGGAAGAAGAATATCTTAAGAGAGTACAACATTGGGGGTACAGCATTGGCCAGCACTACAGGAACAAGATTTGGGGGTACTTATTACAGATGATCAGAGCAAACAGTGGGACCACACAGTGGGGAAAGTGAATGTAATTATAGGATGCATCATTACAGGGATCACCAGCAGGAGGAAAGAGATCCTGTTTCCTCTATATTAGTGTTTCTCAGCTCCAGTCTTCAAGGCGCCCCAACAGGTCATGTTTTCAGTCTTCCCATTATTTTGCATAGGTGGTTTGATCAATTTCATTGCCTTAGTAATTACCACAGCAATTTCATCTGAGGGAAATGCAGAGAACATGACCTGTTGGGGTGCCTTGAGGACTGGAGTTGAGAAACACTGCTCTATATAGATAGGGAGCCCTCAATTAGAATACTGTGGTCCAGTTCTGGAGACCTCACTTATAAAAAGATATTGATAAGATAGAACAAATCCAGAGATGGATAACAAAATGGTGAAAGATCTGGGGGATAAAACATATCAAGAGAGACTTCAGAAACTTAATTTGTACAGTGTGGAAGAAAGAAGATAAAGGGGAAACATGACTGAAACCTTTAAATATATAAGGGGATGAATAACGTTCAGCAGGGCAGTTTTTTCAATATGAAACCAAAATCAAGAACAGGGGGTCATAACCGCAAACTAACTGGAGGAAAGTTCAAAACTAATTTTAGAAAGTATTATTTTACTAAAAGGGTAGCTGATGCTTGGAATAAACTTCCAGCAGAGGTAATGAGCCAGTCAACAGTAAGTGGCTTTAAACATGCTTGGGACAAATATAGATCTAAACTCAGACAAAAAACATGTATAAAAAAAAGGGCATACTCAATGGACTACTTGGTCTTTTTTCTGCTGCCACTTTTCTATGTTTATATAGTAGCAAACCAAGAAGAGTGGGTGCCAGGAGCGGCAGCAGGGGACCCCAGAAAAGGAAGATTGGGGCCACTCTGTGCAATCCTGCACAGAGCAGGTAAGTATATATATATATATATATATATATATATTTTTTTTTTTTTACTTAAAATAAATAGACAGATTGGTCAGTGTACATCGCTTCACACATTTGCAGTAGAAAATGTAAGCGAGAAAGAAGATTTTGTTGGCAAAAGAGACATTCAAAATTGCTTCTGTCAAAAGATTGTGCGTGCTAGAAAAAAAAAATATATTTTTTTCAGATAAAGTTTTTCTTTAAAAAGGAACAGTGGTTAATACATTGTTTTAGCCTGTCCTACTACACTAACATCTCATTTAACATGAGAAATCAGTTTACATTATTTCTGGTAAAGCAGGAACATTATTTTTTATAACAGTCTAAATTAGACTGGCTAATTTGTAAGTTTTAGCTAAACTCTATATGTGTTTTAAGCAGTAATGAATACATGTTTAAGGAAAGCACATATGAATTTTTAGTCTGACCTTGTGGACAAAAAACTATGCTTTCTGCTTTTTATAGAATAAGTGAATTTAAGCAGGCAACAGTCTTTTCAATTACCTCCTATCGACTAAACACTGAAACCTTACATGAACCCTCCTATTGTAAGCAGCTATTGGGTCACAAAATATCTGCAACTTAACAATATAATCGCTGAGATCATTCTATGTTTCAGTCCAGCATATGGTCTATTAGATTTTTGAAATAAAAGTCCAATTTGGAAATATTATTTTATGTGTTTCAGTACCCTAGCTCCTCCATCATTTATATGGTACTAGAGATGTAACAATGAAAACTGCCCATGAATGTAGAATCTGTTAATGTATATTCTGATTGCTTTATGAACTGCTGGGTTGTGGTTATCAGTGATCCTGGCTTTATAAGTAGAACATAAAACAAACTAGATGCCGGTCAGCTGTAGCACCTAAGGACATTAGTCAAAGTAATTCATGAATATCTATGCACATAATTTGAATGGGTGATAAGATTTAATCAGTATAGAGCACAGTAAAGCACAAGAGATATAGAAAGATTAATTGCTTGTTTCGACGCTTACAACCTTCTATTGCATAGTGCCCTTACATAGTGATCTCTATTTTATTTTGAGTGTACTGTGATTCAGACCAACAAATCCATCATTCTGAAAAAAGAATGACCTTTTTACGAGAGTAAATTTACTATGCTCCTTGCATATGTTAGCTTATAAGAATTAAACTGCTTTGGTAAATTTATAGTTTCATGCAAAATTTTTGTTTCAAGAGTTATGGGGTATAGTAAGAGTAAAACCCAGAGCTCTGTGACTGTGCTCTGCAGATTTGCTTTGGGAGAGACAATATATTGGAGAGCATGAAATTCAAGTGGGAACATGTCTGTGTGCGTATGGTTGAAATAATGCTGCCATGTTGAGTGCTCAACAATATGTTTGGTTCATAATGACAATGAGGTTGTTTGCCTTACAAGAGAGTTTTCACTTTGCAAGGACATTTCCGTGTAGCTTAGTGAATGAGGTAAAGCTTTCTTTTATATTTTCCTTACATGTGATGGGTATTATCTGCAAACTTAATTTTCCCCACATTCATTAAGAAAAGTGAAAATTCCATTGTAAAATGGAAATTCTTTTGCAAAGTGAATTGTCTGTTTTGGTAATTCAACCCCAGAGTGTCACATTTAAATAATATCTGACAGATCTCTCTGGAAGGCCACCCAGGTTGAATGCATATGACACAATACTACAATGCAGAACATGTGACCACCTTCTTTTTAATACTTTTTTTGTTTTTAAACTTTACCAGTGTCCACCCACCCTCTTATGCAAAGAAAATTGAGAATTTTGAACTGGTTAATCAGAGTTTGACAGCTTTTGCATAATAATCCTGCCAATGTGTAACACCTGACACTACAAATCCTTACTGGGCCCCCTGGAACCCTCTCCCTCGTGCTTCAATTAACTATTTTTAACATTTATTGCTGAAGGAGGCTGTTTTCAGATCAGAAGTGAGTGCCACATTGGAATCAGTCATCAATGTTTATTAGTGAATGAGGTCACTGGATGACATTATTATTATTATTATACATGATTTATATAGTGCCAACAGTTTACGCAGCGCTTTACAATTTATAGGGGGGACAACACAATTACAGTACAGTTTAATACAAAAGGTACAGGAGGGGCCTGCTCGTCGAGCTTACATTCTAAAGGGAGGGGTGGTGGTACAAAAGGTAATAGCTGCAGAGAATGTTTTTTTGAGGGTGGCATCGGGATAGATTCATTATTCCCTTGTATTTTCACAGTGATGACCCACTCAATCATATTCAGGTAACAAGCAATTCTTGAAATGAGCAGAGATCCCAGGCCTGGAAAAAGCCACAAGCTCAGCTCCCAAAACAGCTGTTTATTTGGTTTACCATCTCCAATTCTATAGCTCTTTGTTCTGTCTTTAAAAAGCTAATCAACTGCATGGAATGTGTTCACAGCTGCTTAGCACAAATGTTGGTGGTCTGAGGAGATGACTTATACAACCACTAAGCTTGTAAATACAATATTAAAAAAAAAAAATCCAGTATGCTAAACTGACTTCTTTATGATATGAACAAAATTATTAAACTATTAATAATTATGAAAGTACACAAATAATGTAAACAGATACAAACAGAAAATAAACATACCCTTCACACTACCTACAGCAGCCAGTCAGGTGCTTAATGCCTTGGCACTGGTTATGTAGTCTTTGCTGTGCAATCTGTGCTGACCAGTAATAACCTCTGCACAAGTATTTTTCTACCCAATTATTAGAAAACTTATCAAGGGCTAGATGGGTCTCACTGCAGCAGATTCGCTAGAATGAGTAAGTACTAAAATACTGTACATGTTTTACTACAAATAGATATAGAGTGACCTCCTGTATCCCCGGGATTAGTGTTGAGATAATCAGTTGACTAGTCAGGCAAATCCCTAATTTAAAATTTTGGTTAATTTGTATATAATATATGTATTCTGTTGATTCAACTTTCATTTATGATCCATCTGTTAACCCTTGAAGGGAAATGCTGTGTGAGACCTGTCCTGACCTGAGATCTTTTCAGGGGTCCATTACCTGAGGTGAGCGGCCAATTCTGTCGCTGGTGGAGGGTATCACTCAAGTCACCCCAAGTTGTTGCATAGATCATCTGACACACAGGACTTCTTATATTAAGCTCATTGTTACTCCTTATTCCTTATGTCTATTGGACTTTTCGTATTGATAATTATTATTCTTTGTTTGTATTGGGTTTTAATATCTGCGCTGTACTGCTTTTTATAATTGTTTATTGTGGGATTTGGTAATTTGACCCTCAGTATTCTAGCTGCAGAATGAGATAGGGGAGTGTGTTGTTGTGTTTTTCTTTAGTGCTGGTTGATTTTCTCTGTAACTTTAATTTATAGAATTTTGGAAAAGGCTGTACTCTAACAAATATATATAAATGGACTACGCCAACTAAAAACATATGTCACCACTCACTGGGAGCAAGATAGTAATATATCTACTAATAAATATTACCACATCTGAAAATAAAATATCAAATGTTATATGCGACCAATTCTATTATGGTCATATACCCTAATGTGAGATATTAGTGCCACAATGCCTAATTATAAACCTTAAACCCTCAGTGTATATATCATACAAACCAACATATAAGTGTGAAATGACAACAATATTGATTATGGTGAAAATAGACAACAATAAAAAAGATGTTTGTGTAGTATATGCCGCTGCTGCTGTAAAAAAAAAAAAAAAAAAAAAAAAAAATATATATATATATATATATATATATATATATATATATATATATATATATATATATATATATATTTGTGAACAAAAACAATTTTATCACAAATGAAAAAAGTCCATCAAAACAGTCTCATAAATTTTTCCATGTGACTGGTGTGTCCCACTCTGGATAGCCCCAGTGCGTGATCAGCCTCCTTTGGTTGTTGCTTATCAGTGCAACTAAATATCACCCTTAAATTGTGATTCCACGACCACTTATGAATTGGCCACTCACCAGAAACAGTTGAATTTGCGCCTTAAATACAATGGTTGGATAATCACTTCATGTCCTGGTCTCTCTGTGCTCACTCCAATTGGTATGTTTAATCGGATGGATGTCCCATTCTCAGGAAAAAATAAATCGCCATAATGGTGTAATAAATTTAAAACTGCATTTATTTTAAAAGGTAAAAAATATATTGCACTCACATACTATTGTGCCCTATGCCGTCACTAAGCTGTTCCAGCCATGTGTGTAGGGACCGCTCTGTTAACGTGCTATCCCCTGTGTACTTCTGTGCATTCCACTCCTCGCTCCAGTCAGGCAGGAAATTACGTCAAAAACTCCCAGCAGCCTCTACACATTTCGCAATCATCAATTGTGTCATCAGGAAGCTCTACTCTAACAGGCTATAAGAAAATGTTCAGCATGTTGAAGATCTCGGCATCCAGTGCTGAACTGTACTTCTATCTCAGTGCTGATGAAAAAAAAAATTGTGGTGTACAGCGTGGACAATAAAACAGTGTGGACAATAACATAGAACAACAGTTTAAGGACCTTTTTAATAGACTGTTAATGGATGTTTACATAATGGAATTTGCATTTAATGTAATAGCCATAACGCTGCATTGCAATCTAGCAAAAGTTGCAAGATGGCTGCCTTGGGCAAATATGTGTTTAGAGATATGCTTACAAAACCCCTTTCTGAACTTGCTCAGTTAAAGTGTTGATATTTTATACCTCCTGCAGGAGCCTGTCCCTCAACAAATGTTGTGCATCTAATGTTTTCCTGTTTCAAATATATTACCATTTGACCATGAGCAAATAAAACAGAATCATATTTCACTAGAATAAGCACATTTCATTTATTTTTTTATTCTTTTTCTAATAAAACAAGAAATAAAAGAATTGCAGAGCTAAAAACTTTAAAGAAGCCTTTTACTTGAAGAAATCGATTTTTAATAACACTGTTTAAAGGGAACCACTTCCTATACTTAAATTACCAATTCTCCACAACAAAGTCCCTCATTAGCTATTAGCTATTGCCTATTTGACTATTTTGTTAAATGCTTCCTTTTCTGACATAAGGGAATCCTATTAAATACAACACTGCCTGCACTGGCTGCAAAGCACATATTGTAACAAACCAATAACATAGCAACCTATAACACTGGAACTGAAAATACATGCAGACTGCCATAGGTTAAACAATAATCTGCACATGAATGTGACAGTGTGCATCTTTGATAACTTTGATTCAGAGGGAGGCATGTTGGGGGACTAGGACTGCAATGTCAAAGCACTGAGACACCTACATTACTTTGCACATGAATCAGTGCAAAGCTTGCAAAGTCCACCTCTGGGCAAAATATGACCCCCTTTCAACCTCTCCTTCACCACCATCTCTAACCCATCCTGAATATTTGTGTCTTACCTTGTGAAGCAAGGTATACCCGTAGTCCCTCACCAACTGTATACAGGTATGAGGTCCCCTAATGTGCCCATGCCAATTGATCCCCAACAGTCTTCTTGTGCTGATATCTTCTGGATCCTGAGAGTACTACACTGATGGAAATCCAATGTAAAACGTCTACCTCATATAGGCAGTTATAAGGGCCCAGCCTTAACAGACAAAATACCAAATTTAACATGTCCTCCGACATCCCTCCCCTAGCATCCTTTCTAGGAGACCCTCACTTCGCCTCCTTAAATAATAACCAAAACTCATTAACAATATGGAAACAACACAATCTAACAAATTTAAAAGCACTTATCCATAACAATACATTTTACTCCTCCTCTGAACTACAAATAAAATACGACTGCACCTACAGAACAGGAAATGTATAGGAAGATAAAACAATTCTACCAAAAATACGACTCACTTACTCTACACACCCCCCCTCACACAATTCAAACAGATTTGTATTTCCTCCCCACGAGACAAAGGATTAATCTCCAAAATTTATAAAAATCTAAACAAATTCAATATGCCTGAAAAATCACACCCCATGCTTCAATGGAAATCAGACCTAAACATTTCATTCTCCCCCAAACAATGGGATACCATATTTGAAAACCTACACAAATCCACCAAAACAACCACCATCAGGGAATCTGCCACCAAACTGCTCTATAGGTGGTATCTTACCCCTACCAAACTCAACTCATTCTACCCTTCAAAATCCCCACTCTGTTTCATAGGCTGCCCTACACATGGGACACTTCTACATATATTTTGGGACTGCCCCCATCTAAAAGACATTTGGCACAATGCTAATCTAATGACCGATCGTATTTCAGGCAGAAAGATCCCACTAACACTTCAAATGTGCCTTTTATTCTTCCCTATACAAGATATTCTAATAGAAAGTTCTAGACTAATCCATACTCTATTCAGCTCTATCCACTGGACCATTGCCTCCAACTGGAGTTCATCCAACGTTCCATGGCCTCAGGTTCTCAACCGTATGGCAAACATCAAACTATCAGAAAGAATACACCACACGTTATATGACACAATGCATATATACCAAAAAAATTGACTCTATGGGAAACTTCACTATTGATGTTATATTCACTACTGTTATTTTACTCAAGCACACCTACAGATCCTTCTCTACAAAGATTAAATAGATTTTTAGTCCACTGTGTGTATCTTGTCATTTGATTTGTCCTTACTCAAGTTATAATGTATTACCCAAATTAATCTTTCACTTGTACATCTCATACCACTGTCAAAATCTTGTACTATGACCTTACCCATAATAAAATCCGTTTGTAAACAAAAAATAAGGACCCAGCCTTATGTAAATAAACGAGTAGAGAAGACCCAGGACTGGAGAGACACATGACAACAGCTTTGGGTAAATTAAAATGGTATTAATAATAGGTTTGTTTCATGCCAATAAGCAGACAGAGGGGATGTAAGGGAGAGATGGGAATGGGTTCATGTTTTTCTCACCTGGCCAATAGTACAATGATGACCTGGGTGGGAGCACTGTTGCTCTCGGAAGCCATGCATCAACGTGATCTGTCACCAACTGTGTCCACCAGACACTGCCCATGACTGATCACTGTACTGGCCCACTGGCAGTATCATGTGATCACTGTAACCAATTACAGCATATTACGTGACAATTGTAAATAATAGAAGGCTTCCTTTCATGCCATCCATTGTATACAATTGTGTTGCTAGCTGTGATTGGTCCCAGTAATTGCATCGTACAGGCAGGGCCAATCACAGCTCATCTGTAACATGTGATTAGCTCTAGCCAATCACAGCTAAATACAACAAAAGGCACAGGATGAACCACTAAAAGGGGCTGCTTATATTCAATGGAATCATAATGTGTAAAAAGAAAAAAAAATCCTGATCACTTCCCCAGAGTAGTAGAATGTTACTATGATAACACTGTATTGCTCTGGTTAGTGTGTTAGAAAACAAAATCGCAAACAAGGAAAAAAATTGCGATAAAATAATCATTTATATGATAATGCTGTACTGCACCAGTGAAAGTATGTAAAACAAAATTGTGAATGCCTTAATTTTCCAAAAAAATAACTCACCACCAGAGAGCTTGTAACATTTCCTGCCACCAGATTCAGATTGTGTATACAGAGAGGCTGGGTATATACAGAGTGGCTGGGTATACAGAAGATAGACTGGGTATATACAGAGAGGCTGGGGGTATATACAGAGAGGCTAGTATGTACAGAGAGCCTGGGTATACAAAGTACCTGGGTATATAGAGAGGCCGGGTATATACAGAGAGGCTGGGTATACAGAAGATAGGCTGGTATATACAGAGAGGCTGTGTATATACAGAGAGGCTGGCATATACAGCAAAGCTGGTTATATACAGATAGGCTGGGTATACAGAAGCTAGACTGGTTATATATAGAGAGGCTGGGTATATACAGAGATGCTGGTATATACAGAGAGGCTAGGTATACATAGAGAGACTGAGTATATACAGAGAAGCAGGTAAATACAGAGAGGTTGGGTATACACAGAGAGGCTGGGTATACAGAGAGGCTGGCTATATATAGAGATGCTGATATATACAGAAAGGATCGGTATACAGAGAGGTTTGTATATACAGAGAGACTGAGTATATACAGAGAGGCTGGGTATATACAGATATGCTGGTATATACAGAGAGGCAGGTATATACAGATAGGCTGGTATATACAGAGAGGCTGGGTATATACAGAGGCGCTGGATATACACAGAGTGGCTGGTATATACAGAGAGGCTGGTATACCCAGAGAGGCTGGGTATATACAGAGATGCTGGTATATACAGACAGGCTGGGTATACAGAGAGGCTGGTATATACAAAGAGGCTGGGTATACAGAAGATAGGCTGGGTATATACAGAGAGGCTGGGTATATACAGAGGGGGTGGTTATATACAGAGAGGCTGGGTATACAGAAAAGAAGCTGGGTATACAGAAGATAGTCTGGGTATATACAGAGAGGCTGGGTATACAGTTTCCCCTCCGCCTCCAGATGGTCTGCACTTACCAGCTCAGGAGAGATTTGTGTGAGAAAGTTCCTCCCTACTCTATGATAAGGGCAGAGCAAGGGAGGAGACTGACTCTCACACTGATCTCCGGGCTCTGGCTGCGTCACTGAAGCACGGAGTGCAGACTCAATAAGAGTGCTGCGGCTGTGCGGGGAGGGCTGTGTTTGGCAGCCTGCGACTCTCTCACGGTAGGACCGACCCAGGACTCGGGGCTATGGACCCCAGATTCAGGCTCCTGCCTCCATAGCCACCCCTTAATGACACCACTGGTATTGATCCATTTTCAGATATACTGTATATACTATAGTTTGTGGACTTTTAGCAGAAACCTAAATTTATGAAGAAAGATCATTAATTTGCTAACTTTTTAAAAGAAACCAAGAAAAACGCATTTTTTTTGCAAACTTTTCAGTTTTCTTTCATTTATTAGCAAAATATAAAAACCCAGTGGTGATTACTGTATTTATTGGGATATAACACTCTGTTTTTCATCATTAAAATCAGCCAATACTTCAATTTTAGCTCCCTCTAAAGGGACAGGGAGGGGGGCGGGACAAGCGCCGCCAGATTACACACAGTGAGAATCTCCTGTTTACTTGGCGGCCTCTGTACTAGGACGTCCCGTAACCTGGGCCACCATTGGACCACTGTTCTATCTCTCATAGGAGATTCTCACTGTATGTAATCTGTTGATGCTCGTCCCGCCCCCCCTCCCTGTCCCCTGTAGGCTGCAGATGGGCATTGATCAGGCTGCACTGATGGCAATGGTGAGGCTGCTGCATTGAAGGCAATGGTGAGGCTGCTACATTGATGGCAACGGTGAGGCTGCTGCATTGATGGCAACGGTGAGGCTGCTTCATTGATGGCAATGGTGAGGCTGCTTCATTGATGGCAATGGTGAGGCTGCTTCATTGATGGCAATGGTGAGGCTGCTGCATTGATGCCAATGGTGAGGCTGCTACATTGATGGCAATAGTGAGGCCGCTGCATTGATGGCAATTGTGAGGCTGCTGCATTGATGGCAATGGTGAAGCTGCTGCATTGATGGCAATGGTGAGGCTGCATTGATGGGCACTGACCCTTATTTTTCTTCAAAGTTCTTTATTTAAAATTAATTTTTTTTTCCTGAAACTTACCTCTTAAAGTGAATGTGTGTATTACATGTCTGTACACATTATACGTGAATAAAAAAAGTTAAATACAACCAAAAGAAATCTCTATTTGTGTGAAAAAAAAACTTCTTATGGGTACAGCGTTGCGACAGCGCTGAAAGTCGAAAATTGGCCAGGGCAGGAAGGGGGTAAAAGTGCCCAGAATTGAAGTAATTCATGAAAGATTTGCTCAACATAGAGCATTTTGCTGAGCTTACTTTTAGCCCAAGGAAGGAAGATCACTCTAATTACGCACATGCAACAGATGATCTCCTTTTGGCTTCTGTGAAACAGTTAAGTGTAGCTTTGTACACTCGTTAAAGTTCAAGAAGTCATAATGAAATCTATGTGCTAATATACATGATAGTACATGTTGAAAAGCTTGACCACACCACAGTGGAGCCAGATAAGAAAGAATGTACAGTATAGCAGAAAAAGGGATACCTAACTGTCCATTATAAGGAAGGGGTAATGCACAGGAATGCTAAGAGTTAGTGACTGACATGTTGCATGACAAAAAAAAAAAAAAAACACTTCATCTTCAGCTAGTCCTGTTGCTCTGTTATATAAGTTTAGTAGTAAGGTTTATGCTTATTTTGCCATTACTTGCAAGATGCTTCAATTCCCATAATAAACTATGAGCAGTGGTAGAAATGTCTACAGTCCCCGCACAACCTATTCTGAAATTTCTTATGTCACTTTATTTTATTTTCTACCTAGCATATGCTGAAAAAGAAACAACAATGCCATGGAATATTTGACTCAGGACTCTTGGGTTCACATTGTAAGCTAATGTGACATTTGTTAGTCTACCATTGGCAACACTACTCCAGAAACAGTCTTGCTAAAGTTCAACTCATGTTATCTTATGGTGTTACTCTCTTTCTGCCTGATGTATCATTCTATCACCGTTCCTTTGATAACAATTAAGATTTTTCGGAATTCTGGGCAATATAATGTACTTCAGCTGCTTTTCATTATTTTTCTATGTCTTTTAATTGGAATCCCTTTTTAAAGAATTCCAGGCAAATAGTAAAACCTACATTTAGTTATTCAAAATGTGCCTCCTTTCACTTAAAGTCCAACTCCAGATATTTATTTATTTCTGTAGCATGATACAATACTGATACACCTCTGTTGGCTTTTTACTGTGGTCTATTACATCACCAGAGAGATTTCTCCTCATTTCCTCCCATAACAGGAAGTTTATTAAGTCAAAACACTTCTATTCACAACAGTGGAGATGGATTAGAACCTCTGTCGGGTTAATATTGCTTTCTATTACTTTCTTCAGGTCTGCTGTTGCTGAAATCTCTGTAATAGGGCCAAGGACAACACTTAAAACATAACAGAAGCATTTATTCTTTCCATGTCTATCCAAAACAAAAAATGCCTGGAATTGGGCTTTGACATAGGTGAGGGAATCTGTAGTCTTAACCACTTCAATACAGGGCACTTTCACCCCCTCCCTGCCCAGGCCAATTTTCAAGGCTGTAGCACTTTGAATGACAATTACAGTCATGCAACACTGTAGTGACACTTTGCCGGCAGGTTTGCGGCGCTGCTCCATTGTTTTCGATGGGAAGGGGCGTTTTAGGAGCGGTGTATTCACCGCTCCTATAGAGATGCAAAGATGCAGCTTGCAGGACTTTTTTGACCATCCTGTAAGTGCACCGCTCCAGTGTGAAAGCCCTTGGGCTTTCACTTTGGAGTGAATTGAGCGGCTCTTTCAGGGCGCTCTGCAGGCACTATTTTTAGCACTATAAAGTGCCTCAGTGTGAAAGTAGCCTTAGAGCTTTCTTTTGGTGGTATTTAATTAAGACTTTTTTTTTTGCTAAACAAACAAACATTTTGAAAAAAAAAGTTTTTCTATGTTTTGTGAATTCATTTTCTTTCTTTTAAAAAATATGTATTCCAAACCTCAGGATGGGGCAACTATATTGCATTGTACACTGACGGAGGCAGTAAGGTGCCAGTCTGGAATTTTTTTTTTAAAGGATATCTAAAGCAAAAACATTTTTTTCCATTTGGATAGGGTTTGGAGTAATAATAAAGACCCTGTCAGTCTTTTTTTTTGCCATGTGTTCCAGTAACGACATTTCCTTTCACATTCTGTAAGATGTACACAACAGAAAGTGAGAGGAAGTCTCTACAAAATGAAATGTTCCCAATTATGTTTGGATTTTCTTTCACTTTCAGTTATTAGATACACATTAACTCAAGTGCTTCCTTTCTTATCTCTTTCTCCCTTTATGTAAATGTATATACTGTACATATATACCTTCCTATTATTTTATATTTTATGATTCCCTTTTCAACTAAGTTATTGAGTTTCTTTTAATAGTACAGTTGGAAATGTATAAAAGTATATACCTTGATTATTTAAGGAAACCATTAAAATAGAAAAACGTGCATAAATGTAATTTTTTGTTTCCGCAGCTCCATATTTTAATCACCACCTTTATTCTTAAATGTAATATATTTTTAATCAAGGAAAGTCTTCATGTAATCAGCTTTTGCTCTGGATCTAGATGCTGTCAAACAAAGGATTGAGAATTTTGTTTTATTTTGCAAATAAGCAGCATAACAAGGCTATATATATATTTTTATATATATATATATATATATATATATATATATATATATATGGAACAACAATGTACAAAAACACAGCAAGGTAACCCTTACATGACCATGAATAACTGAGCAGTTTTAGCTAAACTGAATGTCAATACAATCATGTTTGTACACACAAATATTGCAAAATGTAGTGACAGTAGCAGGGATGTTTATCCTCTGGGTTGAAAATCCATTTGTAGATTCCTTGAGCTGTTGAAGCAGAGAAGTGCTGGCTTTGAACTTATTACTTCATGAAAAGTTTGCTTCAATAAATGCTGGGCCAATAATCCCTACAAATTTTGTGTGTAGATGACACTACACACACAGGAGTAGTTTTTTGGAGCAAGCTTTTCTCTATATATGGAACTACCCAGTGGTGAGCACAGGATGTGTTCGTGTTAAGATTCCATGCAGCATTTCGTCTTTGCTTGGCACCCAAAAGTCTCCATAGATCTACCAGCAGGATTTCCCATTCGCATTCTGATGAGCCTTGTTTGACATTTTTGTCATTGTTGGAGGTGAACAGCTAAATTTTACAATGGATGGTGGACTGATATTTTGTTTTCCTTCTATCAAGCTACTGGTCTATGAGACATCTATCTCTATATAAACTGATTCCTACTATTTGGTTTTACTTGGACTTTTTTTGCAGTATATTTTATTTTATTTTTAGGTTGTATTTTAACTGCACATTATATTGAATGAGCTCATCACTCCCCTTTCTTTTTTCATTTGTTTATGCAGTGATTTTGAGTACACTACTAAGTGGTTGCAACTTTTCACATTCCTTATATTCTTTTGAGTTTATTCTGATCTATTTCACTATATTCATTGGAGTTTGATGTTCTATTTTCATTTTAAACTATATATAGTAGTGTGCACGGTTTCATCCCAATAACATTTTAACATAGCAGTTTCCTAACTAAATAGGATAAGAACATACTATTTTTGCTAATTTGGTGGAGTTTGACCACACATACAGTAGACTGATTAAAGTTATAATCTCTGACTGATTGTTTTACATCAGGTGGCACTTTTTAAAATAAACTAACTCAAAAAGAGAAAAACTTGAATCCAAACGAAATTGTCATTTTTATATTTTATTTAAAGTGGTTGTATAGTAAATTTTGGGACTTTTACCTACAGGAAAGCCTATAATAAGGCTTACTTGTAGGTAAAAAAAAATCTTCTAAACCTGTACAGTTTAGGAGATATTCCCCTCGCAATGCGCCGCTGACTCACATGCGCACAGGGGATTCTTGGCTGAAAGTCCGCAAGACGCTGGACCCTGCCGGAAAGAAATCTCTGGCACGCATGCGTGGGAGTGCTGATATGGCAGCTCCGGCCACTCACAGCGCCAGAGCCGCAATACCCGGATGAAACGCCAAGGGAACATGTCAGCTCCCTCGGTGTGGATCGGGGCCTCGTTCTAAGGTAAGTATTTCATAATGAGCTAGTATGCGGTGCATACTAGCTCATTATGCCTTTTCCTTTGCAGGTGAGTAAAAAAAGAAAACTTCACAGGGTATACAACCACTTTAACATGGGTAACAAAAAAGAAATGTATAAATTAACTAGAAAATAAATTACCAAGAGATAAATAACTGCAGTCATTGCCAAACCCTTTCTGACCCCTGTTACCTGGCTATTATCTTGTTCTTTTTAAATCACTGAGTCACTAACCCATCCATAAAGCATTTACCATATCAAAGGAGAGGCAACCTTTCACTGGGGAGTTTTCTTTTCTGTTCCTGTACCCCTGCCATCTGATGACACCATCAATATATTCTAGTAGCAGAAGTGGGTATGATATGCCTCTTATAGTCTCAACAGGGACCTGTGCGGTTAACATAAATTGTGATTTTTACATTCTCTGCTATTTTAGTAAAAAATGATATTCATTTTTTGTACTAAATGCTTTGGAACACTAAACTATGCTAAACATGAGATGTTAAGTGTACAGTAGGTCCATTTTAAGGACAGAAATGTAATGGAGGTTATAAAAAATAATCCAAAATATCATTTGATTTTCTTCACTTGTCGCAATCCAGTGGTATTTATAGATATACTTTTATGGTAATAAGATGAGCCTTTTTAATGTTTGATGTTTTTCACTTTAGTTTTGAATTAATTGGAGGCACTGAGGTTAAAAGCCATCCATCATTAACAAACTAGATGAAAAATTAAAATGATAATGTACTGTGTAATAGGGTAGAAATTGAAAAAGCCAAATCAACAAAGCTTGTCAAACTGAAAAGTGAACATGTGCCTTAACATTTGCTTCAGTTTCAAGTCAATTCTGATAAGATTGTTGTCATATTTTATTTCTGCTGATTAGTTTTAAAATAATTTTTGATCATATTAAATTAATAATATAGTGTTTCAAAGTCAATCTGTCAAACCATATACTTTATCCCTTGCTTCTATTTTTTAAAACCTAATTTCAGAAAAGTGTCCCCCTGCAAACTTATATATACTAACCTATTATGCTTGCGTCTTACCTGCTGGCAGTTGTCCCTTATCAGCATAACCCAATTCGATTGCTCAAGTAAAAGCTTCTAAAAATGAACAAATGCTTTCCCAAATTGTAAGATTGTTTCAGTTTTCATGGTGCATATTTTTGGTTTCATTAATTACTTTTTGTTATATTGTCCTGGGGTTTAGAAGACCAGTAGGCTTATTTAATTAGGCAACAAGCAATGCACAGAGATTATTTACCCATAGAAAAAAATCTGAATTAAAATTTGTCTGATGTGAATACCACATGCTGATATGTGCCTTGGGTTACTTTACACTTTGTACCAGATGATTGCTCTTTTCACATCTTGTTAAATACACCCCAAGGTGTCGGCTAAGAATAAAGAGGTGAAAATGAACACTGATTCTTTTGTTCCAAAAGAGAATACAAAGAACTATCTTTTTTCACCTGAAGTTACTTAAATCTATAACGTAAACTGGTAAAAAAAGAAGACAAGACCCTTTCAAAACTTTTAGCAACAAGTGACAGACTTGTGAAACATTTTAACTATCAGATTTTCATGTTTAAAAAGCTATTCCCTATAACTGTATATTGCCATATCTATGATGTTATGATGTAAGATCCCCTTATGTTAGGGGATATACATACATTTTAGCTGCATATTTGTAATGTAACTGCAGCTGTACTTGTTTAGTCATTGGGCAAGCAATGTAGTGTTTTTGGCACCATACATGTTACAAACTGACCATCACATATACAATTAGCATGCTGCAATCCAAAATTATGCATTCAGTAGTTAGTTCTCTTGTCAAGACCTAAACCAAGCACTTCATTTGGTGACTTTACCCATAGTATACAAGCGTTACTAAATATAGACTGTTTAGCATGCATACACAAATTTAGAATTCCACATTTTAGATGCTGTAGGCATACAAACTTTTCCTCCAAAAGCAACACCCCCTTCTGCTATTACCTTTTTGAAAAAGAACATTTCTTGTTTAAGTAGTCATAAGTAAGTATCAGTGAGTCAGGCAAAGTTTGGTCCACAGAAGGTTCAGCTAAAGGAAGAAATCTGGTAAATAGTCCCAAATCCCATTGAAGTCTATAGAAGACATTTTTTCTGGACTTTTGCAAAGTAAAACATCGATGGGTTATAAACAATTTATTGAAGATCATTCAATATGAAGAGAAAGCTGCCTCTGCCATCTATGGGCACGGGCCTGTAACTAATAGTAAATCTGAACCAGCATGGGTAATATATTTTTTTGTTCGGATTTCACTTTTGCATCCATTTCCATCAGTTTTCCACAGAAAATGCATTGCACAAATTTGATACTGCATATGCACAAATGCCATTTTATTTATGGGTGTTGCTGTTAGAAATTGCTCTTGCTTTGTAATTGTTTTACAGATGCGAGAAGTAAAATATGTACAAATGTTTTGGCACAACATATTTGTATCTTAAACTAATACAAAGAAAAAACACCACACTAATATTAAAAAATAGTGAATTCGCAAATTAGCGAAACTACAATATTCCTGTGAAGAACACAGCCAAGCTGCTAGCACACAAACAAACCAAGTCTAAACTAAAAATATATAAATAAGTGCAGCGCTTAAAGACACCTATATAAATAAGTGAAAGTATACATATAAAGTGAAAAAGAACATATATTGTTGACAAAAAGTCCACTAAAGTCCCAGGAAGTATAAACAGTCTCAAAGTTAATCTTCATGGACCTCAAAGTGGTATATTTGGGACTTCTGAAGTTGTCAGTTGGCATTCATAGAAAAATGACTCTCAACCTTCTCAGACCTCAGAACCTCTTGAGAACAGATTATAGGAGAATTGAAAAAGATGGATACTCTTACCAGATGAGTTGGACACATCCACCCTATAGTAGTGTGTCATACAAGCTTATGGGTGGCTCCAACGGCACACCCTGATGCAATCGGCCAGATGGCGTTTCACCTCGGAATTCATTGTAGTCTCCAGTTAGAAGAGGTAGATGAAATTCCAGAGCCGTAGATAACTATAAGCCTTGGCATCAGATATCTCATAGGAATTCACCATGAGGGGGACAAAGCATAAAAAACGCCTCGCATGGTGAAATACAACCAATGATGGTTTATTGAAAATATTCTAATTAAAATAGAACTAATAGTCCATAAAAATCACGTGATACATAAAAACAAAAATTAGCAATGTGGGGAGCAGAAAAATGCAGGCCCTACATGTTTTGACCTCTAAGTCGTCTACTTGGAACGCAGACACTACAATTTATTACATTCCGGAAGTGATGCCTATGGAGGGGGCATCATGTCCTGTAACGCTGTGTTTTGTCTGCGCGCTGGGGAGTGGAGCAGTGATTCACTGATCTCTCCCGGATATGATGCCAATGGTTTTATTTACCGTCAACGTAATTCCCTAGATTTTACAAATGAGGCTTGGAACTAGTCCCGGATGTGACGTCGATAGGTTTTGTTTACCTCCGACGTCATTTCCTAGACTTTGAAAATGAGGACTGGAACCCAGATCAGGGTTTTTAGCCGATATTAATACAATAAAGTGATCTATAAGGTAATCGTGGCAGTAGAGTGGGGTTACAGGAGTGTGGGAACATTATCCATGGCTACATGATGTTGTAAGTTAATGGGGGAACATACGGCACCTTGGGAGTGCATATATACATTTCCTGCTTCCGGTTTCGATGCTGGAATGCAGGAAGTGTGAGTTTTTTAATATTTATGTGTTCCAGTTGGTGTCCCCAGCTGCATTTTGCATATTAACATATTATATACTATGGATCAGGTATGTGACCTTCATGTAATGAGATATATGGAGTGTCTTGTGTGTTCGCATCCTTAACATAGTGTGAGCACATTTGTGGGTTAATGCTGTGGGCGGTAATTTCCCATTAGCCTCTATTATCCTTTAATGATTCAGTCTATATATTTCAGCAATGTGGGGGAGTCAGGTTATGCCTCAGTAGACAACTTAGAGGTTGAAACGCCTGGGGCCTGCATTTTTCTGCTCCCCACATTGCTAATTTTTGTTTTTATGTATCACATGATTTTTATGGACTATTAGTTCTATTTTAATTTGAATATTTTCAATAAACCATCATTGTTGTATTTCACCATGTGAGGTGTTTTTTATGCTTTGTCCCCCTTATGGTGAATTCCTACGAGATATCTGATGCCAAGGCTTATAGTTATCTACGGCTCGGGAATTTCATTTACCTCTTTTAACTGGAGACTACAAGGAATTCCTAGGTGAAACACCATCCGGCTGATTGCATCAGGGTGTGCCGTTGGAGCCCCCATAAGCTCGTATGACACACTGCTATAGGGTGGATGTGTCCAACTCATCTGGTAAGAGTATCCATCTTTTTCAATTCTCCTATAATCTGTTCTCAAGAGGTTCTGAGGTCTGAGAAGGTTGAGAGTCATTTTTCTATGAATGCCAACTGACAACTTCAGAAGTCCCAAATATACCACTTTGAGGTCCATGAAGATTGACTTTGAGACTGTTTATACTTCCTGGGACTTTAGTGGACTTTTTGTCAACAATATATGTTCTCTTTCACTTTATATGTATATGTATACTTTCACTTATTGATATAGGTGTCTTTAGGCACTGCACTTATTTATATATTTATATCTTTACCATATATAATCGGAGCCGTATTTCCATCACTGAAACTTGTAGGCATGCCACTTTTGGCAAAAAGTCTCTGCTAGGATCACTTATTTAACACATAACATGTGTTTGCTCTATTGTCCTACCTTAAATAAAATTTAGAGACAATCCTTAAATTAAGATATATCAGATGATTAGAAAACTATTTTTGTAATATAACAATACAAAACCCCCTTTTTGTCTCTGCTATCTATAGGCACAAGCCTATTGCACCTATTGCTAAATTCAGCCTTTTATATAAAGCAAGTTTTCAATAAAACAAATACATTGTACTTGATGTTTTTCTATTTAACTTATTTAAAGACGGTAACAAATGTAGTTTAAAAACAGTAAAATCTGCTTTAAAACTTGTTCACTCTAAAAGAGTGCTTTATTTTGCTTTCTGATTGTTCTTTAGACATTTACAATATATTATGTATGTTTCTGAAGAGTATTTCCTGGCAAGAAATTTTGGTTTAATAGTCTTAATGCAAAATACTAACAATGCACAATAATAGCACATGTGGCAATTATCTGGTAGCCAAGGGTTGATTCCCAGGCATTTATAGCCTTAATGTCTGAGATGGCTTTATTATGATATTTGCTCCAGTTTAACAATGTGGATAGTGTTGGCTGAAGGTGTAACCCCATCATTAACCTGCAAAACAAAATATTGGAGGAACAATCAGTGCATTCTCAAAAAGTGTTGCCTATTAAATATGATTAGAAGCAAGAGGTGAGCTACTGGAACACATAAATATGGTAAGAATTAAAGCAGAACTAAAACAACATCCAGACAATTATCTGCTAAAATGAATTTCTATTCAAAATGAAAACTTCCCAAATGAATCTGACTTTTTCATGCAGTAACAGAAGAGACACATATGTGACTGCTGTTTATTTTTCTTGGCAACATTCAGATATACTATGGATGACTGGAATTTGGACTTAACAGCAGGTTGTGTTGCGAATATCATTTGTGATGTGTTTAGATAGCTACAGTCATTATGGATTTAGATCACATGAGCGAAATTTCACTTGACTGAAGTTCCAAAGCAAGTCAAGCCAATGCTTTGCTATGTTGCTAAAAGGCATTAGAGTCATTATGGAAGGTAAAATAATGTGGTTTTGGTGTTTGTTAGGGGTGCAATTAGCTTTACATTACTATTGGGGTTTTACCTTTTTTAGTGTATTTTGCAATTTTACACTTTTTTCCTTGGAGAGAAAAGAAGATGGCAAAGATGTAAAATACAATATATAAATGTGTATGCTATTCCCCACACCAGCTTTTTTTTGTGAAAAATTTCAAATAATAAAATACAAAAAATTGTTTTTCTAATGGTATACTTTATTATTAGAAAAAAACATGGTGACATTGCAGGCTAAAATTACAGGACAAAAATTCAACATAGGCAACATAAGTTTTACAGAAGTAAATTCTAACCACAAGCTAGTCTGAAGAAACATGTTTAAGGTCTGTTTAAAAGCTTAAAATAAATGAGATTGCCTTGTGTTGTGAATGGAAGGATTTCCACAGCAGGATACAGTAGAAGGAAACACCTTAATCGGTGTTTGGAAAAAAAAGGTGATAAGAAAGGGAAGGATAAATAGCTCTTGTAAAAAAATGAAAGCTTTTAAAATGTATCTCTAGGCAAGTGTGAAAGGGCTTATTTCAGTCTCAGTCCCCATCGGGAAATTCATTATCTATTTGTACTGGTGACCTTTGTCATTGAGAATGAAATTAAAGGAATATCCAAATTTTAGAGTTATCTTCACAATAAGAGATGAAAGTGAATCTTCCAATTAGTACACCTGTTCCACAAGAGAGGAATTCCATTCACTTTGGGAGGTTTTCTCTAACTTCCAATTGCATCTCTGGGACAGAAAGTAAAAGTTGCTACACAGGCAGCACAGAAAAGAAAAAAAAAACTGGCATGAGTTTTAACTCTATCCTACTTTATCCAAAGCTAAACATTTTGGTTATACAAATTAAAACTGTAGTAAGACTTCTCAGGGAGTCAAAGAGGGTACACATTAAACCAAATTGAACTGAAACTGCAGTCAACTTTTTGATATAGTGGAGAAGGGTTAAAATATCTGATTTGTATTGCTCTATATGTGTTTTGGGAAATTTTCTCATGCCTTCTATCCTGACAAGTGGGACATCTTCCAACAAAATTTGAGACAAATTTGGTAGAAGTTCTAACACTTCCTTACTGCCACTAAAACTAAAAATGTTTTGCCTGAGGTTTGATTATGAATATGAAGCCGTTACTGACCATAGCTAGCAAGGTTGAATGAGTTTACCATAAAATGTAATTTCTGTAGCTGAATGTCTCCAAGTTTAAGCATCTTCCCATTTGTCAATACTGCAGAACATGACCAGAGATAATAAACCTATGGGGCTTTATACAGAATGGCCGAGTATAATAAAGGCACACAGCACAGTCAATTTATACAGGCTGGTATTGCTTTCCATTTAGTATGTTATTCATTAGGATTTCCCAACTGAGAAAAAATGTTCTCTTTATCTTCAAATGTAAAATTCCTTACCTATTTATATTCAAGAACATATTTTATTCAGCATGCAATTTTAAGTCTTTACAGTCAGCTTACACACTTGTGAATGGTTATAAATATTTAAATTATTGTAATGGCAGACAAAAGGCATTGCATTATGCATGTTAACGTAAATGATAATGATGCGTGAAGCAAACTATATGCCAGTAAATAGTAGAGCAGTATGCCTCTGATTGTATAATGGTTGGCTTCTTGAGCAAGATGGGATGGGTATTTTTAATATATCTTATTTATTCATATTTTTATGTTTACAATGTTGTTACAATATGGAAAATAGATTGGTCAGCATTTCAATGTCTTACACGTTTTTCACATATAAAAAATTGCTACGATGTTGTGGAAACATTTAAGCATGCATTCTCTTGCACATTGAGCACTATCCTTCTCTAGCACATTGTACATTGATGTTTAATACATAAAGTGTGGTCCCAAATTGCAATGTATGTTGAACAACATCCAAGTAAGGTGAATGTTGTGTCTTCTGTTGCTATAAGTCAATATTTTTACCTGAAATTAAAAAAAATGCAAAATACAAACAAATGTAACAATACTACAGCTGCCCACTAAGGAATGAACTGTGTACTTGGCAAGCAAACCATCAGTCAATAAGAACCATACACAGTGCTGTTCACAGCTAAAGAGGCCTTGTATATACAGGTACTTGTCACTTGTGGCTACAGGTGTACATGCATACTATTATGTCTACTGCAGAGCATTAAATCTGGGTTGTTTACTGTTAGTGTTATTTACTGTCATCCTTATGTGATTTTGTTCCTATTTGAGAAACAGATATAAAATCCTTAATAATGGGTTGATTAAAACATAAATGAAAAAGGCAAGTCTAATTTAGGTATGAAACTACTTGCTGTTCTATGTTCTGATGCTGGAGTGTGCACTCTATAACCCATCTGATCGATGTGTCGGCATGCAAACTTTAATAAATCAGACCCATTAACTGAGTCACAGATGTATGGCCTGTGTGGTATTGCTGAGCACAGGGACTTACTTCTTGTTTTATTAAGCTTTAAAACAAACATATACTACAGCAGCTGTAGATTAAATTCTGTACAGTTCTAGTTTCTGCTGTTCATTCCAGCAGGGCACCCCAGCATCCAAATGTGAATATTACGTCTGACATCTTTATGTACATAGCTTAAACAAAAGCCACACAAAAAAATATGCAGGAACCTTGAGTTTTTTAACAGAAGCACATGCCATTAAACAAGAATAAATGTGGGTTCACAGACCACCATTGTTCTTAGTGGCTTATATAGATTTTAACAGAAACAGTTTTGTAGCATGCCTATAGGTACATTTCCCATATCCATATAAATAAATTTGTTTAGTGGGTGCTCTCAGCAGTTTCTGACAGAATGAATAAAAACATAATTACAAATTACTGTTGAATGCGTTCAACTGTTTTCACTGTTATGAGCTCTAACGGCCATGTTACACTAACAATGCTGCCACACGTGAAAATTTACCAGGGGCAGGATCTCTAGAAAATGTGAGGAGGACACATACCTGGTTTTTATGTGTCACCTTCTTGCCTAAGTTACCAGATAAAGTCCTCTGTCTTGCTTCCCCAGATAGTGAGGGAATAGCACATGCAAGCAGCTGACATTCCAACCATGACAGCATAAGTCAGATTTTAGGTAATTTAATTGAATATGATTTTTCTGCAATCCCCCAGCAGGACGTACTTCACAGGGTCACTGAGAGTGTTCCCCTGTCTGTACTGTGTAATTTCTCTCACTCTCTTTATAAATTAAATTTTTTATTACAATATAATTTAAGTATGTAAGAAGCAGTAAGCACAGCTCTTCATTTTTTCCCCCCATTGCTTTCCGTTATCTATCCCAGTTGACATTTACTTTTAAATGTTTTATTTATTTATTTATTTTTACCTGCAAATGCATGCAACATTCTGATTCTACAAGTTCATTCTTTATTTATTTCAAGTGGTTGCTGTCTTAAAATGAACTGTGGCAAAACATATATTCTGTACTGTATAACTTTATTCAAGCTTGAATTCTGGACAATCTTTTCCCCAAAAAAAGCTACTATTCATATCCCAGCTATCCTAAGTTAAATTCTGAAGAACGCCTTAGTTAAGTAAGATTGAGGAGAAGATGCATCAATGGGCTCCAGAACAGTGTGGTACAATTTAAGAGGTATGAAGCACATTCTAAGTGAAGTTGTTCAATCATACTTGAAGCATTAATAGTTAGTCATGTTTTCCTTTTGTCTGGGCTAATTTCTGTTCCTTTACAGGGAAGACTCTGCGCAGCTTTATGGTACCTTTTTTAATTGTACAGCTTTGTAAAAACACATAAAATAACAGCTACATGAGAAATGAATATTATTGTATCTTCTACTACGAGAACATTTGCATAAACGCATGCAAGAGACTACTTGATTTCATATATTTTACATTTATTTACACTCCAATCTGCCTATTTTAAGCAGTGAACAGCAAATTGGTTTTGACTTAATAGCATGCTGATTTGCCTATGATAAATGATTGCTGACTTGGAAAAATGAGACAGAAATGACCAGAAATTCTCTTTAATCAACAGAAGTTAAGAATATTCTCGGGTGAATTATTCAGTCCTTGTTTCTCTTGTTTCTCTCAGACTTGTCAGAGACAAGATATATAAATGAGAAACAAATTATTGCAGTTTGCACATGATTTAACCTTACTTATCCTCAACTCTATAATTCTTCATTTCCAAGGTGAATTGCTTTATTACTGAAATAAAGAAAAAGGTATAACAAATAACCTCAGTGCTTTTTATTTAACAATAAATACACATATACTAAGCCATCTGTCATATCCAATGATTTATATGACTAATTAAAATTGATGCACTGTTAACCTAGACCTGTGCTTTCATTCTAATAGGTTTGTGGATATACTAAATGGCAGAACAAGTCTCATAGATCCATATGGCTGTAAAATTGGTATTGCTTAATCAATTAACCCTCTGTCATAGCAAGTTGGACAATCTGCAGGCAATAGATCTACTTTGAGGCATCAGGGAACCCTAAATAATGAATAATCCTTAAACTGGGTGAATATTTCCTTTGATATTTCTGCACATGGATTTGCTGCAAGCATACACCTATGCCTGTGCAAAGCGAAGTAAGCTAAGCTATGTATATTGCAGTATATGTTGATTTAAGTTTAGATTCCTAGACATAAGAAGAAGCAGTAGAACAAGGGAGGTGAGATGGGAGTGAAATCTGTATCTGGGCATATGATTCTGTGATCTGGAGGTTATGTCAGCATGTGGGTTCAGAATAAGCAAGAGGTGATGAGTGAATAATAGGGATAGGGCAGGAGGGAGGGTGATATACAGTATATAATCCGTAGGGTGGAGAAAAGGGGTAAAGGAAAGTGGGTTAATGAGAGAGGACACTATTGCCAGAAGGTAAAGTAAAGAGAGCATGTTACATGGTTAAGATAGTAGGAATCAGAATTAGAAAGAAAAAGCTTGTTGGGTTCACATGCAGTCTGGCTGGAGTTGGGCCCTGTTGTCTTTGTGTCTACTTGAAATGCAATGTTAAAGTGTCAGGATATTTTCTAGTCCTTGCTTGTTAAGCAGGCATTCCAAGTCTCGCATTTTATTAATTTCAGGCAATGGTCCTCAATAGGAGAGTTTACTAGCAAGACCCCTATGGCCTCTGCTTATGGAATGTCTTACAACCCAAGCATTTTATAATCACTCTGCCATCACCAGCATCTTTCTAACAATGTCTGTCTCCATTTTAGCAAGACTGCATTAAATTTCTATCCTTTATTCACACATCTCAGCTCCCAAGTTCTAAGGATGTCCTTTACAATTGAACAATTCCAGTAAATCTTACATTTCTTGCTTAAATCCTTGATCTGTACGAAAAACCAAGATACTAACTTCCAAAGTTTAACCCAGTTAAGGGTACCAGAAGACATTCTTTGGTCTTGAACAGAGTTGATGTCCTTTTGGTAAGGCTGCATCCTTATCAATCACTGAGGTAACCCATTTTGTTTACATGGCTGGGAATCCCCGGCTATGTAAACAAATGAATGGTGACTGAAGTAGGGTTCAGCCTAAATATAGCTAAATATAGGCACATGGCCCTTTTTGGCAAATTATGTTACCACTATCCCAGCCATATTTGGGCAATGATGTCACCATTATTTCTGCCCCTTTCATTATATAGCTAGTGACAGCTTGGACAGCTTTCATTCAACCTTTGTGTGAGATGGGTCACTGAGAGTTTTTTTTAAGCAAGTAGTTGGCGGCAGGCATTGTGATTGATGATTAATTTACAAGGGATTTTATTTATTTATAAAAATTTTTTGATAAAGGAATTGTAAAATGTTTGGGTGTATTTATTTCTATGTGTCATTATTTTTTGTGAATAAGTAGGGGTACTATGTACCCAATACACATTCATGTGGGGAGGGCACTATCTGGGTACCCCTACCCTGGGCAAGGGTTGTGGTTATGAGGCCCTTGCCCTCTTCAACCTAGGGACCATGTAGAGGGTATGTGGACTCGTATGGTTCAGGAGGGTGGGCACACACTCATTCCTTCCCGGCCAGGAATTTTCAGGGGGACCTCATGCATTTTTTTGTGTCCCCCCCTTAAAATCCATACCAAACCCAAATGATTTCCTTTTGGATTTGTTTTAATGAGTTAACCACTTTAAGAATTATACCAGACTGAAAGGATCTGGTATTCATTTTGAGGGCAGATGCACACAAATTTTTATTTCATTATTGTTGTACAGCTGCAGAAAAAATTATGTTTGCAAAGGAAAACAAATGACACAGTATTATTCATATAAATAATTTTAGTGCAGGATTTTTTTGTTACAAATTCAGGTGTGAGTTCTTGTATTAACATTTTCACTTTTATGCTTGCAGCTTAACATTGCAGTGTGCAAAAGATTTCTCATACTACTAGTAGTATAAAAAGAGTAGTATTAAAAAGAGAATTTCACAAACGATAGCCACCCACATGTTAATAGCCGCAAGACTGGCTATCGCTCGTAAGTGGAAATCCTTGCAACCTCCGGACTTCCGAGAAGTGATATCCATTCTAAACTCCAATTTCGAATTGGAACACAATTTCTCCAAAGCTCACCTCTCAAAGAATAAATTCCTCAGGGACTGGGAACCTTGGATCACTGATCCGAGAAGTACTCGACTGACATAACCCTTGGCACCAAATCCGTTCAACGTAAAACTCTGATATGTGTTATACTCTAACTGTCTTACTATACGGTAAAATCGGCTACTCACAATCCTTATAACTGTTTTACATAACGTATGTATCTTGTGTTATACCCAGATGAGTTGGCCACTCGGCCTATAAAGTGCAGTTGTATCTCTGTTATCTTATGTTCACTTGATATATTAGTACTGTTGTTGTTAGACCTACTATCAATCGCTGTTAACGAAAATGATGATGTACCCAAACTCTTCTCCTCTGTTTTTTTTTTTTTCTTTCACACGAGGAATTGCAACTACATCCTTTTTCTTGTAATGCATGTATACGCCTTTGTATTATGAAAACTATCAATAAAAATCTAAGTTTAAAAAGAGAATTTCCCAAAATTTCACAGACTATTCACTTCTGGAAGATCCTTCTTTCTTCCTTCTACTCCCAAACGCCTATGAAAATGTACTGTAGATTGAACTTTTATCACCTTCTTAACACTGATAAAGCTTGTATTCCATGCAAATGGAAGGACCCTTCTCCCCTTTCGATAGCCATGTGGCTCAGCAAGTGGAGGAGATCAGTAGGATGGAGCATCTTATCCTTTCCACTCAGAAAACAAACATAAATGTATTGCAAAACATATTTTAATGGTTTGATTCTATTTTTAAGCATGAGGGTAAGGTTCGATGCATGATAATTCATTAACTCCTTTATCACAGACCCAGGGAGACCCTCATGCCTCCCTAGCCCCACCCCCAAATCCTATTATATCCTATTATATCCTCCTACTGGCTTCCCTCTTTCTCCCATATCACTGCCTTCCCATATACCCTGTGATTTCATTTTGCTTTTTGTATTCCATGCCCTGCATTTGATTCCTATGCCCCATTTAATTTTCCTTACTTGCCAATTATACATTGAGGTTATTCCACCTGTCATTTTTAATTTCAATACATTTTTATTAGGATAGTCGGTGATCATACAATAGCGGAGCAATTTTACATGTAATGAAAGAGCAAGAACATGAGCAAATCACAGATTTGCGTGTTAAACAACAATTGTAAAGGAGTATAGCAAGAAGGAAAGGGTTGGAAACTTAAAAGACTTCTATAAGTATTGATTCTGTAAACCATGCAACCAAAATCAATGAGAAGCTGTGTTCACTAACAAACTTTGAGATGCGTACCATACAGTCCAATTTGACCATTTAATGCTCATCTGCAGAAAGTTACCCTGGGAGGCTGCAAAAAGAGTTTCATATGTGGCATGTGTATTTGTTGTTTCAATGACTTCTCGGAGGGAAGGAGAGTTAGTCTCCTTCCAATGACGCAGTATTACTAATCTAGTGCTAAGGAGAATATGTGTGGCTATAGTTCTGGTTTGTGGTGGCAATTGTTCTATACCCAAGGATAAGACCGCCACAGCTGCATTAGGTAACACTAATTTCCCTGTGAGGGTAGAGATCAGATTAAATGCACCTGACCATAATTGCCACAACTCTGGGCAGCCCCATATGACATGATAAAGAGTTCTAGTTTCTCCACAGTTTCTCCAGAAAAGGGGGGAAAACTGAGGGGAGAATCTGGAGATCCTGTAGGGTGTCAGGTACCATCTTAGTAGTAATTTATGGGTCATTTCCCAAAGGTTAGCGCTTTTAGTCGCCCTAAAGGTAGTTTGTAAAGCTTTAATCCATTGGTCTGCAGGAAATTCTGCACCCAATTCACGCTCCCACGCCTTAATGTTAGTGGATTTTTCAAAGTTTGTCTTAGAATGTAGAAGACAATAAAACATGGATATGCCCTTAATAGCGGTATATTGGTTAGTAAGATAAAGAACTGCGCGCCACAGTAATTGGACGTGGAGGGTGGGGTTTCTCGCAAGAAAGTGAACTATCTGTAGGTATCTATAGCGGTCATTATCCTCTAGGTTATGTTCTACTTGTAGTGCATCAAATGTTTTAGGAAGAGACCCTGTCATCAAGTCTGTCATATATAAAGATGCAAACTGTTTCCAGATGTTTAGGGTGGCCTCCATGGTAATCGATAAATGCGCTTGAATCTGAGAGGGAAAGGTGGAAGACAGAAGCAGGTCCACCAATCCCCTCTCATTGATCTGAGCTTTTTCCAATTCCACCCATCTAGGACTTTGCAAATGGGGGAACCAGGCCCTAGCTTGTGCAAGGACAGCCGCAGAGTAATAGCCTTTCAGTATAACGTGACCTATACCCCCCGCATTTTTAGTCTTGACCAGTTTTTTAAAGGCACATCGAGCTTTCTTACCTTGCCACAGATATGTGTTTAACAAAGATTGTGCTTTGGCAAAAAAGGAGTTGGGGATTACGATAGGCAATGCTCGGTACAGGTACAACAGCTGTGGAAGCACCAGCATCTTAAAGGCTGCTAAGTGTCCTGTCCAAGACATTTCTACTTTCGAGATCTTCTGTAATTTTGCACCAAGGGTATCTAAAAAAGGAGAATAGTTGGCTGCATATAACTCTGCTGTGGATTCCGTAAGGGTTATACCTAAATATTTGATCCCATCCTGTTTCCATACGTAGGGGAATTCTGACATGAGTTTTTTTCGGACCCGCGGATCTACCCCTAGATCCATTATGTATGACTTAGTTTCATTGACTTTGTAATAGGATATGTCATTACACATAAGGAGGGATGAGTGTACCGAAGCCAGGGAAGTTTCCACATCTGTCAAAATCATTATGATATTATCTGCAAATAGACTGAGTGTGTGGATTGAGTTAGTTGTGTGAAAGCCTGAGATATCCGGGTGAGATCGGATATGAATCGCTAGGGGTTCCATTAATAGGTTAAAAATTATAGGGGATAGGGGGCAGCCCTGCCTAGTGCCGTTCGTAATATCAAACGGCCTAGACAGTACTCCAGATGTATAAGTTTCGAGCTGAGGGCTTAAAATAGAGGGCCAAAATGGCATTTAGGATACTACCAGAAAAAACAAATTTTAGTAGAACCTGGGTGAGGTATCGCCAATGAATGCGATCGAAGGCCTTCTCTGCGTCCAAGGCCAACAGCAGAGAAGGCCTCCTATGTAACTTGGCCAAATGAATAATGTTTGTCAATCTACGCGTGGCATCAGACGTCTGACGTCCCTTAGTAAAGCCTGTCTGATCAGGATGTATAAGCGAGGGTAGGAGGTCTAATAAACGGAAAGAAATAATTTTAGCGTATATTTTCAGGTCGATGTTGAGGAGTGAAATGCGTCTGAAATTTTGAGGAGTATTGGGATCCTTACCTGGCTTCGGGCAATGTCACAATAATAGCAGTTAACATCTCAGGGGGAAAGGAGGCAGAGGCAGTAGCAGTATTAAAGATCTGTTCCAAATATGGGGTCAATAAGAGTTTAAAGGTTTTGTAATAATCCCCTGAGAACCCACCTGTCATTTTTAAAGTTAACACATACATATCCATGATCTTCACCTTCTGCTTATACAGTATATTCCTTTTCTGGAATCTCTGCATACTACCCGAGGCACAACACTTTAGTAAAAACAAATGCACTGACAGAAAACAATGATGCTTTATGACTATCCAATTCAGAATATTGTAATGCACCACGATATTGTCTCATGTCTTATACAGTACATGACACTTCATGTTATATAAATAAGGAGTTACAAAAAAGTATGGGATACTTGTGCAGGGATGATATATAGGTAGATATTCTAATGGTATTTTTTTTTAGTTTATACAGCATTTGTCATCAATTTTGCAATTAAAATCTGTTGCAGTTTTTTAACTTTCTCCTGTTTAAGAAATGGCTAATGCTTGTGATTGGTTTTCATGCACTCATTATGCTGTTACCCAGCAATACTGCTTTTGTGGAGAAGTTATACTTGCCAAATTGAAGCAAATAATGGAGTGTTACCACTTGCAGACCTACTGGTGATCTGGAAGGTAAGTTAACTAAGCAGAATACAATACCCTGGGATTGGCTGGTTAAAATAAATTCTGCAGAAGAGTAAGTTAGCCGGGAGGGAAATAGTTATAAAAAATTACTTTAAAAAATCTATATAAGTTTACATATTTAAGCAATCTTAATATGCATAACTGAATAGTACAGTATTTTTTTTTTCTCATAAACAACTAACACATTAAACAAGTAAACAATATCATGTTTGTTGCTAATTATTTTGCTATTTTATTGAATTTAGAATAGTGATGTTTATTAAAACATTAACAAATAGTCTTTATAAAACTCTGAACATTCCTAAATTTAAGGTAGTTGCAAAAAAAATGTCAGATGAAATTAAGTGTTAATATCTGTTTATTATCAGTCATAAAGGGCCAACATGCTTTTATGAATAATAAAACATAAAGACGAATTAATTCCTATTGAAAATTACCAAATGTAGTACATTTCTCAGATTAATATGTTTACCTTTAAACAATGCTACATGTGAAATATTACTAATATATATATAAGTTCTGCATACATTTTATATTTTTCTTGTGGACATTTATATGGGTTATTGGGTAACCTTTAGAACAGTGAGGCAATCAGCATCATTATTTTAATAGGCTTACTAGCACCAGAGTACTGTACCATGCTAACCATTGATTAAAGCAGAGAGTTCAGTGTTAAAGGAATACTCGTTATTGGACAACTCAATAAATTCAAAATGCAAGCTTTCAAAACACATTAAGGTCCTCTGTCAGGCATGATAGAAATGTTATGTGTCAATAAGATTTTATCTGAAACTAGTTGTTCTCTCTGCCAAAGTAGCCTATTTCTTATATCAGGCCCATGACTAATGTTGCATAGAAATGTACCTATACCTGTACCTGTACCTTCAATCTATTTTTATTGAGAAACAAAAACATAGCATTGTTGTCATAATAATAAATGAGAAAAAATGAAATAAAAAAAATACAGTAGAGTGGAACTACATCAGAACATAAAAGTGAACATATGTAGTATAAAAACTACCAATAAATTAAGCTACAGTACAGTTGACCACAGCAAAAGTTGCAATACTTCTATAGCCATCTACAGCATGATATAAGGATATGTAAACATGAGCTTAAGCATCTAATTACCAGGCATGTACAAGAAAAATTGCTAATAAACCAAAGGGACCAAAATCATATTGTGACAAAATGGTTTTTAACTACTTAAGGATCACCTCATGCCGATATACGTTGGTAGAATGGCACAGCTGGGCACAAGCACGTACAGGTTGCCCTTTAAGTGCCCAGCCATGGGTCGTGCGGGCGCCGCCCCCGGTCCTGAGCTCCGTGGCCGGGGGACCCACGGACCCGATCGCTGCAGGTGTCCCACGATCAGGTCACAGAGCTGAAGAATGGGGAGAGGTAAGTGTAAACAAACCTCTCCTCGTGCTTCCTAGTGAGCCTGTCACTGATCGTCTGTTCCCTGTCATAGGGAAAGACGATCAGTGATGTCCCACGCCAAGCCATGCCCCCTACAGTAAAAAAAAACACACACACACTTAACCCCTACACGGCCCCCTAGTGGTTAACCCCTTCACTGCCAGTGACATTTTTACAGTAATCAGTGCATTTTTTATCGCACTGATCACTGTATTAATGCCAATGGTCCCAAAAATGTGTCAAAATTGTCCGACGTGCCCGCCATAATGTTGCAGTCACAATAAAAATTGCTGATCGCCGCTATTACTAGTAAAAAAAAAAAAATATTAATAAAAATGCCATAAAACTATCCTCTATTTTGTAGACACTATAACTTTTGTGCAAACCAATCAATACACGCTTATTGTGATTTTTTTTTTTTTTTTAACAAAAATATGTAGAATACGTATCGGCCTAAACTGAGGAAAAAAATTATATATTTTTGGGGGATATTTATTATAGCAAAAAGTAAAAAATATTGCATTTTTTTTTCAAAATTGTCACTCTATTTTTGTTTATAGCGCAAAAAATAAAAACCACAGAGGTGATCAAATACCACCAAAAGAAAGCTCTATTTGTGGGAAAAAAGGATGCCAATTTTGTTTGGGAGCCACGTCGCATGACCGCGCAATTGTCAGTTAAAGTGACGCAGTGCCGAATCGCAAAAAGGGGTTTGGTCCTGCAAAATGGTGCGGTCTGAAAGTGGTTAAAGTCCTCTCAGTGCAAAAACAAAAACAAAAATTAAATGAGATATAGCTAATTAGGTGAGAAAATAGAAAATAACAAAAGAATAAAAGAATGAGGAAAAAAGGGTCTGCAGAGGGCAGAGAAACTAATGGGAAAGATAAAGAGAGTGTGATTGTAAGGGGTTTTGGGTTGGTAAGAGCCATGAATGGATTGGTTATGATAAATGGATTGGTTATCAAGGGTGTTTTATTCAAATGGTTTAAGAGCCGGTCCATACTATAAAGGGTGTGTTTGTATGGGTGGTTTTGCGTGATACTATGTAGTAAATTTTTGCCAGCCGATTATTTCAATTCCAACTGAAGTCTCTCACTCGTTTTTTTCTTTATAGCGCTATGCCCTTCATGTTGTGATTTCTAATTGTATTAGGATTGGAAATATTTTTAAATAGACCTTTCTCTAAGTCGAAATGTTGCTTCCTGCAATCCAGTGGTCTATGTTGGCCACATTCTTCAGTGTCCTTATGCAGATATGTAGGACAGGTGTGTCTGACCTGTTCTGTTATATTACTGATTGCATTGCATCACTGAGTTAAATTCTTGTATCTATTGGAGTGTGCAGACATACTTAGACACAGTGTGCATCTTCTATAAAAAGAGAGTGGGAGTAAGACCATAAAAATAGAGACTGTTGTTAAAATTTATATCTGACTATGTTTCCATTCCTGTGATTCAGTTGGGCTTTACATGTACAATAAGTAATTTCTTATGCTTCATGATATGTGATATGGCAAAGATACGTAATAAAAAAAGGTAGTTGATAAATATATTTTCAAATATCCTCTAAAAATAATCATAATCATGTTTGTGGTTTTCCTTCAATGAATTCTAAATTCAGTAATACATGGCCGATGTCTGGTACCAGTTATTAAAAGACGGCCATACAGTATGTGTGAGGTCTTTTAATTTAAAGGACTGAACATTAAACTGAGGTCAGGGAATGTTCTCTTTATAGTGGTCATATACTCTACAACTCAAATTGATGACTAGTACAACAACCAAGGCTTGAAGGTGAATTGTTCTCTTCTGTAACCAGAGGTCACTTAATGGAACAATGGATCATAAACATCACAAAATGTAGCCTGTAGAGGTACTGAATCTGCTTATTGGCACTGCTGGTAGTTGCATTTTGATAACGCTGACACAGACCTGGGCAATTCAAACTGAGCATATCTTGAAAAAAAAGTAAAGTAGAAATTACAATTAATGGAAATTGTATGGCAAAATGATAAGTAAATCTGGAGATATAGGTATCTAATACTACATGCAAATTTCAGTTTCCTTGTAAAATTTTAACTTTGCAACATTCTTTCCTTTTCACTAACCTTTTTATTGATCCTGTTATGGGAAGCAAAAGAAATGCTTTGAAGGGGGTGATGTCAAAGCCAACTTTAATTTGAGATTTGCATGTAAAGTAACCCATTTATTGTGATTTAGGTGTTTTTAAAGACCATTTATTGTGGATTTAGGAGTATAAAAGGATTACAAAAGGATTACCTATTAGGTATTTAAGGCTTTCTGTGTCCTGCTCTGTAATTAACCTGGTGACCACTGTCACAGGATCCAAAATCACATGTAATCATAGGAAATCACAAACTATTTTACAACCGTCATCGAAACAGGAGATGATTACATTTGTGTGGTTCATTTCATTCCAAATTAATATTCAGACACATTTTTCATTATTCAGAGATTCGAATATATTCGAATACCTGAATTACAATATAAACAAATTTTACCGAATGCTTCGAATAACGTAACGATATTTATCCGAATTTTTGTTAAGCCAAAGGTGATTTAAAGAGTCATTGTAATCAGTTGATGAAGATTTTTCTTCTGTTTGTTCACTTTGCTGTATTCAAATTGAAAACAATATAACACTTTGCTTTCGATTGATTCAAAAATGTACCGATTTGATCATTTCAAATTTATAAAATCCGCAAATTCGAAGAAAATTCAAAAATTCCAAATACAAATTATGAAAATGAATTGAATCAACCGAATTTAACTAAACAAAATAACTAGATTAACAAATCAAAACGAAACAAAACAAATTATTTCATCATGCACATGTCTAGAGATGATGATAGCTTTACTGTGTGATCAGCAAATGCTTACATACAAAACTCTGTGGGATATTTACTAAAACTGGTGCATTCAGAATCTGGTGCAGCTGTGCATGGTAGCCAATCAGCTTCTAACTTCGCTTTGTTCAATTAAAGTGGTTGTAAACCCTTACAAACCACTTTGACCTACAGGTACGCCTAGATTAAGGCTCACCTGTAGGTCCAAGAAATATCTCCTAAACCTATATGGTTTAGGAGATATTTGCCCGAAAACAGGCACCGCTAGACAGCGGCGCGCAGGCGCACTGAGCGCGGCATTCTCAGCGACGGAGCTGCCGCGCGTGTCGGCTCCCGTGAGCATGCGCGGGAGTGACGTCATTGCGGCTTCGCCGAATGACAGCGGCGGAGCTGCGAGACCCCACCAAGAAGATGTATGCAGGCGGACTACAGGGGACAGCGGCGACTTCGCTGGCTCCTGTGTCAGGTAAGTGACAAATAATGGACTACTATGCGATGCATAGTAGTCCATTATGCTTTGCCTTTGCAGGGAATGAAAGAGGAAGTAAACTCATCAGGGTTTACTTCCTCTTTAAGCTTTGGCAATAAAGCCTGGAAGCTGATTGGTTTCTATGCAGATCTGTACCAGATTTAGCATGCTCCTGTTTTAGAAAATAACTCCACTATGTCATTCAGATTGCAAATTTATCAAAAAATGTCACTATAGTGCTAATTTGTGTTCACACCAACCCAGCTTGATGGCAAGCACTTTGTCCACTTTTGTCACCATCAGAAAGCTTGCCCTGAGAAATTATGTGCATCAGCAGTTGAAGTTCATGCAGGGGCTGACTGGCAACTTTTGGCTCAGGGCAAGTACAACCCAGAGGCCCATGGTGCAGAAAATTGGCCCCCTTCTGCTCTCCCTCTTGCTTCCTCCTGACCCCATCCCAGGCCGAAGCTCTGCTCCAGGTAATCTCTGTTCACCTGGTGGGTTGGGCTGAACAGCACCTGCTGCACCGACTCTGGGTTTCTGAACTGACCATCAGGGGGAGGTCAAGGGCTGCAGAGGGAGATGGGTGGCTTTTTTGTGGCTGGTTGGGTGAGGAGAGTCTTTGGTGGGGCAAGGAGCCGGCCTCTGCTCTGACATAGTGTGAGGGCACTGGGGGCAGGGGTGGTCTTCACTCTGTCCTTATCCCACATTTGGTAGAACACTGATGGGGATCTTTTACTCCTCTTTACCAGGAAGCCTTAAGGCCTTAAGGCATGTCTGCAGGGGACAGGGCTGATGCAGGGATTTTTGTCTACTCAAACGAAGGTGCATTTTGCTGCTCCCCACCCCACAAAGAAACCCCCACCACTTTATTTGTACTTGGGGTTTCTTTGTGGGTGGGGAGCAGCAAAATGCACCTTCGTTTGAGTAGACAAAAATCAGTACTTGTAAGTGGGGTTATGCATTCACTGCTTTCCCTCACTGGTTACTGGCAGTTGGCAGGTGAGGCAAACTAAAACCTCCATGCTGTGTGTGGTAGGAGAGAGGGCACAATGTTATCCTGGGAGCGCACGGAAAGTTTTTTTCATTCAACCCAGCAGGCTGAATGAAAAAAAATCACTGTACTAACATATCTGATGTTAGCACAGCAATCTCACTGCTGAGCTATTGTGTTCTGACCGGGGGATGGCCCCACCTCCAGGACACATGTTGGCTGTGATTGCTGATTGAATGCTGATTTTCCAGCATGCTCCTGAGACTGGCTTCTGTCGGATAGGGAGCTGTACACATGGGCCAAAGGTTGGATAGTCCCTGCTGAACTAACTGTTTTCGGACATTTTTTGGCCCATGTGTACCCCTGCTTAAGAGAATGAAAGACAAGTATTTAAAAAAAAAAAGAATCCACAGCATTCAGATCCACAATGATAACAGCAGAGTAAAATAAATCTCTATAAAATATATAATCCCAAAATGTATCAATCTGCTAAAGCAGCAAATACAGTAACAGTCAATTGATTAAGACATAGTTTTCCCCAGCAGAGAACAACAGTAAGGGCCCTTTCACACTAGGAACTGCATGTGATTCACATGCAGTTCTGTACAGTGAGATTTCACCGCACAAAAAGTAGTGCATGCACTACTTTTTTAAATAAATGGCAATCGGATCACATGGCACTTTTATACCATGACATCCATTGCAGGAAAATGGCACTGCATTTGCAAACTGTATTTGTTTTTTTTTAACTTTGCACTAACACCCGTAGCAGATCATAAAGGCAGTGCAACTGGAATGAGATGTGGGAAGCTGCACAGGAATGTAGCTTTCCCGCACCATATTCTAGTGCAAATGACCCTCAAACTAGGAAGCAGTCCTATGTAGCCCTGGATGGTGGAGCAGGGAACTCGCTCATGGCACATTCACATTGGAACGTAGTGAGGGAAACCCACGTAATCTGTACATTTCCTGCACTCCCCTTGAAGTCTGCCGCAGGTGTCAATGTGAGGTTCAGGACACCCCAAATGGTACAGAAGTGTCAGCAATCCAACTGCAGTGCAGTTCTAAAAGTGTGCAGTATGGTGTGGTGTGATTTCAACCCATTTGAAATTAATAGGCTGAAATTACACTGCACTGCACCCAAATCACAGGTGAATTTCACAGAAAAGCCTAGCACATTCCTATGTGATTCATAGTGTAAATGGGCCCTTAAGTTGTGAAAAATAAACAAAGATCCAAGAGCAAAAAGAGTCTCTAATTGTAGCATTAAACAAATAATTCCTCACAAATGTAGAACGATCAGCCATTAAACACTTCCCACAAAAAACACACCATAAAGGAAATATGCATCTACTGAGGCTACCAGTTTGGAATAAATTCAATTTATTGGACATACACAATTGGTAATATGACAGGGCAGTGAGAATCCCCCAAATACTACTGGGGAGGTTTCCCTCCTAGACCCATGCCCACCCCTATTCCTCCCCTCTTCCCCCCACCACAGCACACACCCATAGGACCCACCCCACGCCACTACCCCAAATACCTCCCTTGTCCCCCTCATGCACCCCTCCATCCCTCCCCCACCCCATCCAATTCCTAGCTCCCCCTCAATGGATATAGTCATGTTAAATCTTATCCCTTTAGGGACCAGCTAGGAATTAGTTGGGGTGGGGGTGGGGTGGAAGGGTGCCAGGGGGGTTATTGGGGTAGTGGAGTGTGTCCTCATAGGAGTCGGTCCAGGAGATGGGACTTTGTTTGACAGCAGCCTGGAGTCTCAGATCCAATCTGTGCTACAATGGGAGATCCTCTCTCTTTGTGGTCTGTCCAGTTCTCCTCCTGATTCCTCCATTTGATCCCATTGTTTTTATCTTCCCCACAGCTTCCGGGCTGATCACTTTTGGAATAAATGTTGCAGCCTTTTTACAGGGCATCAGAGTGGCCGAGGGGGTAAATGCCTCCCTGCCCCCGGCCCAGACCACCCCTGAGTTCATGCATGTTGACAGAAAGTAGCCTTTTTTTCACTAAACATGGACATTGTCTATTATACACAGTGCTTTGTTAAACTAATTCCTACATTTTTTAGCCGCTTCGTGCCCGCCCTATAGCCGAAAGACGGCTACAGAGTGGACGCTAACTGCCGGGAGGCCATCCTCCAGTTTACTTCCCCTCTGCGCGCTACCGCGGGTGCGCATCACGGAAGTTCTGTGCTGGACATGTCCCTCAGACACAGCCAGTCACAGATCGGCGTGTCCAATGGGAGATGATCTCATATGTAAACATATGAGATCATCTCTCAACACCGCTCTCCTTCCTCACACAGACAGCGTGTGAGAAGGGAGAGATCAACGGCTGCAGCGGTCGTAAGTTTAAAAAAAAGTAAAAAAAGTGCCATCCTCCCCCAGTGCCATCCTCCCCCAGTGCCATCCGCCCTAGTGCCATCCTCGCCCAGTACTATCCTCCCCAGTGCCATCCTCCCCAGTGTCACCTGCCCCCAGTGCCACCTGTTAGTGCTATCTGTCCCCCGTGCCACCTGTTAGTGCTATCTGTCCCCAGTGCCACCTGTTGTCAGTGCCATCTGTCATCAGTGCCATGTATAAGTGCCATCTGTCATCAGTGCCACGTGTCATCAGTGCCACATAGTGCCATCTGTCATCAGTGCCACATATCAGTGCCATTTGTCATCAGTGCCACCTGTCAGTGTCATGTGCCATCTGTTGTCAGTGTCACGAGTCATCAATGCCCCTTATCAGTGCCATCTGTCATCAGTGTCACGCGTCATCGGTGCCACGTATTAGTGCCATCTGTCATCGGTGCCATGTATTAGTGCCACGTATTAGTGACATCTGTCATCAGTGCCACGTATTAGTGCCATGTGTCATCAGTGTCACGCGTCATCGGTGCCACGTATTAGTGCCATCTGTCATCAGTGCCACATATTAGTGCCATGTATTAGTGCCATCTGTCATCAGTGCCACGTATTAGTGCCATGTGTCATCAGTGCCACGTATAAGTTCCATCTGTAATCAGTGCCACGTATAAGTGCCATCTGTCATCAGTGCCACGTGTCATCAGTGCCACGTATAAGTGTCATCAGTGCCACATATTAGTGCCATCTGTCATCAGTGTCACGTGTCATTGTCCTGGTGCTCTGGGGCCTTCAAAAGTGTAATAGGTAGTCAACAAGTTAGATGTGTAATTTATGCTCCTAGAACACGTGATGGCGCTCCCTGCATGTTGGGCCTCTCTATGTGGTCAGGCTGTGAAAAAGTCCTACACATGTGGTATTGTAATACTCAGGAGGAGTAGCAGAATTTTTTGGGGGGCAGCTTTTTTGCAGCTTTGAATAAAAACTATATTAAAACGATGACATAAACCACATAAAAGCATATAAAAAAAACAAAAAAAAAAACATATTAAATTACATTTAATTAAAACTTACAAGCCATTAGATATGGTGACTGCATTTGTCTGCAGGAGTAGAAAATACCAGATGATCTTGCCAGAAACATAGAATCAATATCAGCTTAAATGAAAGCAGAGATGCCCTTACTTTTTATTATGTAAACTACTAGTCCCATCTATCCACCATGTACATGTTGTGTTGTAGATTTTTATGGCACATTATATTTTTGCAGGAAAAAATAAACCAAAATAAATTTTGGTGCACACAAACACAATATACATCCCAAATATGAAATATAATAGATGATGTTATATCAAGTAAATATATGCCAAAGATGTCAATATTCAAAAATAACACAAACCCGCATCATGGCAAAAAATTACACTACCTACAATTGTTCATAGGTGCCACTTTAAAAGTCTTCTCACTTCAGTAAAAGTGAATGGGTGGCTGTAAAACCTGGCTAAACAGCCAATTGCCAGCTTATAAAAATGACACCAAGCTAGCTGCAGCCATGAGCTTGTTATGAAGGCTTTCTGTAAAGACATTGCTTGTTATAACCATTTGCTGTAAGGATTGCGGTCAGCAAGTGAGGAAATGCCAACCTGTGTAACAGCCTTCGCTGCACCCAATGATACAGTGAAGAAAAAGCATAGACACTAAGCAATGTTATCTATTGGATTACCAAATGAAAATAAAGTAAAAAAATGCATCAACAAGAAAAATAATGCAGCCATCATGTCTAAGTATTTGTAATTTGCAATAGAATACAGTTTTTGGGTTTGGATACCCTTTAAATATCTAAGTTTGAATGTAGAAGAAGATCATTAGAGTTAGTGAAATAGAATTAAGCTCCCTTTGTATATTTTGTTTACTAGCTCCATATAAGGGCCCAAATGTTTAGAATTGACCAGTACTACTCTACTCTCTCTTTTGTGTGCTTGACCTACTTCAAACATATTGAACAAGTGACTTCTCTGCTTTGTGAACTTCTCATCTACAAACAGGTCAAGTGTTAAGAAGGGAGAGGACAGCACACTGGGAAAGTTACAACCTTCCCAATGGATTCAGTAAACATTTAGTTCATTTTCTTACTTAACCCTGCTATTGCCATACTAAAATAAGTATTGTAATAAAATCATCAGAGTCATGATTGTTCTTTCTGCTTCCATTCTTTTGTTGTCATAGCATGCATGTTATTAGCGGTGTACTTTAATCTTTGTTATAATACTTTAAACATTGTGTCTGCCTTGAAACGTATATTTGGAAATATGATGGTTTTTCCACTTTGATCTCCTGGAAGCTTTGACATAAATCAGCTATTTTACCATTTCTGCCTTTAATGCATAGGGTTATCTTACTTTCTACTGTGCTACCATTTCAACATGCAGAGTAAAATAATATGTTCTCTATCTTTTCTTTCATACATAATATAAAGGGTCTTTAAAATCCTTTATCTAAATTAGCAGGGAAGTATTTAATTTTTGCCTATACACTATTCATTTATATTGTATGTATTTAGTAGTTTAATTTGACTATAGTAATCAGTGGTTGACTTGTCTACCCTTGATGGACATTTTAGTCTTGTAAGAATGTATATCAGCAGTTCAGTTCAAAGATTGCAGTCTTCTTATTTTCTGTTTTATATGTGACAGTTTACTATAGATTGTGGATGACTTTTAATAAATGTTGAAAAGAGCCTTGTTTTTACTCAAATGCATTTCAACTCTCATTATAACACATATTTTTATTTTTGAAATATTAAAACAAAAATAAATATGAGGGAAATGCACCATCTTACTATATATAGTACATATCTACAGTATTATATACACATCTCTATACTCTATACACTTAGTAAAACATAACTGGTAAACCTTTCACCTTTTTATGCAACATAAATTGCCATATGTTGATAGTATAAAGCTATTATGTCTTGTTCCTTACCAAACTGTTCATTAGATGTAGTTTATTTAACTGCCTTCAAGAACTTCAAATGCAGTAATGTAGAAACATTTCAAGTTTTTCCCTTTTTCAATTGCAGTCTTTCAATGAACCCAAAAAAATAGAATTCACCTTTTTGCTATGTGAACACAAATAAGTGGATCCAGTTATTAAAAATAGGCACCTTCAGGTGTTTACAAATACCTTTAAGCACAGTTCAGAGTTTATAATTTGAAAATCTTGACTTTTGAAAAGAACTAGCCTTTTCATATTAACAGTTCCCAATTGACATTTTGGCTGCCCTTTAAGGGAATGGCCAATAGTGAGTTAAAAGTAAAGGTAGCTCAGTTTATTGTTTATGGCAAAATAAATTATTTGTACATCTGGGCTCAAGGTTGCTTGCATTTGATGTCTAATGTCAGTCAGCTTATTTAACCCTTTCACTGCCAGGTCCATGACCTGACAGCAAGGGGTTTTGCACACATTGCTGATGGCTACAGCCACCAGGACTGTATGTATATCTGAAAAGCAGACTTCTGCCTGTGAGATGGAAGCATTTGGGGGCTATGCTGCCACCCAATTGCTTCCATACCCTCTCGGTAACAGAGGATGTGGAACAGTTACCCCGCATGGGTAAATCATTCATAAAAATTAAATTACCTTAGAATGCGTCAAAACAGATGTTAATTGTCCAAGAACATGATGGGAGGTGTGAAAGTTTGTAAAAAAAAACACCCAATCTTTCTCCATAATCTGGTGGCCATGCTGTCAGTTAGTGTGGGAGAGATGGTAATTATGGAACATGGCTTCAGGTGTGAATTGATGTCAAATTACTGAGGTATAGATATTAAAATTGCATTATATGCAGTCGCAGATGTCCCCCCCCCCCCACATCCTGTTTAGGAATAGCTGTTCCAGTTGGCCTCTTCCACATCTCTTGTGAATTATTTGTCCCATCTGTCCTAAGTGCGCAGTTTGCCAATCCATGGCAAATCTTCAAACACATACTGTATGTAGTGATATACAATGAATTGATAAATGCAAACAAATCAGCAGTTTTTTCACCTTTTCCTAACACACCCTTTTATTTGATTCTATAGCCTGCACTTTGCCACGTGTGTGGTTATCATCGTTTTTAATCTGAAAATGAACAGTATTTTCCAACTTAACTAATCAATTTACTTTCTATTTTTGCAGCTGTTTGACAATAAAATGTGTTATTGCACTATTTCTTCCAGGTTGATCAAAACAAGGGTATGTTTTCATGAAATCTATTTCTTCTTTATAAGCATTCCAAGGCATCTGGTATGCAAGATTCCCTGTTTAATTAGCAATTAAATGGATCTTACGGAAATCACTTTTGCATTGTTTCATTGTTACAAAATTATTTTATGCCTCATTTGTTTTGAAGCTATTTTCTCTACTTCAAGAACATAAAATCTGTCTTACATATTCTTAACTGCAGTAGCTAAACACAGATTTTACAACACCTGACCTGTGAACAGAAAAGTGTTCCAAAGAGTTGTTACAGAAATTTAGCTTACACTGACAGAAGACTTGCTTATCTGTAATTAGTCATAACATTATTGGGTACTGATGAATTTTAACACACCATGAAAATGAAGAGGACAAAAAGATTTTGGAATAAGATTAATGTTTGTTGAAAGCTTATTGTTTACACCCATTGATTAGAGCGATACCATCAGTCTTCCAAAGGTCATGCGATGCCTAAAGCCAGGACTTTTTTCTGTGTTGTCACTAAACTGCAATAACATTGACAGCAAACATCTCTTAATTTATTGCTGGCACATTTTCAGTGCCACCGTACAATTATATGTTTGACATTAATGCATTTCTCTAATTTTTTTTTTTTTTTACATTTTAGCTTATTCGGTAACATTGAAGAAAAAAGATGTGCAGCAATCCATAGCAAATAATCATAATTAATTTTATGTTTGTCTGGTCACAAGTTTAATGTCTTCACATAGGCTTTTTCTTGTAAACATTAGAACAGCAGTTTGTACAAAAAAAAATTAAATTTTCAAAGCTTTCAGCCAGCTTTGCATAACCTTTTTTAAGCCTTTAAAACACCCATGCAGTCCCCGCTTGGAGATGTTTAATGTATGACAACTGTAAACTTTTTCCTACTTTTAAAGTGAGGAATGGTTAGAAATGAACTTTTGGGGTTTTATTGCTATTTGAGGCTCTTTTGGAGATAAATTTAGCTGCATGCTACCAGCAGTAACTCTTGTAGGTTCACTGAATCTTCCTACCAGTTTCCACAAAGTTAGGAGCCAATCAGACTCAAAGTTGATGTCACAGAGTCTGGAAAAGGATCATTTATACATAAAGCAATATCATATGTGACTTTTTGGATCTACTATTGGTTCATAGACTGAAGGGTTATGCAGTGTTAAGGAGATTTGCTGGTACTAGGTCTTAAGGAAACAGTATAGACAAGATGTCTTTATAAATTGATCTTTTGGTGAAAACAGTTAGAAAAAAATTCCAGAACTGCTGTATAAGCAATTGCAGTAATTAGAAATATCCCCCCCCCCCCCAAAAAAAAAGACAAAATAATTTTATAAACAACTTCCTAAATATTCTGAAATTGGTAAAATATTTTTAAATTCTAGGATCATATTTTCTTTGTTCTCTTCTTTATATATTTCGATTTGTTGACATGATACTAAAGACAGTAGTTCATTTGGCTCATAATGCATGCAAGTACATGAATCCATTGCTTTGTTTGCAAGAGGATGATTTTTTAATGCATACTAATGCTTGTTTAATCGAGTAATCCAGCAGCTTTTATTACCTGTGGCTACTAAGTGCACTTTCGTTTTTCCTCTCAAAAGATTATGCTAAATGACTGCTCCTAAAACAGGATGCAATAAAGCACTCAATTTGATAATTGGATTGTGTATACTTTGCATTTTCTAGTGCAAATTTGCACCATTATTAAAAAAAATTACAAACCTAGAGTATACCTGTTACGTTTTCTTTGTAAAGTAACTGACAAACTTCCCTAAACTAACTGATCAGTTTGTCTGCTAAAGCTGGCCAAATACTTGTAGAATTTAATTAAAGTTTTTTTTGCCATAAGAATGTTCGTACAGTTATAAAAATGTTAATGGGGTCAAATCAACCGTTTTCATTTGGCTAATTACATTCATTCCAAAATTGAATGTTAAAATCAAAAGAAATTTTGAATTTTGAAGTAATTTCAACTGAAATTCATCAAGTCACGTACTACGAATTTTTGTACGGATGTTAAAAAATATACTGAGCATATCTGTACGTGTGTTCATTCAAAAATATACTAGTTTATGGCTAGCTTTATTCTTCTCAGTGACAATCTCACACTGAACTAGTGTAATTGTTTTTTAATATTCTATTTGCACCTTTGAATTGTGTGTATATCAGAGACCTAGCATTTATTTTCAGACAACAGCTAAAGACATAATGAAAATACATAATAGAATGTGTTTTACCTGCTTGAAGCAGTATTAAACCCAAATGGAAACATTTATTATATTGAAACTTACCAATTCTTAGATGTTATGGATGCACGATTTGTATTTTTTATTATTTTTATTATTTTTATCTAGTGATCCAGTCAGTAATTATGTTGTTTTTCAAAAGTACAAGCTCTCAGATGTGTCAGTTATAGGGTTGTGACAAACCATTTAACAATGATAGGGGTGCTTACACTGAACAGCTTTTATTTATTTTTGTAAAATATTTATCCCAAAAGGAACAAAACTGTTTGCTATAACTGCTGATAAAGTATTAGTGGGAGTTTGGCTTCAATGTGTTAGTATACAGGAGGTGTATTACTGGTAAGATCACAGGTTAAAACCAGAGGGAAAAAGGCCTTACAAAATAAAACAAATGCAGCCACCTGCATCTAATGCTTAACCACTTCAGCTCCGGACCAATAAACACCTTAAGGACCAGAGGTCTTTTTGCAATTTCGCACTGCGCTGCTTTAACTGGTAATTGCGCGGTCATGCAATATTGCACCCAAACGAAATTTGCGTCCTTTTCTTCCCACAAATAGAGCTTTCTTTTGATGGTATTTGATTGCCTCTGCGATTTTTTTTTTTTGCGATATAAATGGAAAAAGTGCGAAAATGTTGAAAAAAAAAGATATTTTCTTCTTTTTGTTATAAGAAAAATCGAATAAACTAAATTTTAGTCATACATTGAGGGCAAAATTTATTCAGCCACATGTCTTTAGTAAAAAAAATGTCAATAAGCGTATATTTTTTGGTTTGCGCAAAAGTTATAGCGTCTACAAACTAGAGTACATTTTCTGGAATTTACACAGCTTTTAATTTATGACTGCTGATCTCATTTCTTGAGGTGCTAAAATGGCAGGGCAGTACAAATCCCCCCCAAATGACCCCATTTTGGAAAGTAGACACCCCAAGGAAATTGCTGATGGGTATGTTGAGCCCATTGAATATTTATTTTTTTTGTCCTAAGGGATTGAATAATGACAAAAAAAAAAAAAAAAAATTTTTTTACAAAAAGTTGTCACTAAATGATATATTGCTCACACATGCCATGGTTATATGTGGAATTGCACCCCAAAATATATTCCGCTACTTCTCCCGAGTATTGCGATACCACGTGTGTGGGACTTTTTGGGAGTCTAGTCGCGCACGGCACCCCGAAAACCAATCACCACCTTCAGGATTTCTAAGGGTGCAAATTTTTGATTTAACTCCTCACTACCTATCACAGTTTCGAAGGCCATAAAATGCCAAAATAGCACAAAACCCCCCAAAATGACCCCATTTTGGAAAGTAGACACCCCAAGCTATTTACTGAGAGGCATGTTGAGTCCATGGAATATTTTATATTTTGCCACAAGTTGCGGGAATATTACAAACTTTTTTTTTTTTGCACCAAGTTGTCACTAAATGATATATTGCTCAGACATGCTATGGGCATATGTGAAATGACACCCCAAAATACATTCTGCTGCTTCTCCCGAGTACGGGGATACCACATGTGTGGGACTTTTTGGGAGTCTAGTCGCGCACGGCACCCCGAAAACCAATCACCACCTTCAGGATTTCTAAGGGTGCAAATTTTTGATTTAACTCCTCACTACCTATCACAGTTTCGAAGGCCATAAAATGCCAAAATAGCACAAAACCCCCCCAAATGACCCCATTTTGGAAAGTAGACACCCCAAGCTATTTACTGAGAGGCATGTTGAGTCCATGGAATATTTTATATTTTGCCAAAAGTTGCGGGAATATTACAAACTTTTTTTTTTTTTTGCACAAAGTTGTCACTAAATGATATATTGCTCACACATGCTATGGGCAGAAGTCAAATTACACCCCAAAATAAATTCTGCTGCTTCTCCCGAGTACGGGGATACCACATGTGGGGGACTTTTTGGGAGCCTAGCCACGTACGGGACCCCGAAAACCAAGCACTGCCTTCCGGATTTGAATATAAAATGCTATAAAAAACAAACTAACCAGAGTCACCCGTAACACTTATACGGTGATCAGTGGTGAAAGGGTTAACTAGGGGCAATCAGGGGGTTCAAATTTTTATTAGGTAGTATATGGGGGTCCCTGGCGCTATATAAAAACCTGACGGGGAACCTAAATAACGAACTGGCTAACCAGCGTCACCAGTGACACTTATACTGTGATCGCTGGTGAAAGGGGGTGAAAGGGTTAACTAGCAGCAATCAGGGGGTTAAAACCATTATTGGGTAGTATATCGGGGTACCTAGCGCTATAAAAACCTGGCGGTGAACCTAAAAAAATAACTAGCTACCTAGCGACACTAGCGACACTGATGCAGCGATCAGAAAAATTATCGCTTAGTGACACTGGCAAAAGGGGGTGAAAGGGTTAACTAGCGGAAATCAGGGGGTTAAAACCATTATTGGGTAGTATATCGGGGTACCTAGCGCTATAAAAACCTGGCGGTGAACCTAAAAAAATAACTAGCTACCTAGCGACTGTAGCGACACTAATGCAGCGATCAGAAAAACGATCGCTTAGTGACACTGGCAAAAGGGGGTGAAAGGGTTATCTAGCGGCAATCAGGGGGTTAAAACCATTATTGGGTAGTATATCGGGGTACCTAGCGATATAAAAACCTGGCGGTGAACCTAAAAAAATAACTAGCTACCTAGCGACACATGCAGCGATCAGAAAAATGATCGCTTAGTGACACTGGCAAAAGGGGGTGAAAGGGTTAACTAGCGGCAATCAGGGGGTTAAAAACATTATTGGGTAGTATATCGGGGTACCTAGCGCTATAAAAACCTGGCGGTGAACCTAAAAAAATAACTAGCTACCTAGCGACTGTAGCGACACTAATGCAGCGATCAGAAAAACGATCGCTTAGTGACACTGGCAAAAGGGGGTGAAAGGGTTAACTAGCGGCAATCAGGGGGTTAAAAACATTATTGGGTAGTATATCGGGGTACCTAGCGATATAAAAACCTGGCGGAGAACCTAAAAAAATAACTAGCTACCTAGCGACACTAGCGACACATGCAGCGATCAGAAAAATGATCGCTTAGTGACACTGGCAAAAGGGGGTGAAAGGGTTAACTCTAGGGGCAATCAGGGGGTTAAATCTTTATTGGGGGGTGATAGGGGGCTACCCTGGACCTAACACTAACTGTCCTGACAGTTTTTACTGTCACAACTGACACTGAATGCATTGATCAGTAAAGAAATGATCAATGCAATCAGTGACACTGTGACTGGGGGGGGAGGGGGGGCGGGGGGGGGGGATCGGGGGGCGATCGGGGGGGGGTCGGGGGGGGTTTGTGTGCCTGTGTGTACCTACATGTCAGTGTAGTGTTGGTGCACACTTACTTTTACTCTTCTCCTTGTAGTCCGGTCAAAAAGACCGCCCCGAGGAGAATGACATCACTTCCTCCTTCCTGTGTAAACAATACACAGGGGAGGAAGCTTCTCATTGGCCAGGAGCGATCCAGAGGGGGTGGCCGAAAACCAACGGCCATCCCCTCATCACGGAGCGCTCCTGGACCGAATCGGACTGCCGTAAACAGCGGGAGGGGGTCCGATCGGACCCCCCACCCGCTGGAAGGCAATCACGTAGATGTACGTGATTGTGCCTGCCTGTGCCATTGTGCTGACGTACAATGGCAATACGGCGGTCCTCAAGTGGTTAATAAGCTGCATAATATTATATTTTGTTTTTTGGTTTAATACCTCTTTAAGGATTTTTAATTCTCTGCAGTTAGTCTAATGGTTCAGGCACCCCTGCCTTTTGTATCTACAATATGAGAGCTGAATCTTATATTTACCATATTTCATGTAGGGGGGTGGCCAGATATCTGGGAATTCCCTTATCTTAAAGTGACCTCCAAGATTCCAATAAGTTCTCTCTGTGGCCCCCACATCCACAGATGTTGAGATGAGGCCCCAAAGGGCCCCCATGTCATTGTTGTTTGCATTGGGTCCCTCTTAAAAATTTGTGCTAGACCCATATCCAGGCATGCAGCCTGAATATCCAGACAGTAGGGGACAGTGAACGTGCATTTCCTTCTTAAACATACAAGGTCATGTGCCCTGCAGACAAAAAAGGTGTAAAGTCCCCTTTAAATGCCTTACCAAACTCTTTACCAGAGTCTGGTATGCATTTTTAAGGGGACTCAATGTAAGAATCAAAAAAAGCAGTGTTGGGTTCCCTGAATGATTTCATAGAAAGCAGCCTAGCTGACCAGGAAGGGGGTGGTTGCAAGTGAGCACCCCCAAACCATACTGGTCCACATGCCCTCAACAATGATAGAAGTGGCTCCTTTAACAAGATACTCAACCCTATGTCCCTGTCTTGGTCAATGTGTGGGTTTGTGGAAAGATCTTATTGAAATCTGGAAGTCCTATTTCAAAAAAGGGGGCCTCCAGATGACCACCACCTGCCTGAATGAGTAAGGTATGTTTCTAAATAAATACAAACACTATAGAAAAATACATTTATTTAAAAAAAAAAAGCTAAAAAAGGTCCCATTATGTGAAATCAATATCAATCATTTCATCTAGCAAAGAAGAGCCATAATCAAACATGATGAGTAATCCCCTGATGATCCACCTACACAAATGTGATGACCTGCACCCTAATGATTCTCTCCTGATACACTTCCATTGTTGGATCCCCACTCCATTTGTTGACATCCTGCAGCCAGCCAGGGATCCCAAGTAATGTATTTGACCAAATATGTTAATGAAGTATTTGATTAATGAGGTAACCTTGTATGCCTGCTGGCTTGTTTATAGTTTGAAACAAGCTGGCACAGCAGGTGCTCAACATATAATTTTTTGTGGTGGTATTAACTGCTGCCACTAAAAAATATGACTTGTGGCTGCAGCAGCTAGTGGTCTGGGCAAATGGATGGGCTGGACAAATTTGGTTATTTAACTTGCCTATCTGGAGAACGGCAAAAAGCTTGGGTTCCTGTTGAACTCAGGGCTAACTCAAATCTTAAGTTTATTCCTAAAATAAAAGTGGAAATAAACTACATTGTAGTTTAGCAGTGGGAGCTATTGGCTCCCATTGCTGTCAATCAAATCTAGTGACGCAGAAGAGAGGGGCGGGGCGGAGTTCCGCTGTCTGTGTCAATGGATGCAGCAGCGGGACTCGGGAGCTAATCCGCATGGGTGCCCCCATGGAAAGTGGCTTTCTGTGGGGGCACCCAATGAAGAGGAGGGGCCAGGAATGTTGGCGGGGCACCACGGAAGAGGAGGATTAGAGCTGCTCTGTGCAAAACCATTGCACAGAGCAGATAAGTATAACATGTTTGTTATTTATTTTTTATTTTTTTTAATGAACCTTTTACAACCATTTTAACTCCATCAAGACTAGACAAGTTTTTCAATGTGTTTGCATTTATGTTTCTAGTTTAGTGGGCAGGCAGAATTCCCAAAAATTGAGTCATAGGAGAGGAAAATCTGTTTTTTTTCTTTGTGGATTAAAGTAAACACAAAATGGCCTTGTGGTTTGTGACTACCAGTTATCAATAAGTTCTAAAAAAAGAAAAAATCACAAAATCAATATATTTAGTTGTAGTTCATGCTATTGCTGTTGCATATTAATGCATTTTTAGTGCATTTTTATAGTGCATCTTTGCACATTTTTATGTGTGTTTTTGATGCTTTTTCATGCTTCATGAGGTTTTTTTTGTAGGAAGAAACTGTTAAACGCAAAACCCTGCCAAAAACACACTGAAAATACATGGATTTTTCATGCACATTTTTGGTGCTCCCATTGAAGTCTATGGGGCCAAAAATGTACTATGCTTCACCAAAAGAAGCACCTCTACCTCTTTCAAAATGACACTGCTCCATGTTGCATTGATGCGAATAGACATGTTATTTCCATTGCTCATGCATTACAGCATGACAGAACAAACAGGAGAAGTGTGAATGGTCCCTTCAAGTAACCCTTCTCTTTGCTGTAAACTGAAACTGCTGCCGAACATGAATGACTCCGTTTCTAAACATGTCACCGGTGCATAGACAGTGAGCAAAACTCTGTTCCAGTCTGTTCCAAGAAACCCTACTGTTCCACCACTGGGTACCACCATTTTCTTATTGCCAGCAACAAGCATGCACTGCAATAGCAATATAAGAGTGTGATTCAGAGAAGTCACTTGGATTTGTGTGCATGCACATGCACTTGTTAGTATACATCTAGGGCATGCACATGATTACATGATCTACACATGGCCAAATGTATGTGAGTTCAGCTATTTACAATGAAGGGCACTGTTAATACTTGTCACAAAAGGGGCTATCACAAATGGTGGGGATCACTGACCTTCTGTGCAGTCTGCACACTGGATGACAGTGTGTTCAGAGTGTGCACCCATGCAGGCTACATCTGACCTGGTACAGAGAAGTGCTAGAGACACAGACCTTGGAAAGCATGGAATACAGGCTCACAGGAATGGCAGGAGTATAGTACAGTACTGGGGTGCATTGTTTTCAGGGAGACAGGACCAGCAGTATCCTACTGGAATGGTGAAGATCTTTGATAATACTGCAGCATATAAAGGCATTTTAGACAATGGTGCACTTCTACCCTTTTTGTAACGGTAAAGGGAAAGTAATTTTCTGTTCCAATTTGGTGTGGCCTACACAGAGCCCTGAGCTCAACTTTATTGAACACATTTGAAGCTAACAGCAAATCAGATCCTCCCATTAAACATCAGTAAGTGATGTCACACTGCTCTTTTGGCTTGCCTGGGACACATTTCAGCAGTCACTCCAAAACCTTATGAAAGCATTATAAGAAGAGTGTATATTTTATAGCTGCAAAAAAAAAAAAAAAAGAGGAAATGTGTTGGGGTGGACACCTACATACTAATGACCACTGTGTTTAAAATAGGTGTGATTGTCAAGTGGTCAAAACCTTTGGCCATATATTGTATGTCCCTATGGCACAGCACATCTGGTCATGATGGCTAAGTCACGATGAGATTGATAGATGATGTCCAGTGATAAAGCCAAACTATGAACTGTTCACATAGCAGAAATGTAATTGAGCATTTTCACTCTTTGCCATGTCTGTAAAAAAAAAAAAATCATCAGTCTGTGGATGTGTAGTGACTGAGCTCCAGACCCCGCCTGGTCTTCAAAGCCCCAGCTCCACTTCTCTCTGCTCACATTGCCCCAGGGTAGGCCTATTCTATCACTGACAACCATGGGCACCCCATAGGCAAGATAGGCTGGCAAAAGAACTCCTCCCCACCACCACTGGAGCTGTGGTCACAGCCAGCTATGGATCAGTTCCACACTAGGCCTCCCCGGCCTCGCTTACTAAGGCTATCTCATTCTCCTCCGTCAATCTGTTTCTGGGGACCAAGAGTGCCAACAACACTACACTTGCCTTAATTGAGGAGCCCACACCACCCAAGCAGCCAACCTTAACCCCAGAACTGCTGAATGAAAAACTCTTTTGCATCAGCTGATATGCAATATTGAGTTGGAGGTGGGAAAGATCTTGCATGGGGGTATCACCCAGATTGGTGAATGCACGGATGCTTTTGAAACTAAATTTGATGACTTGGTGCAGTATGTACAGGCCCCCGAGGAAGAAAACTTTGCTTTTTTCCCCACTCTAAATATAGCAGGAAAGGTGTTAAAATCTGCGTATATGGGGAATTCCAGAAACTGTGGGTGACAACTGTACCTACTAGGCCTCTTTAAAGCACTAGTAAATCTGCTGACTTTTTTTTTCTACACCTATAAGGCAAAAGGCATAATGAGCTGGTATGCACTGCAAAAGGTCTGGCGTCTGCTGGAATTTCAGCCGAGAATCCCCAGAGCGCATGCGCTGCTGAAGTCAGCGGCTCATTGCAAGGGGAACATCTCCTAAACCATAAGGGGAATATCTCCCAAATCCTCTGAACCAAACAAAAATAGACCCAGAGCCTCCACTGGTAGCTAATGTGCAACTCAATGCATGGCGGATAAAACGTGGCTCAGAAAAAACATCAATGGATAGCCATAGGTAAAACTCGCTAGGTATTTTATTTTAAGATTAATGTGTATTGCAGCCGGCTGGCTGCAATACACCTTCCTGCGCTAAAACAATGGGACATAGCGCGCAGGGAGGTCAGTACGTCGTTCCTCCCGTTAGCTTCCAGCAGAGGTTCTGGGTCTCTTGATGTTTGGTCCGGAGGATCCTGCCTACTGATGCAGTGATTGAACCAGGATTGGAACTCCAATGAGGAAAAGGCCCTAGTTGGGTGTTAGCCACAGGCATTATTTGTCTGTGCATCTGGAACGGATTACAAGTCAATATCTGCACTAATTGATAAAGACTGTTTCATTCGATTGATTGATATTGGAACTCTATTCATTATCACTGATTTATATTAAGTTCACTGGTTTGTTTTGGGACCTTTAATAGTTCCTCTGATTATTTATCACCGATTTTTAAGTATAAGGTATAAAGCGCAACCATTTCTGTTTTTTTATCTGTATTTGTGTGTATCCCACGTTGTGTTGCAGCTTTTCTTTAGGGTGTTTAAGGTTTTTTCTTCCAGCGCAGTTTTTTACTTTATTACATCTCTTTTCTCATCTTCCTCTGTGCTCATTGGAGCACTAAGCTGTGGAGGGCATGGAGCGGCCAACTCAGGCTCTCAGGGGCTCACTGAGAGGCTGAGCTTGGTGTCAGGCACCTGGCAGATCCAGACTTCCATTGTCGGCATGACACGGTGCCTGGACTAATATCCGTGACATCAGCAGAGAGTGAACTTCAGGATTTCTTAAGTTCATTTGAAATAATAAATTTCATTGCATTTGGCAGTTCTGTGTTTTTTTTTCTATAAGGGCACATGGGGGACTGGGAGCTTCTAATATCATTAAATATTATTATGCATCCCATCTTTGAGCCAGCGTCTCTTGGTCCAGCCAGGTAGCACCCAACTGATGGTCATAAATTGAAAGGGGTCCTCTGTACCCTATGCATGTTCTTTTGTATGGCCCCAGTCTTTACGCAATGATCTAAAATTCTGAGAAGTATGTCTATTGAACCAATGTTATTTAATCTGGTATTCGCAGATAGTCTTTCATTTGGTCGCATGCTACCATGGATGCAGGCTTCCCTTTTTCAACTCCATAATCTTGTTCACCCTTGTTCCCTTGTTCATACTCTTAGGTTGAAAACTTATGAAAATCTGAGGGGAAAAATGACATAATCCTAACAATATGTTAAACACTTTTTTCATTCTATGTCTGCATCCCTCACTTTGGATAGATCCACTAAATTTGAATATTTGTGTGTACAAGGCTCCTATCAATTGCATTTAGTGTCCTCTATTTATCACATTCTTCGCAAAGCAACCCCTCTCACAGGGTATACTCATTCTAAGGCCGCGTACACACGGGCGGACTGTATGGCCTACTTAGTCCGTCGAAACACATTTCAGCGGACAGTCCGCTCGTGTGTGGGCTTCAGCTGACTTTTTCAGCGTGCAGTCTGGCGTACTAAGTATTTCGGATCTTTCGAAATTCTGTCCGTCATACTTTGGTTTCAGCGGACAATCCGCTCGTCAGTAGGCTAGTTCGACGGACTAAGAATGGCGCATGCTCAGAAAGGATTTACACGGCAGAAGGGTGCATTGCTGTGTATTGGACTTCCTATTTCTAGTCCCGTCGTACGGGCTGTACACGTCATCACGCAAGCTTTCGACGGACTGTTTGTGCATCCATGTGTGGTCAAGTCCGTTCATTCGAAAGTATGACGGACTGTCCGTCGGATTGTATGACGGACTAAGTAGGCCATACAGTCCGCTCGTGTGTATGCGGCCTTATATGTGTAAATGAGAACATGTACTCCAGTGACATATCCCCCCGTAACTTTGGGAAAAGATCTAGACTTCTGCTTTTAAGTTCTCTAAGTGCATGGTGCAGAGAGAGACCGCTATTAAAATATTGTCGTTCTGGTAAAGGATGCCAAAGGTAGTAAATCACAGAGATTCCTCCCTTTCAGCACTATGGTCTTGGAGTGGGTTCCCAATTTCATATATTTTGACAATGCCACCGAATATGACCTTTTTGGACTGATGTGATGTTGCTACTTCAAAAAGTCTGTTTCTCCCAATGGATCCTGTCCATTATTGGGTCTTTCCTTACTCTGGTGTTACAAAACCCATTAAACGGTTGATTTGCTATATCCTTTTGGCTGCCAAGAGAGCCATCCCTCTACGTTAGCTGTCAACTGATCTATAATCCCATCTTCAATTCTTATAACTTATAGCCAAAATCCAAAGAATGGAATACCTAACTGATACTGTTAATGATGCTATTTTGCAATTTAATAAAATTCTGGAAATCTGGGACCAGTCTGAATATAGTGACTCATTAATTTAACTTCTGTGATATTTAGTCATCTTATCTCCTACTGAAATATTGCATTGTACCTCTGGTGTGTATACTTTCCTCATGAGTGAGCCCCCTGCACTTTATATAGGTTAAAGCAAACCTGTAGCTGCTGACTTTTAATATTAGGACACTTACCTGTCCACAAATCCAGCAGTATCTTCACTTGAGCTGATTTTTCAATCGACTCTCGGGTGCTGCTGCCGCCATCTAAGCTAAGGGAAACCAGCAGTGAAGCCTTGCAGCTTCACAGCTGGTTCCCTGCTGGGCATGTGAAAATTATCCTGTGCTTTGTGAATGGCCCAGTGACAAGGGAAGAAGGAGGGGGCTGAACATCCTTATGAGTCAAAACCTAGGTACCTGCTCCTCCTTTCCCCCGAATGGTGCCAAATGTAGCAGCGGAGGGGGAAGACCTAAACAAGCAGAGTTCTCCCTTTTGGGTGGAGCTCCACTTTAAGTTTTTTTTGTACACTGCTACCTCTATCTGCTAGTGTTGTTCTTATTCTGTCATAGTTCCTGGACCATATGATTTTGTAATGCTTACAGATATTTCACTCTCCCTTTGTGTTTATGACATGATCACTTTGACTGTTCCTTTTTTGCTTGTGTTGTCAATTTTCTTTTTTTTTTATACTAAAACTCAATAAAAATACAATTATAAAAAAAAAAAAAATTAAATCATTACTCAAAAAACTGTACTGATTTAAAAGATAATCATGCAACAGAATTAATGAACAGAATTTACTGTTGTCTTCAAGTTGACAATATTAAAATGAACAATGAACCTTATTTGATTAGTTCTACTTTACAGCCATTACTTACTTTTGTTTGCTCACTAAAATAGCAATATTAACTTTAAGACAGTTATACTAAAGCTCCATTATGTAGAAAATTATAATATCATTATCATTTTAACTTAATTACATATCTAAATCCAAAACCCAGTCCTTATTATTATTTTTATTTTCTTTTGGAATATCAAAGTGTACAGTTTAACAACAGAGCAATAGTTATGTGCAATGAACAGCGACCAATCAGAAATTATATTTTAACTGTATTGACCTGAAATCTGGTTGTTGCTATGGTTTACTCTACTTCGTACTTTGGACGAGCCCAAAATACTCTGAAACAGAGATCTATTTTTGTTGACATCTACACTGGATATAATGTTCAGCTCCATCTGTTGCTTGTATTGCCATCTACTGGTCTTCAGTAGAAAAGGTCTATCTTGTACAGATTTAATTCTAGAATATTGTCATGTGTTTACAGATATGTTCATGTAGTAATAAAACATTGGTACACATGTGCGTAAGATAAATGCAAAACAACAGAAGATATTTTTTTTACATGGACAATATGTCTAATTTTAAATTCTGAATTTTGGTCAGAAAAATGTTATCATATTTATCTAGTTATTTTTGTTTAAAGGGGTTGTAAAGGTTTGTTTTTTTATTTTCTAAATAGGTTCCTTTTAAGCTAGTGGATTGTTGGTTCACTTACCTTTTCCTTCGATTTCCCTTCTAAATGTTTTTTTTCTTTGTTTTCTTTGTCTGAATTTCTCACTTCCTGTTCTTCCTCAGTAAGCTGTTCAGTAAGCTGTTCAGTAAGCTGTTCTGGCTGACTAAACACCGCTCGGATGATGGTGTGAATTTTACTGAGGAGAAACAGGAAGTGAGAAATTCAGACAAAGAAAAAAAACATTTAGAAAGGAAATCGAAGGAAAAGGTAAGTGAACCAACAATGTACTAGCTTACAGGAACCTATTTAGAAAATAAAAAAACAAAGCTTTACAACCCCTTTAACCACCTCAATACAGTGCACTTACACCCCCTTCCTGACCAGACCAATTTTTAGCTTTCAGCGCTCTCACAGTTTGAATGACAATTACTCAGTCTTGCAACACTGTACCCATATGAAACTTGCATCCTTTTTTTCCACACAAATAGAGCTTTCTTTTAGTGGTATTTAATCACTAGTGTTTTTTTTTATTTTATGTGCTATAAATAAATAAAACGTAAATTTTGTGAAAAAAATTCCTTTTTCTTTGTTTCTGTCATACATTTTTGCTAATTAGTAATTTTTCTTCATACATTTTGGCCACAATTTATACTGCTACATATCTTTTGTAAAAATAACCCACATTAGTGTATATTATTTGGTCTTTGTAAAAGTTATAGAGTCTACAAACTATGGTGCCAATCACTGAAAATTGATCACATCTGATCAGGGCTTCAGTACATCAGGTGTATCTAATTTCTTGAGACACTAACAAGTCAAGAAAGTACAAATACCCCCCCAAATGACCCATTTTTAGAAAGTAGACATTCCAAGGTATTAAGTAAGTAGCATGGTGAGTTTTTTTAAGTTGTCATTTTTTCCCACAATTCTTTTTAAAATAAAGATTATTTTTTTTTTTTCAAAATTGTCATATTATCAGGTTATTTCTCACACACAGCATATGCATACAACAAATTACACCCCAAAATACATTCTGCTACTCTTTCCGTGTATGGTGATACCACATGTGTGAGAATTTTACACTATCTGGCCACATACAGAACACCAACATTGAAGTAGTACCTTCAGACGTTCTACGAGCAAAAATTACGCATCTCATTTCACAGCCACCTATTACATTTTTGAAGGCCCTGGAGTACCAGGACAATGGAATTTCCCATAAAATGACTCCATTTTGGAAAGCAAACACTCCAACGTATAATCTGTGAGGCATAATGAGTCTTTTGAAAGGTTCATTTTTTTCCAGAAGTTTTTGGAATATGTGGAAAAAAATTAAAACGCATTTTTTTTTTACACAAAGTTGTCAATTTATAAGATATTTCTAACACATAGCATGTATATAGCAAAAATTACACCCCAAAACACATTCTGCTACTCCTCCCGAGTATGGCGATACCACATGTGTAGGACTTTTACACAGTCGAACATTGAAGTAGTACCTTCAGGCGTTCTAGGAGCATAAATGACACATCTCATTTCATTCCTACCTATCACACTTTTGAAGGTCCTGGAGCACCAGGGCAGTGCAATTACCCACAAAATTAACCCATTTAGGAAAGAAAACACCCCAACGTATATTCTATGAGGCATGGGCTGCAAATAAGTACTCGGGTACTCTGATGGGCTGCAGATAGGTACTCTGGTACTCTGATGGGCTGGTGACAGGTACTTGAGTACTCTGATGGCCTGGTGACAGATACTCGGGTACTCTGATGGCCTGGTGACAGGTACTCGGGTACTCTGATGGCCTGGTGACAGGTACTCGGCTACTCTGCTGGCCTGGTGACAGGTTCTCCGATGGCCTGGTGACTGGTATTTTGGTATTCTGAAGGGCGGTGATAGGTACTCAGGTACTCATATGGACTGTGACAGGTACTCGGGTACTCAGATGGACCATGACAGGTAATCGGGTATGCTAATGAACCGTGACAGGTACTCAGGTACTCTGATGGGCTGTGACAGGTACTCAGGTACTCTGATGGTCTGTGACAGGTACTCGGGTACTCTGGGCTGTGACAGGTACTCGGGTACTCTGGGCTGTGACAGGTACTCAGGTACTCTGATGGACTGTGACAGGTACTCGGGTACTCTGATGGACTTTGACAGGTACTCGGGTACTCTGATGGACTGTGACAGGTACTCGGGTACTCTGATGGACTGTGACAGGTACTCGGGTACTCTGATGGACTGTGACAGGTACTCGGGTACTTGGATGGACCGGGACAGGTACTCGGGTACTCTGATGGGCTGTGACAGGTACTCGGGTACTCTGATGGACTGTGACAGGTTCTCGGGTACTCAGATGGACCGGGACAGGTACTCGGGTACTCTGATGGGCTGTGACAGGTACTCGGGTAATCAGATGGATCGGGACAGGTACTCGGGTACTTAGATGGGCCGGAACAGGTACTCTGGTACTCTGATGGTCTGTGACAGGTACTCAGGTACTCTGATGGACTGTGACAGGTACTCGGGTACTCTGATGGACTGTGACAGGTACCCTGATGGACTGTGAGTGACATGTACTATGATGGGTGGTGACAGGTCCTCTTTATTGGGGGGGGGGCAATCAGTGTGTGTTGGTGTACACTGTAAGCGGTATTGAGATGTTACCGCCATCTTCTCCTCACACACGATCGGTGTGTGAGGAGGAGAACCCGGTAACTTCTCATTACCGCGGTTTGTTTACATTTTAGTGATCGGCTGTGAAACGATCACAGCCGATCTTGTGGGTAAATAGCTGGCCAATGGCTGTTTACCAGCCTCGGTGACGAGCAGTGTTCCCGGGGAACACGCCGCCACGACGTGCATGCGCAGCGCGACCACGCGCATGCGCCGTGCACAGTGGGGTGTGACATCTGTGATTGGCCGTGACTTCATCACGGCCGATCACGTGGTAAATAGCCATGCGCAATGGCTGTTCACCCCCTTCGGTGGCGAGCAGTGTCTCTGTGACACGCCGCCACTGAAGAAACGGGGATGCGCGCGCACGATCAAATGACGCCCTCCCTCCACAATAGGTCCGCCTCCTGGCCATCATTTGACATCCGGCGGTTGGAAAGTAGTTAAGCACCATCTAAAAGTGATATTTTAGCTTTTGGTGAGCATCAGTGAGTTAAATCACTTCCCATAATCCTGTAGGTCACTTGCTTGCTATATTAACAAGATTTCCTTGTTTTAGGTTGTGCTCGCACACCTTACATGAGGCTATAATTAGGGCTTGTGTAGTCCAGCTTTGTGTGAAATGCAGCATTTTGTGTTCAAAAGCAGAACCACTTAAAAGTGTGAATTTTACCACCATTTGTGAACCTCTTTGAAGCAGCAGAAACTCATCCAAATAGAACAAGCTACATCCACAAAATAACAATGCAAATCAGTTCTAATGCTGTCTGTAAAAGTTGATCGAGGCCACACAGTTTAACATACTTAACTTGCATTTGAGGGCCATTTCAAAGTCAAGAAAATGCTGAAAAACATTTTCTAGAGATGTTATTCTTCTGCAGGTGGGCTGCCTTTTTTTTTTTTTTTTCTGCATTATAGAGAAACCAATTTACAGAGGCTTGCTTCAGTATTTGGGTCTGTGATGGCAATGATAGTAGTACCAGACTGGATATTTTCTGGTGCACACCCCCCCCCCCCTCCCCGAGTCCCAAAAAATATATAAAAGCTGGATTTGATTTAGCTTAACACAGTGTTTTGGATAGGAAAACTATAATTGTCATCAATATTGCAACTTCAGAGAATACATATAAAATGCATATATTTATGTTCTAAATATAGACTTTAGGCCTAAACTCTGAGTTTTCTATTACATTGAAACTACTATTAACTATGCAAGAATACATCTATCTGCACACATTTTCCATTATATATTATCTACTACCTCTGCTTTCTAATATCCATGCAGGTAGCTAGATTAAAATGCAAACCTTGGCTTGTGCACTTTAATAAAGTGATTTTTGCAGGGGGTTTTCTGGAAGAACGGGATCCATTTCTATGCATCACTCCATGTCAAATCTAAATTCTTTCAACAACCATTGTTAAATAAATGGTTTGGAGCTCTACTCAGAAATATTTCACTTGAAAGATTAAGGAGCGGCTTAATTGCCAAGTACTAATCACAGTATTTATAATTTGGGCACTTATCTTGATTGTCAAGCAGGTTGGAGTTATCATAGCAGAGTACATAAAAAAATTTAAAATTGAAAGCTGGAAAATATATTTAATTGAAGCAGTATTAAAATGTATGTCCAGTCAGAACATAATTGTGCATAGAGTGGGGAAAATAAAAACTTTTGTTAGGATTGAACTGCTATATGGGGCTCCATTAGAGTAAATAACCCTCACTGTCATGGTGACAACACTTTTAGCAGACAGGAAAAGAGGGAAAATCTGCAACAAGGACACAGACAGCAATAACATAAGATAAGATTGAAAGGCAAAAATGATGAGGGCGGAAACAACAAACTTAACACCACATCCCTAAATGAATAAACAGCAAAGAAGGGGACAAGGGGTAAACGAACCCCCGGGACTTTTAAGGTGCTTCAAAGAAAATAGATATTCAAAAAATATCCATAAAATAATGAATATTTATTTCAGTTACAAAAATACACAAAAAAAAAGACCAAACAATAGTATAGTATAAAAGATTATCCACATCAAAAAGATTATACAGTATGGCAATTCATGGAAACAGAGGGTACCAGTCAGAGTATACCACTCAACATGTTTCGCTCATCTGAGTTTCCTCAAGAGTTTAAGGTGCACTTTGAGGTAAACCAAAATTGCCAGTTAAAAATTTGACTGAGATGAAATCAACAGCCATCAGGTATCCAGGATCATCAGTCTTAATATTAAACCCCAAATATGCTCAGGTCAGAGTGGCCACAGGAGGACAAAAGACTGATGATCCTGGACACCTGATGGCTGTTGATTTCATCTCAGTCAAATTTTAAACTGTCAATTTTGGATTATCTCAAAGTGTACCTTAAACTCCTGGGGAAGCTCAGATGAGCGAAACATGTCGAGTGGTATACTCTGACTGGTATCCTCTGTTTCCATTAATTTCTATACTGTATAATATTTTTGATGTGGATAATCGTTTATACTATAATATTGTTTGGTGTGTTTTTTGTGTATTTTTTTTTATTCAAATAAATATTCAATATTTTATGAATATTTTTTGAATATCTATTTTCTTTGAAGCACCTTAAAAGTCCCGGAGATTGTTTACCCCTTGTCCCCTTCTTTGCTGTATAAGATTGAAAGGGTTTTCAATCTTCATCAGCGCTGCAGAAAAATAATACAAGAATTGTAATGTCTATCAGTATCGCTTTTAGAGATTGCTTGCTCAATTCCCAATAAGGGAAACCTTTCTCAACAGGACAGGAAGTGAGGTGAAAGCTTTCTAACAGAGCCCTGGGTATACCCTTTAGTGATTGTGCATGAAAGTTTATCTCATCAAAGTGTAGGTATACTGTTGCTTGTCAATGTAATCGTTTTTTTCTTATTACTGTTTTTTTTTGGCAATTAAAAATCATGATCTTGTTTTACAATATCTATATTATGCGTAAATGCATCCAAGCATTGTAAAATACTCCAAAGTCCATTAAAACTATTAAAAGCTGTAATAACTTTAAAATTACAAGTCTAATTTATATCATGCTAATCGTATTCAAACACTTGCAGAATTACATTTTTAGCAATTACTGTGAGAAACAAATGCCTCATTGGTACCGATTAGTTAAATTAATTGGCTTATGGTGGAAGTCATATGTGACAGCCTATGTAAAAGAAGGTCACATGTGATACATATACCTTTCATTTTTTATTAGGATTGAAATTACTTATAGTTTAAAAGTCATTAAGTGATATATGTATTGTTCATGTTAAATAAAACAGTTGCCAACTCATTTGCTTTCTTAGTGGCTTATGTAATATTCCGTAGACATTACCAGGTTATACAGAATGCCAAGTCAGACAGCAATGGCCCAATTTCAGCTGCATATTGCATGAGTCTTTCAGTATGATTCACTTTTATACATGAGTTAGGAAAGGAATGAATTCTAATTAGCAAAACAAAACAGTGATTACCATTCTATTTTAAACTAAAATCCTTCCCTACTTTAAAAGTGACATAGTAAAATTCATATTCATGAAATAGAGGGCATTTTGCAATAGTCAGGTGACATAAAAAAAAAAAAAGCAGGTAGTAAGTGCTTTCTAGGAATAGTTAACACTAGGCAGGCTCAGCTAAGCCTGTGTTTCTTTGTTATAGCTCTCCTACACTTATATCTGTTTAGATCTAAGACCACTTTTCATACCTATTTTATATTCAGGTTCTGCACACCAGATATAGCTTACTTATCCTTTGCATGTTTTACTTTCAATATATACTAAAAAAATTATTTATATGTTTCCTATCCTATGACCTGGAACAAAAATGCTAATTTTGATTTCTGACTTATACTTGAGTGCAGTGATTGAGAAGGTAGAGAATTAATGTATTAAAAGTCAAAATCAAAAAAATAAAAAGAGATAACACTTACCTGCTCTGTGCAACAATATTGTGCAAAATGTTGCTTTCCTCCTCTTCTCACAGTCTCCGCCAGTGCTGTAGGCTCCTTCCCTCCTTTGAGAGCCTGTTGTTGCAAGATAAAGATGCACCATTGAATTCATACTTCTATCAGGTTCCTTGGTGAGCTGCATGCATCCAAAGAAACACACAGTGCTGGTAAGCCATCCCCCCGCTCAGCTTCTTCCATGAAACCAGGAAGTCTGGAGCTGGAGAGGTGATAGGTAGAAAATGTTTTTATTAGGATGAAAAACATTTAGAAATTGGTACTACTTTAAGTATTGGGGTGGCACTCCTTTACAATCAAGTCAAGAATGGCAGCTAACATATTTTATCCTCACATATTCCTTTTAGGTAACCCATTCTTTTGACAATATGCCAAATCAAAATGAATACATACCTCCTTTATTTATCACAATGACTCTTAGGCCGCGTACACACGGGCGGATTGTCTGCCCAACTAAGTTCGTCAGACAATCCAACAGACAATCCATTCAAAATTTGCATGAACGGACTTGGCCACACACAATGAGCAGACAGTCCGCTGAAAGCGTGCGTGATGACGTGTACAGCACGTACGACGGGACTAGAAAAACGACGTCCAATACACTGCAATGCAACCTTCGGCCGTGTAAATCCTTTCTGAGCATGCGCCATACTTAGTCCGTCCAACTTGCCTACACACGAGCGGACTGTCCACTGAAACCAAGTTTGGACGGACAAAACCAAGTTTGAACGGACTGTCTTACGGAAATTCCGTAAGACTTTGTTCGTCAGATTGTCCACTGAAAGTTGGACAGACAATCCGCCCGTGTGTACGCGGCCTTAGGCAAACCCACTTTACCACATAATGACCAGAATCTGTAGATTATTGTTCTCAGGCCCCGTTTCCTATGCCGAGAGACTGTTAATCTACATTTCACCATCCTTCATATGTTGCATTGAGACCACCAAAGTACTATTATGCCAAATGCACTATATCTTTTGAAGCATTAGCAACCCCTGTGCCTGCTACTCATTCTAAAAAGGTACATAATTACCTCTTGAGCCTTACCTGGAGTTACAAGTACCTTAGGATACCTAAGTTGCCTGATAAACACAATTAGGTCTGAGAGCTGTAGCATCTTACAGAAATGTCTGTTACATAGACCAACTTTTCTCATCTAACATCCCTAGAATCCCGTCCCTCTTTAGCCCCTCTCTTTTTATTAAAATGTGATTCTCTTTATAGCCTCAAGCAATACCATCTTTATGCTTCTGTATAATGGTTCCTCAGGCTATTTATGTAAGACAGGAGACTAAGGCTGACTACACAGAGATCAAAATTCCCTTTGGTTCAGTAAGGACTGGATGAATTCTGATCTGTTATTGGCCTTTCTTGTTCAACAGAAGTTGATTGATAGATCAACTTCTGTTGAATGGGACAATTGTAAAAGTTAAATTTGATCAGCTGCTGCAGCCAATTGGCTGCAGCACTGATCAGTGTACTCCCCGCTGTCAAAATAGAATATACAATAGCACAGCAACCAACTTTCTCACCAGCTGAACAAGCATGTATACCCAGCTAAAGAGTGCAACAAGAATATACTCGGGTTTGTATAGTATACTGCAAAAAATATATATTTTATTGGGATAGAAGTACAACCATATTATGATACTATGGATCTAACTATGATGCTAAAGAATATTGTCAACTCTGCTGATGATTTTACTGTGCTGCTCCATCTTCACATGGTGACGTTGGAAGTCAACATCCCCATTGCATTGTGGGACCAGCCAGCTGGAATGGTTACAACCTCCTGCCCTAGCCTCCCCTTTTAATTTCCATCCTTGTTTAGTCCATCTTTTTTGTTCCAATTCTATTATCTTTATAGTCTCAAGCAGTATCTACTATGTGTTTCTAGATAATAGTTCTTCAAGTTACTTATGTAAGAGAGGGAACTAAATATGAGGCAATATGAATAGACTCACCAAGTTAGCATATTCACATTTTGATACCATGAATCTCACTTGGCTGTTAAAGAGTTTTGCCAACTCTGCTGGTGATTTTACTATGCTGCTCTACCTTCACATGGTGACTTTGGCGACTGTGGGGTTGGTTTACTAAAACTGGAGAGTGCATTTCTGGTGCAGGTTTGCATGGTAGCCAATCAGCTTCTAACTTCAGCTTGTTCATTTAAGCTTTGACAAACCTGGAAACTGATTGGTTTCTGTGTAGAGCACCAGATTTTGCACTCTCCAGTTTAATAAATCAACCCCACTGCCTCTTTATCCCATTATACTTACTGTTTACTAGACCGGTGTGATTCGTTTCATATGAATCGAAAATTCATATGAATTTCCGGAAATTCGTACATTTGTACAAATCCAAAATACAAATTATTATGAGTATGAATTCCGTACGAAATACGAAATTTCCAAATTCATAACGAAAATTCGTAATTGTTACGAAAAGTTAACAAACCTAAAAGTTAAAAACCCAGGAAGTCAGCACAGCACAGGGATGGTGGGAACCCCTCATAATGATAAATTCATCATAACGAAAATTCGTAATTGTTACGAAAAGTTAACAAACCTAAAAGTTAAAACCCCAGGAAGTCAGCATAGGGATGGTGGAAACCCTATGGGGAATTTATATGCTTACGAATTTTATACAAAGTTCAAAATTTTGTTAACGAATTTCAGAATTTCAGATCCAAATTAACAGAATTGTGACTGGTGTATTGTTCACCAATCAGAGGAAGTCAGCACAGCACAGGGATGGTGGGAACAGCTCATAATGGGCACAGCGGATGTACACTCAGACCCGGGAACTCGGCACAGGGATGGTGGGAACCCCTCATAATGGACACAGCAGGTGTAGAGACCTGGGAACTCAGCACAGGGATGGTGGGGACCCCTCATATTGATAAATTCATCATAACGAACATTTGTAATTGTTCCGAAAAGTTAACAAACCTAAAAGTTAAAAACCTAGGAAGTCAGAACAGCACAGGGATGGTGGGAGCCCCTCAAAATGATAAATTCATCATAACGAACTTTCGTTATTTTAACAAAAAGTTCACGAGTCTAATGAAAATTCGTATTTCGTACGAATCCAAATTGAATTTCATACACACATTTTTTTCGCACGAAACTAAATGGAACGAAACAAAACTATTTTTTTGACAGCACCCATGTCTACTGTTTACAGAGAAAAAAATGCAATGATAGTGACCCAAAATACAATTGAAACTTTATCGTGTAGTATGCCCTAATTCATCATACATTCTCTACCATTCATAATATTGTACTTACATTCATATAAAAAGTGCATACTGTGCAACCCACAGTGTTATATACTCTGTCACATCCACATGCCAAAATAGGCTTACCTAACATTTATATCCCCTAACCTCAGTTTTACTCCCCTCCTCTGCAAGCTTTTCAGAATCCTCCAATACTTGTGAAATGTCAACCCCCAAAATATAAATTTATGATAGTGTTCATGAACATGTTCAAATGTGTCAAATTATATCATCATTTGTGCTCCCGTTCCCATGCATAAATCTTCATACCAATATGCCTTACCAAACTTCCTGCCCACCTGTCACTGGGCTTAATATTGTTAAAGACCACTTCCTGCTTCACTTCCACTCATATTCTCCAAAATAGATATTTTCCCATAAGAGTGAAAAGTATTTATGAAAACGCAAATAGAAATAGCTATAGTGTAGAAAATTCCATTAAAACAATTTATGCTACATAACAAGCATTAAAAGACCAGCATCCAAGATGGCGGATCGAGCACTATAGCTATTTCTATTTGCTTTTTCATGAATACTTTTCACTCTTATGAGACAATATATATTTTGAAGTATTTAAGTGGAAGTGAAGCAGGAAGTGTGTCTTTAATGATATTAAGCCCAGTGACAAGTGGGCAGGGAGTTTGATAAGGCATATTGGCATGAAGATTTGTGCATAGGAAGGGGAGCACAAATGGTGATATATTTTGACAAGTTTGAACACATGGCCTTATATGAGAGCACATTCATTTTTATTTTTGTTAACTTGGTGTAACTTTATTACACTATCATTCATTTGCTTTTTGGGATTGACATTTCACAAGTATTGGAGGATTGTGAAAAGCTTGCAAAGGAGGAGGGGGAGACAGAGATGCTTTGATAAATGCTTGGAAGATATAAACGGTCATTAGGGGTATTTTGGCATGTGGATGTTACAGAGTATACAGCACTAGGGATGCACAGTATGCACAATATTATGAACGATAGTGAATGTATGGGGAATTAGAACACACTATAATTTATAGTTTTCATTTTATTTTGGGTCACTAATTTGGAGATATGAAGACGGATACCTAATGAAAAGAAGATACATAACTGTTTTGGAAAACAAAAGATTTTTCTGACCTCTGTAAGAGCTAGGTCTCTGGGGAGAGTTTGAAAACGCATGTACATTTAAGATTTTGTTATTGACTGTATAGGTGCTGGTTTATTTTACTCTGCATCGCCCATCAGAGAGTGTTCAATAAATCTGCATCAAACTTAAAATGTGCATCTCCTGAAATGGTGCTGTGGCATGACCAGTTTAGGAGCTCCCTTTAAACCTTAAAACTGAGCAACATCAAGCTTGCTCAAATGCAACATTAGGCTGAAGGTGGCACCACCACAACATTTACACCATGATAATATGAAATCCAATATACAATATATATGGATTGTTGAACATTTTAAACTAGTATGGTCCCGCACAGATAAAGTCCTTATGTGTAGAATTTTGTAAAGATATGCAGACATATATTACCCAGTGATAGGAGCAAAGACAATGCAACAATAGCAACCAGTCACATTCTACCATATATACTCCTGATTTTTTAACATTTAAATTGGTTGTTAGGCATAGAAATGAAATATCTAGGGTTCAAAAAGCCATTTTTGGGCAGCATACTGCTGCAATGTGACATTACTCACACTCAGGTTAAATACTTCCTCCTTCACTGCACCTGCACCCCAGTGTAGAAATAAGGTACATTTGCATACCTCTTGCAAAGTGTTAATGCCTAATATCTTGGGTGGAGGCACACGAAATCATGCACCAAAAAGGAAAGACATTTTGGTGTTTAGATTGTAATGGGTCTTACATTAGTATGTCAGAATAATTTATATTATTTATAAAATATGGCCTTCTGCAGAGTCTGTGACAACTTAAAGCAATGGCTATGGTATATCAAACTTATATTCCATGTATACAGAATTGAGAAGATGCAAGTTAATAGAATTGTAATTACCATAGCACAGTGACTCAGTAAACAGACAGCATATTCCCAAATGAAAAGATTGCTTTCCCTGTGGCTGTGTGTTCTTTCTTTTATTTCATCTGTGTCTAATCAGTGGAATTGACTGGCAGGAAACTGTGCCCTGGACATAATCAGTGTATACCTGAAATGAAAGTAAATGAAGTTCATGGAAAATACATGCCCATCAACCACACTCCACAGTGAAGTCTGTGTTTTTAAATAAAAAAGTTTTACATGAATGTTTTAAATAAGCATTTGTTCAAAAAGACACAGCATGTATAGGGAAGTAAATATTTATGTGCAAAGAGATAATAATTAAAAGATCAGTACAAGACAACAATAAGACAAGACAAGTATAAGACAACTATATTCTTGCAACAAGAAGAAAGTTATATAAATGGCTTTAGTCATTATCTCATCAGGAAATAACTCATGGCATTACTCTGCAGACAGAAGTTGAAAAATTGAAACACCTGACAACTTTAAAAAACCTTTGAGACAACAACATTTTGATTGGTTATCCACTACTGTATCGAATCTCACATTGACGAATTTTAGCTCAGGTAAAGATGGTGGCTTGACCTGAACCATGATCTGGGCATGATACAGCATGCTAGTATGTCTATGGTTGTAGACAGCACATCCTGTAAGTTCAACAAGGATTGACCCAAACAATTCAAACCATATAGGCAAACAATCCAACGTTGCAGCACTTCAGCATACCTTTATTTAACCACTTGCTTACTGGGCACTTAAACCCCCCTCAGTCCCAGACCAATTTTCAGCTTTCAGCGCTGATGCACTTTGAATGACAATTGCGCGGGCATACAACACTGTACCCAAATGAAATTTTTATCATTTTTTTCCCACAAATAGAGCTTTCTTTTGGTGGTATTTAGTTACAGCTCGGAGTTTTATTTTTTGCTAAACAAACAAAAAAAGATGCAAAAAAAAAAAAAAAAAAAATCATGTTTTAATAGTTTGTTATAAAATTTTGCAAACGGGTCATTTTTCTCCTTCATTGAAGTGCGCTGATTAGGCGGCACTGATAGGCTGCATTGGTGGGCACTGATGGGCTGCATTGGTGGGCACTGATGGGCTGCACCGGTGGGCACTGATGGGCTGCGCCGGTGGGCACTGATAGGCATAGTTAAGGCGGCACTAATAGGCACAGATAAGGCGGCACCGATGGGCACAGATAAGGCGGCACTGATGGGCAAAGATGGGCACAGATAAGATGGCACGGATGGGTGGCACAGATAAGTGGCACGGATGGGTGGCACGGATGGGCACTGATAGGTACCACAGATAGATGGGACTGATGGGCACTGATAGGTGGCACTGATAGGTGGCTCTGATAGGTGGCACTGCTGGGCACTGATGGGCGGCACTGCTGGGCACAGATGGGCGGCACTGCTGGGCACTGATGGGCGACACTGGGGTGCAGCACCTTTGAGGCAGATTGGGTGGCACTGTGGGTGGCACTGTGGGGTGGCACTGTGGGTGGCACTGTGGGTGGCACTGTGGGTGGCACTGTGGGCACTGTGGGCACTGAGGGGGGGCACTGACGGGGGGCACTTACTTTTGCTTTTATTTTATTTCAGGATGGCACTGCGGGAGGCAGGTGGGCACAGGCAGGTGGCAGGTGGTCCCTTTTTTCATGGCCGTGATCGGGACCGATGTCCCGATCACGGCCGCCGGCGATCGGCTTTTTTTTTCTCTCCTCGCGCTGTCAGCGCGAGGAGGAATAATAGCCGATTACCGGCTCCGTTCTATCACATGATCAGCTGTCATTGGCTGACAGCTGATCACGTGATAAGGGGTCGGGATCGACCCCTTACACGGATCGGTGATCAGGCGAGTCTCACGGACTCGCCGATCACAGAGCGCGCCGCGCGCGCCCCTCAGGGGGCGCGCAGGCCGCTCGTAACCAGGACTACGTCAATAGACGTAGTCCCGGAAATGTAGGTCCGCGCTAATGCCGTCATTTGGCAATAGCGCGGATCTGTAGTGGTTAAATAAGTCGGCAAACAACAGCATGTGTATCAAGCAGCATATGTTTATTGCTTACGTTAGCCCTAATCATATTGGAGCACTGAACAGAATTCAGATTAAAGGAAAAGGTTTCCACCACCTGCATAAGGCTATGAGATTGACATCAAGGACCATTATACTCGTCAAATCTTTTTCTCATTTATATCTCAAAATCAGTCAGAGGATTCGGAAAGCTATAGATATAATATTCTATTAGGGATAAATCCACTGAACCCTACGGACCAGGCCGGGGATGCCAATAAAGCTTATGTGCATATAGTATATCTATATATATCTATATATATATATATATATATATATATATATATATATATATATATATATATATATATGTATATATATATTTATTTATTGATCATATCCCATGACTATGTTGGTAAGGTACAAGCCCTGATTCACACCAGTGCAGCTTTGAAGTCGGGCTACTTCAGCGCAACCTCAAAGCAGTGCAATTTCATGTGCAGTTTGCTGATATCTTCATTTACAAGATGTCAATGCAAGTCACACTGAAATCGCACAGGAATAGTGCAGGAACCTTTTTCAAAGTCGATGCAAATTGAGTCACAGCAGCTTGAACAGTTCCACTGCCGTGAATGGGGTGTGACTTGTCATGCAACTTTGAACTGTCTTGTCATATGACAAGTGGCACTGGTGTGAACCATGGCTTAGGAAACTTTTGCATAAGAAATTTAAGTGGAATCCTTGCCTACTGGAATGTTGACCTGGACTTATTTATATCAGATGTGTTTGGAGCCTGATGAAGGGCTGAGGAAAGCTTGGAATGGATGTTGCTTGAGATATATACTGTACATATTCACACCTGGATGATCAGCAGCATGCTACTGCATACTATAGTGCATTCTATCTGTAGGTGCATAAGTAGATATGCATACAGTACTAACTGTTTCTGTGTCTTTATAAAGGATAAAAAGAAGGCACTGGTGCATTTTGAACTTTAGCCAAGTTCATTTTAGCTGAAACTCCTGGAAATGCATTGTGCATAATCTTTTCCTTTCCTTTCTTACCCCTACAGATATGAATTTTACTATAACCATTTATATGGTCACAGTTTTATCACAACCAATTATTTTTACTTAGACTGTATTGCCCTAGAACTTCATCATAAACAGCAGAAACTTTGTCTACCATAAGGCAAGTAACATTTTTAACTAGCAATTATAAGGAGCCATTCTAAAGACTATTATGGAGATAATACTAAAAGAGAAACGCTGAAGGCTATGTCACATAGGCGTTCTAATACTTGTGACATTTTGGTAATTCAACATGATAATGAACAGTAATTAACTTGTAAGTGAGTCTCAAACCTGTCACATTGCTTTTGCTTATTGAACAATGCTTTCCTGTCACTTGTGGTCGTATGTTAGTCATCTATTACCAAACAACGAGCACAAGGAATAACTAATAATTCTTTTTTTAACTTGTTTTGTTTTTCTCTTTTAATTAGCTCATCTTATCTATTGAAAAGGTAGGACTTGGTAATAAACTTGCTTGAAGCTTTCCTGTGGCAATTTTAACAGGTTATCAGCAATAGTTCTAGCATACAATTAGGGAATTCATTATAAAAGTGTATATGATAAATTCTTTTCAGTTGCACTCTAAACGAAGTACAATATGAGAATGAGTAGGTTCAGGTCTACCATCAGTTTGACCTAAACTCAGCCTGTTTGCAATTTTGTGAAGAGTCAAACAAACTGGACACATTTGGCCAGATCTTCTGCCCAAACCTCTGAAAATAAATATCAGTTGTAAGCCTGTCATATACAGTGGTACTAGTGGTAGCAATACAAGTAAAATGATGGATTGCTGGCACTGTTGGAATGTAAATAACAGCACCAGAGATCCTAGGTGACATAATTGACAAAAGCATGATCATGACCATATTTGATCAATGACATTATTTGGGATCTCCTCCACAGTGTTTATATTCTAGCAGAGGCAGGGAACTGTCATTTACAATGGGAGCAGCGGATGGGCAGCATTGTCATGGCAGATGGTCATCAGGCAACACTTTTTGTGTTAGACAATTAACCACTTCAGCCCCAAGCCTCTTTTTTACAATAAAAATATATTTTTTTGCTAGAAAATGACTTAGAACCCCCAAACATTATATATTTTTTCCTAACACCCTAGAGAATAAAATGGTGGTCGTTGCAATACTTTCTGTCACAACAAATTTTAGCAGAGGTCTTACAAGCGCACTTTTTTTGGAAAAAATAAAAATTTTGAATTATAAAATAAGACATCAGAAAAGTTAGCCCATTTTTTTTATATTGTGAAAGATAGTGTTATGCCGAGTAAATTGATATCCAACATGTCATGCTTCAAAATTGCACCCGCTCATGGAATGGCAACAAACTTTTTCCCTTAAAAATCTCCATATGCGACATTTAAAAAATTCTACAGGTTGCATGTTTTGAGTTACAGAGAAGGTCTAGGGCTAAAATTATTGTTCTCAATCTAACAATCATGGTGATACCTCATATGTGCGGTTTTAACACATATGCGGGCGCTACTCAGGTATGTGTTTGCTTCTACTAGCAAGCTCAGCATGACCATTTTACATTTTTTTCTTATTTATTTCACCTTTTATTTTTTATTTTTACACTGTTCTTTTAAAAAAAAAAATCTGTAACTATTATTCCTATTTACAAGGAATGTAAACATCCCTTGTAATATAAAATAAAATGACAGGACCTCTTAAATATGAGATCTGGGGTCAAAAAGACCTCAGATCTCATATTTACACTAAAATGCAATTTTAAAAAATGTAATTTGAAAAAAAAAAAGAAGGAGAAAAAGTTGCTTTAAGAGCTATAAAGTGATGTTTTGATGGCGCTTCTGCCCTGCATTGATATGGAACCAGGTGGGGGTCATCTTCCCCTCACTCAGCTCTACATTTTTTTCTACATTGTAGGCCTCGTACACATGATATGAAAATCAGAATGGAAAATTCGTAAGGGAAGCTGTCTGTGGATTTTCGGATTGTTAGTACGATGCTTTTGACAGCTGATTTGACTTTTTCGTCAGACAAAAGCTGGATGAGCAGACTAGTACATTTTTGACGAAGGACAGCTCAACTTCTGATTTTCAGATGGTCAGTACAGAAATCCGTCACACAAAAGTTAAAAGTACAAACACACATGATTGGAACCACGGAACGAGCCAGAAGAGTTCGATCTTGTAAACTACTGTTGGTAATCGAGAATTAACATTAGTGACGCAGCAAATAATGAAATATCAAAATGCAGTGCACATTCTTATCTTCTTTAATGGGATAATAATGAAGCTGCTTTGCTGGTGATACTGATGTAGTTATGGAAAACGTATTTTAAAAGGCATTTGTTTTGTAGTGATATAATTAATATTAATATTAGGCTTGTTATGATTTTTATTATGCAGAAAAAAAAACACAAATTAAATTAGAGATGCTACCTGCCATCCAAATAAAAATAACTTAACTAAAAGTGTGAATCAACACTCACCAAACTTCTACTAACATGAAATTAGCAGAAGGGGCTCAAAGAGTGGCGCTTGATAAATTAACTTCCTCTTTATACGTCATTACGTTCGTGTTTGTGGAACGACAATTCTCGGATAGTTAGTATGCTAGACAAAATCCTGCACACTTGCTTTTGACAAAAATCAGACGCTCTGTCATATAACAATTGAACAGTGTGTACCAGGCTTAACATCGAGCTGCTTCTACAGGCAAAACATAAAAGCAGCATTCTTTAAGCTAGTGTGCATGGACCCTTAAGCTGGATACACACTATACAATTTTATTTAGATTTTTTCCTTTAGATTAACCATATAATATGAGGTCAAAGCTTAGGAGTTTCAATTTGTATGCAATCAGGCAGGCTGTTGCACAACATGGTTTTGGTAAATCTAAAGGAAATCAAACAACAAAAATTGTATAGTGTGTATAGGATCTTAATGTCACTTTTAACCACTTCCTGACTGGCGCACGATGATGTACATCGGCAGAATGGCACGGACATGCAAATTGGCATACAGGTACGTCCATTTGTATTTGCTGCCCTGCCATCGTGTGCCGGTCGGGACCCCCGTGAGTCTGGTCGTGGGTCCCGCAGATTTGATCACCGTGGGGATACCCGCGATTGTCTCATGGGGAGGCTGAACGGGGAGATGCCGATGTACAGTATCTCCCTGTTCTGCCTAGCAACAAGTGACAGTGATCTCTGCTGTGATTGGAGCAGAGATTAGTGTTCACTAACACACAGCCCAGCCCCTCACAGTTAGTAACATGCCCCTAGGACACACTTAACCCCTACACTGCCACCCCCTGGTTAACCCATTCACTGCCAGTGTCATTTACACAGGAATCAGTGCATTTGTATAGCACTGATTGCTGTATAAATGACAATGGTCCCAAAAATGTGTCAAAAATGTCTGATGTGTCTGCCATAATGTCGCAGTCACAATAAAAATCATTGATCGCCACCATTACTAGTAAAAAAAATCATTAATAAAAATGCCATAAAACTATCCGGTATTTTGTAAACACTATAAATGTTGCGCAAACCAATCAATAATCACTTATTGTGATTTTTTTACCAAAAATATGTAGAAGAATATGTATCAGCCTAAACTGAGGAAAAAAATGTTTTATATAAATTTTTGGGGATATTTATTACAGCAAAAAGTAAAAAATAATGTCGCTCTATTTTTGTTTATAGCGTAAAAAATAAAAACCACAGGGGTGAGCAAATACCACCAAAAGGAAGCTCTATTTGTGGGGAAAAAAAGGACATCAATTTTGTTTGGGAGCCACGTCGCAGACCGCGCAATTGTCAGTTAAAGCGACACTGTGCCGAACCGCAAACAGTGGTCTGGTCTTAAGCCAGCAAAATGGTCTAGTCTGAAAGTGGGTAAAAGAGTACATCACACAGGTGCACAATTAACTTGCAGATTTAAGACACCCCAAAAAATGTTATTTAAAGGAGTTATGTATTTTAATGCTGCCCTTTAAGCCACATTAAAAGACCCTCTCTATGCAGAGTGGTATTTTAAAAAATATGGACATTGGTTCATGTCAATCATGGCAGTTTCCAGCTACCCATACCCTTTTTAACAAAAAGCTTGAAAGTTAGCTTTTAAATTCCATATAAAGTGATCAAAAAACCATGCTGTCCACAAACAAAATTAGCTGCCAGCACCACAGACTCACTGCAACAAACAAAATGGTACTATTATAAATAAAGTGCAGTGCTAGGATTATACGTGTGATAATCACAGTACAATCTTACACCAGTGATCATCACACATATAATCCTAGCGCCACACTTTATTTATAATAGTTTTTAAATTCCAGAAAAAAATCAGTACCCACATACTTCAATGGGGTTCACGGCTGTATGGCATTTGTGGATTTTATGTATCTATGGCATTTTCAGATTTTAGATTGTGTTCGTGGAACCTCATGTGAACCAAACCCAGGTCAATCTATTAATTTCTATTCTAGATTAACACTGGCGATTTGAATATTTCCATGTGCTGGTAAAGCCTTGCTTTCCATATTGATAACCTAAATGCTTGGCATAATCCAGGTTTATAAATGTAAAACTTTAGAATGTATACAGTAATTTGCTTAAACCTGTTGTGATGGGAAGTTTTAAAGCTTTCCACATAACCCACTTGTATCTGTAAATAGAGGAGAATTATAAAGATATTTTACTGGAAAAACATGTCCTTTCCATGAATTATGTATGTTTCTGCCACCTTTTTAATGATATATGGACTGGTAATAGTGTTGGACCTGATACTGAAAACTATTGGCATTGTTTACAAACATACTACCTCTGAACTTAAATATAAAAGGTCCCTGGCTCACATACTCTTTTAATGGACACCCCATCTCTAAGAAACCTCTGGAATACCACACTTGCTACAGTAGGAACAGGTGTTAATCTTTAGGGTTTGCTGTTCAGTGCACTTCATAATTTGTCTTGAACTTTTTTCAGTTCTATTTATTTTCTCTAGTATATGTTACCCTACACTTATCCATGTTTTAATGTGAGAAAATCTATTATATTTTAAATATAAATAAAAGGGCAGTGGATTGGAGAGTGCACTGTAGCCATCATTGATTACATTGGTCAACCAATGTAGAGAGTCTGTTTGGTTTGTTTTTTAGAGCATTTCCATATTTTATGTGTGAGAAAAACCTCAGTACTCAAAAATGAAGGAGCCATTATTTAACCACCTAAGGACTGGAAGGATTTGCCCCCCCAATGACCAGGCCATTTTATGTGATACGGCACTGTGTCATTTTAATTGACAATTGCATGGTTGTGTGACGATGTACCCAAACAAAATTGATGTCCTTTTTTTCTCACAAATAAAGCTTTCTTTTGGTGGTATTTGATCACCTCTGCATTTTTTTTTGCGCTATAAACAAAACAAATCCTCAATTTTGAAAAATATTTTTTTTTTTACTTTTTGCGATAATAAATATCCCAAAATGAAAAAAAAAAATCTTCATCGGTTTAGGTCATTATGTATTCTTCTACATATTTCTGGTAAAAAAAGCAATATGTGTAAATTGATTGGTCTGCACAAAAGTTATAGTGTCTACAAAATAGGGTATAGATTTATGGCATTTTTATTATTAATTTATTTTTTACTAGTGATGGCGGTGATCTATGATTTTTAGTGGGACTGCGACACTTTTTTGGGATCATTGACATTTATACAGTGATCAGTGCTATAAAAATGCACAGATTACTGTATAAATGTCACTGGCAGGGAAGGGGTTAACACTAGGGGGGAGTAAGGGGTTAAATGTATTCCCTGGGAGGTGTTTCTAACTGTGGGGAGGTGGGCCTCACTGGAGGAGGAGAGAGATCACTGTTCCTAATCACTAGGAACAGCAGATCTCTCTACTCTCCTGTCAGAACAGAGATCTGTTTGTTTACATTGACAGATCCCCATTCCGGCTCTCTGTGGAGCGATTGTGGGTGGCCGGCAGACAGCCCAGCCACCAGCCACATGCATCACCTCTGGCAGCATGTATGCATCCCCATCACTCTTAAAGTGGCCGATGTACACCTACAGCAATTTGCACAGGAGAGTCAACCTGCTGCAGTGTAATGATGCCTGCTGGTCCTTAAGCGGTTAAAAGGTATTCTTCATTTAACAAGATCACAGCTGAGAGTAGCCACGTTTTAAAAATGCACTTTACCTATGATTCATAGTTATGAAAACTGGATAAATCTGAGTTAAATCTAAGCTAGTTACTATTCTTTTCACCAAAACTCCACATGCATCCTGGGTGCTCAGGAGCCAATCTTCTTTTGGAAAGTGGTATATGCCAATATATCCAGCCACCATCTTATTGAGTTTACTTAAAATAGAGTTTGGATTACAACTCACTGTTGCCAGATTTAGTGTAAATTTCCTGTTGAGACTTCACATGCTTGTTGCATCATGCTGTAGTGTACAACCTTTCTCTATGGAAACTTTTGATTAAGATGATCAGAAGCTAGGAACTATTGGCTCGAATTTGCTTAGGTTTGGATTCAGGAGTGTTTAGAATTTAATATATTCTCAAGTAAAAGAACTTAGTGAGGAAACATCCATATGAAAATAAAAGTGAAATTAGAGCCAGTCAGTGTCAATGTTAACTTTCAGACAACTAAAACAATAAAAGTGTTTTTTTGCCGACAATGATGACTTTCATGTAGTAGTCTGTCCTTTTGCCATCTGTAGTAAATGCATGTTACAGAAAACAATAGGTCCAGTGGCTAGTTATTTTAACATGCTTTGAATTGTTAATCATTTTTACATAAATTTTTTTTTCCCTTTGGTCAATAATTATTACTCTTAAATTATTTTATTTTTTAATAACCATATTATCATAGATTTGGATTTGAAATTAAAGCATATCTTAGAATCCTCAATCAATAGCTGTACTTAATCATATTGAAGTGATCACTTTATGTAGTAGTGACACATTTTACAACAAATAGATTGAATAATTAGAGAAATCCCTGGTCACTCTGTTACTGCTAATGCATATCAGTGGGAGTGCAATGGATCATTACATCAATGTTAGAAAAACAGGAGTTAGTGGACCTTATTTGTTTCTTGTATACTAAGGTGCAATGTTATTGGAGATGACAGGCTATAATTACAGGCATTTTTCTAAATGTTGAGCATGTTAGCATTTTACTAATATAATTAAATACATTTAGATTGATCATTTTGTATTTATATTGCAGTCTGCAAGTATTAACTCTTTTAGATTAGACAGAGAATTTAATAGCAGTCTTACACTAGCATGTGATATGAGGCTGAAGACAATCCTTTTTCAAAATGTACATGAATAGACTATCAGTTCACGAAAGGCAGATCTGAAGGTGCAGAAAATATACTTTTTTCTGGTTTTCTTTAACCTCTTACTGTCCGCGCTATAGCTGAATGACGGCCACAGTGTGAACCTGAATTTCCGGGAGGACCACCTGCCCATTTACCACGTGATCAACTGTCAGTCAAAGCACCTTGTCCCCATGTTGCCCCAGGCATGATATTTAAAGGAACATTTCATTTTTATAGTTTCACTTTAAGCTTTAATAAAATCACTGCTCCTGAAAAAACTGCAGTTTTTAAAACTTTTTTTGCATTGATACATGTCCCCTGGGGCAGGACCCAGGTCCCTATACACTTTTTATGGAAATAAAATGCATATAAACCTTTACAATTAGCACTTTTGATTTTTCCAATAGACTTTATTTGTTTGCACAAATTATTTGCCTGTTCACAAGTTCTGGTGTGTAACAAACCTGGGGGGTTCAGCTCATCCCTATTGGGCACATACTCATTCAATGTTGAATGGCATATGATATGGTTCAGAAAGGATCTAAAAGCTTGTGGCTCTTCCTTTCCTGGTGTCCAGGCTGAATGCCTAACTATGGGTGAGGTATGAATTGTAACACTGTTTTTTGTTTATTATAGCACATTTATTGCAGATCACAGGCTCCCATATAACCATAAGTGCCCAGCCAGCTGCAGGGCAACAAACAGCTATAAGGGAGCACAGGAGATATACATATATGTGAATCAGGGGATTCCTATTCTACAGACATTACCACTTTATTCTGCATAGGCAAGTTTAATGTTGTGACATATTTTATCAGTTCATACCCATAGTTGAAACCTTGGAATTTCTCACGCAGGATAATATGGGAAGAAGATTACTACTTACATTTCTCTGAAATGCACATGTAGCTGTAACTATTTACATCCTATCATTTTTGCTCAGGTTGCATTTTAATGATAGATTTTTCAGTCCTAAAAGATAGGTTGTCTTTAAACTTTGTCATGAAAGAAAGCATTCTAAATAAGAGGTTATAGGTCCCTCAGTGTATTCTTAATCCTTGTTACTGCTTAAAATGTGTTTCATTTTAGAACAGTGTCTTGTATAAATTGGGTTTAGCTTGTAAAGAGCATTTCCCATTTTCTGTAGCATTTTCCATTTTCTAAATTCATGAGAAAAACAATGGGTGAAAGCCTATGTCAGGCTTCAATGGAAGAGCTAAATTATCTGCAAGTCTTACTTTTTTAAACTATATATTTTCCCATAAAGTATTTACATCACTTTCTCTCAGTCAAAAAATTGCAAATTGCACTCCAGGCTGTAATATTTTTTCCTACAGGTTATCGCAAAACAGGGAGTTGGTAGGAAGGCACGCTGTACCTTAGCCCTGAAAGATGAGGATTTATGACATAGTTTTGTAAAGAGATAAACGAAAAATGCTGCGTTTCATGATAAATTATATTACACTGATATTCTGAAATAACTTTTATGTCTTTAGATAAAATCCAGCATATAGTATCTGACAGATACTGTCTGCAGTTTGATTGATTAGCTGAAGCTAATAAAATAAAATAAAATGCATCTTGTATTTTACGTATATAGTTTAATGTATAATGAGATAATTACATATCGCTACATCATTTTTATTTCCATCTGCTTTGAAGATTTACACTGTATTTTTTAGCAGCTATGCATGTCATTAAGTTATGCCAGTGGGGGCTATTTGATAGAAACTGGGGCAATGAAATTTTGAGCAAGCTTACTGAGTGCAACTGGCGTTATTCTTGTAGAAGTATTATTTTACCAAAAGAGTTGTTGATGCTTGGGATAGACTTCCAGCAGGGGTAGTGAGTCAGTCAACAGTAAGTGGATTCAAATATGCTTAAAGGGGATGTAAAGGTTTATTTATTTTTTAAATAACAAACATGTCATACTTACCTCCACTGTGCAGTTTGTTTTGCACAGAATGGCCCCATCCTCTTCTTTTAGGGTCCCTCAGCGGCTGTCTCGGCTCCTCCCCCCAAGAGTTAACACCCCTCTGGGAAGCACTCTCCCAAGGGGGTTAGCTGGCGGGCACGCTCCCATGCGATACACTCGGCGGACATAACTGCTGAGTGTATCACTTGCCCGCCCCCCCCCCCCCCCAGCGCGCCGTGTCATTGATTTGATTGACAGCAGTGGGAGCCAATGGCTGCACTGGTATCACTCAATGAAGAGCTGGAGGAAAGCAACGCTGGATCTTGCCCATGGAGATTTGGGGCTTAGGTAAGTAAAATAGGGGCTCGGGGGGGGGGGGGGGGATCGAATAGTACAAGGTGTTTTTTCACCTTTATGCATAGGATGCAGAAGATTTGCAACCCCTTTAAAACAAACATGGGATCTGTAATCTGACAAAAGAAAAATCTAAAAAAGAGAAAATAGACATGTATATATTAATAAAGAAATAGTCAGACTTGATGGAACTCTTGGCCTTTTTTCTGCCATCATTCTTCCATATTTCTATGTTTCTAACTGGTGAGTGTAGACATCAGAGAGAGAGAATTTCATTGCAGAGGCTTTATGGAATACTCATTTTCTAGCCTGCTACAGAGAAAATTAGAAAATGTGTCAAGGAAAATCTGTTTACAGTGGATTGTGCTGGTAAACTGAATGAACCTTAACACTTTAGCACAGTTGCAGTGTGTACTTGGTAGCATTAGTATCTGTGTTTTACCTGTTGCCTGGAATGTTATCTTTAAAATCACCATGCTTAATCTGGTATGTAGTTTATTTGTTCTAATTTTTTTTCCTTAAAGACAAACAGGGAGAATAGAGCATCAAACTTCATTTAATTCATAATGAGTTTTTCCTGTGCACCATAAAAGAAGACAGTAGCCCTAAACAATATATGGGTCACCTATGTCATATGGCAGGGATGAGGACTCTCCCCCTGCTTCCATGTAACAACACTGGGCCAGTAACCAAACACCAGGATAGCTATTTGAGAGAAAAAGAAAGTCACATGCTCACCCATACTCATAAGATCTGGTTATTTTCTTCTTGGTGGCTGAACAGAGCAGTGAAAGTGGTGGGGTGGGCGGGGGTTGTATGTACTCCTGCAAAGGGGGGGGGGGGGTGTTAAAACAAACCAGTTACTTTGCCCTGCATGTGCAAAACAGAAGTTTGGTTTAAAGGTAAACTCTCATAAGAGAAAAACATGAAGGCTACCACTTTGAAATGCTATATTCATGGCTGCCATGCTGATCCCCTTGTTTCAATGTGCTGAGCAACTCCTCAGGAGCATGTACATTATAAAGATCAGGACGTCTGATTGTAATCTACATTTCCTGATCAGCATACCTGTCCTGAGTTAAAATATTTAAGCCAGCTCAGCATAGAATCCAAGAAATGTAGTATTTTCAGAAAGAGGTCAGTAAAGCCAGCCCCTTTATTTTATTCACATCATATTCACAGTACAGGTAAAAATGTGAAAGTATCAGTATACCTGCACCACCAATTTCTTGTTCATTATTCCAGATTTGCATGTACAGATAATATTGGTATAGAACCTGATATAGTAACCATTGATCTAGTGTGATACAGAACATGAACGACGCTGAATAATGGATGTTCCTGCTGAACTTGCAAAAAAATGTCCTTCTCATGTTTAACTTTTCAGTGACATATGTCTGTTGGAAATCTGCTGTAGATATGACTCTTACTCGTCATGATAGTTCTTGTCACAGGGCTGAGCCCTTCTTGTAATTAGTTTAACCACTTGCCGACTGGCTCATGCACATATACATCAGCAAAGTGGTTCATTGCCGCAAAACGCTGTACCCGTACATCAGCTCCTATAAGAGTCATGGCAGGCATGTGCGTGCCCTCTACATGGTGGGGGACTCACTGCGTGTGGCCGGTGGGTGCAATTGACACTGGCCACCCACTATCATGGGCATGAGAGCCAGAACAGGGATTTTTTGTGTGTAAACACAAAAATTCTCATTCTGACAGGAGAGAAGAGACAGATCTGCTGTTCGTAGTGATTACGAACAGTGATATGTTTCCTCCCCCAGTCAGTCCCATACCTTTACAGTTATAAAAACTCACGAGGGAACACATTTCGCCCCTAGTGTTAACCCCTTCCCTGCCAGTGACCATGACACAGTAATCAGTGCATTTTTATAGCTCTAATCACTGTATAAATGTCAATGGTCCCAAGAAAGTGTCAAAAGTGTCCAATCTGTCCTCCACAATGTCGCAGTTCCGGAAAAAAAAACGCAGATCAACACCATTACTGGGGGAAAAAATGCCATAACAATGCCATAAATCTATCTCCTATTTTGTGAACACTATAACTTTTGTGTAAACCAATCAACATACGCTTATAGAAGAATACGTTATTGGCCTAAACTGATGAAGACATTTTTTATTTTTTTTTATTATTTTTTAATTGTCGCTCTTCTTTTGTTTATTTGTTTTATGCAAAAAATAAAAACTGCAGAGGTAATCAAATACCACCAAAATAAAGCTGTATTTTTGGGGAAAAAAAAGACGTCAATTTTGTTTGCTTACAATGTGGCACGACCGTGCAATTGTCAGTTAAAGCAACGCAGTACCGTATTGCAAAAAATGTGGTCTGGTCATTAAGGGGGAAAAGTGGTTAAGGCCACAGAAACCCGTATACAGGAAATTACATCATAACCTTGTAACTCTGTTAGAAAGAACATCATAAGTGTTAAAAATAACACTACCATCTAGTGGCAGAACTAATAATCACAGCATGGTTGTAACACTTTTGTCTATGTCAACAGCATGCTAACAAGGGGGGGGGGGGGGATTTACAAAAACAGGAGAGTGATAAATCTGGTGCAGTTCTGCATAGAAACCAATCAGATTTTAGGTTTATTGTCAAAGCCTACCTGAAAAAGTTGAAATTAGAAGCTGATTGGCTACCATGCACAGCTGCACCAGATACTGTGTGCTACAGTTTTAGTAAATCTCCCCCAATGTCTTTTTAATATAGTCTTAGCAACACATGGCTGAAAAACGATTTCTACTCAGTACAGTGCTTAATTTACACCCAGATTATATATTGCAACTCTTTTTCCAATCTCTCTTGTACCCTTTAATTTTCTGACCCTTGTATCAGTATGTTTGGACAGCACCTATAACATTTCTGCATATTTTTTCGCATAAACATATCTTCCAAGTGGGAGGCAATTTAAACTGGCATAGTATCAATTGCTGTCACTAGCTGAAGAATTCTTATAAGCAGCTGTGTACATTTTTCCCACCTAATTACACATAGCACTTATTCTCCACTGTCTAATTCTGCTGGTGACATTGTAAACATCCCCATAGTGTATCCACAGGCAAGATATTTACTTAATAGATTCTTGTAACAAAAAAAAATGGTTAATATGTTTATAGAAAGTGTTTGTTACTAAAACGTAATGATATGTCGATGGCTACGCAGCGAGTACATTACTAGATGCAAGGAGATCTTACCTGGCATATGGGCAATCACTGTGACATGTACAGGCTCAAAACAAACTCTTTGATATAGTTCATTACCAATTAATAATTAACTAAGGCTGCAAAGATTGATCTTATTAACAATTCCTTCTGGGGTTTTAATGTATTATTCATTGGTAAAACAATATTTGTTTTTAGACTTTGAAACTTGCTATGAACAGGTTCAGAAATACATTATGCAATACCGTAATCCATATGCAGGTGTTGAATACATTTTTTTTTTTTTTTTTTTTAACCACTTGAGGACCGCCGTATTGCCATTGTACGTCAGCACAATGGCACAGGCAGGCATAATCACGTACATCTACGTGATTGCCTTCCAGCGGGTGGGGGGTCCGATCGGACCCCCTCCCGCTGGTTACGGCTGTCCGATTCGGTCCAGGAGCGCTCCGTGATGAGGGGATGGCCGTTGGTTTTCGGCCACCCCCTCTGGATCGCTCCTGGCCAATGAGAAGCTTCCTCCCCTGTGTATTGTTTACACAGGAAGGAGGAAGTGATGTCATTCTCCTCGGGGCGGTCTTTTTGACCGGACTACGAGGAGAACAGTAAAAGTAAGTGTGCACCAACACTACACTGACATGTAGGTACACACAGGCACACAAACCCCCCCCGATCCCCCCCCGATCGCCCCCCGATCCCCCCCCCCGCCCCCCCTCCCCCCCAGTCACAGTGTCACTGATTGCATTGATCATTTCTTTACTGATCAATGCATTCAGTGTCAGTTGTGACAGTAAAAACTGTCAGGACAGTTAGTGTTAGGTCCAGGGTAGCCCCCTATCACCCCCCAATAAAGATTTAACCCCCTGATTGCCCCTAGAGTTAACCCTTTCACCCCCTTTTGCCAGTGTCACTAAGCGATCATTTTTCTGATCGCTGCATGTGTCGCTAGTGTCGCTAGGTAGCTAGTTATTTTTTTAGGTTCACCGCCAGGTTTTTATAGCGCTAGGTACCCCTATATACTACCCAATAATGTTTTTAACCCCCTGATTGCCGCTAGTTAACCCTTTCACCCCCTTTTGCCAGTGTCACTAAGCGATCATTTTTCTGATCGCTGCATGTGTCGCTAGGTAGCTAGTTATTTTTTTAGGTTCACCGCCAGGTTTTTATATCGCTAGGTACCCCGATATACTACCCAATAATGGTTTTAACCCCCTGATTGCCGCTAGTTAACCCTTTCACCCCCTTTTGCCAGTGTCACTAAGCGATCGTTTTTCTGATCGCTGCATTAGTGTCGCTACAGTCGCTAGGTAGCTAGTTATTTTTTTAGGTTCACCGCCAGGTTTTTATAGCGCTAGGTACCCCGATATACTACCCAATAATGGTTTTAACCCCCTGATTTCCGCTAGTTAACCCTTTCACCCCCTTTTGCCAGTGTCACTAAGCGATAATTTTTCTGAACGCTGCATCAGTGTCGCTAGTGTCGCTAGGTAGCTAGTTATTTTTTTAGGTTCACCGCCAGGTTTTTATAGCGCTAGGTACCCCGATATACTACCCAATAATGGTTTTAACCCCCTGATTGCTGCTAGTTAACCCTTTCACCCCCTTTCACCAGCGATCACAGTATAAGTGTCACTGGTGACGCTGGTTAGCCAGTTAGTTATTTAGGTTCCCCGTCAGGTTTTTATATAGCGCCAGGGACCCCCATATACTACCTAATAAAAATTTGAACCCCCTGATTGCCCCTAGTTAACCCTTTCACCACTGATCACCGTATAAGTGTTACGGGTGACTCTGGTTAGTTTGTTTTTTATAGCATTTTATATTCAAATCCGGAAGGCAGTGCTTGGTTTTCGGGGTCCCGTACGTGGCTAGGCTCCCAAAAAGTCCCCCACATGTGGTATCCCCGTACTCGGGAGAAGCAGCAGAATTTATTTTGGGGTGTAATTTGACTTCTGCACATAGCATGTGTGAGCAATATATCATTTAGTGACAACTTTGTGCAAAAAAAAAAAAAGTTTGTAATATTCCCGCAACTTTTGGCAAAATATAAAATATTCCATGGACTCAACATGCCTCTCAGTAAATAGCTTGGGGTGTCTACTTTCCAAAATGGGGTAATTTGGGGGGGTTTTGTGCTATTTTGGCATTTTATGGCCTTCGAAACTGTGATAGGTAGTGAGGAGTTAAATCAAAAATTTGCACCCTTAGAAATCCTGAAGGTGGTGATTGGTTTTCGGGGTGCCGTGCGCGACTAGACTCCCAAAAAGTCCCACACATGTGGTATCCCCGTACTCGGGAGAAGCAGCAGAATGTATTTTGGGGTGTCATTTCACATATGCCCATAGCATGTGTGAGCAATATATCATTTAGTGACCACTTGGTGCAAAAAAAAAAAAGTTTGTAATATTCCCGCAACTTGTGGCAAAATATAAAATATTCCATGGACTCAACATGCCTCTCAGTAAATAGCTTGGGGTGTCTACTTTCCAAAATGGGGTCATTTTGGGGGGTTTTGTGCTATTTTGGCATTTTATGGCCTTCGAAACTGTGATAGGTAGTGAGGAGTTAAATCAAAAATTTGCACCCTTAGAAATCCTGAAGGTGGTGATTGGTTTTCGGGGTGCCCTGCGCGACTAGACTCCCAAAAAGTCCCACACACGTGGTATCGCCATACTCGGGAGAAGTAGCGGAATATATTTTGGGGTGCAATTCCACATATAACCATGGCATGTGTGAGCAATATATCATTTAGTGACAACTTTTTGTAAAAATTTTTTTTTTTTTTTTTTTTTTGTCATTATTCAATCCCTTAGGACAAAAAAAATAAATATTCAATGGGCTCAACATACCCATCAGCAATTTCCTTGGGGTGTCTACTTTCCAAAATGGGGTCATTTGGGGGGGATTTGTACTGCCCTGCCATTTTAGCACCTCAAGAAATGAGATCGGCAGTCATAAATTAAAAGCTGTGTAAATTCCAGAAAATGTACTCTAGTTTGTAGACGCTATAACTTTTGCGCAAACCAAAAAATATACGCTTATTGACATTTTTTTTACTAAAGACATGTGGCTGAATAAATTTTGCCCTCAATGTATGACTAAAATTTAGTTTATTCGATTTTTCTTATAACAAAAAGAAGAAAATATCTTTTTTTTTCAAAATTTTCGCTCTTTTTCCATTTATATCGCAAAAAAAAAAAATCGCAGAGGCAATCAAATACCATCAAAAGAAAGCTCTATTTGTGGGAAGAAAAGGACGCAAATTTCGTTTGGGTGCAATATTGCATGACCGCGCAATTACCAGTTAAAGCAGCGCAGTGCGAAATTGCAAAAAGACCTCTGGTCCTTAAGGTGTTTATTGGTCCGGAGCTGAAGTGGTTAAAGTATGGCTATCTTTTTTTTCTGTTATGGAGATTTTGGTATTGAAAATTACAGAAAACCTGTAGTGAGAGAAGATGTAGGCTGCCATTCTGACTTGTTCTTGCTAGTTGCCTGGCTGCTATACTCTTCTAATGACGTTAGATAAATAAACCAATAGAATAAAAAATGTAGTAGGTAATGTAAATTGTGGTAGAAGACGCTTTGTATTTCTTTTGTGCCCCTGAAATAACTGCTTTTTCTTACTCTTAGCAATTCTTGATTATTATTATTAAGGGCCTGGTATGGATTTTAGGGGGACTTCCACACATTTTTTTTTAATTTTGGTTCAGGGTTCCCCTTAATATTCATACCAGACCCAAAGGGCCTGGTAATGGACTGGGGGGGGGATCCCATGCTCTTTTTATCAATGAGTTTTATCTATATTGCCGAGACCCAACAATTCATTATAGCTGCGAGCAGTTTTAAATGACATTTTTTTCCTTTAGAAATGCCGTTTTGCTATGGTACTGTTCTAAACATGGGAAAATTGTGCCACTTTACAGATATACTATAGACATCCCCCAGGCACGATATTTATAGGAATATTTCATTTTTTTGTTTCATTTTAAGCATTAAAAAAATCACTGCTCCCGAAAAAATGGCCATTTAAAAAAAAAAATTGCATTGATACATGTCCCCTGGGGCAGGACCCGGGTCCCCAAACACTTTTTATGACAATAACTTTCATATAAGCCTTTAAAATTAGCACTTTTGATTATTCATGTTCGTGTCCCATAGACTTTAACGGTGTTCATGTGTTCTGCCAATTTTTTTGCCTGTTCGGTATGTTCTGGTGTGAACCAAACTGGGGGGGGGGGATGTCCGGCCCATCACAAAATGGATAGAACAGTGCTGTGTGAGATATTGAAAGCTTGGATTATTTTTTATAACCTAACCCTGTTTTAAACGTCTCCACAACTTTATCCTTGACCTGTCTGGTGTGTTCCTTGGCCTTCATGATGCTGTTTTTTCACTAAGATACCCGTACACAACCTCTGAGGGCTTCACAGAACAGCTGTATTTATATTGAGATTAAATTACACACAGGTGGACTCTATTTAATGATTAGGTGACTTCTGAAGGCAATTGGTTCCACTAGATTTTAGTTAATGGTTTCAGAGTGTGTGTCGGTTCACACTGAGACAGCACGACTTGCAGCGCAACTGCCTCAGGCGACCTGGACACAACTTGCAAAACGACTTCTATATAGAAGTCAATTCAAGTCACCTCAAGTCGCCCCTGAAGTCGTACAGGAACCTTTTTCAAAGTCGGAACGTCGCTCTGATTAGAACAGTTCCATTGTACAGAACGGGACGCCACTTGTCAGGTGGCTAAGTCGCATGACAAGTCATTCCAGTGTGAACCGACACTAAAGGGGACTGAATACAAATTCACACCACACTTTTTAGATAACAAAATTGAAAACTATTTCTCATTTTCCATCCACTTTACAATTATGTGCCACTTTTGTATTGGTCTATCACATAAAATCCCAATAAAATATATTTACGTTTTTGGTTGTAACATGCCAAAATGTGGAAAATGTCAATGGGGTATGAATACTTTTTCAAGGCACTATATATTGTTTGCAGCAGATGAACAGAGCTCACTAAAATAAAGCCAAGTACAGGATGATATTAATGGCAACAGGGTTAACAAAACCCGGTAGCAGCTGTGGTTCTGTCTACCCACTAGAGTAGATTATTTCCCTAATTATACCTGATCTTTCAAACGTAGAGAACTCTAGCTGTGACTTTACCTTTACTACGCACCAATACGTTTTTCTGCTTGAATCCTTAAACAAGTCTGTGCCTTCAGTCAGTATTTCCTAATGGTAACTTCAAAATGTGAACTGTCAAGTAATGTGCATTGGAAAAATTGTGCTGCAGTGTGACAGTATGACAGAAAACAAAGCCACTTTACAAGGATGGCAAGTTCAGACTTAGTGAGCGTTTTCACTGAGCCTTAAAGTGTGGGTACTGGAATGAATATTCTGACAGAATTCCAGTTAAAAGTGAAGTGAATTGTAATGATCATCTGGCCAGGGTGCAGCCTCAGATAACCCAGAGATCCATTTGGCCATAGACAACGTAGCTGTCCTGCAAATGGAATTACTGATAGGAACCTAGCAACACTACTAGTAACCGAAGATGTCTTATTTTATCTTTCTTATGCAGTCTTTATGTTAATATAGAAGTCTACAGTGTGTGAAAAGTGAACATTCGGATTACAACTAAATGAAACAAGTGCACAATAATAGCATTATATCTGTGCTGCATCTGTAATGGTGTTCCTAAAATTGTAGATTAAAAAGCATAGTTGATGTATTTTAGCTAAATAAATGACATTGCAACTACAAGAAATGGTATCTTTGTGTTTTAACAGATCTATAAATTGGAAAGCCTATGCTTAGTTAATTTTTGGTTATTAAAGCAGTGCATAATGTTGTTGCAATTCTTTCATCTTTGTTTAGTGAGATGCATAAAAAGTGATTGAGAATTCAGTAGCAGCAGATCTCCAGCGGAGATAAGAAGTGATTTGCAATACATGCCTTCCTGGGAGGTCCTTTGTGTTTGCTTTTATATGCAGGCGTTAAAGCTATCATATAATAAACAAGATACTTGATCCCTGTAAGCAAATGCATGTTAAAACAGCTCCTGGATGCAGCTAGTGTAAATATTACAGAATGCTGACTTGGAAGGTACTACTGTGCTGTACATTTGGTTATTGGATTTCCTCATTTGGCCAAAGGCAGTTTTTATGTTCTGATAACATTTCCGCTGAATGAATCGTGTTTTTAATAATCTCCCAAAGGCACATAAAACACACAAAAGCAGTTTGACGTTTCAGAATCTGGATGTAATCAATATTTCTGCCCAAAACACTTACTATTTTTAAATTATAAGATGATGAAATAAACCACTATTGTGATATTTTATTTTTAAATTGTTCCAAATTGTTTACACTGCACCATTTAATTAAGGGAAACCCGAGAGAAATACATAGGCTGCAAACCTTGAGTTACTGACCCATAACAAATGTCCAAATTATTATTACTATTGTTATTATTACCCCAAATAAGGGCTTCTGCTTATTTTTTTGTTGCATGCTTGAGGAAGATCAGTGACTCATAAAGAACTGTAGCCTCAAAAAAGCAGTATTTTATCAAGTTGTGGTTTTTGTTAAAAAAAAATCTCTAAAAATGTGTGGGTTAACCCATACATATAAGTTGATGTCCCTTAGGGGGATGTACCTAAACTGCTGAACCTAGTATTGTCTTAGCCCCCGTACACACGGTCGGAGAATCCGTTGGAATGTGTCCTATCGGACCGTGTTGTCGGATAATCCGACTGTGTGTTGTATGCATCGGACTGTTTCTGTCGGAATATCCGTCGGACCAAATTTTCCAACTTGTTGGAAATATTTTCCGACAAACTGGTCCGATAGGACATACTCCGATCATGTGTAGAGAATTCTGATCGGACAAAGTGCCATGCATGCTCAGATCAAATTCCTGCATCAAAGCTATTGGCTACTAGCCTGAACGTAGTCCCATCGTAACGAAATTACGTCATCACATTCTGAAAGATCGGAACAGTTTCGGACACAATCCGACGGACAAAATCTGACGGATTTGGTTGGCAGAATGTCCGACCGTGTGTACAGGGGCTAATTGTGAGAGCAACAGAGGATAAACGTAAATTGCTTGTGGTGGTGTGAGTAAATAGCTTAGAGAGGGAAGAAGGAAAATATATGTAAGTTGGGTGGGTGGAAGTGGGACAAAGCAGACAAAAGGTAGTGTGAGAAAGGGACAGAACTTAGATAAATTGGTTTAGGCATAGACGAACATGTTGTGGTGTTGATTAGGTGGTGCAGACTTATGTTGACAGAATAGAGAAAGAGGGACTATACTGATAGGGAGGGGAGTTCATGCTTAGATGATGCAAAGAATGGCATGGATCAGATTAATGTTTCAAGATGAATAATGGGGTGAAACTAATACACAAAGGAATTGTGGACAATGTGGATAAGCAGCAAATAGTTCTGAGATCTGGTGTTTCAAATCAAATAAAAAGAGGATGCATGCTGGTAGAGCAATTATCCTTTGTTTCTTAATGTACTTTTTATATACACTTTACATTTGACATGCAGTGAACATGTTAATGGTAATCAATAATGCTTGCCTTTAAATGTCAGTGTTAACATGCTTTATGAACTGTGAATTACTCATTCATATGATAGCGAAATTGCTGTATATGGAAAATTAGTCTAACCTGTCCTAAAGATAATAACAGAGCTGAAGTGCAAACCTTGTGGTGCCAGAATAAATCTGTATTCATTTTCAAATTCTATTTTGTGTGTCAGTGAAGTTCCTTGGATCCAGATTGTATTATGCATGAAGCATAGGCAGGGTTGCCAACTGCCAGTAAATTTACTGACAGTTTCTAAAAATCAGTAATTTTTTTTACAACTGGCAGTAAATATCAGGGGTTGATAATTTCATGCTGTGTTGATTTTTAAGTGTAAATCAAGCAAATTACTTAAGTATTGTCAGGGTTTCCATATCATGTTTACACTGTTCAAATATTCACTGTGTTAGTTTTCAATAGGAGTTCTGTAATTTCTCAGATTGGCAGTAAAAAATGTGATCCGCCAGTACAATTTCCATGTTTGTCAGTAAAAAATGCTATGGGAGGTTGGCAACCCTGAGCGTAGGACTCTTTTCTTGTCCACATTAAGCCCTGGACTCTTTACTTCAGCGTTTAGTAGGGTAGTACCATCAGCTTTGGAGTGATTCTTACAGCAAGACTTGATGGTCTCCAGTAAAAATATGGCTTATTTAGGAACTTTTAAAGGCCTTACAGTGTGTTTGGCTATGAAGAGTATGGGCATGCAGTTATAAATACACTTCAATTTATCTGCATTCAACTTTTCAATGGTCAAAGCAATCTGTTAAATCTTCCCTCGCTGTTGTTGGTAGTCCTCCTATAACATTATGTTCCAAATCTGTGAAACAGGATTCAAGAATATATTTTAGGAACAGTATTAACCACTTGAGGACTGATTCACACACATATACGTCAACAAAGTGGTTTGTTCCCACAAATCAACATACCATACGTCAGCTCCTTTAAGAGCCATAGCAGGCACGTGTGCCCACTGCATTGCGGGGGACCCAATGCACATGGCTGTGGGCGCGATTGTTGCCAGCTACCCGCAATCGCAGGCATGAGAGCCAGAATGGGATTTGTGTTTGTAAACACACACATCCTCATTCTGAAGAGACAGATCTGCTGTTCGTATTAATTATGAACAGCGATATGTCTCCTCCTCCACTCAGTCCCATCCCCCCACAGTTAGAAACACTCATGAGGGAACACATTTAACCACTTTATCGCCCCCTAATGTTAACCCCTTCCCTGCCAGTGACATTTACACAGTAATCAATGCATTTTATATCTCTGATCGCTGTATAAATGTCAATGGTCCCCAAAAAGTGTCAAAAGTGTCCGGTCTGCCGCAATGTTGCAGTCCTGCTAAAAATCATAGATCACTGCCATTGCTAGTAAAAAAAATGAAAATAATAAAAATGCTATAAAAATGCCATAAATCTATCCCCTATTTTGTAGCTGTAGTTGTATAACTTTCATACAAACCAATCTATATACGCTTAGTGCGTTTTTTTTCTTTTTTTTATACCAAAAATATGTAGAAGAATGCATATTGGCCTAAACTGATAAAGAAATTCATTTTTTTTTACTTTGGGATATTTATTATAGCAAACAGTAAAAGATACATATTGGCCTAAACTGATAAAGAAATTATTATTTATTTATTTTTATTTGGGATATTTATTATAGCAAACAGTAAAAGATATTCATTTTTTTTTTTTATTTGGTATATTTATTATAGTCTTTTTTTGCTTATAGTGGCAAAAATAAAAACCCACAGCGGTGATCAAATACCACCAAAAGAAAGCTCTATTTGTGGGAAAAGGCAGTATTAAATACTGCTGCTGAATTATATGAGCTAAAATGAGATGAAATTTATAGCACCAAAAAATATACAAAGCCTTAGGTTGGTCTACTAACTGAGGGATGCTAAATACATCTGAACTACAACTGCATGTTCTTCATATGGATAGGAATATATTCAGAATATGTCAACTGGCAGGTTTTGCTCAGGACTCAATAGAGCCTTGATTTGCTATTTGAAAACGGTGATAAGCTTTAATGTACATTGACTTTTTTTAGTCAGTGAATGCCGATTTGAAGCCCAGATCTTTATGAACAAAACAGATAGGCTGCTTTTCTTTTTCTTTTTTTTTTTTTTCTTTAAGGAATAATATTGTGAACATCTTAACCATATCTATAAATGCTTAACTTTAACTGTAAGTTACTCAAAGAAAAATGATCTGAATAACCAAATAAAGTAGAATTTATCTTCTGATGTATTTCCTACAATTGCTGTGCTTTCCCTAATATTTATGATAAGATGTATTTTGTGATGTATGACCATTCTTTTAGCAATGTAAGTAGCATAGGAAAAAATCCTTCTTTAATTTTTCCTCCTTCCCATCAAAGAACCCATTGAGTAGCTGCAACAGTTAGCTAGTTGAACCTGTCAGTACAGTCAAAGCAGTTCTTTGGAAAGCGGCTTTGATTCAATGGTGAGGGTGAGGCAAATTGAGGACTGCATGTTTCACCATTGTAATTACCTACTGTGAAAAAAATATTGTAGAAATGACCAGGACTGTTTATTACTGGACATTTTGTTAGAAGAACAATTGAAATTGATGTTCTATTCGGCATACTCTCCATACTTTTAACTTGTCTCAAGTATATTCACAATAAAACAGTATGTGTAATTCATATTACATAATTTCATCATATAGTTAATATACAAAACAAATCCAACTTGCTCCACCCTTCTGCCGAGTGACTGCAGTATATAACTGCGCATGACTGTCTCAAACTTTTAAAGCAGAGCTTTTATTATTAGGACACTTACCTGTTCATGGATCCCACAATGTTGGCACCTCAGCCGGTTTTTGATAGGCTCTCAGGTGCTGCCGCCACCATTCGTGGTAGGGGAAACCACTAGAGAAGCCTTTCGTCTTCACTGCTAGTTCCCTACTGAGCATTCGTGAAGTGGGCTGTGCTTTTTAACTGGCCTGGCAGAAGAGGAAAGAGGAGGGGAGCTGAACTTCTGGAAGACCTCGCCGCATCTCGCCACAGCCAGGTCTCCCGTGAGTGGGGACAGGTACTTGCCAAAAACAAGTACCTCCCCAAAAAAAAGTGCTAAATGTGACACTGGAGGAGGGGAGGAAGCAAACAAGCAGAGCTTCCACTTTTGAGTGGAAGTCTGCTTTAAGTAGATTAACTAATCATATTACAGCATGGTTGGCTTTAAACAGATATGTGCTTAAAGTAGTAGTTAAAACCCCTATCAGGTTCTTTTTTGCTGTTTGTGTCATGCTGAGGATATTATCCTTCACATCATGCCCTGGAGATTCAACAGAAAATGAGAAGAAATCTCTGCAAAATGAATGGAGTTTCGATCTTAAAACACTTATATAGGAACTGGATGTTTTGCTCTGGTGTTAACTCCAGAATTTTGAAATTCTTTTCACTTTTACTATCTGTGACAATGGTCAATAGGACAGATAGAGGGGTAAATCTCCATAACAGGAACAGAGACAGCAATATAAACTTGAAAAATGGTTTTACCCTTTCCCTACTCTAGCCTTTACATACACCTTAACCACTTGCCGACCGCCGCACGACGATGTACGTCGACAGAATGGCACGGGCAGGCATATGGGCGTACCTGTACGTCCCTGCCTTCCCGCGGGTGGGGGGCCCGATCGGGCCCCCCCCGGTGCCTGCGGCGGTCGGTATTCGTTCGGGAGCAATCCGGGATGAGGGGGCGGCCATTCATTCATGGCCACCCCCTCGCGATCGCTCCCGACGAATGGAAATCCTTTGTGACATCATTTCCTCTCCTGTAATGTAAACACAGGAGAGGAAGTGATGTAATCTCTCCTCCGTGTCGGTATTTTTCGTTTCGAGGAGAGAGGATCGGTGAGTTGCACCAACACAACACTTCACAGTAGAACATGCCAGGCACACTCACACCCCCCCTTTACCCCCCGATCACCCCCCCAATTACCCCTGCCCCCCCAGTCACAGTGACACCAATGCATTTTTTTTTTTTTTTGCATTGGTGTCATTTGTGACTGTAATAACTGTTAGGGTAGTTAGGGTTAGCCCCCTTTAGTTCTAATGTACCCCCCTAACCCCCCCCAATAAAGGTTTAACCCCGTGATCACCCCCCGTCGCCAGTGTCACTAAGGCTGGGTTCACATTGCAGCGGTTTATGAGAACGGATGTGATTCGCACCGCACTGCAGTGCAAATCACATCCGATCTCTGGGATTCGAGTTCAGCCATTCGCCGCACCCGCCGCACCCGCCGCAAATTCGCACAGGACCTTTTTTTGGTCCGCAGCAGAATCGGATCGCATGGGTGTTCACACCATGCGATCCGAGTTTGCAGATCGCACTGCGATATGCGAACTGATCTGGGGGTGTCATTAACATTTCACTGACACTCCCAGCAGTTCGCATATGGCAGTGTGAACTGCCGCCGGGAGGCATGCGATGCGGGAACCCGCCGCGGATTCGTGGCGTTCCCACATCGCTCCAGTGTGAACCCAGCCTAATAAGCGATCGTTTTTCTGATCGCTGTATTAGTGTCACAGGTGACGCTAGTTAGGCAGGTAGGTATTTAGGTTCGCCGCAGCTTTTTATAGTGCCAGGGACCCCCATATACTACCGCATAAAGCCCCCTGATTGCCCCCTAGTTAACCCTTTCACCAGTGATCACCATATAACTGTTACAGGTGACGCTGGTTGGTTAGTTATTTTTTTATAGTTTCAGGGCACCCGCCATTTATTACCTAGTCTCACTAGTGTACCCCTAAATTTAGGGGTGTCTACTTTCCAAAATGGGGTCATTTGGGGGGGGGGATTTGTGCCATCTTGGCATTTTATGGCCTTCAAAACTGTAACGCCCTTAGAAAGCCTGAAGGCGGTGCTTGGTTTTCGGGGCCCCGCACGCAGCTAGGCTCCCAAAAAGTCCCACATATGTGGTATCCCCGTACTCAGGAGAAGCAGCAGAATTTATTTTGGGGTGTCATTTCACATATGCCCATGGCATGCGTGAGCAATATATCATTTAGTGACAACTTTGTGAAAAAAAAAAAAAAGTTTGTAATTTTCCCGCAACTTGTGGCAAAATATAAAATATTCCATGGACTCAACATGCCTCTCAGCAAATAGCTTGGGGTGTCTACTTTCTAAAATGGGGTCATTTGTGGGGGTTTTGTGCCATCTTGGCATTTTATGGCCTTCAAAAACTGTAATAGGTAGTGAGGAGTGAAGTCAAATATTTACGCCCTTAGAAAACCTGAAGGCGGTTCTTGGCTTTCGGGGCCCCGTACGCGGCTAGGCTCCCAAAAAATCCCACACATGTGGTATCCCCGTACTCAGGAGAAGCAGCAGAATTTATTTTGGTGTGTCATTTCACATATGCCCATAGCATGTGTGAGCAATATATCATTTAGTGACAACTTTGTGTAAAAAAAAAAAAAAAATTTTGTCATTATTCAATCACTTGAGGCAAAAAAATAAAATATTCAATGGGCTCAACATGCCACTTATCAATTTCCTTAGGGGGTCTACTTTCCAAAATGGGGTCATTTGGGGGGGTTTTGTACTGCCCTGCCATTTTAGCACCTCAAGAAATGAGATAGGCAGTCGTAAACTAAAAGCTGCGTAAATTCCAGAAAACGTACCTTAGTTTGTAGATGTGACAACTGTTGCGCAAACCAATAAATATACAGTTATTGACTTTTTTTTTACCAAAGACATGTGGCTGAATACATTTTGGCCTAAATGTATGACTAAAATTGAGTTTATTGGATTTTTCTAATAACAAAAAGTAGAAAATATCATTTTTTTTCAAAATTTGCGGTCTTTTTACGTTTATATCGCAAAAAATAAAAATCGCAGAGTCAGTCAAATACCTTTAAAAGAAAGCTCTATTTGTGGGAAGAAAAGGACGCAGATTTCGTTTGGGTACAACATTGCATGACCGCGCAATTACCAGTTAAAGCAGCGCAGTGCCAAAGTGTAAAAAGACCTCTGGTCATTTACCAGCAAAATGGTCCGGTCTGAAAGTGGTTAATCATAACTTTTTTCTAGTTAATTATAAAAAAAATAGGATATGTTTCTATCATCAGCCATCTGTGTCCCTGACCGTGTTTATAACACGGTCAGGGACAGTTAAGAGTCTGACAGTAGTGTGAACTCTTTAGCACTTAAAAATTGAGACAGAAATCGTTTCATATCATGTTCAAAGCTACTTTAAACTGCAGAATAAAAAATATTACATTTTCTTTTAAACATTACTTACATGGCCAAAACATGCAAGCTCTTCAATGTGTGTATTGTTAAAGGATAACTCTTTATTATAAAAAAAATATATATATATATATATATATATATATATATATATATATATATATGGTAAAAGTATCCCCGCGCTATCATCAAGAGCATAAGCTATCACTAAAAATAGGTTGCAGCAGGCCACCTGCAGGGGTATAAACCCTACCCCCCAAATAATACCTGTATATAAAATCAAACAAATGGTGTTGCGCTACCTCATAAAATTAAACTATACTATAATCTATACCAAAAATATATATTAAAAGTTGTGCTAACAAAGATGCAATTTCTGCCTATTAAGTGGGTGTAGTATACCCTAAATTAAACAGTTATATATTGCACAGTGTATACAGAATAATTCCAACTATATAAAGTGCCTCAGACAGATACAGTCGTGAATAATCAAGTAGGTAAACATAAAGTGTCCAGTGCTTGAATAAAATAGCAACAATAAATATCAAGGTGTCTTGTGCATACAAAATATCTCTAAAATAATTCAATTAAAGAACTGTGTAAAATTCCAAACGTGGCACACACCGTGCAAAATCAACAAAATGAAAGAAAGAGCAAACAAAAAGAAACAACGTAGCTCATTAAATAGAGTCTATATGTGAAATTGGGGTGAATAAAGTGACCAGTGATTAATTCAGTGCTTCTCCAAAGGGTTGTCAAAAAACGTGTCTCTAATCCTTATTTTCAGTGTTCTCACGGCACATCAGGTGGAGTGGCCCCTTACCTTACTGCTGTAAGGTAAACAGCAGAACAACCAAATAGAAAAATCCAGGGATTATATCCCCTTTCCTGGCAGGTAAGTACTGGCCCCCATGGTTGATGTTTTGTATTTCTATAGTTTCCACATAGGTCTCATTGCTCAATGTTATTCCACAAGTGTTCCATAGGAAAGAGAGAACTATGCTCCAATAGTGAAGTATGTATGAAAAATTTATTTACATAGATATATTGAACAGGTACTCACACAGCGGAAGATAAAAACAGCTTTAGGCACAAACAAACGAGCGTTCCACTTGTAATACGAACGTCACTTCCGGTATCCAAGTTCCGATGCGTATCATCACCGATCACGTGACTTCCTCAGGGAATGGGATACATGTTCACGGAAGTGTCTTTTATACTAGTGTATGTAGCAGCCATCATTCCAGAGTCTCTCATAGACTCCCATTACAGCGGCCATTTTCTGGTGGATCAAGCTCCACCCGCGGCCATTTTACAATTACGCAAGTACACCCGCGGCCATTTTCTAGTGGATCAAGCTCCACCCGCGGCCATTTTACAATTACTCAGGTACACCCGCGGCCATTTTTTGTATGACCAGCCGTCAGTCATTTTCCCATAGGCATCCCTCTATTTAAGACTCATATGGGCGAATTATTACACTGGGCTACCCCCACGGCCATTTTTCGTGTGTCTAGATAATGTAACGTTTATTTACCAGGGGTAGCTCATATATTTAGATCTATCAACTAATACCTTACTATCCTGCATTGGTTACATAATCCACTGTTAAAAAATTCCATATTAGATATCTAAATAGCGCACATAAAAGACATAATCAAAATATTAAAACATAAACAATAAAAATTACAACGAAAATAATTTTTTTTATTAAAATTTAAAACCTAGAATTGGGCTGGGCTCTCTCTCACTAATATTAAATTCTCCTCAAGGGATAGGGGCATGCCTTTAGTCACATTCACATAGCTGGTGTGGGTGGCCCGTTACCCTTATTCAACAGCCCATAACCGATACCATAAAACGATTTTTAATAAAATTATATATGTTATATCTCAGGGGTATAGATTAATACATAAAAAATGTTTTAATTAAAATAAGTGTTTAATTAAAAGTAGAATTAGAATGTCCAAACATAAGGTCAGTTATAACGGACACTGGAAGTGATGTTCAGGGGAACACACATTTTATACAATGCACAGATCAAAATTAAAATATGTACTGCAAGATCATTCAGTTAGGTCAAATATCAAAGAAAGGACAATTCCTAAATATCATATTCAGGTAGCTGCAATTGAATCAGACTGGCTACTAAAAGTCACTGATAAAACAGTTTAAATCAAAGTCTATGTTCAAACCTTGGGGTGTAAATGTATCTAAAATAAATATCCACTTGGATTCCGCTTGGCTAAGTGTCCTAACTTTATGCCCCCCCCCCCTCCAATGTTTTTTATATGGTTCTTTACCCCAAAAAGATGAGGTATTTAAATGGCAGAGTCAATTCGGCCATCCTGACCCCATCTCTACATTCTCGACACCTGAAAAAATTCCACAACAGGTTAAAACTCAAGGGAGACCATATCAGAATGACCAACAAAAATACTCCCCAAGACACCCTAGAATCAATGAAGCACAAAATGATCACAATTACTCTACCCCGCATAGATATGATCAAAGACCATACTACCCGTATAACACCCCACAAAATAAAGGCAAAAAGCCATATTGGAAGCATAATAAGAAACCATATAATGGTAATAACAATGGAAATAGACCAACTTATGATCAGAGAGAGAACCATCATGCACCATGAGGGGGAAGTCCACAATATAATTATGGAAATGAACGAAGAGATAATTGGGGACCCCCACAAAGGGAAAAATCGCATAAATGATGGAAATGGACAAAGAGATAATTGGCGCCCCCCATTTAGGGAAAGTCGTGCAAATGATCATAACACGGTACCACTGTACAATTACTATGCTCCACTAAGAGACTACCATGATGATGAGAGAAATGGAGGAATACAAAATTATTATCCAGATCCATATCAGAATATAGCTTTTTTAGAGAGAGGGATGGAAAACCATCCCCCAAAGTGGGCACTGGAACCGAGAGATCCAAGGGCAAGTCCAGGAAGAAGAGAGGAAAGAGAGCCGGAAAGAGAACACAGATCAAGAAGAAATTGAAGGGCGAGGGGATCTTTAACCTAAGTGGTAAACCCTTGTCCCATGAAGAGATTGGAGTATTGGACAAGGGTCTGAAATATGCACCAACAACATTTTTTGACAAGTTTGAGACCTATATACAGATCCAAAAATATGTGAGAACCCTGAATATTAAAAAATACATAGTTAGCAATCCTATCAAAAAACGATTACCTATAGAAGATCAAGAAGTCGTCCATAATTCACTAAGGAACATATCTGTTTTTAATCCACCTATTAATAATAATAAGCACATTGATGTTTTTAAAAAAGCTGTACTGCGGGATCTAAAGGAATTGAAAATTAAAAAATCAGAAGGACCGAAGTTCATAAAGAGTGGTATAAGTAAATTGATAAAGAGAAAAGACAGTCATTCGCCCGGCAGACAAGGGGGGAGGTATTGTAGTTCTCTCAAAAATACAGTATAAAGAGACAATAAAGAACCTCCTGGGAGACAGGGATACATATACAATATTACCGAGTAACCCGGTATTTAGGTGTAGGAAGGAGTTGGAACAGATTGTACATTTAGGCCTGAAGAAAAATATCCTAAATAAAAAGGAAGCAAGATTCCTAAAACCCTGAGTCATGTAGGACTCCAGTCATCTATTCAATACCCAAGATACACAAGGATAATATAAACCCTCTACTGAGACCCATAGTCAATGAGATAGATTCCCTGACTTCAAGAATAGGACAATACCTAGACAATTATCTACAGCCAGTAGTAAAACAAACAAAAGCATACCTGAGAGACACGAAGCAAGTGTTACAACTGATAGAAGAGACCCCTAAAGGTGAGATGCCATGGATATTGGCAACTGCTGATGTGTCCTCTTTGTATACAATTATCCAGCACTACCAGGCATGTGAAGCCACAAAATCCAGCTATGCGAATGTGACTAAAGGCATGCCCCTATCCCTTGAGGAGAATTTAATATCAGTGAGAGAGAGCCCAGCCCAATTCTAGGTTTTACATTTTAATAAAAAAAATTCTTTTAGTTGTAATTTTTATTGTTTATGTTTTAATATTTTGATTATGTCTTTTATGTGCGCTATTTAGATATCTAATATGGAATTTTTTAACAGAAGTCCAGGCATTTGAATAAGTACTTTCTCTGGAAGCATGGCAGGGTGGAGAAAATTCTCCACCCTGCCATGCTTCCAGAGAAAGTACTTATTCAAATGCCTGGACTTCTGTTTGAAAAACAGCTACTTTTGGTATGATCGAAGCTACTACCACCAAAAAGTAGGAGTAGCGATGGGGGCAAAATTTGCACCTAGTGTGACATGCTTGTTTATGTCCCAATGGGAAGAGGAGGCGGTCTTCAAGAATTCCCCAGAATAACTAGTGACCTTTAAGAGGTACATTGATGACATATTAATACTGTGGAAAGGAGAGAAAAAGAAATTGATCACCTTCCTAGAAAGATTGAATAAAAATGACAGGAACATCAACCTAGTTTGGGAGATAAGTGATAAGACAATCTCGTTTCTAGATCTAGAGATTGGACAAGAAGATAAAGTACTATATACTAAAACACATTTTAAAAATGTGGATAGAAATAGTTATTTGCCGATAGACAGCTGCCACCATCGGAACTGGTTGTGCAATATTCCAAAAGGGCAACTGATCCGTTTACGAAGAAATTGCTCCCACCCAAAAGATTTTCTGATACAAGTGGAGAAAATAGGACATAGATTCATTAACAAAGGGTATAAAAGTGAAGACATCCAGACCAAGATTGTAGAAATAGAGAAGATGGAGAGAACAATGCTAATAAAGGATAAACTACCTGCCAGAAATAAAATCAATGGAGTACCAATAATATTGAATTATAACATACAACACAAGAGGATTGAGAAAATGATAAAAAAGCATTGGCATATACTACGGTCAGATATACACCTTCAGGAGATATTACCCCAATATCCACAATTTATTTATAAGAGGGCACCAACCCTAGGGGATAAGATTGTAAAGAATATCCCTGATCCCCCATATAACGGCCTAACCTTTTTTACGGGAAAGGGATTCTTCCCGTGTAAACGCTGTTATGCCTGCACAAGAACGAAAACACCTGCTGAAAAGAGATTTAATTTTACTTCTACAAGCACTGGAAATCTGTACGAAATTAAGGATTTTATATGTTGCAACACCAAAGGAGCTGTATATGCCCTTCAATGTAGCTGTGGGTTACAATATGTGGGGCGAACAAAAAGACCCCTAAGAGTAAGAATAAAGGAGCATGTAAAAAATATTATTAGTGGCTTTGACAAACACAGTGTGTCCAGACATTTCTGTACCCATCATAATAAGGACCCCACCCACCTTACCTTTTGGGGTATAGAACCATATAAAAAGCGTTGGAGGGGGGCCATAAAGTTAGGACACTTAGCCAAGCGGAATCCAAGTGGATATTTATTTTAGATACATTTACACCCCAAGGTTTGAACATAGACTTTGATTTAAACTGTTTTATCAGTGACTTTTAGTAGCCAGTCTGATTCAATTGCAGCTACCTGAATATGATATTTAGGAATTGTCCTTTCTTTGATATTTGACCTAACTGAATGATCTTGCAGTACATATTTTAATTTTGATCTGTGCATTGTATAAAATGTGTGTTCCCCTGAACATCACTTCCAGTGTCCGTTATAACTGACCTTATGTTTGGACATTCTAACTCTACTTTTAATTAACCACTTGCTTACTGGGCACTTAAACCCCCCTCAGTCCCAGACCAATTTTCAGCTTTCAGCGCTGATGCACTTTGAATGACAATTGCGCGGGCATACAACACTGTATCCAAATGAAATTTTTATCATTTTTTTCCCACAAATAGAGCTTTCTTTTGGTGGTATTTAGTTACAGCTCGGAGTTTTATTTTTTGCTTAACAAACAAAAAAAATGCAAAAAAATAAAATAAATAAATCATGTTTTAATAGTTTGTTCTAAAATTTTGCAAACGGGTCATTTTTCTCATTCATTGAAGTGCGCTGATTAGGCGGCACTGATAGGCTGCATTGGTGGGCACTGATGGGCTGCATTGGTGGGCACTGATAGGCTGCATTGGTGGGCACTGATAGGCTGCACTGGTGGGCACGGATAGGCATAGTTAAGGCGGCACTAATAGGCACAGATAAGGCGGCACCGATGGGCACAGATAAGGCGGCACAGATAAGATGGGCACAGATAAGATGGCACGGATGGGTGGCACGGATGGGTGGCACGGATGGGTACCACTGATAGATGGGACTGATGGGCACTGATAGGTGGCACTGATAGGTGGCTCTGATAGGTGGCACTGCTGGGCACTGATGGGCGGCACTGCTGGGCACTGATGGGCGGCACTGGGGTGCAGCACCTTTGAGGCAGATTGTGGGCACTGTGGGTGGCACTGTGGGTGGCACTGCTGGGTGGCACTGTAGGTGGCACTGCTGGGTGGCACTGTGGGCACTGCTGGGTGGCACTGTGGACACTGCTGGGTGGCACTGACGGGGGCACTAACTTTTATTAAATTGGCACTGCAGGGGGCAGGTGGGCACTGGCAGGGGGCAGGTGAGCGCTTACATTACTGGCCGTGATCGGGACTAATGTCCCGATCACGGCCGCCGGTGATCGGCTTTTTTTTTTCTCCTTGCGCTGTCAGCGCGAGGAGGAATAATAGCCAATTACCGGCTCCGTTCTATCACATGATCAGCTGTCATTGGCTGACAGCTGATCACGTGATAAGGGGTCGGGATCGACCCCTTGCACGGATTGGTGATCAGGCGAGTCTCATGGACTCGCCGATCACAGAGCGTGCCGCGCGCGCCCCTCAGGGGGCGCGCAGGCCGCTCGTACACGGGACGACGTCAATAGACGTAGTCCCGGAAATGTAGGTCCGCGCTAATGCCGTCATTTGGCAATAGCGCGGTACCGAAGTGGTTAAACACTTATTTTAATTTTATTTTTTTTTATGTATTAATCTATACCCCTGAGATATAACATATATAATTTAATTAAAAATCATTTTATGGTATCGGTTATGGGCTGTTGAATAAGGGTAACGGGCCACCCACACCAGCTATGCGAATGTGACTAAAGGCATGCCCCTATCCCTTGAGGAGAATTTAATATCAGTGAGAGAGAGCCCAGCCCAATTCTAGGTTTTACATTTTTATAAAAAAAAATATTTTAGTTGTAATTTTTATTGTTTATGTTTTAATATTTTGATTATGTCTTTTATGTGCGCTATTTAGATATCTAATATGGAATTTTTTAACAGTGGATTATGTAACCAATGCAGGATAGTAAGGTATTAGTTGATAGATCTAAATATATGAGCTACCCCTGGTAAATAAACGTTACATTATCTAGACACACGAAAAATGGCCGCGGGGGTAGCCCAGTGTAATAATTCGCCCATATGAGTCTTAAATAGAGGGATGCCTATGGGAAAATGACTGACGGCTGGTCATACAAAAAATGGCCGCGGGTGTACCTGAGTAATTGGCCGCGGGTGGAGCTTGATCCACCAGAAAATGGCCGTGGTAATGGGAGTCTATGAGAGACTCCGGAATAATGGCCGCTACATACACTAGTATAAAAGACACTTCCGTGAACATGTATCCCATTCCCTGAGGAAGTCACGTGATCGGTGACGATACGCGTCGGAACTTGGATACCGGAAGTGATGTTCGTATTACGAGTGGAACGCTCGTTTGTTTGTGTCTAAGGCTGTTTTTATCTTCCGCTGTGTGAGTACCTGTTCAATATATCTATGTAAATACATTTGTATACATACTTCACTATTGGAGCATACTTCTCTCTTTCCTATGGAACACTTGTGGAAGAACATTGAGCAATGAGACCTATGTGGAAACTATAGAAATACAAAACATCAACCGTGGGGGCCAGTACTTACCTGCCAGAAAAGGGGATATAATCCCCGGATCTTTCTATTTGGTTGTTCTGCTGTTTACCTTACAGCAGTAAGGTAAGGGGCCACTCCACCTGATGTGCCGTGAAAACACTGAAAATAAGGATTAGAGACACGTTTTTTGGCAACCCTTTGGAGAAGCACTGAATTAATCACTGGTCACTTTATTCACCCCAAGTTCACATATAGACTCTATTTAATGAGCTACTTTGTTTCTTTTTGTTTGCTCTTTCTTTCATTTTGTTGATTTTGCACGGTGTGTGCCACATTTGGAATTTTACACAGTTCTTTGATTGAATTATTTTAGAGATATTTTGTATGCACAAGACACCTTGATATTTATTGTTGCTATTTTATTCAAGCACTGGACACTTTATGTTCACCTACTTGATTATTCACGACTGTATCTGTCTGAGGCACTTTATATAGTTGGAATTATTCTGTATTCACTGTGCAATATATAACTGTTTAATTTAGGGTATACTACACCCACTTAAAGAGGAAGTAAACCCTTACAAACCACTTTGACCTACAGGTAAGCCTAGATTAAGGCTTACCTGTAGGTCCAAGAAATATCTCCTAAACCTATATGGTTTAGGAGATATTTGCCCGAAAACGGGCACCGCTGTCTACGGCGCATGCGCCGTAGACAGTGGCGCGCAGGCGCACTAAAGGCGGCAGTTCCAAGAATGGAGCTGCCGCATTTGTCGACTCCCGTGCGCATGCGCGGGAGTGACGTCATCGCGGCTTCGCCGAATGACAGCGGCCGAATGACAGCGGCCGAATGACAGCGGCGGAGCTGCGAGACGCCGCTCCTGTGCGCACTCCTGTGTCAGGTAAGTGACACATAATGGGCTACTATGCAATGCATAGTAGTCCATTATGCTTTACCTTTGCAGGGAAAAAAAGAGGAAGTAAACTCATCAGGGTTTACTTCCTCTTTAATAGGCAGAAATTGCATCTTTGTTAGCACAACTTTTAATATATACTTTTGGTATAGATTATAGTATAGTTTAATTTTATAAGGTAGCGCAACACCATTTGTTTGATTTTCTATACAGATATATATATATATATATATATATATATATATATATATATATATATATATATATATATATATATATATATATATATATATATATATATATATATACATATATATATATATATATATATATATATATATATATATATATATATATATATATATATATATATATATATATATATATATATATATATATATATATATATATATATATATATATATATATATATATATATATATATATATATATATAATATATATATATATATATATATATATATATATATATATATATATATACATATATATATATATATATATATATATATATATATATATATATATATATATATATATATATATATATATATATATATATATATATATATATATATATATATATATATATTAATATCATATCATATATAGTGATGGCCGAACGGTTCGCCCGGCGGTCGTTTCGCGGCGAATTTCCGACTTTCGCCGTCCGCGGGTTCGAACGCCTTTTTCCGTCGTTCGCCCCGGCGGACTTACGTGTTTAATGTATACAAGAACTTTAACCTTTCGTGACACGTTTATCATGTGTTACAGGACAACCAATTGAGACATGACAGCTCATGGACACTTGGACATTCCCCCTAACCTATAAATACACCCGATCCGGTGGCCATTTTACATTCTTTCTTCTGTCACTGTAGGGAAAGGATCCTGTGTGGAGTAGGGACAGAGAAAACGCTAGCTATTTGGTACACAAAAGTTCTTTTCAGGACTGGTATAGGTGTTAGGTCAGCAGCCTGAGTTTCTTTTGTCAGTTTAGATAAAGGGACAGAGCGCTGTATGCTGCTATTTTAGGGACAGCTCAGCCAGATTAGTCTTTCTTCATCATCATCATCATCATCATCATTAGCTGTTACTATCAGGTCCACAAAAGAGCTGTTCCAGCTAATCGTTCCAGCCTACTCTTTTTTGCCAATTTGTATAGGGACAGGCAGGAAGCAGTGTGTCAGGCAGTGAGGATAATTTTAAAGACTTGCTGTTACTATTAGTTCCACAAAGGTTCTTTTCAGGACTGGTATCAGTGGTACGGTAATAGGCTTGTACACGTATAATATTCTTTCTTCCAAATATAGAAAGAATATTATACTTGACTGCTGCCCTTCTGCTGCAGTCTGCTAATCATTCACAACTCACTTGTTCCACAAAGCTCTTTATCAGGACTGGTAACTTGGTCTGTCTAGGGTGCTACGGTACATAGGCTTGGGTGCGGTACAGTCTGCTGTTCTGTAAGGACCGCTATCGGTCCACAATACATAGGGTTGCCGTGCACTACTGCTGACCGCTGCCCTATACTGCAGCAGTCCTTCAGCGGTATAGGGACTGACGCACAGTCTGCTAAACACTAATACACAACCTGCTTGGTCCACAAAAGTTCTTATAAGGACTGGTAACTTGGTATAGGGTGCTACGGTACATAGGCCTGAGTGCAGTACAGTCTGCTGTTCTGTAAGGACCGCTATCGGTCCACAATACATAGGGTTGCCGTGCACTACTGCTGACCGCTGCCCTATACTGCAGCAGTCCTTCAGCGGTATAGGGACTGACGCACAGTCTGCTAAACACTAATACACAACCTGCTTGGTCCACAAAAGTTCTTATAAGGACTGGTAACTTGGTATAGGGTGCTACGGTACATAGGCCTGAGTGCAGTACAGTCTGCTGTTCTGTAAGGACCGCTATCGGTCCACAATACATAGGGTTGCCGTGCACTACTGCTGACCGCTGCCCTATACTGCAGCAGTCCTTCATTGGTATAGGGACTGACGTACAGTCTGCTAATCACTAACACACAACCTGCTTGGTCCACAAAAGTTCTTATAAGGACTGGTAACTTGGTATAGGGTGCTACGGTACATAGGCCTGAGTGCAGTACAGTCTGCTGTTCTGTAAGGACCGCTATCGGTCCACAATACATAGGGTTGCCGTGCACTACTGCTGACCGCTGCCCTATACTGCAGCAGTCCTTCATTGGTATAGGGACTGACGTACAGTCTGCTAATCACTAACACACAACCTGCTTGGTCCACAAAAGTTCTTATAAGGACTGGTAACTTGGTATAGGGTGCTACGGTACATAGGCCTGAGTGCGTTACAGTCTGCTGTTCTGTAAGGACCGCTATCGGTCCACAATACATAGGGTTGCCGTGCACTACTGCTGACCGCTGCCCTATACTGCAGCAGTCCTTCAGCGGTATAGGGACTGACGCACAGTCTGCTAAACACTAACACACAACCTGCTTGGTCCACAAAAGTTTTTATAAGGACTGGTAACTTGGTATAGGGTGCTACGGTACATAGGCCTGAGTGCAGTACAGTCTGCTGTTCTGTAAGGACCGCTATCGGTCCACAATACATAGGGTTGCCGTGCACTACTGCTGACCGCTGCCCTATACTGCAGCAGTCCTTCATTGGTATAGGGACTGACGTACAGTCTGCTAATCACTAACACACAACCTGCTTGGTCCACAAAAGTTCTTATAAGGACTGGTAACTTGGTATAGGGTGCTACGGTACATAGGCCTGAGTGCGTTACAGTCTGCTGTTCTGTAAGGACCGCTATCGGTCCACAATACATAGGGTTGCCGTGCACTACTGCTGACCGCTGCCCTATACTGCAGCAGTCCTTCAGCGGTATAGGGACTGACGCACAGTCTGCTAAACACTAATACACAACCTGCTTGGTCCACAAAAGTTCTTATAAGGACTGGTAACTTGGTATAGGGTGCTACGGTACATAGGCCTGAGTGCAGTACAGTCTGCTGTTCTGTAAGGACCGCTATCGGTCCACAATACATAGGGTTGCCGTGCACTACTGCTGACCGCTGCCCTATACTGCAGCAGTCCTTCAGCGGTATAGGGACTGACGCACAGTCTGCTAAACACTAATACACAACCTGCTTGGTCCACAAAAGTTCTTATAAGGACTGGTAACTTGGTATAGGGTGCTACGGTACATAGGCCTGAGTGCAGTACAGTCTGCTGTTCTGTAAGGACCGCTATCGGTCCACAATACATAGGGTTGCCGTGCACTACTGCTGACCGCTGCCCTATACTGCAGCAGTCCTTCATTGGTATAGGGACTGACGTACAGTCTGCTAATCACTAACACACAACCTGCTTGGTCCACAAAAGTTCTTATAAGGACTGGTAACTTGGTATAGGGTGCTACGGTACATAGGCCTGAGTGCAGTACAGTCTGCTGTTCTGTAAGGACCGCTATCGGTCCACAATACATAGGGTTGCCGTGCACTACTGCTGACCGCTGCCCTATACTGCAGCAGTCCTTCATTGGTATAGGGACTGACGTACAGTCTGCTAATCACTAACACACAACCTGCTTGGTCCACAAAAGTTCTTATAAGGACTGGTAACTTGGTATAGGGTGCTACGGTACATAGGCCTGAGTGCGTTACAGTCTGCTGTTCTGTAAGGACCGCTATCGGTCCACAATACATAGGGTTGCCGTGCACTACTGCTGACCGCTGCCCTATACTGCAGCAGTCCTTCAGCGGTATAGGGACTGACGCACAGTCTGCTAAACACTAACACACAACCTGCTTGGTCCACAAAAGTTTTTATAAGGACTGGTAACTTGGTATAGGGTGCTACGGTACATAGGCCTGAGTGCAGTACAGTCTGCTGTTCTGTAAGGACCGCTATCGGTCCACAATACATAGGGTTGCCGTGCACTACTGCTGACCGCTGCCCTATACTGCAGCAGTCCTTCATTGGTATAGGGACTGACGTACAGTCTGCTAATCACTAACACACAACCTGCTTGGTCCACAAAAGTTCTTATAAGGACTGGTAACTTGGTATAGGGTGCTACGGTACATAGGCCTGAGTGCGTTACAGTCTGCTGTTCTGTAAGGACCGCTATCGGTCCACAATACATAGGGTTGCCGTGCACTACTGCTGACCGCTGCCCTATACTGCAGCAGTCCTTCATTGGTATAGGGACTGACGTACAGTCTGCTAATCACTAACACACAACCTGCTTGGTCCACAAAAGTTCTTATAAGGACTGGTAACTTGGTATAGGGTGCTACGGTACATAGGCCTGAGTGCGTTACAGTCTGCTGTTCTGTAAGGACCGCTATCGGTCCACAATACATAGGGTTGCCGTGCACTACTGCTGACCGCTGCCCTATACTGCAGCAGTCCTTCATTGGTATAGGGACTGACGTACAGTCTGCTAATCACTAACACACAACCTGCTTGGTCCACAAAAGTTCTTATAAGGACTGGTAACTTGGTATAGGGTGCTACGGTACATAGGCCTGAGTGCGTTACAGTCTGCTGTTCTGTAAGGACCGCTATCGGTCCACAATACATAGGGTTGCCGTGCACTACTGCTGACCGCTGCCCTATACTGCAGCAGTCCTTCAGCGGTATAGGGACTGACGCACAGTCTGCTAAACACTAACACACAACCTGCTTGGTCCACAAAAGTTTTTATAAGGACTGGTAACTTGGTATAGGGTGCTACGGTACATAGGCCTGAGTGCGTTACAGTCTGCTGTTCTGTAAGGACCGCTATCGGTCCACAATACATAGGGTTGCCGTGCACTACTGCTGACCGCTGCCCTATACTGCAGCAGTCCTTCATTGGTATAGGGACTGACGTACAGTCTGCTAATCACTAACACACAACCTGCTTGGTCCACAAAAGTTCTTATAAGGACTGGTAACTTGGTATAGGGTGCTACGGTACATAGGCCTGAGTGCGTTACAGTCTGCTGTTCTGTAAGGACCGCTATCGGTCCACAATACATAGGGTTGCCGTGCACTACTGCTGACCGCTGCCCTATACTGCAGCAGTCCTTCAGCGGTATAGGGACTGACGCACAGTCTGCTAAACACTAACACACAACCTGCTTGGTCCACAAAAGTTTTTATAAGGACTGGTAACTTGGTATAGGGTGCTACGGTACATAGGCCTGAGTGCAGTACAGTCTGCTGTTCTGTAAGGACCGCTATCGGTCCACAATACATAGGGTTGCCGTGCACTACTGCTGACCGCTGCCCTATACTGCAGCAGTCCTTCATTGGTATAGGGACTGACGTACAGTCTGCTAATCACTAACACACAACCTGCTTGTTCCACAAAAGTTCTTATAAGGACTGGTAACTTGGTATAGGGTGCTACGGTACATAGGCTTGAGTGCGGTACAGTCTGCTGTTCTGTAAGGACCGCTATCGGTCCACAATAGATAGGGTTGACGTGCACCACTGCTGACCGCTGCCCTATACTGCAGCAGTCCTTCAGCGGTATAGGGACTGACGTACAGTCTGCTAAACACTAACACACAACCTGCTTGGTCCACAAAAGTTCTTATAAGGACTGGTAACTTGGTATAGGGTGCTACGGTACATAGGCTTGAGTGCGGTACAGTCTGCTGTTCTGTAAGGACCGCTATCGGTCCACAATAGATAGGGTTGACGTGCACCACTGCTGACCGCTCACCTATACTGCAGCAGTCCTTCAGCGGTATAGGGACTGACGTACAGTCTGCTAATCACTAACACACAACCTGCTTGTTCCACAAAAGTTCTTATAAGGACTGGTAACTTGGTATAGGGTGCTACGGTACATAGGCTTGAGTGCGGTACAGTCTGCTGTTCTGTAAGGACCGCTATCGGTCCACAATAGATAGGGTTGACGTGCACCACTGCTGACCGCTGCCCTATACTGCAGCAGTCCTTCAGCGGTATAGGGACTGACGTACAGTCTGCTAAACACTAATACACAACCTGCTTGGTCCACAAAAGTTCTTATAAGGACTGGTAACTTGGTATAGGGTGCTACGGTACATAGGCTTGAGTGCGGTACAGTCTGCTGTTCTGTAAGGACCGCTATCGGTCCACAATAGATAGGGTTGACGTGCACCACTGCTGACCGCTGCCCTATACTGCAGCAGTCCTTCAGCGGTATAGGGACTGACGTACAGTCTGCTAAACACTAATACACAACCTGCTTGGTCCACAAAAGTTCTTATAAGGACTGGTAACTTGGTATAGGGTGCTACGGTACATAGGCTTGAGTGCGGTACAGTCTGCTGTTCTGTAAGGACCGCTATCGGTCCACAATAGATAGGGTTGACGTGCACCACTGCTGACCGCTCACCTATACTGCAGCAGTCCTTCAGCGGTATAGGGACTGACGTACAGTCTGCTAATCACTAACACACAACCTGCTTGTTCCACAAAAGTTCTTATAAGGACTGGTAACTTGGTATAGGGTGCTACGGTACATAGGCTTGAGTGCGGTACAGTCTGCTGTTCTGTAAGGACCGCTATCGGTCCACAATAGATAGGGTTGACGTGCACCACTGCTGACCGCTGCCCTATACTGCAGCAGTCCTTCAGCGGTATAGGGACTGACGTACAGTCTGCTAAACACTAATACACAACCTGCTTGGTCCACAAAAGTTCTTATAAGGACTGGTAACTTGGTATAGGGTGCTACGGTACATAGGCTTGAGTGCGGTACAGTCTGCTGTTCTGTAAGGACCGCTATCGGTCCACAATAGATAGGGTTGACGTGCACCACTGCTGACCGCTGCCCTATACTGCAGCAGTCCTTCAGCGGTATAGGGACTGACGTACAGTCTGCTAAACACTAATACACAACCTGCTTGGTCCACAAAAGTTCTTATAAGGACTGGTAACTTGGTATAGGGTGCTACGGTACATAGGCTTGAGTGCGGTACAGTCTGCTGTTCTGTAAGGACCGCTATAGGTCCACAATAGATAGGGTTGACGTGCACCACTGCTGACCGCTCACCTATACTGCAGCAGTCCTTCAGCGGTATAGGGACTAAGAGTTTTGTCACAGGGTCATTTAAAAAATGACATGCAGAGGAAGAGGCAGGCCCTTCCGCAGGGGTGGTAGGGGTAGGGCAGGAGCAACAGGCTTGAGCCAAAGTGGGAAGTTGCAGAAGGTGCGTTCAATTACTTTAAAGGATGCACCAGACTTGGTTGAGTGGCTCGCTCAGCCTTACTCTTCTGCACCCTCCTCATCCTCTCGATCTGCACCCTCTTCTTCACTCTCTGCTATGTGCACCCCCAAAGACACTACCACCAACAACACGACCACCACCACCACCACCACATACCTTCCGCTTGAGTCACTGGAATTATTTTCCGATCCATATCAAGAGGACATTTCTGATGCGCAGCCACTCTTGGTATTGGATCAGGAAGAGGAGGTAGCAACAAGCGCTACTCAGCAGTCTGACGCCAGTACCCAGATCAGCCCAAGGAGGAGGTTGGTCCCCGGTGTTGCTGCCTACTCTACTTATAGCGGTGGGGAAGGTGACGTTGATGATGACGTGTCTAGTGATGTCACGTGGGTGCCCACAAGAGAGGAAGAGGAGGGGAGTTCAGAGGGAGATATGGACCAGCAGATAGGGAGGAGAAGCAGCAATGACTTACATTGCACAGCAGGGACAAAGCAGACTGCAAATGTATCAGGAGCGAGTCATCGACCATGTACGGTCACATCTGGCGCTCCCAGGACACCGGCACATGGCTCCGCAGTGTGGGCTTTTTTTAACGTGTCCGCTGCTGACAATAGCGTTGCCATCTGCAATCTTTGCAGTCAACGCGTTAGTCGCGGTAAGCCCAATACTCACCTAGGGACGACCGCCTTAAGAAGGCACATGAGCAGCCATCACCGAGCCCAGTGGGAGCAACGGAACACACAAAGCCACACTGCAGGCTCTCACCGTCCAGCCTCGTCTTCTACTTCTCCTTCTCCTCTCTCCTCACAATTGTCCTCCACTCCACCTTCCATCACGCCAAGCTCACATTTTTCTGCAAAAAGGCAGGCTTCCGTGGGCCTAATGTTTGAGCGTAAAAAAATGATGACGCCGGATAACCCTCTTGCCCAACGGTTGGCGGCTGGCTTGTCAGAACTCATAGCCCGCCAACTACTGCCATATAAACTGGTGGACTCGGAGGCCTTTCGCAAATTTGTGGCCATTGGAACACCACAATGGAAGGTCCCAGGAAGGAAGTATTTCTCAGAGAAGGGCATCCCAGAGCTATATGGCCATGTTCAGCGGCAAGTGAATGTATCTCTGGCACACAGTGTCGGTGCCAAGATACATCTGACCACAGACACGTGGTCTAGCAAACACGGGCAGGGAAGGTATATCAGTTTTACTGCCCACTGGGTGAACCTTCTGACGGCCGTCAAGCATGTAACCCGTGGCACCCGTGTAGATTTGGTTTTACCGCCACGGATTGCATGCAGGCCTGACTCTTCTTCTCCTCCTCCTACTCCATCCTCCTCCCTCTCCTCCTCAGCTGCCTCCTCCTTTTCCGCTGCTAGCGTCTCTTCCACTGCACCGCCCAAGCTCCCCAGAACCTATTCCACATGCCAGGTGAGACGTTGCCATGCCGTGCTGCGTCTGTTGTGCCTGGAAGCAAAGAGCCACACTGGCCCGGCACTCCTTTCAGCTTTGCGTTCACAGGCAGATGAGTGGCTAACACCGCTCAATTTGACAGTTGGTAAAGTGGTGTGTGACAACGGTGCCAATCTGCTTAGCGCATTGAAACAGGGCAAAATCACGCACGTGCCGTGCATGGCACACGTCTTAAACTTGGTCGTGCAGCGATTCCTTGTCAAATACCCTGGGGTCCAGGACATCTTGCGGCAGGCAAGGAAAATCTCGGCCCATTTCAGAAGATCTTACACGGCCATGGCTCGCCTTGCTGACATTCAGCGGCGACACCATCTGCCGGTCAGACGTCTTATTTGCGATTGCCCGACGCGATGGAACTCAACCTTCTATATGCTTGATAGGCTGCTCCAGCAGAAACGTGCAGTTAACGTCTACCTGTATGAACTCTGCGAAAGAAACGGTTCTGGGGAGCTGGGTTTTTTTTCACCGCGCCAGTGGCTGCTCATGCGCGACACATGCAGACTTCTGCGGCCATTTGAGGAGATCACCAAACTGGTCAGTCGCAGCCATGGCGCCATCAGTGACATGGTACCTTATGCCTTCTTTCTGGAGCGTGCATTGCGTCGTGTCATTGATCAGGCTGTGGAGGAGCAGGAGCGGGAAGATGAGGAAGTCGCAATGCTGGATGAATTCCCAGGGGGGGCTACTCTATCTGAGACAAGTCAACAACAGGAGTCTGATGAGGAGTCAGAGGAGGATGGTGCCGGGGCGGATGAGCAGGAGCAAGAAGAGCATGCTTTAAACCTTTCTGGGATCCCTGTTGTGCGAGGATGGGGAGAGGAGAATGAAGAGGACGACATTATCCTGGATGATGAGCAGGAGCCAGGCCACCACACCGCTTCCACTTTAGTGCAAATGGGGGCCTTCATGCTCCAGTGTTTTAATAGGGACCCCCGTATAAAAAGCATGAGGGTCAAGGACCAGTACTGGGTGGCAACGTACTTAGACCCCCGGTACAAACACAAAATGGCGGAAATGTTACCGCCGTCGCAGAGGGCTGTCAGAATGCAGCACTTCCAGGCCTTGCTTCGAGAAATGCTGCATTCTGCTTTTGCGTGCGCTGGCAGAGGAGCAATTCCCACTCCCAGAGAAGGATTTGCGGGTACCAATCCAACAGCGCCTGCAAGAAGAGGCCGGTTTGAAGATGTGTTGGTGACTTCGGATATGAGGTCATTCTTTCAGCCGACCCATCGACAGGTGTCATCCGGATCCAGCATCAGGGAACGCCTAGACCGTCAGGTGTCCGACTACATTGGGTTAACGGCCGATGTGGACGCTCTGAGGAGTGATGAACCCCTAGACTACTGGGTGGGCAGGCTTGACCTCTGGCCAGAGCTTGCCCAATTTGCAATCGAACTGTTGGCTTGCCCCTCATCCAGTGTCCTGTCCGAAAGGACGTTCAGCGCAGCAGGGGGGATTGTGACCGATAAGCGTACTCGCCTAGCTCACCACAGTGTTAACTACCTCACATTTCTAAAAATGAATGAGGCATGGATCTCGGAGGAATTCAACACATGTGATCAGTAGACCATGTATATGTCTATAAACAATTTTTGGAATCAAGCACACAGACCTTCTTAATTCATTTGGCTCACTTCCCTGACCCAAAAAAGCACACCGTACTATATGCCCCTACCCTCCTCTTTGAAGAGGTTGAGCGGTGTCATATTTCTACTGGGGCTGCTTATTATGAGGGGTTCCCACCATCCCTGTGCTGTGCTGACTTCCTCCTGGGTGTTCTTATTATGAGGGGCTCCCACCATCCCTGTGCTGTGCTGACTTCCTCCTGGGGGTTCTTATTATGAGGGGATCACACCATCCCTGTGCTGTGCTGACTTCCTCCTGGGGCTGCTTACGGTGCTGCTGTCAGCGCTGTATGTCACGGAGCTGCTGTCAGCGCTGTATGTCACGGAGCTGCTGTCAGCGCTGTATGTCACGGAGCTGCTGTCAGCGCTGTATGTCACGGAGCTGCTGTCAGCGCTGTATGTCACGGAGCTGCTGTCAGCGCTGTATGTCACGGAGCTGCTGTCAGCGCTGTATGTCACGGAGCTGCTGTCAGCGCTGTATGTCACGGAGCTGCTGTCAGCGCTGTATGTCACGGAGCTGCTGTCAGCGCTGTATGTCACGGAGCTGCTGTCAGCGCTGTATGTCACGGTGCTGCTGTCAGCGCTGTATGTCACGGAGCTGCTGTCAGCGCTGTATGTCACGGAGCTGCTGTCAGTGCTGTATGTCACGGAGCTGCTGTCAGCGCTGTATGTCACGGAGCTGCTGTCAGCGCTGTATGTCACGGAGCTGCTGTCAGCGCTGTATGTCACGGTGCTGCTGTCAGCGCTGTATGTCACGGAGCTGCTGTCAGCGCTGTATGTCACGGAGCTGCTGTCAGCGCTGTATGTCACGGAGCTGCTGTCAGCGCTGTATGTCACGGAGCTGCTGTCAGCGCTGTATGTCACGGAGCTGCTGTCAGCGCTGTATGTCACGGTGCTGATGTCAGTGCTCTGTATTACGGTGCTGCTGTCAGTGCTCTGTATCTCCTGCACCCTCTTGTTTGCCTACCCTGGTCCCTGACCTTCCCTCTCCTCCATTGCCTTCATTAGCTCCATAGTCCTGAATTGTCAGAACAATTTCCCAAATAAAAAAAAAATGCTTGTAGTTATCGATCCCAAATTCACCTCATACATGTATTATGCTATTGTCCAGGTGGTGGGACTACGTGCTACCCCCTAATAATTACCCCGTGGCCGCAAATTCGACCTAAAGGTTTGCGAAATTCGCCTCCCATTGAAGTCAATGGAGCCCGCGGCGAACGGTCGTTTTCGCGAACGTTTGTGTCCGTTCGCGTTTCGCGTTCGCGAAACGTCCCGTCGGAAGTTCGTCCATCACTAATCATATACAATTGCTACACAACCTACCAATTTAATGCTATTAAAAAGTACCTTTCTATTTCAATCTGAAGTCACTGTCAGGAATCTGTCTGGAAAGGACATGATGGAAAATGGTAAGACTACAAAGTTTGTTAAAATCCTTGAGTTATAAATTTATCACCAAGAGGGAACTGTTTTCTTTTTTCTCAATAAGGGTCCTTTCACACGGGGCGGATCAGTTCTGATCCGCCCCGTGGATGTCCGTTTGCTCAGCGGGGATCACTCCGCCGATCCCCGCTGAGCAGGGAGATGACAGGTCTGTCTCCGCACACTGCGCAGGGACGGACCTGTCACAGCGCCGCTCTCCCCTATGGGAGATCGGATGACGACGGACCGCAGTGCCCGTCGTCATCCGATCCGATCCGCAGACGGATGGAAAAATAGCTTTTTCCTCCGTCACACTTTTTCGGATCGGAGCGGGTCGGATGTCAGCGGACATGTCACCGCTGACATCCGACGCTCCATAGAGCTCTATGGAGCACCCGTTCAGGTCCGCCTGAAAAACTGACAGGCGGGCCTGAACGGATCGTCAGTGTGAAAGGGGCCTAAAAGTAGAGTTAGACTTAAATTACACAGATTTACTCAGTGTTACTTCAGCCACAATTAGCTTGGCTTTCTGTGGAGTAAGGTAAGGAAATCCAGTATATAACAATAAGTATAATTATTAACTGTTAACTGGTAGTCCTGTTGGTAACTACTTTAGGCTATGTGTATGTGAGCAATTGGTATTAATCATTTTTAAATGTTCAAATTAAGTGAGTTTTAAGATTATATATATATATATATATATATATATATATATATATATATATATATATATATATATATATATATATATATATATATATATATATATTATAATATATGCACTCACTGGCCACTTTATGAGGTACACCTTGCTAGGATCGGCTTGGACCCCCTTTTGCATTCAGAACTGCCTTAATTCTTGGTGGCATAAATTCAACAAGGTGTTGGAAACATCCCTCAGAGATTTTGATCCAAACTGACATGACACGACTGAATGTCACAGCTGAAATCGAGACTCATCAGACAACAGTTTTCCAATCTTCTATTGTCCAATTGTGGTGATCCTGTGTGAATTGTAGCCTCAGTTTCCTGTTCTTAGCTGACAGGAGTGGCACTCTGTGTGGTCTTCTGCTGCTGTAGCCCATCTGCTTCAAGGTTTGATGTGTTGTGCATTCAGAGATGGTATTCTGCATACCTCGGTTGTAGCGAGTGGTTATTTGAGTTATCGTTGCCTTTCTATTATCTCAAAGAGCCTGCCCTTTCTCCTCTGATACAGTAGTGGCTGGTACTCAATATTTTTTGGGGGGCACAAACAAACTGAAAAATACTGAAAAAAACATCAATTGCCGCCACTGTGCCATCAAACGCAGCTACTGTGCCCATCAATCACAGCCACTGTGCCCATCAAATTCAACCACTGTGCCATAAATTGCAGCCACTGTGTCCATCAAATGCTGCCTCTGTGACATCAAATGATGCCCCTGTGCCCATCAAATGCTGCCACTGTGCCATCAAATGCCGCCACTGTGACCCTCCTACCCGCTCGCCTTCTGCCTGGCACTTACCCTGTCTCTGTGGGGCAGCGGGTGACAGCGAGCAGTATCTTCCCATCCTCTCCTCCCCTCAGGTGTCCAATGAAAGTGCCTGTCCTTTCAGCCAATCAGGTGACTGGTAACAGACCTGAGCACCTGTTTGGGGGTTCAGTATTAGGAAAGTGAATGTGAATATTCATTTGCTTTTCTAACACACCTGGGTGAACTGCAAACGCCAAGCATGGTGCTTGCAGGTCATCTTTTTTATGCCTATTAGAGCTTATGGCTCTAATCAGGTGCTTCAAAAACACCCCCTGCTGTAATTCAGGCGGCCGGTGCCCAAAAAGAGGCTGGGCGCCTGAATGGAGGGTGTCAGCGATGGCCAGGGATAGATTCATGTTTTGCAAGAATCTATCCATTGGTCATAGAGGGGGTGGCTGGAGAAAGGGAGCGGCACCCATGTGCCCTTATGGATGCACCGCCACTGCTCTGACATCAACAAGGCATTTTCCTCCCTGTGCTCCAGACCTCTCTCACCCTTTGAGACACTCTGCACCCAAACTACCCCCCAGAGACACGTAATAGCTCTCACTCACAATATGTTATGGGACGGGGAATTCCCCGGGTCCACCCTGGCATGCAAACGCTGGGAGGAAGACCTCTCCCAGCCAATATCCGACGAACAATGGAGCTCCATTTTCCAGATCATTCATAAAGGCTCTTCCAATGTTAGCACACAGGAGAATAATTATAAAATTCAATCGAGATGGTATCGCACCCCCTCAATTGTACACAAATTTGCCCCCAATGCCACCGACATCTGCTGGAGATGTCTCCTGGAAAAAGGTACGCCATTGCATATTTGGTGGTCCTGTGCCCTCATTCAGGACTACTGGAGAGAAGTATGTAGAATCACCTCCCAAGTTACCACCTATACTATTGAACCATCGCCATCACAATGCCTTCTCCACCTTTCACCCTTATCTAGGCGAGTCTATCAGGGCTCTCTGGCGATGCATATGCTCAATGCGGCAAAACAGTGTATCCCTGTTCATTGGGGGTCCCCCAAAATCCCCTCCATCAAACAATGGTTCGTCAGAATCAACAAAACGGCCGAAATGGAGGAGCTGATTCATATCTCCAAAGACACTCTCTCGAAACGTAGCACGAAATGGGCCTGTTGGAAACACTTCCAGACCACCACATCTTATTCTGAAGTTTTCAATTGATGGCTTTGATTTATAAACTTACCGCCTTTACCCTATGGGGCTTTATTTCCTCTCCAATACTAAACTTACTATGTCATAACCGAGAGTAAGGTAAAAACCTATGTTACATGACGGCTGTTCTGCTTCAGGGGGGGGGTCACGGAGGGGGGAGACGCCTCCCCCTCGACGTGATCCCCTCTTACCCTTATTTCCCTCCCTCCCCCCCTTTTTTTTTTTTTTTTTTTTTCTTTCTTTCTTCCCCCTCTTCTTCTCTCTCTTCATTCCCCCCTTCCCATTCTCACCTTTTCTCCCCTGCCCTTCTCCCTCACCATTATATTATTTCATACAGTCCCCGAACAGGCATTCACACATCTCAGCCCCCGTGAACACCGCATACCGCCAACAACACATAACCCTATCCATCCTAGGTTGATCCCCTCCTAGGTCTCCCTTGCCTTGTCCCCATACACACATTATCCCCTTATCCTCGTAGGGCTTGACCCACCGCTATATACTATGAGTACTTTGACTCTCAGGAAAACCCTGGGACATTCCCTTTCAAAGTAACATGCTCAGGACCATATCTATCAGTGTATATTCAGCTTATCCACCGGACGAGCTCCTATTTCGGGCTTTCTCCAACGTGGATCTGGTCCAGGGACTTTCAAAAAGTTTTGATATTTTGTACACCTTATTGCCCTGTAACTCAGCCGTGTATGTACTATAACTGTTGTTGGAAACTCCTGTTTGTCTGTACTTTTCAGCATTCTTTGAATAAAATATGTTTTAAAAAAAAAAAAAAAAACAAGGCATTTTCGTCCACACTAGATATTTTCTCTTTTTTTGACCATTCTCTGTAAACCCTAGAGATGGTTGTCCATGCAAATCCCAGTAGATTAGCCTTTTTTTCTAAATACTCAGACCAGCCCCGTCTGGCACCAACAACCATACCACTTTCAAAGTCTCTTAAATCCCCTTTCTTCACCATTCTGAGGCTTGGTTTGAACAAGTTGTCTTCACTACTTCTAGATGCCCAAATGCATTGAGTTGCTGCCATGTGATTGGCTGATTAGCAATTTGTGTTACCAAACAATTAAACAGGTGTACCTAATAATGTGGCTGGTGAGTGTATATATTACACAAAAAAATCATAAAAGCTGGTATCAAAGACTTTGATGGTACCACTTGATTAAAAAGTGTCAAAAAATTATTGTATAACATTTTGAATCCTAGAAACATGTATATCACACAATCATAACACACAATTCCATATATAGATTGTATTTGTGCTAGACACAGTATAAAACTAAATCATTAACCCTATTAAAATCAAGTCATAAAAGGCTTGCTGTGACTTCTGACGCAGTTGCGTTCCACGGGAGCTGGCCACTTCTTCAGGAAAGCAAATTACAGTCAAGCTCTAAAAAAGGACATATACAATTAGCAATTTCAATACTATGATTGTAGACTACAGTACAAAGCCTCAGATGTAGGCACTACACATACCTCAGTGTATATAAACATCAGCATAAACAGTGTCAAACATTATTTTCTACGGCCAGCTGTTGCCAACTTCTTTGGTTGATGGGGTGGTCCAGAAAGGGCCTTATCCATAAGTCAGCAAAGCTTAAGTCACCAACACACGTGTAGCGATTGATTATCTACAACAGGGATATGCAACTAGCAGACCTCCAGCTGTTGCAAAACTACAAGTCCCATGAGGCATAGCAAGACTCTGAGAGCCACAAGCATGACACCCAGAAGCAGAGGCATGATGGGACTTGTAGTTTTGCAACACCTAGAGGTCCGCTAATTGCATATCTCTGATCTACAACAACACATTTTATGTAGTAATACCAAGGCTGTCTAGTGGATAAATAGGTACACCCCTAGTGTAGTTGGGAATATAAAGGGCTTTTTATCATGAAGGACTATTGGAAATGTATTGATCACTAAATTTCTGTGTCCCCTCTACTTTATACTTATATCTATTTATCCACTAAACATTAAACCTCCCCCTCTGTGATGATCTGTCAGGTAGACCTGGCAAAGAACCATACTGCGTGTTTGCTCATGTGCAGGATATGAATTCATGATGGTGGCACTGGGGAGGAACAGTGGGAGAATGTTCCCCTCAAACAAGAAAACATTGGACTCCATGGACTAGTAAGTAAAATGTTTCTTGCTTTTATACAGGGACACATTTTAGAATTTAGAAATGTTATTTTTTAAGGGTGGAGTTCCTCTTCAAATAAGAATTCTCAATAAAAATATTGTCAACATCCTTATCCTCTGAGGACCTTTTTTTAGGTGCTTTGAATCTGGGACTAACATCAACAGTGTAACCCCTCCCAAACTGCTATCCAATCACATTACTTTGTAGGAGATGACATCTAATTAGAGTTGTTTGACATAATTTGTCTCTACACCAGGTCCTTTCCTGGGAACAGCACCATCTCAACACATTCAAAATGTCAAAGGGTTAGTCTGGAAGACCTGCACAAGCACACTTATAATAGAAGGGACTGAACAATTGCCCATTTTTGTTTCCCAATGGAAGACAGACATCATATCTCAATTTGTATATTGCACTTGTTCTGTTTTCTTACATGATTCATTGTGAATTGTGCTATGGGCAATATTCACAGTATTCATCTGCTACACTGACAATTATGAGTGAAGGCGTTGCTCATGACAGGCACACCCACAAAACAAGAAAGTAGTAGCAAGTTCAACAAGAAGAACACCCACAAACTGGGCTTCTGACAGGGAAGAAGCTGACGATCAGCAATGGGAGATGTAAAAAAAGGATTTTCTATAGAAGCATTCAGAGCTTCCTAGAAAAAGCAAAATATGCAACTCTACAATGATCTATAAAACAGCATACAAGCATTTTTCACTGCTCATGAAACTTCTCTAACAAAGGCACAATTTTTGTTAAGACATTTACTATTCTGTGCTGTTTTTAAATACTGTTAAGTTGGTGGGATTGAGTTTGCAATGGAATTATTTTCAAAACTGCTTAAAATGCAATGACAAATATGTGCTAACACAGTAAACAAAGTTGTAGTTTTTTTCTGTGCTGTGAGCAATAGGTAATAATATCAAACAATTTAGTTGTTCCTTGTGGTTTAGTGCAGATGTACCCTTGAAAATAATATTAGTATATAATAATCATACTTTTTTTTCATAACTTTTTTGAAACATAATGAAGAAAGTCTGGATTTAAAAAGATATTTGCTGTAAATGTACACTCATGAAATTCCATCAAAACTTTAATTTAGCTTACCTTACTAGGGGACTCCAGATTAAGTTGTCCTCAAAATGCTTGCATGATTAAAATTCAATTGCTCATGCTTTAGAATCATCATAACTAAAATAACCTGTATTCTTAAGGTAATAGCGTATTATGACCATTATGCCCCATACACACACATCGGAAATTCGGCCAGCAAAAGACCGATGAGAGCTTTTGGTTGGAAAATGCGATTGTGTGTATGCTCCATCAGACTTTCGGCCAGCAAAATATTGAGAGCATGTTCTCAATTTTTCGGCAGCGACCCTTTTTGCTGCTAGGCAAGAGTGCTAACCACTACACCACTGTGCCGCCCCGGCTAATAGGTATTGAACTTCCCTTTTCTAGTCCCATCGTATGTGTTGTACGTCACCGCTTTCTTGATGGTTGGAATTTGATGTGACCGTGTATATGCAAGACAGCTTCAGCGAAATCCTGTCAGAATTCCGTCAGGAAAACCATCAGAGCTTTTTCCGACCAAAATTCCGATCGCGTGTACGCGCCATTAGGCAGGGCCTGTTTGATCTTTCAAAATGCATTATCGCTTTTAAATCCTCAGTTATATTATATTTCAGATGAACTGTAAGTCTTTCTTACTGTACGGTACCTTGACAACCCCCAGCAAATGCTATACAATGCTAAAGGTCAATTTCTACCTTCTTGACACACTCAAAACAAATGGAATGTGCTCAAGATGGTTTGGAAAACATCAGTGTTTCTCTTCACTTCAGTGTGAGATCCTGATCTAACGGTATATTGCAAAATCTATGTTTACTTTGAAAACTGTATGTTTACCTATGTGAACCTGTGTTCACTTTAAATACCTGATCATGCACTATGATTTTTTTTTTTTAACTTTCACATGCATTTTGTCTAACACCTACAGCATATTTTTATTAGATAAAAAATAAACTGGTCCAGTTTCATAAAAGGGTCTCACACATTTAAATCTATACACGTTTTCCATTACATGTCTCCTTTTGCTGTTCAGAAGAGGTGCCATAACACTGACTTTAAAATTATTATAAGGTGCAAAAATACATTAGTTTTCACATCCTCCATTAAAAACGAATCTTCCCTTACAAATCAGCTAGTTAGGTGACTATTTAGCTTTATTACCAGCACTTGGCAGAATCCACCTTAGGGATATATGCTGTACATGTCAGGTTCACAGAATTTTTCATATCTCCATTAGAGCTTAAGAGTGTTTTTTGTGAGAACAGCCATTTTAGTGTTCAGTTTATTGATTTTTACTATACTATAACAAATGTCTTCAACAATTTTTCTTCGGTTTTGCTGCAGCATGTATCACTAAATAACACCAACAGGCTCAGAAAAAAACATTAAATCTACAAAGACCTGTACAAGTGATCTGTGCTAAGCACAGTGGGGATGTCTTGCAGCATTTCCACTAGATGTAATGTGAGATTAGCACATGTTCCACATGTAGATTGGAGTAAGATGAGTAATATAGTAAGTACATCTTAACATATACAACACCTATAAAATCCATACGTTGTCAAGCAAATATTTTACAGGCAAAGCTTTGTTAAAAACTGATATCCTGTATCATATCATACTGCCACCATGTGAAGTTCTGTACTGTCAGCTGCGATTGTTCAACGGGTAGAGCAGAGCTCAGATCTGGGCAATCAGCCCTGATTAACTGATTAGTTAAGGGTTAATTCTAACAAGATGCTTATTATATATGTAATCTAGAATCCCTGCACTTGTTTGGTATAGAATGAAATAGAAGATTCAGTTGGAATACATGTGTCACCTCTAGGTTTATCTTCTTTTAGAATGTTGCACTACAGCTGTAACAGGTTATCAGCAAAGTGTTCCTTTCCTAGTGTCCACATCGGTAAAAATGCTCTGCATCTCTTATCATGCTAGTCTGTTTTTGGCTCACACCACATTATCAATGCTAGCATTTGTTTCAGATCTCCCCACATGATCTGCAGTAGCTTTTTCCACAGGTCTTCCTCAGCTCTCTGTACTGTTCTCTGGCAACTCTCCTTCTGCTGTCGACAATACCTATGTGCAATATACCAGCACAAGGTGACACTGCTACGGATGATGCTGAAAGGAAAAAAAAGGCAAACACAGTACACTCAAAGATGACCACTTAACTGACTAGTTTAGTGATGTGCTGTTTATAAAATCCCATCAAAACTTTATTTAGCTTACCTTAGTAGGGGTCTCCAGATTAAGTTGCCCTCAAAATGCTTGTATGATTATGATTCAATTGTTCATACTTTAGAAACATAATTAAAATAACCTGTATTCCTCCTCCTGGAAGCTAACTGCCCATGGGGTTTTCCCTTCCATCTGTCAATCAGCCCATTCCCTGTTCCTTCCATTTCCAGTAGGACTTGGAATTCCCAACTCTGGATGTGGCCAGTCAGCATACTCCTTTCTCCTGCTCCCCTCTTCGAGGTCTTTTTTATTGCTCATTTAAAAAATAAGGATCCCACACTTTGTGGCCACAAAACTGCCCCAACTGCCATTATGCAATATAATGGTAATAAACATTACCCTTCTTTTGATGTTTAAAATGTCTTCAGAAATATGCACTGCTTGCATTATTTGCTCACTGGTATTCTAAGAAGATTGTACAGAGATCTGGAAATTTCAGTTATCTCTAGCGACAAGAGTTATATTTTATTGAACTCTATCACTGCATGTACAGTGGTGTGAAAAAGTGTTTGCCCCCTTTCTCATTTCCTGTTCCTTTGCATGTTTGTCACACTTAAGTGTTTCGGAACATCAAACCAATTTAAACAATAGTCAAGGACAACACAAGTAAACACAAAATGCAATTTGTAAATGAAGGTGTTTATTATTAAAGGTGAAAAAAAATCCAAACCATCATGGCCCTGTGTGAAAAAGTGATTGCCCCCTAAACCTAATAACTGGTTGGGCCACCCTTAGCAGCAACAACTGCAACCAAGCGTTTGCGATAACGTGCAATGAGGCTTTTACAGCATCCTGGAGGAATTTTGGCCCACTCATCTTTGCAGAATTGTCCTATTTCAGTTACATTAGAGGGTTTTCGAGCATGAACGGCCTTTTTAAGGTCATACCACAACATCTCAATAGGATTCAGGTCAGGACTTTGGCTAGGCCACTCCAAAGTCTTCATTTTGTTTTTCTTCAGCCATTCGGTGGTGGACTTGCTGGTGTGTTTAGGATCATTGTCCTGCTGCAGAACCCAAGTTCGTTTCAGCTTGAGTACACGAACAGATGGTCGGACATTCTCCTTCAGGATCTCTTGGTAGACAGCAGAATTCATAGTTCCTTTTATCACGGCAAGTCTTCCAGGTCCTGAAGCAGCAAAACAGCCCCAGACCATCACACTACCACCACCATATTTTACTGTTGGTATAATGTTCTTTTTATGAAATGCAGTGTTCCTTCTACGCCAGATATACTTGGACACACACCTTCCAAAGAGTTCCACTTTTGTCTCATCGGTCCACAGAATGTTGTCCCAAAAGTCTTGGGGATCATCAAGATGTGTTGTGGAGAATTTGAGACGAGCTTTGATGTTCTTTTTGCTCAGCAGTGGTTTTCTCCTTGGAACTCTGCCATGCAGGCCATTTTTGCCCAGTCTTTTCCTGATGGTGGAGGCATAAACGCTGACCTTAACTGAGGCAAGTGAGGCCTGAAGTTCCTTGGACGTTGTTGTGGGGTCTTTTGTGACCTCTTGGATGAGTCGTCGCTGCGCTCTTGGGGTAATTTTGGGCGGCCGGCCACTCCTGGGAAGGTTCACCACTGTTCCATGTCTTCGCCATTTGTGGATAATGGCTCTCACTGTGGTTCGCTGGATTCCCAAAGCTTTGGAAATGGCTTTATAACCCTTTCCAGACTGATAGATCTCAATTACTTTCTTTCTCAATTGTTCCTGAATTTCTTTGGGTCTCGGCATGATGTGTAGCTTTTAAGGATCTTCTGGTAGACCTTACTGTGTCAAGCAGCTCCTATTTAAGTGATGCCTTGATTGTGAACAGGTGTGGCAATAATCAGGCCTGGGTGTGGCTAGAGAAATTGAACTCAGGTGTGGACAACCACAGTTATAGTATGTTTTAACAAGGGGGGCAATCACTTTTTCACACAGGGCCATGATGGTTTGGATTTTTTTTCACCTTTAATAATAAACACCTTCATTTACAAATTGCATTTTGTGTTTACTTGTGTTGTCCTTGACTATTGTTTAAATTGGTTTGATGTTCCGAAACACTTAAGTGTGACAAACATGCAAAGGAACAGGAAATTAGGAAGGGGGCAAACACTTTTTCACACCACTGTATTAACTAAATACATTTTTAAGAATACAATGTTTTTCATAATTGTGGACCTTTAAATCTGATTGTATAGATCATTCTTTACTGCCTATTTAGCATGCATGTCTCACTTTGTTAAAAGTAAATCAATAAAGCAATCCTATCAGTATAGAAGTTACTAAAAAGAGGATTGCCTGGAAGACAAGACTGTTAATACTCACCTTTCCTCCCTCTTATGCCACTAAATGTTGTTCCGATCTTAAAAAAAAAAAAAAAGTGAAGTTTGAGAGTGTTGATCTTATGTTATATGTCCCTTGTGATTTTCACTAGTTCCTCCTGCTGACCTCCACATCAATACTTTCATCTATAATGACCTGGTGGGCAGAACCTGCGAGACCTGTAGGGCATCCAGGGAACTAATATTTCTGTAAGTGCCGGTTTCTCAGTAGAGAATATCTCAGGATTGGAGTGTTGTTTGGCATAGCAGTAAAAAAAAGAAAAGAATATTTACAGACTTCTTTTACAGATACATTCTACTTTCGTTTACATTCTATAGTAAGAGGGTCACTTTAAGGACACTAGAGAAGGATTTTAATGTACTTATGTAGAAGATGTAGTCAGTTGAACTGGCAAACATACAGAGTTTTAGACTGGTGAAACCTATACATTAATTAACGAATTTTATGCAGGAATTATGAGAATGCTCTTGTCAATGTTGTTGGTTATGACAATGTTGATAATTATTGATATTATTCATTTGTCAGTCTGCATCTCCAGATTTTTCCAAGTCATTGAGCAGGTTCGCATAAGCATTCATTCTAACATATTCTGCTGCCCTGGAAAGACATGTGAATTTTTTCACTAACACTGACAGTGTGTATTTTTAAGCAGCAAAACAAGGGCAGCCTAAGGTGACATAAATCAAATAAAGAGATGGTCAGAAAAATAAAACTGTATTCATTATAAGACACAAAAAATAGTTCTCTGAGCAAAGGAAAAAGTGCCCGGTCAAATTCACTGAACCTCAAGTGATTGGCTGACTGCTGAACCAATATAGGACAGCACCAACATTTGCACCTAAGTAATCACAACGGAGATAACAAGACATCGGGGATTCTGACCTGCACTGGGAAGTGAATCTTGGCTGTGTATGGCACTGAATAATAGGATTTTCAATTGCCTTTCAGATGTCTTTGTCAAAACACATGAATGAATGTTGAAATGAACCCATTAGAAAAATGTGCAGCAGTTTATCAAGGAAGAGAATTGAGCTAAAAATGTCATTGTTTTTTTCTTTGTGAGAGAAAATGTTTTAGTCGCCTAGGTCCATTGCAATAATCATAGGACAATGGCTATCTGTTTGGTGTTGGACAATGAAAATATTTAATATATATTTTTTTTCAATCCCAGTTGCAATTTATTTGCAAAATTAAATTGCTAAAACAAGTTCATTGTGTACTGAATTATAATCAGGCTTCGTGTTAAAGGCTAAGTTTACCTTTGAAAAAAAAAATAATAGATGCACATATTTTTGCAGGCAAAATATGTGCATTTATTAATTTTCTTTCTGGAACCACGATCAGCAGGGATTTTGTTTCTGTTTCTCCTCCTGTCCTATACCTTTATATTGTGATAACGCTACATTTACATATTCCCTGCCCCTAAGGTCTGCCCAGGTAGTATAAATTAGTCCCATACACATACAGTCATCAGGTTGATAAAGGAACCAATGAGATGTTCTGAAACGCGTCCCTCTTTGATGACTGCTTCCCGTTTTGCTTCCTATTTGTGGTCCACGCTGGTTGCTAGTTATTGTCTCCTGCCGCTGACGTCACTTCCGGGATCCTCGTGTTTTGAGACTGTGATTGCGGACTGGCCTGTCAGTTCCCTTGGAGCTCCCTGCTGGTTTTCCCGTTGGCATCCCTTGGACCCCCCGCTACTGGACACACACAACCTAAAGAACTTGTATATGTCAGTGACCACTGCCTTCATGCCGGACCTGCTATATGGATATTAGACCCCTTTCACACCAAGGCATTTTGCAGACGCTATAGCGTTAGAAATAGCGCCTGCAATCCGCCCTAAAGAAGCTGCACCATGGGCAGCTTTATATCAAACTGAATTCCAAAAATCTAGAGAAAATAAAAGATATACATACATAGACTCATTATGCATACTGTTTATTATGGTGAGATGTAATAGGTACAGTATTGCAAATTAATAGTATTGTGAAGTTTAAAACTGGAAAGCATACATTCACATCAAGACTATCTGCAATTTGCAGCAAATTTCATGCCAAAAAGTTTTAAATTGCATTGACTTTAACATTTATGCAAAAGGCAAATAATTTTTTTTAGTTTTGAACATGGTTAGAATTCCAACTGTATTTTTGCTGTGCTCCCATTTTCGATCACCTTATGTGTCCTGATAACTATTATTACTGAAAAAGTGACAGAAAAAACATAAGTGTACAGTTGTCACTACGGATGAATTCAAGGTTTTGTCCAAAAATAAGCTGGGACCGAACTGTTCGAGCGTTTGTCTAATTGTTGGGCTTTTTGCTCATTCAGCGAGAGCCGAACACCCTTTAGAGGGAGGGACTCCTAAGTCCTTATCAATCAGTGATTTCATCTGGGACAATTAATTTACTGGTAGTGAATCCCTGGCTACGTAAAAAAGTACGGGAATAGCATGAAATCACTGACTAAATATGGCCACATGGGCATATGGTCACATCACCTGGGAGACCTTATCCCTTTGTTTATTTTTGGATGTGTTTCATTCATGTTGAGTCAGTGACAGCATGGGGGTTCCCCTTAAAATTCATACCAGTCCTGAAGGGTCATGAATAGAATTTAGAGGGACACACGCTTCTTTTTTGTGGGGCCCCCCTTGACATTCATACCAGACCCTCATCAAGGATAAGGGTTTAGTATGTATCTTTAGGAATCATGCGTTTTTTTGCATATAGGGGCTATTACCATCTATACTAGACCTTCATCTAGTATAAAGGTCTGGAATAGATGAAGGGAATCCCCAGCCACTCTTTACAAACCCAAGTAAGCTGCCAAGAGCTGTCATGTGCTGGTACTTGTGACTGTAATACCACGTAAACATGGTCTGATTTTCTGACTTGAAATGGATATGAGCTTGTTGTCGGAAAGTACGACCATATATATGCTCCATTGAACATTTGCTGTTGGACTTTCCGCCAACAAATGTTTGCTAGCAGGTTCTCAAATTTTCAGCCAACAAAACCTTGTTGTCGGAAAGTCCGATCGTGTGTACACAAGTCAGTCGGACAAAAGTCCACGCATGAACAGAAGCAGAAGCGGCCTGTCTTGTAAACCAGCATTTGTAACGGAGAATTAACTATTGTGGTGTGGCGAATTAGGAAATCTCCAAATGCAGCGCACAATTCTCTTCTTCTTTAATGTGATAATAATTAAGTTGCTTTGCTGGTCATACTGATGGAGTTATTGCCTTTGAATTTTCAAAGGCTTTTTTTTCAAGTGATATCAAATATAATAATAATAATAGTGCAAAATAAAAAATGCAAAAATAAAAGCGCGAATCGGCACTGACCAAACTTCTACTAACACAAAATTAGCAGAAGGAGCCCAAAGGGTGAAGCTAAAGAGCTGAAAAACCACGTAGTATGTCTAGTACATCACTACGTTCATAATTATTGCCAAACATTTGTGTGACCATGTGTATGCAAGACAAGTTTAAGCAACCTACCTTCAAACAAGGACTTTTGGCAGAAAGTCAGATCGTGTGTACGCGGCATTAGTTTTTCTCTGTAGATGTCAACTTTGCTGCAGTAGGTTGTATACATCCTACAGACTTTCCACTTCATGGGCAATTTCAGAACATCTCCAGGCATGTCATTTAAAGGAATTTTACATTTTTATTGTTCAATTAATGCAGAGACATCACACTTATACTTATAGCATTAGAATTGTGCCACAACATGGTCCAAATCCCAAAATCATAATTTACATACTTTCTTAATATTTTATTTGTGGTCACATGATCACATCTGATCAGGCAGTGGGTGTGAAATGAATCTCCTGTTACATCACAGTTCCCTCATGTCACTCCAGTTTCCAGGGCAAAAGCAGCTGGGAAAAAACTATGTCACACATAACTCCCTCTCCTCAGCCGCATGGCAGAGCCAGAGAATTATGCCACATTGCAGAGTAGCATTATCAGAGGAAAATTGTATCATTTTGAATGTTTATTATGAATGTTTAATTATTTATTTTTCAGTTCGTTTGCCCCCCCCCCAGACACTTCAACCTGTAAATTCAGAAAGCAGTGGACAGAACTAGATTTGGCCAAGTGCTAGGGCCAGATTTAGCCTGCCCAATGTGGGGGTGCAGTAAAACATGTCAGGGGGCAGATGATGTAAGCTCAATGCAATGAATGGGAGTCAGTAAGTCAGTGTACAGGGGATTAGCATAGCAGAGAAAAGGGTCAGAAATTTGTGGGACAGTGTACAGAAACCATTCATTTATAGAGAAGTGTACAGTGAGTCAGCAAGGCAGTACGCAGGGGGTCAGCAGGGCAGAGGACTGGGAGTCAGCAGCACAGTGTGCAGGTGGGTGAGCAGGATAGAGGATGAGAGGTCAGCAGGGGAGTGTACAAGAATCAGTAGAGTAGTATAAAGGGGGTCAGAAGGGCAGAGGACAGGGGTCAGCTGGGTGAAGAGCAGAGGTTATCAGGTAAGAAAACAGGGATCAGCAGGGCAGTGTACAGGGTCCCCCCATTACCCCTCCTAGCCAAATTCCCCCCCCCCACCCTTTCCTAGCACAAGTTCTCCCAATCACCGCTCCTAGCAAATATCCCTCAATTCCTTCTCCTAGCAAAAATTCCCCCCCCCAAGTTACCCTTCTCAGCACAAATAGCCCCCCTATCCCCCCTCCTGCACAAACATCTCATCCCAACCCAAGTAAAATATTTTTTTACCCCCTCTCCCCACTGTGATCTCAGTACAATTCTCACCTGTAAGTACCCCTCCAAACCTACAGATGGAAAATCGATGCATGAGGAGGAGGAAGGCTGTCATACCAGCACTCCTCCATACATCACACAACACAGAATTCATAGATCAGCCTGTACACAGTATGATTACCACTCCCCAGCCACATTTACCCCTGCTGGAAGAAGAGCAAACCGCGTACAGTCTGATCTATGGATCCGGTGTCACCTGCCGTATGAATGAGCACTGGAATGACAGGAGAGGGAGAGCACAACACAGCTACTGTCACTTCTCTCCAGACTCTTCAATATACTTCCCTGCTCCTGGTTGCGCTCCCCTTATCCTGAGTGCAGGCATGGGAAGAGGAGCTCAGAGCCCAGGCACAATATCCATGGGGTAGCCAACCTGGGGAGGTCACACGTAAACCCCCCCCTAAATCTGGTCATGCCAAGTGCTGATTACCAGCATTTATAGCTCAACAGCAAGCACAACAGATGGAACTAAGAGCAAAACCGTGAGGGCAGCTGCCCTTAAAATAAATGCTGTACCATACAGTACATACTGTATTATGATTTTTAATGGAAAGACATAATTCTACTGTATGTAAACAGAATTATGATTGGTTGATATGCATTACTCCACTATGTTCTGTTAATGGCCACATGAAAAACGATTAAAAACACTGATCTCTGCACTTATATAAAGAAAAGTTCAGAAGGAGAGACCCATCAGATCAGTGTTCCAGTATAAACAGCTTACTCTCCAGTAACCAGGAAATGTGCACTTAAAAGAAATCAACACTCCAGCACAGTAGCAATCCCACCAATGGGATCTGCACCCCTGTATACCCAGCTTAGATTAGACCTATACCCCAGTACAATATGCATGCTACCAATGAGATCTGCATTCTCATATACAGCTTGATGGTATCTGCAAACGTTAAGCACAGAGCTTAAAAATCCATATCCAAAGCCACGATATTTTAATACCACTGTTCAGAATTACCCATTTACAAGTTTATTTCTGAGGGTTTAACTCATGCTACTTTACCCAAATGTTTATTTTATTAGGTTTGTTCATTTTCTGTCAGAAATATTATTTTGCTCTAAATGAGTTCAAATGTTAAAAACGATTTGTATTCTATTGGATACATTTAAAGGTGGCTAGTGTATGGCATGTATCATAATAAGTGTATTTGCATCTTCATAAAGACCCTTTTATCGCAATCTCATACCATTTGATAGAAACAGGCCAGGTGATGTGTTACATAAAATGATATAATTTTATCGTCTAATGTTCCATTAGCTCATTTGAATAATGAATGCTCTCTGACATATCTCACAATACACCTTTATAGCATGAATGGAATTTTGTAAGCCCCATCATTATTTGTCACAGTGGCATGTAGTTTTCTCACATGTAACCAACAATTGCATACCATATGTATCTTTTGTAGTACATTTTTTTACTTTATAGCTTTTACTAAATCAGAAAATAATGACGATCTTCACAATATGGTACAATACAGTGGAGCAGAACATTCCAATGTATGATTTACTAGCTTACTTTCTAGATCAAAACATTGGTGATCGTATGGTAATAAAAAAAGATACCTGCTATAATTATTAGGGTACTTGCTTGTCATGGAAAGCTCATTGAGTATAAAACTACCTGATAAAGCTGACATGCATTTTATTGGCTGGCCATGGATGAGTGGTTTATGCATCCAGAGGGAGTTATGTGTGATTTACAGCTTGCAAACACCTTTGAATATGATGCACCTTTGAGATAAAATGATGTAGCCTTTTCTACAATGCAATTTTAATGTTAGCGTTGTTTCATAGTGTTTTGTTGTGTTACTGTAACACAGGCAACCAACAACTTTATCATCTGTATATTATCCACTTTTTCCCTTTACTGTAATTTAGCAGGTCTGTCAGTAAAATAATTTCAGCTTTTTCCTGACATATTTTTATGACTTTACAATTCAGTAGATAATTAACCTGAAATGCTATATTTCATGATATCTTCCTGCCATCAAAATATGTCAAAGTTAATGAGTGTCGTTTTACCTTTTAGTGAGATCAGTGTTCTGGCATAATTGTTACTACTAATACCTCAATAAAATACTGACTTGGACAGAAGTTTCTGCGTTCATTCTCTTTTCCACTTAACTGTTCCAACAAATTAAATCTGGAAGACATTTAACAAAGTGTAAGACACGCTTTAGAGTTGATATACTTACTAAGATATGTTAGTGGCCATCTCATTAAAATACAATGCTGACATCACATTTCCATTAATATCACTAATTTATGTTGTAACACAGACCAGTAAAGTCTATAACTGGGGAAAAGTAAGTCTTGTTCACATCAAATTAAACTTGAAAATTGTTTTGCATAGAGTAAAAGAGCGTTTTCACCCCATGTCAGTTTTATTGTGCCACCAATGTCATACTGGGGAGATTTTCCTATACTTTCTGCCTCATAGCCAAAATGGGAACTGTAAGGAAATCCCACCAAAGTGAGGGAATTACTAACTGTCTTGACATTGGAAGATTTCCCTTCTTTTCTTGTTCTGGTGACAACCCAAAATTAGGGATTTTCTTCAATTTCACTTGTGGTGTTAAAAAAACAGGTAAACAGGACAAATAGAGAGGGTAAAAATCCCTAATAGGGACACAGAATCAATAAAAAATATGACAAGTGTTTGAATCCCTCTCTATTCTATCCAAGACTAAGAAAACATTTTCCTTTAGTCTTATTTTAAACTCAAATTCTTGATTCTTTTCTCTTTTGAATGCAGGGATCGATGATTCCATTGCTTGGTGACAGGGGTTAAAAAAGTCAGAAAATCAGGAAAAAAAACCAGGACTAGAAATTCATTTTTATTCAGTAATACAAAAGCAGCCATAGTTAGCTACATTTAGTTCACAGTTGCCATGCAGAATGTCATCAGGAGTCTCTTCACTCACTTCTTCCATGTGCTCTCAAAAAACAACTGAACTGATCCCTCTAGTAATTTGCAGTCCACAGATAGACCCCCTGTAGGGAGGAGAGGATAGTTCAAAATATATCCATGCCCTGGTCATACAATATAAGCTTAAATAATATAATATTTTTTAGAGCAGTAGAAACATTTTTAAGAAATGTATTACATGAACATGATATAAAATAATGTTCTGGCATTGTCCTTCACCATCAGACACCAACTGCTTCAAAGCCTTGTTGACAGGCTTTTGTTTGCATCGTGTGGGTTTAATATCCCCATACAAGTGTATGGGAATGCACAACTCACTTAAAGAAGGTCAAATCCAGGTCAGAAGCAGGTTGACTGCAGCTCAAATGTTCCTGCCATGAATTCTAAATGACCTCAGAAGCATCTAACTGATATCAAACTGATGCAATTGGCACAACCCCAAAGCCTGTTGACACAGGCCCTAAAAGTGCATCCTCCCTTGTGAAGTCACAGAGAGTATCACAACTTTTACAGATTGTGATATGCCTCTGGTTTACTGCACAAAGCACGAAGGTTGTAGCTACTCCCCCTTGAAATCTACTGGTTCTAGTCTCCTGCCTAGTTGGCCTTCTGGATGATCAAGTCTAGTGCATACATAAAGCTAAGGAGGGAAGAACAAAGAAATGGCACTCTATAGTACCTGTTTGAAGCAACTAATTCTATAGAATTTTGTGTGGCAGGAATAAAATGATGCTGTGCAAAAAAGCACTGCTGTAGTTTGTGGGTGCAGCCTTAAGTAGTGTGGCTAAAGTAAACCATTCAATAAATATACCTTTTGAATATGTCTCTAAAGTTAACTAATAGGGATGAAAAAAAGCCACCTGGGTTCAGTTTGCAAACAGTTTTAAGAATCTTACTTGAAGTTGACAAAAGTTGCAGTGACCTTCACTGAAGTGGGGGGCATCTTGTTATTAAATATTGTCCTATGCCAATAATTTAGCTGTTGTGAAGCACAAGTCATAGTGAGCCAGACAATGCCATGAGAAACATGTACAAATGCCAAAAAAAAAAAGAAAAAACATGATTTCCTCCTTCACAGACTTGTCAGTAGGGATGAGTGAATCCACCTAGATTTGGCTTGCAAACCGTTTTGCGAATCATGTTTGAGGTTTAATGCTCACAAACTTTACTAACATCTCCAACACGAGGAAAATGATGTTGTGTGCCCATCCTTTTCATAAACAGGAACTACACTTGTAAAAAAAAAAAAAAAAAAGTCAGCAGCTACACCCTTTAATGCCATGTACACACAGCCAGACTTTTCAACGCAAAGGTCAGACGGAACAAATCTGTCGGACAATTTGAACGTGTGTGGGCTTCATCGGACCTTTGCTGTCAAACAATCCATTTGTCTGTATGCTAGTCCGATGGACGAAAACTGACGCTAGGGAAGCTATTGGCTACTGGCTATGAATCCGTCTGACTTTGGTGTGATTGTGTGTGGCCAAGTCCGTTTGTTTGGAAGTCTGCCGAAAAGTCAGTCGGGAAGACCGTTGGACAGAGTCTTCCAGAAAGTCCGGTCGTGTGTACAAGGCATAAGAAACGGATACTCACTAGTCCAGGAGTCCAATGCTGTCTTCAGTCGGGCTGGTTCTTTACACAACTTCAGATTCCCATAACTGCCATCTTTGCTGTGGAAGTTGGCTGTGGCTTCCTTCTATTTCACAGTCAGCTCCCCACTGAGCGCATGCAAGATCAAGCTATGCTTTCAGACTGGTGCCGCAGCTTCCTGGAACATGTGGCATGCACTAGGAGGTTGAGAATGGGGAAGGAGGTGGGCCAAACTTCCATAACTCCTGGTTAGGTAAGAAATGAGGAAGTGGGAATGGGTACCTGTCAGAAAAAAAAAACACCAATAATGTTACAGTAGGGGGAAGAAGGAGAATGAGAGTAACTTTCACTTTTAAGTGAAGGTCTGCTTTAAATGGGGCTGGGTTATCCATTCCTTCAAATGACTTGCTAGTGTAACTCAGCTGACCAGGGAAAGGATATGCACTGCATTAGTTACTTTTTTTTTTCATTCCTAGTAACTAATTGGTACAAAAAGCATATTCACATCTTATATGCAAAAAATTCTCATAATTAACCTGATCCCTACTTGAAAGTATAGACTCATATGTAAATAAATTATAAATATAAACTCACCCCTTGTAAGCAGAACATATTCTTTAATATACAGGCACTTCTCACTTAACGACCAAGTTCCGTTCCAGTGACCAAGTTGTTAAACGGATTTGTTGTTAAATGAGGATCCACAAATAATCAATATTTAAGCATTCTTAACTACAGTACTGTACTGTATTCTAAAAAAAAAAGGTCTAAACACAAAACTCCAACTGAATAACGTTGTTTTAATTTGCATAAGTACAGATAAAACATACCAAACATAACAAAAATATAAACAACAAAAATTTGTACTGTACAATACAATGATGTACAGTGCATTGTGCTGATTGGGAGAGCTGGCCATCTAGTCAGAGCTGCCATTAAAAGGGTATCGGTATGTCATTAAAAGAGGAGCATCTGTATATTCTAAACATAGAAAATTATGTTTATTATTATACAGCAACATAGCTGATAATAAAAGCAGAATTCCAGCCTCAACCTAACTAGTCTTAAAAAATGTTCCCTCCCCCTTCTTAACACTAAAGCTCCATACACACTATCCGATTTTATGCTGTTTTTTTTTCAGAAGGGCTTGCACAGGCAAACTAACATACCTGTACGTTATCCTTTAGGAGGTGGCTTGCGGGCGCATGCATGCCTGCGGCAAGCTCCGTGAGTCGGGTTGCAGGTCCCGCGGACTCGATCACCATGGGGATACCCACAAACATCTCACGGAGAGGAAGAACGGGAAGATGCTAATGTAAACAAGCATCTCCCCATTCTGCCTAGTGACAGTGTCACTGATCTCTGCTCCCTGTGATTGGGAGCAGAGATCAGTGACATGTCACGCATAGTCACACCGCCCCACAGTTAGAATCACTCTCCAGGACATGCTTAAACCCTACACTGCCAGTGTCATTTACACAGGAATCAGTGCATTTGTATAGCACTGATTGCTGTATAACTGACAGTGGTCCCAAATGTGTAAAAAATGTCCGATGTGTCCGCCATAATGTTGCAGTCATGATAAAAATCGCTGATTGCCGCCATTACTAGTAAAAAAAAAAAAAAAATGCCATAAAACCCCTCCGATATCTGCCAGGCGGTCACATGAAAGGGCATTGATTGGGGAAACAGTGCACTTATAATAGGTGTTTTTTTTTGTTTTTTTGAACAGTCTGCCCAGGTGTTTAAATCCAGAAGTTCCCCTTTTTTGTTTTGTTTTTGTGTTTTTGGTATACTGAGCGCAGGATAGTGCTTTTATATAGTTATGCTGACTAACTTGTGTAAAAAAAAAATGTGTGTACTTACCTATTTTCAGCCCACTCTGGTCTGATCATGTGATCCCCTTTGTCAGCCAGCAGAAGCTGGTTAGTAAAGCCTGGAGTGGTGTCATTGCCCATAGGCTCCCATGACCCATCTGTTTTTAGTGTTCCCTCCTCTCTCCTACAGTCACAACTGGTTGACACAAGAGAGATGGATCATGTGACCAAACCAGAAAGGGCTGAAGATAGATAAGTATATACATCTATTTTCACACAGGTTAGTTGACATAGGTGTTAGGAGGGGGAGGGGACATTTTAGGACTAGTTAAGTTTATAATGGAATTCTACTTTACAATAAAGTCAGGAAGGGGTAGAACCCCTGTTGGGTTGTTAACCACTTCAATACCGGGCACTTATGCACCTTCCTGCCCAGATGAATTTTGAGCTTTCAGGGCTGTCGCACTTTGAATGACAATTGCATGGTCATACTACACTGTATCCAAACTAAATCTTTATCATTTTGTTCCCACAAATAGAGCTTTCTTTTGGTGGTATTTGATCGCCTCTGGGATTTTTATTTTCTGCTGAACAAATAAAAAAAGACCAAACATTTTGAAAAAAATAATTTTTTTGTTTCAGTTACAAAACATTGTAAATAAGTAAGTTTTCTCCTTCATTGATGGGCACTGACGGGGCTGCAGTGACGGTCACTGATAAGATGGTACTGGTGGGCACCGATGATATGGCACCAATGAAGTGGCACTTATATGTGGCACTGATAGGCGGCACCGATAGGTGGCACTGATATGCGACACAGGCACTGATAGGTGGCACAAATAGGCACTGATAGATGGCATGGATGGGCATGGTTAGGTGGTACGGATGGGCATGGATAGATGGCACGGATGGGCATGGATAGGCGGCATGGATGAGCATGGATAGGCATAGATATGCAGGCATGGATGGGCACTGATAGGCGGCATGGGTGGGCACTGATAGGCGACACGGATGGGCACTGATAGGTGGCATTGTAGTGTACAGTATTGTATGGATGGATACCAATCAGTGCCAAACAATAATGCATGCTAATCAGTGATGCCCATTGTGGGCACAGATTGGCATCCATTGTGGGCACTGACTGGCATCCCTGGTGGTCTAGGGTGGCATACCTGGTGCTGGGCATCCCTGGTGGTCTGGTGGCATCCCTAGTGGTCCAGTGTGGACATCCTCAGGGGGCTGCGCTGATAATCGATCAGCACAGCCCCCCCATCAGAGGAGCAGCCGATTGGCTCTCCTCTACTTGCGTCTGACAGACACGAGTGAGGAAAAGCCCATCAACGGCTCTTCCTATTTACGCTGTGATCAACCATGATTGGACACGGCTGATCACATGGTAAAGAGTCTCCGTCAGAGACTCTTTACTGGGATCATAGTTGCAGTTTGTCAGACTGACACACCGCAAAAACGATCGCCGAGATGCGTGCCCCCAGGGGCGCGCAGCTGCTTAATATCCTGATCACATCATATGACGTCCAGTCAGGATATGGAAACCACTTTGCTGCTGTCATTCTGCTATATGGTGGGGGGCAAGTGGTTAATGTTATTTGGGGCTCTCTTACAGATATATCCTTTCATTTCAATTCTGGTGACAATGGCTTCACCAAGACAGTATTTGAGGGTCAAACTGTAATAAAAAGAGAATAAGTTTGACATAAACAACACCACAACCTGTTACACTATTCCTGGTTCCTCTTAACATTAGGCTGGTGCTTTGAGAGAACCCCCTTCTGAATTGTGTAAGAGAAAGACAGGTGAGCCAACCCGATTACAGTTGTTCAATCATGAGGATGACACATATGACTGTTGTGCAGGACTGGTATCCTTAATAGGGGATTGCACATTTTTTTATTAAAATAAAAATAGAGATAAAACCCCACTGTAATAATTACTGGCAAATTGGATCTCAGCAGTGGATAAGGCAACTTGCTGCCAGAGCACATTTTTAATTATTCACTCATCTATAATAAAAAGAATTAAAGGCTTCTGGACAGAATTACTCTGGACACCAAAGATATCCCTAATCATAAAAGGATTGGTATAGCATATAATTTATTCCCACGGAAACCTATAGTTAGACTCACTAAAACTAACCTGATCAGTTTCTGCACTCCATTGCTTTTTAACGCTTAAAATCAGTTGAAGTACTTAATAGGAATATACATGCAATAAAATGATGTTTAAAGTTTTCACTTGTTGAGGATTAATAACAGTGACATGACAGATTCTCTTTACACTCACATCCTTGAAGATCCCACACCTTGTGTTTGAAGTCTCCTCTCTTTCTCCTTCTTGGATAAAGCTTAACACATACAGTACTTGATAGCTTCCATAGATGGCATTGGCCACATATATATATATATTAACTCATGAACGTGGACAGTAAAGGCTCTTTGGTGTAAATGACTGTGATTTTTAAAACATGTAGGTCAGCAGCCTTAGTGATTTGGCTTACAGCTTCTTGTTCTGATGGAATGTTAATTAGCCATCTTTCCTTGCCTGTCACTCCTGCCACTCATTGCTTCTGTGAGTGAAGGCAATGCATGACATTCAACCTTGCTTCTCTGTAAAAAATTTGCATCCGCGCACTGTAATTATGTTCCAGCCTTGATTTCTTGCAAACCTGTGTGCTCTGCTTCAGATTCACTTTATCTCTTGCTGCATTATGAAGAATAATCTCTGCTAATACAAAATGAAAACATCCTTGAGATGAGAACACGGAGGATGCTGCATATCCAACAAGTCATATGACCTCTGACGATGCCTGATTTTATCACTGTGTAGTTTAGTTGGATTATCAGCATATATCTGTGAGAGCAAGTAATACAGGAAGCCACTCCTATAAGGGAGATGGGGGGGGGATAAAAAAAATAAAACAGCATCTCAAGTCATGCCAGCCAATAGGACAGAAAGAGGCTTGGGATTTAAAACAGATTTGCAGAGGCAGTGCCTGTGTGTTTCCGACAGGAGGGATGCTCATTTAATGAACGTTGCTTCTCGTGCTCATGTGTGCTTGCAGCACGGTTTAGCTTTGTGAGCCCGACGTGTCAGATTAAGTCACTGGTTACCACACTGACGGTGTAGCAGCTGCATAATAAATGATGGTGAGAATCATGTTAGGCATGCTCACCTAACCTGACTTGAATCATGCGTGAGGGGAGCTATTGGAATTCAAATAGACTTTCTTGTTCCCAGCAGTCGGCAGTAATAGAATGCTTTGTGGAAGATGACAGATGCAGGGAAAAGATGCTGTTTTGCACTATCTTGATTTGTTACAGCAGCCAACTTATTGGCATGATGGAGTGACAAGCAAAAAGCAGCTGGCATGGAAGGTAGGATTAGCAAAGTCATCTTATCGTTATGAATGTATTAAGGAACTGTTTGTGACAAAAGATATGCTAAAATCTCCTGCACGATCGTAGAAGATGATGTGCGATAAAATGGACTTTAAACTCTGTAGGCTGTATTTCTCCTATTGATTGTCTCTGATGTTTTGAATAATTGCTGGGCTCTTTGGGGCCAGACGCTATACATATTGTTGTTCATATGGCACTGAGTTTGGAAGTGTTGCTTAAAAGTCAATGTCGGTACAGAATGCATGTCAACACAGGATCACCTGGTGCATCACCATCTGCACAAGATGTGGAAAGCTATTAGGAGGAATTCTTCAATGTTTTGTTCTACATGTTGCTATCCAGAAATAAAATGAATCTGCTAAATTGCAAAGAGCAATATCCTCAAGGTTCGTTATCTCCACTTGTCACAGTAGAAAGCAGCATCTGGGGTTCCCCTCTTGATTTATTCTGCCTGTGTTCAGCCATTATTCAGTTGTTAAGAGCAGTATTATATAGCAGAAAAAAAAACACATTGATTTCCTGCAGGGTTATCCAGCAACTCCAACATCTGTCTCAGCTACTGAACTGTATTCATGTTTAGCCAACTTGATGTCTACCCAGCTGCTCTACCGTTTACTTGCTTGATTAGGGGTCTTAATTTATGTGTGTCAGACTCATATCAGACATGAAATGCAGAGTGACCGAGAGCATTAAATCACATTAAAAATGTTAGCGTTGCTTCTGCAAGTAAGGTATACTTGCTAATCTTTTCTTATAAGTAGTTATAACTGACACAGCGTTCGTGACACTTCGGTTATTAAAATGGGTGATGCTTTGTTTTTAATCTGAACAATGTTTTGAAGGAGACATGGCTATTTGACACGAGGTTCCTACTCTCAAATATATAATTTTTACAACAGGTGATTGCTTCAGAAAAAAGCTTAGGAAGTGCTCACGTTTGATGCAACACCATTAATTAACATGTCTCTATAATTTAAGATCCTGTAGTGGCAGATGACACATTTTCAAGCTGTCTTTATCATAGTAACACAATCGTGAGCTTCTCAGCACTCAGTATATGTCGCTGTGTATTGTATTTGGAAATGCTTAGTAATGGTTACAAAACTACTCATCACTTGTCATAGTTGCACTTATAATGTATTATCAGGGAAGGCAGATGGATGAAATAAATGTGGTTGAAAATTAGAAACCTCTAGGCCAAGATAACCATCAAAATTTTCTTCTAACTTGCTAGTGTAAGCTTTATATTTCTTGACATGTCTTAAACCACCTTTTAGGATGTCTTAGCTACTTTTGCAGTACATTCATTATTAATTTAGTGCATTTCCCTTTCCTAACTCAACTGGCAGGCTGACCAAAACAGAATGCTTACTTTTTTTCAGATACAGCATATGCACATGTCTTGGCTAACTTAGAGTGAGTGAAACAATATTATGACACTTACAGTATTTTAACATGCTGATTTATGGATGCTGGTAACCGTTTCAGGATTTCCAGCATCTGTTCAGTTCTTTTTCTAAAGTCCTAGCAAATTGTTCTTTACCATGTATGCTACTTAGAAGGCATTCCTTTTAGTGTAGTTAAAAAATTCAGAGTCCACTGCCTTTTTTTTCTTGTTGAAGTGTATTAATAAAATAGTTAACTGAATTCTAACATTGTAGTTCGATATTGATATATATATATAATCGTTATCATCTATGCAAGAATCTGGATTTGAGGAGCTAGCATATCAATAAAAAATATATTTATTTATTTTTGTTAGTGATGTGCCCTGTGTAATAGTACTTCCTGTAAAGTGTTGGTAAAGTGTTGGTGACACAGAAAATCCCACATTTGTTAGTTTCTAAGCAGCTTGTATCATTTTCTTTTTTTCCAGGTACATAAAAAGCCACTAGAGGTAGCTAGTTGTTGTGGGTTCTTCATATCACTAAATAAACATCTAAAAATACATTCTGAACCAAAGCTGTATGCACTTTTCCGTGTTCTGAGATGCATCTAGTCTGCCTCAAAAAGCACTTGCTGATATACAATTCTAATATGCTTTCTTTTATCAACAGAATAATCAGTAACATATTATATGGTTTCCAAAAGTGTTTTAAGATATTGATGAAATTTATGCATTTCCGAATACTTTTTAGAATGAGGCTATAGCAGTATATATATATATATATATATATATATATATATATATATATATATATATATATATATATATATATATATATATATATAGTCTTTTCTATGTCTGAAAAAGCATGCATTGTAATTAGTTCAATCTGTCATGAATATTGACCCATGGCAGGTCAGGAATAAAGCTGAAGAAAGAAGCAAACTTTTATATGCTGTAGTTTTCAACAAGTGTCCTTCTCAATGCCTTAAGGACCTCAATACATCAGAGGTTTGTAATATTGCAGTTCCCAGATGCAAAATTAAGAGGCAGTGAAAATGGTTAATGGACTGTATAATTACGTGGAATCGGAAAACAACCTTGGCCACGTGAGAGTCTTGGAAACCACGTGATCAGATGTTTTCATTCCCCTTTCAATGTCAAGGCACATCCATTTACTGTTTAATGTCATAAACAATTCTACAGTTTTCTAATGATTAATCTAAAAAGAACATTGGTGTAAATGCTGAGTTGAAAACATAGGTAACCATTGATACTCTACTACCTACAGAGCAAAGTACATTTGAGATTAGAATAAAACTCACCCTGTGCAGCCACTGTAGCTACATGGACTACAGAACTCCGTGGTTAAATAGGTTGAAGCCTAAGTGCAGCCAAAATAATAAAAAAAAAAAAAAGAAAAAATCAGCATAATGAAATAAAATAAAATAAAAAGGGGCATAATTTACCATCAGTAGGGTTTGTCCCTTGTACTTATTCCTCCTTTTTTAGTTGCAGTGGGGAGTAAAACAACTAAGGAGCTGTAACACACTAGAGTCTGAATATGACCACCCTTTCCACCAAGCTGCTCCATTCACTGAAGCAGTGCTACAACTTCTATGATTTAAACACCCTGAAGAATGGAGGATGAGCATATGATTGATAAGTCTGCACCCTCCATTCATAGATATTGTTTCATTCATAGAAGCTCTATGGAGCAGCTGGGTGGAAAAGACAGGCATAGTCATGATCTCTTGGTGAGGGCCTGTGACAACCCCTACCACACCCAAATGATTGTAGTATAAGGGGATGGTTGAGGCATAGATAGAGGAGGATTTTAACTAAAAGAAGAGCACAAGGCACACACCTGACTGTAAGTTATGTCCCATGTTCTGATGTTTATGCCTTTTATTTTGGCTGCATTGAGGCTTTAAAATGTAGCTCCACCCAAAAGGGGAGGTTCCACTTGTTTGCTTCTTCCCTCCACTGCCACATTTGGCACCTTTCAGGTGGAGGGAAGAGCAGGTACCTGTTTTTGACAGGTCCCTGTCTCTACCTCCGCGTGACCTCGCTGTAGTGATGTACCCCAGAAGTTCCGCCCCCTCTTCCTTCCTCCACCACTGGGCCATTTTTAAAGCACAGCGCACTTCACGCATGTTTAGTAGGGAACCAGCTGTGAACCGGTATCCCTTTACAAATAATGGCAGCAGCAGCACCCGAGAGCCGATTGAAAAATCGGCTGGAGTGCCAACATCATGGGATTCCTGGACAAGTAAGTGCCCTAATATTAAAAGTCCACAGCTACAGTATCTGTAGCTGCTGACTTATTTTTTTTGGTGGGGGGCTGGAACTCCGCTTTACAATGCCTGAGCAGAAGGGCAAGAATCGTTGTGTATGTAGTCTAGCAAGGTGTCCAGCAACTGAAGGAAACTGTGTAGGACACCCCCTATTTCACCGGAGCAAAAAAAAAGTGGATTTTAGTGCTTCTAGGATGAAGTAATTAAACACATATAAGGCCTTTGCAGGTTTAAGGTATATATATACATACAAATGTTTGCCAAGAGAAATACCATGTAAACCTGTCTTCAGGGAAATATAGAGGCTGCAATTGCTTACCTGTCCTAAAAATGCTGACTGTCTTGCTGATCAAATTCAGAACTTTGAGCCACTGAACTGTAACATGCATGTAACTCAGTAGTTCTTACTTTATTTGAGGAATGCTTAGTTTGGGTTAGATCATATAAATAGCCTCCAACAGGATACAAATGAACAAGACTTGTAGAATCAAATATTAGGCAATATATGTATCGTTATCTAGGCTAAATTTTTCTGTACGATTGAAGTTTCAGATAGTCATCGCATCCTGTGATGGGCGATGTTGTTGTTAACAAGCTTTATGTTACTTGAGGTTACCTGTTTTTGTGTATTTTTCATAACGAGTATAGTCTTTATTGGAAGTTATGTACCTTACTATTAGGGATGGGTGAACAGTTCTCACGCTCGGGCCAAATATTTGCCTGTTCGACAGGTCGCTGAATTTGCAGGATGTTCGGCAGGGGTTTGCCACGACGAACACCCTGCAATGCAGTGAGCATTGCACAGAGCCCCCCACCCCAAAGCACCCACCCCCTCATGTTTAGGGCGTGTGGCCTGGTATTGTTCATGTGGGGGGAGTGCTCGCTCATCCCCCCTTTCCTTACCTGTTGAGTTGCATGCATGATAAGGGTCTGGTATGGATTTGGGTTTGGATTTTTTAAATTTTGGTGCGGGGTTCCCCTCCAAATCCATACCATACCTGAAGGACCTGGTATGGACTGGGGGGGCATACCATTTTCTTCTTTATTTTTTCAATAGCCGAGTGTCGGCAATTGTAACCAAGAGTCGTGTGCTTCGTTTTTTGTTTTGTTTTTCTTTAGAAATTGCATTTTTGCTGCAGCATGTTTTATGCATGCTACAGGTGCGCCACTTTACTTTTTTCTAGGTAAATATATTTTTAAAGGTGCCATTAACATAACATTTTCACCACATGTCGGTAAAAACCCATGCAATCCATACATACAAAGAAACCAAATAAGTTCAGAAATTAGGTTATGTTTAATAAAATGGAATCACGCAGGGAAAAAGTATTGAACACACTATCTGAAATGTATTTAATACTACATACAAAATCCTTTGTTAAATGACAGCTTCAAGATGCCTCCAGTATGGAGAAACTAGTCGCATGCATTGCTCAGGTGTGATTTTGGCCCATTCTTCCATACATAGTGTTTAAATCTTGAAGGTTTCATTGCATTTTCTATGAAGTTTGATTTTTAGTTCTTTTCACATATTTTTTATTGGATTCAAGTCAGATGATTGGCTGGGCCATTCTAGCAGCTTTATTTTTCTTTCTTTGAAACCAATTAAGAGTTCCCTCGGCTTTGTGTTTAGGATCATTGTCTTGCTGAAATGTCCACCCTCATTTCATCTTTATCCTCCTGGTAGATAGCAGCAGATTTTTATCAAAGATTATCTTGGTACACTTTTCCATTCATCCTTCCTTCAATGATATGAAGCTTGCCAGTACCGCATACTGAAAAACAGCCCCACACCATGATGTTCCCACCTCCAAACTTCACTGTTGATATGGTGTTTTTGGGGTGATGTGCAGTGCCATTTCACCTCCAAACATGGTGTGTATTATGGCATCCAAAGAGTTAGATTTTGTTCTCATCTGACCAGACTATATTCTCCCAGTATTTCACATGCTTGTCTAAAGGTTTTAACAAGCTTTAACATGCTTTTTTTCAGCAATTGAGTCTTGTGTGGTGAGGGTGCAAAGAGGTCATGGCGGTTGAGTTTATTACATATTGTTTTCATTGAAATAATTATACCTGCTAATCCCAGGTCTTTCTGAAGCTCTCATGTGGTCCTTGGCTCTTGGATAACTCTTCTGATAATTAGTTTCACTCCTCTGTCAGAAATATTGCTAGGAGCACCTGGTCATGGCTGGTTTATAGTGAAATAATGTTCTTTCCACCTCCAGATTATGGCTCCAACAGTGCTCACTGGAGCATTCAGAAGTTTAGAAATCCTTCTGTAACCAATACTATCAGTTTTTTTTACAGAGCTCTTTTAATTGAACCCATCATGAGATGTGTCTTGTGTGACACCTTGGTAATGAGACACATTTGTATAGGCCATCAGTTGAGACTGAACCAGCTGACAAGGGGAGGATTGCTTTCTAATTATTGATAGATTTCAGCTGGTGTCTTGGGTTTTCATGCCTTTTTTGCATCTCTCTTCAGGTGTTCAACACTTTTTCCCTGTGTCATTACATTTTATTAAACATATCTTAATTTCTGAACTTAATTGTTTTGGTTTCTTTGCATGTATGGATTGCATGGGTTGTTACTGACATGTAGTGAAAAATTGATGTGTTCAATTCTTGTTTTACCCGCTGTATCTGATGGTGGTTATAGTTTACTGCTCTCTGTGCACAATCACAGCATTATGCATTGGGGTTGATTTACTAAAATTGTAAAGTGCAAAAACTGGTGCAGCTGTGCAGGGTAGATAATGTTTTCATATAATTTTGGTCTAATTTTGGTCTAGTGGAGACAGCTATTTATTGTTAAAACATAAATAGTCCAGTAAAGTCCATCAGAAAAAAAAGAAGATAAGTACTCTTGTGCAAAAAAGTTCAGTTATACTTTTGTATCAACAATAATCCATATTTCAGTGTAGATAGCAACATCTTCACACCCAAAAGTACACACCCGACTCTCAAGCCACTTACCAACTACTCTGACCCCAAGATGGGGGTCTGGCTTCACTTTATCCCAGTATCCCCAAGGGATGGATGGAGATCAGGAGCCAAGATTCGAGGATGGGTTACCATACAACCAGGATGTTCAAAAGTGGGCTCAGCAAAAGGGAGAGACAAAGGAGGAACTAATAGTGTAGTAATTAAAAATCCTTGATTTTTAATAAAGGTTAAAACTTCTTAGAAGAAGGCAGGAGTAAAATTTCATATAAAACAATGAATCACATACAGACACCCCAGAAAGTGTAATAAAGTCACCGCTGTAGTTCCTCCTGACTAGTTTTATTCAAAAGAACATTATCAAGGGATAAAGGAGTACTTGGGGTCAGAGTATCTGGTATGTGGCTTGAGAGATGGGTGTATACCTTTGAGTGGGAAGATGTTGATATCCACACTGAATTATGGATTATTGTTAATACATAAGTATAAATGAACTTTTTGCTCAAGAGCACTTCTCTTCTTCTTTTTTTTTCTGATGGACTTTACTAGATTAGTTATACATTTTTGATATATATGAATGTTTTACTTGATGGATTAACCACTTAAGCCCCGGAACGGTTTGCCCCCTTAATGATAAGGCCATTTTTTTGTGGAGCGGCACTGTGCCACTTTAACTGACAATTGTAGGGTTGTGCGACACTATACCCAAACAGAATTAATGTCCTTTTTTTTCCCACAAATAAAGATTTCTTTTGGTGGTATTTAATCACATTATTTTTATTTTTTGCACTATAAACAAAAAAAGAGTGACAATTTAGAAAAAAAAACAATATTTTTTACTTTTTGCTAAAATAAATATCCCCCCAAAAATTTTTTAAAAAAAATGTCTTCCTCCGTTTAGGCCTGATATGTATTCTTCTACATATTTTTGGTAAAAAGTGTATATTGATTGGTTTGAGCGGACAGATTGGACAATTTTGACACTTTTTTGGGACCATTGACATACAGCGATCAGAGCTAAAAATAGCCACTGATTACTGTATAAATGTCATTGGCAGGGAATGGGTTAACACTAGAGGTGATCAAGGGGTTAAATGTATGTCCTAGGGAGTTTATATAACGATGGGGGGATGAGACTGCCTGGAGGAGACCGATCGCTGTTTGAAGTGAATATGAACAGCAGATCTGTTTCCTCTCTCCTGACAGAGCGGAGATCTGTCTGTTTACATTGTCAGATCTCCGTTCTGTCTCTCTCTCAGAAGCGATCCTGAGCGCGTGCATCGGCTCCAGTGTTACACCACGGGCACTCTCGCACCCCCTAGGGGACCTAAATTGACTGACGTACAGCTATGGAGATTTGCCCAGGGGAGCCAACCTGCCACAGTATAACTGTTGTGGCTGGTCCTCAAGTGGTTAATTGTTATGAATTGATACACTTTATATTGATAGTGCAAAATGTTTTTCAGTAATATTAATATGTATAACGTTTATGTGGACATTTTGTGAGTGCAGCTGTCACTGAAAAATTATTATTTTTTACTGTTTGGTTTGGTGAAACTTTTTGCAACGTATTTTTTTTTTTTTCGTTTACACATCTATACATTGTTTTAGCTTCTGAATATAAGAACCCACAGTATACTTAGAGTCTGACAACTACAGTAAACTACAATAAAGGCTAGACATTTTTCTACACCTCCTGCATCCTAAAATTGAATTTAAATTGCTTATATATCACACAGCACATAACAGACTATCTTATCATGGTTTTGTATGCTAAAAATGTGCAATAGGTGGCTGAGGAGAAATAGGAATGTAGAACTGCTAAACTGCTATCAAGATTTATAAATATATATTAATGTTTACAGGCAGGAGCCTCTATAACTTAGAATTCACCTGTATACAATGAGGAGTTCCAACTTCATTGGTTAAAGTGAACAGCCTATTTGTTTTTAGTAAATCAACCTCATGGCATTTGGTTAATAATAGCAGTCATTTAATTCTTTATCTGGTGTTTCTATAATTCAGTCCTACTGTGGTTTACGAGTGCAACCCAGTGGAAAATGTAAGTGGTAATGAAAGTAACAAGTCAGTAGTAATTAGAAGATAATTCAAATTCTTGAACATCGTGGACAATTTCACTGTTATCACTTTATTAGTCATCCTCAAGCTTTATTTATGAGGAAGATCTAAACATGATAATGCCATGTGTACCTAAAATACTCTGGTATTCATATAATATTCATTATTTTATTAGGCTACGTGGCTAAAGTTTGTTCTATAGCTATTGTTTCACAAAATGCAGGTCCTGACATTCTGTTTGGATCTGCCACATCTTGCAAGAATGCCAGGAAAGACAGCAGGCAACAGCATTGCCATACTGACAGCAATACTGACCCAGGACCGACCAAGGCAAAACAGCAGATAATGATGGATATCTATACGCTTCTGTTTTTAAAAAAACATAATTTCTTTTGGAAAGGTTTAGTTCTCTACAAATTTGAAATAAAATTTTAGGGGTAAACATATTTCAATGTGGTTATTTCAAACTGGCAAGCAAACAGCTACTATGTTTTATGTTTTGTCATTTCTCTGAACGTCAACAAGCAAAGCAATGCCCAAATTGTTCACAATTGGACAAGTAATTTAATGAAAATTGGAATATTTAGAGAAACTTTGAAATTAAAAACTGTCACATGACATCTTGCTAGACAGAGCCGCCAGGGCATCACAGTATATCTAAACAACTGCTTGTTTTATTACAAATGTAAAAATTATTTATGATTTTAACGTTTACATATTCTGCGGTGTGCTATATTTTCTGCCAGCCATCATGCTAATTGCAGACGCAGATGGATGAGAATGTGTATAGCATTTTACTGTACTCTCCCCCATAGAATCCAAAAAAGAATGCAACTGAATCAAATCAAATTTGTGAAAAATTATCAATCTGAAGCCAACCTAATTAGTTACAAAAAGAAGGAACATTAGAGATAGAATTTTGTGATTTCATAATCATACCATATAGAGATGAACTTTCCATAATGAGAAAATGCTTTGTTTCTAAATTGAAATGTTTCAGCCAAAAGTTTGAGTGAATTATGTCAATAACTTTTAGCAACTAGGAAATTGTTTTCTATATGTAACTGTTTCATATTTCACGGTAATGTGTAATGTTTAACTTACCTGCACTATTTTCTGTGTAACATTGATAAACTTCAACTTGGCCCAATTTGTTTAATGAATAAATATATTTCAAGTACCAGAATCAAAACATAATACATATATAGTTGCAAATGAAAATGGAGGTCAAACCTTACTGCCATGGATATCAAGAATTTTATGGATAGCGAATTGTGGAATAGCACATTTTGTGGATAAGAACTGTGGAACACAAAATAATTGGATACAATAGAGAAACCCTTTTTTATTTGTATCATTGCCGTGTCCATTATTGGGAGTTTCACACTTTCTATTAGACCTGGTAACCCTTGTCAGTGGAAAAGCAAGTTATGGAAATTACAATATTTTACAGCTTTGATCAGAAAGAGAGATAAGGGAATATCTTTCAGTGGGTATGCTTGTTCCAGGAACAATTGGCTAAGATGGGATTTCTCTTCATTTTAGAGAGTTTCACTTTTTCTAATGCTCTGTACACATGGTCGGAATTTCCAGCGGAAAATGTGCGATTGGATCGTGCTGTCGGAAAATCCGATCATATGTGGTCTTAATCTGACTTTTTCTGTCTGAGTTTCTGACACACAAAGTTTGAGAGCAGGATCTAAAATTTTCCAACAACAAAATCCGATCGTTTAAATTATGATCATGTGTAGACAATTCCGACGGAAAAAGTGCCACACATGCTCACAATAAATTAATAGACCACAGCTATTAGCTACTGGCCTGTTTATAGTCCCGGCGTACGTGTTGTATGTCACCTCATTAAGATTGATCGGATTTTCTGATAATTTTGTCCGACCTTGTGTATGCAAGACAAGTTTGGCACAAAATCCGTCAGAAAAAATCAGATTAATTTTGTTGTCAGAATGTCCGACCTTGTGTACAGGACATTACTGTGCTGCTTCTGGAGCAGGGTGGAAGGGGAAGCTAACTAATGGGACACACAAAAAAAATGCTATAAAGGCACTTAACAGCACCAAACACCAAATTGCAATGAACATCTTGTATTCTGTAAGGACATAATAAAAACAGAAGTGGAGATTTTGTCCATGCTAAAAAGAAAGTTATATGATTTAATTGTAAAAATAGCTTTAAAATGTGACAAGCAGCGTCTGATTTGTGCATATTTATACAGGCCATGGCCTAGGGCAGAAAGTCTGTCAGGGGTGACACATAGCAAACACATCATATTCAGACCGAACACTGGCTTTTGGACTGAATGCTTATGATTTGTCTGAATGCTTAGGATGTTCAGTGTGGATGAATATGAAAGATTCTGGCTGTCATGGTTGCTAAGGAAACAACGGCTGGTTGCAGCCACTGCCTCATTAGCTATCACTGACATCCCCTGGCCCATTCACTTACATATCTGGGAATCCCCAGCCATGTAAGCTAATGGGCGGCGAATGGAGCATTACATAATTGCCTAAATATGGCTACCTGACATCCCCACTATCCTCACCATTTCCTTTATATTGGCAAACAGACAAGTGATGGCACCTCATTATATTGTCAAAGGTGAATATCTGCCCCTTTAAAAAAAGTGATAAGTGAAACTTTTGAAATGTGCAAAAAAATTGTATAAAGGTAATGGTGCTTTATTATGTGAACTCAAATAAATATCCACATTTCTAAGCAGAATCTGGAAATGTGTATACAACAGTCATATATGTGGAAAAATATATATAAATATATACATATAATAATGTAAATTAATAGAAAATGCAAAAAGAATTCCAATGTGACTGTGTCAACACCAATAATACAAAGTGCTTCCGAATTTATATGGTTTCTGATTGCTTCACTATGTGTGCTCAGAGGGTAGATGGCAACTTACCAGAGGTGTTTGACCTCTTATTATAGGAGGTCAAAATGCGCTTTTTGAAAACCACATGGACTGCCACCATTCCACTCCAATGATCCCTCAGGTTTAGCTAGGGCAGTAAAGATGAACTTCACCAGGGACACAAAGAAGGGCTTTATAGTGTAAACTCAAAGTGGCAGAACACTCCTAAAGCCACATCCGTATTAGAGAGATAAATATTAAAAGAAAAGGGGGGCACAAAGGCCCTGGGTCAGACTTTAAAGGCTAGGTGGACAATATTAGGATGCAAATATGTTTTAACAATTAATTGCAAAAGAATTAAAAACATTTAACACACAATGAACATAAATATGGCGTGAATAAAATATTAACACCATATGGACAGCAGTGAGCCTCTGTGTGTCAACGTGTTTCTGTTTCATGAGGACACATTCAGGGGTTGTTGGAAGGAACGGGTCTCACTACCTACAATAAAGCACATAAATCAGACTTTGTGTAATAGTAAAGTTATATATATATATATATATATATATATATATATATATATATATATAATATTACATGTTATTAGATGGAACTTCCTCTTGGAAAAGTGATCATTGTCTTTGCTTTTAACTACAACTCCAGCTACAGCTGTGCTTTGGGGACATGACTGGGCCATGGTTTGTGCACAAGTAATAATTTGTGATCGTGTGTCTGATTCTGTATTTGAGCCAATGACCGGAGCCGATGCAGAAGCATTAGAAGAGTCATCCAGTGCTTTTGAGTCCGCAAACATGGAACATCCTTCATTTAATAAAGGGATGAGTTGGGGACCTACGTTTTTTTTCTCCCGTTGGTGTATTAAGATCATCTACTAACTGGCTTTATAGTGTAGTATGTTTATTGGTATTTTTTTAAAAACAAGCTTAGAAAATATTGCACTTACATGTGACAGTGCCCGATCTGGCAATCAGGTTCTACAGCATGTGTGGCTAAAGTATGTAGGTATGTTGCGCTCCATGCCTCGTTCTCTATACTGGGCTTGAATAAGGGTCACATGGGAATTTGGAAGTGACAAATCCCTGCTCCGATGTATGTTTCACCATACTTGCCATCTTCAGAAAGTGACAAATCGAAAATGGTGCTTCGTCACTTCCTGAAAATGCCAAGTATGGTGAAACATATTTCAGCGCTTCCGTATTCCCATGTGACCATTATCCAAGCCCAGTATCGAGAACAAGGTGTGGAGAGTACTCTGTCGATAAACCAACATACTTTATCCAGATCTCTCTTTCTCCCAGTCAAAGTACTCCCCCCACAGTTAGAAAGCACCTGCTAGGGACATATTTAACCCGTTGATCATCCCTGATGTTAACCTCTTCCCTGCCAGTGTCATTAGTACAGTGACAGTGCATTTTATTTAGCACTGATCACTGTAATAATGTCACTGGTCCCCAAAAAGGGTCAGTTAGGTGTCCAATTGTCCGCTGCAATGTCACAGTCCTGCTTAAAATTGCTGACCACTGCCAATACTAGCAAAAAGAAAAAACAATTCCATAAAAATATTCCATAGTATGTAGACGATATACTGTATATAACTTTTGTGTAAACCAATCAATATACGCTTAATGGAATTTTTTACCAAAAATATCTAGCAGAATACATATTGACTTACATTGATGAAGATATTTGATCTTTTACATTTTTATTGGGTATATTTTATAGCAGAAAGTAAAAAATATTGTTTAAAAAAAAAAATTATCAGTCTCTTTTTGTTTATAGCACAAAAAAATAAAAACTGCAGAGATGATCAAATGCCACCAAAAGAAAGCTCTACTTGTGGGGGAAAAAAGGATATTCATTTTATTTGGGTACAGTGTTTCGCAATTGTCAGATAAAGCAATGCATTGCAGTATCACAAAAAATTACCTGGTCAGGTACGGGATAAAACCTTCTGGAGCTGAAGTGGTTAAACCCTTTTACTATTATTAACAAGTAAACCAATAAAGCAACAACTCATGTAATTTAAAAACATGTTACAAAATGGTTCTCTTTTCCTTATTTTCTTTTATTACTAGGTGTAATATACCCACATGGATAAGTCAATGCAACGCAGTAATTACCAGCTCTAGCTCACAAAACATGAATTATAATCTTCTAGCATTCCCATGACAGCTACAAAACACCCTGAAAATGAGGGTGGACAAGCTCATTGCTTTCATAATACATCATAAACAAGTGTGTATCATTTACTAGAGCCTCACCAAAAATTGAATTATTTTGGTAATAATAGATGATTGATGCGTATCCACGACGACTTTGAGAACACATTAGAGGTAGACTAGAATACAGTTGTTTTAAGCTTCTGAAAATAAATATACGACTAGTGTATGCTTTATGAGAAGGTGAGGGGGATCCATTTACTATACAAGCAGTGAGACGTAAAGCTTGCTATACAATGCAGATTCATCAAATGCTTTGCCTTTATTGGCATCCAGTTTAGAAAAATAATGGTTGATGCTAAATTAACCACTTCAGCCCCAGAAGATTTGGCTGCTCAATGACCAGGCCTTTTTTTGTGATACGACACTGACAATTGCGACGCTGTACCCAAACAAAATTAACGTCCTTTTTTTCCCACAAATAGAGCTTTCTTTTGGTGGTATTTGACAGAGAGAGTTTATGACCATTCCTTTATTAAAAATAAAAAAACAGTGTCCCCCAATGTAAATCCATTGTCGATCATGCCATCCACTGCATCCGAAAAAGAAAAAAAAAAACGCTCCAAGTTCATTGCCGGCCAACCTCCGAATGCCTCCTCTGCTGTTTGATAGTTCTTATATAGGTAAGGGTGGCACCACCTGACAATGTCACCTGGTGGCACTTGGTGATATCACCGACCTAGAATCCACCATGTCGGAAGGGGGACATGCCACCAGGTGATGTCTTCAGGTGGCCTCACCCTAACCTACATAAGAACTGTCAAATGGCAGAGGAGGCACTCAGTGATTGGCCATCAATGAAGGTGGAGCATTTTTTAAATTCTTTTCCAGGTGCGGCGGGCGGAGTGATTGACAATGGATTTACATCAAGGTCTCTATGTTTTTTTTATCACTTTTTAAAAAAAAATTCTGGTGAATGGGTAGGGGTACCCCCTACTCATTTACATGGGGAGGCAGTATCTGGGACCCCCTTGTTAAAGGGGGTTTGCAGATTTCAATAAGCCCCCCACCTGCAGACCCCCACAACCACAGCCCAGGGTTGTGGTGAAGAGACCCTTGTCCTCATCAAAAAAGCACCCCCCCCATGTTGAGGGTATGTGGCCTGGTATGGTTCAGAAGGGGGAGCCTTCACTTGCCCCCCTTTCCTGACCTGCTAAGCTGCATGTTCAGATGGGGGTCTGGTATGGATTTTGGAGAGGCCCCCACGCCTTTTTAAAAACAAAATTGGCGTGAAGTTCCCCTTAAAATCCATCCCAGACTCAAAGGCGGGAAGACCCTTACGCCTTTTTTTATTTATTTTCTTATTTTCAATAGCCGAGCCAATTGCAACCCGTGAGTCAGTTTAAATGTGATTTATTTTTTGAAATGTCTTTTTTGCTGCAGCAGGTTTTATGCATGCTACAGATGTGCCACTTTAAAGGCAGACAAAGGGGACCCCCCAGGCACCATATTTAAAGAAATGTTATATTTTTATTGTTGCACTTTAAGCATTATTAAAACCACTGCTCCTGAAAAAACAATTGTTTTTAAAAACTTTTTTTGTATTAATTCATGTCCCCCAGGGCTGTACCTAGACCCCATACTCCTTTTATGGGCAATTACTTGCATATAAGCCTTCAATGGGCATATTTTTCCTGTTCGACTCCCATAGACTTCATAAGGTTTCGCCAATCGGGTTAGAAATTTTCTCCTATTCAGGAGTTCTCCTGTGAACCGAACAGGGGGGTGTTTGGCCCATCTCTACTTGCCACAGGGTGGTCATTTTGGCAAGTAATTCTTGTGAGGTACACACTTCTGTAAGATCTCTAGCAATATTTAGCATAGTAATTTCCTGTCACAGATTCATAGAACTCTGCTTACTAGACAGAGGTGGTGGATGTGATTCACTGTCCTGAATAGGCTGGAGGTGGAGAAATTACAAAATAAGCTGAATTGCTAAACAAGGACATTAATTACACAATCAGAAACAACACCTGTTTTGCTGTGCAGTGTAGAAATTGCAACCACAAAAGGGACAGCACAGAATTTCTAGTCATATGGCATATGGCAGGTATAACATAAACATATATATTTTTTATCTCTTTTTGATGAGCCACCATAGATGCTGCCTGATTCCTTAGGCAACCTCGCCTTGTGACTTGCTTCTCTTGATATTTGAACCCTTTGTTCCTCCCATAAAAGTACTATTTAAGAAATGCCTTTGCAATTCCCGTTTGCCAGTTTACTGTGCTTTTTCCAGCCAAATTCTTGCTCTTGTTGCTCTTGCTGCTACCCGTAGCTTCACTACAGCTCATTATAGAACTTTAGCTTGTTCCTTAACTACACTTCTGCTTGATCCCAACCTGCAGCCGCTTGTTACCAACCTTTGGTTTGTATACTGAGTACGCTTACCTTTTATATCTGCTACTGGACCCCGGCTTGCTCACTTCCTGGTGGGGAAATCCTGAGGACCGGGACCTGGTTCTAACATACAGTAAAACCCATCTCCTCCATCAGGAGCTGTGGTGGATACCAGTTAGTGCTTAGACTCCACACCTTGGGTGAGCTACCATCACCTGCCAGGGTGACCTGCTTGTATAACTATCCAGCTGGTCAACGGGAGGTTCTCTACTGCTATAGCTACTGGTCTCTGAGCCTGATCCCCGACCCTGACAGTTTTTTTCAATCTCGTATTTATTTTTTAGCCTGGTATTTAACTTAAAGGTGCATGTAAATTTTAGGCTTAGATTGTTTGTTTGCACAGAGTATAGTAAATGTCACCATGAAAATTCACAGTGCTAAAACTGAAAATAAATACTTGATAGATACAAATATATATATATATATATATATATATATATATATATATATATATATATATATATATATATATATATATATATATATATATATATATATATATGTATCTATCAAGTATTTATTTTCAGTTTTAGCGCTGTATATATATATATATATATATATATAGAACCATCCTTAATAAAGTTTATATATAAACTTTAGTAAGGATGGTTCTATAATATAGGATAAAGAATGCATTTTAAAGCTCTCATCCTCAGCACAACATATTATATAGAAAATGTAAAGGCTGACTCTGGCAGAGTTGCCTCAAGTTTAGTTGTAGAGATTGTTTGGGCCCCATTGATTGCCAAAATAATAGGTTCATGGCAGGCTTATTGGTGTTTGGGCCCAGACCAAAGCAGGAAAAGGAAAGACACTTGACTCAGGCACTGTGGTCAGCGGAGTACATCTGGGATGGGAGAACCTCCTGCATTGTGTAGGACCAAACTATTGAATTGACAGCTTAGTCCTGTAGATTCCACTTAGAGAGTACACTACTTCTGGTGTAATACTCAGAAAGCTGCCCACTCTGTATTAGAAGTGATGGCAGCACTCCTAATTAACAGGGCACAGCATACCAGCTTTCAAAGTGACACTGGAGCTCTGCAGATTACATTGTACATGCAGGACTAAGCTGTCTGTGTAATAGCATAGTCCTCTTCTTCATTCCTATAAAGAATAAAAAAGGATTATTGCAGCCTTGATTCAAAAATTACTTTTATGCATAAAACATGTAAAATAAGTTTTTCTTTATGTTAGCCTCTTTTCAATCATTAGTTAACCTATGTTTTTAATAACTTCCTTTTCTCATTTTTTCCTTAGCTATTTTTTACCATTCATTTGTAACCTTTTTAAAATTAGCGTTAGTTTTTTGTGGATATGCATTAAATATATTTTATTTTTTTACTAGAGTCCTAATTCTAGTGTGTTTATAAGTAGACACATTGCAGAATAAAGTTTGCACTTTCATGAGTTAGGCTTATGATAATGTTAATGAAATTCTGGCTTTATTTTAGCATGCTGATTATGACTAAATTACACTGACTTAACCCTTTCACTGCCAAAAATGTAAGGCTTATGTCGGCAGCAGCTTGGGCTTTTAAACATACTATAGCAGCCAGAATGGTGTATACTATAAAAAAAATTAAAATACCTCCTCAATTCCACATACACACATACAGTACATGCCTAAACAGGTGCATGTTGGACCAGCTTGGACCAATGTAACTATGTACTGTATATACTATACCTGGCTGATGCCCCTGGAAGCTGTCAATCACTGAAGTAGACACCACTACTCCAATGATCTTTACTAGCTTCAGGGTCCTGTGCCTGGCAGCTGCCCTGCTGCACTCTAAACACAGGATATCATCCATTTGGCACAGGCACCATTCATAGAATGCTTTGCAAATGCTCTTTGATTGAAGAAGGTGGAGGGGTGGGATGGTAATGTCAAAACTAGACCAATGTAACTATGTACAAAATATTCATACCTGGAATTCATCTATAACCACTTCAGTACCAGCGCATAGTCATATGGCGTCCATAGGAGGGCTCTCCAATCCTGGGTGGGTGTCATATGACGTCCTCCACTTCTCGCCACTACTGTGGGCTCCAGGATCAGGTGTGTACCTTGGGACACAGCCCCTCCCCAAGCAGAATGAAATTGGCTCTTTACCATGTGACTGGCTGTGTCCAATCACAGCAATCACTATACAGATCAGTATTCTTTCCACTTGTGTGTGTCCCCGTGCACATCCCCAGTGCAGCGATCGTGGGTGAGGCTTGTCCCTCGGCTGTTATTGGGTTCTCCTCCTCACAAAATGACCCAGTGTGAGGAGGAGATCATGGTAAACAGTGAGTTATCACATTACTGTGAATTTACTGTGCCCAGATTGCCCCCCTAAATAAAGAGGACCTGTCATCATTCCATCCGAGTACCTGTCTGAGCTCATCAGAGTACCTGTCATCCATCCATCCCATCTGAGTCCCTGTCATCCATACATCCCATCTGAGTACTTGTCATCCATCCCATCTGAGTACATGTCTGAGCTCATCAGAGTACCCGTCATCCATTCCATCAGAGTACCTGTCATCCCATCTGAGTACCTGTCATTCCGTCAGATTACCTACATCCCATCTGAATACCTGTCATACCATCAGGAGTACCTGTCCTGTGATACCATCAGGAGTACCTGTCCCGTGAGCCCATCAGAGTACCTGTCTGTGCCACCAATTACTACCTACGTGAAGCCCATTAGTCCCTGACATGCAGCCCTTTAGTCCCTGATGTTCAGCCCATTAGTCCCTGACCCTTATTATACCAGTTTGCCCCTTTTCCGCCACCTATACCTGAAGAATACTATGCAGATACAGTTTGTAAGGGCGCTCTGAACTTCAGGACCAAGCAAAAAACAGATGTCTTTATGAACCAGAAAGTCTATAATAGGGTATCTTCCACACTTAGGGCTGCACTTATGGAGAGAAGCAATCTCTGAATAGGAAACAGAAAAACAAAGAAAAGGCGCCTCTAAGTGTAGAATTAAAAGCTGTTTAATTTCCCCAAAAAGGGTTAAAAACACTTACAAGATATGTAGACTGGCAGAGCATATCATTAATATCCATGTAGGTGGTCCGGCATGAATGCAGTGGTCACTGGCATATACCAGTTCTTTAGGCTGTGTGTGTCCAGTAACAGGGAGGTCCAGGGGATGCCAACAGGAAAAACAGCAGGGAGCTCCAAGAGAACTGACAGGCCAGTCCACAATCACAGTCTCAAAACACGAGGATCCTGGAAGTGACGTCAGCGGCAGGAGACAATAACCAGCAACCAGCGTGGACCACAAACAGGAAGCAGTCATCAAAGAGGGACGCGTTTCGGAACATCTCATTGGTTCCTTTATCAACCTGGACCTCCCTGTTACTGGAAACACACAGCCTAAAGAACTGGTATATGCCAGTGACCACTGCATTCATGCCGGACCACCTACATGGATATTAATGATATGCTCTGCCAGTCTACATATCTTGTAAGTGTTTTTAACCATTTTTGGGGAAATTAAACAGCTTTTAATTCTACACTTAGAGGCGCCTTTTCTTTGTTTTTCTGAAGAATACTATGGCCTGCGGTACAGCAAGAAAAAACAGAAAGGGCTTCCTACAGCATCTAGTCACCACAAGGCTACAAAGAGGAATCAGAAAGCTTGAGGAATGAGGTAGTGTTGGCTGTGAAGTGGAGGGATAGGAAAGATGTATACATAATGTCCACCATCCATGATGACACCCCGATGCAACTTTGCAGAAGATGAAATCTTGTTCGAAAGCTTTCCTGTATCCACGAGTACAATAAATTCACGGGGGGTGGATTGAAATTATCAAATGTTGCAGCCCTATCTATCAACACAAAAGCCCCACTTCTGGTATAAAAAAGTCACAATTAAATTTTTTTCATTTGGCCATGTATAATGCTTTCATCACCTATCAAAAATCGACAGAAACACCCAACACCTTCCTAAAATGTATTGAAGTCATTATGACTGCCCTGATCTATCAACAAGGATCCCCCCCAGAAAGCATTCGGTCCAATTGTGTCAGCAGACTGCATGAGCTCCATTTTCCTGACAATATTCCACCAACAGAAACCAGAAGAAGACGGCAAAAAAAAATGTCGGTGTGCATCAAAAGAGGAGTTGGGATAGACACCAGTTTCTATTGTCCCCAATGTCCCTCCCAACCAGGCCTTTGCATCGGGAATGTTTCAGACACTATCACACTCTCGTAAACTATTAACCCATATTTTTAATAGACTGCCATTTTCCTTTTTTACTTTCTGTGCTGATTATTTCCCTGGTGCCTCAACCACCCATATCATTGCCTTCCATGTGAACTGACCCTGGCCTGTTTATCAATTATGCCTCTGCCTACTGTCTGAATTCTTTATCCACCATGTTTCTGCCTTTCCCATGAACTGATCCTGGGCTATTAACTATGCCTCTGCCTACCGTCTATTTCTGCCTTTTACCTGCATTGACCTCAGCCTGTTGACCATGTTTTTGCCTGCCCCTCGGACTGATCTTTCTCCCTGCTACATAGGGGTCTCACATATATGGGGGGCTCCAAAAGAGTGTTCTGAGTTGAGAAAAACTGTTTTTGGTTTTCTCTTTGTTGTGTAATTCCCAGAACAGGGTCTGGAGTCCAGAGGCTTCAACGCGATTTTGGTGGGAGAAGCCTGTACTCCTGTCCCCATTCTTTCCTGACCAAGGCCCTAAGCTTGATAGTCCTGCCTACTGCCTGGAGAAATACTTTGGTTGTGCTGACAATATCTCTGCCTGCACTGACCCAGGATTTTATGGATCATGTGTCTGTTGCCTGGACCAATACTTTGGCTGTACTGACCATATCTCTGCCTGCTGCATCTACTAACTATGGCCAGTATTCCTGCCTGCTGCATGGATGGTCCTTTCGCTGCTGCTGACCATATCCCTGCCTGCTACCTAGACCAATGCTTTGGCTGTGCCGACAACATCTCTACCTTTACTAGCTATGGACAGTAGTCCTACCTGCTTCCTGTTTTGCTGTCACATTCCATGTTCCTGCCTGCTGTTTGGACCAATGCTCTCCTCTGTGGACCATTGCTCCACTAAAACTGCAGGTAATCTTGGTAATCTTTTCTTTACCCTTTGCAAGGCAGAATGTATTTTGGTTTGTAATTGATATGTACAGTACATGCTATGTGTTAGAAATATGAAGGGCCTTCAACAATATGATAGATTGGCAGGAATTTATGTGTGCAATTTATGCTCCTAGAACGTCCAGAGGTGCTACTTGGATGTTGGGCCTCTGTATGTGGCCAGGCTGTGTAAAAGTCTCACATATGTGGTATCGTCATACCCAGGAGGAGTAGCAGAATATACTTTGGGGTGTCATTTTTGCTATGCACATGCTATGTGTTAGAAATATCCTATAAATGGACAACTTTGAGTAAGAAAAATGTGTTTTCATTTTTTTCACCATTTTCCAAAAACTTCTGGAAAAAATTAACCATTCAAAAGACTCATCATGTCTCATAGATTATACATTGGGTTGTGTGCTTTCCAAAATGGGGTCATTTTGTGGGCGTTTCCATTGTCCTGGTGCTCCAGTGCCTTCAAAATTGTGATAGGTTGTCAGGAAATTATATGTGTAATGTATGCTCCTAGAACACCTGATGGTGCTACTTGGATGTTGGGCCTCTATATGTGGCCAGGCTGTGTAAAAGTCTCACACATGTGGTATTGTCATTCTCAGGAGGAGTAGCAGAATGTATTTTGGGGTGTAATTTTTGCTATGTACATGCTATGTGGTGGAAATATCTTATAAATGGACAACTATGTAACTTTGTGTAAAAAAAATAAATGTGTTTTCACTTTTTTCCCACATTTTCCAAAAACTTATGAAAAAAATCAACCATTCAAAAAACACATTATGCCTCATAGATTATACATTGGGGTGTTAGCTTTCCAAAATCGGGTCATTTTGTGGGCATGTCCATTGTCCTGGTGCTCCAGGGTCTTCAAAATTGTAATAGGTGGTTGAGAAATGAGATGTGCAATTTATGCTCCTAGAATGCCCGTTACTTCAATTTTGGGCCTCTGTATGTGGCCAGCATGTGTAAAAGTCTCACACATGTGGTATCACCATACCCAAGAGGAGTAGCAGAATATATTTTGGGGTGTCATTTTTGCTATGCAATTGCTATGTGTTGTAAATATCTTATAAATGGACACCAGGGCCTTCAAAAGTGTGATAGGTCGTCATCAAATTTGATGTGTAATTTATGCTCCTAGAACTTCTGGAGTTTCTACTTGGATGTTGGTCCTCTGTATGTGGCCAGGCTGTGTGAAAGTCTCACACATGTGGTATCACTATACTCAGGAGGAGTAGCCAAATGTATTTTGGGGTGTCATTGCAAGTATGCATGTGATGTGTGAGAGAAATAACTTATTATGGCAGTTTTGTGTAAAAAAAGTCTTTGTAAAAAAAAGTTCCCAAGAGTTGTGGGAAAAAATTACAACTTCAAAAAACTCACCATGCCTCTTAAGCCCCATACGCACTATCAGATTTTCTGCTGATTTTTTGCTTCAGATTTACCAAAATCATATAATATGAGGTCAAACCTTAGGAGTTTCAATTTGTATCCAGATACAGTTTGTAAGGGCGCTCTGAACTTCAGGACCATGCAAAAACAGATGTCTTTATGAACCAGAAAGTCTATAATAGAGTATCCTCCACACTTAGGGCTGCATTTATGGAGAGAAGCAATCATTGAATAGGAAACAGAAAAACAAAGAAAAAGCGCCTCTAAGTGTAGAATTAAAAGCTGTTTAATTTCCCCAAAAAGGGTTAAAAACACTTACAAGATATGTAGACTGGCAGAGCATATCATTAATATCCATGTAGGTGGTCCGGCATAAATGCAGTGGTCACTGTCATATACCAGTTCTTTAGGCTGTGTGTGCCCGGTAGCAGGGAGGTCCAGACAATAACCATACACACACACCATAGTCGCATACACACACAGTCATCAGGTTGATAAAGGAACCAATGAGATGTTCCGAAACGCGTCCCTTTTTGATGACTGCTTCCTGTTTTGCTTCCTGTTTGTGGTCCACACTGGTTGCTGGTTATTGTCTTCTGCCACTGACGTCACTTTCAGGATCCTCGTGTTTTGAGACTGTGATTGCGGGCTGGCCTGTCAGTTCTCTTGGAGCTCCCTGCTGTTTTTCCTGTTGGCATCCCCTGGACCTCCTTGCTACTGGACACACACAGCCTAAAGAACTGGTATATGCCAGTGACCACTGCATTCATGTCGGACCACCTAGATGGATATTAATGATATGCTCTGTCAGTCTACATATCTTGTAAGTGTTTTTAACCCTTTTTTTGTTTGTTTTTCTGTTTCAATTTGTATGCAACCAGGCAGGCCCTTGTACTACATGGTTTTGTTAAATCTGAAGACAAAAATCAGCAGAAAATCTGATAGTGTGTATGGGGTTTTACTAAATACCTTGGAATGTCTACTTTCCAAAAATGGGTCATTTGGGGGGTATTTGTACCTTCCTGGCTTGTTAGCGTCTAAAGAAATTAGCTAGGACTTCAGTACATCAGGTGTTATCAATTTTCAATGATTTGCTCCATAGATTATAGACTCTATAACTTCCACAGAGACTAAATAATATACACACATTTTGGTTATTTTTACTAAAGATATATGCAAAAAATTTTTTAAAAACAGCGGTGATTAAATATCACCAAAAGAAAGCTCTATTTGTAAAAAAAAAAAAAAAAGATAGAACATGTTTTGGGTACAGTGTAGAAGTGCAGACTAATTTTCATTCAAAGCGTGAGAGCGCTGAAAGCTGAAAATTGGTCTGGGCAGTAAGGGTGTATAAATGCCCTGTATTAAAGGGATTAAAGGGTAACTCCATCTTTGTGGGGGGAAAAATAATATAGCATATACAAATGCGACACAAGCCAAATTGTAATTGAATGTTATTAAAAAAAAAATCTTTCCTTTGCAATCTGCAGCTGCTGTAATTTTCAGTAAATGCAATGCAATATGACTACCTGGAGTTGTTCTGTACACAGAGTGTGTACTGAGCACACACCAGAAACATAATTTCCTGCTTGCTTTAATGGATCACCAATTTTCCCACAAGTCTGCCTAAGATACAAATCAGATTTCAGCCACCCCCTGGAACAAAAATGTAATTTGTGTTGAGATACTCCAAATAGGAACACATCTAAAGGGATGCAGGCCTCATTAGTCATGTGTAGGTGCACAGCTGATAGATAATTATGAAACCACTCCCATTAGACCCACTAAGCACAGAGGCACAAAGGAACAAACAGGAATTTCTTCAGAATAACAAATGGTAGGAATCTGCAACAAAGGTTCTTATAATCCTTGCACTGTACATAGATGCCCCAGAGGGGAATGTCTTTTTTTCTCAACAAAAGTGGAGTTACACTTTAAAACACATATATTTACATCATCTTTATTAAAGTTATTGATCTATAAAATAGGTATACAATGTATAATGTACCTTGGCAAGTACAATAATATACATACAGCTTAAGTAATATAAAAATCTAACTGTTGTCAAATAGGAGCCTTTTAATAAAGGTTCTAACCAGCTATCATATAATACCATATCTGAAGAAAATTATGTTTGCATATTTAGCAGTTCCAATTATGAAAATTATAATTTTTTTTTGTCAATAGAATTTTTTATTGAAATGGAAACATTGTCAAGGTGGTATTTTGCTATAGCTGTAGTATACATCTTGGGTTACATTTACCATTGCATGAAAGCCGAGTTGGGGCGGGCTTACAACCAACATGCTGTGGTCTAATTTAGAGATGGCATGACTTCTGTTATCCCATTGTCAAGTTAGTTAAGGAATGGTGTGAAAGATGTTCATTTTGATCAATATTTATGTACATCCTTTAAAAGATATAAATTAACTTTTGCCATTATACAGTGTATTGCATTCACTTTTGTTGATAGCTATTTAACGTGTATATTGAGGCAATTGTTTTTATAGAATGGGGGAGGGTTGGATCCTCTGTCAATTTTACTAGTGTATGTGTTACTGTTAGCAAGATTCACCACTCTGCTTCTCCTGATGACTATTACCTCCAAGACAGAAAGTGAGGGGAGATCCAGAATGTTAGCAATAAGGGGAGATCTTCCAAAAGGGCCACCTGTTTTTGGGACAGTTGCCTAAAAGTAAGATTCTCCTCACTTTGAGAGATTTTTTCTAACATCATGTTGTGCCTCTTGGCACCATTTGGGAAATTTTCTTTCACTTCTGTTCCAAACATCAAAAACTAAACTGTCAGAGATCTTTGAAATGTGTAAGCCACCAGGGACGCTGTAAGGCCTTCCCATGTCATAAGTTGAGTGTTGTGGACCTAGACGCGATCATGTTTGCATTTTATGGCATGCTTACTTTTGTCATGTGTTTGTGAGCAGAATGCTTGTTTTAATTATACAATAAAATTGTATAATGGTAATGCCCTAGGTTGGTGCACCCTCTCTTTGCTGTTTTGTAGTGCACATGTAAAGATACCCATAGACCTGAGGGGGCAGCAAGACACATTGGTGAAAAACCTTTAAGCCGGTTAAAAGGACAGTACAATAAGCCTCAAAGTACAGCACTCAAGTGTAGGAGAGTAAATTTTAGTGATTTTAACCCTTCCCAAAACAATCCAAAACTAAAATAAAAATGTTGGCTATGCATCCTCTTTAACCACTTTAATACCAGGCACTTCACTTTTTTCTACTTAATACCAGGCACTTTCACCCCTTCCTGCCCAAGACAATTTTTATCTTTCAGCTCTGTCGCACTTTGAATGACAATTGCGCAATCATGAAACACTATAATCAAACTGAATTTCTATCACTTTCTTCCCACAAATAGAGCTTTCTTTTGGTGGTATTTGATCACCTCTGAGGTTTTTATTTTTTGCTAAACAAACAAAAAAAGCCCAACATTTAAAAAAAAAAGTATTTCTTAGTTTCTCTCACAAAATTTTGTTTTCTCCTTCACTGACAGGCACTGATGAGGCAGCAGTGATGAGTTGGCACTGATGGACACTGATGAGGAGGCACTGATATGTAGAATTGATGGGCACTGATAAGCAGCACTGATATGCAGCACTGATGGGCACCGATAGGTGGCACTGATAGGCGGCACTGATGGACACTAATAGATGGTGCTGATGGGCAGCACTGATGATGAGGTACTGACAGGTGTTACTGCTGGGCACTGATTGCCACTGTTATGGGGACTAATTGGCACTTTGATTGGCACTGACATTCATTTTTGATGGAGCACAGACTGGTAGCTTATGGGCAATGATTGGTAGCTGATGAACACATCTGGTGGGGGCTGTGCTGATAATCAACGTGCTAATTATCAGCACAGACCCCCTCCTCTAACAGGGAGAGACACCAATCATTGTGTCAGCACAAACCCGAGAAATGCCATTTACCGGCACATCCTTGTTCACACAATGATCAGCTGTGATTGGTCACAGCTGATCATGTGGTAAGAAGCCTCTGTTGGAGGCTCCTTACTATGATTGGAGATGCAGTATGTCATACTGACACACAGTACCTACGATCGCCACACTACGTGCCTCCACAGGCGCACGATGGCATGTTATCCTGCTGGACGTCATATGACGCTCAGTCAGGATAACAGAACCACTGCCCAGCCATCAATCTACTATAGGCCAGGCGGGAAGTGGTTAAAGTGATTGTAAAGGCGGAAGATTTTCTATCTTAATGCATTCTATGCATTAAGATAAAAAAAAAACTTTTGTGTGCAGCACCCACCCTCAGCCCCCCTAATACTTTCCTGAGCCTCATCCTGATCCAGTGATGTTGCACGAGAGAGACTCGGCTGTCCAGGACTCTCCCTCCTCATTGGCTGAGACAGCAGAGAAGCACCATCAGCTCCCAATTCTGTCAATCAAAGTCAGTGAGCCAATGAGAAGAGAGAGGGTTGAGGCTCAGCTCGGGTGCCCCCATAGCAAGCTGCTTGCTGTGGGGGCTCTCAACAAGAAGGAGGGGCCAGGAGTGCCAAAGAGGCACCCAAGAAGAGGAGGATCTGGGCTGCTCTGTACAAAACCATTGCACAGAGCAGGTACTGTACATATAACATGTTTGTTATTTTGAAGCAAAAAAAGACTTTAGTTTCACTTTAATTATTCCTATAGATTCAGATTCTGTCTTTAACTTATGCTTTCAATAAAACGTTGGGTTGGCATACCTGCATCTGTCATACAAAACTTTGAGCCAGTAATACTAAACTGGAAAAATACCCTTCATTTGACCAGTTGCCAACCGGCTCACGCCAGTATTCATTGGCAGAATGACACAGCTGCGCAAAACAACGTATGGGTACGTTGTTCCCTTTAAGACCAGCCGGAGGCGGGGGACCCGATGCGTGTGACCACCTGGTGCGTTTGCCGCTGGCCATGTGTGATTCCGGGCATGAGAGCCAGCAATGGAATTTGTGTGTGTAAACACAAATCCTTGTTCTGTCAGGGGAGAGGAGACATATTGTGTGTTTCTAGTAAATAGGAACATCGATATGTCTCCTCCCACAGTCAGTCCTATCCCCATTCAGTTAGAAACACTAACTAGGAACACACATTTAACCCCTTGATGACCTCTAGTGTTAACCCCTTCCCTACCTGTGACATTTACACAGTAATCAGTGCATTTTTATAGCACTGATCGCTGTATGAATGTCAATGATCCCAAAAATGTGTCTAAAGTATCTGATCTGTCCACTGAAATGTCGAGGTACCACTAAAAATTGCAGATCGCCGCCATTACTAGTAAAAAAAAAATGCCATAAAAATGCCATAAATCTTTCCCATAGTTCGCAGACGCTATAACTTTTGCTCAAACCAATCAATATATGCTTATTCTGATTTTTTTTGCAAAAATATGTAGAAGAAAATATATTGGCCTAAACTGATGGAGAAATTTGTTTTTTAAAAACATTTTTGGGGATATTTATTATAGCAAAAAGTTAAAAAATATATATTTTTTTAAATTGTTGCTCTTTTTCTGTTTATAGTCCAGAAAATAAAAAACGCAGAGGTGATCAAATCACCACCAAAAGAAAACTCTATTTGTATGAAAAAAGGAAGAAAATTTTGTTTGGGTACAGCGTGGCACAACCGCGCAATTATCAGTTAAAGCAACATAGTGCCAAATTGTAAAAAGTGCTCTGGTCAGGAGGGGGGGTAAAAGCTGAAGTTGATAAACAATGTAGTGTAGCAATATTGTAAATGCATATGCACAAGCTTATGGTGTTTTAAATTATACCCCCATATAAATAATGCAAAATTGTCTGTGTACATTTATAGACTTATGGCACTTCACCCTCAAATACACCCCTCATATAAACTATGCAGATATTGTGAGTGTAAATTTGCATATAGATGCTTATTGTACTGCACCCGCCAATATATCCCCAATATAAACTTTATAGATTTTGTCAGTGTAGATTTACATACAAAGGCACTGTACCCTCAAATGTATCTTCAGTATGAATTTTGCAGATATTGTTGAAATACATTTATATACAGAGGCTTATGGAATATATTTATTTCAGAGATGGATGGAGCATTGATGGCAGAGATGAGTCAAAGAAATTGTCTCTTATAGCAATGACAGTCATGTATATTCTGTCCTGTTCTGCCTGCATAGTTACCATAGTATCTGTAAGAGATAGGCATTCAACTTATTTTAGTGCTTATTTCCTACACATTGTAAGAAAGGAAGACTGACTGCCAATGTGTAGAGTAAAATCTGTAATGTCCCAGCATAATATTTCATCATTTCACCTTTCTTACACTGTATGACTGCTAAACACTGAGAGAAGCAGGATGTCTGTTACTTAGATTTATATAATATGATAGCTATACTAGCAGAGTGGGAAGGAGGACATATGGTTGTCACAGCTATATGAGGGTATTTCTTTGATTCTTCCATTTACCTTAATAGGTTTTAATGGCTTTTACCTGTTGCTAACTGCAGAGAGTGCATTGTCATAATCTGTACATATAAAACACATGTTTACACTTATTTTGAGTTTTTGATTTTGTCTACTCAGATTATGAGAGGAAAATATTTTCTTTGTTGACCTCTGTTACTTTGTGTTTATATCCTTATGGATATTTTAAAATGCAATGCCAGCCAAAACTTTATTTTTTTATTTTTTTTTATGCTTTTGTTTTGTATAGGTTGGGAGAGCTTAGAACATCTATTGACTATTGTTTTCGTCTGCAGTCTATTTCCTGTGGCACTGATTAAGCAGGAAAAAAAAAATAACAGGGCAGTTGAACTGGTATTGATTGGTAGATAGACTTTTGTTCAACCAGAGTGGCCATACATTGATAGAAATTCAGCCAGTCCCTACTGAACCAGCCACATTTTGATCCATGTATGGCCAGCATTACTCCTGTGCTGGATAATTTAATAAATCTATACAACTGTTAGCAAGCTGCTTGTATATTTGTAAGTGCTCCTTTGCAGTGTCATTGGTTTCAATCAACTTTGATTTTACCTCAACATTTGTAAAAAATTGGACCTAAGCTCATTTTATCTTGATTACACAACAGAGCGAAACAAAGGTATAAAAGATTGTTCTATGGAAGAACAGGCCCATTGGCAGGTTTTTTGCTTTTTTATGAAGTCTCTCCTTGTGTTGTCTCTACTAAACAAGATGTTGTAGAATAAGAATTTTCAACAATTTATTCTTTATAAATATTTCATATTTTGTATATGTATTTTCAAGTGCCATATTTTAAGTTCTGCTGACCTATAAAGGTACCATTTGAATGCCAATACACTAAGAATGGGCAATTTGTGTATCTATTGTGCTTAGTAGTTAGGATTGTACATAGTGCATACATAGTGTGTGAAGATTTCATATGGAAATGGACTCATTTTGATAACAACGATGTACTTTCAGGTCTGATGGATTTCACCATTTATTCTTTACCCTTTGCTACATTCACTTACATTCCATTTGTCACTCAGCAACTTGCAGCAGATAATATGTCTGACAGCTTAGAATTTGCATTGGTTTATAGTGAATAAAAAGCAAATGTATGTGATGCTACAGAATTTTTTTATATTGTGGGAATAATGTGAATAAGATGCTATTTTGTTAAAATATAAGACTACCATCTCAAATTCAATGTAATCTGCAATTCTATTATTTGAATTACCTTTATATTAAGTTAGCATAGAGCAAAAGAGCAAACCAGTACAACCATGTATCAAGGAAGGAAGGGTGACCCCTGTAACATCCCCATGACTAAGCTCCGGGGGGGGGGGTGGAGTGAAAAGTGTTGGGGTCTGAGTTCAGGCTAAGGTTGCCACTCCATTCATTGCAGCAGGACATCATAGATGTGCGACTCATGGGGTCACCCTTCCTTCCTTGAACCTTTGCAGGAGCCAGGACAGGCTCCGTCAGCACTCTAGGAGCAGCTGCAGATGCACTGCCTAAATACTCCCTCCCTATCAAGCCTGAGCAACCCACACACTTTTCCCAGGGCACGGTACAACCATGTAACTTGCAAGGCTTATAAGCAACTTCATCAATCTATATTTAGTAATAATAGTATGTATAGAAACCTAGCACGGTATATATAAGCCAAAGTATGAAAGTGGGCAAGGCAAAAGCAGGATATTAGATTAACTATATTAGACATATAGCAAAATGGCAACAAGATCATAAACCCATCACTAGAATTTAAATAGAGGAAAAAGACACCTTCTTCTAGCATTAGCAGCAATATCAAAAAGTACACTTCTTTTTTATCAGCTGAGAGTTCAAGTAGGAAATTGCCAAAAGGTCAAACAGGCAGCAAGTGTGGATCTGTTTAAAAGTAAAAAAAAAATAGGTTCTGAATTGCAATGTGACAAAAGTATACTCTTAGCCCACATATATATCGGAGATTTTGGCAACCAAATCTGTCGGATTTTGCCCGTCGGATTTAGTCCGACGGATTGTGTCCGAAACTGTTGCATACACACGGTCGGGCCAAGTTGGCGAAAAATCCGATCTTTCAGAACGTGATGACGTAATTTCGTTACGATGGGACTACATTCAGGCTAGTAGCCAATAGCTTTGATGTAGGAATTTGATCTGAGCATGCGTGGCACTTGGTCCGATCAAAATGCTCTACACATGATCAGATTAGGTCCGTCCGGCCCAGTTGGTCGGGAAATATTTCCAACATGTTGGAAAATTGGGTCGGACGGAGATTCGGACGGAATCAGTCCGATGCATACCACATACAGTTGGATTATCTGACGACACGGTCCGATAAGACTCATTCCGACAGATTCTCCGACCGTGTGTACAAGGGCTAAGCCAACTATAGGCAACTCTAGAGAGGGGGAGATCTGCTTTAATGCAAAAACTTTTTTTATATTTATGTAAGGTTAAGTTTTCACTTTGTCAAAATGTCAGCGTTTAGGGAAATTAATTGGAGTCATAAGGAAAGTATGGTAAAATGAACATATTCTAAAGCTGCTCAAAAATGGGAAGAATTTTGAATGAAAATTCTTGGGGAAAGAAGGTTATAAGAACGTTTGTTTGTTTTTCCATTCATTAGTGGGTCAAATCAACATTTTCTTTTGAGTGCATAGACGAGAAAACTCAAAAAAGCAAAATGGAAAATGTTTGCTCGAACAAAAAAATATCTAATGGTCAAAAAGGAAAAGGTCTGATGTCATCTGCAAACCACCTCCATCCCAATATATGCAACAAAATGCAGGAAGTCACCCCGAGGTTTTAAATTAGGTGAATGCGGTAAATTATGTCTCAAAAAGTATTAAAAATTGTCATGCAAACATAAACAAAATGAATCATAGCCAAGCCACTGAAATAGTACATACAGTAAAAAATCATTACACATATCATGGTATAAAATGTAAATTGCAAAGTACACAGGCATAAAAAGTAACCCAACGCATTTAGCAAGACCTTGCTCACTTCATCAGGGGTAGATGCATGTGTAGTACATCTGTAATAATGAACCAAATAAGTATCAACACAGAGATGGTATTGTGACAATTAGTCAAGACGGTCCAAAACACATGGCCCTATACTCACCAGAGGCTGGATCAGACTGCCAAATGCTGAATACCCAGAGGCAGCAGTAATGAGCTAGGGAGCTGAGGAGGCAGAGGAAAAACCAACCCAACAGAGCACAAACAGGGGGCAGACATGGCCAGAATGGGGATGTGTGTCACAAAAGATCTCCCAATATCTTTAAATGTCTAACAGTATGTTTTTTTCATTTAGGAATGCCCATTCATTTCAAAATCAAATGTTAAAGGAAAACTAAATCTTCCCAAGGACAAATAAATGTTCTGAGAATTTTTATACGACTTTTCATAAGACTTTTCCTAGCAATTTGTGTTTGACATGCTATCAATCTATGGCCATATTTACAAATAGCAAAGCTCCTGTCAACTATCCTAAACCTGTTTTTGTGCCTACAAATGCTAACAGTAATGGTAATTTTAACAATAACATATACCCTAGTGTTAACCTTAACGCTATGCTTAGGTAATTCATCACCAGCTCAGCAGTCCTCACCATGTCATTATGGCTTTGTTCATCAACAAAACCATGTCACACAACAATAGGGTATGACAACATGATTTGTTTATTAACAAAGCAATGGCACCGCTAGAATCATTTTTTTTTTTGTGTAATGTTGTATAATGAAGTTAGGGGATAAATTGTGATAAAGGCAACATTTTTTTATTTAATTGACTACATGATTAAGTTTGTCAGAATCTCTATGTTTTATACCTAACACAACTGCTCCTGATGTAGCTCATAAGGATCAAGTTTGAGCACAAACATAGTGTTATTCTTATGAAAATCAACTTAAAATGTATCTATTATATTTTGAAATCCAAATACGTTATTCATCCGATTACCATTAACATCTTGTATAACATGATGGATCTAAATGTCTATATGTGTGAAAATACCTGAGTGGTACTTTAGAAGCAAATTATACTGTGTAATTAGTGGTTTAGGTCTGTTTAACAACAATAAATCAAGAAACATCAATTACATTTGTATTACACAGAAAGCATGCTATGTTTATCTTACCTTTTATATAGCATAAGCTAATGAGATGTGTGCAAATGTAAAGTTAAACTACATTTCTGCTAAAAAAAAAAAAAAAAAAAAAAAGTTTTCAGCTTCAATTTTCTAAAACTGACAAAAAAGTGCAAATTAATTTTCAGAGCATCATTGGCAACAGTATTCAGCCAGTAGATGTGATTTCACTCTCTTTGCCAGATATTTGCAGAGCACTTGAGGTCAATTTTCTGGTAACCTGTTGCATTAATATGACTCCCTTTGGAATGCTGGTGCATTATTTATTGGGATTGCAATGATAAAAAGGCACCCTCACCTCTAAGATTGATAGACAGATATCTCGTACGCATGCTACACTATCCACTTGGAATCACTTCTTTTCTTGACTCAGAAAACATTTAAGTTTGGTGTGCAATGTTTCCATTGTTGTTGGGTAAGAGAATGACCTAGCATGTTGTAATAACTATTGTGTTGATCAATATTTTTTCTCATGTATGCTAATTATCTTATTCTTCTTATCTCTGTAAAAAGACAGTGAAACATTATCTGTATCTAGAAGGGTTGTATGCCTGGGAGCCTAAAGTACAACTAAACCATGGATGGGTGACTGTGGAAGGACTTACCATATAGGGCAGAGCACTGAATAGGAGCACATTAAGGGACAGAGAGTGGCCAGTAATAGTGTAACTTCCACAATAGTTACTTTATCCCTGCACTTGGATCCTTTCTCAGCATCTAACAGATACAAAAAGACCCAGAGTGTATACTGAACTGCGCATGTGCCGTAGGTAGTGAACATACAGGAAGCATGCTGGAAAAATGGGAAGAGATTAGAACTCATACTAAACCTATTCTTCAGACATCTCATTCCCCTGGCATTTTGTTTTCATTTAGTTCCCCTTTAAACATAGTGATCTCACCAGTGGAACCTCTAAGAGTCCTACATACATTTACCTTTTTCTTCTGTATTTCTTAGGTGAGTTTTAATGTGAGAGCAGCGATTTAGTAAATAGGTTTAAATTCCCTTGTCCCAGAATTTGTATGAACAGGGAATTATAAAAATTATAGCTTTTCTAAAACCTCAACAAACAAAAACTACTATATTGTAACTTACCAGTTCTTGAATTAGTTTGCTGCATTCATTTTCAGTTTTTTTGTGTTTTAGTATTTTTACCTAGTGATACTACTGTGAGTTGTGCATTTTTCCCAAAGTGGCAACGCTTTCTGACTTCCCTCTGTCCATTGAATTGTCACCCAGGCTGGGCTGTCTTCCATTCTTCATCTCTATTACAGTACATGGGGGGATTCATAGTTTACATAAGGAAGATAACAATGTTTTAGTTTTCATTTACACACACGGGAAGTGACAAGGATACTACATTTCTAGCAAGATCAAAAGGTATTTTCTATACTTGCCACATCAAAGGACTGCTAAGCTGCAGTATATTTTTGTTCTTGGGTTTAGAGATCCTTTAATGATTAAATGAATCACTGCTTGCTCCCCTACCCATTCTTGATGACCTCCTGCACCCCCCCCCCCCCCCATGTAGTCTGCTTGCTGGTAGTAAATTAATGGTTCTTCAGTTAAAGCAAATCAGAATTCGTAGAAAACATCCAAATGTATAAGGAAGATTTGGGTTTAAAACTCATCATTAACTATGAGATGATCTAATGCTCCAACATCTTTTTTTGTGTGAATGACCCCATAGAAAACGTAAGGGTTATATTTTTGATATGCTATCTATAGGTGTGTGTGAAACAAATATCAGGAAAAATATATGCACATGCAAATGCTGGAATGACTGCATGCTGGAACCTCCATATCACACATGTCAACAGATGCAATAACATTTTCAGGATATGTGCCATTGACATTTGTTGTAGCTTTAATTAGATCCTGGAGCATACATTGTGTCCTTGTGCTTATTTTGATAGAGAAACATATCTGCAATAATTTACTGTATTAACTTTTTAAAGGGGTATTTAATGTTAGCATATAGTAATATGATAACGTAGCATAAAAAATATAGGAAATAAAATAAGAATATACAGTAACTACCTAAAACAAGAAAATGTCAGTTCTATATATTTTATATACATGATGACAATATATTGCAAGGTGAAATACCTTTTTTTCAGGCAGCAGAAACCAAACACAGTTTCCCAAATGAATCCTAAAAAGTAAAATTTGTCTATCCTGATTTTATAGTAGTAAAATGCTTTAGAACAGCATGTAGTTGTACTTTTGAACAGGGATGAACTAAATGTAACCAGATTTGGTTCAAGGATATTTAGATGAACATTCAGTTCAGGCTCTGAATCTGAACCCTATTGATGTCTATGGGAACTAAATGTTAAAAAAATAATAATGCCTGTTTTCTAGGTCAATAAGTGGGGGTTTGTTAAAAAATGGCATGCAGGCTCGGAACTGCCATGGGGAATATATACAAAAGCAAAAAGAAAATTCAAAAACAATTTAGTGGGAGCAACAATTTTGCTTTAAAGTCAACATTAATATGCCAAATTTCTTTAACTAACATGCCTGGGGGATGCCCCTAATATGCCTGTAAAAATGGTCAATCCATGCAACCTGCAACAGTAACATTTATAAAGGAAATGTGGTATAAATTGCTGGCAAATTACAGCTTCTGGTTGCTATACTATTGTTTCAAACAAAGCGACTGGAGATTCCCCTTCATCTACACCAGACACGTATCCTAGAGGCTTAGTATAGGCTTAATATAGGTGATAATGGGGGACCCCCACACTAAATACAGCATTGGTTTCACCATAAAAATACATACAGTATTGGTTTCCCCATAAGAATACATCCCAGAACCTTACCATTGCCTGGTATGGTTTTTAAGGGGAAACAAAAAATCTATTTAAAAAAAAGGGTGGGGTTACTCCCAAAAATTCTTACCAGACCCTTTTCTAAGAATGCAGCCCAGTAGGCCTGGAAAAGGGGGGTAAAGAGGACATGTGCCATACCAGCCCACATATTATCAACATGGGGTTGTACCTTTTCAGGTACCCTTGTCCTCATGTTGATGAAGACAAGAGCCTGGCCCATTGGTTATGGGATTATTTACTCATGTAGCTGTATGCATCATGGAGAAAAGTTCCCAACAAATGCACTAAGATTACAACTCCTCTCCCCTTATTTGCTACGGCAGCAAAAACATAGTTATTATAATAGTTGTAAACCTCAGAAATGCATAAGGAACAAAGCAATTCATTCTATAGTGTGTGCTTGCCTCAATCCAAAACACATAGGGGGTTATTTACTAAAGGAAAATCAACTTTGCACTGGAAGTGCATTTGGAAGTAAAGTTGCTGTGGATCCGAGGGGAACATGCAAGGAAAATAAAAAACAGCATTTTAGATTGCACATGATTGGATGATAAAATCAGCAGAACTTCCCCTCATTTCAGATCTACCCCTTAGATTTAGAGTGACTGCGCTTCCAAGTGCACTTTCAGTGCAAAGTGGTTTTGCCTTTTGTAAATAACCCCCATAGTGTGGTTTCTTACTTTTCTCTTCTCTCTCTGCTATTGCACCAAACAATCCTGGGTAACCCCCCAAGCAAACAGCAGGTGATTGGGACATGTTTCCCTGTGAGAGGAAGTAGAGGGGTGTGTGTACATGCCTTCCACTCAAGTCTCAGATTATGCTTAGCTCTTCTCTCCATGATGCGCAGTGTATGACATCAGATCCCAGCTCCCATGTCTCCTGAAAAATTCAGAAATGCTGTGTAAACTGTGCACTTTGAACATTTGTAGAGGGGAGTGGGCATCAGGTAAATGGGTACAACTTATGGAGGAGGAATTGTTTCATCTCTGTGTATCACTTGAAGCAAATTGGTGCGTGTAATGGTTTGAAAATACTTAAAGTAAGCTAATGTCGGGTGCTATAAGCTGCTAGAAATAGACTAAAACAAACTTCAGAGTTTCTGTTGTGGTATATGAGGATCAATTACTTCACAGTACATGCCATTGGTGCAATCTAATGTTCATAATCTGTTCACAGGTGCACTTTAACTACTTGCCGACCAGCCACCACAGTTATACTGTGGCAGGTTGGCACAGCTGCGTGAATCGCCGTCATGGTACGTTGGCTCTTCAAAGCACTATAGCAAGTGCACACGCCCGCAACATGTTCCCGGAGCCAATGCTCATGACCGGCGGGCACGGTCACCGCCGGCCACCCGTGTTCGCAAGCATAAGAGCCAGAACAGGGATGTGTGTATGTAAACACACACATCCCTGTTCTGACAGAGGAGGAGAAACAGATTGTCTGTTCCTACTAAGTACACCTAGGAAACACATTTAACCCCTAATTGCCCCCTAGTGTTAACCTTTTACCTGCCAGTGACATTTACACAGTAATCAGTGGCTATTTATAGCACTAATCGCTGTATAAATGTCAGTGTCAAAAGTGTCTGATCTGTCTGCCATTACTAGTAAAAAAAAGTTAAAATAATAAAAATGCCATAAAAATGCCATAAATCTATTCCCTATTTTGTAGACGCTATAACTTTTGTGCAAACCAATCAAAATACGCTTATTGCAATTTTTTTTACCAAAAATATGTATAAGAATACATATTGGCCTAAACTGATAAAGAACTTATTTTTATTTTTTAATTTGGGATATTTATTATAGAAAACAGTAAAAAAAATATATATTTTTTTCAACATTGTCCAAATTTTTTTGTTTATAGCGCAAAAAATAAAAAACACAGACATGATCAAATACCGTCAAAAGAAAGCTCTATTTGTGGGAAAAAAAGGACAAAATGTTGTTTGGGTACAACGTTGCACGACCGTGCAAATGTTAGTTAAAGGGATGCAGTGTTATATCGCAAAAAATGGCCTGGTCATTAAGGGGCAAAATCCTTCCGGAGCTGAAGTGGTAAACTTTATTCATTCATTTAGACCAGAATGCTTCAAAGTACATATGTATTTATCAGTATAGTATAGTTCAGTAGAAAATGATTTCATTGGTGAAGCTGCCACCACTCGTATGTCTGTTCTGCAGAATTTTGGTAGTCAAGAGCAGTGAAGCCATTAAAGGACCTTTCAGTCAAAGCTTTTTCTTAATCTGTCTTTGGACATATGTCCTGTCTAATACTTCACAAATCATGGTGCAAATCATTGACAAAGGAAGCTTTGCCATTTCATATAGATGAAGCGCAAATAGTTTGATTCTATCCAGTTCAGAGCTCAAAAGAAACATAGAGAAACATACATATTTTATAGATCACACTAACCTGCTTTGCATGCTCCTGTCATGCTGTCTGAAGATGTGAAAGATTAAGTTCAGACAGTGTGAAATAAAACATAAGGCAGTCATACTGCTGCTGCTGTACTGAACTCCCTGTACCAAACTGCTTTTTCTAGTTTACACACAAGTATGTCTGATGCCTATAAATATTTGTTGGCTTCCCTAGGCAATATTAATTATAAATAGCTTTCCCCTTCAATTTTTTCTTCATTATTGAAATCTCTTTTATTCTGTTATTTTAATGTGTATTTTGCAAAAGCATGTGCAGACCAGGCGTTGTTTTTTTTTTCCCCTCATTATCATTGGTGCTACATATTTTATTGCTATAGCATGCATTCATAGAGGCCAGATCTGTTGCACACTAAAGCTTGCAATATACTGAAAACATTAAGAAGACAAATCTAAAAACTTCACATTCTGGAAGCAAAAAGACCTACAGTAACTTTCCTAACTTCAGATTAAGGCTCGGTTCACACAGGGGGCGATGCGAGGAGACACGACTTGCCGCGCCGCGACCTGCCGCGACATCAGCGGCGACTTGCAAATTACTTCTGTATAGAAGTCAATTCAAGTCGCCCCGAGGTCGCCCAAAAGTAGTACAGGAACCTTTTTTCTATGTCGGAGCGACTCGAGTCACTCCTCTTAGAACGGTTCCATAGTACAGAACGGGGGCGACTTGTCAGGTCGCGGCACGGCAAGTCGTGTCACCTCGTGTCGCCCCCTGTGTGAACGGAGCCTAACTGTTGTGGCCCTTTCCAATGAACCTACCATTACTGGTCACTAAAGCATTTTCATTGTATATTGTTTGGTAGGCAGTCATATACCTGAAGTCGGAGGAGTCAGTATACTCCGAACAGTGAAACTAGCTTTGGTGTGGCCCAAAAAAAGGCATTCTGGCTAATATTAGCAAATAGCAGACATTTTGTGGTACCTATCCTAAGCAGGATCTGTAAGACTGAATGTTTAAAGTGATCATTTTCACTCACAGACAAAACTAAACTGAGATCACCTTGTAAAAGAAGTTAAATACTTGCCTGTTCAGAGATTAGAAAGCAAAATTTAAATGTTCTTAGAACTCAGAGAGAAACTGCTATATGCATCCGTCCCTTGCTGCTTGGATGCCAGAGCTCCTCCTGCCCAGGACTACAGGACACAGAAGATGAGGAGACCAAGACAAAAGCATTGGCTAGTGGCAGTGCCTGAATCTCTTGAAAAAAAATAGGATTTGTCCTCCCACTTACCAAAGAGGTGCATACTTACAGTATCTTCTTCTTTTACAAGGTAAATGCAGTTTAGTTTTAATCATTTTAAAACAGATGTAAAAAGACCCAAAGCACCTTCAGACATCACACCTACTACAGACGTTGAATGGGACAGTGAACAGATCTGGCCTATTCTGTTCCGCCTCTTTCTTCTCTCTCACTTCTTACTTTCTCGCATTGAGCAGGTGGAAAAAAGTGGGGATTCCAATAAAGAACTGTAATATCTAGAGTAAATTAGATATGTATTTATCGACATATAACAGGCAAATTTTCCCCTGAAAATCAGGGGGAAATCGCATATACGTGTTATATGCTGATCCCTGCTGCCTCGGAGTGGAAGGAGGGGATGTGTGCCGCTGGATTACACACAGCCACAATCTCCTGTGTATCTGGTGCTCAGTCACGCGCAGTCCAGCCCCCCTGGCCCAGCATTGGACCACTGTTCTGTCCACCATGTGAGCCAGGTGGGACTATGACTGACTGAGCACCAGATACACAGATGATTGTGGATCTGTGTAATCCAGCACTGGCATGGCTGCAATCATTGGCAAAGGCGAGTCAGCAGATGTGTACTAAACAGGCTGCAATGATGGGCATGCTAGAGTCTGCAGATGGGCACTAAACAGGATGCAATAAGGGGCATATTAGAGGCTGCAGATGTGTATTACACAGGCTGCAATGATTGGCATGTTAGAGGCTACAGATAGGCATGTTAGAGGATGCAGATGGGCATTAAACAGGCTGCAATAATAGGCACATTAGAGGCTGCATGTGGGTATGTTTTTTTTTTTTTAATGTATATTTATTGAAAAAAAATTAGTAAACAGTACAAAAATGTCATAAATACGGTACAGTAATCAATAACATTGGTTAGACATAGTAAGGGCACCATATTGTAGGTTACAGATAGGTTGAGTGATAGGATACACCATGAAGCTGTACACAATGGTGATGGCATACCTGAAAAGGGAAAATATGAAGAGCAAAAACACTGAAAACCAGACGTATGGGTAAGTATGGGCGTTATTGGTCTGATACTTTATTATACAATAAACAGGATTTCAAATCTCCCTAAGGTTACTTAAGAAAGGGCTGGCAGAAGGGACAACAGAGGTTTCTGGGTTGAATATGGAGGCATCCCATGGATCCCATGTCTTGGAAAATTTAGGCATGGAATCATGAACTATTGCCGTCAAATGTTCCATCCTACGCATTTGAGCAATGGACAAGACCACATGTGCTTGCGTGGGAGGTATAGGAGAGAGCCAATGAGACGGTATTACTCTCTTGGCAGCTAGGAGTATAAAAGCCATCTATTTTTCTAGTTTTCTAGCATATTTAGGGAGATCTAGGATCGGAAGGCCTAAAAGGTAATGTGTCGGAGTCAGTGGGATATCTCTTTTCAATACTGATTGGAGAATGGATTGGACCATAGACCAAAAAGATGTGATACGTGGACAGTCCCAGAAGATATGAAAATGTGTGCCGATATCCTGTAGGCACCTCCAGCATAAACGAGACAGTGAGGGATCATACTTATGTAAAACTTCGGGGGTCCTATACCAAAACATCAATACTTTATAGGCAGTCTCTTTCTGCTGTACACATCTCGAAACTTTGAGCATATGGGTATGTTAGAGGCTGCAGATGTGCACTAAACAGGCTGCAATAATGGGCATATTAGAGGCTGCAGATGGGTATAGATCAGGCTGCATTGATGGGCACTGGTAAGGCTGCAGATGTGCACTGATAAGGCTGCATTGATGGGCGCTGACCCTTATTTTAAAATGTGTGTTTTTTCTCTGAAACTTCCCTCTTAAAGTTAAGGTTCGTGTTATACTCCTGTGTGTGTTATATGCCCATAAATACAGTATTTGCTTCAGATCCACTAGTCCTGTAAATCTTATTATGCATATGTCAATTTGTTTAATTTCATGATAATTTCTTCTTGTATGATATATACAGATTTTGTATATTACATCAAACCACTTAAAAAAATATATACAACGTACATGTAGCAGATGTCTAACCCATACTAAATACAAATGTAAATGCCCAGTGGCAATATCAGGCCTCATTTGTCTAATAATTCCTGCTGCTTTGACATCCTATTTGCATACAAATGTGTGCGTACTGCAAGAATCTAACCTGTTGCTATGGCTTTCCACCACACTGACAATTCTTACTGCTGGGCATTATTAATGCTAATATAACATGGCATGCTTAGAACTGTGTCATTGTCATTCTTTTACTAGTTCCCTGCATTATTTTCTAAATTTATGGTTTTGTTTTCTCACTGAGCTCCATCTTCATAAAGTCATAAAATTATCTGTATCTTAAATGACAAATGCAGCTGAGCTACGTTCCTTCTCCAAGAGCCAGCCATGGGCAGATGATTAAACATGTTGTAGAGTCATTTGTTAAGGATTCTGCTTTTCTTTCTTTGCTGTCCCAGAATTTCAGATCTGTATCTCACAATTGTGACTATAAAGGAGTTTTTCTTTCAGCCTCATCAAAACATTGCTGTGGTCAATAATTTGTTTCACTTAGCTTAGTTGACCTAATCAAAAGCTTGACTATTTAAAAAAAAATAATAATAATAATTAACTTTTGTATAATTGTATTTTTCAATTTCTAAATCCCCTTCTTTAAAATACTACCTATGATTAAAGTCTGAAAGGGTTATTTACAGATTACTATACATGATTTTTCTATTTTATTGTTAGTCTCCCTGGTTACCCTCATAGACAGGGCTGAATGTTTATGGATCAGCTGTATTGTGTCAGAGGCCTTCAATGCAGGCTCTGAAGGTTATTATCCTTATATGGAAACAAGACTACTTTGCAGTATAAGCTCTTGAAGAAGGAGCCAATGACTATGTTGCTATTTTAAAAGAGCAGCCACAAAAAATTGCTAAGGGGACATAATAAAAACAGTCTAGAGGAAAACAGTTTCAATATGGTCATATTTATGGGAGATTTTGAACGGTGCACAATTCAACAGTGGCGGCCTGTCCATGGCAGTTACAAAAAACAATTAAAACTGACCCTTTAAAAAAAAAAATAATTGCATTAACATCGCTTCCATGGATAATAAAAGAGAATAGGCCCCCAAAGGAAGAGATGCCGCTTCTAGTGGGAATGACACTGAAAGTATGGGATGGATTGTTAAGACAGGGAATAGGGTCCACGTACGTGGGCCCAATGACACCTTTGTTTGATAACCCCAAATTCCCGCCAGCTAGAGACGGTTAAAACCTTCCTAAAATGGCAGAGGGGAAAGGCAACAAGGATTATACAGACAATGGAGGAGGGTAGGCTTCCCCGGTTTGAAACTCTAGGTAGTGAATATGAGAAAAAATGGATGTAATACAGGCAACTGCAGGAATATATCACTGCCCTGGGAAAAAAGGGGGACACTAAATAGAGAGCTGACAGCACTGGAACTATTATTTCTGCAAGAACAGAAACCAACACATAACTTATCCAATGTATGCAAACATTTAATATCCAATAATAAAGCAGATGAGCCGAGTTATATCAAAAAATGGGAAAAATAATTAGGGATAGCAATCCCCAAAGAAAAATGGGACAAGGCAATAACATTAGTACATAAGATGTCGGTTTCTAGTAAACATCAAGAAAGGAATTATAAACAATTAGTGAGGTGAGGTAGTGAGGTGGTATAGATGCCCAAAAGAAAATGTAAAAAATGTTTTGTTAAATAAAGATTTATAAAAAAAAAAATAGATCGAGGCTCTTGTCCCACTGGGAGACCCGATCTGTGATGCACTTCTTCTGGTTCCTAGAGACAGACTCGAATGAAGCCTGAATGTAAACACAAAAGCAACGTCACGGCGTCACTTCCGGTTTACTCAGCTGCCATTGGCACCAGATTGATAAAAAATTACATTATTCAGAATCGCCATTTTCCATGATCTAAATACTTTGAAGTGCAATGGAGGGATTTTAGGCCTTTTAGACCCCCGATCCCTCCATAAGGAGTACCTGTCACCACCTATTACTGTCACAAGGGGTGTTTACATTCCCTGTGACAGCAATAAAAGTAATCATTTTTTTAAACACTTTTTAATAATATAAAAATAAATAAAATAAATAAGAAAAAAAATTAAAACACCCCCATCCCTGCAAGCTCGCGCAGCAAAGAAAATGCATACATAAATCGCTCCCGCATATGTAAACGGTGTTCAAATCACACATGTGAGGTATTGCTGCGATCGTCAGAGCGAGACCAATAAATAAACACTAGACTTCCTCTTTAACTCTAACCTGGTAACCATAATAAGCATCGCCTATGGAGATTTTTAGGTACCGTAGTTGGTCGCCATTCCACGAGTGCGTGCAATTATAAAGTGTGACATGTTTGGTATCTATTTCTATCTTTCCCATTATCCAACAAAATTGGGCTAACTTTACAGTTTCGTTTTTTAAAATTCATGAAAGTGTCCCTTTTTCCAAAAAGTTGTGTTTAAAACACCACTGCACAAACCGTGTGACATAAAATATTGCAACAATTGCCATTTTATTCTCTAGATTCTCATAAAAATATATATATAATGTTTGGGGGTTATAAGTAATTTTCTAGCAAAAAATAGGGATTTTAACCTGTAAACACCAAATGTCAGAAACAGGCTTAGACATGAAAGGGATATATATATATATATATATATATATATATATATATATATATATATATATATATATATATATATATATATATATATATATATAATTATACTGTATATGTAAAAAGTTTTGCCTTTAGTTATACTTTAACCTGTATTGTTTTATTTGTATTGGTTTCCTCAATTTGGTGTGTGTGTCTTTATTTAACTGTGAGTGGTTTGGTTTATCCTGATTTACAGAAAGCTGTTAATATCACTTCTACTGTTTAGTCATTGCTCTGACTAACTTTTCTGCAGTGTACCTTAAATGATTATGTGGGCCATTGCCCTATTGTCTTCCTTCATATATTTCTGTTATAGTTTGGATGAAAAGAAATAGTGGGATTCTGACAATCTTGAGATAAATTTAATACAATGCAAACACAACCAGTTGAATCTAGCAAGAATCGAAAAAGAACAACAGCTGGCTTTGCAGATATAACTGTCTATTAGAAGTGTAAGGTCACCTATTAAAGTCATGGTGTTTCTGGACCCTCCCTCCTGCCAAGTGCCCCCAGAGCAAGCAGCTTGCAAGGGGGGCAGCCAAGCAGGCTTGCTCCCGAGCTGCTATGTTACTGTGTCCATTCACATACAGAGCTGTGGCTCAGCCCTGCCCCCTCTCTCTCCTCATGGGCTCTTGTGCACATTGTTTGATCACGATGGGCCTCAGGTAAATATTACGGGAGGCTGCACAGAGAAGGTTTTAACCACTTTAGTACCGGGCACTTATACACCTTCCTGCCCAGACGAATTTTGAACTTTCAGTACTGTTGCACTTTGAATGACAATTGCGCGGTCATGCTACACTGTACCCAAACTAAATTTTTATAATTTTGTTCCCACAAATAGAGATTTATTTTGGTGGTATTTGATCACCTCTGGGATTTTTATTTTCTGCTACACAAATAAAAAAAAGACTGAAAATGTTGAAAAAAAAATGTTCAGTTACAAAACTTTGTAAATAAGTTTTCTCCTTCACTGATGGGCACTGGCGGGGCTGCAGTAATGGGCACCGATGATGTGGCACCAATGAAGTGACACTTATATGTGGCACTGATAGGTGGCACTGATATGTGACCCAGATAGGCACTGATAGGTGGCACAAATAGGCACTGATAGGTGGCATGGATTGGCATGGATAGACAGCATGGATGGGCATCGATAGGTGGCACAGATGGGTATGGATAGGTGGCATGGATGAGCATGGATGGGCACTGATAGGTCTGACAGATGCGAATGAGGAAAAGCTGATCAACGCCTCTTCCTATTTACACTGTGATCAGCTGTGATTGGACACCGCTGATCATGGGTAAAGAGTCTCCGTCAGAGTCTCCGTCAGAGACTCTTTACCAAGATCGTAGTTGCAGTGTGTCAGACTGACATACCGCAACAACTATCGCAATGGTGCGCGCCCCCGGGGGGGGCGCACAGCGACTTAATATCCTGATCACGTCATATGACGTCCGGTCAGGATATTGAAACCACTTTGCCGCCTTCATTCTGCTATATGGCGGGTGGCAAGTGGTTAAAGGTTAAAAAACATTTACCCTTTAGAACCACTTTAATTTTGTTGTCTGCCATAGGGGAACTTTAACAAGTGCCTGTGTATACTGAGTCTCTGAACCCTGAGTATTGTTGTCAGGCAGTAGAGTTGGGCTGAACACCCCCAAGTGCAGTTTGTGCCATAACTCTCAAACATCGCAAAAGTTTGGAACTGAACCCTATTAAGTCTATGTAACACAAACCTGAAAAATCTAATATGCTTAAGCAATGCTTAAGCAAGTTATTGGCCATAAAAAGGATATGGGGGCCCGTCTACTGCCCTGGGGGGACATGTATCAATGCAAAATGATTTTTTTTATATTGTTTTTAAAGGACCAATGATTTTAATTATGCTTAAAGTGAAAGAATACAAATTAAAAATTCCTTTAAATATAGTGCCTGAGGGGTCCCCTTAGTTTGCCTGTAAAGTGGTGCCACAATTTAGTGCACTCAGAACAAGATTGGAGATTTTTTAGATTCGTTCTGGTGACTCTTTTTCAGACTTTGGATGGAAATAACACATTTTGAACCACAGTGAGCAAGCCTTATGTGAAGAAGCCAAATTATAGTACACTCAAGATTAACAATTTTATTTTAGACAAAGTCTGTTGTCTCTTTGGCAGACTTCAGATAGAAGTAACAGGTAGGGAAAAAATGGGCTTTGGTTGTTGTAATTGGGCTTTGGGCAGGAGCTGTAATTTAGACGCTGGGCATATGAGTGGCAAGGAGTGTATTTTTTTATCGATTTAGCAGCTGGAGCAGAGAAATTTGCCTGCTATACTCTATGGCTGGTGGTGTGCTGCTGGCATACGTGTTGCAAGGACCTGTGACACCCTTTGCTATACCATCATCCCTGTCAGTGGAGGCTGCTGAGAGGTCATGAGATATAGCAGGGGGTAGACATGAAAGGTGAGACTTGAGGAGGAGAAGGATTGTTTCCCTTTTGTGTGGCTTTCAGGTGCTCTTGCTAATAAGCTGAGTGGTAGGAGGTTAAATGCCTTTGTAAGCATGTGGTACCCAAATGGCTGGTGTTTTTGCCACGCTAGATCTACTTGCAGCAGAGATTGCAAACTGCAACAGTGCAATCAGCTGCACAGGTGCTAAAAAAGGCTTGCAGTGGGCCAGGAGATAACAGCTCCACAAACTGATGAAATAGGGTGCTCTCTACTGTTCCATGATAGCTGCCTCTGGAGGACATCCTGCCTCATTGGCATTGTGCCTCCTCCTCACATTCCTCCTCTGCTCTGTCTAGCACCCAAGTTGCGTCAGTGACCACATCATCATCATCCCCTCCACCCTCATCATCACTGGAGCCAACTTGGCAATGTGCTTCAGCTGGTAGAACGCTACTGACAATTGTTGTTTATCAGTGTTCTCCCCTTTCTGTAGGCTCATGTTACTCCTTTCCTCAACCTCAGAACCAACATCAGAATCAAGTAATGCCTATGCATCTTCAAGAAGCAAGTGGCTGATGCTTTGTTCAAATAATTCAGCTGACTCCTACATGCATGATGTTGGGGCTATGACAGGAGTAGCTGTGGACAAGGAGTCAGAACAAACCACTCTAGCAGCTGTGATGGACTGCACACTAGTCTCAGCTTGGGTGATAGAGCATGAGGAGGATGGTTTATAAGCCAGTCCACTACCTTCTCTGCATGCTGTGGCTGGATAGCATTGGCAACATCACTAAACAGAGAAAAATGCGCCCTGCCTGAGGATGGACAACGTCCACCATTGCCTGCCAGCCTCCTCATAGTGGCATGGGAACGTCTGCCTCTCTTTGTTTGCCTCCAAGACATGATGGGGGGCTTATTACCAAAATTGAATAGATACTGGGAAATGTGTAATTGAATGCACTTTATTGAATGAAAAGTGGTGTTTAGTGCACTTTAAATTAAGGACTGCAGCTGACAGAAATGTAAAAACTATTAAAAACTATAAAAAAAAAATATAAAAAAGGGAGAACAACTGTGCCACAGTTAGTAAAAACTGCAGCTGACAATTTAACAACCCCCCCTCCCCCCCCCAAAAAAACGCAGCAACTGAAAAAGAAGGGTATACAGCACTAAATCTTTCTTATGTAAAGCTGTGTTAAACACAGCACTACACTAATACTACATTCACTCTACACTGACACTAAACTATACTCATACTACACTGACACACTACAGTATACTCACTCTATAATCACACTACACTAACAATGCACTGATATACTACACTTACACTACACTATACTCACACTACACTAACACAACACTGACACTTTACTTAGATTCACAATAACATACTAATTTGCTAGCAGCGAACAGAGCCTTGCTCTATCTATCTCCAATCTAACAACACACTGCAAAATGTTCCTGTAGGAAGGAAACTTTTTATAGTGTAGGGTTGGACTATGAGTACTGAGCCATGATTGGGAAAAGTCATCAAGCAGGCCAGCATCCCACTGAGCACACCAAAATGTGGGTATTCGTAGAGCAGGCGAGCAGGCGGTGTCCGGGCTCAAAGTTTGCTCAGCTCAAACTGTTCTCCAGTGGTGCCACTATGGGGGTGCAGTCCGCACCAGGGTGACACCTGCCAGAGGGGTGACACCAGGCTCACCACCAGGCATTGCATTGAGAGGGGTACCCCGCAGCTCCTTCCCTTCTGGGATCTCTGCTGTATCTCCTCAGCTCCCCGTGATGTGTCCCGGCTCCACTGATTCACTGCACTGGGCTCATTACTGAGCACACCTGTCCCACATGTGCCCCGGGAACTGGTGCAGCAGTTGCCACTATATTATAGTGACAGCCGCCTGCCTGCAGTTGGACAAAGCAGGTAACAGACTTAACAGCTGACGGAGCCCTAGGACACCTGTATGGGCAAAGCCGTACTGATATGTGGTCTGTCAATGTATGGAGGGATTTACACTATGGGGTTCCACTGTTACATTGGGGTGATTACACCGGGGAGGGGTTACACGTTTACACTGGGGGTAATTACATTGGGGGAGTGCAATAGGGGATTATGATGGGGGGATTACACTATGAAGAATTACATTGTGGGGGGTTACATTTTTACACTGGGGGTGATTACATTGGGGGTGATTACACTGGGAGGTGATTACATTGGGGGTGATTACACTGGGGGTGATTACACTGGGGGTGATTACATTGGGGGTATATACATGGGGGAGTTCAATAGGGGATTTTGCTGAGGGGATTACACTATGGGGAATTACAATGGGGGGTTCAATAGGGGATTATGATGGGGATAACATTATGGGGATTACATTGGGGGTTTCCACTTTTATACTGGGGAGTGCATTTGGGGTACCCCTTTTATACTGAGGGATTGCATTTGGGGTCCCACTTTACACTGAGGGAGTCCACTTTTACAATGGGGGATTACATTGGGGGGTTACACTTTTACACTGGGGGGATTACACTGGGGGTGATTACATTGTGAGGATTTACATTGGGGAGTACAATAGGGGATTATGCTGGAGAATTTTTATAGGAGAGGATTGGGGCAGAAAACTGTGGGGATTTACACAGGATAGTACCGTGGGGGGATTATGCTGGGGGATTACACTGGGGGGATTTGCACACGGGGAAATACACTGCGGTCATTTTTCCCTGAAGGGATAACACTATTACACTGGGATGATTTACACAGGGAGGCTTTACACTTGGGGGATTACATTGGCTGCTCAATCTAAAATGCTGGGCCTATTTTTTGGCCCAGTCCGGGCATAGGGGACACCATCAAATAAGAAGTGATTTTTGACTGCAATGGTGTCACCTACATCTGTGACAGCACCCGGATCAGCATGCAAGCACTGACCGCATCATTTACAGGGACCGGTTTGTGGTGCCCACTATGACCATGTGCTGCCAACCCAACCCAAAACTAGATTGGCCCAGCGCCTTGCACTAGCCTGATCAGGGACCCAGGGGGTGACACCATGTTTTACCGCACCAGGTGACACCAACCCTAGTGACACCACTGCTGTTCTCCCAACTCTATGAGGCAGCTTAAGCCAGGGAATGCTTGAGAGTGTGAAAACTCCAGCAATGGTTGCCTATTGCCTACTTTTGAGCCCAGGTGTACTTCTTGATTTATTCAGTTGACATGTACAATATTTCCTTTAAAGGACAACAGTACTTTTGATATAAATTGTTCTTCAATAAATGTAAACTTTCTGAGTGTAGCCCATCTGGTCTCATAGTGTATGTAGGCTCTACTCGTGTGACATGCTGCAAAGATTAAAGGAAAAGTTTCTATTAATGGTGCAGTTCTCTTTTAAACCTCAGAAGATGGACCCTTGTATTGCTTAGTAGTATATAATAGTCGTATAGTACAAATATACTACATAGTAGTATACGTAGTATAGTATATTACTGTATCATAGTATACATAGTAGTAGTAGGGCAGTATATCCCAGGGCTATTTAATTTTCCTAGTCTGAAACTGCGAGAGCAATTTGAAATAAATATTAGTCTATGATTATGTGCCTGACCCACTTGGGAAGTGTGCAGTACCTTACTTTGATAAAGTGCTAATACTTTAATTTATGTGAAAGAAGACACTTCTCATAAATCTTTACATATATTAACATAATATGTTCTGCTATTTATAAGGGTTTGGGACAGTAGCTCAGGTAAGAGTTATACATCTTTTCTCTCTCCTCTGGATAAGCTGGAAACATAGCCGATAACTGTTAATTCTCTTCTTACAACATAACATGGACACTTAGTTAATTCATTTCTCCAGTAACAGGGAGTACATTTTCCTTGTCAAAGTTTAACAAAATATCTTTTAATGATGTACAAAAAAAATAAAATCCCCTAAAATGATACAGCTTATGAGTGCCAGCTTATGAGTGCCTGCAAATGTCAGAACAATCAGAGTTATAGAATGATTTGATCCCTTTGCAAGTTACTATTGTATGAGCATTTTCATGCAAGCTTGAAGCCTTAGTAAGGTTGAGCAGTTGTATAAAATGAATCAGTCCTTGAGAACACAGCCTACATTTGTCATTGTTAGCTTATGACTCACTCAGGCAGCTTATCAAGATATGTCTCTTAAGAGATCAGATAAATAGGGACAGTTGGAAATGTTTTTTGCATAATAATAGCTCGGTATATTCTGATCAACATTATTAAGCTGTTTTAAAAACAAACTGGAACAATTACGCTCTACTAAAGTAACAATAGGAATATACAGTATAGTGGTTGTGCACATATTGTTTCTTTGCTCATTATGGTGATAGCTAAAAAAATACATTTGTAAACATGTTTTCTTTTTTTTTTTATTGAGCTATATAAAAAACGTAAAATATAGATAACAATATTTTTTGTAAGAACATTTTACAGAGTAGTTTTAGGTATGAGAAAATAACCTAGGGGTTGTACACATACGTACCAGGATGGGATAGCTGGATAAAATAAACAGGCATAACATACTAATAGCTATCTTCAAAGAGGGGATACCTGGATGGATCTGTTTACATAAATTCCCTAGGATTACAAGATGAAGCAATAGAAAAACAAAACAGGATGGGGGGAGGGCGGTTGGATTAGGTCGGAGGAAGGGGCAACAGGAATGATGTGGAGTCATTTTTGGGGTAGTTTTCTTCACAATGTTGATAGATAATAAGGACAGAACTGGTGGGTAGAGAGACGTGTGGTGAGAGTTGTAGGGCAGGAGGTATCCAGCCAGAGCTAAAGTCCACTGGTTGTGGGATATCCGTTGGGGGAGGGGGGTCGCCTCCCCTTGGTTTGAAGGGGGAGTTCTGTAGTATGAGAATGGGGAATTAGCTTTTTTTCATATGAAATATTACAATTTGAAATTCTCCTTTTAAGCCAGCGCATGCTGTTTCAGGCTACTTTTCATGTTTTTTTCAGGTTAATTTTTGATGAAAAATGCCTGTTTACACAGATAAGTAGCTCAAGCTAAAGTTGACACACAAAAGTGTAAAGCCTGGAAAACACGGGCCAAATATTGGCTGGTAATAACAGGAACTGGCTGACAATCGGCATATGTGTACAACAGCCGGTCCACCAATCAGCGCTCATAGCCAGCCATAGTGTGTTCTGGTGGGAGGGTAGTCCCCCTGTCAGAACACAATAGCTCAGTGGAGAGATCACTGTGCTAACATTGCATAGTTAACCCCCGTACACATGGGCCGAATGCCAAACGACATCAGCCGGTTCAATAAAAAACAGCTGACATTTGGCCCATGTGTATGGCAGTTGGTCCGACAGAAGTTTGGCCAGCTTCTGTCGGAAGAGCATGCCAGAAAACCAGTAGCCGTCCATTTCCAAATCAGTACTCTAATCCTGTCTGAGAGCGCTCACCAGAATCTTCTGGGGGGGGGGGGCTTTCACAACAGCTCAGTGGGGGAGATCGCTGTACTATCGTCAGATCGTTAGTACAGCTGCACTGACCGGAGCTGACAGTTTTTTTTTTCATTCAACCCATTGGGTTCACCAAGTAGGCTTCTTTTTTGTATTGAGCCCCTAGTACTCTGAGAATCTTTTTAAAATGGATTAAATGTAAATCTAAAAAAGCAAAGTTTGTAAACTTGTAGAGATACAGATATTAAACAGCAGTTTGAAAACTTACAAACTTAAAAAATAAGAAATAAATTTGACACTTTAAAGGAGAACTTGAGGCAATACATTAAATTCAGTAATATAAAGTGAAAACTTGAATGTTCTGCTTCTGTGAGTTTCAGACAACATTGTAGCTATAACACACAGGCAATGTGATGGAACGTTGAATCCTCTCTATCTACTTTGATTAGTGGAAGTTGCTCTCAGCTGCATGAGAGCATTTGTAGCATCAATTTGCTGATTCTCACAATCTCCTTCTGAAGTTCTTTTATGCCTAAAAGTTTTGTGGCAAAAAGCAAAGTAAATGTGTAAAAAGCAGCCAATATGTGACTGCTGGCTATCTAATGTTGATATCACCTGCAGTGAAGCAGAATAGGTCAGCTTCACTGTCCCTGAATGAATATACAGTGTCGATGTGAGAAAAAGACAGCTTTCATCAGGGTCTCCTTATATATTTTATTTTATTTTATAAAATGTTGCTTTTAGCCTGTATTTTCATGAAATTCAAATCAACCCCATTGCATGACATATCCATTTGGTACAAAGGAAGTTACAAAGACTAAAGATTTCTGACAGGATCAACAGGTATTTTTTTTGTACTTTCAGAAAGTGTATTTAGCCTAAAAAAGAAGACAAATGCAGGCACCACATCTAATTCTAATAAGTTGCAATATATAAAGTATTTCATATACAGTATCTTGGTTTTAAATATCGCTTAGGTTATTTTTTTCTGGGATAATTAGCATGCAGTGCATATGACCACCACTAATGGGTGCTGCTTGTTCCAAATTAAAGTGAGAGAAAAAAATATTTGTGTTACACAGTAAAAAACTATTTAATGAAAAAAAAAATGGATTACTAGGCCAGTGGATGTGTATAGATTATTTTTGGAGAATAAAAATATAATTTAGTGTCACAATGCCTAAAAGGTGCAGTGGTGAATTAGTAAGCTTTTCCCATGTATTAAGTATATCCTTTTTTTAAAGGTATCATGAGAAATTACATAGACTTTACAAGAGTAATGCCCTGTACACATGGTCAGACATTCCGACGACAAAATCCGTCTGATTTTTTCCAACGGATTTTGGCCCAAACTTGTCTTGCATACACACATTCGCACAAAGTTGTCAGAAAATCAGATCGTTCAGAACGCGGTGATGTAGAACACGTACAATGGGACTATAAAGAGGGCAGTAGCCAATAGCTTTTATCTCGTAATTTATTCTGAGCATGCGTGGCACTTTGTCCGTCGGAATTGCCTACACGCGATCAGAATTTAAACAATTGGATTTTGTTGTCGAAAAAATTTTGATCCTGCTCTCAAACTTTGTGTGTCGGAAATTCCAACAGAAAAAGTCTGATGGAGCCCACACGTGATTGGATTTTCCGACGACAAGATCCGTTCGCACATTTTCCGTCAGAGAGTCCAACCGTGTGTACAGGGCATTACACCTAGTAGAAAGGGAATCGAGATACAGGCCTGAACACAATCAGACCAGGATTTTCAAGTGCAATATCTGAAACTAAAGTAGTATTGTAGTAAATATAATTTCTTCCTTAACTCTCACTTCTTCCTGCAACTCTGAAATCTGCTTTCAAGTTTGTTAGGTCCTTTAAGAAGCTACACGTTTTTGCAATCTCTTCTAGTACTTCTAGTACTTCTAGTACTTACTGTTTTTTTTATCTGTAGTTATTCTGGTTGTCTTGCCCTGATCTAAACTTGCATGCTGATTATGAAAACATATTAGAGAAAATCCTATTGTGATTTACTGCAGATCCAATGCTAGAATGAAAGACAAGGATTACTTTTGCTACTAGCAGAACAGACTGTTCTAGTCTAGTTCGTTGAAAAAAATAGTGTGCACTCAGGCACAATTCTCCAGGGCTGCAGGTTAATTATTGTTTTCTTTTCCCCTGGTTTGCCTTCTGATTACAAGTGCAGATTGTTAGCTAAACTGTTCAAAGATACTTATCTTGCATTTCTGCCTTGTTTCCTTTCATTGCCATATACGTCATGCTTTTTCTGATACATTATTAAAATCTCAATGAGCAGTGTAATTTGCTAAATAGGATGCTGGATCCTATGTCTAAAGATTGCAGAATGTTAAACAGCATTGGCATCTCAGCAATGTCCTGTCATTACAAATGTCAGAGAGGCAAAACTGTGCATATACAATACTCCACTTATTAATGCAAGAGAAAACAGTGCAAAGGGGATTTCTAGCGTTAATTAAAAATAAATCTTCCATCTGCTTCATTATTGTTACATGCATGAGTAATCATCACAACCCCTAGCAGCATAAAGACCCTCGTCCATAGTTTTCATTGACCAGAGTATTGAAGAGCTATCTTGTCAAATATGGTAGTGTTAATGGTACAGCAAAACATGTGACTTCCCTAACTGGAATACCATTCTTCAGAAAGTCCTGTAGTTGATCTCTGAAATAAAAGCTTGAGGGTAGAGCAAAACATAAATAAATTGATATTTAATCACTTCAGCCCCGGAAAAATGGACCGCCTTCCTGACCAGGCCATTTTTTGCTATACGGCACTGTATCGCTTTAACTGACAATTGCATGGTCGTGCGACATTGTACCCAAACAAAATCTATGTCCTTTTTTCCCCACAAATAGAGCCTTCTTTGCTGGTATTTGACCACCTCTGCGGTTTTTCATTGTTGTGCTATAAACAAAGATAGAGTGACAATTTTGAAAAAAAAAAACACAATATTTTGTACTTTTTGCTATAATAAATATCCCAATTAAAAAAAAAAAACACAACATTTTTTTCCCTCAGTTTAGGCCGATATGCATTCCTCTACAAATTTTTGGTAATAAAAATTGCAATAAGCGTATATTGCTTGGTTTGCGCAAAAGTTATAGCGTTTACAATACAGGAGATAGATTTATGGCATTTTTAGTATTTGTTTTTTTTACTAGTAATGGTGGTGACCAGCAATGTTTATGACTGCGACATTGCGGTGACTTTTGCCACTTTTTTGGGACCAGTGACATTTATACAGTGATCATTGGCAGGGAAGGTGTTAACACTAGGGGGCGATCAAGGGGTTAACTGTGTTTCCTAGGTGTGTTCTAACTGTGGAGGGTGGGACTGACTAGGGGAGGAGACTGATCGGTGTTCCTACTTAGTAAGAGCACACGATCTGTCTCTACTCCCCTGAGAGAACCGGGATTTGTGTGTTTAAACACACAGATCCCGGTTCTTGCTCTGTCACGAGTGGTCATCACACCCGCCAGGCACATGCATTGGCTCTGGGGACACACGCACGCACCTGCTAAAGCGCCTTAAAGAGTCGATGTACAGCTATGATGGCTCATGCAGGGGAGCTAACCTGCAGTAGTATAACTGTGGCTGCTAGTCCGGAAGTGGTTAAACCAGACAGGCATGTGTTAATTTCCCCCAAAAAATACTTCAGGTCCACAGCTTTCTCATGACAGCTTTCTTACAGTAATAACTGTTAAATGCCAAAAAAATGTGGCCTATCTTATGGGGTGTAGTTCATTTAGCCACTTCTTCACTTCTACTTCTTCATGACTGTGTGAGACTATGGGGAAGATTTACTAAAACTGGTGCACACAGAATCTGGTGCAGCTGTGAATAGTAACCAATCATCTTCTAGGTTTTATTGTGAAAGCTTAAAGTGTTTGTAAAGCTTTGTTTTTTTTATTTAAATAACAAACATATTATAGTTACTTCCTCTGTGCAAGGGCTTTGCACAGAGTGGCCCCAATCCTCCTCTTCTAGGTTCCCCCCGTGGCACTCCTGGTTCCTCCTCTTCTTGAGTGACACTTTCTATGGGTGCTGGTGCCATCCCGAGTCCTGCTGCTGCATCCATTGACACAAACATCAGGAATCAGCCCCGCCCCTCTGGCTCCCATGTCCCTGAAGTTGATTGACAGAAGTGAGAGCCAATGGCTCCTGCTGCTATCAATCTATGACAGCGGCTGGAGCTGCTGTGCTTGTCCCTTGGGTAATAAAAATGGGGGTCCTGAGGGAGGGAGGGGTACTGCAGCACAAATTATTTTTCACCTTAACCCCCCTAGCGGTAATCCCGAGTCTCGGGTTAGGAATTTACTGATAGGAGCGGTAACCCCGAGCCAGACTCGGGATCGCTTCGCTGGATGCAGGGGAGGACACAGTGAGACTTACTTTCCTTGTCCCCTGGATCCAGCGATGTCCTCCGCACTGTGTGACCGAGCCGTCCTCCGCTCGATTCACAGTGCTGAATGCCGCCGAGCTCCGTTCCCTGCGACGTTACGGCGCACGGGAGCGGAGAACAGCAGCAAATTCAAAAAAGTAAAAGTACACAAAATACACACAGCACTGTAATCTTACAGATTACAGTGCTGTATTACAAAATTACACACCCCCTTTGTCCCTAGTGGTCTGTGCAATGCCCTGCATGCACTTTTATATTATAAATACTGTTTTTTCTGCCTGGAATTTGGAGATTGCCCATAGCAACCAAAAAGTGTCCCTTTTTCAGTGTTTTAGGATTTGATTACATTATTGAATACTTTTTATTATTCTTTATTATATTATAAACTTTATCATACCCGGGATGTCTGCTAGACTCTGGTTTGAACATATTTAAGAGAGTTATTCCTAAGAATTACAGGACTACAATATAAGACGCCAAATTTCCATGCAAAATAATTGTACTGCTTTCAGCACCTAAATCCAGACTGAATCATACCGCCAGGGAGGTTAATGCATAGTGAAAATGAATGCATTAAGCTGAAAAACCCTGAGGCTTTACAACCCCTTTAATTGAACAAGCTGAAGTTAGAAGAGGCGCAGCTGCACCAGATTCTGCGCACACCCATTTTAAGGCCGGGTTCACACCGCTGCGATGCGGGAACGCCACGAATCCGCGGCGTTTTCCCGCATCGCATTACTCCCGCCGGCAGTTCACACTGCCCTATGCGGACGGCTGGGAGTGTCAATGATATGTTAATGACACCCCCAGATCCGTCCGCATATCGCAGTGCGATCTGCCGACTCGCACAGGAATCGGATCGCATGGTGTGAACCCCCATGCGATCCGATTCTGTTGCGGACCAAAAAAAGGGTCCCGTGCGAGTTTGCTGCGGGAGCGATGCGAATTCAGCCATACTATCTGTATGGCTGTACTCGCATCGCTACGGAGATCGGATGTGATTTGCGGTGCGAATCACATCCGGATCTCCCCCCGCAGCAGTGTGAACCCAGCCTAATAAATCTTCTCCATTGATTGGTTGCCTTTACCTCACATAGTGCTGAGACAAAGATAAAGGTTGGACTCAGGGGGCAGGTGGGTGTTGTTCATTTTTTAAATGGCATCAGCAAGCAGGTCTGAACTATTTTTTTTATTTAGGTTTTATTTAAGTTCTGTCCATAAAATACTTATAGAGTCCTTCCCACCATAGCTAAAATATGCCAAATACTTGATGCAAACTTCTTTTAAGTTAATGAGTTATCAATAGTTAAAGTAGATGGCTGAGAGGCATTATACAATAAGAAACATTAAACATTTGGTGGTTCATTGTATGATAAAAACATGAAGTGTAATGTCTATTATTTTTGCAGAATAAAACTGTGAGAATGTGACAGACACACAAAACCCTCATGCCTGAGGTGAGGGCCAGTTAAGCCCATGAATAAACCATTACTTTAGAAATTAGTCATAACAACTACAACCACCACCCCCCCCCACCGCAATATGATCCCGTTTGGGTTGTTAGGGGTAGGGGAAGGCCTACTTTGGTTGACCGGACATTCTTCTGCAAGCCCTCTGAGGATTACCCTCCTAAACCTTACAGCAATGACATTTGTGTACGCACTTAACTACACCTGCTATGAACGATTCATGTATAGAATTCTACATTTGATTGTAAGACTATCTATGCCTGATGTATTGATCACTAATCTGTAGTTCTTGTTTGTATAACTTGAACAAAAATGACAGACCTCTCTATTCTCAGAATATGACATTTTACAAGCCCCCCCCCCCCCCCATTATGCCAGTGGTGATTAATTTATAGTGATTCTGAAGAAGTCATGTGACATGTAATGTAATGCGTAAGGGTGGGGGACGGGAGATGTCATCACATTGACCTGGAAGGAGAAAGTGCCGTAACTGTGACCTCGGGACTGTATGAGTATTTTGCTTTTTGATGAAAACATTTTTGTGAGTACTTTTCTTTTTAATAAATATGAAACTATTTAATTTACTACACAATGGTGAGCTCTTCTTGTATGGAGTATATAGCTGGCCTGAACATGTAAGTGAGAATACAGAGTGGACCAAATAGATCTTTTAAAAGTCCACTAGCCCTGAATAACTGGAGGAAGAGTAGAAAGTCTTTGCATTGATCTCTATACCCCTGAGGCTGTGGGGAATGTGCTGGTGACCTATATTAGCATATAGGTCCTATGCTAAAGGTGAAGGCACATCTATAACACTGTGGTAGCTACTTTTTTGATTGAAGTGGCGCACAGAGCTTTTTAGTATAAGGTGGCATGAGTGGTGACTCTATGCTTTTAATACTTCTCTAAGGACTATTTTTCATTTATTATATGGGACTCTGTAGTACACTTGGATGCACTTTTGTAAGATGATTTATTTTATGCACATGCAGTATATGGAGAATTGTAATTTTAATTGCATACTGGATGTATGCACTGAATGTTAATTATATTGCATTTTTAGTTATACAATATTTCAGACACAATTTAATACACTTTTTTTTTTGTTGTTGTTCACATTTTTCTTTTTTTCACAGCGTTTTATTATTGTTTAAGGTGAGGTGTTCTCATGTCCTCAGTCTAAATGGGGGCAGTAGTTTGTGCTCAGTCCTTAGGATTTGGGATGTAAGAAATCATTAAACAATATCCTGAGTATTTAAACAAACAGCACTACATTCTTTGCCCTTGCACACACGGTCAGACATTCCGATGGAAAATGTCTGATAGGACCGTGTTGTCGGATAATCCGACCGTGTGTAGGCTCCATCGGACTGTTTCCATCTGAATATCTGACGGACAAAGTTTTATAGCTGGGCTATAAAATTTTCCAACAACATGAGCATTTAGGACATTGTCCGATTGTGTGTAGAGAATTCCGATTGGACAAAGTGCCACGCATGTTCAGATCAAATTCCTAGACCAAAGCTATTGGCCCACTAGCCTGAACCAAGTCCCATCATAATGAAATAATGTCATCACGTATTGAACGATCGGATTTTCTACTTACTAACTAGAAATTGATCCCTTTATGAAGTGTCCACTAAGGTATTTGCTGCTGGGCTTTCCATTGCTGACATTTTATTTTCTGACAATTAAAACAAAAATCTTTATTTAAACACCTAAATAATATATTTTTTGATGGCAAAGTTGAGAAAGAAACAATAAAAGAGTATTTTTTGGCCAACATTTATGAGTGAATTTGAAAGTGAAAATAAAGTTTGACAGTAAAAGACAGAAGCATTTACATGGCTCTCCACATATCAACTAAAAAAGATGAATGACCTTGTTATTGCAAGGTTTAGACTGGTGGGTTGTACAAACCTAGTCTAATATTTATAAATAGGACTGTATGCTACCTACATTAGTGTTTTTAAATTCTATTGGCTTTTTAGTATGGTAACAATGGTGTACCTATAATATGCAGTATAACTAAAGAACAAATCCTGCTGATATGGTTGTGATCAGTCATGTCGCCATTAAATAGTGAAAATTACAAACCAGACCTTTTGTCATTGAGGTTCAGCCATTATAACAGGCCATTATATTGGATCCCATGGACTATTTTTGTTTAAATTAATTGTTAAATAAAACTTTTTTCTGTTACAGTCATTCAAGTGGGGTAACACTGGCATAGCAGAAGTTAGATATTGCTGAACAGAGTTACATTTTTAATGCTGGAGCACCACTAGAAGCTACTTAGAATGATAAATTGTCATATGAACATTCTGACAATGAATACAGCATAATGGTGGAAATAATGCAGACGTTTTGGATATTCCAACAGTAAAATCTCTTGGCCATTTTCCCCAACTCTATTCCTGTCCACCTGGGAGATTTGGGTTTTCGCCCATACCTTTGTGTGTTCCAGCTCTTCATGTTCCATTCTTCATTTTATAAAATAAAGGAATCCAATAGGGTGGGTGTCACCCCCACATAATGGCCACAACAGGTATGTGGACACAGGATCTCAGATATAGGGGTCACAGAGACATGCAAGAAAATGTCAGACATTTATTCTCCAACATCTACCTTAAACTGAGATATCAGTTTTGGATATACTTGCCCTTAAAGCTGTGCCCCATAAAGTATATATTTCTCCCTTTAAACACAAACACAGCAATAACTGCTGATCCATCTGCCAGCCATACCAGTGATTCTGTTTTTTGGATATCGCTGTGACATGTAATACAGGACACCATTAAAAAAAGATTTCACTCTTTCCCTATATTAATCTAAATGATAATATGTTCATCCCTTTGAAATGACACATCCATTATCGTTTACTGCTATTCTAAAAATCAGCTACAGAAACAACTGAGGAACTGACAAAAACAAATAAGAAAACCTTACTTTCATATATCATTTATAACTGGGCAATGGGATTTGTTGTGCTTTTGTACTTCTGGCATGGTAATAGAGTACAGGCTGAAAGAATAAGCAAGGGAATGCGAATCATTTTCGGTATATTTTTTAAAACAATCTGTGCACTTGGCATTTCTAATTGATTTCTGAATTCTCCGCAGCGGGGTCACAAGCCTATATGCTCTTTATTTTATTCTCTCGCAAAGCATGAGACTCTCACGGCATGATCAATTTTCAGCACCTGGAAAGAGAACATGCTCTACACATTAACTGCTACCAACAAAGAATGCGTCTCAATACAGTTACACTTAGTTGTTTTGTCTTGACAGAAGGAATCTTATCGAATTCTCTTTGATAGCAGCATGACATTTTGCAGCAAACCAAATGTAAAGTTCTGCTTAGAAAGTCCATGCACTTTATCAATCATGAATTTTCCTTTACAAGTCCTACACAAGTAACTCTTGATTGACACTTCTAAGGCACTGATGCCATTGAACAGTGTCTTGTATTTGTCAGGAGTTTTTCTTTCTTTAGGAACTGTCCTCATCAGGCGCTTATGTTCTCTCTGCTGGTAGATTAAAGTCTTTTTTTTCCGCCATTTGTCAGTGGATTTGACTGTCATCAAAACCATACACCTTGAATTATTACCATATATTAAAATCTGTTCTACTGACGCAGTTTAGAATGTGCACTATTAAATATTAACCACTTCAGCCCCGGAAAGGATTTACCTGACCAAGCCATTTTTTGAGATACGGCACTGTGTCACTTTAACTGACAATTGCGCAATCGTGCAATGCTGTGCCCAAACAAAATTGACGTCCTTTTTTTTTTCCACAAATAGAGCTTTCTTTTGGTGGTATTTGATCGCCTCTGCGGTATTTTTTGTGCTATAAACAAAAGAAAATCAACAATTTTGAAAAAAACACAATATTTTTTACTTTTTGCTATAATATATATCTCAATTTAAAAGAACAAAAAAAATATCTTCTTCATCAGTTTAGGCTGATATATATTCTTCTACATATTTTTGGTAAAACATTGCAATAAGCGTATATTGATTGGTTTGCGTAAAAGTTATAAAATCTACAAAATAAGGGATAGATTTATGGCATTTGTATTTAATTTTTTTACTAGTAATGGCGATTTTTATGGGGACTGCAACATTGTGGTGGACATATCGGACACTTTTGACACATTTTTGGGACCATTGACATTTATACAGCAATCAGTGCTTAAACATTTTAGGGACCATTGATGATCAGTGCTATAAAAATGCACTGATTACTGTATAAATGTAACCGGCAGTGAAGGGGTTAACACTAGGGGCAATCAAGGGGTTAAATGTGTTCCCTCACTGTGCATTCTGTGGGGGGATGGGACTGACTGGGGGAGGAGACCGATCGGTGTTCCTATATATTAGGAACACAGGATCAGTCTCCTCTCCCCTGACAGGATGTGGATTTGTGTGTTTATACACACAAATCCCAGTTCTTGCTCTGTCAGGAGTGATCGCGGGTGCCTGGTGGACATCACAGCCACCAGGCATGCAAATTGGCTCCTTAGGGATGCGGCAGGTCTGCATGTCCCCCTATACTCCTTAAAGCGCCCACCATACAACTACAGCAATTTGCGTAGGAGCACCATTCTGCTGCGGTCAATCAGAGGCGGGCAGTTGGCAAGTGGTTAAAGCTTCAGTTGTTTTTTTATTAATAATAAACATATTACACTTGCCTTCTCTGTGGAATAGTTTTTCACAGAGCAGCCTTGATTCTCTTCTAAGATCCCCCACTGCTGCTCGTGGCTCCTTCTTTTCTGTGAGTGCCCCCATAGCAAGCTGCTTTCTATGGAGGCACTCATGTGGGCTAGCTCCCTAGCCACCCTGCCTGCATTTATTGGCACAGACAGCATGGCTTGGTCCCTCCCCCACTCCTTCATCACAAGATTTGATTGACAGCAGTAAAAGCCAATGGCTCCAACTGCTATCAATCTGCCCAGTGAGGAGGGAGAGAGCTTTGAGAGCTGCTGCTTTTGTGCACAGTCCTAGGTTGAGTTTTATATACATACAAGAGGTCAACTAATAGGAAATAAAATGAACTTAGGCAATATGTTTTGGGGGACACAAATCCCCCCTTCATCATTGTAAAAAAACAAAATGTCCATTGAAAATGGCTATGCGTTAAAACAGTATTAATATGATGAAAAAAAAAAACGATGTTCTAAATGTTAGAACTAATATTACACTAAAGAGAGACCAAAACATGTTGATATTCTAACCAGCGTACAATACAACTTAAAGGATATGTTTACCATATTTAGGGAATAGCATTGTAACATGTTACTATGACCCCACCCCCCACCGGTCCCTCGTGACAGTAGGCTGGGGTTCCTCTCCCCTGCAGCGGCTCTCACATTTAAAATTGGCTTGGTTGTGTGGGGCTCTGACCACACATCCATGTCATTCGTTCACAGACATCTGTCAATGAATGAACTAAGAGTAACCAAACAAAAGAGGGGGCACCAGTCTAGTGCTATATCCCATGCACACTTTATTAAAAAATCCACAAGCATCAGCTTCTTGGTTGCTCAGTCCACCCAGCACACGTTAGACCTAGGGAGGGCACCACCAGGGTCCTACAAAAATAAGACCTAACGTTATTGTCGGTGATGGCTGCAATATAAGCCTTACCCCCCCAAAAATATGCAATACCCTGAAAATAAGACCTACAAGGACTTTAACTAGGACTTATTTTGGGGTTAGGGCTTATATTGCAGCCATCGCCGACAATCACGCTAGGGCTTATTTTCGGGGAAACAGGGTAGCTGGCTTAAACATTTCTAGGGACGTACTTTCTTCCTCAGAGCCAAATCAACTGGACCCCTTCATAACTCGATATATAACACTCCACATGGCATGAAAGCAATTTGCCTCTCCCTCATAATTATTGTGTATATATATATATGTATATATATATATACTGTATATATATATATATATATATATATATATATATATATATATATATATATATATATATATATATATATATACTGTATATATATATATATATATATATATATATATATATATATATATATATATATATATATATATATATATATATATATACAGTATATGTTTCTATGACCTTATACTATTTATTAGCAGGTAAGTATACAATGTGTCACAGTGCCCTGGGGGGGGGGGGGGACCAGCCACCAGAAGTAAATGTACTGCTGACAGTCAACAAATGGTTACATTTTTAGGACAAATAAAAAGGAGAGAATTGTTTTTTTTTTAAAAGAATGAACTGTTTGTATATGGCCAGATACAATAGTAACCCTGTATCTGATCCAACATTTGTCACAAATGTTGGATCAGATATAGGGTTACTTTTGTGTCTGGCCATATACAAACAGTCTATTCTTTAAAAAAAACATAATTTCCTTTTTATTTGTCTTAAAAACGTATCCAAACCAACTATACTTCACATATGGGGGGCTTTCTTTTCTGGTTGCTATGGACGATTGTGCCTTCGTTTTGGCAACACCTTACCCGTAAGATATACTACTTGGGTTTGTGTTGATAAACATAGGGAAAACATTATTTATATAGCTACATGTTGTGCTAATTTTCTATTGTGAATCATTTTGTTTATGGTTCTGTTGCTGGCAAGAAGAGTGAAGCAAACACAGGTCAGGTGCTGTCATGGGAGAAAACAGATGATATGTTTTATTGCCAACCATGTTTTCTCTCTATCTTTAACTCAACATTTCCTATTTTATATGTAGCTATGAAGTATAAATGAACCCATATATCCATTTTTATTTTTATTGTGTTTAATTACTAATTTACTTTATTTTTAAAACTTAAAGCCATATAAGTATTTTCCTTCAATTAGTCATTTGAAACTCCAACAACAAAATAGCAAGATAAAAATGAATGTTCTACATAACAATGATGGTCAACTGAAAAATTATAGAGGGAATGAAATGCAGCACCTGAAATTTCCAGAGGGTGCCATAGTAGCAGCATATCTCTGTGCTCAAAAATGTTGGTCCTGCTACCTTTTTTGCAGCATATCACAATGCACATGGAATACGCTGAAGTACAATAACCCCAAGTATTTAGGTAATTGACCACAATAATAACCCCTTATGCCCTGTACACACGATCGGATTTTCTGACAACAAATGTTGGATGTGAGCTTGTGCTTGTTGGCAGAAAGTCCGACCGTGTGTATGCTCCATTGAACATTTGTTGTCGGACTTTCTGCCAACAAATGTTGGCTAGCATGTTCTCAAATTTTCCACCAACAAATGTTTGTTGTTGGTTTTTCCGATGGTGTGTACACAAGTCTGTTGGACAAAGGTCCAAAGTACAAACGCGCATGCTCAGAATCACGCATCACTATTGAACTTCCTTTTTATCAGCCATCATAAGTCTTGTACGTCACTACATTCGTAATTGTTGGCCAACATTTGTGTGACCGTGTCTATGCAAGACAAGTTGGAGCCAACAACCTTCAAACAAAAATCCACGGTTTTGTTGTCGGAAATCCCACTGACCCTACATTGATAGTAAGTGGCCCTGACAGTTAACTTCCTCTCCCCACATTGGTGATCATGGCAGTGAAAGTTAAACCCCCATTTCCTCCCACATTGGGGGCCATGGAAAGTTGACCACCCATCCCTCTGTATTGGTCATCATGGCAAAATTGTGTATACTGTAATGCCCCATAAATACCATCAGATTTTCTGATGATTTTTTTAGTTCAGGTTTACCAAAACCATGTAGCACAAGGGCCTGCCTGATTGCATAAAAATTTTAACTCCTAAGGTCTGACCTATTATTATATGGTTTTGGTAAATCTGAAGGAAAAACCGATAGTGTGTATGGGGCTTTACTCTTGCACTACCACTGTGCTCTAATTAAAATAAAATAAAAATATATAAATATAAATGGTGGACCATCAAGAATGGGTTTCTGCAAGCATCAAATGGTGTTCAGCCAATCATAACAAACAAGAATAAAGTAAAGATGCATCGCAATTCACATAAATTTTTTTTATTATTTTTCATCTCTTCCCAATCACCTCAGTGCTCACAGTGCCCTCACCTTAATGGTACACACATGTATAATAATATTTAACTCACTTCTCTCATCTAGTCATACGCCCAGCTGATAAAGGAGGCAGAATAGCCCCTCAAACCTGTCACAAATTTACCAGTTGAGATTACAGGTTGTCATTCCAATACAGTGTCGTGTTTTACTGTTGTCAGGAAGCCCAGCCTGAAAAACTGCATGAATGTAGACAAGAAGTGGCTGGGAAAAGATTGTGAGACTCTGGCACCAGAGAAATATGAAGCCCAGTGAAATCCTTTGTGCAAAGGGCAACTAGCTGAATCCTGGACTGTGTGCTGGAGAAACCTGAAGGCCAGTGAAATTATTTGTGCAAAGGGCTGCTAGCTGAGTCTCAAAAACAATCTTTTTCCAGCCACTTCTTGTCTACATTCATGCAGTTTTTCAAGATGGCTTCCTGACAACAGCAAAACGCAACTTTGTATTGGAATGATGGCCTGTAGCCTAAACTAGGAAGGCATGTGACAGGTTTGAGGGGCTATATGAGAGAAGTGAGCTGGATATTATAATACGAGTGTGTATATTTCACTGCTAAGGTGAGGGCACTGTGAGCACAGAGGTGATTGGGAAGAGGTTGAAGATTAATCAAAATGGAAGATACTTATTGTTTCATGTCATGGCAGTAAAAGTTAATCCCTCCTATAATGATGTTCATTGAAGTGAAAGTGTTAACACTCTTTCCCCCCTGTATTGGTGGTCATGGAAGTGAAGGTATGACTCCGCACCCCACTCATACAGTATTGGTGGTAGAGCAGTGAAAGTGTTACCCTCACACCCTCACACTGTATTAGTGATTATGGCAGTCAGGGCCATCTTTTACGTGGGGCAAAAGTGGCAGCTGCTCAGGGTTCTGTCATTGTTGAGGGCCCAACGCAGGTGCCCCTTGAGCCCCTTGGCATGGGTAGTCCTGGACAGGGAGAAAGGAAAAGCGAGAGCCCAGGAGTGAAAAGAGCTCCCTGACTACCAGAAGGTGAGGAGCAGCAGGCGCAACCCCAATGCTGCAGCGCGACCCCTATGCTGCGGCGCAACCCAGAGGCTGGATTCTTCCAACCCCCTCTCCAAGCTCCAATGGCAGCCCGGGGGACAGGCGGATCAGGCCGCCCCACCCTGGGACCGGAGGGATGGGGCATGCAGACAGGGACTGCTACCCTGCTCTCCAACCTCCGACAGCACCCTGGAGGACATGTGGATCACCCGCCCAAGGACCGGCGGGAGGTGCATGCAACCAGGGACTGCTACCCTGCTCTCCCCTCCTCCAAGCTCTGACAGCGGCCAGGTGGATCACCCCTCCAGAGGTCAAGCAGGGGTGCTTTCAGCCAGGGACTGCTAGTGCTACCTGGGAAATTCCACGGTCTATGAAGTATCCGCTGGAAGGAGCAGAGCAACCCATCCTCACCACCCAGAAGAAGAAGGGCCCTGCCCATTGCTGGCCAGGGTTAACATCTTATGGAAAGAGGTACCAGGCATCATACACACCAATACACAGACTGTGACAATGGGTGCACAGAAGGGACTGCAGCCGGGGCTAAGGCCCCCTCTCTCTCATCCTCTCTTCTCACCCCTCTCTCATTCTCAATCCCCTTTCACTCTCTCATCCCCAATCCCCCTTTCTCATCCTCAATCCCCCTCTCTAATCCCCAATTCCCTCTCTTATCCCCAATCCCCTCTCTTTCTCTGTCATCCCCAATCCCCCTCTCTCTCTCTCTCATCCCCAATCCCTTCTCTCTCTCTCATCTCCAATCCCCTCCCTCTCATCCCCACCCCCTCTCTCTCTACCATCCCCAATCCCCCTCTTTCTCTCGCATCCCCAATATCCCTCTCGTCCTCAATCCTCCCTCTCTCATCCCCAACCCCCCCCTCTCCTTCCCAATCCCCTCTCTCTCATCTCCAACCCCCCTCTCTAATCCCCAATCCCCCTCTCTCTCTCTCATCCCCCAACCCCCATCCCTCTCATCCCAAATCCCCTCTTTCTCATGCCCACTCCCCACTCTAATCCCCCTCTCTCTCACCCCAATAACCCCCCTCTCTTTCTCTCTCATCCCCAATCCCTCCTCTTTCACTCTCAACCCCAATCCCCCTCTCTCTCTCTCATCCCCAATCCCCCTATCTTTCTCTCATCCCCAACCCCCCTCTCTCATCCCCAACCCCCCTCCCTCTCTCATCCCCAACCCCCTCCCTCTCTCATTCCCAATCCCCTCTCTCTCATCCCCAACCCCCCTCTCTCATCCCCAATCCCCCTCTCTCTCTCTCATCCCCAATCCCCTCTTTCTCATGCCCAATCCCTTCTCATCTCTAATCCCCTCTCTTATCCATAACCCCCCTCTCTTTCTCTCTCATCCCCAATCCCTCCTCTTTCTCTCTCATCCCCAATCCCCCCTCTCTCTATCTCATTGAAAATCCCCTCTCTCTTTCTCTCATCCCCAACCCCCCTCTCTCCCTCTCTCATCCCCAACCCCCTTTCTCACCCTCTCTCTCCCATCCCCAAGCCCCCTCTCTATGATCCACAGCCCCCCTCTCTCTCTCTCTTATCCCCAATCCCCTCTCTTGTCCCCAATCCTCCCTCTCTCATCTGCAATCCCCCTCTCTCTCATCCCCAATCCCCTCTCTCTCACCCCCAATCCACGCCTCTCTCTCTCATCCCCAATCCCAACCTCTCTCTCATCCCCAACCCCCATCTCTCTCATCTCCAATCCCCCCTCTCTCATCCCCACTCTCTCAACCCCAATCCCCTCTCTCTCACCCCAATCCCCCTTTCTCATCCCCAATCCCCCCTCTCTCTCATCCCTAATCCTCCCTCTCTCATTCCCAATCCCCCCTCTCTCTCACTCACCCCCTTATCTCTCATACCCCAATCCCCCCTCTCTCTCATTCCTAATCCTCCCTCTCTCATTCCCAATCCCCCCTCTCTCTCACTCACCCCCTTATCTCTCATACCCAATCCCCACCTCTCACTCCATCTCTATTTCTCCCACCCGCTCTCTCTCTTTATCAACCCCTCTCTCTTTCACTCACCCCTCTCTCTGAAAGACAAAAGCAGAGAAAATTCCCAGCTCAACTGAGCAACCCTATTTCTTCCATCTCTTCCTCCCACACCCCTCTCTTTCTCTCTCCCCCCTTCTCTCACACCACACTCTCTCTCACCCCCTCGTCATCAATCCCCTTCTCTCTCGTCTTCTCCTTAGCCCCCTCTCTCATCCCTCTCTATTTTATCCAGTTCTCTCTCTCACCATCCTAGCTCACCCTCTCTTTCTCTCTCTCTCTAACCCCCCACTTACACTGATTACACCCTCCAATTCCCCTCCAATGCCACTGATATTAATCCACCGTTCACCACCACCACTGCCCACACCCCCCAGCTCCAGCAACCAATCAGCAAGCAGAAATGGTGTGCTGTAACCTCTAGCAACTAATCAATGAGCAGTAATGGTATGTTTTAACCTGGCAACCAATCACAATTGCTGCCTGATCTTCTGCACTAAACTGATTTGATGTTTAGCTGCTATTTACTGTATGTTTCAAAGAAAGCAGGTGGAGAGAAAAAATGCATTGGGGGGCAAAGAAAATGTTTGCCTAGGGTCCAATCGATATTAAGGATAGCCCTGATGGCAGTGCAAGTGTTGCCTCCCTGTATTGGTGGTCATGGCAGGGAAAGTGGTACCCCCACATCCTTCTGTATTGGTGATCATGGCTGTGGAAATATCCCCCTTTTCCCTTACTGCACTGGTAGTCATGGTATTTGTATTAAGTATTAAGTTATAACACTGCCCCATTGATCACTTACCAATCACATGCCCCTGTGCCTCTCTCCCTAGACCAGGACTTCCCTTATACTGTGAGTGGAGATAATACCCACAGTACAGTCTCTCTCTCTATTTTAATAACAGGTGGTAGAACACAGAAAGCGCTCACACCTAGCAGTCTGCAATCTGACTGTTGCCCAATAGCCTGCAGGCTGCACATAGAGGGCCAGTGGGCAGCATGCAGTCTGCAAGTAGTGTTTTTGGCACCAGGACAATATAAAGATAACATAACATAAATCAATGTTTGTTGAAATATTCACCTTCAATCCAGAAATTTCCCCACAGGTTTTTTTCTGTAACTACCGTATATTTGTTTGTGTTTTTTATATCTGCCTAAAATTCAGTTTTAAAAGTAAACTGGTAATGGTAGAAATATAGTGCTGCTACTGCTGTTACCCTTCCAAAAAATAATTGTTGATTGTCTGTCATATTGGACCTCTTATAACTTATAACACCCAAGTGAAAGATATAACACCAATATATCAGAAAAAATAAAACAAATTGAAAAACAGAATCAAAGAGTTGGAAAAAGGATAACCCCTCTTATGTCAGTATTTTGTTGGACCACAGTATGCTTTAATTACAGCCTTTAGTCTGTTGGATTATGTCTCAACTAACTTTGCACATCTAGACTTTGCAATATTTGCCCTCTTCTTTGGAAAACTGCTCAAGTTCAGTTAAATTTGATGGTGACTGTTTGTGGACTGCAGTATTCAAGTCATTCCACATATTTTCAAGGGGTTAAGTCTGAGCTCTGACTAAGCCATCACAAACATTAATCTTTTTCTCCTTCAACAACTTTGTGGTCATTTTTGCTGTGTGCTTTCGGTCATTGTCATGTTGGAAGGTAAACCTTCTTCCCAATGACAACTTTCTGGCAGAGGGCAGCAGATTTTCCTTAAGAATTTCATGGCATTTGACCCCTCCATTCTACTTCTATCCTGACAAGTGTCCCTGTCTCTGCTACAGAGAAACATCCCCATAACAGGATATTACCACCTCCATGCATTACTCTAGGTATGGTGTTATTTGGATGGTGAGCTGTATTGGATTTCCGTCAGACATATTGTTTGGTATTGAGGTCCAATAATTCAATTTTAGTCTTATCTGACCATAATACATTTTTCCATGTGGCTTCAGAATCTTCAAGGTGCATTTAAGGTGGTTAGATGAGACTAAAATTAAATTATTCGGCCTCAACACCAAACAATATGTCTGGTGGAAATCCAATACAGCTCACCTTCCAAATAACACCACTCCTACAGTAAAATATGAACATGGTAGCATCCTGTTATGGGGGTGTTTCTTTGGCGCAGGGACTGGAGCACTTGTCAGGTTAGAAGAAGAATGGATGGGGCAAAATACCATCAAATTCTTGAGGAAAAACTGCTGCCTTCTGTCAGAAAGTTGTCAATGGGAAGAAGGTTTACATTCCATCATGACAATGACCCAAAGCACACAATAAAAATGGCCACACAGTGATTGATGAAGAAAAAAGTGAATGTCCTTGTGTGCTATGTTAGTATATCCCAACAGACTTAAGGCTGTTTTTAAAGCAACATGTGGTCCAACAAAATGGTTTCTGTCTTCATTTCAGGTGGTAAAGCAACAAAATATGATTCATTTAAAGGGGTTGATTATTTTCTATACCCACTGTAAATGACTGAATTGTAAATGTGTGGGATAATGATCAGTTCTGTAAGAAAAGTGACAGCAAGAAGCTTTGGATTTTAGGACCACCAATTATTTTTGTCTTCTTTGTAGTTCTCTTATAAATCTAAAAAGTAAAAAAGAACACGCTGACCTGTAGGTAACATATGTACTGTTTATACAAAAGTATTTTATGAAATGCTTTTCTTTTGTTTTTGACATATATAGAAATGTCATTGGAAGTTTGTGTAAGGGCTGAATGGCACTACTGCCATCACAGGTCACAGAATAACTAGTCACATCCTTGTTAACTGCTACATAGCTTTTGTTTGTTGTTTTTGCCTTTGGAATATTCTCCTATATAAGCTGTATCTCATCAACTTCTGTGTGTTTTGAAAAATCTACAACCCTTATCTAATTAAGTATTGAAGAATTGCCTACAATTAAGTCTTATTGTTCATAGTAAATTTTTCGAATGACATCTTTTTTGAACAAAGGCTTTATCATTTGCTAGAGTTAGTTTTGCTGTAAGAAATTGGATCACAACAATGCCCTACTTTCTTTTCAGAGGATTTTCAGCACATTCATTATCTCAAGATAAATTAGTTGACTGAAAATAATTTGCTTTTAAATCATGTCACCTCTCCAGTCTAGTGAACAGTCAATTAGGGAGAGCATCAGATGGAAAAAAAAAGTGCCTGTTTATCATAATCTTCCACAAAAGCATTCCAAAAAGTGCATCAAGCTTAGAAATAAAGTGCATCCCTTTAAAAAGAAGATAAAGTAATGTTAACAGATTTTATTGTTTGATGCTCTGACTCCCCCAATAAATAAAATGGATGTGAAGATGTCATATGGAACATTAAGATAAATGATGCTCCAATGCTTCACTGTATTGCTTCAACTACCTAATGTCAATAAATACTGGAACTTGCAACCATGTGTGAAAACTGGTTATTTAAACAGAGTCTTTTGCATTTTGCAGCATTTGTTAGCTGAAGGCACAAGATTTGCTTGTGTAAATTGCAGCACATATTATGCAGAAATCTGGAGGAATCATATCGGTAATTCAATTGTTGAGCAAACTTTTAAAGGATTTATTTTGTTTCCATTGAAAAACATCTTTAAAGTAAAAAATTCCATGTGTGACTTAAAAATTCAACAGATATTGTGTAAAGAAACTTTTTTTAACAGAAATTAAAAAAAAACACAGGACTACCAGGTCACAAGCAATGTATTCAGCCCAAGCACAACACTTTTGGCTACAGAAATTTTGCTTTATTGGTTACTTCTGGGCTCTATCATAGCAGTGGGAAAACAATTACAGCTTATTCTTTGGTTTTCATTAGTTGATTAGTTCTTCCTTTCTGAAAAGAAGTTTGCATTTTTTTCCAGTAATAACAGCTACACCCTCTTCTCCCTCGTCATTCCACTGTCACCGCTGCCATCCTTGCAGAAGCTTCTCCCATTTCCAACACATCCCTATTTCATTCATGGGTCGGCCATTGATCATTAAACTATGTATGCACATTTAAGTTGTTTCATCAGGGAACCCTACTCCACTCTTCACCTATGTGCAAATACCAAGAATGTATACTGCACTCTTCATGCATCTCTGGTGGTGTACATAAAATACATTGCTAGAACATCAGACTTTTAGCAAAAAAGACAAACAAACTCTATTGTACTGAAAACTCTGCCTGCTAGCAATTTTTTTTTTCCATAATTCAGTTCCGCTTTAACGCTTTCCAGAAATGGGTAAAGATAAATGAATCTCAATCAGGTTAGTGTATATTACTAAAATATTGTCCCCAACTGCTGTTCATTTTTTATTAAATTCAATCAAGCATGACATGTCCTCCTTAGGTAAAGTTTGGTTCATAAGTCAAATTTGCTATTCCCATTCTATCAGGGAAAATAATTATGAAAATGCTTGTCAGTCAGCTATGCCATATTCCATTTTATAAATGTGAAATATAGTGTATAGGCATACTAAATCTGTGCAGAGAGGTAAGTGAAAGAATTGCATTTGAATTATTACTAACAATCAAATACATATCTATGTTTGACCTCTATCTCAAATTGGTACGCATTATAACCTACCCAAACAAGAACAGATCAAGCAATCCTTTCTCTGCATCAATGACAATGTCTGGGTTCAGTGCAGAGAGTAAACTACATGACAGTAAATTTAAAATATAGAAAACAGTTCAATACACAGGTAAAACATATAAATGTTGATTGTCTTACCTGTAAAAGTAATTGTAATTCATCTCTGCCAGTCTTGAGATCCAAACATCCTTGCAAGAACGCACAACCGTGTTGGTAACTTCTACTACTTCCCCCCCAGTCAAGCATTATATAGCTTGGTCACTGATTTGTCTCAGTTCTGATGAAGGTATATCCCCACACTGATGAGGTAATTTCTTTGTTTATTTATATTCCTAGTCTTGATTAACCACTTGCTGACCAGCCACCGCAGCTGTACTGTGGCAGGTTGGCACGGCTGTGCAAATTGTATGTCGGCTGCCAGGATGCTCGTGCACAGCTCTACGTTGGAGCCGATGTATGTGGCTGGCAACTGCAATATCCGCCAGCCACCTGCAATCACTCCTCAGAGAGCCAGAATGGAGATCTGTCAATGTAAACAGACAGATCCCCGTTCTGATGGAAATAGAGAGAGATCTGCTGTTCCTAGTCATTAGGAACAGCGACCTCTCTCCTCTTCTGGTCATTACTCTCCCCGCATAGTTAGAAACACCTCCCTAGGGAACACTTAACCCCTTGATCGCCCCCTAGTGATAACCCCTTCCCTGCCCATGATATTTATACAGTAATCAGTGGCTATTTTTAGCTCGGATTGCTGCATAAATGCCAATGGTCCCAAAAAAAAGTGTCAATTTCGCAGTCCTGCTAAAAATCACAGATCGCCGCCATTACTAGTAAAAAATAAATAAATAATAAAAATGCCATAATTCTATCCCCTATTTTGTAGATGCTAAAACTTTTGCGCAAACCAATCAATAAACTCTTATTGCAATATTTTTACCAAAAATATGTAGACGAATACATATTGGCCTAAACTGGAGAATTATTTATTTTTTTGGGATCTTTATTATTGCAAAAAGTAAAAAATATTTTATTTTTCAAAATTGTCAATTTTATTTTGTTTATAACATAAAAAATAAAAATCATAGAGTTGATCAAATACCATCAAAAGAAAGCTCTATTTGTAGGGAAAAAAGTTTAGGTACAACGTGCATGACCACGCAATTGTCAGTTAAAACAACGCAGTGCTGGATTGCCAAAAATAGCCTGGTCATTAAGGGGGCAAATCCTTCCAGTCCTTAAGTGGTTAAAGGCACTATTCAGTGCTATAGAACTTGACTGGCTCACACTGCTCCTCTTTCGCTTCCAGTTCAAGCCCTCAGAATTACAAAGAGAATAATACACAAAGCAGTTCAGATGCTTACATATGGCTATATTTATCAATTTTTTGAATTTTTTTAATGCATTTTAATACTTTTTTAAGCAATACAATACTGGACTAAATGGCCATCTGTTCAATTTTAACACTATCATGACTCCAGTCATTAGTTTTCTGCTATTAAAAAGAAACACATGATACACAAAACTATGTTCTACCACTTTTTTTTATCTGCGACCAGGTTTAGTATGCATGTTAATACTTGAGGGTCAGGCACATCAAATATTTTTTAAACACAGCCTGTAAACAATGTAGTGGAACATTAATTTACTCACCATGCTCAGATTCAGGTGCAGGGCCCTTTAATTCAGTTTCCTACAGCGAATATAATAATCTCTGTTTACCTTCCTCAGTTGCTCAGGGAGACCACACCTGTTGAGGCAGAGGTAGCCAGCGACAGTGATATTCATTCAGTTGAGCTTCCCTCCACTGTCTGAAATTTCATGAGGATAGCTGGGCCAGAGCCTAATATTGGGCAATCTCTCCAGAAGACCTGGCTACTGTGGGGAACTGCTACCTGATTGGTACCACAGTACTCCAGTTTCAGTGGGATTGTCTTTTGTCCTTGGTCCTTGGATGCCTTTAGCTATTCACCTGTATTACCAGAGTTACAGTGGTGTAAGCACAGGAGGTGACCAGACAAACTCTATATTCACTGGCGGCTGGTGTTTTTTTTGTGGAGGTGGCAAACAACCACCCACCCCCCCTTGACTGGCACCCACCCCCCACTCCCTCACTGTTTGCTGGTCAGTCCGGCACTTGCCCCATCGGGTGGCAGGTGGCAGGCAGCAGGTAGCATGATGCAGCAGCTTTGTGTCCTCTTCTCCATGGTGGCTTCCAGCTCCTCCCCTCCTCCTCCTAGGCATCCAATCAGGTGACCAGTGTCCGAACCCGCTTCTTGATTGGAAGAGGATCAGTGTTGTAAGAGTGAATTTTCATTCTCTGTTGTTAAACATCTGGATGGGATTGGAGTGCACTATATGTGACCCGAGCCCACCCTATATTGAAGCCTATTAGAGCCCCTGGTGCTAATTGGTGCTGCAAAAAAAAACCAGCCCCCCACGCAATGAAATCCATGCGCCGGTGTCCTGAAAGGAGCCAGATGCATTGGTTAGGGGGGACAGCCATGGACAGGAGGGGGGCGGCGCCTGTGTGCCTTTAATGGATGGGCCGACCCTGACTATATTGTCAAAGTATTGGGATGCCTACCTTTACACGCACATGAAATTTTAATGGCATCCCAGTTTTAGTCCGTAGGGTTCAATATTGAGTTGGCCCACCCTGTGCAGCTACAACAGCTTCAACTCTTCTGGGAAGGCTGTCCACAAGATTTAGGAGTGTGCCTATGGGAAGGTTTGACCATTCTTCCAGAAGCGCATTTGTGAGGTCAGGCACTGATGTTGGATAAGAAGATCTGGCTCACAGTCTCCGCTCTAATTCATCCCAAAGGTGTTTTATCAGGTTGGGGTCTGGACTCTCTACCCCAAACTCACTCATCCATGACTTTATGGAGTTGAAGCTGGTATAGCTGCAAAGGGTAGGCCAACTCAATATTGAACCCAGACTAAGCTGGTAGCATGGAAGCATGGACACTTTACCAATTTGTAAAACACCAAATTTGGTTTGTTTTTAGTATTAGGCTCAGTTCACATATATGTCCCACATATATGTTTGGGATCTGAAGTAATGGATCTCAACTAGACTAGTGTTGTTTTAGAGACTATGAAGCCATGTTTTTTTTATGCCATCCAGAATTGTCTTAGCCATTGAGATGATATTATTTCTTCTAACTTTGTGGTTGGTTAGTAAACTGAAAGTTACAGTTACTACCTATCTGATCATTTGGCCAATCACCTATTCTATTAAAACACTGGTCTGAAGAGTAGTGTAGCCTACAAAGTTTAACAAAACTTTTACAAAGCAACTTTCTAAAGGATTTTACATCACCCTTAGGTCTGATCTGGAAGCACTTTGAGTAGAACCTATAGTAAGCAGCTTAGTATCTGTCAAGGCTTTCCAAATATTTGTTCAAAGCTGCAATCGGTTCTCCAATAAAGATTTTTTATTAAACACTCAAGCGCCCAACCTAAAGGATGCACCAATGCTTTTAAGTGAATTGACTACTTTTACCTAAATACGTTGTGCTTGTTTCAGTAAATTCTTAGTGAATCTTTTATCTCTGGATTTCTGTTATTTTATCTATCCAGTACACACATTGTTATCTTAGGGTCTTTTACTTCTTATTGTAAATAATTTGTATGTCAGCACTGTTTTTTCAATGTAAATGCAGTGCTGATTGAAGAATAAATTCACATTAACCCATGATTTTGGTACAAATGCAGCACATAGTTAGGCTTCTATAACTTTCATAGTCATGTACATTGAGAACACTCTTTCATCAATCGATGCAGTCATTGGAGGGAGATTTGCTAAAACTGGTGCACTTGGGAATCTGGTTCAGCTGTTCATGGTAGCCAATCAGCTCCTAACTTCAGCTTGTTCAAATAAAGCAGAGTTCTGCCGGGGTAAAAAATAAATAAAATAAAAGTCAGCAGCTACAAATACTGTAGTTGTTGACTTTTAATATATGGACACTTACTTTCCTGGGAGCCCGCGATGTTGGCACCCAAAGCTGACCCTTCCCTCAGCTTCCGGCGCAGGCACTGGCATCATTACTAAGGGAAACAGGAAGCGAACATTACGTAGTTTACCGCGCAATGTGCTGTGATCTTTCCCTGGAAGTGGGAGCAGATACCTGGATTTGACAGGTATCTGCTCCACCCTCCCCCCTGAAAGGTGGCAAATGTGGCATCAGAGGCAGAGAAATCACATCAGCGGAAGTTCCATTTATGGGTGGATCTCTGTTTTAAGATTTAACAATAAAGCCTGGAAGCTGATTGGTTTATATGCAGAGCTGCACCAGATTTTGCACACTCCAGTTTTAGTAAATCACCTTAAATGAAAATGGCAGTGGGCAAGTCTCAAACAAAAACTGTTAATGTCAGGCCACAGTAACAAAGAGAAAGAAAAATTTATTTAAAGAACACATTCAGAATATTTCACATTGGTAACTAGTGGGAAAACTTAATTGGTTATAGATAGTGACTCACTCAAAGGCATAGGGCTATGTTCTGAAAACCATTGTAATTTTTTGATTTGTTTCACATTGGAGTCTGATAATTCATTTCTGTGTTATTAGGACTATTATGGTAAATTGCAATTCTTTCAAAACATTAATTTATTTGAACACAAATACATTAACTTTAACAAGAAAGTTCAAATTTCTAAAATCAATTCTATGAAGCTGATTGCATGGACACTTTACCAAGTGAAAAACACTAACTTTGTTTTGTTTTTAGTATTAGACTGGGTTCACATATATGTCAATTGGATGCATTTTTAATGGCATCCAAATTGCATAACATGTGAGTGTGACCTGCTTTCAAAGGAGTCAGTTCACACATGTCCAGGGCAGCTGCATTGCAGTTTTGAAAAGGATCCTGTATGTTTTTGAGTCTGGTTCAGGTGCAAATTCAGGGAAAAATGTGTACCTGAATCGCACCTGAACCAGTGCACAGAAACGCACAGGACTGCTTCCAAAAAGAGAAGAAAAGTATACACAATCACAATTAAATCATACTCATACTGAGGTATTTAGCCTTTAACCAATAGTTACTATGCCATGTGCAAAAGAGAAGTAGAGGAGTATGAGAGAGTAAGAAGAAAAGAGAGGGGAAGGGAGGGAGAAGGGACAAAAAAGACTCCAACTACTTTGGAGCTCAACCAAAACTGGAAGCCCCCATCCCTGCATATCTCACAGTGACCCAGAGTAAGTCAGATAGGGGGGATTTCTTAAAGGTCCCAAAATTTACAAACCCAGTTATGAGTGTCTAAGGGGTCATTTAGGGAAGCAGTCAGGTATTTCATCTTCTTCACACACCAAATCCTGTTGTGCAGTTCAACCAAGGAGGGGGACTCCTGCTTCTTCCATTTGAGAGCAACCAAGCACCTATGCAAGGAGTTTGATAGAAATTTTAGAGAATGATTAAGGGGGAAGCCCCAAGATAATTGTTTTGTGGTTGACATGGATCCAGGGTCAATGTACTTTATTTGCAGTCAATATACCTGTTGAATTTTAGTTTGTTACTGAAAATCTTTACTAAAAACTATTGAAAATGAAAGGGATCCAGGATTCAAAAATAGAAAGGACTAAGTAGTGGACCATCCACCAGTAGAGAGAGACCAGTGGGCAGGACCAGTCAATGTAGTACAATGTGCCTGGTTCCATTTTGCATCACCAGCAATTTCTGTCAGCAGAGGGGTATATTAAGTAGAGTATGTATGCGGTTTGATACCAGTGGAAGAGAATCTTCTACTGGTTTGCCTTATTTAAGATGCATATTGAGCTTTTGAACACCTGGGAACAAAGGATTTGCCACGTCTTTGGGGTAGCTCTTCCCCCCAGAGCCTACTCCCACTTTCTCATAAAAGCATGCTGGGCCTGGGGGATGTGGGGACAGATATAGGGGTTTATAAATTTGGGAGATCATTCCTTTGGAGGATGGGCCTTCTAGACAAATCCTTTCAAATGCCCTCAGTTTGAGAATTGGAGGGTGTTCTTGAGGGATTGCGCATAGTGGTGTATTTATAGGTAGCTAAAAAAAAAAAGCCTGTCTAGGGAGAGAGTAAGTGCCCTGTAAGTTCTGCAAGGTGCATAGCATTCTAGCATCCACCAGCTGGCCAAAATCAAATAAGGCCCTTTCCTTCCAAAAGTGGGACATCTGTGAGATCAAACTGTCAGGGATACTTGGAATTAATAACAAGGAGATTGAAGCATCGGTGGTAAGGGGAATAGGACTGCTTGGCATGTTGCCATAGGGTTCACAGGAGAGTCATAGGTCTCAGCAGATGGGAAGTATCAATCGAGAGATCACTACTCCACAGCACAGAGTTCAGGTGTGTAGAAGCCAGCCACCATTTTTTGACCTCTGTACAGTGGTTATAGGCTTGAAGGGTATCCAAGTGCAATCAGCCTGTAATTAGACCTTGGTGTGTGTCAGGGGCATACTTGCAGGGGTTGCAGGGGTCACAATTGTGTCTCAAACGTAATGTGCATGTGCAGCCCCCTGTACACTTGGATGGGGGGACGGCAAGTAGCAAGTAGAGGAACCGATCCCCTTCATTTTCTTTCTGTAGCCTTTCATGGTATTGGTTCCCTTACATGCTGCCCTTCCTTTCCACCTCTTGCTGTGATTATGGCCCTGTGTGATCCTCTGGCGCCCCTCATCCCCCAACGTGCTACCAGGTTCCCACCTCCCCTCTCCTGCCAGTTGCTGTGGGGGATCTGTCAGGATGGAGAGCAGGGTAGGGGCCAGTAAATGTTGTAATTTACAAGCACCTTCCCTGTCTTAATGCATAGAGTCAGGGATCTGTACCGTTCATTCATAACTGAGGCATAGTAAACTGTGTTACTTTGCTTGAGTTTGTGAATGAACGAGAAGCTCTTTTTTTTTTTTTTTTTTTTTTTTTTTTATTCTTTATTTATAAGATTTTCCAAAATTTACAAAAAAACACAATTCATATATAAACCATTTCGCATAATAAATACAACATCATTTCTTATACAGGTTATCTTCCTTTTCCCTCCCCCCCCCCTTCCCACCCCTCTCTCACTCGATCCTACTCCATGGGATTCCTTTTAGCTAGCATTCCACCATCTTCAGATAACTTTCAGTTTTACCAAACAATACCCAAAGACGCCATTTATTCTGGTACCTTTCCTCCAAGTTATCCAGTTTGTACATTGACTCTTCTATAATTCGTATCTTTTCTAATCTATCTGCGAACGAGAAGCTCTGTACAGGGCTATACCATCCATTCATTATGTGCAGCTGAGGCTGCAGAGAAGCAGATTGAGGGCTGTGTCCTTAATCTCCTTTCTCTGTCGCAAAGGTGAAAGGCCAGATGTCTGGTAAAAAATGAAATAAAATAAATAAATAAATAAATAAATAAAATGGTAAAAAATTATAAAAAAAAAAGAAAATAACAAAAATACTAAACTACAGACACCAGTGGCAAAACTACCAGGTTCACAAAAGTCACACTTAAGTCCTGAGCCTGGTGTTCCACTACTGTAGTTCTACTTATTCATCTGGTGTGTGGTCCTTACCCAGTTTGGGATCATTGTAAGGAATAAAGCTTGTATGTACCTCAGAATGGGAGAGTTGGTCAGAAAAAGAGTTTAACAAAGTGGTAATGTGCAGGAACAGAGGCTGAGAAAAAAATTTGTAATAGGAGTAAGGTAGACCATCAGGTCTGGGGGATTTATTGACTGGGAGAGACTTAATCATGACAATTATCTCCTCATCTAGGATTAGATAACTATGGCTAAAGAGGAGATGGGGGAAGTTTGCTCTCTGTCAAATAAGACTATATGTTTTGAAGAAGCTCAAGTGGTGGAGGGTTATGAGGTTTAGCTGGGTCATTATAGAGGCTTGAATAGTAATCGTGAAAACGTTGGGCTATTTGTGATGGATGGGATTGAAGGGTGCCTGTTGAATCCTTTGGTGCAGTGGTAGTCGATCTTTTGCAGTGTTACCTAGCAGGTAACCTGTACGTTTTTCTGTCCTTGTCATAATAAGTTTGCTGTAGTCAAAAACTAGCTTTTTCAACTTGTCTTATAGCAGTATCCTTAAGTCCAGCTCTAGAGCTGGCTATTTCCCAAGGGTTGATAAGGATGGTGAAGATATTACAGTGTTTTTAACCATTTATCAAATCTAACAGGTATCACTGAGAAGTTTCTGTCATAGGACACTAAATATGCATTATCCTTTCCCATCTGTATGTAAATGATCACAAACTTATCACACTATTGCTCTTCTAAGATGAGATTAGAAAATGCAAGCAGTTGGTTTGAGGAACATTCATGTGCTTGAAGGCTTCCCCAATGCCTGATGGCTAAGTCTTCTCTTGAGAAAATCAATTGGCTAATATGGATTTCTCCTTTTTCTCTATGACATGCTGACACTGACATATTCCCCTTTTCCTCTCCCTAGAAGTGAACACACATGTTTGTCTAATTCACACGTTAATGTTTTACAGAAATCATTTGTAGTAAGGATTGTTTAGTAGCTGGATTATGCATCCACCACTCTCAAGTGTCAGGCAATTGAATTGGCAAACACACTGAAATTGGTCCATGCAATCCAGCCAACCTGTCTTTTGTTAAGTAGCCTCTAGCATTAAAGGTAGCCCCTGGTAGCCATATGCTATGCTGGCACTTGCCTTTACTTTAAATTTTATAGCTCCATTGCTCGTTTTAGACAAAGAATATTATTCTATTAATGATCCCTATTGCATTTTGGCACCTTCCATTTATAATTAGTATAATGTAGGTCAATGCCAATTTCTCCTGTCTTATTGCATAAAGCAATGTGCATACATATTACTAGAATGTATAGATAGATGTAAAATCTGAAATTGTGGTATACTGTTTTGTTAACAAATGGAAGAGTTACATATACAACAAAGTAAATAGCTATAAGTAGCATAAAGCATATTGTTTATTACAACATTTTAAAAACTTAATGGAACATTTATAAAGGAACAGCAATATTTTAAATGGTACACTCAGTTACATGGACAGAATACCAAGTAAAATCGTTTCAGTATACATCATTAACTGCAGGTGTATGTTTCAGTGTATTTGCATTTCTCTGTTTTAATATGACTTTATATTATATCAGGCTGCTTGGCAATAAGGAAAGCACAACATGATTTTCTACTTTGTAGATGTAATTTCTTTGAAAGAGAACAGTTACTTTGTGCATATGCTGAAATTATCTTACAAGCAAGCCACTTGTAGAAAGCATTGCTAGAGAATGCAATGATTAATTATAGTAATTTACAAATTGCAGTTTCTTGTTATGGGATGCCATTCATGTCATTTGTATAAATCACAGGTATACCAAGAAATATTTTTGTTTGTTTTTGTTCCTTTCGTCTTCTTTTTTTTTTTTTTTTTACAGCCCATTCCAGTGTTTTTATTTTTATTTATTTTTCTTTTTTTCCTGTTACATAATAAGGCCTTTTACAAGAATAAACCATTAAATGGCACTGATGCCTCTACCTTATTATCAATAATCTTCCATTGCTTGTCTAGGCCATGTGCTGTGCCCTCCGGCCGGCCACTCTCCGTCCTCCCAGCTGGAGGGCACAGCTCATGACCGTGACAAGCAATGGAAGATTTTTGATAATAAGGTAGAGGCATCGTTTTACATTAACATTTACACACGTAGGAAGGAATATATGAAACAAAGGGACAGTGATATGGTCCAGGGAGTGCGTGGGGGGCTGTATAATGTAAATTGGCTTTATAATGTAAATGGTCTGTGTAATGTACAATGGGGGGGGTGTAATATAAAATGGCCTGTGTAATGTAAATGGGGGGGGGGCTGTGTAATGTAAATGGGCTGTATCATGTAAATTGGGGGGCTGTGTAATCTAAAATGGGCTGTGTAATGTAAATGGAGGGCTGTGTAATGTAAAGAGGGGCTTTGGAATGTAAAGTGGACTGTGCCATTTAGTATTTACTGTTCAAAAAAAAAAAATATATAGACACATACTGTATACATATTGTACACACACACACACACACACACACACACACACACACACACACACACACACACACACACACACACACTATTTCCTGCCACTGTTGCATGGATTCAGCAGATATTTTATTTGTCCCACTGTCATTGTAAAAAAGTGGCTGTGGCTGGCCAGGTGAACTTAATAGTTGGAATCTCCAGCAGTTAGTGACAGCCATGGGCCAGCATCAGTGAGCTTTTGGGTTTCTAATACTGCTCAATAAAAGTGATATAAAATATTCCAAAGCAGCACAGTGCAACACAGTACTTTAGAATTTTTGCATTTTATGTTTGAAAGGGAATTGCAGTGATGTCATTGCCACTTTTTGTGGGCCCAGAAGCCAGAGTCAGCTCCGTCATGCTTCCACACACAGCAACATACTGTACTACTACAATAGTGATCTAGTGCTTGCCAATGACTGTCATAATTGATCTGTTGTTGCAGTGGTACATGTGGCAAGAGGGCTGGATAAAGTCTCCCTACTGATCGATCCAGTCCCTCTTATATCTAAAAAAGAGAAAGTGGCGTGAATAATTGATAATAGAATTGAAGATAAATAAATACTACTCAAACTCTCTGAAAATGTTGCCATTCCAGTTTTTTTTTCTGCACCAACCCAAGTGGATCTTTTAATGTTACACAAACTATTTATAGGAACAGCGTATTTGTTTTAGCAGTGAAATGTGAAAAAGGTGGGGGAGGGGGCTTAAAAAAAAAGAAGAAGCAAATTCTGACTTTGAGCTTTACCATCCTGTTACATTACTTCCATCCTGCTACATTACTTAAAAAAAAGCTTATGAGGTGTGATATTCCAATAGCAAGATAATAGTCATAGGTAGAGTAAAAATAATGCAAATAAAAACAAACATAACTTATAAAACTGCAAAAATAACTTAAAGTTATTATACAGACCGTTTTTTATATTTCCTTTTTTTTTTACCCTGGATGATGCTAAGTTCCGTGTGTACAGTATAGCACCTAAACACAGTTTTATCAACCATAAGAAAGTTTAAACTAGCCGATCCATTAGGGAGCCTGTTAGAGTCCACAGGGGTCAGCAGGAGCAGAGGAAAGTAAAAGATCAAATGTAAAATTTGATTGATTCGTCTGGATATATTGAAGAGGTAAAATTTGTTAAGTGCTGTTGCTTAAAATAGCTTATTCAGGGAGCAATTTGTAACAAAGTATGCTAAACACTAACTTAAAACAATTCTAAACTGTAAAATGAAAACAAAATCCACCTGCCATAACATATAAGTATTTAAACCCATGGAGCATGATTTCAGACAAGGAATTTTTCTTTCACTTACTTGCAAAGGGATAGAAACAATATTTTTTACTTCTTTTAATTCTTGTACCTTGTTTATTTGTGAGAATGCAATATCTGTTACTTCTTTTGACCTAGGTTTTTATCACTGGATTTAATGGTATTCATAAAGCATAGGACCATATTTGGAAAGCATTTTTTTTTCCAGATAAATACTGGATAAAGAAAAGTGTTTAGCCCCATACGCATCAGATTTTCTGCAGAATTTTTCCTTCAGATTTACCAAAACCATATAATATGAGGTCAAACCTTAGGAGTTTCAATGTGTATACAATCAGGCAGGCCCTTGCACTACATGGTTTTGGTAAACCCGAAGACAAAAATCAGCAGAAAATCTGATAGCGTGTATGGGGCTAAAGTCTCTTTTGATTTTTTTTTTTTTTGGTTTCACATATTTAGGTTAACTCTTTTTCTTTTTACTCTGTTTATAATTGTTTTCTCACAACTTTTACCCAATAGCCATACATTTTTTTTAATTGGTATTAGCCTCTTGCAGTCCTGGTCCAAAAAATTCTATGATTGGGCGAGTCAAGGAGCAAATTAGTTGTATTGCAGTGGAACGGGCATGTTGATAGGAGAAGCAAGCAGATTAATCTTTTATTGTACAGTTACAGAGTGTGAGTAGGGGGAGACCTTAAATAGTCAGTAAGGTTGAATAAAGACACCAGTCAAACCTGAGAGAGTGTCTACAATTGTCCCTATCCCTGTACATTGTACACTTGCATTGGTCCCTACCCTCAAGGAACCCACAATCCAAGGTCCCCATTCACATACTAAGGCCAATTTTGGACAGAAGCCAATTAACCTAGCTGCATATTTCCCATGCAGGCACAGGGAGAACATGCAAACTCCAGGCAGGTAGTGTTGTGGTTGGGATTCAAACCAGTGATGCTTTTTACTGCTAGGTGAGAGTGCTAACCACTACACCACTGTGCCACCCTAACCTATGACCTCTAAACATTACTGAAATACAGCAGAGAAAAATCAGGTCCCACAGATATGATTTGTGGCAAAGTTGTGCAAATTTCACAATGGGATGGATAGGAATACAATTTTTTTGTCAGGTAATACAGTTCCCATATTTTTTTTTTCAAAGGCAACGCAAAACAAATTTCAGTATGTATATTCAGTTTTTGGACTTATGCTTTTAAAGTCGCATGTAAATTTACAATCAGGACAACGTTTTTGTTTTTTATACCCTTTGCCACCCAGGCCAATTTTGACACTTCTCGCATACATGTAATAACCATAACTTTTTTGCTAGAAAATGACTCAGAACCCCCAAACATTATATGTATTGTTTTAGCAGACACCCTAGGGAATAAAATGGTGGTCATTGCAAAATTTTATGTTACACGGTATTTGTGCAGCAATTTTTCAAATGCATTTTTTTAGGGGGGAAAAAACTTTCATGAATATAAAAAAATTAACACTAAAGATAACCCTTTTTTTTGTATAATGTGAAAGATGATGTTACGCCAAGTAAATAGATACCTAACATGTCATGCTTTAAAATTGTGCACACTTGTGGAATGGCACCAAGCTTCACTACTTAATAATCTCCATAGACAACACTTTCAAACGTTTTACAGATTACATGTTTAGAGCTACAGAGTAGGTCTAGTGCTAGAATTATTGCTCTCACTCTAATGTTTGTGGAGTATGAAACCTGTGCGTATCTGGTTCTGATACTAGCCAGTGCCTCAACAGCCATTGACCTCACCGCACATCCCTGCTTCTCATCAGGTGCCTGGGGCCCCCTTTTGAACTGATGAGGCTTGTGCCCCATACAGGAGAGCTGGCTGTGCTGCCTTATCAGCCAGTGGCCCTGCATGTAAACTTTGAACATTTATCACTGGTTTCTATAATGTTAAAAAAATGTCCAAGCCTAACTGAACAGAGAAGAAATAGTTTGATTACTTCACTGTGCAGCTTGCAAAATCAGTTTTGCCAAAAATGTTTAGTGATAGTGTAATGATTAGTGATTATGGGAGAAAAAAAACAGGTATGCTTTTGTTTCCCTGTTTTGTCTGCTTTCCATACATTTTAAGTCACAGACTCAGGATTAGTAGGTTGTGAAAGAGTATCAGAAAATGTCATCATATTCTATCTTTACATTCTACACTTGCTCCAGGTGAAAGAAAAGGAATGAAGCCAATGCATTGGCATGACAGCCATGCAACTGCGATTTTTCACAAGCAATGGTCAGCAATAGCAGCCTCCAGATTGTTATTTCTGATTCCTTTAAGCGCAGTCTAAAAGGTGTTAAAATATATTCTTTGTTTTATATTGTTTCCTTTTTTTAAGAGCACTTTTTAAAGGTGAAAAATACAGAATAGATGCTACAAGTCAAAAGCTGATACATGGGGAGCCAGAATTGACTGTATGTTTAAATCACCTTAATGTTTTAATCAATGACAGTGCTTATATCAGTGAAATCACAACTAGTATACTATAGATCAGGAAAAGCTGAATGTAAGTCTCTGGCTGGAGCCTGTTCTTAATAGGACATTATTTTCCCCTTAAGGTAGAACTATCCAATGATTATAGATTTATCATACTCTTGCTATTGTTTGCCTGAAGATTTTGCTGAAAGTGAAATACCAAAAGGGCATTAGAACACTCTGCTGTTCATAGTCTGACCACTCAGAATTATAAAGTGATATTTAAAATGTTTTCTGCAGTGATAGAGCAATTCATTTTGTTGCTCGTGAACAAAAAAGATTTCTTCTTCCATGGACATATCTATTTTTTTAACTAATAAATTACTGTACAAAAAAAAACTAAAAAAAATGTGTGTGTTATTTACCCAGATACCCAATGGCCACATTTGGTGTGAAGTCCACAGATCACTGAAAACAGATCTTTGTGATCATCACGCTATACCTCATATACAATGACAATGACTGCAGGTGGCCAGGGGCAGGCAGCAGCTCTCATTTTGCAAATTTCTTGCATGTCAAAGCAACAGATTCACTTTAACACAGACCTTCATAACTATATACACTGAACTTTCACTTTTCTGGAGCTTCATTCAGACACCTTGAATAAAGGAAAGCAAAAACCAAACTTACACAAGGCTATGGAGTTACTTGGGACAGCACTGACTTGCCCATCACTGTTACGTAGGTGAGTTAAATGCTTATCCAAACCCATAAGTATCAGTTATTTCTATTGATTCTCACTGCTGGACAGAGCAGTGGGTGCCAGAAGAAAAGGTAATTATAAGCCACTGGGGATAGGAGTTTGAAACTAAAAAAAGAAAACACAGATTTGCTTTAGGGTTCTGGAAATCTTTTTAGATAAAACAATACACACTGGGGTTGATTTACTAAAGGGGTTATAGACTGTTCACTTTGTAAAGCATATGCTGACTTAACTTAGTAAATAAAAAAACACATTTTTGCTTGCATGATTGGATGAATAAAGGGAACCCATCTTCGGCTTATTCAATACGCTAAGTAAACATACAGTTTACAAACTAACCATACTCAATTCCTTTAGTAAATCAACACCTTGACTAGCTTGTATTGAAGGTTTTAGGGCCCATTACAACCAAAGATTGAATCCTACCATACTCAGTGGTGTGCACTTTTTAAAAACTTTATTTTTTTAAATGTTTGAAATTAATTTTGACATTTTATTATTTTTATTAACAGCAGTGTTGCAATGTGGGTGTGTTCTACTTTTTTTCAGCACATACCACATAGGACACAAGGTAATTTGCTTTGTTTATGAACTCAGCTTACAATACTTGTCACATCTTGCCAATAGACTCAACAACTCCTTTACTCAGTGCTTATGATAGCAACAAAAGTCTCCTTGCCACATAGTGAAACACAATTTCTTCACAATATTTATTATATATGACCAATTTTTTTTACAAATCAATAACAATTGGTATCAAGTGGGTTTCCAGCCTTTGTATATGTGTATATATATATATATATATATATATATATATATATATATATATATATATATATATATATATATATATATATATATATATATATATATATATACACACACACACACAGTATTCTATTTTTGAAACACTTGAACCAAGTACACTATCTTTCAGGAGAAGATGCAGATGATAAAGTAATTCTTCCACATCAAAGTTTTTTTTTTCACATTTTCTGTATCTTTAAATGCTCCTTGTACAAAATAAACTCTATAACAGGTGAAGACTAACATTGCCTGTAAAGGGGGTTACTTCCCACTGGAGTTTACAATGGATATACACCTTGGGACTGAGCGACTACATGCACTATTATTCCCTGTCTGTATGCCGGTAATTATATATCCCTGTGGGTCAAATGTGGGATTTTGTGATATAAGTCCAACTGTACCTTCCTCTTCCCTAGAAAAGTCTTGAGGCTCTAGGTCCTCCCACCCTGATAAGAGCTAATTACTTTCACGGGTGAAGAGGTGATAATGTTACTAAAGAGTTCAACCTCCAATTCACAATGTGATCTGTAGTGACATCAAAAGTGGTAAATCACAACCATATTTTTGCAATGCCACCACTTCAGCCTATAGGCACTGTTACTTAGATAATAACTGAGATTTGGCATCAGATGTATCAAGATTACTGACTGCAAAGTAATAATGGAGAAGCAATTAAGGGAGATAAATACTGTAGGTTTGTGTCCTGATGTGCTCCAGAGTTTAATTTCAGGCAATAAATTAAAAAAAATACAACTATATGGGAATTACTGTAGCTTTCCATCTAGTTAAGGAGCTCTTAAGTCAAAATCAATGGCTGTAGCCCAAAGCTTATATTTTCAAGCATCAAATCATTAGAATTTTCATTTTATTTGTTTTATGTGGCTTCCAATTGTTGTGGTCACAATTATTAACATGTAATCTCTTGTAATCCCTGCACATCCTATTTGATATTTTTTATCAGTCTCGTGTGAGGCATCCAGATACATGTGTAAGCTCAAAATAACATTGATGGAAAGGATAAAATATAATAACCTAAATAATTATATAAAATAATAATTTATAACTTTTAAGGTATCACATACCCCAATGTCCAAACAAATAAATATTTAAAAAGAGAAAGTAACACGTTTTTATTTTCATACATGCTAAAAAAGCAATCGTGTACATAATCACAGAAATTAAATTTGGCAAATGAAAGTAAACGTATTCATCTTGGCTCTACCTTCAAGGTAATCATCAAATGTTGTTACCTTGTAACTCCTTAGATCTTTCTATGATAACCATACTTCTTGACTGAACTATATAAGTATATTGTATTTTTTTTGTATCTCACATAATGACTTTTCCTATGCATCCCAATTGTTCCCTTCTTCAGGAGAAAACGAATGGAGGGATGCATTCTAAAAGTGAATACACTTAAAACAATATACAATGTGTAAAAAAAATCCTAAATATATTGTATTTTGATTTATGCGTAATCACTTTTTGAATATATCCCTACATTCTTAAAAAAAAAAAAAAATAAAAGGATATTGGTATATGTGGTGCCTTGAAAGTCCTATCATGTGTTTGGGTTGTTATATACTTGTTATATAGTAAGTTATATAGTAAGTTTGGGATGTTGGTACCAACAAACTGTTTAATAGAGTTCCATACATAAAATTATTTTGCTTGGGTAGCTATTCAACAATAAGAAAATTTTTATTTTTTAGATAGAAGTGAACCTGGAATGCCCAGATCTGTCCTTCGATTTTTCGATCCAGTAAAGGTGAAAGTGGGAGTCTTGAAACCTTTAGCTTTATATTTATCCATATTAATAAGGAATAACCTCAGTACCTGAAACACTCCACAGATTATACCCCAACCCACATACCCAAAGCATAGTATCTCCACAATATATGCAGCTCTAAGTGACCAAGGACCCTACTCCCAAATTAATACCCTTTCAAAATGGGAAACAGTACTAAATGTCAATGCAACCCCTACTATGTGGCAAAAGGCCTTCAGATCCATTCACAAAGCATCCCATTGCTCTAACCATTGGGAAACCTATAAAAAAACTATACATACTGTAGGTGGTACCTAACTCCCTACAGGCTAAGACAAAACCCCAAATCTCCCACTATGTGTTGGAGAGCCTGCGGCAGTGTGGGTACTTTAGCACACCTCATCTATTTTTGCAGATCCCTTAGCTCCTTTCGGAGACAAATCTTTTCCCTAATCTCCTCTATATCACAGATCTCTACCATGCCTACTCCAGCTCTGGCTCTACTCCACTTGGGTATAGAAAAATTTCCTCCTAAATCATGAGTGGTAATAATACATCCTTTACTTGCAGCCTCGGGAGTTATTATTCTTCAATTTCCAGCCTACATACTTGTTCCAGGACATTGCTGTCACTTTCAGTGCAGAACAATAGTATAAATTTAGCTAACAGATCAGCTGGAGCTGGTGATGATCCACAAAATAACTTATTTTTTCAGAGAAGCTGCATAATACTATGCTCTGGCCTGGCTGCACATGCACTAATTCTGACAGTGGAAGGCTGCTTAATTAGCTGCAGATCACTTGCCCACTTACACTCCCCTCATCAGGCATGGCCTCTTTGAGCTGCTGAGAGAGGGAAACTAAAGAAAAAATGATCCTGGGTATGCCCAGGAACTCAGAGAGTTGTCGGAAAGGGGCCTGCAACTGAGCATGGACACTCTGCTACAATAAAACAGTGATACTTTTATATAGTTCTATGCTCCAAGCATCAGAGGATTAGAATTACTTATTGAAGGCTTCCAACAAAGCCTTTTGTTTTATGACAGATTCCCATACACAGAAACACATAAGTCTGTGCAAGAAAAAGGGAAAATATCAACCTGGGCTCAGAACAGTTAGTTTGGCCAAATGTAGTTCAGTGGGACTGGTTAGCTAAATTACCCACTGACAAGCAGCACCAGCAGTGAAATTCCATGTCTGAATACCTAACTCTAGTCATTCTAGTGAACTTGCTCATCTTGCTTTCCCATAAATGGTATCACTTTTCATTGCAGAGATCTTGCCACTGGTTTCTGGTACTATTCGAATTATACAAGAGTTTCAATAAAATATTGACTGATATATTGCTTTTGCGAAGAGCTTTAATCTGTAGCCTGCATACACTGACCTATTTTACTAAGGCACATATACTGCTACATAATGTAGTTGACTGTTGACAGTCTGGCTATGGTCAGGAATTAGGCAAGGCTTTCATTGTGTTTAAAAGCAGATACTGTCATTATTTCTGATTTAATTAAAATGTAAATAATTTATCACATCAAGTCCATGGCTCAAAAACATTTAGGCTCTGTTTCCACTACTGAAAGTTGCTGTGCGACTTGACACATGTGAAGGCGCATGACAAGTCAAAATCCATGTATTTTAATGGTCCCCATTTTAAAAGGTTTTTGTACTACTTTGTTCCGGACAGGGATCATCTACAGCCCTGTTATCCAATACACACCTCATAGGCCACATATGGCTCTCCATTGCTCTGCGTGCAACCCTTTATGTCATAGAAAGGATCTACCAACTGTTTAGTGCAGGCAATGAAAAACAAGGCTCCTAAAATATGTATGGAATTATGTTTAATAGTTGTTAATAAATTGCACATTTTAGACATTGGGGTGTATGTATAAACAGTGCCAATCCTGACCTCCCTGGGGCCCTAAGCAAAATTCTGCTAAGGGGCCCTCTACCTGACCCGTGATGCCATGAGCTATGTAAACCATTTGCCATTGCCACACAGTCAGAACTGACACTTCAGTGCTTCCAATACAATCCTCCCTCCTTTAACCCTTTCATGACTAAGCCTCTGACATTTGGCGTTTACAAGTTAAAATCCATATTTCTTGCTAGGAAATTACTTAGAACCCCCAAACATTTTATATATATATATATATATATATATATATATATATATATATATATATATATATATATATATATATATATATATATATATTGGCAGAGAATCTAGAGAATAAAATGGAGATTGTTGCAATATTTTATGTCACACAGTATTTGTGCAGCAGTGTTTTAAATGCAACTTTTTGGAAAAAGGGACGCTTTCATGAATTTTAAAAAACCGAAACAATAAAGTTGGCCCAACTTTTTTGTATAATGTGAAAGATGTCACACTTTATATTTGCATGCACTCGTGGAATGGCGACAAACTACGATACCTACAAATCTCCATAGGCAAAGCTTTACATTTTTTTATGGTTACCAGTTTAGAGTTACAGAGGAGGTCTAGTGTAGGAATTATTGCTCTTGCTCTGACGATCATGGCAATACCTCACATGTGTGAATTGAACACCGTTTACATATGTGGGCGCGACTTCTGTATGCGTTTTCTTTGCTGTGTGAGCTCAGGGGGATGAGGGCACGTTAACTTTTTTTATTATTCATTTTATTTATTTTTATATAATGAAATTGTGTTTTAAAAAATGTGATCACTTACACATCCCTTGACAGTATAGGTGGTGACAGGTACCCTTTATGGAGGGATCAAGGGTCTAAAATACCCCCAATCCCTCCTTTGTACTTCAAAGTATTCAGATCGCCATTTTTGGTGATTCTGAATACTGTATATTTTTTTTTTAAACAGCGCCATTGGTAGCTGAGTAAACAGGAAGTGACATTGTGACGCGCTTCTGTATTTACAATCTGGAGACTGTAACAAAGCCATTTCTGGCTTCATGCCAGTCTGTTCCTAGCCGCTGAAGTGGCAGACCGAGGATCGGGTCTCCAGGTGGGACGGGAGGCCCGTTCAGAGCTGCGGGATGCGGCGGGAGGGGGGATATCCGCTCCTACTCCTCCGGGAAAACAGCCGAGCAGCTTTTAGCCACATCTGTTGTTATCCCTGGAAAGCCAATCACCCGCTCTAAACAATGGTACTGGGATGATGCCTGCAGCTGTGGGCATCATCCCGGTATAACCCCCAAAAGCCCAGCGGGGCCCAGCAGGTGGCTCAGTGACAGGTGCGGACAGGCTCCATCAGGGGCCTGCCCATGGGAGGGGAAGAGGAGGAGGACAGACCGGCCATCCGGGATTGCTGCTGCTGATTGGAGCTTTGGGAGCAGAGACGATCCACCCTTGGGGGGCCCCCTCACAGCAGCGGGGTCCTACGCACCTTGCGTAGTGAGCATATAGGGCAGATCGGCTCTGTGTATAAAAGAGTAAATGTGAAATTTACCAAACATTTACTGCAGAGGTACTTTCAGGGTGAATGTGTTTTAAGCAGCATATATGGGGTTATGTGGTGGATGTCATGTTCACAGTTTTATAAATACGTCCCATGTTAATAAACTTTTAAACTACCGTATATACTCGAGTATAAGCCGAGATTTTCAGCCTCTTTTTTGAGGCTGAAAGTGCCCCCCTCGGCTTATACTCGAGTCATCGCTGTCTGCCTGCTCGATCAGCGTGTCGAGCAGACAGACAGCGGACATTCTACCCTTCAAACGCCGCGCCTCCGCCTCCGCCTTCGCCTGTGATAGGCGGAACACTGAATTTCCCAGCAGCCTGTGTTCCGCCTATCACGGACATCGTCTCATCCTCGTACTACGGACGAGGATGAGACGATGTCCGTGATAGGCGGAACACAGGCTGCTGGGAAATTCAGTGTTCCGCCTATCACAGGCGAAGGCGGAGGCACGGCTTTTGAATTTTAGAATGGCCGCCGAGGCGCCGACGAAGAGCGGCGATCCTGGCAACGCACGGGACGGAGGCAAGGCAAGGCACGGCACGGGACGGGACGGAGGCAAGGCACGACACGGGACGGAGGCAAGGAGGCAAGGCACGGCACGGGACGGAGGCAAGGAGGCAAGGCACGGGACGGAGGCTCGGGACACAGGCTCGGGACACAGGTAGGCTGGACACACACACACACACACACACACACACACACACACACACACACACGGACACACACACACAGGGATGGATGGATGGAGACACACACACACAGGGATGGATGGATACACACACACACAGGGATGGATGGATGGATGGAGACACACACACACAGGGATGGATGGATGGAGACACACACACACAGGGATGGATGGATGGATGGAGACACACACACACAGGGATGGATGGATGGATGGACACACACACACACAGGGATGGATGGATGGATGGACACACACACACACAGGGATGGATGGATGGACACACACACACACAGGGATGGATGGACGGACACACAGGGATGGACGGACACACAGGGATGGACGGACACACAGGGATGGACGGACACACACACAGGGATGGACAGGCATGTGTCACCCTCGGCTTATACACGAGTCAATAAGTTTGCCAGTTTTTTTGGGGGTAAATTGGGGGCCTCGGCTTATATTCGGGTCGGCCTATACTCGAGTATATACGGTATACTTAACTTTTTAATAGTGCAGGGACTACAATTTAAAAAAGAAAACTTTTCTGTGTGCCTGGGATGCTCTAGACATCAGCCTTAGCATGGGTTTAGGGGCTTTTCTAAGGCATTTAATGGTATATAGTCTAGAAGTGCATAAATACCGTTTTCAGAATTTCTCATAAACGTTGTTAAACCCAGTCCCATTATGATTCAAAAATCTACAATGTACAGTACATATATGGTTAAAATACTTCAGTCAATAACAACATTTTATTGGCAGCACCCTGTGCCATCCATGTAAACGAACAATTCCTCAATGAATTTGATTGCAGACATGTCAACACAACTCTAAAAGCTGCTTCTATATACTGTACCTGATTATGTAATTCATCTAAGATGTTGAGTTCAAGCTGTCTGTGAAATTTGGGATTACACTCAGCAGGAATGAATGAAAACTGAATTATAGTAAATCTACCTACAACTGAATAAACAAACTGTTTAGGAAAAAGATATTTCAATGAGCAGTGTTTCTAGACTTTTGACACATATCTATTATATTACAACATTGGGCCATGAATATGTGCCAACAGTAATACTACCATAATTAGTCAGATCAAAGTCTTTGCAGGCAAAAAAAAAACTTTATGTTTGGCCATATTGGTCCTTGATATAAGTTGACTATTTATGCACACTACCCTTTGAGCCTATATTCAAGACAGATGTGTCCACAAATTGTTCACTGCAGAAAATAAACAATTAAAATACAATTATAGATTGGGTACAAGGACTGGAGTTGAAAATTTTATTTTTTTCTCCCTGGAGATCACCTTTAATTTAAAAAATTGCCTGGTTGAATTTTGTATCCTTGGTCTGTTTAGGTATTTGTGTCTCTGGACACAACACTTAGTTGGCCAAAATTGTTTGTAATATCTAGCCTACACTGCAGGTAGTAGCAGTGATGGGACCTGGTTATAGATTTAGTTAAGCACACTGAGCCAAAGTACAAATTTATGTGAATTAATATGTTATAATTGGTGGATAGCCAACCATGTAGTGGCTCAGTTATGTATGTATGGGGCTGTGTTGTGTGTGCCCATGACTATATTTGTCACAAATAGTGATGAACATTGGGTTTGAACCAAAGTAAATATCAGTCTGAACTTTGCCTGTTTGGCATAATAGAGTGTTCACCATCCAGCCCAGCCAAAGCTTCAGTTACAATGGGAAGTAGAGATAGTCCAAACACTCCCTGTTTGCTTCGCAGCAGAATTCCTGAACAGGGGGAATGTTCAAAAGTGCCCATTTTGATGGCTTATATGCAAATAATTGGCCATAAAAGGGGTATGGAGGTCTGGGTACTGCCCTGGGGAGCATATATCAATACATTATTATTTTTTTAAATGATTGTTTTTTTCAGGAACAGTGATTTTAAAGTAGTTGTAAACCATTACAAACCACTTTGACCTACAGGTAAGCCTAGATTAAGGCTTACCTGTAGGTCCAAGAAATATCTCCTAAACCGTGTAGGCAAAACACAGGCACCGCTGTCTACAGTGCATGCGCCATAGACAGCGGCGCGCAGGCGCACTGAGCACGCCGCTGTCAACGGCGATATGCCGCGAGTGCGCAGGAGTGACGTCACCGCGGCTTCATCAAATGACAGCAGCGGAGCAGCGAGACCCCCCGAGAAGATGGATGCTCCAGACTACAGGGGACAGCGGTGACTTCGCTGGCTCCTGTGTCAGGTAAGTGACACATAATGGGCTACTATGCGATGCATAGTAGTCCATTATGCTTTACCTTTGCAAGAAATCAAAGAGGAAGCAAACCCATCAGGGTTTACTTTCTCTTTAATTATGATTGAAGTTCAAAAAAAATATTAAAAATGTCTTTAAATATAGTGCCTGAGGGTCCCCTTAATGTGCCTGTTAAGTGGCTCATCTGTAGCATGCATAAAGCATGCTACAGCAAAAATGGCATTGCTAAAGAAAAAGAAAAATGAGTCAAATCCCATTTAAAGTGACTCACGGTTACACGCCACGTTCTATGCCAAAATGAAAAAATCCTAAGTCCATACCAGACCCTTATCCGAGCATGTAGCCTGGCAGGTCAGGAAAGGGGAGGGGACAAGTGAGCACCCCCTCCTGAACAATGCCAGGCCACATGTCCTCAACACAGGGGTTTGTGCTTTGGAGCGGGGGGCTCTGTCCCCAGCCCCAAAGCACTTTGTCCCTATGTTAATGGGAACAAGGGCCTCTTCCCGAAATCCTGGGCTGTGGTTGTCTGGGACTGTGGGCGGGGGGCTTATCGGAATCTGGAAGCCCCCTTTAACAAAGGGTCCCCCAGATCCCACCCCCCCATGAGAATGGGTAGGGGTACATCGTCATGATTGATGATTAATTTTCATTCGAGGGACACTTTTTTTGATGAATGGGTAGGGGTACAATCTTGTTAAAGGGAGCGTCCGAATTCCGATAAGCCCCCCACCCACAGACCCCCGACAACCACAGCCTAGGGTTGTGAGGAAGTGGCCCTTGTTCCCATCAACATTTTTTTTGCCACTTTTTTCTTTATTTTTTTTTACTGGCACTTTTTTTATTCAGCTGTTAGCAGGGAAACCCATTGACAGCCAGCAAATATCCTGCAAATTTGGGTGTTTGGTGAATGGCTGAACAGGCAAATGTTTGGCCTAAACTCATTCTCAGGTTGAATCATTCATCCATCCCTAATGGGAAGTGATACTTTTTGCAGTGGAATATCAAGGATCAACCACTATTCCTGTCCATTTGTTTACAACCAGCTGCCAGCCAGGAATCTGTCATTTGGCAAGGAGTAGAGATAGGACTGCTCATGTCTTGGGGTCTGGGGGGACTTTTTAAAGGACAAAGTGTGTGATGTGTTTATTTTCAGTTTACTTTTTTGTGAATCAGTAGGGGTACTAGGTAGCATTCACTCATTCATGTGAGGGGGCAGAACATTTGGCTCATCCCTAGTCACAAAGTGGCTCAGTTGATCAGGAGGAATTATTGGGATTGGAATGAGAAGCTGAGAGTTATAAATCAGTACTGATATCTACCAGATGGTAGGGAGGGTGGTAGGCTGGAATCTGTTATTATATGTTTGAAAGTTCTATTACCAGAAATAATATGTGTGTTTGGAGGTGTGCCACCCTGGCAGCCTAGCTAACCTAGACCAGGATCTTTGTTGGCTATGCAGAAATTGAGCCATCTGTTTCTTACTTCTTGTTTTAAGATGTCAGCTGAGCCACATCTTATCAGCAGCTAAGACTCTGTCTACATGTTTAAAATCTATATTTTGCTCCTACATAAGAGAAAGCAAGCATGCTCAGTATTAGTACCAATCAAGCTGTTGCTATGTTGCAGCGTTACAGGCTTTGAAGCATGCAGCACAGACTGCGAGTGACATAGTGGCTGGGAGGATGGGAAGCAACAGTGGGCAGCAGCGATATACAGGCATCTGAAACACCCACAAGTAAAGATTATAGCGGTGTCTTTAACCCAGCAACCTAGCAACAGTTTGATTCAATTGTGGTACTATTACTGAATGCTAGGTTTGCTTTTTCCTATGCACTAATAACATATAGACATCACATGTGGTGATAGTGTCTTTTAAAGTATTTTACCTATACTAGGCATGCCAGTTAAATAAACAAGCAGAATAATGAAAAAACAATTTTGAAGCTAATTTATGAGACTTAGCAGTAATGTAAGTTTAGGTTACATTACATTCTTTCTATACCAAATGAAAAGGTAATTTAAATGTGCTTAATTATAAACAGTAGTGTACCAAAATTCCTACAGGTTAAGTGAAACAAAACACAAAGCATATGACTGTCATGCTACTAAGGTGTTATCATGTTTGCACTGTAAAACTCTAACTTTACTGTAAATGGAAAGGTTTTCATGTGTAGACCTAATGTAGCTTCATAATGTTTGTTGTTGATTTGTTAGGCAACAGTGGTCATTTCTATAAAGCCTTTGTGCGCATTATGCAACTATGGATAAGCAAATCTGACAAGATGTGAACCGCCAAGGTCCTGATGAATTGTGCTTAATATTTGGTTTATGCAGACTTAGAGGCAAATTCTATTGAAGTCTAATGCGGGTGGTCCTGTAAATTGTGGCATATTTTAAGGCTAATAGACAAAGTGCTGTCAAAAGAAAGAAACGGAAGCTTGGCACTGCCATCAGGGACATGTACCAATACATTTTGTTTTAATACCGGGGAGAGGAACTTTTCATATGCCTTGAGAGCAACAATGAAAAAATACACAAATCTGTTAAGGAAAGCAATATTTGCCTGTGAAATTCTTTAATTTTTTCTTTCACAGTTAGCTTATATACAGCAACAGCAACCTGATCTGATTAATTTTATTTAAAAAAAAAAAAAAAACTTTTTAAGTCGTTTTAGTGAAGACACATGCATTTAAATCAAAGGGTAACTGTAAATGTTATAAGCCCACTTTGGCTGCCAGGCACAAAATGGGCAGTAATTCGTTGAGGATGTCCACGTTCTTACAGATTTAAAATTGTGCACTGCTGGCCTGTTTTTATCAAACTCTTATTGAGAATTAAGATACAGTGTAAAAATGGCCAGCAGTAGTAAAGTTTTAATAAGGGGCAATAGGTTTAACTATCCTATGCATACCTTTTATGTATGCATACCTTTTATTTATTTTTGTGGATGGGGGGGGGGATTGATAAATGTGAGCAATGCAATGTTAAGTGATTCACTTGCACACTGATTTTGCACTTAGTTTATTTTATTCTTTCAAAATGATGCAGCGTCATGCTTCAAACAAAACATAGCTCCAAAAACAGATGATCAGGAACATGTGAATGCTGGATTTTCAGCACCCTAAACCCTAAACAAAAGGCCCTATAAAAATTAGATAACAATAGAAAAAAAATACTTTGAACCCATGGTAGTGGTGAATCGAAACTCCATAATTATTTATAGTCCACACCAAGCAAGGTTCTGGCTCCTGAGGTAGGCTGTTCTGGTAAGCTTGGGTCATATTTATAGCTATAGAAAAGGCAGTAATAGGTAGAAATTACAGGTTTTATGTTTCCTGTCTTTATAATAATGTCTGCATAGCAGAATAAGGTGGATTTACCTCAGAAGGTGATACTGGAGGTTTGGCTAAAAGGCTGAGCTTGGACAATCACAGCTATGTCAAATGTAACAGCAGATATCTCTAATGCCCTGTACACACACTCGGACATTCCGACCACAAAATCCGTATGATTTTTCAGACAAATTTTGACCAAAACTTGTGTTGCATACACACAGTCAGACAAAGTTGTCGGAAAATCTGATTATTCATAATGAGGTGGCATTTGTTGTGTACGACGGGACTACATAGTGGTTAGTAGGTAATAGCTTTGGTCTCGTAATATAATCTGAGCACGCGTGGCACTTTGTCCGTCTGAATTCTCTACAAATGATCTGAAAAAGTCAGATCGGATTTTGTTGTCGGAAAATTTTAGATCCAGCTCTCAAACTTTTTCTGTCTGAATTTCCAACAGAAAAAGTCTGATAGAGCCCACACACAATCGTATTTTCCGACAACATAATCCGATTGGACCTTTTCCGTCGGAATTTCCGACCATATGTACAGGGCATAATAGTCTAATATTCCTGGAAATATTTACCAATTATAGAACCTCTTTTTGTTGAAAACAAAAAAAAACAAATCTATTCAGGTATTCTGACAGCCACGGAGGGGGATTAGTCCATCCACACAGCATGGATGGAGGAATCTGAATTTATTTGTTCAGCTCACAAGATATACAAAGAAGAAAAAAAAATAACAGTAAATGAACCACTTTAGACTTCTCATACTGTTTGCCTGTCTTGGCTTGGCTCTTCCTATCTGCTTTGCATTGGCCCTGCCTGTTCTTATCCATTTGTCTGCAGTTGTCCAGCTAGACTCCACTGTTTATTGCATAGTGAAAGTCATGCTGCCACATGTCTGTCTATACCTTAAATAGCATCAATGAGAATTTGGCACTTATAGACTCTGTAACCTTATAATATACATCTATCTGTATTTTGTCCTGTAATTGCTCTCCTGCATGTCTGCACTTTACTTAGATTTTACTTCTATTCCTTGGATTTCCACTTTACTCTTGTCATCAAGTCCTTTCATCTTGGGAGAGCTCACATATCTAGGTAGAGCCATAGTAGACATAAAAATAATGATTTAATGATGTTTATACCAACTACTTTGTACATTATTGAATGCAAAATTCTTTACATGACATTACAACTTATGATTGATGAGCCAAAAAGAAATTGATTTAATGTTTTGTTTTTTTGTACAGATCTATAAGCACATATTCCTAATATAGCATATTGTACTCCAATAATTTAGCCTCTCCAATGAATAGTATATTGTTGGCAAACTTAAGGTTTTGCTAATCTTACTAGAACAAGTTATGCCACAGTATATTACACTCAACATTCCAAAAAACACTGAATGATTGCCAAAAGGTAAAAAAGTGCATTTTTACTGGTAGTTTAAATGAATTGGCTTCATCAAATATAGGTATCAGCTTAAATTTGTAAGTTGTCAAGTGCAATTTAAATGAATAAAGACAAACCAATAATGGGTAATTCTTCAAGTTCTATGGTGAGACTCATCAAGCTGGTAAATGGTAAGTTTCAGATTACCAAAAATAACATAGAAAATTAAACAAGTGCATGAAAACATCAGAAATCAACAGCATGATCACACAGAGTGACTGAGAAAATCATTTCCATTTGCATAGAAAGCAGGTAACAGAGAAAATAGTTAATTGATTCTTCACAGATTTCCTCTTTTATCCTAAAGCATATACAGTGCCTTGAAAAAGTATTCATACCCTTTGAATTGTTCCACATTTTGTCATATTACAACCAAAAACATAAATGCATTTTATTGGGATTGTATATGATAGATTAACACAAAGTGGCACATAATTGTGAAGTGGAAGGAAATGATAAATGGTTTTCAAGATTTTTTTATAAGCAAATATCTGAAAAGTGTGGTGTGCATTTGTATTCAGCCCCCTGAGTCAATCCTTTGCAATTACAGCTGCAATGCTTTTTGGGGGATGCCTCTTCCAACTTTGCACATTTAGAGAGTGACTATTTTGCCCATTCTTCTTTGCAGAATAGATCAAGCTCTGTCTGATTGGATGGAGAGTGTCTGTGAACAGCAATGCTCAAGTCTTGTCACAGATTCTCAATTGGATATAGGTCTGGACTATGACTGGCCCATTCTAACACATGAATATGCTTTGTTCTAAGTCATTCCATTGTAGCTTCTGGCTGTATGTTTAGGGTCAATGTGCTGCTGGAAGGTGAACCTATGCCCCAGTCTCAAGTCTTTTGCAGACTCTAACGGGTTTTCTTTTAAGATTGCCCTGTATTGGCTCCATCCATCTTCCCATCACTCTGACCAGCTTCCCTATCCCTGCTGAAGAAAAGCATCCCCACAACAAGATGCTGCCAACACCATGTTTCACAGTGAGTGTGGTGTGTTCAGGGCAATGTACAGTGTTAGTTTTCCACCACATGCATTTTGGTTTAAGGCCAAAAAGTTACATTTTGGTCTCATCTGACTAGAGCACCTTCTTCCACATGTTTTCTGTGTCCCCCACATGACTTCTCACAAACTGTGCACAGTCTTATGGCTTTCTTTCAACAATGGCTTTCTTCTTCCCACTCTTCCATAAAGGCCAGATTTGTGGAGTGAATAACTGATGCCCTGTACACACAGTCGAACATTTCGATGACAAAATCCATCAGATTTTTTCCAACGGATTTTGGTCCAAACTTGTCTTGCATACACACGGTAGCACAAAGTTGTCGGAAAAGCTGATCATTCAGAAAGAGGTGACGCACAACACGTATGACAGGACTATAAATAGGCAAGTAGCCAATAGCTTTTGTCTCGTAATTTATTCTGAGTATGCATGGCACTTTGTGTGTCGGAATTGTCTACACATGATCCGATTTTGTTGTCGGAAAATTTTAAATCAAGATCTCAAACTTTTTGGGTTGGAAATTCCTACTGAAAAAGTCAGATAGAGCCCGCACATGATCGGAATTTCTGATAACACAGTCTGATCGTACATTTTCCCTCAGAAAGTCCGACTAAGTGTACAGGGCATTATAGTTGTCCTTTGGACAGATTCTGCCACCTGAGCTGTGGATGTCTGCAGCTCCTCCAGAGTTATCATGGGCCTCTTTGTTACCTCTCTAATTAATACTCTCCTTGTCTGGCTTTTCAGTTTAGGTGGATGGCCATGTCTTGTTAGGTTTGCAGTTGTGCAATACTATTTCAATTTTTGGATGATGGATTAAACAGTGCCCAGTGAGATGTTCAAAGATTGGGATTTTTTTTTTTATAACCTAACCCTGCTTTAAACTTCTTCACATATAGCTGCATTTATACCGAGATTAAATTACACACAGGTGGGCTCTATTTATTAGTTAGGTGACTTCTAAAGGCAATTAATTACACTAGATTTAGATAGGGGTATCAGAGTAAAGGGGGCTGAATACAAATGCATGCCATATTTTTAGGATATTCATTTGTAAAAAAAATTGGAAAATCATTTTCCTTCCACTTCACAATCATGTGCCACTTTGTGTTGGTCTATCACATAAAATCCCAATACAATACATTTATGTTTTTGATTGTAACATGACAAAATGTGAAAAATTTCAAGGGGTAAGAATACTTTTTCAAGGCACTGTTGTGCTAAAGTATACAGTGTTCAAAACAGGGTATATTCAATGTATACGTTTGGTATAGTGAAGACTAGAGTTAAACTGTGAAAAAATTGGTAAACATGTTGGTACTCGTAGGCAGGTCAGTAAAATGGTGCTAGCATGTGGCTAGGACTAGATCTTACTGTTCATTTACCAGGAAAAAAAAATTGTGTTCAGATAAAGTGGGTCAACGGACAAATACATTTGGAGTTTGTGTGTCTCGAAAGATTGTCATCCCATTGACTACATGGAAAAGATAGCCAAGGAGGTGATAGAGTCTGTTTATTGTGTTGGTTCCATGACTTTGACTGTAGGATATGTTTTAGGTAAGACACTGGTTGTTCAAGGTCAATCAATACATGCTCTGTCCCTTCTGTGGTCTGTAGTAGGACCATGGCTAAGTAAAACCTAATCTGTGAAAGAGAGCTGTGAAAACTTTTTTAAATGATTTTCTTTTGCAACTTTTTTCTTCTGATTAGTCTACAAAGATGAGTTACACATTGATCCTGAACTTAGAGGTCATGTTAAGACTGCAGCATCCATCACTTGACTCAGTCTTACCCTCAGACTCTTCCCAGTAAAATGAACTGGCTAGACTCACTTTATGTTTTGTCTTACATTAAATTATTTAGAAGCATCACAATTTAGGCAGGAAAGCACTCCAAACCACTGGTTACACAACACAGGAGTAGTAGCACAGCTATTAGATATCACTCTGTTTTCTTCTCCTGTTAGATTGTTCACTGTCAATGGATATGCAATGCAGCAGAATCTGACATAGTACAGCCCCTTCAACATGATACTGGGTGCATTTTGAAACACATTCAATGTTTTTTATTAGGATATGCATTAGTTCATTTTTTTGTTTTGTCTACTTTAATCCCTTGCCGACCAGCGCACAGTGATATACGTCGGCACAATGGCACAGCTGAGCAGTTGGGCGTACAGGTATGTCCCCTTTAAATTGGGGCACAGTGGACATGCCGCCGTGTACTCCATTAGCGTGCCAGCATGTCCCGCGTACTCGATGTCTGCCGGGGACCCATGATCATGTCACAGAGAGCTGCAGAATGGGGAGATGCCCGTAAACAAGATGTAAACAAGGTATTTCCCTGTTCTGTCTAGCAACATGACAGATATCTACTACTCCCTGTCATCGGGAACAGTAATCTCTGTTATGTTCTAGTGAGACAATCCCCTCTACAGTTAGAATCCCTTCCTAGGACAAACTTAACTCCTTGATCGCCCCTTAGTGTTTAACCCCATTCCCTGCCAGTCATTTACACAGTGAGCAGTGCATTTTTACAGCACTGATTGCTGTATAAATGACAATGGTCCCAAAATAGTGTCAAAGTCTGATGGGTCTGCCATAATGTCACAGTTACAATAAAAATTGCAGATCCCCACTATTACTAATAAAAAAATGTATAATAAAAATGTCATAAATCTATCCTCTATTTTATAGATGCTATAACTTTTGCACAAAAAACAGTATATGCTTATTGCGATTTTACCAAAAATATGTAGAAGAATACATATCAGCCTAAACTGAGAAAGAAGTAGATTTTTTTTTTTGGGGGGGGGGGGGTATTTATTACAGCAAAAAGGAAAACATGTTGCTTTTTTTCAAAATTGTCGCTCTTTTTTTGTTTATAGCACAAAAAATAAAAACCACAGAGGTGATCAAATGCCACCAAAATAAAGCTCTATTTGCGTGAAAAAGGGAATAAATTTTGTTTGGGTGCAACATTGCATGATTGTGCAATTGTCAGTTAAAACGAGGCAGTGCCGCATCGCAAAATGTGCTCTGGTCAGGAAGGGGGTAAATCTCAAACTACAATTTCTTAGCAAACCAGGCTTGCAGTAAATTAGCAGGATTCACTGTAAATTCAGATTCTCACTTCTAGTAGGAAACAATAGGATTGGGAATATTATGGAGAATGGGTGGAAGACATTGGAGGAAGAACAGTTTAGATATCTTAAGAATGTTATTATTGGGCACCAGCACTATTGGTTACCACATGTGGGGAAGAGGATTGCATTGAAAACAATCCTAAACATTGTTGTACAGTATTTTATAAACTTTAGAATTTACATAATACAATATTCATATAATCTGTTAAATGTATTATGCAGTATCACATAATATTTTGCTCATGTTTGCAAAAACTTTCAAATTCAGGTGGAAATGATAGCTAAAATGTCAGACTGCTTTTCAGTAAGTGTTTCAACTTTTTAATGCTGCATGTCACCACATTCAAGTAAATAGCAAGAAAATGGATTTTGAATGATACTTCAAATATACTTGTGTAGCTTTTTAAAGTGCCTAAAAACTATAAATGATTATGTCATGGATAATTCCAAACTAGTTACAAGGGCTATCTTATTTCTTTATAGTAGAATTTGAATTTATGTCAGCTGATTGGGTCAAGTAAATATACAGAGATACATAAGAGCATTAATGACAATGACAACTCAATTTTCTAAGCATAAAACCAAAGTTTAAAGGTTAGAATGTGCTAAGCTACATAAGGTCAGCATAATTTGGTCATGGATGTGTTCTCTGTATTTAAGAAAAAACTGTAATTTACAAGCATAATAATTACTACTTAGTGCAGAAATCCCGCCATAGGCCTCATAAAATTGATAGTTTATTTAGAGAATTAATTTGGGGGGGGGGGTCCATCCCATATTAGCCTTAGTAAACTCTCAAACAATGAGGGAGGGGTAGTCCTACCAAATTGTTTTAGTTATTTTCTGGCGGCCCAGCTCCAACATATGGGGGGATGTGAAAAGGAGAAAGAAGATCGAGAGAGGAAGATCCTTATTGGTAGCCAGCCACATAATTCCTTGGTGGAAGCATTGGAGGTGGGGACACTCCTGAGGGGAAGAGTATGGGAGGTGGCAAAGAAAAAATCTTGGGGGTACAGAGGATTTAAAGAGTATTCCTCCCTATGGGATAATAATAGGCTAAGCGAGGTGCAGAAACTAGGTCCGATTAGAGAATGAGATAAATGGAGTCTAAAGTTCATGTCTCAGATTTATCAGGATGGAAAGTTGAGATAATTTCAAGAGTTGAAGGATCAATTTCTGCTCCCCAAGAGATCTTTTTTTAGGTACTTGCAGATAAGACATGCACTGTGAGAACAGTTTAACCCTTTCATGACTAAGCCTATTTTTGGAATTTGGTGTTTACAAGTTAAAATCCATATTTTTTTCTAGAAAATTACTTGGAACCCCCAAACATTATATATATTTTTTTAGCAGAGACTCTAGAGAATAAAACAGCGATTGTTGCTATATTTTATGTCACACGGTATTTGCGCAGTGGTGTTTTAAACGCAACTTTTTGGGAAAAGGGACACTTTCATGAATAAAAAAAAACAAAAACAGTAAAATTAGCCCAATTTTTTTACGTAATGTGAAAGATAATGTTACGCCGAGTAAATAGATACTAAACATGTCACACTTTATAATTGCGCGCACTTGTAGATTGACGACAAAGTACGGTACCTAAAAATCTCAATAGGCGACGCTTTAAAATTTTTTTACGGTTACCAGGTTAGCGTTACAGAGGAGGTCTAGTGCTAGAATTATTGCTCTCACTCTGACGATCGCAGTGATACCTCACATGTGTGATTTGAACACCGTTTACATACGCGGGCGCGGCTTCCGTATGCATTTTCTTTGCTTCGCGAGCCCGCGGGGACGGCAGGTGCTTTAAAAAATGTTTTTTAATTTTTTTATTTATTTTATTTATTTTAAAATGACTAAATTGTTTTTTTTAAAAAAATAAAAAATTGATCACTTTTATTGCTGTCACAAGGAATGTAAACGTCCCTTGTGACAGTAATAGGTGGTGACAGGTCCTCTTTATAGAGGGATCGGGGGTCTAAAAGACCCCCCACCCCTCCTTTACACTTCAATGTATTCAGATCGCTGAAAACGGCGATTCTGAATACCGGATATTTTTTTAAAACCGGCGCCATTGGCAGCCGAGTAAACGGGAAGTCGTGACGTCGCTTCCGTGTTTACGATGAGGACACTGGAACGAAGCTGATTACGGCTTCGTTCTAGTTCCTCCGCAGCAGCCGGAGGCGTCGAACCACTGATCGGTGCTCCCGATCGAGCGGGAGCACCGGTAACAGCGGCGAGAGGCGGCGGGAGGGGGGGACGTCCCCTCCCGCTCCTCCGGCATAACAGCCGAGTGGCTTTTAGCCGCATCAGTTGTTATGCCTGGATAGCCAATCGCCCGCTGCAAAAAACGGTACCGGGATGATGCCTGCAGGTGCGGGCATCATCCCGGTATAACCCCCGGAAGCCGAGTACGCATATCTGCGTACGCTCGGCGGGAAAGGGTTAAAGGGAGGACAATAGAATGGAGCAACATGCCAGTGTTACAGAATATCATCAAGGCTAAATCGAGAAAGGGTCTAATATCCAAAACATATTTGAATTTACAGAAAGGGAACTGGGGAGGACAACGAACAAGGTCCTATAGAGAGAAATGGGAAAAAGATGTAGGTTAAATAACGGAATCGCAATGGGAAAGGATCCTGGAACTTGCTCCATGGGTATCACTCTCCCCACCCCAGAAAATGTCAAATCTGTTTTTATTATATAGAGGCTATTATACGCCTCAAAAATTGTTTAGATTTGGTCGGAGACAAGATGATACGTGTCCAAGATGTGGCAGAACTGGGGGGATCTTATCCCCATGTTCTGGAGATGCCCCAAACGATTCCGTTACTGGAGGGAGGTGGTGGACATTATTGTCCAGGTGTTTGGAGTGCGTGTGGATGCGGATTCTATCTTGTGTATTCTGGGGTGGATAGAGGGTGAGGGGAGACCTAAGGATACCCATTTAGCAATTCTTCCAGGCCAGGAAACGTATTGCCCAGAGGTGGCAGTCGTCTGCCCCTCCATCCAGTAGGGAATGAAAACAGAATATGGAGATGGTAGTAATTAGGGAAAGCACACAATATATCAAGTGGGGCAGCCTTAATAAGTTTGAGGAGATTTGGAATTTGTGGAATGAAAAGAAGTAAAAGTGGAAGAATAAAGATATAGGGTTAGGGATAAGCATCTTGCTGAGCGATAAACGAAGACGCGAGTGGTGGAGGAAATGGAAGTATGGAAGAGTGGTATGTCAGGTTAGTAGAATGGGTGTGATGAGGAGGAAGACGTGTAAAGGAGTATGAGGTGTAAATAATAAATAATTGTCTATGAAGAGGGAGTGTAAATGCTCCCTCTACAACTTTTTCTGTTAAACAATGTAAAAAGCATGAGGTATATGTGGTTTTTGTACTGTGGTTTTTTTTAACTAACTTGGATAACAATCCTTTTTTTTTTTCAAAGCAATGAGAAGCATTACAAACATGAAACTGAAAAGCAGCATTGACAAATGTGATAGACTATAATTGCATTTGCATATGTGATGTCAAGCAGGTGTAATACACACGTCTGTCAGGAAATACAGCTGGAGCTAAAAGCTTGCCAGTAAGCACGAACAGAAATGGCAAAGTATGTCAATCTAAATTGTATATCTACATACAGTATTTAGTTCACAGTAAAAAAAAAACAAAAAAAAAACAAAAAAAAAACAATGTCCCTAACCATAAAAAAGATTAAAGATGCTTCAATGCATTTCTGAGGATAGTTTTACCAGGATGAATATAAACCACATTAAACATGCAGTATTTATTGGGGCATACCTTATTTATCCATTGGTTTTGCTAGGATAGTCACAATTGTTTGGCTTTAAAGAGGCAGGGGATGCTTAAAGTGGGCCTAGTTTGCTCAATTGTGTTCAAATTTATACCATAGTTAATTTGAAAACAATCATAATTAGGCTGGTTTACTAAAAGAGTTGAGAATCTTCACTCAAAAATGTGTCTGAATATTCTATTAAATTATCCATTCATGCCATAAATAGTGATGGATAAATGTGCATACGTTTGATTTGCAAATTGTAACCTTTATCTGTAAACAGGATCAAAAGTAATGCTACCAAATGAACCCCTCTTAGAGATCTTTAATTGCTAGGACTCATTCAGCTGCCACATAAAGAATTATTTAAATATTGTGCATTCACACTCTCACTATCTTCACCCACTACCCAGCTGCTGTGCTTAAAGTCCAATACACCCAAATAAGTTCAGCACTATATTCAAGTAATTAAATAAATAAATAAATAATCAAAATATATCAGTGTCATACAAATGACAAGAAACATGTTAAGAAAAATGATTTAAAGCCACAAATATCAAGGGATGTCAAAATAAGTGACACATAAAACAAGCTGCGCTCCACTATTTTCCACACAACAGTGACCTTCCTTACCTTCCCCTTAGATATGCTCACCAGAGATATTTGCAACCTCTTATGTGTATAACCCCCCCCCCCTCCCCCAGAAATATAGTATCCATGTTCCACTAGAGAATCTATACAAACTAATGTCTGTAACTAAAAATTGGATTGGATTTAAAGCAATTTAAATGTATCTATATGATGCTGGGTTGGGGCACAGCAGAATGTAAATGTTATACTTTGCAAATTTAAATATCTTAAATAAACTTACTACACTATGGTGATCCCTTCTCTGACTACATCTATATTAACTCTTTGGGAAGGGAAGGATTGGTAATATGTTCCATAACAAATTGGAAGATTACTAGAGGATTCTTGGCATTACAGAACAACTAGCTAAGGAGAGGAGTGGATACTATATTTCTGGAACATGGTTTGTGACTTTTGTTATATACATAGAAGGTCACAAATATTTCTGGTGAGTGAGCACATTAAAAGGAAGGTCACTGTCATGTGGAACTTGGTGAAGCACAATAAGCATACTGAAGAGTATGTTTATCACTGTGTGAACTTTTAACACTGTACCTAAAAAAGCTTGCCACTTATTTGAATATCACTTGATGTTTGTGGCTTTAAATCAGTTTATTTACATACTATAGGTATTTAAGTTATATGTATGATGCTGGTAGACATCTACACGCCGGAGATTTTTGTTTCATTTCAAATGCATCCATTCATTAAATAATTTTGTTTTACCATATTTGTTATGTTGACCCGATTCATTCTTAGAATTTGTTTCTTATCTTTGGCGTTCATTCTGTATATTTGTTGGTCTGGGTGGATTCAAAAAAATTTGCAGTTTATTTGGAAGGTTGTTATATATTCGATATATTATCGAATTGGACGGATTTGAACTGGAAAGATTCAAACTTTCAGATGCTAGTCCAACCAAGAGAAATTGCATTAGCTGATTGGACAATATCGACTGGCATCATGTGCATCCGAATTAACAAATGGATCAAAATGTATATCCATTCATTATCTGAATCTGAATTATCAAATCAATTTGAAAATTGTATTTATTTCCCCATGGGTCTGAACTACTATCGTATTATGTGATGTCATCTGATTGAAAGGAATGAAGTAAATGCATTTGCTAATGTGTTATACATTTTTGTTGGATTTGTTGACATTCCTTACTATGTCTATTTGAAGATTTGTATACATACGCATCTCTGAAAATGAAATTTTCATCAGAAAAAAACAATCAAAACAAAATTAAATGCACATGTCTAGACACTGGTATATTTCAATTATTTATTCCATTACTTATATTGATTATCGAAGTGCACCACCTTGTTTACTTTAGCACACACAGCAAATTCTCTGGTTGACAGCTAATAGTAAATAAAGGAGTGGGGATGCTGGTTGATGTCATTAACCAAATATGACCATGGCAATATTGGGTCAGCTATGAGATATTCAATCTAAGTAGTGAAAAAAGAGATAGGGGCAGGTACCATTATCCTTGAAATTAGGATAGTGGAAAAGGGTATATTAGGGGCTACTGCAAACTATTGCCCCACGACAACAAGAATTGTTGTAGACTATCTCGGTACCCAGGGATACAGGTACAAGTGGTTCAAAAGAGAACAGATAAGCCCTATTGGCATATGGGCAGTAAAGATGTAGGTCCAGATGTAATACTCTACATGTTGCATGACACAAGTTACTTCTTCAGGAGAAATCGACCATAAACATCTATAGAAAAATACATGTTCTTTTTTCAATAAATGTATACTTTTTATATTTTCCTTGTCTAAATCCCTGGGTACCAAGATAGTTCACAACAGTTCTTGTTGTCGTGGAGCATATTTTGGAGTAGCCCCTGACACACCCTTTCCCGCTATTGGGTCAACTATGTCAGTCAGAATCCCTGCCCATCTTGTTTACGCTCAGCTTCCAGACAGGGAATATCCCAGCCTTCTGCTGAATGGGTTAAAGGGTGTGTTATTTGTTTCTAAGATGTTGGTGGCTGCCAACATTCTAACAACCAATGAACCCTCAGTGGAACTCCGCCAAACTTAGTGGCTTTAGTAATACCACCACTCAATGAATGACTTTCCAGCAGCTGAATGTTTGATTCAGCAGGCAGGGTGAGAGTTTATTTAGTGCCTACTTGGCAAAGGGCAAACAGCCAGTTTCAAGAACAGCCAGAATTTGAAAGCCATCTCTAGTGAAAATCTCTCTAACATACCTTACCTTATAGAAGTAAATACCTTAATGTATTTATTTCTATTATCTGTCATCTCACTTTCTTTTACAATGCTTTATTTTCACATGTAAGCAGCATGCATGTGCAGTGATATTTAAACCCCACATTGTTAAGTCACAACTGCTCTTGAAATGGCAGCTGCTGCAAAATCATGGAGTTTGTTCCTCCAGCCCAGCTCCACATGGATAGCATATTGGATGACCTTGGAAGGCACCACTCTTTTCCAGGTAAGCAGAGGCTTACACTCTTTCATTCAGACTAATAGGACAAAGCGTGTTCATATTCAGCATTCACTGAATATTGTTCTACATTATTTACTATTTTGCTGTATTTTGCCACTTATTTTGCCTGTTGTTTTATGTTTTATGGTATCACCCAGCTAAGCATTCACATCGTACCTTGGGTCACCCCAGTATGAGAATGCATGTGCGTTTCCCCAAAAACATTTTCTTGTGTGCTAGATGAGAGTGTCCTTTACTCATTGAGGATGCTGCTTGTGAAATTTTCTTTTGCAGGCCAGTCAAGTTTCTCCATCCCAAACTCGCTCATCCATGTCTTTATGCACCTTGCTTTGTGCACTGGTCCAAATCATTTGGTGGAAGGGGGATTATGGTGTGGGGTTGTTTTTCAGGGGTTGGGCTTAGCCCTTTGGTTCAAGTGAAGGGAACTCTTAAGGCACCAGCATACCAAGACTTTTTGGACAATTTCATGTCCCCTTTTTTTACTATTCTTCAAACGCTTCTGGAAGAATAGTCAAACATTCCCATTGACACACTCCTAAACCTTGTGGACAGTCTTCCCAGAAGAGCTGAAGCTGTTATAGCTGCAAAGGGTGGGTCAACTCAATATTGAAACCTACGAACTAAGACTGGGATGCCATTAAAGTTCACATATTTGTAAAGGCAGGTGTCCCAATACTTTTGACAATATAGTGTATATACAGTAGCAGGGTGACTGTAATAACCTCTTAACACGTGACTGTAATAACCTCTTAACACATAAGAGTTAAATTAGTTTAATTAATTTTTTGATCCTTTGATAGTTAATTTTGATCCATTTACCTTTATATATATATCAGTAATTTTGTTATTCAATTTCTTCCATCCGTATATCTTTTATCCACTTGTTTACAGTTTAATCGTTTATACCCTAGTTCATTGATAGAGGTGGTGTTAGCTTTGGCCAGGCTTGCTTGCTGTCCATTTTTTCTCCTTTCTGGGACCTGTGACGTGTCTGGCAGGCCTCCTCCCATCCCCCGGCCTTTCTGATGCTTGGGGGGCGTGGGCTCTGACACTGCACATCATCGTCACACATCCCATGCTGGATGTGTGATGCTCTTTGGTGCCGTTGCGGCCAGCATTGTGGTAGCCACACTCATGAGCAGATTGGGGGACTCTGGTGGCAGCGCGCCAGGCATTGGTTGCCTGACCTGCCTTGCCCCTCCCCCTTCCATCTTGCTGCACAGCATAACATCTGTAGGTGTCACCATTTTGGTGCCTATATGGGCGTCCCCCCAGGCAGGTTCTGGCATTCGAGGCTCCCTCATATACTGGTCACATGTCAGTTGGGAATCCTCCCTCTCCTCCTTTCAGTTTTTCTTCACTGTTGGTAAATCAGTATTTCTCACTCTAGCACCTTGTTTTTCCCTTTCAGCTTTGCGTTTTCATTAGTGTTCCTCTGCTTCTTCCAATCACACCCTTCCTTCATCAATCCTTGGTCAGCCCCTGATTGTCAGTTTTCACCATTCACTCCCTTCCTTCAACAAGGTCCTTCTATACACCTATTTTTTCTTTCCCCTTTCACTCCACCTCCTTGCAATAAACACTTTGGTTCACTTTCACTGCACACTTAGGTTGCCTTGTGGTTCCATGCCTGCCCTGGTTGGCACCCGTGGGGCGCATCGGATGAGATGCCCACCGTGGCTCCCGGTGGGGAGCAATTTTGGTTGGTTTGCGATACCCGGAACTACACCATCATCAATCGAATCACAGTGAGTCCATCTGGCTTTGGTTTGCGGGGTCTTTTACCCCAGCACTGCCTATATTACTTATACTATACTACTTAAGCCAATATCTTTATTCATAGATCCATCTTGTGCTGGCTCCTGATGAGTGGCCTGCTAGCCATGAAACGCATAGAGCTGCCATGTCATGTTCTGCTGATCCAATATCATACCAACTTGAAGTTTACAATTTATATCCCTTCTCAGGATCAAAGAGCCCATAGGCCGTGCAAGCTCTATTATGTATTACGGTTTTACCCAAATCTTGTTTTCAGTGAACTTTGGAAAGTTATTGCTTGCTATATATTGTGATATTTATGCAATGACTATTTGTACTGTATTACCATTTTGCTATTGTAATGTGTTTTACTTGACATGTTTGTGTTTACCCTATGGCAATCAATAAAATCCATAACTGTCCACTAATTCACTCTTTTGCAACCACGTGCCTAACTCAAAGTCCCATTTCCCCTTGCTCTCTCCCCTTCCCTCTTTTTTTGCTCAGAACAGGAAAAGTATGACCTTACCAGGCCATATTTTCACACAAAGTCACAAGGGATGGATAATTGACTTTACCAGGCCATGTCATGCCATTTAAAGTCCCTAAAAATATTTCCACTTTAAAAAAAGAGTTAAATTAGGATCCTACATATTGAAACAATAAAGAAAGTCCGTGGAAAGAATGGTTGCTACAAAAGATTTCTACTGTGCATATTTTAACATAAGACATACTGTGTTTATTCAAGCCAAAGGCTTGAACCAGCTCAGTGCTGCAGTTCCCCTTGGTGATACAAGGTGTATTCATATCCCGGCACAGCAGCTGTGGATAAAATGGAGACCACAGGCACTTTATTATGATATCTACACAAGAGAATGGTCACAAAAGAAATACGCTTGTAAGCATATTTTGCAGTTCATGGCTGTAGATTTTTTTTTTTGTTAAATCAAAATAGGAAAAGCATTTATGAATACAGTTAATGTTGTCTCTTTAATACTACCTTTGCTTTTTTTCTGTGATTAGTGCAAAAAACAAGTGATAAAAGAAAAATATTGACTTAAAGTGATTAAATTACCACATTAGAAAACCTAAATTAACTTTAACCTATTAGACATACTAGACACCCAAATAAAGTAATCTAAAAACATTGAATACATGTAGTATGCTCTGCTTTTCACATCTCCTGCAACTCTCTGGCTGCATTTACTGACAATTCATTCTTCAGCATTCATTTTGACAACCACAAAATATTCCCTATCACAGGAGTGATCTTATTTCTCCTGTGTAAATTGATACTCTCAGAACAGTTTTGCTGTGTCATTGAGACTTACAATATAGCAATGTTATTATTGCTTCATTGTAACTGCTCTGGTTCGTTCATAGCTTATTAAAGGGGAGAGCTTTGATCCACATATGATGTGAGTTAAAGCAACCTTGCTAGTTAAAAAAAATAAACCAAGTTACTATTTAACATTTTAGAAACTCTATGTTAACATACTAATAAAAGCACATACATTCAAAACAAGTTTTAATTTAATTTGTAAATAACTTTCTCCTGATTTGCAACAGTAAATAATTCTATTGTTCTTTTTCCTGATTTGCAACAGTAAAATAATTCCATTGTTATTATAAATAAGACAAATACTAAAATGAACAGCCAATTTTGTTACACTTGTTTGTCTTTTTACTAGGCAATGTTGCAGATAAACCATTTGTCTTAGGTATAGATGTAAATTTGTACTAAGTGTAAGTACACCTACCCTACATGCTTAATCGCCTTATAAAACTATCCCATCCCCTGTCTCAGATATCTACCTACTTGGATCCAATGGCCACTACCTTATGCAAAGTTGCAACTGTACAGTGGATTCTCATTGACATCTCCTAGGGCTAGAGATGAGTGGGAGGCAATCCTTTAGAAGTAACGCACTCCAAAAAGAAGCATTAGACCTCATGCATGCATGTATGCACATTAATTTATTCCAAGGGCTAGGAAAAAAAATGAATGTTCTGGCCAGTAGAATGAGTTTAAGCTCATATGCTTCTAAATGCTATAAGGCTATAAATGCCTGTAATATATCCTGCAGAAAGCCCTAGCATAGATAAAAGTTTTTCAATATGTTCTTGTGCATAAAACCTTATTTAGAAAAGTTTTGCTGTAAGTATTGCTGAAAGGTTATGGAAAGTAAGCATCTAATGGGGAGTTTTTCATCAAGGTGGCTTAACAAGGTGGACTAGTTTACAGAAATCAGCTTATTCTTTGAAAAAACACTCATCACTTATACTCATATGTCAAAAGAATGTTCATCTAGTGCCTTTTTAAAGCAAGGTATGGTGGTCTAACAAACATTTATTGAAAAAATGCTGGGAAAAATATGTTGACCTGTTTCTGAGAATGCTAGTTCACTGGCTGTCTGTAAACTTCAGCACTTTGAGACACTGAAGCTGGCCATAGATGGATAGAATTTTCAAGGAAAATTCTTAGCCCTTGTACACACGGTCGGAGATTCCGACTAAATGTGTCCTATCGGACCGTTTTGTCAGATAATCCGACTGTGTGTGGTCTCCATCGGACTGTTTCCTTCGGAGTATCTGACAGACCAAATTTTCCAACTTGTCCGTAAAATTTTCCGACAAAATGCTCCGATCGGACATACTGCGATCATGTGTAGCCTACTCCGACGGACAAAGTGCCACGCATGCTCAGATCAAATTCCTAGACCAAAGCTATTGGCTACTGGCCTGAACGCAGTCCCATCATAACAAAATAACGTCATCACGTTATGTACAATCGGATTTTCCGACAACTTTGTCCGACCGTGTGTATGCAACAGTTTTGGACAAAATCCGACGGAAAAAATCCAACGGATTTGCTTGTCAGAATGTCCGACCATGTGTATAAGGGCTTAGGGAAAATCTTTGGAAATTTTGTTCAAAAATTCTCAGAACATTCAAGTTTTAACATTTGATTTTGGAATGAATGGACTTGACTGAATGAAAACAGCATACAGTGATAGAATTAAATTTGGTCAAGAAACATATTCAATCCTGCTCCTTCACAATTTTTTTCATCACTGCAGTCAAAAACGTAAATTTTATCCACTAATGATTAGAAAAACAAACAAACTTTCTTAGAACATTCATTTCCTAAGAATTTTAATTTGGAATTCTACCAGTCGATGGCCAGCTTTAGAATAATATATCATGAAAAGTAAGAGCTCATGATCTACAAATGGCTGTCTCCATACTTTGTCACTGCAGGTTTCCTTTAGAAATAATTTAGGGGTCCTTTGATTAGTCTACCTCCTTAGTAGTATCTCTGTAATATGTTTTAGCATTTTTTTGTTTAGAATTTTATTTATGGGATTATTTGTCTTAGTGACCACACATTGCATGGGATTTCTTTTGTCTCAGCTAGCTAAATCCAGTAATTATGTTTGAAGTTAAAAAATAAATACATTCTACATTAGGGACCCGTTCACACTATGTTACCTGCATTTTTTCAGAGAACAGCAATGACAGTGGGGAGAGATTTAATAAAACTGGTGCACACAAAATCTGGTGAAAGTGTGCATAGTAACTATGCAAGTTTCCAACTTTAGCTTGTGCAGTTAAGCTTTGACAATAAAATCTAGAAGCTGATTGGCTACTATGCACAGTTGCACCAGATTCCAGTTTTAGTAAATCTCCCCAATGGAAAACAAGAGTTTTCTATGTGTCAAGTTCACACCAAAACATTTGGTCTTTGAGTTCCAGAGATGTGTGATATTATGAAAATAGATTGCATAATATCGCACATCTCTGGAACTGGAGAGCCTTGCATGTCACCACCCAGCACAGTGCTGCTCTGCAGTGACATGAATCAAGCATTATTTTGTGCAGCACAAAAAAGGGGAAAAATGTGTATCACAATGCCCCCCGGCTGCCAACTCGAACCTTGTGTGGGCAGTGTGAATGGGCCCTTAATAGTGTTTTGCAGAAGTAAATAAACATTAAAATGATTTGGACCCTTTCTAGTATTCACACCAGGTGGTGATTATATCCTGCAGCAGGACAATTAATTTTGAGCTTTTGGAATTTGGAACTATGGATTCACACAGTGGTATGGTCTTCCCCTGCAGCCATCCTGTTAGCAGGCTAGTTTTTTTTTTTAATAGGCAACCCCCTTTTCACTAAATGTAAGCAACTGAAAGTGTATGTGCTTACAATAAAGTGTTTCTGTGCTCAGTTTAAAACATATAACATTTTCTTTTGAAATGCCATTTAGGCTAGAACAAACTTTACCTAAGGTGTTCAGAAATTCAGCATGCCTGGTTGCTTTCTAGTACACTCTCATGTTTATATCTCTTAGAAAGATTCAGAGAGATTGATGAATCTTATTTCATCAGCTCGTCTCTTTGAAGAAAATGTTATTTTTGTAGGTCAGCTCTGAACACATTCATGGTGTCTTTTTCCTTAGTCTAGGCTTTTTTTTTTGCGTTGAGGCTGCATTTAATGAGCCTGCCAGAAAGACCGTGGGCTCTGTTCCATTTCACTTGGGTAGTGATAGGAAGGTCATTCAAACAAAATGCACAGTGCTTCATATGCTACTTTAATCAGACACACAAAATATAGTCTTTGATCTATATTATATAGTTTCCTTAAACATTATCAAGCTAAGACACTTTTGTACATCCACTGACATTCATTTTGTCTGAAATAACCTATACAGATGTGTCTGCTTTGAGGTTTTTTCTAAGTTAATGGAGGTCACTATAGTTAGCCATCTTAACAGGGCAGGACTGTGCCTGAAAAAAAAGCTAAGCAATATAAAGCCTAACGACCCATATTTATGTTGGTAACCCATGTTGGCTAACTTCAGTGGAACTTTAATGTTTTATATCTGTAGCTATTACTTGGTATGGTGCTAGTGCTATTTGAAAGGCAACTTCAACTTTAGTAAAGACTGTCCCTTTAATAACCCTCCTCCTCTCCTTGGTTCACGAACATGGTTCTGTCTGGCTCATTTTCATACTGCACATACATGTCATGGCCCCATTCATTCCATTCATTCCAATGGGTAAACTGTAGAAACCTGAGAAATTACTGGAAGCTTTTGTGAGTATGATTACCCATAGGAATGAATGATATCAAGTTGCAAGAATGTCAGGGGAAATCTCTCTAAATTAGGGAGAAAGGAAAGAATTATCCTAGCTGGTCTATACTATGGTGGATTGGGGAGGGTTATTAAAGGGCAACTTCACTAAAGGAAAAGTTGTCCTTTAAACACAAACTACAATTGTATGCAGGGGCGGCCTGTGCATTGTGGGTGATTGTGGGTTTCCCGATTGACCAAAGCACCGGGCATCCAATAGCTTTGGTGGAAGAGACACTGCCCACACTGAGACACAGGAGAGGACCCAACAGCCTGGTAAGCGCCAGACCTCCTCCTGTGAGAGGGGTTAGTACTGCAAGTGTGCATGCCCCATGACCCACGGAATGGAGGAGGAGATGCACAGGAACCATGAAGGATGCAGGAGCCATCGCATGCCCATTCCACAGCTTGCTGCCGTCACCTGGATGGGATAAGTGTCGGTCTGATAGCAGGCAAGCGGGGGGGTCACAGTGGCTGCATATTATGGGCGCAGAAGCTGCATATGGTGGGCACAGAAGCTGCAAATGATGGGCACAAAAGCTGCTTATGATTGGCACAGAAGCTGCATATGATGGGCACAGAAGCTGCATACGGTGGGCACAGAAGCTGAATATGGTGGGCACAGAAGCTGCACATGATGGTCACAATGACTGCATATTATGGGCACAGAGGTTTCATATGATAGGCACAGAAGCTGCATATGGTGGGCACAGAGGCTGCATATGATGGGCACAGTGGCTGCATTTTATGGACAGAGTCGGTACAATTGATTGCACAGTGACTCTGCAATTGATGTTTTTCTCAGTGTTTTTCAGAATTTTTCAGTTTGTTTGCACCCCCCCCCCCAAAAAAAATAAAAAAAGAGCACCAGCCGCCACTGAATGTATGTAAAGCAAAACCTTTCTTTTATTTGGATAGAATGTAGAGGGAATTAGAATCCTTGTTCGTTTCTATTGATATCTGGGTCCCCACTGGTCACCCTCTGAGTTTGTCCTAGTGATCATTGCTTCTAGTAAAGAAAGTAAAGAAAGTAATGGAAAAGCCAAAATGTTAAAGTTGTTACAGGAACAGATAGTGTGGGGGACTTTAAGGGATAGCAAATTCAGGTATCCAGTGACAGCAGGGCTACACCTCAAGAAACTGTTATCCGACTATGATTTAAATAAACTTTTATAAAGCACACAACACATATTCTACAAAAACAAACCATAAACATAGCAAAAGCAAAAAATAAAGGAGACAGTAAAGCAAAAACTGAACCAACAACCTAACTATAATACAATATATAGAAATGTGGGGAAGCTCACAAAAACAGGGCATTATCAGGACTGTGACCGGGAGAAAGAGGGGAAATCAATGGGACAAAAGGATATGATTACTGGATGCAAGGTACAGGATGCAGAATAATCAGCAGCATGTATATGGCTAACAGGCAAAACACTGAAGAACTGTTGAAAATCAAAGAAGGGGTTATATACATTCCAAGTTGCCAGAATCAGGTGGAGCCTAGTTACCGGGATCTGCTGGTTTCTATGAGACACCAGCTGGTGACCACCAGAACTGTGCCCTTCAGTTCTGAGAACCACAGTGCCACCAGCAGCTGATCCAGGTCCTGACACTTCCATTGGGAACAGCTGTCTAAAAGGGAATATCTTTTAACTTTGGGGTCATCTCTTACTTCCCATTGTTTCTCTGGGATAGGAAGTGAAGAGACATTTCCCTGATATAATAAAGCAAGAAACAAAGGTCTTTTCTACTCAAAACAAATTTTTTGCTGATCTATATTTTTGCAAATTATGGTTACCTAAATGACATATTTATACAGATCATGTGGTTTGACATTCCATTTGCTAATATGCATATAGTACTGTTTTTGGGTAAGAAAAGGCTTGGCAATATTTGACTCTGTACGTGTTTCCTTCTAGATAATGTATGGAGCCTACAGAAGACCCAGCTGCCCACTTTTACTGTGACATGCCAACTCTGAATTTTGCTATGAATCTCAGAATACCAATCTGAATCTGCATTTTGCCATCATGTAATTTTGGATCCATATAATAAGTTTTTTTATATATATACAAAAATGCCAAGCTGTCCTTGACTAAAGTGACACTGTCATCATTCTCCTACCTTCTCTCTATGGGGAGTAATCCATAATATCCCACCATAAGCATTTTTCTGCATGGTAAAATCATGACTGCATAATCCTTACATGTCTATGTCCACCATAAAGATGTTCTCAAAACTGGACCTCTATACAGTAAAGCTTCAAGCTATCAAGCCCAATCCTTTATATTCAAGTCTACATATACATACAGTGGTGTGAAAAAGTGTTTGCCCCCTTCCTCATTTCCTGTTCCTTTGCATGTTTGTCACACTTAAGTGTTTCGGAACATCAAACCAATTTAAACAATAGTCAAGGACAACACAAGTAAACACAAAATGCAATTTGTAAATGAAGGTGTTTATTATTAAAGGTGAAAAAAAATCCAAACCATCATGGCCCTGTGTGAAAAAGTGATTGCCCCCTAAACCTAATAACTGGTTGGGCCACCCTTAGCAGCAACAACTGCAACCAAGCGTTTGCGATAACGTGCAATGAGGCTTTTACAGCGTCCTGGAGGAATTTTGGCCCACTCATCTTTGCAGAATTGTCCCAATTCAGTTACATTAGAGGGTTTTCGAGCATGAACGGCCTTTTTAAGGTCATACCACAACATCTCAATAGGATTCAGGTCAGGACTTTGGCTAGGCCACTCCAAAGTCTTCATTTTGTTTTTCTTCAGCCATTCGGTGGTGGACTTGCTGGTGTGTTTAGGATCATTGTCCTGCTGCAGAACCCAAGTTCGTTTCAGCTTGAGTACACGAACAGATGGTCGGACATTCTCCTTCAGGATCTCTTGGTAGATAGCAGAATTCATAGTTCCTTTTATCACGGCAAGTCTTCCAGGTCCTGAAGCAGCAAAACAGCCCCAGACCATCACACTACCGCCACCATATTTTACTGTTGGTATAATGTTCTTTTTATGAAATGCAGTGTTCCTTCTACGCCAGATATACTTGGACACACACCTTCCAAAGAGTTCCACTTTTGTCTCATCGGTCCACAGAATGTTGTCCCAAAAGTCTTGGGGATCATCAAGATGTGTTGTGGAGAAATTGAGACGAGCTTTGATGTTCTTTTTGCTCAGCAGTGGTTTTCTCCTTGGAACTCTGCCATGCAGGCCATTTTTGCCCAGTCTTTTCCTGATGGTGGAGGCATGAACGCTGACCTTAACTGAGGCAAGTGAGGCCTGCAGTTCCTTGGACGTTGTTGTGGGGTCTTTTGTGACCTCTTGGATGAGTCGTCGCTGCGCTCTTGGGGTAATTTTGGGCGGCCGGCCACTCCTGGGAAGGTTCACCACTGTTCCATGTCTTCGCCATTTGTGGATAATGGCTCTCACTGTGGTTCGCTGGATTCCCAAAGCTTTGGAAATGGCTTTATAACCCTTTCCAGACTGATAGATCTCAATTACTTTCTTTCTCAATTGTTCCTGAATTTCTTTGGGTCTCGGCATGATGTGTAGCTTTTAAGGATCTTCTGGTGGACCTTACTGTGTCAAGCAGCTCCTATTTAAGTGATGCCTTGATTGTGAACAGGTGTGGCAATAATCAGGCCTGGGTGTGGCTAGAGAAATTGAACTCAGGTGTGGACAACCACAGTTATAGTATGTTTTAACAAGGGGGGCAATCACTTTTTCACACAGGGCCATGATGGTTTGGATTTTTTTTCACCTTTAATAATAAACACCTTAATTTACAAATTGCATTTTGTGTTTACTTGTGTTGTCCTTGACTATTGTTTAAATTGGTTTGATGTTCCGAAACACTTAAGTGTGACAAACATGCAAAGGAACAGGAAATGAGGAAGGGGGCAAACACTTTTTCACACCACTGTACGTGATTGTAAATCAATAGAGATTGAAAATATGTGGTGACCTCCATGCTATGCTAATATATTAGATAATGTCTGATAAGGATTCCTAGTTAATGAAAATAAACCCTTTTAATATTACAAAGCAACTGGCTTGTCCTTTTATCAAAGGTCAGAGTTTATTTGTTAGGTGGAGCCAGTGTTTTGCTACACAGATCTGATACTAAGCATTGTAAGGTTTATTGTAAAATGTTGTCATTGTTTATCATCTCAGTACAATTTTATAGCATAACATGCCATCATTTTCCGCAACTCACCTAGAAATTTGTAATTGCATTCCCACAGAAATGTTTTAGATTCACCTTTCAATAAATAATTGAGTAATTTATGAAACTAGTGCTAAAAAGAGCAAAGCCTAGTAAAATGGTCACAGTGTTAGCCCACAGGACATCATATTGCTATATTTTATGTAAGGCTTAACTAACTACAAATACCCCCAAACTCAATTTCCAGCATGGAGTAATGTGAATGTAATGGAAAGTTAATGGGTCTCTTGACATTAATGTACGGCTCCATAAACTTTTGAATACATAGTGCATTGTTGTTGATAATGATTGTCTCCAGAAGTTATGTTTTACTAAGTTTAAACTTGCCAAACCGGCAGCTTCATCTCAATGTCACAATTACCTTCAATGGACAGTTTCAGTACCAACATCACATGGTTTACACTTCTGATATATTTTTTATGTATTAATTGGCAAGCATTGCATGTAGCAAACCTTAAGCACCATTAGCGGTAATAGCTGAATAGATTTGAATGAATTTAAATACATACTGTATTAAGAGAACATGTACAAAAATTAGGTACCATTTCTGTATAAGTCCCAGCAAATTGTGCTTTGAGTGCAGTGACTTATCTGGGACACAATAATTAATCAAAACATACTGCTTAAAATTAAATATGCTGAGTTCAGGGTGTTTAACATAGAATCTAATGGATATTGAAACAACTCACCACTCATGCAGTGTTGTTTGTGAAATATCATTTAGTATTTCATATTTAAATAAGATGGGCATTCTAATCATTATTAAATATAAATAACAGCTGCACAGTGTTATGTACCAGAGTAAATCAAAGTGATTGTAAAGTCAAATTTTTTTAGTTAAACATAACAAACATGTTATACTTACCTGTCCTGTGTAATGGTTTTGCACAGAGTAGACCCAATCCTCGTCTTCTCTGGTTCCTCTTCGGTGGTCTTGCCCCCTCCCTGTTGCATGCCCCCACAGCAAGCAGCTTGCTATGGGAGCATCTAAGCCGAGCCACATCTCCCTGTGTCCATTCAGACACAGAGCCGCAGTAACGCCCCGCCCCTTTTCTCTCCTCATTGGCTGACTGACTTTGATGGCTATCTCTGTCAATGAGGAGGGGAGTCCCAGGCAGCTGAGACAATCCTGCAACATTTCTGGATCTAGAGGGACCTCAGGTAAGTATTAGAGGGGCTGAGGAGGGCTGCTACACACAGAAAGCTTTTGATCCTAATGCACAGAATGCATTAAGATAAAAAAAAACGTATGCCTTTACAATCACTTTAACAAAGCATTTTAACCACTTAAGGACCAGCCACCGCAGTTGCACTGCAGCAGGTTGGCTCTCCTGGACAAATTGCTGTCATTGTACGTTGGCCACTTTAAGACCTCTATCAGGTGCACGTGACGCCAAAGCCAATGCGTGTGGCTGGCGCCACCCACGATCGCTCCTGAGAGAGATAGAATGGGGATCTGTCACTGTAAACAGACAGATCCTGTTTTGTCAGGGGAGGAGAGACAAATCTGCTTTTCCTAGTAATTAGGATCACCTCCTCCAGTCAGTACACCCACAATTATAAACACCTCTCTAGGGAATAGGGATGAGCTTCGTGTTCGAGTCGAACATACGTTCGACTCGAACATCGGCTGTTCGCCCGTTCGGCGAATTCCGAACGTTATGGGCCATTCGCACCAAATTCGTGTGGCGCTCACGGCCCACAATGGACTGCGATGGTGCAGTGCATTGCTGGCTCATGATTGGCCAAGTATGCACTGTGACCCCACATGCTTGGCCAATCACAGCGCCGGCAGCGAGGGGAGCCATGATTGGCCACAGGCAGGATGCCTGTGGCCAATTATAGCTCAGGCTGTGTGGTACACTCCCCACACTATATAAGCCTGCCAGCGCGGCGGCCTTGTGTAGTGTGTTGGCATCTGTAGCAGTTAGTGGGTGTTCTGTGTACCTTCAACACAGTATACACCGATCGTTATCGGCCGATTTTTCATTATTGCTCTTCTGTAGTGGTTGCCCTGACCGCAGTATACACCGCTATATTCACCTATATATCTAGCGATATATCTATCTTTTATAATAGAGCTTTCAGTCAGTGTTAGGAGATTGTGCGTGCTGTCTGCATGCTCTGAACCCAGTATACACCGCTATATCCACCTATATAGCTAAATATCTTGCTCGTTTTAAATAGAGCTGTCAGTCAGTGTTAGGAGATTGTGCATGCTGTCTGCGTGCTCTGAACGCAGTATACACCGCTATATCCACCTATATAGCTAACTATCTTGCTCGTTTTAAATAGAGCTTGCAGTCAGCGGTAGGAGATTGTGCGTGCTGTCTGCGTGCTCTGAAAAAGATGGACGGCAAAACAAATTATACAGGGGTGATAACCCTTCCCTATGTTTTTCAAAAAGCTTAAAAATAGTTTTTTTGACTGGAGCTACACTTTAAATATGTACCAGTTGAAAATTACAAACAGATTCAACTTAACACAACAAACCTACACAGTCCCTGTCTTGTTTGCACCGCCTGTATACTGCTGTTCTGAGTATATAGGGCCTGGGGGCCACACGTATTTCCTTTTTTTAATATGGGTACGGGGTTCCCCTTAATATGCGTACAAGACCCAAAGGGGCTGGTAATGGGCAGGGAGGTCTACCCATGCCATTTTTCTCAATTATTTTCAACCATATTGCAGGAACCAGATATAACATTAAAACCGCAAGCAGCTTTAAATGACGTTATTTCCGTTAAATGTCATTTTGTGCAGGGACTATTCTAACTTTACAGGCATACTACAGACACCCCCCAGGCACGATATTTAAAGGAATATTTCACTTTTTTTTTTTCACTTTAATCGTCATTAAAATCAGTGCTCCCGCCAAAACGGCCGTTTTTAAAAGTTTTTTTTTGCATTGACCCATGTCCCCTGGGGCAGGAGCCAGGTCCGCAAACCTTTTTTAGGACAGTATCTTGCATATTAGCCGTTAAAATTAACACTTTTCATTTCGAATGTTCGAGTCCCATAGACTTCAATGGGGTTCTAACGTTTGGGGTCCGTTCGAAAGTTCTGGTGCGAACCGAACTGGGGGGTGTTCGGCTCATCCCTACTAGGGAACACTTAACCCCTTGATCACCCCTCAGTGTTAACTCCTTCCCTAAACTGATGAAGAAATTAGTTTTTTGGGGTTTTTTTTGGGATATTTATTATAACAAAAATATATATTTTTTCAAAATTGTGGATCTTTTTTTGTTTATAGTGCAAAAATCAAATACCACCAAAAGCTCTATTTGTGGTAAAAAATGGACATACGTTTTGTTTGTGTACAACATCACATGACTGCTCAATTGTCAGTTAAAAATAGGCAGAGCCGTATCGCAAAAAATGGCCTGGTCATTAAGGGGCAATCCTTCCGGTCCTTAAGTGGTTAAAGCAGGCCCAAATCCATGATAATCACCCTGTAGTAGAGCAAGTTATTTCATATTTATGCCAAAATATAAACTTTTCATCACGCTGTAACTTCCATACTGAATTGTTAGAGAATTATTCCACCAAGATTCCCCAGGACATTTCAGTTTTGCTGCCTGATTGGAGAACTACCATCCTCAAGAACTTCTCATCATGAACAGACATCTGCTGATTAGAGATTGCAGTACACTGATATTGTTACCAAATTTTGAAATCCCTCTTATCTTCTCAGACACATATTCCGTAATATATTTAAAATACTGAACAAAGTAGTTTTCCATCTATATATGACTTTATTCCACATGGAAAATAATTTTCGCTACCAGTATAATTGCATGAAAATTGTGCAGAGGCCAAATGTGGCAACTGTACAGAAATTTGCCATTATAATAAAGTTATCATGTCTGACAGTAAAGCTTGGATTATGCATAAATTCCTCTTGCTAAATCTCTTAACTGTCTACTTTACAAAATTAGGTCATTTGGGGGGCATTTATATCTTCCTGGCATTTTTGAAACATTGCATTTTTATTGGGTGTAAATAGCGATACATTGAAATTTTGACAGACAAAACATATTACTCAAAAATTATGTTTTTGGCATTTTACCGATAGAGAAAAGGGTGCTGATAATGGTGCCAAAATCACACTTGATATTGCAACAATTTCACTGTGATTTTACTGCGATTGTACCACAATTTTTCCACAATTTTACCAAGATTTTATTGTGCTTATGGATTTTCATAGGTCATGTGACTCAAAAACTGCATCAAAAATGTAACATGGGTGTGTTGACGATGTGAAAGTACGTTTCTTGTGCTGAAGGTGCCAATGATGGCCAACAATAAACTCATATTCATTTAAATTCATGATATTAATTAAAAAGTCTAATATAATACAAATATATATAAAAAAATATATATATTTTTTAAAACTGTAATTTTCGGTTTCGCCAAATGCATCCTGAACTTTCGGTTTTGGTTTGCGGCACCAAAATTTACATTCAGTGCATCTCTTGGTGTAAAGAAAGGAAAATAAAACATGACAAGGGGTACATAACAAATAGAGAATAAGGCACACTGGAAATCTCCAGGTGGATACATATGGCTTTAGCCAGGGGTGATATGGCTAGATTAAATATAGAAGGGGATAAAGGGCATCCCTATCTCTTCCCATTGGATATTGTAAATGCTTTGGAAAGGAGGCTGGAGGAGTAGACTCTTGCTGAGGGAGTGGAATACAAAGCCATAATGGCTGACAATATTTGCAAAATATAAACAAAAATTTAGATTTTTTTCTTTTATCCACTTAAGGACCACCACATGTAAATATACGTCGGCACAATGGCACCGACAGGCACAAGCATGTACGGGTATGTTCTTGCCTTCCAGCGGGTGGGGGGTCCGATCGGACCCCCTCCAGCTGGCTGCGGTGGTCCGTTTCGCTTCAGGAGCGATCCGGGATGAGGGGATGGCCATTGGTTTCTGGCCATCCCCTCTCGATCGCTCCTGCGAATGAGAAGCTCCCCCCGCCTGTGTAGTGTAAACACAGGCAGGGAGGAAGTGATGTCATTCTCTTCGGGGCGTTCTTTTTGACCAGACTGCGAGGAGAACACATAGTAAGTGCACCAATCACTACGCTGACATGTAGGTACACATAGGCACTCAAATCACCCCCCCGATCACCCCCCCGATCGCCCCCCGATCCCCCCCAGTCACAGTGTCACTGATTGCAGTGATCATTTATTTACTGATCACTGCATTTAGTGTCAGTTGTGACAGTAAAAAGTGTCAGGACAGTTAGTGTTAAGTCCAGAGTAGCCCCCTACCCCCCTAATAAAGGTTTAACCCCCTGATTGCCCCTAGAGTTAACCCATTCACCCCCTTTTGCCAGTGTCACTAAGCGATTGTTTTTCTGATCGCTGCATTAGTTTCACTGGTGCCGCTAGGTTGCTAGTTATTTTTTTAGGTTCACCGCCAGGTTTTTATAGCATTAGGTACCCCATATACTACCCAATAAAGGTTTTAACCCCCTGATTGCCCCTAGAGTTAACCTTTTCACCAGCGATCAGCGCATAAGTGTCACTGGTGACGCTGGATAGCCAGTTAGTTATTTCGTTATTTAGGTTCCCCGTCAGGTTTTTATATAGCGTCCGGGACCCCCATATACTAGCTAATAAAGGTTTTAACCCCCTGATTGCCCCTAGTTAACCCTTTCACCCCCTTTTGCCAGTGTCACTAAGCAATCGTTTTTCTGATCGCTACATTATTGTCACTGGTGCCGCTAGGTAGCTAGTTATTTTTTTATGTTCACCGCCAGGTTTTTATAGCGTTAGGTACCCCCATATACTACCTAATAAAGATTTTAACCCCCTGATTGCTCCTAGAGTTAACCCTTTCACCGGCGATCACCGTATAAGTGTCACTGGTGATGCTGGTTAGCCAGTTAGTTATTTGGGTTCCCCGTCAGGTTTTAGTGTACAAATAAGTGTTACGGGTGACTCTGGTTAGTTAGTTTGCTTTTTATAGCATCAGGGCACCCACCATTTATTACCTAATAAAGGTTTAACCCCTGATCACCCAGCAGGTGATATCAATTAGGTTTTAGGGTCAGGGTCTGCGTTGCCCCAGGCAGCGCTAGGTTAGTGCCAGTACCGCTAACACCCACACGCAAAGCATACACCTCCTGTAGTGATATAGAATCTGAACAGATCAATATCTGATCTGATCAGATCTATACTAGCGTCCCCAGCAGTTTAGGGTTCCAAAAAAAACGCATTGTCTATTGTTTTTTTTGTAGGGTTTTATATTTAAATCCTGAAGGCGGTGCTTGGTTTTCGGGGTCCTATATGTGGCTAGGCTCCCAAAAAGTCCCTTACATGTGGTATCCCCATACTCAGGAGAAGCAGCAGAATTTATTTTGGGGTGTAATTTCACTTATGCCCATAGCATGTGTGAGCCATATATCATTTAGTGACAACTTTGTGCAAAAAAAAGAAAGAAAATTGTAATATTCCTGCAACTTGTGGCAAAATATAAAATATTTCATGGACTCAACATGTCTCTCAGTAAATAGCTTGGGGTGTCTACTTTCCAAAATGGGGTCATTTGGGGGGGGGGGTTGTGTTATTTTGGCATTTTATGGCCTTCGAAACTGTGATAGGTAGTGAGGAGTGAAATCAAAAATTTGCACCCTTAGAAATCCTGAAGGCAGTGATTGGTTTTCAGGGTGCCGTACGCGTCTAGACTCCCAAAAGTCCTAAAAGTCCTAAAAGTCCCACATATGTGGTGTCCCCGTACTCAGGAGAAGCAGCAGAATATATTTTGGGGTACAATTCCACATATAACTATGGCATGTGTGAGCAATATATCATTTAGTGACAACTTTTTGTAAACTTTTTTTTTTTGTGTCATTATTCAATCACTTGGGACAAAAAAAAATATTCAATGGGCTCAACATGCCACTCAGCAATTTTCTTGGGGTGTCTACTTTCCAAAATGGGGTCATTTGGGGGGTTTGTACTGCCCTGACATTTTAGCACCTCAAGAAATGAGATAGGCAGTCATAAATTAAAAACTGTGTAAATTCCAGAAAATGTACTCTAGTTTGTAGACGCTATAACTTTTGCACAAACCAATAAATATATGCTTATTGACATTTTTTTTACTAAATGTATGACTAAAATTTTGTTTATTCGATTTTTCTTATAACAAAAATTAGAATATATATATATATATTTAGTTTTTTTAATTTTCAGTCTTTTTCCTTTTATATTGTAAAAAATAAATATCGCAGAGGCAATCAAATACCATCAAAAGAAAGCTCTATTTGTGGGAAGAAAAGGATTTTGTTTGGGTACAACATTGCATGATCGCGCAATTACCATTTAAAGCAGTGCAGTGCGAAATTGTAAAAAGACCTCTGGTCCTTAGGCTGACAATTGGTCCGGGGCTTAAGTGGTTATATAGCAAAAAATAAAAATCCCATGGTGGTTAAATACCACCACAAGAAAGCTCTATCTCTGTAAAAAAAAAAATGTAATGCATTTTGTTACAGTGTTGCATGAGTGTTCAGGAAGGGGATGAAACAGTCCATTCTTGCAGTGGATAAAGCTATGAAGGGCAGTTGGAAAGATTAGCCAACAATTAAAAGATACAAATGATGTATCTATTAAAAAGATAAAATTACATAATCAGCCCATGCTAAAATATACATCTTCAAACCTGAGATTTCCATTTACAGTACTTTTTGTGCCACAAGATCTCCTTGTTTTAAAAACCATCATCATTCAACACACTTCCTCTGAGCCCATGTCTTCCTGGACCCACCTTTACCAGTGAGAAGAGAAGCAGCATAGTAGTGAGCTCATGCCCCTGTCAGTCCGCTCTCTCCTCCTATCAGCATGCTCCCATCAGCACATGAAATAAATGGCTTCTTGTGCTGCTTCTTCTTCTCATACTCCCGCTCTACTCAACAGAGAATTCCAAAGGCTGATATCAGGTCAAATTCAGGTACTTACACTGCTCGCATTCTAAAAATACATGTATTGATGTATTTATAATTAGAGAACTGCATCCATGTTTGTCTTTTATATATGCTTAGAGTCTAGCTTTGAGATTTAAAATCTTCCTCTGCAGCAGAAATGATGTTCAGTGAATGCATACAGTATAAGTGTGGTCTTTAGTGGGAATCAATACTATAGAATCAATGTTTTACCATCATTAAGCAGCAAATGTAAAAAAAAAAAAAAAAAAAAATCACTAACACTGGCAATAATATTTATGTGGTGAATGTCACTGAGACATGGTTTTCCATGAAAGAATGTGAAATTCAAATGTGGAAATGTGTGGCGAATGACAGCTAATGCAATGTGATTCAACAAATGTGCAGGAAGTAAATGGGCTTCCCAAGTATGGCACTAATCAGCTGAATATTAAGTTTTCATCATAAGAAGACTTTCAATAATATTTTACTAACACATGGTATTTATTTTCCAAGTTTACAAGATACAGTACACAGCAGGGGTCAGCAACCTGTAGATCGGACAAGTGACCGGTAGATCATGGTCTGAGCTTGCTGACCAGTCATTCCAGAGCATCAGACAGAGTGCAATGCAAAGGGACTACTTGTAAAGTTGGAGCTGTAGTAGGGAGAAAGAGCCCCATAAGCCAATGCCTCCTCTGTAGTGCCGTCTCCTGTACCATGTGGAGTGATACCAACTGCACTCCCCCTCTTATTCCAGCTAGCGATCTCCAGAGTGGTGCCAGAAGCAACCAGAAGCTCTATAACATCAAGTGTATTTATTTTCAAACCTTCACAGTGAATACAGTCAGCAGCAGGCTAGTTTCAGTGATAAGCCTTGTTCACAGAACTATACTATACTGCTAAATATGTTTGGTAAAAATAACACAAATCAGTGCATATTATTTGGTCTTGGTGAAAGTTATATAGTCCAAAATCTAATCACTGAAAATTGATCACACCCAATGTACTGATGTCCTATCTCATTTCTTGAGGCCCTAAAATGTCAAGACAGTACAAATACCCCACAAATGACCCCTTTTTGGAAACTAGACAGTCCAAGGTATTTAGTAAGATGCATGACAAGTTTTTCAAGGTGTAATTTTTTTCCCACAATTTTTTGGAAAATTAAGAAATTATTATTTATTTTTTTTCACAAAAATGTTATATTAATATAAGTATTTTCTCGCACACAGCATATGCACACTTTCAACTACACCCCAAACACATTCTGCTACTCATCCTGAGTATGGTGATGCCACATGTGTGAGATTTTTTTCACAGCCTGGCCACATACAGAGGCCCAACATCCAAGTAGCACCTTCATCCATTATCCACTTTAAAACCAGACCTTATTCGGAAACTTTTTGTTTGCAAGTAAAAATCTGTATTGTTGCCATAAAATGACTTAGAACCCCCAAACATGTTATATTTTTGTAGCAGAGGCTATGGAAAATAAAATGGAGGGTTTTGCACATTTTTATGTCACACGGTATTTGAGCAACAAATCCAAGTTTACAAACTAGCACATCAATACATTTTAATGAATTTCAATGTCAACAGATACAATATAATGCCAAATTTTTCAGGAAAAATATAAAATGTGGTGTTGAGCTCGGTGAGTAGAACTATCACAGAGACAAGTGTCTCTGTTTACATTGTGATGGCTGTGCTTGGATACAGCGGTTACGTGATCAGGAGGGCCAATCACAGCACCCATATCCCAATCTGTGGTTGTCAGGATCCTGTGATCACAACAATCACAGGATTGCGACGCAGCGTGCCTTGTGGCTGTGCTGCGAGCACTCCCGGGAGATGTTCCTGAATGTCCCTCAGAACAAGGAACGGCCCACCCAGCCATTTATGTACAGTGGCCAGGTGGGAGGCAGTTAATCATGCACCTGACTCAAATCCCACAAAATCCCTGATTTTGTGCAAGTGTATAAAGTGTGCAAATGTAAGAACTGATACTGTGTTAAAGCCAAAGGGTCGACACACTAAATTCAGATTTTTCTTCTATTTGCTCACTTTGCATTTTGTAGATTGAGAAAAATAAACAATTAAAATATATATACTGTATATGTGAAAGCTTTCTTACTTTCCATTTCTTCACACCTGCTTAAAACTAAAAACCTTTGCCTTTGCTTGTGTCTGTGTGTAAAATCCAGTATTCTCACAGTAAGTATAAAAGATAAAAGTAGACCAAGTAACTGTAGGGTGTAATAAATTCTATTAGAAGGGGCAAGAAGCATTGCATATTTAATTACTCATTATTGCATGTAACCTTTTTGGTTGAACAGAGCTGTTATTAATTGTCTTGAGAGATTCCTTTGTTACAGAGCATTTCTTATTACTCTATATCACCAATTGTGTTTCATTATACTTCTCTCCTGGCCCATTTCCTTTAATTTCTCACATTCATGATTGTTAACTCTTGATTTGTGAAGGACATGCTTGGTATTTAGATTCAATATTCAGGAATTCTAGAAAATATAGACCTTTTAACTTTCCCATTCACACGTTCAGGCTTATTTAGTAGCTGCAGAAAGACACATAGAAACAAATCATCGGATCTGAATGCTTAAACCTCATAAAGGTGAACTCTTTAAAAGATTTAATTTCACTTTGATGAAAATTATATATATATATATATATATATATATATATATATATATATATATATATATATATATATAAAATATTATATACACCAACAGGTGAAAACAATAAATGGGAAAGCACATATATAACCTTTTCACAGTAGGGCTCCAAAAAATGTTTAATTAACATCTATAAATGTGTCCAAATAAGTGTAAACATAAATAAATAAATGTCCATGAATAAAATAAAAAAAATGTGAAAATATCTTGCAACTCCACACAAAACATAAATGACAGTCCTCTTGTAAAGTGCAAAAAACTTATATAATAACACCAATGCCTCCACCACAGTGATAAGTGGGAGGTCAGTTCCCTCAGGAAACAGGCTCACCAGATGCTGTTGCCATTTACTCTCATGTTTGGAAAAATACACTCGAGAATTAAGAGCCACTGTAAGACGCCACACTCTGTTCTAATGCTTGACTTTAAACTCCACATGTAGGAATAAAAGTAAAGACAAAGCCTCCGATAGTGTAAAATCACTTAAGGTAGTACATTTATTAAAAGATACATTGCATGTACATCAGATACAAGTAAGACAAGCCTTAATGTTTCATGATGATTTAATGTCATCCTTTCCTCATGATGATCCTTGATATAAAGTCCATCCTGAAAGCAAAGCATGCACCTTTAGTTGCCTGCACATACTTTTTAATATCTTCATACATGCCAAAGGACCCTGAAACTTTGTTTTCTCTATTAGACAAATGTTGACTTCTGTCCTGCAGCTCCCTATTGTATTATGAGGCTGTCTAGCACTTTGAAGAACCATTCCTCAACATTCTAAGTAAAAGTTGTCATTTCCTGGGTTCTTGAAGCACTTGTTAAAATAATAGAAGGTATGTGTAGGCATCTTTGACAAGTAAAAAGGCCCAATGCTCAGATACCTCGAAATGACAATATGGTCCATAATAGTCCGATGGTAAATATGGGGGAGAAAAAATAGGTGAGTGTGTCAGGGCTGCCACCACAAGGACAGAAGCAAGTTCCGGAACAACTAGGAAAAAAACTACAAAAGGGGTGCCTCTGACTATGTATCAAATAACAATTTATTACTTTTAAATATACAATTAACTCCCCCCGGGATTTTGCCCTTATTAAGTGGACTTTCAATCTTAAGCCAATAATGCACAATCTTTGTGGAATCTTTTAATGCTGCACCAGGTCAGCACTTAGAGGACTTGCTGTGACCTGCAGTTCCACAACATCTAAACTGTTGTTTGATGTGCTGTATCCTCCAAGCATGAAGTGGATTGACTGCAACTTGTAGTCCCACTTCATTAGCCCAGAGATGTGCCTGCATTCAACTCTATGTTCTTCCATGTGAGTGGATATTGTTTTATTAATAAATTGTTATTGGATACATATTTAGAGGCACCCCTCTCCTTATGTGTAGGCATCTGTGCAGGCTTGCATCACATTCATGCTGTATTCATAGTGGGGATCTTCTACAATCTTTCCAATCTTGGGTTTTCCCTCACTTTCTATCCCAGTGATAATGGTGAGTAAGAAAAATAGAGGCGGCAAATCTCCCCAGAGGGGATACATACAACAAATAAACACCTGAAAGGAGTTCTAAGCCCTCACTACTCTATCCAAAATTAAAAAAAGGAAATAATAGACCAATCATACAACAGACATAGCACAATTATGCTCTATGTATATGTATGTATATATATATATATATATATATATATATATATATATATATATATATGTGTGTGTGTGTGCAGTTTCCAGGTTCTGCAGCTGCAGATTTTAATTGTGCTAATTAATTATTCCTTTGCCAATGCTCAGCAATATTGTGGTATACTAAAAATAAGTTGTTTTAATTTAATATGGAATCAAGCCAATACTAAGGCAATATTTTCATATTAGCTAGAGTTTACCACAGTGTGTTCTATTTTATGCAGTTTGAGACATTTATCTTTTAATTTAATTGATTATTAAACATATATTAATGGATTTGTCCTACAAATGTATAATGCTTCCTCATAAAAAATAAAGCAATACACATATTATGTTGTTTCTTTTAAAGTTAATATAATGCAGTTTTTATGTTCAAATCCACTGTAAAAGATTATAGCTTGTCCTAAATATTTTATATACATTTAATTAACTGAAGCCAGGTTTCTCAACTATAGTCATCAAGTGTTCATAAAAGTGCTGCTACTTGTGTAATAATTCAGTTAAAACTATTCTACTAATTTTCCTGTTTGCTTTAACGTTTAACCTGTTATTTTATGGTTTTATGTATGTTCCAGCCCTCCAAGACATCTGCCGGGCTCACAAATCACTTTTCTCATTTCCACTGCCACCACCAACATTCATCATATTCTTTCTTTTTCAAATTGTTATCAGCTTTATATGACCTAATCCATAAGTTGTGCTATGATGCAATCAAGTAAAGATGACATCTGTTGGCATCAAGTTCATTCTGCTTTGGAGTAGTTGTATAACAATTATTTGTTGCCTGGGTCCATCCGATTCTGTATATAGCTGATTTGTTTTAACAGCATCCAAAGGAATACATTTGTAATAGCTGTTTAACTGCATGTGCAATAGGTTTGTTCAGATAAAAAAGTATTAAAGCTCAGAATATTTTCTTTCTGTTTTCAGAGCATGCATTGACTTTTGCATATTTTGTAGTTTATTTAATGCTGTGACTCTATCTTATCAACATATAGATATAACGTTCAGGTTAGGGTTTATCATGAGTTCTTGCTTGTCTGAGGTTCATGGTGCCTAGGAGCTAATTCGGAGAATTGGCCTCCTGAATTCTTTGTAGCCATAATCCACTGCAAGGACCCTTGAAATATGCTCAGCCAGCTTTGAAGGACAAATATCAGTGTGTTTGTTAGGTCTCCCTATGAAATTAAGGGCCCAGAGCAGCCATAGGGGTTCTAACTTTGAAAAGAGTACCTAACCATGTGCAAGGAAAATGTAAAAAAACATGTTTGCTTGTATATGTTTGGATGATGGAAATCAGCAGAGCTCCACCTCATTAACTAAGCTCTGAAGAAAATCCCCCTGCAAAGAACATCTTCCCTTGAACAGCGAACAGTCTGCTGGCCTTTAGTAAATTAACCCCATAAAATGAGTGTATTGGAAGCTCCTCCACCATCGCCTCCCACCCCTTTAAGAGGTTTATGATGCTGGAAGGTAGGGTGGGGCTTAAGACCATGTGAATATGGTGATTGGCTGTCACAGCGTTCAGGCGAGCCAAAATCTCCTGATCACAAGGACTGACGGTTACTGTGCCAGGAGCGTGCAGCATGCTCACCCATGCCACAGGTGTATTGGCAGCAATTCATGCAAATGTGTGGCCCTCAACACTAAGAACCAGACACCAAGAGGCCTCATATTTGCTTATGTCCAGCACCAAGGGGTTAACTCTGATTTATAACTCTTATTTTATGTTAATCAGGTAACTAGGATTTCAAATTTCTATTTTATGTTAATAGGTTATTTAGATAAGATAAGACTGTTTATACCCTAAAACAATGGGATTTTGTTTCAGGAGCTATTCATTTGTGGCTGTAATTTATTTTGGGGATATATTGCTTTTTACTGTGTTGTGATAGGGTTGATTTTATGTTAACCAGTTAACGACTGTTCCTTAGTCAAATAATGGCTATAGAACGATGTGATAGCTGTGGGAGGGTGTACATTGACATTACTCAGCATACTCATCCATCCATCCATGCTCAGCCATCCATACTCAGCATACTTATCCATCCATGCTCAGCCATCCATACTCAGCATACTCATCCATCCACCCGTGCTCAGCCATCCATCCATACTCAGCAATATTCATCCATCCATACTCAGCCATCCATCCATCCATCCTCTGCAATACTCATCCATACATCCATACTCAGCAATACTCATCCATCCATGCTCAGCCATCCCATCCACCCCCATCCATACTCAGCCATACCCAGCCATACCCAGCAATACTCAGCCATACCCAGGAATACCCAGCCATGCCCAACAATACTCAGCAGTACCCAGCCATACTACTCAGCCATACCCAGCAATACCCAGCAGTAACCAACAATACTCAGTCGTACCGAGCCACCTCTCTATGTGAACAGGCTGTGTAAAAGTCTCCCACATGTGGTATCGCCATACTCAGGAGAAGTAGGAGAATCTATTTTGGGGTGTAATTTTTTGGTATGTACGTGCTATGCATTAGAAATATTGTATAAATGGACAACTATGTGTAAAAAAAAATGCATTTTCATTTTCTTTACACATTTTCCAAAAACTTGTAGAAAAAAATGACATGTTCATAAGACTCGTTATGCCTTATAGATTATACATTGGGTTGTTTTCTTTCCAAAATAGGGTCATTTTTGGGACGTTTCCATGGTCCTGGTGCTGCAGGGTCTTCAAAGTTTTAATTTAAAAATCAGATGGACCTAGAAATATAACATGTTTAAAATCTGTCCGATGGACTCAATTCCTATTGGGAAAACCATTTGTCTGTATGCTGGTCCAAATACGATGCAAGGGAAGCTATTGGCTACTGGCTATTGAACTTCCTTTTTTAGTCTGGTCTTATGACATCACGTTCAAAACAAACGGACTTTTGAGCAGACTTAGTCTGTTCATGTGTGGCCAAGTCCGTTCATTCGGAAAGTCCATCGGAACTCTGCCAAAAGTCTGTCAGGAAGACCGTCGGACCTAGTCTGCCAGAAAGTCTGGTCGTGTGTACGCGGCATAAGAGGTAGTCAAGAAATTGTATGCATAATTTATGCTCCAAGAATGCTTAACCACTTAATAACCGCCCTATAGCCGAATGACGGCTTCAGGGCGGTTTCTTAACTGTGGGAGGCCGTCATATGACGTCCTCCCAGAATTTCGCTCTCGCCCGCCCCCTGGGGCGCGCATTCGAGAGCATCCGTGACCGCCGGGTCCACAGGACCCGGCGCATCACGGATCACGGTAAACGGCCGCTCGTCGCGGCCGTTTACCACGTGATCGCTCCGTCAAATGACGGAGTGATCACTTGTAAACAAACCGGCGTCATGTTATGACGCCGGTTCCTCCCTCCCCCTCTCTGTACCGATCGGAACAGCGGAGGGGGAAGAGATCGGTGTCAGCAGCGATGTGGGCTGCATCTGCAGTGCCCACATCGCTGCTCACCGAAAATTAACCCCTCAATTCCCTGCAAATACTCTGCAATACCCTGCCATTACTCTGCATTACTCTGCAATACCCTGCAATACCCTGCATTACTCTGCATTACTCTGCATTACTCTGCATTACTCTGCAATACCCTGCAATACCCTGCAATACTCTGCAATAGTCTGCATTACACTGCAATACTCTGCATTACCCTGCCATTACTCTGCAATACCCTGCCATTACTCTGCATTACTCTGCATTACTCTGCATTACCCTGCATTACTCTGCAATACCCTGCAATACTCTGCAATACCCTGCAATACCCTGCAATACTCTGCAATACCCTGCAATACTCTACTCTGCAATACTCTGCAATACTCTGCAATACTCTGAATTACCCTGCAATACTCTGCATTACCCTGCAACGCTATGCAACACCCGCCAATACCCTGTAACACTCTGCAATGCTCTGCAACACTCTGCAATGCTCTGCAACACCCACCAATACCCTGCAACACTCTGCAATGCTCTGCAACACCCGCCAATACCGTGCAACACTCTGCAATGCTCTGCAACACCCTCCAATATCCTGCAATGCTCTGCAACGCAATACTCTGCAACGCCATACTCTGAGATACCCAGCCATACTCTGATATACCCAGCCATACCCAGCCATACCCAGCCATAGTCGGTGATACCCTGCAATACCCAGCCATAGACACCCCCCCCCCTCCCGCCGCCCTCCGGTGCTTCTACCGACTCGCCAATACTATCAAATCCAGAATCTTTTTTTTTTTTTTTTTTTTTTCAGGCTTCCCAGCTTAGAGGTGAGATGCGGGGTCTTATTGACCCCACATCTCACTGTAAAGAGGACCTGTCATGCCATATTCCTATTACAAGGGATGTTTACATTCCTTGTAATAGGAATAAAAGTGATCCAAAAATTTATTTTTGGGGAAAAAAATGTCAAACTAAAATAAATAAAGTAAAATGAACAATAAATTTTTTTTTTTTTTTTTAAAGCGCCCCTGTCCCCATGTGCTCGCATGCAGAAGCGAACGCATACGTAAGTCCCGCCCACATATGAAAACGGTGTTCAAACCACACATGTAAGGTATCGCTGCGTACGTTGGAGCGAGAGCAATAATTCTAGCCCTAGACCTCCTCTGTAACTCAAAACATATAACCAGTAAAAAAAAAATTAAATCGTCGCCTATGGGGATTTTTAAGTAGCAACGTTTGGCGCCATTCCACGAGCCTGTGCAATTTTGAAGAGTGACATGTTAGGTATCGATTTACTCGGTGTAACTTCATCTTTCACATTATGCAAAAATTGGGCTAACTTTACTGTGTTTTTTTTTTAAGCACAAAACAGTTTTTTTTCCAAAAAAAAGCATTCGAAAAATTGCTGCGCAAATACCGTGCGAGATAAAAAGTTGCAACGACCACCATTGTATTCTCCAGGGTGTTTGCTAAAAAAACATATATAATGTTTTGGGATTCGATGTAATTTTCTAGCAAATAAATTATGATTTTTACATGTAGGAGAGAAATGTCAGAATTGTCCTGGGTGCTCCAGAACGCCTGATGGCGCTCCCTGCATGTTGGGCCTCTGTATGTGGCCGCACTGTGTAAAAGTCTCACACATGTGGTATCGCCGTACATGGGAGTAATAGCAGAATGTGTTTTGGAGTGTAATTTGTGGTATGCATATGCTGTGTGTGAGAAATAAACTGATAATATGACAATTTTGTGAAAAAAAAAAGTAAAAAAAATCTTGATTTTGCAAAGAATTGTGGGAAAAAATGACAACTTCAAAAAACTTATCATGCCTCTTACTAAATACCTTGGAATGTCTTCTTTCCAAAAAGGGGTCATTTGGGGGGTATTTGTACTTTTCTGGCATGTTAGGGTCTCAAGAATTGAAATAGGCCGTCAGTACTTCAGGTGCGATCAATTTTCAGATATTGGCACCACAGCTTGTGGACTCTATAACTTTCACAAAGACCAAATAATATCCACCAATTTGTACTTATTTTTACCAAAGATATGTAGTGGTATAAATTTTGGCCAAAATTTATGAAGAAAAAATTACTAATCTGCTAAATTTTATAACAGAAATGAAGAAAAATTCATTTTTTTACAGAATTTTCTGTATTTTTTCTTTTATAGCACAAAAAATAAAAAACCCAGCGGTGATTAAATACCACCAAAAGAAAGCTCCATTTGTGTGAAAAAAAGGACAAAAATTTCATATAGGTCCAGTGTTGCATGACTGAGTAATTGTCATTCAAAATGTGAGAGCACCGAAAGCTGAAAATTGGTCTGGTTATTAAGGGTGTTTAAGTGCCCAGTGGTCAAGTGGTTAATGGCGCTCCCTGCATGTTGGGCCTCTGTATGTGGCCACGCTGTGTAAAAGTCTCCCACATGTGGTATCGCCGTACTTGGGAGGAGTAGTAGAATGTGTTTCAGGGTGTAATTTGTGCTATGCATATGCTGTGTGTGAGAAATAACCTGCTAATGTAACAATTTTGTGAAAAAAAAACCAAAACTTTATTTTGCAAAGAATTGTGGGAAAAAAATTACAACTTCAAAAAACTCACCATGCCTCTTACTAAATATGTCTACTCTCCAAAAAGGGGTAATTTTGGGGGTAATTGTACTTTCGTGTCTTTTTAGGGTCTCAAGAAAGGCCGTCAGTGCATCAGGTGTGATCCACCATAGCTTGTGGACTCTATAACTTTCACAAAGACCAAATAATATACACCGATTTGGGTTATTTTTACCAAAGATATGTAGCGGTATTCATTTTGGCCAACATTTAAGAAAAATTACTTATTTGCAAACTTGTATAATAGAAATTAAGAAAAATTTTCCTTTTTACCGAATTTTCGGTCTTTTTTCTTTTATAGCGCAAAAAAAAATAGCGCTGATTAAATACCACCAAATTAAAGCTCTATTTGTGTAAAAAAAGGACAAAAAAATCATATAGGTACAGTGTTGAATGACTGAGTAATTGTCATTCAAAATGTGAGAGCACCGAAAGCTGAAAATTGGTCTGGTTGGGAAGGGGGTTTAAGTGCCCAGTGGTCAAGTGGTTAAACTGATTCTTTCTTGTAAGGCTTCCCTTAGAGAGAAGACTTTTGTTTCAAGTGTGTATTTTGGAATATTCGTTTATTTTCAGGGTTGCATGATGTTTATTTCATGTTAATAGGGCCTTTTTTAAGTTTGGGGTGCTTTACAAAGTGCTGCATTTTTTTGCTGACAATCTTTTCTGGTAGCTGTCTATTTTAAATACTCTGCATCTTTTGAAAGTTATAAAAACACAAGATTGAAAGCAACATACTGTATGTGCATCAAAATTACAGCACACTTTCACTGGTATTCACTGCACCCCCTTATCCCTATATAAAAATGAATGTTAGACATGCACCGATTAGGCCTATGCTTTTTTAACCAGTTGCCTACTGGGTACTTTTACTCCCTTCCTGCCCAGGTAAATTTTCAGCTTTCAGCGCTGTCACATTTTAGAAGACAATTGTGGGGTCATGCAACACTGTACACATATGACATTTTAATTACTTTAAAGAAATTGAGTTTTCTTTTGGTGAAATGTTTTTTTTTTTTTGCTAAACAAACTAAAAAAGACTGAAAAGTTTGAAAAAAAAGCATTTTTTCAAAGTATCTTATAAAGTTTTGCAAGGTAATTTACAGGTAATTTTTCTCATTCACTGATGTGTGCTGATGCGGCTGCACTGATAGACTGCACTGATAGGTGGCACTAAGGAGCACTGTTAGCTGGCACTGATGGGCACTAATGAGGCAGCACTGGTGGGCACTGATGAAGAGACACTGATGAGGCTGCACTGATAGGTGGCACTGATGGGCTCTGATAGGGGACACTAATTAGCATAACTTATAGGCAACACTGATGGGCACTGATAGGTGGCACTGATGGGCACTGATAGGCACTGATAGGCAGTACTGATGGGCAACAATAGGCAGCTATGATAGGTGACACTGATGAGGAGGCACTCATGGGCACTGCTTGTCAGCCCTGGTGGTCTCTATTTGGCAACACTGGTGGGCAATGTTGGGACTGCACTGATGACCACTGCAATATTTATCAGTGCCGATGTCACTTTAACACAAGCCGGTTTTCAGCTCTCTTCTTTTCTCCTTGCGATAACTGGCTTGTGTTTTTACATCTGTGATCAGCTGTCATTGGACACAGCTGATCACATGGTAAAGGGCCACTGTGATTGGACCTTTACCCTGACCTGTGATCCGCTGAGTCCAAAGGACATCCGTGTACACCCTCCCTGCAAAATAAGCCCACACTGTAGCCGTTTTTCAGCTATAGTGTGGGCAGGAAGTGGTTAAACTGTACTGCTGTTGGCCAATTTTACACTTTTGTATCTTCTGCAGCATCTTAGTTCATGTTATAAAACATCTGCCTGTTGCAGGAAAATTTTATACTGCTGTATCATCAATCTTCTAATTTTTAATGAGAGCTTGATAAAAACTGGCCAATGACAGGGCAATTTTGCATCAGCCACAACATGGGCAGCCTCACTACTGGCCAGTTTCCATCTGCTGGTCAAAGCAGGCCTATTACCACTTGATGAAAAAGAATGCATTGATGCCAAAAACATTTTGCAAGTTCCCATAGCAGTGACAATAATGTTTAAAAATGAAAGTGACAATACACATCTATTAAAAATAAATATTAACCACTTGCCACCCGCACCCTATAACAGAAACAGGGCAGCAAAGTGGTTTCAAAATCCTAACCGGACGTCATATGACGTGATCAGAATTTTGAGCCGACGGAGACTCTTTACCACGTGATCAGCCGTGTCCAATCACGGCTGATCACAGTGTAAATAGGAAGAGGCGGTGATCGGCTTTTCCTCACTCGCGTCTGTCAGACGCGAGTAGAGGTGAGCCGATCGGCTGCTCCTCTGAAAGGGGGGTCTGTGCTGATTGATTATCAGCGCAGCCCCCCCCCCCCCCCCGAGGATGCCCACACTGGACCACCAGGGACGCCACCAGACCACCAGGGATGCCCAGCACAAGGTATGCCACCCTAGAACACCAGGGATTCCAGTTAGTGCCCACAGTGGATGCCAATCAGTGCCCACAATGGATGCCAATCAGTGCTCACAATGGGCATCACTGATTGGCATGCATTATTGTTTGGTACTGATTGGCATCCAACAGTACAGTTAATACAATAAAATGCTGCCTATCAGTGCCAATCTGTGCCGCCTATCAGTGCCCATCCGTGCCACCTATCAGTGCCCACCCATGCCCATCTGTGCCACCTATCCATGCCCATCTATACCACCTATCCAAGCCCATCTGCACCGCCTATCCATGCCCATCCATGCCGCCTATCCATGCCAATCCCTGCCAGCTATCAGTGCCAATTTGTGCCACCTATCAGTGCCCATCCGTGTCGCCTATCAGTGCCACCTATCAGTCCCCATCAGTGCTGCCTATCAGTGCCCATCAGTGTCACCTATCAGTGCCACATATCAGGGCCCATCAATGCCACCTCATTAGTGGCACTTCATTGGTGCCACCTCATCGGTGCCCATCAGTGCCGCCTTATCAGTGCCTGTCAGTGTAGCCCCATCAGTGCCCATCAGTGAAGGAGAAAACTTACTTATTTACAAAGTTTTGAAACTGAAACAAAAAAAAACATTTTTTTTCAAAATTTTCGGTCTTTTTTTATTTGTTTAGCAAAAAATAAAAACTGTAGAGGTGATCAAATACCACCAAAAGAAAGCTCTATTTGTGGGAAAAAAAAATTCATTTGGGTACAGTGTAGCATGACCGCACAATTGTCATTCAAAGTGCAACAGCACTGAAAGCTCAAAATTGTTCTGGGCAGGAAGGTGTTTAAGTGCCCTGTATTGAAGTGGTTAATAATCTCTTCCAAGGTAATTCTATGTCAATCATATTATTATAAGGTAATCATTATGCATTTGAGTTTTATTGTAATTAAAGACCTTTTTTAACTTAACTCATAAAATTGAGACAAGGTTACTTTGTATGGAGAGGGAACTTTGTTGCACCCCTTGCAAAATACCTCTCCAATGTTAAACTGCATTTGGTATGGTCGGGTATGGAAAGATGAGGCCACTGCCACTGCCCTCCCTTCCCTGGCCAACCAAGCTGCATGCCTAAATAAGGGTCTGGTTGGAATATTCAAGGGAGACCCATACCCTTTTTCCTATTTACTACATTCAAAATTGTATGAGTTATATTGTGAGCTGTTTTATGTAAACAAAGGTAATTGTGAAAGGAAAAAATAATATCACAGCCAAATATGTGCTGTCAGTATGTGTTGTTGCAGAGATTGTCTGTGAAAATCTGACTGCTCTGTAAAAGGATTTGTGCATACTGTTGCCTTATAGTGGTTATACACCCTGTACAACCACTTTTACCTACAAGTAAGCATATAATAAGGCTTACCTGTAGGTTCTGGAAATATCTACTAAACCTCCACGGTTTAGGAGGTATTTACAATAAAGCTGTGTGCCGATGTCTATGGTGCATGCACATTTTAGAAAGAGCAGATCATGATGTTTCTAAAGGGGGTCATGCCGTGACTGACGGCCCCGGTGGACTGGCCAGTCACAGAGCGGGAGTTTGCAGCCCCAGAAGGAATGGGGTGAAGATGGATGCTCGCTGCTAGTGGGGACAGCGGTGCCATTGCAGGCTTTGGTTTCAGGTAAGTGACACATAATGGGCTACTATGCAGTGCATAGTAGCCCATTATGCTTTACCTTTGCAGGGAAATAAAGAGGAAGTAAAACACATCAGGGTTTACTTCCTCTTTAAAAGCCACACAATAAGACCCTTTCCCCTCATCCTTGTTAGTCGCTTTCACAAATGTTTCATCAGTCCAAGCTTTAGGTGAAGCAGAATCAAAAATATCTTTGTCAGTTTAGCAAGTGGTTCATATGCCACATTTTTCTGTCCTGAAACCAAATTCTTTCCCAGTGGTCATTCCCTTGTAATGCAACACTCGTGCATGGCTGTCCCATTAGCACATCAACAAGCCACTACTTTTAGATATCCAAGGATATTCCAGTTGTACTTGGTGTATTGGATGTGCTTCAACAACAGTTATATGTTTTTGTATGTTTCTTTGATGTGTGCAGCCTAGCCAACAGGTGTTGCAAATTGCAAAAACTATTTTCTTGATTATCAGCAAAAAAAAGCATTCACAAAGCAAAATCTTTATTGTCCAGTGTAAAATGTTCCTTTTAACCACTTCCCAACTGCCTGCCGTACATATACTGCAGCAAGGCGGCTACATAGTTACATAGTTAGTTGAAAAAAGACACAAATCCATCTAGTTCAACCATAAAAATAAATAAATAACATATACTGTGGCAAGGCGGCTCTATTATGGAAAATCATGTACCTGTATGTGACTTTGCTAATAGCCACTGGGGGGCGCCCATGCACTGCTGCAGCTGAAATTGTTTGCTGATTGGCCACAGGAGGTGCAATAGCTCCCCACAGAGACAGAACAGTGGTCTGCCAATGTAAACAAGCAGATCACCATGCTGTCATGCTGTCAGGCATTGACACTCTGATCTAGTGTTCCTGATAATCAGGAACATGGATCCGAGTGTCCATGCAGTGAGCCCATCCCCCCACATAGTTAAAAACACACTGAGGGAACACAGTTAACCCTTTGATTGTCCATGATACTAACCCCTTCCCTGTCAGTGTCATTTATACAGTGTCAATGCATATTTTTGATCACTGATCACTGTAATAATGTCACTGGTTCCCCAAAAAGTGCCAAAAATGTCAGCTAGGTGTTCGGTCTGTCCGTCGCAATGTTGCAGTCCTCCTACAAGCAAAAAAGAAATAAAAATGCCATAAATATATCCACTATTTTGTAGACGCTATAACTTTTGCACAAACCAATCAATATACACTTATTGGGATTGTTTTTACCAAAAATATGTACAGTAGCAGAATACATATTGGCCTAAATTGAGGAAGAGATTAGATTGTTTTACCTTTTTTATTGAATATGTATTACAGCAGAAAGTTAAAAATATAGTTTTTTTTTTCAAAATTGTCATTCTTTTTTTTGTTTATAGCACAAAAAATAAAAACCGCAAAGGCAATCAAATACCATGAAAAGAAAGATCTATTTGTGGGAAAAGGGGACATTATTTTTGTTTGAGTGTCATATGACCATGTGATTGTCAGTTGAAGCTATGCAGTGCCATATCGCAAAAAATGACCTAGTCATTAAAGGGGTAAAACTTTCCAGGGCTGAAGGGGTTAAAGAGTGGGCTGTGTTATTTTAAACTGATTTGCTAAAGGCAAACAGGCTGTTCACTTTGTAAGGAAAGTTGCACTTTGTAATTTAGAAATTTCCCCAGAGCTTAGTAAATTCAGTGAAATGCAAAGAATATCCAATCAGATGGAAGGAAAATAGCAAAACAGCATTTCTGCTTGCACATGATTGACTGATAAAAGTCAGAAGAGTCGGTAGCAGCCTCCCGCTAAGGCCGGAGATGACCTCTTGGGTTTTGCTATGTATGCGACCTGACTCGTGAAGGCCCAGGTCAGATGATATCATTAGAATGTACTGTGCTATCTGGGCCTACGGGATGAAACTCTGAGGCCGCGTACACACGCGCGGACTGTTCGCCCAACCTTGTTCGTCAAACAGTTTGACAAACAGTCCGCTCAAAATTAGCATGAACGGACTTGACCACACACGATGAACGAACAGTCCGCTGAAACCGTGCGCGATGACGTGAACGGCACGTACGACGGGACTAGAAAAACGACGTCCTATACACTGCAATGCAACCTTTGGCGTGTAAATCCTTTCTGAGCATGCGCGGAACTTAGTTTGACGAACAAGCCTACACACGAGCGGACTGTCCGCTCAAACCAAGTTTCAGCGGACAGTTTTACGGAAATTCCGAAAAACTTTGTTCGTCAGACTGTCCGCTGAAACTGTCCGCTGAAGCCCACACACGAGCGGACTGTCCGCTGAAATACTGTTCAGCGGACAAAGTTGGGCGAACAGTCCGCCCGTGTGTACGCGGCCTGAGATGGTAACCAGGTGTATCTCCGGTGGCCATCTCCAGACCTGTACAGAATGTATCTAAATGCCTAAATATTTTGTAAATTAACGAAATTTGTGATTCGGGGGATGCGACTTCTATTGTCTTACCAATGTTGTGAGTTTGTCGGGCCTCTTGCCCAAGCTTTGAAAAATGTAATATAAGTTTATATTTGAAAAAAAAAAAAGTCAGAAGAGTGTCAGCTCACTACATTCTGAGAAAAATCCCCTTGCAAACTGCAGCTTCCCTTGGAAAGCGAGCAAACTGTTTTCCTTAAGTAAATCAATCCCAAAGTTTCAAAATCAGTCTCAGAAATAACTAAAGCTAAAAACTGGAAAAATGTAAAAGTTTCATAAGTAAGCCTGCATAATTATATTCATCTAATGCTGGCCACACACTAAATGAAAAATCAGCCAAACCCATTGTTGAAAAACTAACATTTGGCCGTGAGAGCAAACGGTAGTGCCATCATGTCAAGACTGATACATAGTTCAGACATAAATGTATAAATTTTTTGTTCATTTTTTTACATATACCTAGTGTAAAGTGTTCAGACGGCAAACACATTAACCTTTCAATTGATTGTTTGTTCAGCAAAAAATTTCCAAACGTGTTCTTTCATTTATTCGGCTCAAAAACATCCCAACGATTTTTGGATTTTGTGCCCACTAACTGGCCACAAAACTGAAAAACTGGCCAAATTATCAAATTTTGGCCGATTTTTCGTATACTGTATGGCCAGAACAAGACTGATACTGACTCATACATAAAACTAATTTATAACTATTTCTCTTTCAGAGCTGATATGTGTTCTTGTGGGTTTCACATACCTTTCTGAGCATAACTTAGAAATGTTTTTTCCTAACCGGCAGGCTGCTCAGATGATGCAAGCTTCTTGCAGGCATATAAAGAAATCAGTAGCAGACCAACAAGTCAGAATGCCAATATAACACACACAGTGGGAAACTGTCAGAAAAAAAATATCCATGTTAGAAACGTAGAAAGCTGCTGTCCTCTGATTCCTGGACCTCATATTAGCTACTGGGCAGTGAAAAAGAACCTGTTCAACTGCACTGCAAATGATAAAACTGATCTAGAACTAGCACAGCCAGAGCATAGCAGCTTCCCTCCTTCCTTCTGTTACTTCTAATGCAGGTTATTTGCATGACATGTTCAATACATAATGATGGCATCACTTACTTAACAGCATGTTTTCATAGTTCTCGTTGCTTTATTTGTTTAAAATACATAGTTTGTGTCTCCTGTCCTTACAGCTATAACAGTATCCTAAAATAACTGCAGAGAACTGAAGAAAAAAACATTGCTGGACTTACCAAATGTATTTCAGAGTGGGGGTTTGTCTGTTTCTACAATACCGTTAATCCTCCTCATAACCATTTAAGTCTTTCCTAAATGCCACTCAAGAAGAAAACCATATATGTAGGCTGAGCACAGTTTTCTGTACTACACGGTCTGATTTGTTTACAGCTTGTGCGCAAGTACTGGAATGTCAAATATCTGTGGGCCTCCAGAAAAGCCTGGCATCAGTTACTTTTTCAGCTCACTGGACTTAACAATCACTTCAACCACAAGGGACAAGACATCTGAAGCTTTTAAGTTGTCACAGTAATTAAACGGAGGAGATATCGGTTTTTTTTTCATATTCTGGTTTCATCCCAAGGCCTCTTTCCAGGAATTTATTAGCACTTTGTCTATGGATTTTATGTAATACAGCCAGGGAATATTCTTCCAAAAAACAGGACAGTCTTCTATCTGAGATCTCATTCTTTCCCAGATGTCTTTGCTTGAAGAGGATGATGAGTCTTCCTGTAAGTATACACTGAACGTGTTTGTATGAGATATTGATGGGAAAACAGGTTGCTGAGATGAAGTACTATATACTTTGAATAAGCTAACTGTTAGACGTAAACATTTCAATGAAAATATAAAAAGGGTTATTATTTTACAATCCAGTGATAAAAGTAAATAAATGATAAATCTAACAGGAAAGCTCACTAGGCAGAACAAAAAAAGTTATTTTAACAATGTCTAACCATAATATATGTATACCAGCTTTTTTGCCTGAAAACAAGTGCCAAAAAAATGCAGTATCTAACTTAACATGCTGTGCAATTATTATAAATATCAAAAAGACAGAAAGATTTCTCGTGAGGGTACATTTAGACTTGTAGTTCTTTTACAAGCTGTGAAAACATAGACTGTCTATAACATACCACCATTTATGTTGTTAAACTGTCAGTAGGTAAAGTTTTTAAGATGTAACAAAATGTCTAAATGGTTGCTGCAGGCTCAGGTTTAATGCAAAGGCGGAAATGTTTGTCAAATTTTCAGACTGATTAACAGTTTGTATCTTAGTAACCAATGATGCTTCTGTAGAAAACAGAAGTTTCATATGCATATTTGCAAAATTTGTGCAAATGATGCACTGAAAAACAGGATTGAGAAAGCATGTGTTACCTATAGTGGTCTTATCGCAGCTGTCACTGAAATGTGTGTGCTGTGGACAGCACATATGCTCTTCCCAGTTTTTGATAATGTACATAGGAGTACATAGTACTTGTTGCATTTACCAACAAACTCTGTGACAAGGAAATAAATGCTTTTTTTTTTCATTAACTGCACTCATTAGTTGCAAAATTAAATCTTTTTTAAACTTTTTTTTTGGGGGGGTGTTATTGAAATAGTGTTTGGGCCAAAATGTTTTTCAACTTTAGGCTAGGAAAGGTTAGAACCGCAGTCTGTATCCCCTTCAGGAAGAAATACCTATACTCTTTGTTATATTGACCATTGTCACTGGACCATTAATAAGCACAGGTTGAACATTTTCTGGTTGTTACCAGCACAGGGAGAAATGAGAAATTAGCTGTCAAAGGTAGGATTTCCCTTGTTTGTGTGGAGATTTACATTTGATTCCTGATGTGTCTCTGAGACAGCAAGGGAATGCAAACTGCTTTGAAGGGGACACAGACATCAAAATATTCCTTCCCAACCCTATCCAAGGCACACAAATTACTTAAATTAGTGTTACATCACATGTGTTGATATCTTAATTGTGTCAGTGTCAATGGTCTAGAACCGTTTCTTTAAGAGCGAGTACTGTAGACATTTCTTGTAGAGGGTCTTTGACCTTTTTAAACATCACCACAAGTGTCTTCAATAATGTTATGTAGTCCTGGAAGCCATCCAGCCTTCAGGTTAGGCATAATAGAGCTTACTAAAAATATATATTATAAAAAAATTGTGGCAATATCAGGCATCACAATTGGCTTTATGTTTTCTTGGTGCTTGTTCCGTGTTGTGCTTATACATACAAGGGAGCGATTTTGCTGCTTAATTCTTTTTGTGTACTTGCTCTGTGTTATTGAGAATCCAGTCTGCTTAATGCTTATTTTCTTTGTGGGCATCTTGAATTACACTGAAGTCATCTTCGGGGCAGCAAGCACATGACCATGCAGCTGGCGATTAGCTGCCTGCAGCCTATTCATAGGATTTAGAGAGGCAGCTGCCAAATACAGTTGTCGTGTGACAGAAAAGACAGGCAGCAGTTAGACATCAGCCATTTGTTAATGCTGATTCATAATCAAAACTGCAGGTTAATGTTGTAGAGACCAGTACTTCTGTGAACCAGTATTTTTGCTACAGTTTTAAAGCAATATAAAATATTATCGTGTGTGTGCAAATACAGTACATGATGTGAACAGCATCGTATTGCTGAGATCCTAGATATTTGTGTTTGTAGTCTTGCATTACTCTGTGTTTATAATCTTAAGCCCCATACACACAGCAGATTTTCTGCAGATTTTTTCCTTCAGATTTACCAAAACCATATAATATGAGGTCAAACCTTAGGAGTTTAAATTTGTATGCAATCAGGCAGGCCCTTGCACTACATGGTTTTGGTCCCACACCTAGCTAACTGTCCCGAGCCACCCCATCAAATCATTCTCTGCAGCTATTACCTTTTGTACCACCCTCTCCCTTTAGAATGTAAGCTCTACAAGCAGGGCACTCCTGTACTTTTTGTATTGAACTGTACTGTAATTGTGTTGTCAACCTATACATTGTAAAGTGCTATGTAAACTGTTGGTACTATATAAATCGTGTATAATAATAATAAATCTGAAGACAAAAATCTGCAGAAAATCTGTGTGTATGGGGCTTTAGTTTTCAGCATATCAGTGTTTTTTACATATCAGTATTTGACTTTTAATCAATTACACAAAGACATTGGGCCTGATTTACTAACAGATACAGTAGATGCATACAATCATGCATCAGTGCTATGTGAACAAGCAAATCTGATGCTTATGGATTTTATCATTGATGTGTGATTTATGCAAATGCGAGCACATATTATATAACACTTATTTTTTACTATGTACGCATGCCTTATTCACGTGGGGGGGGGGGGGTTGGGGGTAGTTGGAGCTTATTTGAAAGGGGGCTTCCATATTCTGAAAAAGCCTTCCCCCACAGACCCCAAAATTCCATTAAGAGATGGTGTGTTTAGCTGGCTCAGCAACATGACAATAAGATGCCTTGCAAGTGGGGGATGGCTAAAGTACCCTTCCAGAGCTCTGAGGGTGTTCAGCCTGGTATGTGAATTTCCCCTTTAAAAAAAAAAGATATGCTGTTTCCTGCCTCATCCCTACATTTGATGCCTCAAGAGCATGTGGGGAACTTCTAGGGGAGCTAGTCCCCCAAAGCCCCCCTCCCTACATAAATAAGTACCCCTTGTTACCCATCAACAACATTTTTTTGGAAAGTAAATACAAAAAGACACCATGAAAATGTCATCACATTGTCCAGTGATGTAGATCCAGGTTTAATAACAATGAGTGTTGTTCAACAACCAACTGACATCATGATGTTCTTTCATGTGCTTGATTGAGAGCAAACTTCATCCCTCCTAAAATTCAAAAAGAACTCCATAAAGAGTTAAAAATAGTTTAAAAAAATGCAGAAAGTTAGAGTTACACTCTAGTTTACACTTACCTTTGGCTCACCCATCGCCTGATCAAGAGCTCTGAATACTTGGCTCCTCTTGCCATGAACCGGCTGCTGCCCACTTCTGGTCCTGACACACTGTGTAAGACTTAGGAATCCTGATGACTCAGTTTTTACAACTTTACTTCTTACTGATTGTTTACAATAATTGAATGTAAAGTATATTTCTTCCGGTTATCCAACTACTGTATTAAAATTTCAGACAAAGGCATTTTTTTTGGTGATATAGGATGTAATAAGATATGATACTCAATTCAATTAAGCATCATTGACTGCAAACTGTATATGCAAAGATGGTTGTTGGTGGTGGGTTAATGTTTTGATGTTTACTAATTATCTTCCACATAAGGCAGGCAAACCTGTTAGTAAGTGGGTGAATGCCACACGCATAAACCAACAATCAGATGTAAATGAAGAGTTAAAGCACTTTTTTGTTTTATATGTATGGATCATTTGTTTGAAGAGAAGGGAAATAGCAATGAATAGAAATAATGATGACCTTGGTTCACTTTATTTTAATTCATTTATGTCTGATTGGATTTTTGAATAAGCCAACGGTTTTTCTTCCCACATAGTATTGTACTAGTCCTTGGAGGCTTGAATCCTTTTATCAAAGAAGTTTGTTCGCAGTGGAACTTATTTTTCTGAAGGTCGTAGGTTGAGTGAAAGGAGAAAATAATCCCTTATAGGATCTTAGAAGTATAGAGTATAGTTCAAGCTTTTCAAGAAAAGGTTTCAGTTCTGCTGCCTATTAGCCTTTTGACATGTTTAGGGCACCGCCATCTAAAAGACTTCTCATTACCAATTTTAATTCCACTTATTTTTTAAAACAGATTTTAGCAGTATACATTTGTTGTGTAAGGTTGCATTGAAAAATGTAATTTAATTAAAGAAAAGGCCTTGGTTATAAATGGCTGAGTGAAGGCAAACAGTGTCAACTAGCATGATAGGGAGCAATAATGGGCACCTTTGGAAGTTGAGGCAGTTTAATCACAGAGGAAGATTTACCTGTGACAGTGGTTAATCTTCTGTGGGATAGAGTAAAGGTTTCAATGTACCTGTCATGACTCCCTGTCAACACTGAGATATTCCCTCAGCAGTTTTGTTTGAACAAGGGCAAGGATCTTTTTATGTCATTTCTTGGGCAGTTATCTGATCCACTACAGCTATCAAAATACTAAATTTAAGTTACAGTATTTGCTTTTTAAAATATACACTAATATAATTATATGTCCTCACCAAAGGTTTTTTTTTTTTTTCTCTACAAGAAAACTCACCAAAGATTTATCTGTCCTGTTCTCTTCTTCTTCCAATAAGGGGGTTACTATCTAAAGACATACAACCTGATCACCCGACTTCTGTCCGTATTCACATACATCTAGCCTGTAAATGTTTGGGAAGAAAATGTATTCAATTTTTTATTTTTTTATTTGATCATATTTTTTTATGAGACTACCTAAATTTACCTATAAGCATTGCTTTAACCTAGATTATTATCTCTGCATACAAACAGTATGTAAATAGGACTTTACTGTTTAGTCGGTTCAATCCATCTAATGACAGCTCAAGAACTTCTCATGATAATATGGGTGGAAACTATTTAAGGGCTGGATTTGTGTTGGGTCCCAGCCTACTGAGGAAGCCCAATCTCAGGGGCATAACGCATATAGGTGGGAGGGGCCGAGCCTGCGATAGCACACCGCGGACATTTTAGGTTATGTGGTGAGCCATGGTTTATATTGACAACTGATGTTTTCTTTTTGTGAGGTTTTGTAAGTGTTTTTAATCCCTTTTTAGCACCACTAATAAAACATTGAGATTTGAGAGTACTATGGTTTTCACTTTTGTGTTTTTTTTTACCACATTAAATATGGTTTAAGGAGAGCTAACATTTTGCAATCAGGATCAGGAGGAGGAGGAGTTGGAGCAGATACCCACGTTGGTGGAGACTGTAACAAGCAAGCGTGACTCTCTAGTGGGGTCTTATTTGGAGGTGAGCATGTTTTTCACCTAGAGGTGGAGGTTTACTTGACATAAGATGAAGATTGAAACGTTGTGAATCACCTATCACACGTGGTGCTTGTAATGATTATATAGGACTTTTATATATGTTTTTACATTATTAGATTGAGGTTATCACTTGTTATAGTTATATTCACATAAGTGTACTCATTTTAAAATAAATTAAGACATAGTTGCTCTTCACTTTTTTTATGTTTGATTTAACAAAGTGGAGGATGTATTGAAATCATCTGCATAGTGTTTCAGCTGCAACTGCTGTCTAGTTTAAGATAGTTACACTGGATAGTTATATACAATATCTGATGACCTAATATGGCCATGTGGCCAATGATGGCTAGTAGGTCAATGATGTCACAAGCATCCCTGCCTCTTTGTGTACATGTAGCTGAATGATAGAGAATGCCCTGCCCACAGCTCACTTGCTGGGCACTGACAGCTGTCTGCTGGGTTCAGACGGCAAACATGCTCATCCCTGCTGTTGGACAGTTGTCAACGAAGCACTTTTTCCTATTTATAGATTTCCCCTCATCTAATGCTTCCACTTTCTATTTATTCTAAAATAAAGCTTCAACTTTACTTACCCTTTAAATAGAAATGCAGACCTCAATTTCTGACCTTAAGCCTAATAATAATGTAACCCATGATCACCTTTCAAAGGCTACCTTAACCTGAAAAACAAGCTTATCATCCAAACTATCTACCCAATACCCAGAACTTTTGAATCCTGTTAGAATTCCTCGAAAAAGAAGCTACACAAATCTCCTGCATCAGTTTCCCATGCATTTACCTAGAATGTAAACATACAGTATATGAAACACTGCACATAGAGCAGCTTGTATGTAAAATAATTTAATCTCATAAAAGGCTCTTGGGACATGAATAACATTATTGTTTTTATTATACATTCAAACCTTGCAATTATATTAAGGATTTTAGAGAGTAAATGGCAAAGTTGGGCAATATACAGTATGATTTTCACTGTTTCTCTTCCTTCCTCCTTGTCACTATGGCAACACAAGTGCGACATAGGGAATCCAAATAAAATAACTGTCTGCAAGACAGAGTTGACATTAAATGCATTTTTTCATAGAGCAAAATGATAAAAGAAACATATTTATGCAAAAATAAGAATTTGTTTAAATTTAAAATGAAACTTCAGCCATATAGCTAATTGCACGCTACATGCATGATTTTTGGTCTATTGCAATGTGTCAGACAGCCAATTCAATGAGCTGAATTAAAGCAACAACATGTGAATCTACACCAACATACAGTATGTTATATAAGGATTCTTGCCACATTTCTTGTGTAGGGTTGCTGGTAATGTTTGGGAAAATAATATACTTGTCTCAAATATTACAGATTTAGTTCTGGAAAGCTAGAAGGAAACATCTGCAATGTTCAATAAATTCAACCCAACATGCATAATTTTATGCACATAAAAGTAATTATACTTATATAATTATGCACACAGCAATTGTCAGTTAAAGCGACGCAGTGCCTGGTCTGGTCTTTGGCCAGCCAAATGGTCCGGGGCTTAACCACTTTCAGACCGGACCATTTTGCTGGCTTAAGACCAGACCACTTTTTGTGATTCGGCACTGCGTCGCTTTAACTGACAATTGCGCGGTCATGCGACGTGGCTCCCAAACAAAATTGACGTCCTTTTTTTCCCACAAATAGAGATTTCTTTTGGTGGTATTTGATCATCCCTGCAGTTTTTATTTTTTGCGCTATAAACAAAAATAGAGCGACAATTTAAAAAAAACACATTATTTTTTACTTTTTGTTATAATAAATATCCCCAAAAATATAAAAAAAAAATTCCCTCAGTTTAGGTCAATACGTATTCTTCTACAAATTTTTGGTAAAAAAATCGCAATAAGCAATTATTGATTGGTTTGCGCAAAAATTATAGTGTTTACAAAATAGGGGATAGTTTTATGGCATTTTTCTTAATAATTTTTTTTTACTAGTAATGGCGGTGATCAGTGATTTTTATTGTGACTGCGACATTATGGCAGACATATCGGACATTTTTGGGACCATTGTCATTTATGCAGCAATCAGTGCTATGCAAATGCAGTGATTCCTGTGTAAATGACACTGGCAGTGAAGAGGTTAACCAGGGGGTGGCAGTGTAGGGGTTAAGTGTTCCTAGGGGCGTGTTACTAACTGTGGGGGGCTGGGCTTTGTGTTAGTGAACACTGATCTCTGTTCCAACCACATGGAGCAGAGATCAGTGTCACTTGTTGCCAGGCAGAACAGGGAGATGCTGTTTACAATGGCATCTCCCCGTTCAGCCGCCCCATGAGATGATCATGGGTATCTCCATAGTGATCGAGTTCACGGGACCCGCTACCGGACTCACGGGGGTCCCAACCCCCATGCGATGTGATGGCAGGGCGGCATATAAAAATGGACGTACCTGTACACCAATATGCCTGCCTGTGCCATTCTGCTGACGTACATCGGCGTGCGCCAGTCGGGAACTGGTTAAAGTCAGCTTGAGTCCATTTACCTTGTTCAATTATAAACCAGTACAGAGTTGGTATAATTCAGCAATATATTGTCACGAACATCACATAAAGTTCCCTTTCTTCCTACATCATACCAAGCCCTATGCTTTTCAGCATGGGGGGGGGGGTACTCTGCAATTGGGAATACCAAGCCCTTCACCAGAAAACACCCTTTTACCAATGTTGACCTACAAAGGTCTCTTCTCCACCAATTTGTGCCACATATAGAAGGTGAGGTAAAAGTAAAATGGGAGGACTCATGATTGTATCTGGAAGCCCTCTATAAAATAAGGTAGTGACCAGGATATCCACTCTCTCCCAGGGGTACATTAATACACAGTTAAACAGTCCTTTAAATAAATAAAAAAAATACAGTACATAACACTTTTAAAATAACATTTTACCAGTTTTTACATTCTCCCCGAACATGTGTCTCAGGCAGCTGTGAGGCTGCAATGCAATGCAATGCAATGTAATCTGTCACCGTCTGTGTCCGGCCTACTGCCGGTACCATGGGATTGCTGTGACCAATCACAGCAGATCACATGACAACTGTAAACAATGGATGGCTTCCTTTCATACCATCCATTGTGTACAATTGTATTGCTAGCTGTGATTGGTTACAATGATCAAATATTACAGACAGGGCCAAGAACAGCCCATCTGTACCATGTGATTAGCTGTGGTTATTCAAAACACACTGAATAAATCAGTTTAATTCAGAAAAAATGGTTTCTTATACTATACCTACTATGATAACACTGTATTGCTCTAATCACAGTGTTCAAACAAATCTCAAAAAGAAGAAAGCAATGTAATTAACTGTTGAACACTGGTGGGCACTGTTGGGACTATACTGATAATCAGGACTCCAAGCCAGTAATATACTCTTCTCACCTTACGCTGATAGCGTGGGGAAAGGAATGCAGATAACTGGCTTGAATTAACATCATAATCAGCTGTGATTGGACACAGCTGATCACATGGTAAAGGGCCGCTGTTCTTGGCCCTTTACCCCGATCTGTTATAAAAATACAGCAATCACAGTGGGTGCCACCTGCATGCAGCGGGGCACAATCATGGGAGGACGTCATATGATGCCCTCCCAGAACTGGACGACTGCACTGTAGCTGTCATTCAGCTATAGTGTGGTCAGGAAATGGTTAAATACCAGTGAAATAAAGCTCTGTTTGTGTGAAAAAATTCTAAAAAAATTATTTGGGTACAGTGGTGCATGGCCACCCAATTGTCATTCAAAGTATGACAGTGATGAATGATGAAAATTGGTCTGGTCAGGAAGGGGATGAAACTGCCCTGTACTGAAATGGTTAATAATGTCCCCAGAACTAAATCCAATGTCAATCATGGATTCCAGTGGGGAAAACCACATCAGTCACGGCATCTAGTGAGGTAGTCCACATCAATCATGATGACATGTAGCCTGCTGTTCTGTACCTATTGCACTCCTGTCACTAAATTGTAAGATTATATTTTCAGTTATCTTAATTTACTGCCAGGAATATTTGGTAAAGTCATTGATCAAATATGTATCAAAACAAAGCACCTCTAGTGTATCTTCCAAAACGATGAACAAAATAGTGTCCATATAATATAACAGGCCATTATATGTACTTGTGAGTCCACACTGAATAGAAATGATGCCCAGTGTCCACACACTGGCTCCAACTCCGAGTGTTAAAGCAATATTAAACTCAAAAGCAAAATGTATTATTTTGCAGCTTACCAAATCTCAGATGTAATGGCTGTCATTTTGTCACTTGCGATCACTCCCTAGAGAGAAAGAACGTCGGTCTGCGGATGTAAAGTCTGGTCACTGGTCCCAAAAAAATGTGTTAAAAGTGTTAGTTGGGTGTTCCGGTCTGTCTGCCGCAATGTCGTAGTCCTGCTAAAAATCGCTGAGCGTCACCATTACCAGTAAGAAAAAAATCCATAAATATATCCCCTAGTTTGTAGATGCATAACTTTTGTGCAAACCAATCAATATAATTATTGGGATTATTTTACCAAAAATATGTAGCAGAATACATATTGGCCTAAATTGATTAAGAAATTAGATTTTTTACATTTCTTTATTGGATATGTTTTATAGCAGGAAGTAAAAAATATTGTTTGTTTGTTTTTTCGAAATTGTGGGTCTTTTTTGTTTCTAGTGCAAAAAATAAAAACTGCAGAGGTGATCAAATACCATCAAAATAAAGCTCTATTTATGGTAAATTTTTTGGGTACAATGTCGCACAATCGCTCAATTGTCAGTAAAGTAATGTAGTGCTGTATTGCTGTTTTGGATTTTAGGGGGACCCCTACGCAATTTTTGTAAACATTTTGGAGCAGGGTTCCATTTAAATTCCATTCCTGAAGGGCCTGGAATTTGGGTGGGACCCCCACATATTTTTTTTTTTTAATTTTGGGGTTCCCCTTAATATTCATACCAGACCCAAAGGGCCTGGTAATGGACTGGGGGGGGACTCATGCCATTTTTTCAATGAGTTTTATCTATATTGCCAGGATCTGACAATTCATTACAGCCTTGAATGGTTTTAAATTACTTTTTTTCTTTAGAAATGTCATTTTGCTGTGGTATTGTTCTAAACATGGGAAAACAGTGCCGCTTTACAGGCATACTATAGACACCCCCAGGCACGATATTTAAAGAAACATTTCATTGTTTTTAGTTTTATTGTTTCACTTTAAGCATTATTAAAATCACTGCTCCCGAAAAAATGGCCGTATTTAAAACTTTTTTTTTGCATTGATACATGTCCCATGGGGCAGGACCCAGGTCCCCAAACACTTTTTATGGCAATAACTTGCATATAAGCCTTTAAAATGAGCACTTTTGATTTTTCATGCTTGTGTCCCATAGACTTTAACGGTGTTTGTGTGTTTGTCTGAATCTTTTGCCTGTTCGCAAGTTCTGGTGCGAGCCGTACTGGGGGGTGTTCGGCTCATCCTAAGTAACAAGTAGGGATAAGGAAACATGTCAGAGTTTGACTCATTGAGAGTTATTACTAACAAGGGCAACTACTTAATAAAATTCTAACTAGTAAGACATATGCTAAACACTCAAGCATACAGTATGCATATTGAAGGACATCCCTGGTTTATTCTTAGACAATTCCCTTGACTTTCAAGGTTGAGCAGTTGTGCTGCAGTACCACTTTCCAGTACATGCATGCACTATCATTATTTAAAGCATAACAGTGTTTTGTTAATGTCCACTGGTCATGTCACAGTGAAATTTGTTGTCTCCTCTGCCTGATGGGAAAAAAATGTTCCTATTATGCTTTTATGTACCTGCCTAGCAACGGTGTGTCCTTGGAAAATGTAACAAACTGTTCGGAACCTTTTTATTATATAAACAGAAAAATCATACTTTATTACATTGGTATTTTTAGACATTGAACTTTACAACGTGTTCTAGTTTTATTCTCTCATTTTCCATTCATTTTTAATTGCTTTTTTTTTTCTTTTCTTCAAAGCCAAAGGTAATTCCTTGTAATGCTTTTATCCCTAAAATATATAAATATTCCTACTGATTTATCAATCACATGAATAATTATTTCTGACTAACACATCCTCAGCAGGGGTTAGAACACTTCTCTTTGGGCTCAAACATAAGAGCTTATGATTTTTGCTTTCAGAAGCAAAAGCAGACAGAATTCACACCCTGGGTCCTCCCAGTCAACAGTTTTTGAAGGATTTAAAATGTAAACTATATTGGAATACATGTATGCATGGAAAATCGATTCTTTCAGCTATAGGTTTTAACATAACTAAAAAAAACAGCATCAAACACTGAATCTTAGTATCTGTAAAAAGTCTCTTAACTCCTTGCTCAGCATGCATGGTCTTAGCAAGTGTTCATAATCAAAACATTCAATAAATATTGGCCACAAATTATCAAATCAGTATGCACAATAACAATCTAAAGCAGTCGTCAAAGCATCAGGATTCTAATATGTAGAAAACTTTATTAAAAAATAGGATTAAAATCCATGTCTCTCTATCTGGGTTTAGAGACATGTATTTTAACCCTATGATTTAACTGCTTCCAGACCACCCATCGCACATTTACTGTGGGAGGGTGGCCCGGCTGCGCGAAACAACATCCCTGTACATTGTTTCCTCTTCTGGGTTTGGGGTGTGCGTGCCACTAGTGCCCCACTCCCGCTCTGATTGAGCACAGCAAGAGCCCATCAGCGGGCCTGGGGGCCAGGATGGCCACCTGGAGAGGCAGAACGGTGGTCTGCCTAGGTAAACAAGGCAGATCGCTGTTTTGTCATAGAGGAAGAGAGAGATCTTGTGTTCTTGCTAACCAGGAATACAGATGTCTCTCTTACTCCAGTCAGTCCACCCCCCACACAACAGGTGTCAAACTGATGGCCGTCCAGCTGTTGCAGAACTACAAATACCTTGAGACCCTGCAAGTAGGGATGAGCCGAACACCCCCCGGTTCGGTTCGAACTTTCGAACGGACCCCACGTTCGTTACGAACGTTAGAACCCCATTGAAGTCTATGGGACTCGAACGTTCGAAATGGAAAGTGCTCATTTTAACGGCTAATATGCAAGATACTGTCCTAAAAAGGGTTTGGGGACCTGACTCCTGCCTCAGGGGACATGGGTCAATGCAAAAAAAAGTTTTAAAAACGGCCGTTTTGGCGGGAGCACTGATTTTAATGACGATTAAAGTGAAAAAAAAGTGAAATATTCCTTTAAATATGGTGCCTGGGGGGTGTCTGTAGTATGCCTGTGAAGTGCCACGTGTTTCCCGTGTTTAGAACAGTCCCTGCACAAAATGACATTAAACGGAAATAACACCATTTAAAACTGCTTGCGGTTTTAATGTTATATCTGGTTCCTGCAATATGGTTGAAAATCATTGAGAAAAATGGCATGGGTAGCCCTCCCTGCCCATTACCAGCCTATTTGGGTCTTGTACGCATATTAAGGAGAACCCTATTAAAAAAAGGAAATGCGTGTGGCCCCCATGCCCTATATACTCAGAACAGCAGTACACAGGCGGTGCAAACAAGACAGGGACTGTGTAGGTTTGTTGTGTTAAGTTGAATCTGTTTGTAATTTTCAACTGGTACATTTTTAAAGTGTAGCTCCAGTCAAAAAAACTATTTTTAAGCTTTTTGGAAAACATAGGGAAGGGTTATCACCCCTGTATAATTTGTTTTGTCGTCCATCTTTTTTCATCTCACTTGCTGCTGTCTGATGTTTGTAAGTTGGATGTTTGAAAGTAGGGGCCTGCCCTATATGCTCTGCAGAAATGGCGGAACAAGGTGTTGGTTTTGCCACAACATTGTAAGCCCTCAAAGTGACTCTTGGTGGGCGCTGGAGCGCCCTGCTGTGAACAATTATATCAAGAATTGTAATTACATGCCATTGTTGAACAGTGGTAGAAAAATTGACCTTTGGTGGTTGTGGTGCTGGTGCCACAACACTATAAGTCCTCACCGTTACTCTGGGTGGGCACAGGAAGGGGCCCTCCTGTGAAATATTATATCAAGAATTGTAATTACATGTCCCTGTTAAACAGGGGCAGAAAAATTTGGCCTTAGGCACTGCTGCTGGTGCCACCACACTGCAACCTCTTCCATATACTCTAGTTTTTTTGCTGGAATTAGCCCTGCTGAAAAGCATTGCATCAAAAATTGTACTTAAACGCCCCTGTTAAACAGGGGCAGAAAAATTGGGCCTTAGGCTGAGGTGAATATCGCGGTGTATACTGCGGTCAGGGCACGCAGACAATAACCAGAAAACAGCAGAGATAAAGGGGTATTTACAGATGTATACTGTGCTGTGCTGGAGGCACACACAACTTCCAATAACTCCTGCAGATGGCAATTGGGCTCAAATAGAGAAGAGCTATGTAGGTGGATATAGCGGTATGTACTGGGTACAGAGCATGCAAACAGCACGCACTATCTCCTAACACTACTGACTACAAGCTCTATTATTAAAGATAGATCACTAGCTATATAGGTGAGGTGAATATCACGGTGTATACTGCGGTCAGGGCACGCAGACAATTACCAGAAAACAGCAGAGATAAAGGGGTATTTACAGATGTATACTGTGCTGTGCTGGAGGCACACACAACTTCCAATAACTCCTGCAGATGGCAATTGGGCTCAAATAGAGAACAGCTATGTAGGTGGATTATAACGGTATGTACTGGGTACAGAGCACGCAAACAGCACGCACTATCTCCTAACACTACTGACTGCAAGCTCTATTATTAAAGATAGATCACTAGCTATATAGGTGAGGTGAATATAGTGGTGTATACTGCGGTCAGGGCACAGACAATAACTACTACACAAGAGCAAGATAGGAAATCAGCCAAAAACGATCGGTGTGTAACTGTGTTGAAGGTACACAGAACACCCACTGCTTCAGATGCCAACACACTACACGAGGCCGCCTCAAAAGCGGCCTTATATAGTGTGGAGCGTGCACTACACAGCCTGAGCTATGATTGGCCACAGGCATCCTGCCTGTGGCCAATCATGGCTCTCCTCGCTGCTGGCTCTGCGATTGGCCAAGCATGCGGGGTCACAGTGCATGCTTGGCCAATCATGAGCCAGCAATGCACTGCGCCATCGCAGTGCATTGTGGGCCGTGCGCGCCACACGAATTTTGACGCGAACGGACCAAGAGTTCGGATTTCGCCGAACGGACGAACAGCCAATGTTCGAGTCGAACGTACGTTCGACTCGAACACGAAGCTCATCCCTACCTGCAAGCCTGACAGTTACAAGAATGACTCCCACAGGCGAAGGCATAGTGGGACTTGTAGTTTCGCAACTGCTGGAGGGCAGTTTGATACCCCTGCCCAACACAGTTAGAAATCACTCCCTAGGAGCACACTTAACCCTTTGATCTCCCCTGATGTTAACCCTTTCCCTGTCAGTGCCATTTATACAGTGACAGTGCATTATTTTAGCACTGATCACTGTATTAGTGTCACTGGTCCCCAAAAAGTGTCACTTAGTGTCCAATTTGTATGCCGCAATGTCGCAGTCCCATTTATACAGTGCCAGTGCATTCTTTTAGCACTGATCACTGTATTAGTGTCAATGGTCCCCAAAAAATGTCACTTAGTGTCCAATTTGTGAGCTACAATGTCACAAGCCCACTAAAATCACTGATTGTAGACGCAATAACTTTTGCACAAACCAATAAATATATGCTTATTGGGATTTTTTTACCAAAAATATGCAGAAAATTACATATTGGTCTAAATTGATGAAGACATTTTTTTTTTAAATTTATTTATTGGATGTGTTTTATAGCAGAAAGTAAACAATTTTTTTTTCCAAAAAATTATTCTTTTGTTCAAAGCACAAAAAATAAAAATGCAGAGGTGATCTAATACCACCAACAGAAAGCTCTAATTGTGGGAAAAAGGGATAGGTATAGGTACAGCGTTGCAGGACTGTGCACTTAAATGTGTCAGTTAAATCAACGCAGTGCCATATCACAAAAAATGGCCTTGTGAAGTGGTTAATAAAGCTTTCTACATATCAGTATCTTGCTGTTTTGCAAACTCTTTTGGATTGCATTCATATAACTGGGCTAAAAGGCAGCCTGAGTCAGAGCAATGGCATTTCTCATCACCCCTTGATTAGAAACTAGGTTAAGCGCAGTGATTTATATTTTGTTTTTCAGGATACACAATTGCCATTTTAAATCAAACCAATATTTAAAAACGTAAAATAACGTGCACAATATTTAAAAAACAAAATTATTGTTAGATCAAAAGACAGTAGCAGTTACATGAACAATGATTACATAAAAGCCACTACATTGTTCTGACGTGTATGCTTGTGTATCATGCTCCTAAAATGTTTAATATTACAAAATATCTTCTAAAGAGTTGCCAAAAAGGCCCTGAAAAAAGTCCTAGAAACATGTTTAATATATCTATACCTATTTGTAAATGCATTTAATACAATTTAAATTATTCTGGCATTGGAAAAAAAATAAAATTAATCTTTTTCATTCTTTTTTAACCACTTCAGCCCCAGCCTATAGTCATATGACGCCCACAGATGGGATCTGATTCCCGGGCATCTAGGGGGCACGCGTGCGCGCACCCGCTGCATCACTCGGGACCTGGTGTGTGTGCACGGCGGCTGCGATGTCCGGGAACACATCGGGACCGTGGATCTGTGTATGTAAACACACAGATCCACATGCTGTCAGAGGAGAGGAGACCGATGGTGTGTTCCCAGTACAGAGGAACACAGATCGGTCTCCTCCCCTTGTGAGTCCCCTCCCCCCACAATTAGAATCACTCCCATAGGGAACATATTAACCCCTGGTGTTAACCCTGTCCCTGCCAGTCACATTTACACAGTAATCAGTGCAATTTTATAGCACCGATCGCTGTGTAAATGTGAATGGTCCCAAAGATGTGTTAAAAGTGTCCAACGTGTCTGCCATAATGTTGCAGTCACAAAAAAAATGCAGATCGCCACCATTACTAGTAAAAAAAAAGCCATAAATCTATCCTCTATTTTGTAGATGCTATAACTTTTGCACAAACCAATCAATAATCGCTAATTGAGATTTTTTTTTACCAACAATATGTAGAAGAATACATATCGGCCTAAACTGAGGAAATATTTTTTTTTTTTTAAATGGGATATTTATTATAGCAAAAAGTAAAACATATTGTGTTTTTTTTCAAAATTGTCGCTCTTTTTTTGTTTATAGCGCAAAAAAAACGCAGAGGTGATCAAATACCACCAAAATAAAGCTCTATTTGTGGGGAAAAAGGACGTCAATTTCGTTTGGGAGCCATGTCACACGACTGCGCAATTGTCAGTTAAAGTGACACAGTGTCAGATCGCAAAAAGTTCTCTGGTCTTAAGCCAGCAAAATGGTCCGGGGCTTATGTGGTTAACAGATGTCACCAGAACAGATGTTGCTACTTCCACACACATCTGAAAAGTGTTGGCTACAGATACATTACAAAAAAAATGGTATTGACAGAAGCAAGAAGACTGCCATGGCTGATTTTCTCATTGACTTGGAACAAGTATGCATGCTGTATTAGGAGTTCTGCTTCCTTTATGATCTTGTGCTTGTTCCACATCAGTAACTCAGAAATCATTGAAGCCAGAGATAGTCAGGCAATTACAGTAGTATTTGATCATAAGCTATCCTATGGCCGTTGCATGGGCTGTTATACCTTTAGATATATTCTAGTTTAAGAATTTTCTTTAGTTTATATTCCTAGCTATACTTTTGCTAGCTTTAGCCTCCTATTGAGGCACTCTTTGCCTACATGCTGTTCAGCTTCCTAATTATAGTAATGTTCCGAGCTGCTGGATATAAATTATAGGTTGATCCAACTGCTGATGTCCATTAAAACAAGTTCAGTAATTTAAGAGACGCAACAAGGTACCAGTCGAAGATCAAGCATAGCGAATCAGATCTTTTTATGCCGAAGCCTTCCTTGGTGACAGTACATAAATGGCAAGATACTTGAAAGCATTGCAACCATTGCCACTTTTGAAATCATGAATTTGTTTATTTCGATTTATGAGATAAGTGTTAACCCCTCCCCTTAGCCCCAACATCCCTTTAACAGGGTCTTTATGCCTGGGGGAGTGGGTGGGAAGAACTGGCTAATCACATGACCAATGGGATGTCTCAGTGATCACATGATCAGGAGCATGCAGTGAATGCAATCTCAGCACAGAAAGCTCTGCCTCCCCTGAATGTATCTGTGCATCACGTGGGCCCTAAAGCCCACCAGCTTTGCTGCTGCAGATATACAATATGCGGATGGCAAGAGGTCAATGTGTGGTATAGACAGCTGAAGATTTGAATGTATTATTGCATTCGTCAGAAGTATTCCATTACCTGATTACATTTTAAACAGTGAATCGATCTACACTGCTTAGTCATTTAATATGTCAAGAAAACTACAGGACACTTTTGAGGTATTACATGTAAGACTAAATTTGGCACAAAGACTAGTGGAAAATGCAAGTCTTATTTACTTGTGTTAAATGTGTACGGGTATGCAACTTAACATATGAAATTAAACTATAGCCATTTAGTTGTAGAAGAATGCTTTCAGAAGCAGCTCTGCAAAAGGATGTATGAGCTTATATGGAAGTGATCTCTAAGCAGCAATAGAAGCCATTGAAATGTAAACACTGAAATAAGATGGTGCAGAGCAAGGTTATATATCTTGTGAAACAATCATACTTATCTTACCTTCACAAAATTGTTACGCTGATTTATTATCAATCTGGGGAACATTTCTGCAGGTAATTGAGCCAACAGCTGGTCGTCCAACTGCTTCCCAACCTTTCCTTTGAAAAACATATCTCGGTGGTGTTTTCTAAGATATTAACTAAGTGCTCATATATTTATTTAATGTGACTATGAATGAGATATACCTGGATTTGTAATTGATCTATGTTGATGCATGTTTCTTTAAAGAACTGTGTGAACTCAGCACAGAATATGGGACATGTTTAACAGACAAAGTAATTGAATAAAGGATCAGCCAATAACTAACTATAACTTGCAGTTTACAAAACAATTGGAAAGAAAGAAGTAGTTATGCAAAACAGGTTCAAGATGGCAAAAAATATGCATACACTGCAGATTAATACAAGACTGATTATGAAAGCTGCACAGACATGGACTCCTCACAGCAATGTTTATATCATCAGGGTACCATGTGGATGCATATTATAGTCTCTATAAGACTCTATAACTACAGACAGTCCAGCTGTGAATTACTTCAGTAAAACAGTTCACAACACAAACAGCTACCTGTGTTATCTCATGAACAGCATCTCTCTCAATGGAGTATCGAGTAGCTCTGGTAACATAGGTGAACAGCTGGAAGGATTAAGACCCAAGGATAAAGGACCATCCCATTGGAGAGAAGAAAAAGTCCTACCGCTCCAGGAGCACACATACAGAATGTGAACTGTTCTCTAGCCTCGGAAGCCACAGGTGCTGGCAATTGCCGACAGCAACAGATGAAAATAGACTCTGGACTGCCGCACTCTTCAGAAAAAACACCTTTCTTTATTGGAAGATCACATCAAAAACTCAGCAAACACAGCAAAGAAAAAGTTGACGTTTCACACTAGCAGTAGTGCTTAACCATAGCAATGATTAAGCACTACTGCTAGTGCGAAACGTCAGCTTTTTCTTTGTCTGCTGTGTTTGCTGAGTTTTTGATGTGATCTTCCAATAAAGAAAGGTAGTTTTTCTGAAGAGTGTGGCAGTCCAGAGTCTATTTTCGTATGTGACCATCCCATAGGAACTAGACTACCCTGGTGGTAGTTAGGGAGGGGCTTCCCACAGTAGCAGAGTTTTTCGGTGGAAGCTATGTAGTATTAGGTCCCTGCCTGGCCACCTGCATGCTGACTCTGACAGTGGATGATTTTTATCCTGGCTGCAGATCACTTGCCCAGCTACCTTCTGCCTCATCAGATGTGGCCTCTCTGCTCTCTGAGCTACTGAAGTAGGGAAGCTCATGAGGTTGTGTTCCTTGAATGTGCTCAGAAACCCAGGGTTTTGTGGGAAATTGAGTTAAAGGGGCCTGTGACTGCATTCGAGAATAGTGAGTAAATTGGCACACCATAATCCTTATTTATAAGCTAACATAATTATTAATTAAAGTGGTTGTAAACCTCCATTTTATGCACCCAAAAAGACATGTACCACAGCAATATGTCCACAGGTCTAAAGCAAGTCGATATATTTTTACCTGCAATTTCTGTTTCCCAGCACCTGTGTAAGCCTGCAAACTACTGCCGATTGGTGGACATGTTTTCATACTGGGGGTCAGGAGGTGGAGTCGTGGGGTTAGCAGATTTGTCTCTAACCCCCCCCCCAGCATGCACAGTATCACTGCATGCACAGCAGTCTGTCCTACCTGTGTCCTTCTTTTACTGTGTTTTAGGCTGCTGTGTTGTGGTCTGCACTCAGCACCATTCTTGATTTCCTCTGCCTCATTGGTGCTTCTTTGGATGCTAACAGTGGGGTGGTCTCATCCAATAGGAACTTGTGACTTACACTGGGCCAATTGGGATATTGCAAGGAGCAGCCAATCAAGGGAGAGCTGGAGGAGGTAACTGTTATGGAAAGCTGTAAACACACACACACCCTTCTCTCATGTTCGTTCATGAGAAAAATTATACAGCCTGTCCGTCAAAGAAACAGGGGGGAGTGGTGACATAATTTTTTTTTTTTATATATGTCACTCTGAAAGCATAAGAGAAGGTGGGGAGGATCAAATAATGCTGGATTCATCTTTCTTTACATGACTGGGGACAGATTGCTTCTGATAATTAGCTTTACAAGGTACACTGCTTAGTTGTTTTTTTGTTTTTTTTTTGGTTTACAGCCACTTTAATGGCCTTTGAGAAAGTAAACTTTATATTGCTCCCAGTAAGGTGATGTCACTAGCAATAGAGTGGCATGGATTTTAGCCTCACAGTCCAAGAAACAACATTAGACTTGCCTTTTCAAATCTAGCCTTAGCCAGTCAGGATTTCAGCTCTTATCCCTGCCGAATAACGAAGACTGGACTTTGCCTAAATAAACAGTGCCTAGTGTTCTTTACTGTTCAATGAGAACCTCACCAGTTCTTTATTCACATCTCTCTGGTATATTTTATTATCTTCATACCATGTGCTTTTTTTGCTTTTTTTTTTTTTTGTCAAAGCTATAGATAGTGTGTTTCAGTGGCAGAATACAGAACATAAATTATTTGTTATACTTCATTTTACTCATAATACTATACATTATATCAGTAGTGCTTACAAGTAAATTGCTTGCTTACTGGCATTCTATGCATTTAGACTGCTGCCTATGAACTAAAGCTGTCATCATAGTTCTATTACTATGATTTCTTGTTTTGACAATAAAAAGATATTTAAGATAACAACAATAATAAACACAAAACACATTTGTGTTTCAGGAAACTGGCATGTGCCCAAAGGTCTGACAGTCTTCTGGCTAAGATATGCAAATAATACTTCTCAGCAGTACAATAAAGTCTTTCTCCATTTAAGCAGATCCCCAAAAGCGTGTGTTGACTTCTAGCATATGCTGGGCCAAGAATTTTTGTAACAGTGTAATTGCGCTGCTGTTTTATCATAACTCATTATTAAACCAGGTATTTTTTTTTTTAATCAGAGCTTACAGTTTTATTTTAGGATCATACAATTCTTGGAGAAGCCAGTATACAGTTAGGCTCACATGAGAGCTGCAATTCCATCAACAAGACAACATTGCAATACCAATTACATGTTTACCAACCAGAGTAATTCCTACATACTTCCACATTAGTGACTTAGCAAACATCAACCCATTAAGGACCGTGTGATTATATTTTTAAATCACACTTTTTAAAATAGAAAATAATTTCATGAAAAGCTTCTATCTGACCCTAGAGTCCCTCCTACTGTACGTGACCCCCCCCCAGTTTGTAAACCTATGCATACAAAGGCAAACATTCATGGTGTGCAATTATTTTATGACAGTACTGACTGTTCAGATATTTGAAATTTACCTTTAAACATGAAGGGTTTGATTTCTCTCAGGCATTTATTATTTTGTGTCCAGTCAGATTTGATACTTTTACTTGCCCTAGACATTGCTAAAATTTACATCTTGAAGCCAAACAAGGTCCAAAGGGAAATTACAGTTCTAAATTCAGCCTGAAACATGGCTATTTTAAAGGTTAGGCTAATTAAGCTTGTCCGCAGAGTTTGGGCATAGAAAACATTAATGTACATGAAATGTTTGGCTTTTGTTAACTAATTTAACTATTTAAATGCATAAACACAAATTGAATAAATTTGACATTTAAAGCTAAACTACAGTTAGCGAAGAAAATATATGTATATAGTTTTTCATTTGACCACCTACTGTCATTTCTTGGATGAAAAGCTTTATTATCTTGTGAGGAAATAGCGGGCCTGTTTACATACCAGGGATTCAGGAGAATGGAGGAGAACACTCCCTAACCTAATTATGTAACTATATAAAAATGTATCTAGATAGTTTAGAAGTAATAACACCAGGGATTCTTGAAGCAGGGAATATCCAGTTGCCTCCTGGGGGATCAGAAAGGGAATTTGTTCCCCCTTCTCAAGCAAATTGGACCATCCTTTATAGGGGTGTAACACTACCTGCCAGGGGAGTGAGGAAGAAGGTAAGAATATCTCTACCTACTTGCATTGACATTAGAACTCTAGTTAGCAGTAAAAAAATATTTTCAGATTCCCCCTGGATAGCAAAGTAGAATTGATTATTCTGTCTAGATGGGTAGAGGGGCTGCAAGGTAGCTATTAACCACTTTCCACTGAGGGTGCAGAGCAATAGATGTCCTCTGGCACCAATCATCGCTAATACACACAGAACATGGATAAACACTGTTCTGACAGAAGGCAAGGAATTGATTCTGTGTTCCTGCAAAGCAGGGAATAGCATCCACCTATTCCCCTAGTGAAAACGCCATACTGTTTACACAAAAATACTGGCTAGGTACACAGTTAACCCTTTGATCACCCTAGATGTTAAACCCCTTCCCAGATAGTGTCATTAGTACAGTGACAACGCATATTTTTAGCACTGATCAATTGTATTAGTGTCACTGGTTCCTGCAAAGTGTCAAAAGTGTCAGTTAGTGTCTGACTGTCCGCTGCAATATCTCAGTGCCATTATAAGTCTCTAATCACCACCATTGCTAGTATTAAAAAAATAGAAAGAAAGAACAATTATAATGTTTGCGTACGCCAATGAATATATGCTGTGTGTTCTATTGCAAGTAAAAAATATTGCTTTCTTTTTTAAAATTGTCAGTCTTTTTTGTTTATAGTGCAAAAAATAAAAACCCAGTTGTGATCAAATGCCACCAAAATAAATCTCTATTTGTGGGGGAAAAAATGTAAATTCGATTTCCATACGGTGTTGCCTGACCACGCAATTGTCAGTTAAAGTAACGCATCTTGCAAAAAATGGCCTGGTCATGAAGGGGGTAAATCTTCCAGGGGTCGAGTGGCTCAGCTTTGTTATCCAGGAGGGGGGTAGAACACAACAAAATCTTAGTACTGACTTGAATTAAGTTTTAAGTGTGTTAATACATTTGATACATAGAAATACATAAAAAATAAAACACCTATTTTTCTAGTTCTCGCTTACCATTAAGAAAAATACCAGTACTTACAATATGTGGGAATTAAGCACTTTAGTACAAACAGCAGTGGTGTTCAATCCTAAGGTAGCCAATCAGGAATTGTTTTCAAATGCTTAAACTAAACAAGCTTATAAAAGCAAATTTCTGATTGGAGTGCATTACTGTATTAATAACCCACAAGCTCTTATCTGATAAATATCAGCATGTTAGCACTTACAGAATATCTGATTCCATAGATATATTCTATTTTAAGCCTCCTGTAGAAATGAGAAAATTATCTTTCTTTTGAGAGCCTGTTTTTTTTTTTTTTTTAAGATATTTCTTTGTTGTTTTTCTTCAAATAAAGCAAACGTCATTTGTCATTTACTTTATTGTTATTGAGCTCAGATGAAAAGCGACCTTTCCGAAAACAGTTTGTCATTGACAAATTGTGAGGATCGTTGTATTTTCTGCATGATAATCTGGCAAGCTGTGATTACAAGAGTAATGAGAAGATGACAAACTATGTTTACTAATTAGATGTGCTGTAGTGCTATAGACAGCACAGTGGCTTAGTGGTTAGCATTTCTGCTTTGCTGTACTAGAGCCCCTGGTACAAATCTCAGTCAGGGTACTGTTTGCATGTTCTCTCTATGCTTGTATGGATTATCTCCTGTACATAAAAGACATGAGAGTTGATTGGCCCTAGCATGTGAAGTAGGGGGACCTTTGATTTTTAATAGTGTTGGGCAAATGGTTTGGGCCGAGCAAAGGTTCGGCCCAAACATCACCTATTTGCCTGTTCGGTGAACACCCGAATTTGCAGGGTGCTCGACCGGACTAGAATAAGGACGTTCATAGCCAGTAGCCAATAGCTGACCTAGCATCAGTTTTCGTCCGTCGGACCAGCATACAGACAAACAGATTTCTCCATAGGAACTGGTTCCAATGGAGTTCTGAGATCGGAAACATGTTCTATTTCTAAAGTCCGTCTGATTTTTAGACAGCAAAGGTCCAATGAAGCCTGCACACAATTGAATTGTCCAGCGGATTCGTTCCATCGGACCTTTGCTGTCAAAAAGTCCAGCCGTGTGTACACAGCATTAGACTCACTAAAGGCAAACATACTTTTTACTTTACAGGGGAATGTGCACTTTGCAAAGGAATAACCAAGTGAATGTGGTGAAAATTCACTTTGCAATGAATACTCAATTATGTACAAGGAAAATAAAACCAAAGTATTTTTACTTGCACATAATTGGATGATGGAAGTCTGCAGAGATTTGCATCATTCATTGAGCTCTGGGTAAATTGTCAAAGTTTAATTTTCTTTGTAAAGTGAACACCTTATTTGCTTTAAATAAAGAATCCCCAACGCCTTCAAGTGAGTGTGACTGAGTTCAGATGACCTTATCTTGGGGAATGCTAATAAAAAGCTTTTTTTTCTCTTGTTGTTGGATTTATACATCTCCAATGTTTTAATGTCTTTAGACAGTGAATGTCTCAGTGCTGCAGGATTCTGAATCCAAAGTACACAAACTGTACCATCATAACTGGTATTTAAGCCATATAGTGGATTACCTTCAGGACACAGACAGCTGATGAAGACAATCCTTCTGTAACTTGTCACATTAGAAATTCTTATTGTGCATTATAAAGATATAAGCAACTTATCCCAAATCCTTCTCATTATGTCTCATACTACTGGCATTCTATTATCTGCATTTCTTTCTTATACTGTCTTTTGTTCCTTCACAAACATATTCATACAAGGCAATGGCTGTGTTTCACTTCTACTCTCTAAATCAATGGACTGTTTTCTTGTGCTAAAGGTACAAATACAAAGGTGGTTGACATACTTGCTGTAAATTAATAGTTTCTACACATTCTTTAACTCTTTGCCAGAGTATTTTTTGGATTTTTGGCACACATTTAAAAAAAAATCATTTTAAGCCTAATGATTAGTTAAAACCCTCAAACATTACATATTTTATTAAATCAAACACTCAAAAATGTCAGTAAAAATAAACTGAAGTTAATTTTAGAACACACAAACACAATATATTATCCAATTTTTTGATAAAATATGAAAGGTGAGGTTACACTGAGTACATTTTATATCTAAAATGTCAAGGCCTAAAATTATGTGTGCCTGTAAATCAAGAACAGACTTTGGTATCCTATATTTTCCATAGGCAACAATTTAATAGTCCCCTACAAGTCATCTACTTAGAGCTAACCGTGAATAATTGGCGTAGATTTATCGATCTCACTCTGGCATGTCCAGTGATATATGTCACATGTGTATCACAGTTGTCATTTTCATGTGCAACCACCCAGAAGCATACATTTATGTTTGTATGTGCATGTCTGTTAGGGTGGGGAGGGCTCAAAATGGGGAGGGGAAGGGGGGTTAGGTACTTTAGTGTAACTATAATCTTTTGCACTTTTTACAAATTCCATTAAACTTTATTTTTCATCACATAGGGGACAAACAGGCCCCATGTGATATTTTTTTTTGTTACAGGTTCCCTTTAATGAGTTATAGTAGTCTAAAAGACACCAGCTGTCTTATGTTCTTTCTAAAACAAATGGAGTACAGATTGTGCAGCATTAGCTTCTGCCTTGATACCAGGACCATATGGGTCATTAGCAGGAAAGGGAAAGCAAATGTACATTCACTGATCTCTCTCTTTCACACCAAAACTCATGGACCAGGTAAGGAGGGTATTAATCAGAGAGGCAGCACAGAGACCGTAGGTAACCCTGGAGGAGCTTCAGAGTTCCACAGCATGGATTGGAGTATCTGTACATAGGACAACAATAACCCGTACGCTCCATAGAGTTGGGCTTTATGGCAGAGTGGCCAGAAGAAAGCCATTACTTTCAGAAAAAAACAAAATTGCATGTTTTGAGTTTGCAAAAAGACATGTAGGAGACTCCCAAAATGTATGGAAAAAGGTGCTATGGTCTGATGAGACTAAAATTTAACTTTTTAGCCATCAAAGACAAACTATGTCTGGCACAATCCCAACACATCACATCACCCAAAGAACATCATCCCCACAGTGAAAAATGGTGGTGGCAGCAACATGCTGTGAGGATGTTTTTCAGCAGTTGGGACTGGAAACTGGTCAGAGTTGAGGGAAAGATGGATGGTGCTAGATATTCTTGAGCAAAACCTGTACCACTATGTGTGTGATTTGAGACTAGGACGAAAGTTCACCTTCCAGCAAGGCAATGACCCCAAACACACTGTTAAATCAACACTTGAATGGTTTAAGGGGAAACATATACATGTGTTGGAATGGCCTGGTCAAAGCCCGGACCTCAATCCAATAGAAAATTTGTGGTCAGACTTAAAGATTGCTGTTCACAAGCATACACCATCCAACTTGAAGGAGCTGGAGCAGTTTTGCAAGAAGGAATGGGCAAAAATCCCATTGGTAAGATGTGGAAAGCTCATAGAGACTTATCCAAAGTGACTTGGAGCTATGATAGCCGGAAAATGTGGCTCTACAAAGTATTGACTTTAAGGGGGTGAATAGTTATGCACATTGACTTTCATCATGGGCATGTTCTGTAAATTAAATTATGCAAATCCTCAAACAATCTATGTTAATTCCAGGTTGTGAGGCAACAAAACACAAAAAATGTCAATGGGGGGGGGGTGAATACTTTTACTTTTCTGTTTAAAATTAGGACCAGCAGGGCCTAAAGCCTGGATATAAGTTAATGAGGTTATGTATTAGTTAAAACTATATTACTTTAATGTCCAACCACAAACTAAGGGCAGTAAGGTAGCCTGATTGTTTTGCTTACCTTCAGCAAATAAATTTGACAGCCCATGTTGGCAGGTCTTCTCACTACATACATAAACATTTAATAACTAGTCTCATAATGTAAATTGATAATTAAGGAACACACATCATTTTTAGATATATGCACACATATGTTTATGTTATTATTGTCTAGTAGCTTCACACCACTTCAGATATTTCAGCCTGTAGGCGCAGAATTAGTGGGATATCTGTTATGATCACTAATCATTACAATGAAAACCATTGGCTATCATTGCTGTCAATCACAGCCAGGAAGGAGGGAGTGGGGGCAGGACTGAGCCATGCTCTGTGTGTCACATATAGTGACACAAAGTCATACACAAGTGACACAAGTATAACATGTTTGTTATTTAAAAAAACATTGTATGTTTAAAATAACTTTAACCACTTTGCCTATTGGGTACAGACTTCAAAAACTTAAGCTCAAATTTGCATACATAATAAAGTGAGTCAAAAGAGTGACTAACCATCTCTCCCTGCCTGTTCTTTTTCGAAAAGACTTTATGGCATTTTAATTAGCATGGAGATAGTCAAGAACAAATAAATTCTGTTGTGTACTTTTTAGGTAATTTTTCATTCTTTGTGACACCTGTGTATAAGATATATGTTCATAAGATCATTTTGTATAGTTATACAACATCAGTTTAACTACTTGCCTACTGGGCACTTTTACCCCCTTCCTGCCCAGGCCAATTTTTAGATTTCATATGACAACTGCGCGGTCATGCAACACTGTACCCAAACAAAATTTTTATCTTTTTTTCACACAGATAGAGCTTTCTTTTGGTGGTATTTAATCACCACTGGGTTTTTTTTTTTTTTGCTAAATTAATAAAAAAAAGTCCAAACATTTCGGGAAAAAAAACAAAAAAATCTTTTTTATGGTCTGTTATAAAATTTTGCAAACAGGTAATTTTTCTCTTTCAATGATGTGCACTTATGAGGCTGCACTAATGGGCACTGATAGGCTGCACTGATGAGATGACACTGATAGGCATTAATGGGCGCTGATGAGCTACACTGATGGGCACTAATGAAATGACACTGGTGGGCACTGATGAGGCTGCACTGATGGGCACTGATAGGTTATCACTGATAGACACTGATAGGCGGCACTGATAGGTGGAACTGATGGGCAGCACCAATGAGCACTGATTGATGGCACTGGTATGAGGTACTGATACTGATGAGGAGGCACTGATGGGCACTCATTGGCAGCACCGATGGACACTGATTGGCAGAACTGATAGGCGCTGATTGGCAGCACTGGCAGGCACATATTTGCAGCACTGGTGGGTCTGCACTGATAATCAGGACACTGATAATCAGTGCCATGATTGTCAGTGCAGATGTCCCTTTAACCACTCACAGACCGCCTGCCATTATTTTATGTTTCTACTTTGAAGAGGAATATCGTTATGGCAGCAGCTAGCTGCCATAACCCCAGTATTCTCTTCTTCAGCGGGCAGTCCGCTTTCAGATAAAAGTGGTCTCAGCAACAAATTCGCCGCAAGATCACTCTGGTACCCTCCACTGCTTACCAGTGCCCTCTGCCACTTACTGGAGCCGTTGGTAGCGGCGGAGGTGACCGAGTTATTTTCCCTGTGTGGTATGAAGACAAGTGAAAAACATCACTTCCGTCCATAGCGCTTAAAGGGAGATTTTTTTTCCAATTACATTTCATTTTTTTTTGTTTTTATTGCATTTTTGTATAAATATGAGATCTGAGGCCTTTTCAACCCCAGATCTCATATTTAAGAGGTCATGTCATGCTTTTTCTCTGTTACAAGGGATGTTTACATTCCTTGTAATAGGAATAAGGCCGCGTACACACGCGCGGACTGTTCGCCCAACCTTGTCCGCTGAACAGTGTTTGGGCGGACAGTCCGCTCGTGTGTGGGGCTTCAGCGGACAGTTTCAGCGGACAGTTGGCCGAACAAGGTCTTACGGAAATTCCGAAAAACTGTCCGCTGAAACAAGGTTTCAGCGGACTGTCCGCTCGTGTGTAGGCTTGTTCGGCCAACTAAGTCTCGCGCATGCTCAGAAAGGATTTCCACGTCGGAAGGTTGCATTGCAGTGTATAGGACGTCGTATTTTTCGTCCCGTCGTACGTGCCGTTCACGTCATCGCGCACGGTTTCAGCAAACTGTTCGTCCGTCGTGTGTGGCCATGTCCGTCCATGCTAAGTTTGAGCGGACTGTTTGCCGAAACTGTTGGACGGACAAAGTTGGGCGAACAGTCCGCGCGTGTGTACGCGGCCTTAAAGTGACACTTTAAAAAAAAAAACTGTGTAAAAATAAAAAATTAAAAGTAAAATAAATAGAAAAAAAATAAAACATTTTAATGCCCCATCCCATCAAGCTCGCATGCAGAAGCGAACGTGTAAGTGAGTAGCACCTGCATATGAAAACGGTGAATAAACCACACATGTGAGGTATCGCCGTGATCATTAGCAATAGCAATAGCGAGATAGCAATAATTCTAGCCCTAGACCTCCTCTGTAACTCAAAACATGCAACCTGTAGAATTTTTTAAACATCGCTTATGGAGATTTCTAAGGGTAAAAGTTTGTCGCCATTCCATGAGCGGGTGCAATTTTGAAGCGTCACATGTTGGAAATCAATTTACTCTGTGTAACATTATTTTTCACAATATAAAAAAAATGGGCTACGTTTACTGTCTTATTTTTTAATTCAAAAAAGTGTATTTTTTCCAAAAAAAGTGTGCTTGTAAGACCACTGCGCAAATATGATGTGACAGAAAGTATTGCAACAACTGCCATTTTATTCTCTAGCGTGTTAGAAAAATATATAATGTTTGGGGGTTCTACGTAATTTTTTAGCAAAAAAACAAACTGTTTTTAGGTTGTAAACACCAAATCTCAGAAAGAGGCTCTGTCCTTAAGCGTTTAAGAAAAGCTGGTTATCGAATCTCTTCTCCTCTCCTCATGCTGTCAGCATGCTGATAACCAACATCTGTTTATCTCCATGATCAGCTATGGTTGGACACAGCTGCTCACATGGTAATCACATGGTGATTGGCTCTTTAGCTCAATCTCTGATCAGCAGTGTCTGCTATGACTATGATCACAGAGCGCACTGCCCAGCCCATCCCCGCAATCACAGGAGGCTTTCATAGGACAGCGTCCCAGAACTAGACTGACGCTACAGAATGATGGCTGCAGTGCAGTCGGCAAGTGATTAAGAACATAAACATTAAAAAATAGCTGAAGCCATTAAAATTTGCAGAAAATTAATGATTAAATAGGAACTGTGTAAATAATTCAACTGCTGCTCTTTGTTTCCTTTGTTTTGGCTCTTAGATATACTTGTTTCTGCTGAGTGCCAGTATTTTATCACCTTGTTTCTCTGTGTATGTGCATCACATGAATTCTTATTGGTCATCCCTCCATTTGGCTTGTCAAATTCCAATTCTTGGTTCTCACTCCAGTTCTGATGTTATGATGTTTCTTTTTTTCTAGTTCCTGACCTTTTGGCTCATCTCTATAATTTCTCCTTGTACTTTCCTTTGGTAAATTGTAATGATCACAATTATGGCATCTTGCTACTATAATCTAGCATATAGGATCTAAGGCATATAAATAGCAGTCTATGCAAAAAGCCTTGGGATGTATAAAAGCTAAACGCAAAGAGCATTACAGATTGGTAATTTTTTGGAGCAGTAGCCTGTTTTTTTTTATTAGTTTACAATGCCAGAACCTGTGTTTGAGAACTCAAACTGTCAAATCTGTTTGGAAATACAGACATTTTATCTTGCAAAAAAAATAGACTTTGGGCTAAACAACTCCGTAGTTGTAGGAATCTATTTTGTTTTTCCATTAAACACCTTGAGGAGATTGTAGCCATATTAGTGCATTGAAACAAAAACAACTGATTACTATCAATCACGCTTATCTTGTTTTCACTAACATTCACATTTTCAGGACAAGTTTCCTTCATCTTGGCCCAAAGCAACTGTACTAATACACAAAATTTTTGCATAATGTTAAGTAGCACATTTCTGAGAATAGGACACAAATTAGTAAAAAAAAAAAAAAAAAAGAATGGATTTACACTGTGACACCGTAAAAGGGCAAAACAAAAAACTATTACGACACACCTGCGTGGCATCAGTTCTCAAAACCAGATCAGGATAAGGAAGATATGAATTGTTGATTCTTAGAGGTAACTTTAAAAACATGTTTAAATTCAAATCATAATTTTATTTAACAAAAAATATAATGGGGTTTTCTAAATCAGTATCTAAATTGTACAGTTTTATGACCATTCTCACTTCTATGACTTTTACCCCCCTCCCCCCCCATTCCATAGCCCACTTCTTTCCATGTTTTGAAAATGATTCCAGTTTAATTACCAATGGTGTGTATGTGTATTAATAAAATTATCATTTGTAGTTTCAGGCCTCATTCACAAGGGACATACTAAAGTGAAGAAGGCCTTATTTACCTACACAGGGATGCACGAGTGCTTCATGCATCCCTGTTCAGGCAGTCGCATTGCTTTCATTTGGGATGCAGTGTCTGCATGGATACAGCAGTGCTCTCAATTTGACATCCATGTGCGTGCAGGTCCCCAAATTCACAGTGTGCATTCGGCGGACATGCTCCTACATACACCTGCACCCACATGGATGTCAAATTGGGAGCAGCAGCTGTGTCCCAATCAACATCAATGGGACTGTCTGGATAGGGATGCACTGAAAACCTATGCATCCCTATACATGTAAACATGGCCTTCCATTGTCGTACCCTTTAGTATGCCCCATGGGAATGAGGCCTAAAAGTTTCATACTTAACATTTTACTTAAACTTTGTCTATCGGTACAACTTGAACTGAGAAGAAGGGAACACTCTGAACACTTGTCCTGAACATGTAAAAAAAAAAAAATCATGGACAGTATTCAGTTTTTCTATAGCATACCAAATCATATGAAAATTCATCGAAAAATTTTATGTTTTATTGACCTGTGTAAGTATGAAAAACTTGCTACTAAATGGTAATTTAACCCACATAAACCCCATATGTTTTTCTTCACTATTCATTGTAAACATATTTACAGGATTTGTTACAAAGAGAAATGTATTTAGATCAGTTGAAAATTTGCCTAAAAAGTTTTAACACTTCAACTTGGAAAATATGTTTTTTCTCATTTACAGTAACTATAGCCCTCAATTTTGTTTAATGACAGCAACTGTACAATATATCAAACCAGAGTAATGCTGTTTAATGCAGCAGAAGAGGCAGTCATGTGACATTGAGAGGTCACATGATTGAGCTTTTCGCCTGACTTTTTTTTAACACTCTCCCATTCATAACAGTACAACCCCAGATCCAAATAAGTTGTGATGCTGTGTGAAAGCTAATAAAAACAGAATGCACTGATTTGCAAATCTCATAAACCCATATTTTGTTTATAATAGAAAACATATCGCATGTTTAAACTGAGAAAATTTAAGAACAATATAAGGTAATATTGTTGACATTTTGTAAAATGTATGGCTGCAACAAGTCTCAAAAAAGTTGAAACAGGGCCATATTTACCATGGTCTAGTAACCCCTCTTCCTTTAACAATACTTTATAAACATCTGGGAACTGAGGAGACCAGTTTCTGAAGTTTTTTTAGAAGAATGTTGTCCCATTCTGGCTTGATAATGGAATTAGAACTGCTCAACAGTCCTGGGTTTTCATTGTCATTTTATTTTTATAATTTCAAGATACCAAATGTTTTTATTTGGTAAAAAGTCTGGGCTGGAGGCCAGGTAAGCACCCAGGCTCTTCTACTATAAAGCTATTGTGTTGTCATATATGCAGTATGCTGGTTAGCATTGTCCTGAAATATGCAAGGCTTTTTAGGAAAAAGATGTTATATGAATGAGAGTATATGTTACTGGGTATATCTTTCAGCACTGATTGTACCTTTCCAGATGTGCAAACTGCCCATTTAATATGCACGAATGCCCCGCCGAAAGAGATGCAGACATTTGAACTGAGCAATGATAACAAGCTAGAAGGTCCCTCTCCTCTTTAGTCTGGATTTGTCTGACCACAGAACAGTTTTCCACTTTGCAATGGACCATTTTAAATGAGCTTTGGCCCTGAGAAGATGGCTGTGTTTCTAGATCATGTTCAGATATAGCTTCTTCTTTGCATGATAGAGCTTTACCTTATGTTTTTGGATAGCAGGGCAAGCTGTGTTCACAGACAGTGATTTTTAGAAGTATTCCTGAGCCCGTATAGAGATGTCAATCACAGAAGCATGCCTGTTTTTATTGCAGTGTCTGAAGGCTGAAAGATCACTGGTATCCAATATTGCGCTCTGGCCTTTGCAATTTGCACATTGAGGAACATTATTCTGAAATTGTTTAACAATTTTTTTAGAAACAGATTGGTGAACCTCTGCCCACCTTTACTTCTGACATACCCTGACTTTGTAAGATGTTCTTTTTATACCCAACCATGTCACTGACCTGTTGTCAATGAAACTCATTAGTTTCAAAATGTTCTGTTAGCTCTTTCTTTTTAGTACCACTTACTTTGACAACTTTTTGTTGCCCTGTTCCACCTTTTTTGAGATGTGTTGCTGCCATCAATTTCAAAATGTCCTTATTTTTTCTTAAAATGGTACCTACTTCTTTAAATAATATACAAAAGAAAATTCTAGACCAGTAATGGCGAACCTTCACACCCCAGATGTTTTGGAACTACATTTCCCATGATGCTCAACTACAGTGCAGAGTGTACGAGCATCATGGGAAATGTAGTTCCAAAACATCTGGGGTGCCAAGGTTCACCATCACTGTTCTAGACAGTATTCAATAGCAAAAATATTTTATATCTTAGAACACCATACAGCACTTAAGATGGCAAAAAAATCACCTTTTGTATTTTTTATGTGTCTTCCAAATTTACATTCACAAAGGTTATTTAGTGGTACAACTATGTCCTAGTAATGTGCCGTAGCATATACTTAAATACAAGATAAGGCAGCTGAGAGTCAGTAGGCTTATGCTGGTGTCATAGAGTTGCTTTCTTATCTTTTTCAAACCTGTACTGTAATTAAAATGGAAAAGATATTTGTTACCGTTCATGTTCAAACTTCCATAGAAAGAATCATTGTTAAACTCATGACTCATCAAAACAAAAGTAAAAAAAAAACGTTATCACTGAATGTTTACCTTTTAGGATCTTTGAGAGACACTATAGCTTTTGCATTATACTTACCGTATCGTATACTTGACTGGGGTAATTTTTTTAATCTCAGGCATTGTGTCGTGTCAACCATTGGATTATGCATCTATACCCTTGTAAAAGTGCACTACTTCCATATACTTTTTATACTTTAGTAACATTGTTTTCCCTAATTAATAAAGAAAATAATGTTTCAGAAACCAACGCATGTAATTACACTGATGACCTCTGCACATTTTTTATTGGCTCCTTAGAGTCTCCATTTACTCAATTTGATCAAATAAAGTGTGTCAAATCACTCTCTAAGCTCATTGGTAAATATTTATGTACATTATATATTATGCACATCACCAATCCATGCAGGATATTTATAGCAGTGAGGAAGGTTGTGATTGACACACATTTAATTATGATTAAGTCTGATCTCAGCAGGCTTTTTTATCTTTAGGATAGTTATACACTTCAGTCTAATTTGCTTCTATTTTATGTACAAATATCCTTCTGGCAAAGATCAGGGTCTATGTCTATGTTTTTATTTTTTTAATATAAAGCAAAAGTTGACACTTTCTATAAAAATTGCAATTCTTTCAAAAACTCACTTTTCTAATTAGAGTTATTTAACATTTTGTCAGAAGAAATGTAATGATTTACTTTCTCATATACAAACTATACTTCTTAGTAAAATTCCCATAACTATGTTATAATACTGATACGCAGAATAAAAATAATATGTCTGTTTTGGTATAATAAGCCTATGCAGTTTTCGTTTTCACAATGCAGTCACGCAAATTTCAAATGTTTTCTAAGGCTAGCTACATTTAGTGAAATATTTTAAATTTTACTAGTCACAATATAGTATATGGGCAGAATTGCTGGTTTATTGTTACAATCTTTGATTCTGAGTCACCTTAAGCCCCGTACACACGATCGGAAATCCAGCCAGCAATAGTCCGATGAGAGCTTTGGGTCGGAAATTTCAACCGTGTGTATGCTCCATCGGACTTTTGCTGGTGGAATTTCTGCCAGCAAAAGATTAAGAGCAGGTTGTCTATTTTTCCAATGGAAAAAGTTCAGATGAGAAATTCCAATCATCTGTAGCAATTCCAACGCGCAAAATTCCTACGCATGCTCGGAAAAAATTTGTCGCATTCTCAAAAGCATTAAACTTAATTTTTTCATTTGGCTTTTCGTAGTGTTGTACGTCACTGCGTTCTTGATGAACAAAAGTTCAGAGAACCTTTGCATGACTGTTTGTATGCATGCCAAGCTTATCCGGAATTTCATCGGAAAAACCATCCAAGATTTTTTTGATGGAAAATCTGATCGTGTGTACGCGCCATTGTTTTATGGATGTTAATGTGATAACTAACTAAAATCTTACTAGGTGTAACCAGGCTAGTCCTCCACATTCTCACATAAACAGCTGCTTAAAGTGGTTGTAAACCCTTACAAACCACTTTGACCTACAGGTAAGCCTAGATTAAGGCTTACCTGTAGGTCCAAGCAATATCTCCTAAACCTATATGGTTTAGGAGATATTTGCCCGAAAACGGGCACCACTGTCTACGGCGCATGATGAGTTTTTCCTTCAGGCTTACCAAAACCATGTAGTGCAAGGGCCTTCCTGATTGCATACACATTGAAAGTCCTAAGGTTTGACCTCATATTATATGTTTTTGGTAAATCTGAAGGAAAAACTCAACAGAAAAACTGATAGTGTGCATGGGACTTAACATTCTTTGGTTCAGCACCCGCCCCATGTATAAAGGGGATACTAGCTTTTTCTCTGGTTACATGAAATGCCCCACCATGTATGATGCAAGATTTTAACATTTTTCCAGGGCTTGGGGGCACAATCCAGCAAAGGGAATGTGTATGCAGTGTATGCAGTGTGTATGCAGTGTGTCTAAGGTTCTGAGGAAGATGCTCTGTTGTGAAACACATAGATCATTGACTGATGTGATTTCCAGTATCAGGATGCATGCTGCTATAACATTTTCAATTATAATAAAATGATGTTTTTAACTGTTTGTTGAAAATATATCCCTTCTACATTTTTACTGAGAAAACTCATTTGAAATAAAAATAGTATACTTTTATGGAATTCTGATGTTTGTTTCATCATATGATCTCCTGGCAGAAATAGTTTATATCCCATATTTCTATTTTTCCTTTTGTTTGATATATTTAGGAACAGTTGAGCTATATTATTTTCATATCATAAATACAGCAAGATTATTTCCTAATATCCCAAAGAAGAATGATGTAGTACAACCTAATGCATACAGTTCAGGGTCCACCTATGTTAAGGCAAGTGAGAATTAGTCATCAGTTGTTAGGGAGTTTAATATACCATTACTCCTGGCATATATGTATTGTCTATTTACATTTTCCTCCATGTAGCATTATACAGTTGTGTAGAACATTAGCATTCTGTATCAACTGAATTTGCTGCTAGCAGTCTATTTAAAATGATTCCATGTCCCAGAGGTTGCATATCATATGTTGACTATGATGTGGTGAGTATCAATATCTGGACAACTTTTTTTTACTTAAAATAGAGTGATTTGATTAAATTAAAAGTTTACTCAAATTTTAGTCATTAACCACTTGCCCCCTGCCCACCGTCAAATGACAGAATCCAAGAATGGCCCCTCTCACAGCAGTGATTAAATAGCTCTATTTATGTGAAGAAAATTATAACAACTTCATGTGGGTACAGTGTAGCATGACCGCGCAATTGTCATTCAAAGTGTGACAGCACTGAAAGCTCAAAAATGGCCTGGAAAGGAATGGGATGAAAGTGCCCAGTATTGAGGTGGTTAATCCTGTATTTTATACATACTGCTGCTTAATAGGATTGTGACACTTAAAATGGTCATTGGCCCATGAATTCCAATGCAGACCAGATGAATATTACTTCCACATGTGCTGTTCATGTTTGAGCATGTGTGCTTTTTGTTAGGAAAAAATGTACTATTAAGAAATAGATTTGTTTCTCCCACCATTTTGCAGTATTATTTTTGTGAGCTGGCGAGCCTAAGGACAGCACCTTGCCTACATCCAGATCAATCTACTTTCATGCAATAACTAGAAGGCAAGACAAGAGGGCATGTAGCCGGCAACATAATAAATAGTGTTTTTCTTATTTTCCCAGAATTGAAAGTTTATATTTTATGTATTTTTTTCAAAGCCCATTTTATAGAGGTCTGTTTCCTTAGGCTGGAACTTAATCATTTATTGTGATTCGTCAGCAGAGCAATAAGCCTGAATGAGTTTGGAAAACCAATATGCATGCCAACTCAGTAACCTAGGAACAACAATAGGAAATAGATTTATTCTCTTGAAATACTAATTGGTAAGCCACATTCTGTTTGTTTTGTTCTTTTATTGTCATCCTTTGAATCAAAATAGTTCAAACAAACTGAGCCTGACAGATGGGGACAGTTTTTCTGGTTGGAAACTTTATTAACTTTGTGCTTATAAAATCTGATAAGAAAATTGTCTGGATTGCCCATAGCAACCAATAATAGTGCAGCTGCTATAGGTAAATTCAAATAGTTGTTTTCCAGTATATGCATCAACATACTATTTTATCAGCAAATGTTTTATATAGTTTTATTTCAGGTGATCATCTAAATCATTTTTTTTTCAAAGGATATGTGCACAATTTAAAGGAAAATCCAGGTCTCAATAGTATACTTGCTACACAGTGATGACACAGCTGCTGGTTTCTGTCTGTGCTTTGTATTGACAGTTTCCAGTGAGAAAGTCAATGGTTTTATGAACAATGTGTCATTGATTCTTAAAGTGGACCTTATTTACTTAATACTGTCCTGTAGTGGATGCAGGTCCATAGATGTAAATGGATGAGGAATGTGGCTAGCAGGCAAATGTAGAGTAGTAACCCAAGATTGCCATGTAGTTAATCCAAACCTTTACTAAACGGATGTGGGAACACCAAGATTGAAAGTAGGGTAAGGCTTTAATTGCACAACATGATACCAATGACATTTCATACACATGCAAGATCCAATTATCAAGGTGATAGATGGCCTTGTGACCAAAAAACGTCTGTATCATGTTGTGCAAGTAAAATCCTTTCTGGCTTGCAATTTTAGTGTGCTTGAATCCATTAACAATTATGTTTCACAGCCCCTTACTATCTTGTAACCAATCCAGTATAAAGGCCTCATGCTATGTGTTGCAGTTTTAAGTTTTTATCCTAACTAAAACATGAAACACAACTATCACATTGTATATGTGTATTAAAGCAACATTTGGTTAATATACAAAAAAAGTTGTAAGCTCATGTAACCAGGTGACCCTATGTTTACAACAATTAATTAATCCCGTGCAGGGACTTTAACAAACATAAAACTTCTTCAGTGTGCTAAGTAAACATTCTACTCCTTTAATAAATTATGCCCCATGTGTTTATCTTAGGTAGAAACCATTCCAAGGTTTAAGTAAAGTGTTAAACTGTACTTAAACTAGACTTGTTGATCTCATCAGTTTATCTACTAGACATGTGCACAGTGAAATATTTTGTTTCGGCATTTCGTTTTAGTCCGAAAAGTAAATTTATTTAGCTACTCCCAAAATTAATTTTTATTTAATTATTTTGCATGAAAATTTGGTGTTTTATATTGTAGTCCTGTAATTCTTAGCAATAACTCACTTAAATCTGTCCAAACAAGAGTCTAGCAGACATCCTGGGTATGATAAAGTTTGAAAAGTGAAATCATAAATTATAATATAATAAATAATTATAAATAATTATACCAAATAATAATATAACAATAATAAAAATTATTCAATAATGTAATCAGATCAAAAACACAGAAATTTGCTCAGTTGCAGAATTGTCACTGTCATTACTTTTCAGTATTTGATGACAGATCTCCCCACAAATCGCTATCCCTCAATTCTGCATGCAGGACACTGGGCAGAACACTAGGGACAAAGGGGATGTGAAATTATTACATACAGCAATGTAATCTGTAAATATTCAATGGACTCCTGCGCTTAAATGGGATTTGTGAGGAATGCTCTTATTTAGTGGATCCTGCAAGCACTTTCATGAGACACCAGCTCATGTATATAGACTAAAAGAAAAAATGGTGGTGCTGCGCTTCCAAAAAAATGGGACCTTACACGAAAATGTTATAGAGCTAATTATTCAGATGGAGATATGTCAGATGGTATATATTCAAACTAGTATGGTAAAGTAGTAAGGGAGAACTCTTATCCTAATGTAGAAATTCTTCTATCAATAGTGCCTGCAACAGTGTGTACACAATAATAACTGTCACAATCCCAAGTGCAACTTATATCTCTATGATATAAAAATAGTGCTAAGTGCAAAACCACATACAGTGGTCTAACTATAAATCAGACTTCTATGACAGAAAGTGCTGAGTGCATCATAGCAAAACCAAAGTGACTGAAATATAAACAGTTACTGGCTACGTAAGCACAAACTAGTGACAATAATAAAGTGCAAAAAATGCAAAACTACAGTGCAAAAAATGCAAGCAAGCAAAAACAAAGTGCAAAAAATGCAAGCAAAGTGCTTAGTGTAACACAAAATATTAATAAAAAACATATAATAATCGAGCTATAGAACAAAACTCCATAAACAGAAAGTGCTGAGTGCAAAAAATTGGACTATATCCAGCTGTTAATGATGTGAACACAGTCCCGTGATGATGTCACATAAACATTTAAAGTGATTCTGTGCTGGGAAATGTCTCAGAGGTTCTTCCTCCACATAAGTGATTCCACGCATAAGTGTGCACACTGGGTAATTACCTTCCCGCTATATGGAATATAGCGTATATGCAGCCTCCTCTTGGATATACCAGGAGTCCCAGGAAAGGGGGTGGAAGGGGGGGGGCTCAGGGGGTCACTCTCAGATCTCCGTCACAATATACTCCAGCAAGATGTTCCAATATAGCTCAGAGGATAAGTATAAGAGCAACCATAGTGTAGTATGTTTTTAAAAATCACTACTTTATTAAAAGGTTAAAATTACTCACAAACGAAATGGGGTAAATAGGCAGCATTAGCAGCAAAACAGTTCAAATTGACCGCTCTGGTGCGAGCGTCACTTCCGGTCTCCGTATCCTACGCGTTACATCACTTCCAGTGACTTCAACCCAGTTTTCTTGCTGGACTCCTCTGCTATCTTCTCCTAGCTCTTTTACTAGTGGAGGAGCCCAGCTTATTTCTTCATCGTCGTCCCCGCCGTCCGGTGGTCTTCTTCCGACTTCGGGGTCTTTTCCCGCTCTTTGGGGGTCTTGTCCCCCTCTTCAGTTCCCGCCCCTTGTCCCTATATAAGTTGCCGCACAACACGTCCCTGCCATTGCGGTCAGAGACAGCATTGGGTCAACATCGCAAGGAAGAAGAAGAAGAGAAGAAGGCAAGAAGGTGGCGGTGATGGCGACAGCAAAAGAAGACTGGGCCAACGCTAGTAAAAGAGCTGGAAGAAGAAAGCAGAGGCCCGGCAAGAACAACTGAAGAGGGGGACAAGACCCCCGAAGAGCGGGAAAAGACCCTGAAGTGGGCCTACATTCTGACCTTTTTACTATTGATATATTTAAAGAATTTTCAGAATAGCGTTCCTTCATTTTTATATTTTTTAAAGCTCTTTTTTTATTATTTATAGCCATTTTAACTTTGGGCGTGAGCCACATATGTTTTATTTTTAGCCTTTTAAACTTATTGCCCATGGGAATATACTTTGAAGTGAGTTTACATACAGTCACTTTGAAGAATTCCCATTTCTGTTCTGTGTCCATTGATGCCAATATTCCCTCTCAGTCTAAGTCCTGGAGAGCCGCCCTCATTCTTGGAAAATTTGCTCTGTTAAAGTTAAGTGTTTTTAGCTTATCCATATATGTTTGTTGCTTACAGCTAACATTAATTTAAATCATGTTATGGTCACTGCTACCCAAATGTTCTTTTATATGAATATTCATATATGACAATTCATATGAATATTGAAACCAACAAATGTTATTGTTGAATATTCAATAGCTATATGATTAATATGAAAAATGTATTAAGATGAATGAAGGACACCGTAGTCCCCCCCCCCCCACACACACACACAACCCCTACTGATTACTAATAAAACAATTGCAAAAAGAGGGGGAAAGAATGTTGGGAATGTCAGGCAATGAGTGGGTAGGTTCATCTGTCTCCATCCCTGTTTTATGTATTAAAAGAGGGAGGTTGGTTGGGACTTTGTATGAAGCATGGCTAAGACAGTTAAATATGCAGTTACATGTTTATAGATTCTAATCCAAACAATTATACATAGAATAGTAAAGAGAGCATGATAAACAAAAGTACCACCTTAATAGTTCATTGTACATAATGGCAACATGATTCACAGTATAATGGTAATAATTACACAAATATAGTAAAATTGTTCCAATTCATAATGAACATAATTATGTTGGTGGTGATAAGAACTGATGATAAAAATCCATTTTGATCAATCTTAAAATCACATGATTGTGATGATGTTTTGTAGAGATGTCCACTCATCAGAAGCAATAAGAAAAAGAATAGATCTATAGATGGACAAAAACTGCAGAGTGAACAGATGGTTGACACAAGGGGGGAGAAGGGCAGAGGAGGGATGGAATATTTTCCAAGCACTCTTACCTACATATAAATTGGATATGCAGGATCGATACAAAAGGCATCAGTGGTGTAGCATTCCCCAATTGACAATGAAATATTGGTACAGGCTGTATGACAGTTCCAATAGATTTCTGTGAACAAAGAACTAAAAATTGTGTAAATATATATATGTATAACTGCAGATGAGCAGATTGAAGGACTACAGCCTGAATGTAATAGTGTAAAAAAGCCAGATGGAGAGTAAAAGTACTATATGATAGAACCCACAAACCCAAACCAAGAGGGGTGTGAACATGAGGAAGTACTAAGTAAACCCAGTGAATTGACCACAAACCAGCTAAATGTTACCTTGAACTTAGAAAGAAAAGTGTGACAACCAGTGTGTTGGGGTCTCAAGGTGAATAAAGTATGTGCTCCAACCACGTAACATCCTTATAGCCACAGGCAGCCATGTTATGCTGCCAACGTCATGCTGCGTGATCAGAGGGGAAGTGGAGTCAATGTCTGGACACTTGGCAGTTAGCTCTCAGACCCTCCCCTCATGTTGATTGCTGGTGGAAAACAGCATGTCAGCATGTGACATATGACATCACACATCTGACACGTGGGGTATGCCGTCAATGTACATCAGGTGCCCGTACACCCCCCTGGCATCTGTAAGTAGAGAGGAGAAAGGGGCGGCCCTGTCACACATCACAGCTCCTGGAAATGCAGGAACCAAGGCGCCTCCCACCAAGACACATACATGAATAAGTAGTTAAATATTTCATCCAAAGTATCAACCAGGGGTCACAATGCAGTATATATAGAATACTAATAGATAAAATCCATCTGCTACCTTAACTAATGTGCTTCCATCCCTAAAGCATTGCAAAAGGAGGGGGAAGAGGGTTGGGACTTTATGTGAGGCAATTAGTGGGTAGGATCATCTGCCTACACCCCTGTTATATGTGTTAAAATGGGGGATGGTTGGGACTTTGTATGAACCAGGGCTAAGAGCGTTAAATATGCAATCCCATGTTTATAGATTTAAGACAATTATACATAGAATAGTAAAGATAGCATTATTAACAAAGGTAATACCTTAACAGTTTATTGTACATAATGACAACATGATTCACAGAAGCCCCAACATGAAGCCCCAGCCTTATGCTACATCATCGCAATCATGTGATTTTGAGATTGATCAAAATGGGCTTTTATCATCACTTATTATCAACACCAAAATACTGTAATTATGTTCATTATGAATTGGACAATTTTACTATATTTATGTAATTATTACCATTATACTGTGAATCATGTTGTCATTATGTACAATAAACTGTTAAGGTATTACCTTTGTTTATCATACTATCTTTACTATTCTATGTATAATTGCCTGGAATCTATAAACATGTGATTGTATATTTAATTCTTTTAGCCATGCTCCATGCAAAGTCCCAACCAACACCCCTTTTTTAATACTAACAACCCAAATGAAAATCTCTATATAAACCCCCCGGTATTAAAAATCCTAATTGGTATAGCCACAAGATTCCCTCTTACTTAGCGCACGGACTTAAATTCTGCCTCTCCAATGTTTCTTAGGGGCCTTTAAACCCCAGAATTGGAGTCCCCTAATATCTTTGTTATGTACAGAAAGTGTACATACAGGTGGTGTGTATCACATGCCTTGCCAATGTTCCTAACATGTTCCTCTATTCTTTTTAAGTGGTCTCTTTGATCTACCTATATATAATAAGTCACAGGGACATTTGAGAGCTTAAACCCCCCCTTTTGTCTCACATGATACAAAGCTGCTGTTTATTTGCAAAATTTGACTAAATGTCCCACATGCATTAGGATTTGTACTTGAAAGAACTGTATGCTAGCAATCAGGACTAAGAGTACATGAATGCCCCTGGAGGTGAAGGGTGGGCACTAAGTACATTTAGTCAAATAAAATAAAATAGATTAAAACAAATGGAGACAGGATTACTAACATACAATACAATTGAATGGACAGATTTCAACCATACCTTAAAACCATATAACCAGGTCACTTTTTCAGTGACCTTAAGTCTATATGGACACACTGATTCTTGCATTTTTGCATCTAGACTGGAATAATTTAAGCATTTAATTGCCACTACTGTTAACTTTGAGGATGAAAAACCGTGTCATTTTCCTGCATCTTATGCAAAAAAATTATCTATTTGATCTATTGATTGAGGATGAGCCAAAAATCCCCCCCCCCCCCCCGATTCGGTTCACACCAGAACATCCGAACAGGCAAACAATTTGGCAGACCACACGAACACAGTTAAAGTCTATGGGACATGAACATGAAAAATCAAAACTGCTCATTTTAAAGGCTTATATGCAAGTTATTGTCAGAAAAAGTGTTTGGGGACCTGGGTCCTGCCCCATAGGACATGTATCAGTGCAAAAAAAGTTTTAAAAACTAAAGTTTTTTTGGGAGCAGTGATTTTTTTAATGCATAAAGTGAAACAATAAAAATGAAATATTCCTTTAAATATCATGCCTGGGGGGTGTTTATAGTATGCCTGTAAATTAGCACAGTTTTCTTGTGTTTAGAACAGTACTGCAGCAAAATTACATTTCTAAAGGAAAAAAGCAATTTAAAAATTGTCGGGTCGGGTCTTGGCAATATACATAAAACTCATTGAAAAAAATGGCATGGTCCCCCCTTTGGGTCTTGTATAAATATTAAGGGGAACCCCAAACCAAAAATTAAAAAAATGCGTGAGGGTCCCCCCTTAATTCACACCAGGCCCTTCAGGTCTGGTAAGGAAATTAAGAGGAACCCTACACCAGATTAAAAAAAGGCGTAGGGGTCCCCCACAATCCATAACAGACCCTTATCCAAGCACGCAACCTGGCAGGCCACAGGAAAAAAGGGGGACAAGAGAGTGCCCCCTCCTGAACTGGACAAGGCCACATGCCCTCAACATGGGGAGGATTCTTTGGGGTCTGACCCCAAAGCACCTTGTCCCCATGTTGATGGAGACAAGGGCCTAATCCTCACAACCCTTGCCCAGTGGCTGTGGGGATATGCGGGCAATAGGCTTATCAGAATCTGGAAGACCTCTTTAACAAGGGGACCCCCAGATCCTGGCCTCCCCCATGTGAATTGGTAACAGGGTGCATTGTACCCCTACCATTTAACAAAAAAGTATCAAAAATTGTAAAAAAAGACAGGGGACAGGTGACCCCACCCCTTCTGATGCCACGGGGGCTTCCCCATGGCTTCCCCGTGGCATCAGAGGGGGGCAGAATCTCCCATTTACATCACTGGGTGGCCCCACCCTCAGCTTTATAACAGCTGTCACCAATGGGAAGTGTCAAGTCGCGGATGTTGCATTATTTTTAATTTTTTCGGCTCATGGACGGCATTATGGAAGATCGCTGGACATTTTTATTTTTTTATCTTTTAATAAAGGACTTGTCCCAATCTTCATAGAAAGTACAGGCTGGCAATTTGACAGCTTCTCCACATAAAATATTTATTTGAGCATTACAGCAATAACATCATCCAAAACGGACGAGTTTCGGCCTTCATCAAAAGCAAGAGTTTTTCTCTTGCTACTTGTCCCAAGCTATCTCTAGTCTTTTTTACCATTTTTGACACTTTTTTGAAATGGTAGGGGTACAATGGGGGATCTGAGGTTCCCCATGTAAAAGAGGGCTTCCAGGTTCTGATAAACCCTCACCTGCATACCCCACAATCCCCCGGACAAGGGTTGTGGGGATGAGGCCCTTGTCCTTATCAACATGGGGACAAAGTTCTTGGGGGTCAGACCCCCAAGCACCCTCCCCATGTTGAGGGCATGTGGCCTGGTACAAATCATTAAGGGGGCACTCTCTTGTCTCCCCCTATTTCCCCCCTCTTTTCCTGTGGCCTGCCAGCTTGCGGGCTCAGATATGGATTTTGGGGGGACCCCTATGCCAATTTTCTTTACATTTTTGGTTCAGGATTCCCCTTAATATTCATACCAGACTCAAAGGGCCTGTTAATGGACTAGGGGGGACCCCATGCCGTTTTATTCAATGAGTTTTATCTATATTGCCGAGACCCGACAATTCATTACAGCCACAATCGGTTTTAAATGCCAATTTTTCCTTTAGAAATTTAATTTTGTTGCTGTACTGTTCTAAACAAGGGAACAATGTGCCACTTTACAGGCATACTATAGACACCCCTCAGGCACGATATTTAAAGGAATATTTTATTTTTATTGTTTCACTTTAAGCATTAAAAAAATCTCTGCTCCCAAAAAAAGTCTGATACATGTCCCCTGGGGCAGGACCCAGGTCCCCAAACATTTTTTATGATAATAACTTGCAAATAAGCCTTCAAAATGAGCACTTTTGATTTTTCATGTTCGTGTCCCATAGACTTTAACAGTGTTCCAGCGGCTTTAGAATTTTCCCCAAACACTGCATATTGTTCGGGATTTGCCCAAACATTCGAACAACCATAGTTCAGTCCGAACTTATGCTCGGGCCGAACCGTTCGCCCATCCCTACTATTGGTTACATATTCCCTCTTATTTGCATGCCCACCTAAGAAATTTATGTAACAAAATAGGAAAATGAGACATCCTGCAGGTCCCTTGACATGTGGCCAACCTTGATTCAGGCCTATATGATCTTTTGAACTTAATTTCGGTGCTTATTGAACAATGTCTATTGTGTTTAGTTTAAGTTTTCATGAACTGCCATGCAATTCACTGTGACACAATGTACTTATTTTTTGTTAACACTAATCCAAACTTGCGATGAAAATTACAGCTTTATTGAACAGAAACATTTCTAAAACGTAGGTCAGATTTACAGTACTGTGCAGTATATATCTGTTGCTTTTCCATTTATTTTGAATGGCACCCCAATGGACATATACAATAAAAACTATAAATGATCTTTGTGTTGTTGTTCCCTGCATTTCCCAAAAGTAGTGCAGGTGTGTTATTTTGCGCATTGATGCTCATAAATGGGCCATTAAAAGTGACTGGTCTGCCTTAGTACAACATTTATCAATGCACAAAACTGCACAAGTTAGTGTGTATAGGGATAAACTGGCAATAATACTATAACATTTCATAGTGCATTGTTGCCTTTCCAAATAAACAAAAAACGCACACAAAATTGTACAAGACAAAAGTGATCCAACTCTATATAGTTATTACTATCTTTGTACAATTCCAATTCTCAGTGGCTATATAAATATCAGTATACAGTCCCTAGTCAAAGGAAAATGTGTACAGGTTACAAATAAAAAAAATTGCTTTTGTTGAAGCATCATGCTGATGGATAAAAGATCGATATGTCTGGAAACGCTAGATCTCCCTGTAGTAAAATGCATGTGAGACAGCAATAGATATACAGCTGGTTGAAGGAATATATAAGTGATAGGAACTATTATGTAGCACATATTGCTGCAGTATTACCATTTTCAAATGTATACAGTTATTCTGTTTGTTGAAAAGGAAATGTAGGTTTTTCATGAAACTAAATGAATTACTGGTCTCATTTTTTTAAAGGGCAGCCCTTTCCCTTGCTCGAGATTATGTAGGAAGTATACTGTTTCCTGGGGTGGGTTGGATTTAAAGAAGAAATCAAGCCAAGAATAACAAGATAAAATAAATAAAAAACAGCTTCTGGTGCAATATTCCACTTCAATCCAGAAATGTCCTCATAGTATCTTTTTTTTTCTGCTGTTAGATGTCCTCAGTCTGATGGCCAGCCTCATTCAACTAATTTTCTCTGATAACATACTGTCCTGGACCCTTCTCTGCATGGTTTCTGGACCATGAAATGAGAAGCAACATAGTGATGAAATCCTCCCTCTGTCTCCCTGTCTTTTCCTTCTATCAGCATTCTCCTTAGCAGCACATAAGCTGATTGGCTTCCTGCACTGCTTCTTCCTCTTACACATTGCTCTCTCTTTTGTCCCCCTCCTTCTTTCTTACCACACTCCTTTTTGGAATACAGGTTCCTCACTATTCCCCCTCTCTGGTGGCTCACCTCCTTTTTGGGCATTGCTGTACTTCCTCCCTCCCTCTTCTGCTCTTGATCAGGAGGAAGCTTTGTTGAACAGGTTGCTCTTCTACTGGAAAGCCTTTTCTTTTGTGATGAGGCCGTCTCTCTACACTTATAGATTTTTTTTTTCATGTGTGATGAGTTTGTGTGTATTGCTCTGGCATCCAGACAGAACTTCTACTGTACAGCTGCCTCTGTTATGCCTTACCTCACTCCCAGTATTGTATCTTCTTGTGCAATTAGTTTTGTGTATTTTGTATAAAAATCCAAAAAAAATCAATAAAATCTTTTGTAAAACAAAAATCATTCATGTAGCACTTGGGGAACTAGGAAGATTTTTGTGTGCAAAATGAATGGCACTACATCACACTAGAGCAAGTAACTAGTGTTACTGTAGAGCACTGGTGTGACAGGTCCCTAAGTATTACTAAAATTCAGCAGAGAAAAAATAGGTCTCCAGTCTTGCAATACAGGGCGGTATGGTGTGGCAAAGATGTGTAAATCTCAGATTAAGATGACATCTACAAATCCTGTGTCAGAGAAAAAAGGTCCCTCACATGTATGTCATCTGTATATTAAGCTGTTTGTTTGGACTTCAGATGTCTATCTATCTATCTATCTATCTATCTATCTATCTATCTATCTATCTATCTATCTATCTATCTATCTATCCTCCATCTTAATAGTCTGTAAATGACAAGAACATGGATTCTCTTTGATTTCTTTAGCACAAATTACCGCTAATTACCCTTTTTAGCTGCTTTGAACTTTATCTTCTTCTTTTGAACAGTATTATTAGAAAATGCACTGTATTCCACTGTGATGCCAGCATGCAACTGCATGAAAAAAAAAATTCTGTGTAAGATAAACAGAAAAGGGTGAATTATGATTAAAAAAGAAGTGCTGTTGTGTATACTATGTACCAGCAGAGAGAATAGCACATTAAAATCTGCCTTTTATTATAACTCTAAGACAGAAGCTCAGCATTCATTATAATTAGTTCAGCATATGGACAATTTTGTTAATCCTCAAAACAGATACGTTTGAGATTAAAGTGTACACCCCTACGCTAATCTGTGCTTTAGAGAACACAAAGCTGTCATTTGACAGTAAGTCATGTTGTTAAAACAACAAAAATTTGACTTTCCAATTTTAATCACACACGCTATACATTTTTAAAGATAAATATTTGCTTGTACAACATGAAAACATTTTATGGCTTTATAGCTTTTTATCAAAGTTATCTTTATATTTTATTCTTCATAATGAGTAGGTTAAATCTGTTAGGCATATGAAATTCAAACCAATGACCTACATTATTTCTCAAATGTTTTTGTTTTTCTATGGGTCCAAATATTTTGCAGTAATGCATATGAAGTTGAAACCAAACATCTTAAATTAACCTGTTCATGGACAGGCAAACATTTCTTGCATTTGAGTGAACCTAAAACATTTTTACGTCTTTTCTCTATTTACTCCAAAGCATAGGGTACACTGTAAAGGGGTTTATTTTCTGAATACTTGATATTTCAAGTTTGGCCAGTGACTGTATGCATGGTGTAATGTACAGTACCATATATCACTCATTAACTGAATTTTCTCTCGAAATTTCTCTTGTGACCTGGAGATAGCATATACAATTGCATAAAATGTTTTAAACGCTATATAGAGTTTTAACAAGTAAGGTAAAAATATTCATAAATGTGTCTTGTTCTATTGAGAGTGTGAAATGTGAAGCTTTCGCTGGCTCTATTCCATACGGGTAGTTAAACTACCCACATAGAATAGATTGCTATAGTCTTTCAAAGCTGCCAATCAAAATTAAAGTTTTTGTTTAGACTAGAGTACATTGAAATGCAATTGTAGTGTTCATAAATAAAGAATATATGAGTGCTGTATGCAACCAGTATTATATTTTAAAACTGATAATTCCGTTTTTAGTAGATACTGGAAATACAGTCAACTAGCAATTTCTGTGACTGTATTGGAGATAGCTCTGTGCTTGATTCTGCACCCATACTATGGTTAATATGACGTCTTTCTCTCTCAAGCCCACCATGCTTCACCTATATCTAAAATATCACATTGGATTACTCAAAGATGTGTGACTTTGAAATACCTGAGGAACCAACTGGTTTTCTTTTACATGACTTCAAAAAAACTTCATAGTGTGCCACCTCTTGAACGTGGCTAAGTTCTGCATCCCTCTTACATGGAAGCAGACCAAACCACCATCAGTGGGCCTATGTTTCAGGAAGGTGGAAGAAATTAATAGAATGGAAGACTTAGTCTGGACAAACAGGCAGAAGCAAGATACAGTGGTGTGAAAAAGTGTTTGCCCCCTTCCTCATTTCCTGTTCCTTTGCATGTTTGTCACACTTAAGTGTTTCGGAACATCAAACCAATGTAAACAATTTTCAAGGACAACACAAGTAAACACAAAATGCAATTTGTAAATGAAGGTGTTTATTATTAAAGGTGAAAAAAAATCCAAACCATCATGGCCCTGTGTGAAAAAGTGATTGCCCCCCTTGTTAAAACATACTATAACTGTGGTTGTCCACACCTGAGTTCAATTTCTCTAGCCACACCCAGGCCTGATTATTGCCACACCTGTTCACAATCAAGGCATCACTTAAATAGGAGCTGCTTGACACAGTAAGGTCCACCAGAAGATCCTTAAAAGCTACACATCATGCCGAGACCCAAAGAAATTCAGGAACAATTGAGAAAGAAAGTAATTGAGATCTATCAGTCTGGAAAGGGTTATAAAGCCATTTCCAAAGCTTTGGGAATCCAGCGAACCACAGTGAGAGCCATTATCCACAAATGGCGAAGACATGGAACAGTGGTGAACCTTCCCAGGAGTGGCCGGCCGCCCAAAATTACCCCAAGAGCGCAGCGACGACTCATCCAAGAGGTCACAAAAGACCCCACAACAACGTCCAAGGAACTGCAGGCCTCACTTGCCTCAGTTCAGGTCAGCGTTCATGCCTCCACCATCAGGAAAAGACTGGGCAAAAATGGCCTGCATGGCAGAGTTCCAAGGAGAAAACCACTGCTGAGCAAAAAGAACATCAAAGCTCGTCTCAATTTCTCCACAACACATCTTGATGATCCCCAAGACTTTTGGGACAACATTCTGTGGACCGATGAGACAAAAGTGGAACTCTTTGGAAGGTGTGTGTCCAAGTATATCTGGCATAGAAGGAACACTGCATTTCATAAAAAGAACATTATACCAACAGTAAAATATGGTGGTGGTAGTGTGATGGTCTGGGGCTGTTTTGCTGCTTCAGGACCTGGAAGACTTGCCGTGATAAAAGGAACTATGAATTCTGCTGTCTACCAAGAGATCCTGAAGGAGAATGTCCGACCATCTGTTCGTGTACTCAAGCTGAAACGAACTTGGGTTCTGCAGCAGGACAATGATCCTAAACACACCAGCAAGTCCACCACCGAATGGCTGAAGAAAAACAAAATGAAGACTTTGGAGTGGCCTAGCCAAAGTCCTGACCTGAATCCTATTGAGAAGTTGTGGTATGACCTTAAAAAGGCCGTTCATGCTCGAAAACCCTCTAATGTAACTGAATTAGGACAATTCTGCAAAGATGAGTGGGCCAAAATTCCTCCAGGACGCTGTAAAAGCCTCATTGCACGTTATCGCAAACGCTTGGTTGCAGTTGTTGCTGCTAAGGGTGGCCCAACCAGTTATTAGGTTTAGGGGGCAATCACTTTTTCACACAGGGCCATGATGGTTTGGATTTTTTTTCACCTTTAATAATAAACACCTTCATTTACAAATTGCATTTTGTGTTTACTTGTGTTGTCCTTGACTATTGTTTAAATTGGTTTGATGTTCCGAAACACTTAAGTGTGACAAACATGCAAAGGAACAGGAAATGAGGAAGGGGGCAAACACTTTTTCACACCACTGTATATATGTTAAAACATGGACCCCATGGAACCTTTTTATTAACTCAGAAGAGGGGAGGACTCTCATACATGTGAACCCCACTAACTGAGAGAGAAGCCAACACCCTGTTTAAGACATTTTGGCTTGGTGGGTGAATGCAACCCTACTTGGCACTGGTAGGGGATGGAGGGAAGGAGGAGGAGAGAGATTTAGGGGAATCTAGTATGCTTTCCCTCCCCTTTTTTTTCTTTTCTTTCTTTCTCTCCTTATTTTCCGACTATGGGACTAGGCTGTTAGACTCATTGGATACACGACCGAGAAGGAAAAGACATTTTGAATAATATGATGATAGTAAATATATTATTGGACAAAACAGTTTGCGACTAGTGGAATGTACTATGCAATATTGTGGTTATCAGTATCTAAATATGTAAGTTCTAATGATTTTAGCTATTTTTCTTTCTTTTACTTTCTTCTCTACTTAATAATAAGGAAAACACAGCACCATACATTTTCACCAACACACACATCCACACATACCCATACACACTCTGCTCTCTCCCACTCCCACAATGAATCAGTGCTTTAAAAAAAGACTATTAGATGGACAATTGTGAGATAGGAATGTCAGCCCAGTGGGATGCAGATATGTCTCACCAGGGCTGCCACATTTTATTGAACATTTTTGGACAGGCCCACCTGTGTAGATTATCTTGTATTTGGCCAATTCAGAATCTACCAGATGACACACTTGCTGTACTGTAGGAGAAGTGGCATTTTTCCAATTCAACACGACACACTCTATGGTGAGGAAAATAAGTAATTGAAACATAATATGACTGTGATTTAAAGGAACAAAATAATTAAGAATGCCTAGAGGACAGACCTTTGGGGTCTTAGGAGTTTGAAAATTCAGGTTGGTTTGAAGTAAGGGGAGGACCTCACTCCAGAATGTAGAGAAATGTGAACAAGTCCAGAAATTTAGATCAGCTGGGGCTTCCCCAAATTTAGGGCAGCAGGTCTGTGCTACAAGGCCCATATAAACCAGTTTAGCAGGGGTGTAGTGGAGATTGCAGATAAACTTAAACCGAGTAGGTCTACCGACTGTACTGATAACATCTTGAAAGCAGATTTTAGTAGCTTCTTCCCAGCCCTCATCCAATAAATTAGGCATGTTTAACCACTTCCCACCCAGCCTATAGCAAAATGATGGCCCATTGTTATCCTGACCGGACTTCATATGACGCCTTTCAGGATAACTTCCAGCATGCGCCAATGGGAGAAAGCAAACATTCTCTGGAGAGCATTTATTACACTGTACAGTAACAGATCTATAGATATCCTCTTTAAGATTCAGGGGAGTACCTCAGGGGAGTACCTCGGAGAGCTGACATTAGAGTGGTGGGCTCATAGAGGTACATATACCTCTGTGGGCAACAAAGTACATACATTTGTTAGGGAAAGCAAGTCTGCCATTAGCAAGGGTAGTTTTTAAAGAAGACCTAGCAAATCATGGAAGGCTATTATTCCAAATAAATGATGCAAGGATAGGATCTACAGTATATGTTGAAATAGTTTTGAGAGCGAGCCTGGGGATGCCCTAAGAACATATATAGAATTTTTTGCACATAGATCATTTTAAATAAATGTATGGGACTAGATAAATTAAAGGGTAAGGAGGACCATGTACGTAGCCTAGTTCCCATCTGTGTCACAATAGGAGTAATGTTAAGGGATTATAACTCAGAGAGATCAGAGTGAATCTGAATCCCCAAATATCTAAACACATAGTCTCAAAATACCAACCAGGATGCTCTCTTCGGTCCTCCCAATACTTCTTGCTCTTTAGCTCCCTTATCACCTCCTCCCATGCTCACATCCAGGATTTCTATCTATATCTAATCTATCCATCTTTAGACAATCCCTGAAAACCCTTCTCTTTAAAGAAGCCTATCCTGTTTCTAACACTGTTTTACTTCCTCCATCAGCTCATCCCTCATAGCGATTATCTTTTGTATCAATTGACCCTTCCTTTTTAGATTTAAGCTCTAACGAGCAGGCCCTCTGATTCCTTTTGTATCAAATTGTAACGTAACTGTAATGTCTGCCTTTATTTTGTTAAGCGCTGCGCAAACTGTTGGCGCCATATAAAACCTGTATAATAATAATAATCTAAATATTGTGAATATTTGAAGTTTAGACTGTCACAAATAACCATATGATTGCAAGGGACTAATAGAAAAAGCAACAGATTTATCCTAAACCACCCTGAGACCAAAGACAGAAGCACTCCACTGCTTGCATTAAAGTACAAAACTATTTTTTTAACCATTTAGATAAACAAATGCTTCATCTACATAAAATTAAATCTGCTCCATAGGTCCCGAGAAGATGCCAGCTACCTCAGGGGTTTGCTGTACAGTCTTAACAATGTTTCCATGGTGAATGTGAAAATAATTGAAAGAGGGCAGCCCTGCTGAGTGCCCCTCTAGAGAGAGAAGGCCCTAGAGATATCTCTGTGGGTACAAACATGTGCTTTAGGGTTAGAATAACGAAGACAACCCCACTTGAAAAACTGAGAGCCAAAACCCACAAGCGTCATAGTTTCCCACAGAAATGGCCTCCTAACAGGGTTGAATGCCTTTTGAACATCCAGTGATGACAGTAAGCCATCTTTCTCTAACCTGGTGACACTATAGATATGTAGGTATAAACGTCTAATACTATCATCAGCGAGAAGATAACACTTTAGCGAATAACTTGACATTACTATTTAGCAAAAAATAGGTTGATGGGAGCCAAATGACAATTTACCTTTATTGAGTTTAGGCAAGAGGACTATGAGAAATTTGGCCATGGAATCCAGCAGGCAACTTGTATCAAATGCCTCCACAAATAGGTCATGTAGACTTGGTGTAAATAGGTCTATAAATGGTTGATACCATTTCGGACAGACCATCAAGGCCCAGAGTTTTGTTTGGGAGAGGGAGTGGATAGCCTTAATGATTTCTTCCCCAGTGAAGGGATCATCAAGTGTCTGATGCTGGGAAGAAGTGAGTTATGAAAAGTAAAGAGTATCAAAGAAAGCATCTAAGGCAGCCCCAGAGGATGGAAGTGTATTCGTATAGAATGTTCCATAGTGAGCAAAAGGTGGCATTAATGGACTGTGGGTCTGTTTTAACTCTGCCATCTGGTAGGCTGATAGTGGAAATAGTGGTGTCAAGGTAATCCAAGTGGGAAAGAAAAGATAACTACTTTTTATTCTTCTCAATATGCTCATGCAGGTTTGCTGATAGGAACAATTTATGATTTTGTGTTGTTTCAACAGCATGATGATGAACTGCATGACGATCCTCTGTAAGAGAACAATGGGAAGACAGGGAGGGGTCCACAACATATTGTGTATAGGCTTTTTACAAATCATCCGGATGCATGATGCAAAAAGCATGATGTGTCACAATGTTATCAACATAGGAGTCACAAACTACTGCCTTGAAGGCATCCCAAGCAGGACCAAAAGAAGCAGAATGAAGATAAATGTTTCATTAATTTGCCATACCATATAAAACCTGTTTGGTAACCTCAGGACTAAAAATCCAAAATGGGCTTAGTCTCCAATCCCAGAACAAGGGTTTATGTCCCATGGTCAGTATCAATTCAAGGGGAGAATGGTCTGATAATGTTTTGGTCAGATAGGTGATATGTTGTTTCCAAGGGAGTGAATCAGCTGTAGCTAATGTATAGTCAGTTCATGAAAAGGCCACTAAGAGTTGGATTGACAAGAATATGCACTAGTGGTAAGAAATGTCCAATGCTTTACATTCAGATAACTATAGGCTGCACACATAATATCTACATTCATTTTTTTGACTTATAAATAAGTGACAAATTTGAATATGAATAATAACTTTTAAGTAAATTTAGGGCCACCAGCAGCGTAAGTTATCAGTTTCTTCAAATCTTCCTTGGTAAAAGCTATTCTGACTTTCTGAGAATTTTTTTTCAAGGTCATGTTGTTCCATATTCATTCATTTATCTTTTCTGTCTCCAGGCTTTACAGTTTTTAAGCACATTGCAGACCATTATTTTATATAGAATTTTTTTCCACTAAAATGTAGCAGTCTTGCTCACACCAAGAAGAGGAATGGAAAGTAAAAGTTAATTTTTTTCAAAATGTATATCTATAAATCACTATATTTTCTGATAACGTCTTTGTTAAAAGACAGTGAGTTGCAGGTTGCGACTGTGAAAGAAGTTTCAAATGAATAGCTTAGTCCTTATAGCCTTTCTTCAATCCGGTATAGAGAAGGTAATAATATTTGATTGCAAATCAAAATGCACATGGCCATAGAGAAGTTTGAATATTTCAAATGATGTTCTAATCCATGTCACAATTTATTGAAACATATATCATGTAGGCTTGCTATTTTTCCCAACCTCTCAATTGTGGAAGTTGAGATTAAGTAATACAGTACTGCAAAAAAAGTTGTTGCCTCTGCAAGCCAGTCAGATTTCATTGTCTGCAGCACTGAAGCAGTTTATAGAACAACAACAAATTCCATTTACACCATGTTGTGTTGCAAGAGAGAGTACCAGTGTAGAAGAAATTGTTAATGTTCTATTTTTTTCAATGCAGCACACAGCAATGTACATCTAGTGTTGTAGCGAAGGTGTGTTGGGTTGCTATTCAAAATTAATCAACCCAAGCATTCTACCAAATATTGATATGGCATACCATCTGAAACGAAATGTTAACTAGCACAATCGAGTTTCTAAGGGATGATTTATTATGGTATTCTGGCATAGTGGGCCTAAATGGCAATCTTGATCCATGAACTGATTGTACACTAATGGTCACCGTTCATGGTACAGTCATAGTTTGCTTTGCACATAAAAAATATAATTGATGCTTATGTGTGCTTTCTGTCCTAATAAGGTACACAAAGCAATGTATATGTTATAATTTTACTTACAATTTAATTTTAAAATACCATCTATTGTAGTGCAACTTACTGAAGCTTGTCAGGATGTTTGTCTCTCTCTCTCTCTCTCTCTCTCTCTCTCTCTCTCTCTCTCTCTGTCTCTCGCTTTCTATTATTATATATTATTATTTTGTATAATAAGTGTAATCCAATTTCAGCCAAAACACAGTTCCAAATTCTGTTTTTCTTTTTATGTATCTTAAAGACAATGAAATTTCCCTCTGTTTCTCCTACACACATACAGTACATACTATGATGCCTCCATTCATTAAGAGTAAAATATGTCTCTGTGCTCTTCCTGAATCCTCTATCTCTGTTTCTATTTAGCAGAGAAAATAGGACACTTTTGTAGATTTTTCAAAATAGGAGGTTGGTTTTGCCATGTGGTATCAATATATGTACCTTCATGCAGGTGGATAGTCTATCTCATACTGAGGTTACCTTTGTAAGCAGCCAGCAGGCATATCTTTACAGTGAATATCTTTTTATAACTGAAAGATTTATAGCATCTAATTTAGTTATGTATGTGGGCTGCACAAGTGAATTGCCTACCGTAACACACTCCATTTCCCACAATAAACTAAGCAGAGGGGGGGATATACTGAGTTTACTATAAATGCTATCGAAGTTATATTTATTGCACAATTTTCCAAAACACATGAACATTTAAAAAATATAATTTTTCTGTATATCAGAATTTTCTGTTTATCTGTATCAATAAACGCTGTGTAGACAGGAATATTTGGGCTTTACATTGATCATTTACCCTTATTGTAGAACTAAATCACCTGGTAGTATTATTTCCTCCATGTTTAATAATTTAGCTGTATTACATAACAAGAATACTTATTCTTACACTAACTAACAGTATTCACTATTACAAACCAGTGCATACAACTTGTTTTTATGACTGGTATTGTAGCAGTAACAGTCATTCATAGTTTAGAATTTAATAATGTGTATTTTATTATCATAGCTAAGTTTATATGTAGATATTTGCTATAGATCAATATACAATGTATTGTCTAATTATACAGAGGTCCTTTTCTTTACAAGCATCAGTTTTCAGCCTTTGAGGAGCCTGGCTGTCAAAAAAGCAGCTGCTAATATATTGTGACTTTTTCAAATTTATAGTGACTCATATGTTCTGTATTTTGTCATGCATGGATTTATTGTACTTAAAATAGTTATGGTCACCAGTGGAACAAGTTGTACTTATCTGTAGCATTAATATAGCAACTCTACTGGTAAAACAAAAAAAAAAGTGCACAGCTAACTGTAAATAAAGGAGTAGGGGTGTGGTGATTGGCATCACTAACCGAATATAACCATGACTATGATTGGTCAACAAAATCAGCTATCATCCCCACCCCTTTGTTCAGAAACTAGTTGGTCATCTGTGAATCTGTCATCTGTGAATCTGTCATTTGGTGAGAAGTAGCAATGGGAGGTCACCATGTTTTTGGTGAGATAGTGGGCATCATTCATTGTGACTGACAATGGACAGCATGATTGATGATAGTAAATAATACCTCTGTGCTGCATATGTGTAGAACAAATCTAAAGTGTATGTACTAATGAGTATAATAAGAAACTCAAACTATATATATCTGCCAAGTGTAGTTGCTCCAAACACCACACTGTGTTCCCACCAGTAATTAAATAATAAATAAGAATAAGTATTGCGCAAACCAGGAAATATGAACTGATAATGTAAAAAAAATAACCTCAAATAATTTGTGATCAAAATCAATCAAATTATCAAATAACAAATGTAATCAATTCACATTTGGTGCATTAAAGTAGTTCAAGTAAAATGCACATGTGCTAAAAGTGCATAACAAAAATCCATATCTAATTATAAATAAGGTGTCTAGTTTTCTTTCTTCAGTGCAGGCAGCTTGAATGTGACAACATATAGATAAATTGTGTACTTCCACCCAACTGTGATACCTCAGTAATTCTCACCTTAATGAGTAATCAAATATGCATTTGATTACATATAGAAATCTTCCTCCATTAATGTTCATCCACTTGTAGTCCTTTTTGGTTCATTTGGATATTGTCTGGTGTTGGTCCCTTTAAGGCTCCCTCACATGCGCTCATCAATAAGTCAGGGTAAAAACAAAGTGATCTCCCATATTGCAATATTGCCAGTAAAAATTGTTACATTAACCAGTTAAAGACTGCGCACTGCATATATACTATGGCAGGGCAGTTCTATCGTGGAAAACAACATACCTGTATGTCGTTTCATGCAATAGATAGAGTGGGCCCACACCCTTTGCATGGAGGAGGAGCCGATGCATGTGCCTGGTGGACAATATATCTGCCGGCCATCCGCGATGGCTTTACAGAGAGGCCGAACATTCTGACAGGGAACAGCATGGAGACCTGCTGTTCCTAGTGATTAGGTACAGCGATCTCTGTGTTGTTTCTGTCAGCATTTCCCCCCCACACAGTAAGAAAGCACCAACAGGGAACACATTATTTAACCCTTTGATCACCCCTGATGTTAACCCCTTTCTTGTCAGTGTAATTTAATACATTAATCAGTGCATTTTTTTTTAGCACTGATCACTGTATTGGTGTCACTTGTCCCCAAAAAGTGTCACTTAGGGTCAGATTTGTCCACCACAATGTCGCAGTCCCACTAAAAATTGCTGATTACTGCCATTACTAGTAAAACATAAATGAAAAGTACATAAATCTATCCTGTAGTTTATAGACTTTTGCACAAACCAATCAATATACGCTTATTAAGATTTTTTTTTTTTACCAAAAATATGAAGAAGAATACATATTGGCCTAAACTGATGAAGAAATTAGTTTTTTGCATTTTTTTTGGATATGTATTATAGCAGAAAGTAAAAAATATTGTTTCTTTTCAAAATTGGCTGTCTTTTTTGTTCATAGTGCAAAAAAATAAAAACTTCAGAGGTGATAAAATACCACCAAAAGAAAGTTCTATTTGTGGGGCATAAAAAGATATATTATCTGGGTGCAGTATCACCCGCCCATGCAAATGTCAACTAAAACAACACTGTGCTGTATCGCAAAAAATGGCCTGGTCATTAAGGGGCTAAATCCTTGTGGGGCTGAAGTGGTTAAAGGAGTAACTGTTACATCAGTAAAAAAAACTTTGGTATCATATACTTAACATATAATGATATCCAATACATCAACTGCGGTCTGGGACACCCTACATGTTATGTCACACACACATGACTTCATAAGGACTTACCAGAACTCAATCTCAATCCAGCACTCTGCAAGAAAGCAGCGGCTCTCTCTGTTCTCTTCCTCACAGGGTATATTGAAGATTGATAGCAGTGGCCATTGACTCCTGCTGCTGTCAATAAAATCATATGACAAAGGATTGGGGGCAGGGAAAAATTACACTGTCTGTGTCAATGGATGCAGCCAGCAGGGCTCAAGAGCGAGCATGATTACCTCCCTTAGCAAGTGGCTTGCTAGGGGAGGAGCCAAAATCACCAGTGGGGGACCCCAGAAGACAAGGATCAGAGCTGCTCTGTGCAACACATTGTATTGTGTTTGTTATTAAAAAAAAACACAAAAAATTTATATCACTTTAACAGCTATAGACAAGCTGCTTGAAGCTAATGCCCATACAGTATATTTAGGGTACTGACTATACCTTTAGACTGTTATTTTTTTTATGCAGATTTGCTATAAACTGAATATTTGTACTCACATAAAATATAGAGGTAAATATAAATTATTCTGTCAACAATTTCAGCCCTGAAGCACATCTGAGACTTGTTGTCTGTTTTCAGTATGAACAGATTTCTGGGGAAAACACCAATATCTGGGGAGATAAAGAAACCACAAGTTGCTAAGCTAGATATTTCAATTGGTGAATCGGAGAATTATAATGTGGAATTTAGTGTATGCTATCTTCTTCTGTGATTATTAAAATAACTTTAAAGAATGTTCATTATATTGTTTTATAAAAAGGAGCTGTAGAAATCACTACAACCAGTTTGTGCTAATATACATTCAATTGACAGTACAGATTCTACTGTATATACGGCAAAATAATAGAAATCCCTGTTACATAACCTTTATTTTACATTACTCAAAGCCACTCAAAAAATCAACAAAGGAAGGATACATTTACCATAAAAAAAATCAAACCCTGAGCAGCCTCACTCAAGCTAGACCACAGAATGTAGGCAGTCCCTCTCTATCTCTATGAATAATGCAGGACTGATGATAATATTGGAATGTGTATGACAAGAAGAGGACCAGTCAAAAAGTGCATATGAAGCCTGCAGGATTGAGGAATAAGGTAAGTATATCTACTTATTTCTCTACACTTACAAAAAAACATGGAGTGTGGATGACCCCCACTGCACAGATCATTTTTTTTTTCACCTAACCTGGAGTTCAGCTCTTAAACATCACCTATGGATTTTAAATATCAATACCCATTTTCAGTATTTGAGTTATTTATCATAACACCATAATCTTATTTTGCAAATATGTAGGAACACCTCTTTTTTTCTTATCTCCCCCAATGGCAACCTAGTTATAACTGGTGTTTGGGAGGGGAATAGTGAAAGAGGCACTTTACTGTGGACACAATCATGTACAATATGCCCAGATTTTTTAAGTGCAGTGCCAGTGAGGATGGAGGATGTATTCCTTTCAGTGATCACCTTGGCCTCCATTCATTGATCTTGTTTTATTCATAGAAGCTGCAATGCTGGTTTCTATGAATGGGGTAGCTGATCAGAAAGAGGGAGCAAAGTCAGACATCACACAGACACAGCACATTAATAGTAAGTCATGTTCCTTGTGCTTATTTTTTTTTATCTCAAATACACTTAGGCTTTAAGTGGCCTTACATGGGAACTCAGAAACATGAATTGTATATTTGCCTATAGTTCCATATACAGTAAGTGATCAAAAACGGAAAACATGTTTGCTACTAGTAGACATGAGTTTCAAGACTAAACAAGACTAAACAGGAGTTTAGATACCAGGCCAGATCACTCTATTGCTGGTAACCTGTGGTGTCCTATGTGGTGTATTTTCATCTGTCACATATTTCAGTGCAGTCCCTTGACTTGTCTGGCTCTCCTTAGTAATTTTGTCTAAGAAATCTAATCCTGTCTCTAGCCCATTATTTCATGATTGTTGCTACTAGAAGCCATTTGAAAGGTTAAATGTGAATCCCAAACTGAGAATATTATGTAAACAGTTCAAACTTGCCATGTAAGTTGTGATTCAGATTTTTTTTTGCATAATTAGATTTTAATTTTTTTAATGTAAACCATTTTCGAAGATTTTCATAACAGAATAATTGTGTTTCATTTTGCCATGCTTGTTAAGTTAATGTTAAAAAAGATGATCTTTTTTATCACTTTTTATCATCAGAGATAGCTACCTGTGTATTGCTCTACAATATGTTAGTAGAGCTGCATAATGGTCTATACAATCCATGCTGAGAAAAATTATTCTGTATTTTAGATTCCCTTAACACATTCTCTTTTCCATTCATACTGGAACAATAGCAAAACAAGACATCAATAAGTATAACTAGAGTTATGCTTCCTGTTAAAGCAAAATAGCTATAACCTGTTCTGTGATACTATACATACACAATGGTAAATTACAGGAAGTACAGAGTGTATTACACTCATCTCATTCTTGCTGAAACGTTAAGTTGCTTCCAATGGAGTGTTGTGGCAGTGTTATGAAAAGCTGTAATTACTGTGCCTCCAGCATTTCATCTATTTTAGAATGGTTAGCAGAACGCGGCCTATTAAAGTGTCTTTAATTTGATGAAATTGGGATATGTGTACCACACACATAAAACTATAACTATATGAAAGTCAAGAGCAAAATGAAAGTTGCAATATACTATTAATTGCTGTATCAGGAAGTAGGAGGCACAAAATGACCTTTTAGTACTAGACCCAATAACTTTAAATTTTTTTTTTACATTTATTTTTGTTTAAACTGGACAAGAGGCCAGGTTGTTTAAGATTTAGGATATGCTGAGATTTATGCTGAGGCCACGTTAAATCTCCTGCCAGACCTTTGTTGCTTTATCCTCTGCAACCAGCAAAGAGATCCCCCCCCACTTCTAGCTTGTCATGACAACAGCTGCTCAGCTGTGAACTTAACTTGTTGGCTTTCCACTCCTCTTAAGTGCATTCTCCACATATTCCTGTGTAGACACTTATAGGGGCTGCTGATTGCTTTGGAAGCAATTGGTGTACTGCTGCTATAGCAGTTTCTTTTGCACAAACTGTATCTTTGTGATGCTTCAGTCCTAAAAAGGGAATTCCAGCTTACACCATGCTGTTTTCAAGCAATAAAAGTTCTAAACCCACCGCTTTATAGTGTATATATTGTTAAGCTATAAGAGCTTGTCAGGACATTTTTTTTTATTAATTATATACCAGGTAATAACTTATTAATGTTTCCTAGTCATTCATTCCATCCATCCCTTTCAAAAGCAACACAAGTCACTCACTAAAACAATCTGATTTCTAGTTTTTAGGCAACAGATTATCTGATTATTAGTGGCAGCTGCTTTGAGAAGAGTCAGTTATATGTAAATCTTTATTTTTTTTAGGGTAAAAAAATAATAATTCTTGAGAGTTTTAAAACTTTATGTTTCTTTCCAGAAAATTTAATTGGATGAGTATAAAGGTAAAGAAAAATACATTTTAATGCTAGGAACATTACAGTTTAGTATTGAAAATGGGACCAAACTGTAAGTGTGGCATATATGTAAGAGCACCTTAAGCCATAACATGTATAGTATATAGTGAGTATATAGTGAGGAAAGGTTGGGATCTCTGTTGAGTTTTTATTACTGTTTGTGCACCTTTTTGGGAAATTTACCATCACGTCATCTTAAAATCAGTTGTCTGGACAAGAAATCTTTCTAATGGGACTGAAAACAGGGATCCTAATCTTTCCTTGCTCTCCTAAAAATAACTGTTTTCGCTATTGATTAGTCCCCTTTGAAAAGCTAAGCCTCCATTGTATGTTCTTGTGTGACACCCTTGAAATATGCAAGAGGCAGGAAGTGATGAAAGTGTGAAAGTTCCCAACAAAGATGGCACTAAAATCATATATGAAAATGTTCTAATGCTGCTCAATTCTTATATTAAAATTAAAGTGAGATTTGGCTACAGTTGGTATTTAAAATGCTTGATATGTCAACATGGTATGGAAACTACATATATTGTTAAATGATAGACAACACTTCCTCTTCTGTCTTCGGCCAGTTGCCTGGACAAGAAATTAGTGAAAATCTCTCCAATGGGATTTACAGAAATTCTTACACTTCTTTTAAAAACAATTGATGTGATTATAAATAAGAATCCATTAGGGAGCTAGAATAGACAGGGGAAAAGGGGAGATATCCAGAGATGAGACAATGATAGCAATTACAACTTTACAGAAGTTCTACTGCTTCCCTATCCTGTCCAAAATAAAATCATAGGTTAGGCTTGAAGTAGACATTTAAATGCTTGATATGGCAATATGGGGTGAACAATCCCACACTTTAATGGTCAAAAGCTTTAGAATGTCCCCTTTTTTTAGTTTTTATGCAATTCAAGTCCATTACAAAATGTTTAATGGTGCATAGATAAGTAGTTAACTGCCAAAGGTTCAAAAAGGTAATAATCTATAACCCAAAAAGCGTTGATATTTCCTGTAGAGACAATGCAAAGAAGGGAGGACAGGAATCAACCTGATAAACTTAAAGCCACAACACAATCAGCAGCCAGGTTTTCAGAGTTCAACAGCTTATATGACTGACTTTAAACACAGCTTAACAATTGCTAAAGCAAAGTAAGTCTTATGTACAACTATGCCAAGAATACTTCAAGCTGCAGGTTTGGCAAGGTTTCTGCAAGTGGCTGAAAAAAGCCAGTGCTAAAATGGTTGGGCCAGAAACCTCTAGCATGGGGCTACTAGGGGAAAGCATTTTGGACCTACCTTGGTACAGAGTTAGAAATCATTGGTTCACCACACATGCTTTGGTATGACTCTGAGTAGGTAAAATTATAGTCCTTGTCGTGTTACAGCAACTCTCAACCCACCTTTTAGATTTAGAGTTTACAGTGGATAAAGTGACATGAACCTAAAAGTCTACTACTGCAATACAATACCATCCGATCTACACTTAATTGGTCAGATAGTCCTATTCAAGATATTGCCTCTAATTTACCACCATAAGGGGAAAAAGCAACATTTAAAACTTTAAATAATGGAATAGTCAACACAGTCTCTATACGTAAACCCCTCTGAGATTGTTTGAGATGAACAGGACAGAAATGTAAAAGCAAAGTAACCAAAAAAGTGTAACAATTCCCTAATTTTACTTTTATTTCCAATTGTTTACTGTTTAAAGGTATGCAGAAATAAAGCACTGAACAAATAAATTGCATCAATTGAGAAAATGAGAAAATTTAGATGTACAAAAACCTTTAGTTGGTAGTATATAATCTTAAATGGAAGACAGTAAGCCAATCAGAATCCAAGAGCATTTAGCTGCTACACTTAAAAGAAAGAAAATTGGAAACACTTTTTAGCTCGGTGAGCAGATGCACAAATTAACAATGAAATTCAGCAAAAAGAAATGAAGTGTGATTTTGTATGCGGAGTGCACACATAGCAAATCTCTTTGTGCTCTTACTCTGACAGCTTTACTTAAAAACATCTTGAATTTAGTCAATGCTCCTGCAGTATTCCAAAGACAAGTGAACTGCTAAATCCAAAAGATTGTTAGTGTAATCAATATTTTGGAAGCTGGGGGGCATGTGAAGTTGAATGTCTTTAAAAGTCCTAGCTATTTATTTCCACAAGTGTTATCCCAAAGCCGTTTTCCTGACAGTTTCTGCACTTCAGCCATCAATCTAAGTGCTCACCAACTAAAATTTCAAGAGATCTTCAAAGATGATACCCTTAGATGTATCATATTTGCATAGTTATACTTTATTTCTGTTCTAAGGATGGATTAACAGTTTTACTACAGAAAAATTACTTTCTTTCACTTATATAGAAATTTAGACATACAGGGAAGACACTTTGTTGGGTTTTCTATTTCATTCCTTATCATATATTTGACACAACAAGTTTCCATTTCGTATTAGCTCCAAGTTGAAAAATAACCTTTTTTAACTGCACTCATAAAACCTGTATGCGCTGAGCCCATTTATTTGTAGTTTGGGATCCTGGAAAATTGTAATTCTGCTAGTGACATAATGATTTAGTACTAAAGAAAGCCTGAATAGCGTGAAGAAAATAGAATGAGTGATGTTTTGTTTGTACTTTGCGGGGGAAAACATATTTAGCTCCTTCATGAAAATACACTACAGCTATCATGAATGACAACATATGTGGACATAAAGCAAATGTGATTTCATTTGTCCTTATAATTAGGAATAGGCATTTGTAACATTCTAGAAGTTCCCAGGAATGGGCATTTGTAATGGTCTAAATCTCCAGTCTTGTTGTTATCAGTGCAGCCTTACATCTCAGGAATAGCTGTTTGTCATGTTTTTTTAGGTGTATTATACCCCTCTGAGAGCTCAATCTCAGACTTTAAGGCTCCCACTGAGGCTGACAGTACTACTGAATCCCCTCAGTGCTGAAAATGGATGCTCATAAACACTGTCAAGACAAGGTCCTCTGGAAACCAAGGCAAAATGCGTCTCCCCCCCCACCTCCTGAGCTAAAGTAAAGCTTGCTATTCCATAGTACAGTGGTGCAGAAATGACCAGCTGCCTACTGACCTTTTAAGTTACACCTTTTGCTCTATTGACAATTAAGAGTGATGGGAAGTCATCAAACAACATTATCATTCCTCTGTGATTTCATACATAAATAGAATTGTGGAATATGTCATTGCTTTTTGTCTGCAAACCTTCATGTTGTTATAATGTTAGAGAGGATATTCTGGGATTCATCTGAGAACTAAAGTAGAGTATAACTCATCAAGTGCATTCTTTTTTCTACTAGTACCTTTAAAGGCTTTAAATTTATGTTTCTGACACAAAGCATATTTTTAGTGTGGCTATAAAAACTGTAATAAAAAGTCAGCAAAACAATTTATAAGGTAAAAAAAGGGATACAAAATTCGTTAAAGAGTAAATAGAGTTAACCTTATGGGTTGTAAACTATTCATTAAAAATAAACTTTTTTAAATAATTCACCAGTCACACTAATTTATAATAAAAGCTATGGTTGACCAGATTTTCCATTAACTTCAAAACTGTATCTCACTTAATACTGATTGCATATAACAGATGCATTAAGTGCTCTTGGTGCTTCCATTTTTTTGTATTGGTCACAGTAAATGCCATATTGTCATAGTAGTAAAATGGCTAAAGCATATAGGTTTAAAAGACACTTACTTTCTAAAAAGAAAACTCCCATTTTGGCCACCTCAAAGAAGTATACTGTTACTGTATATATTTACTTAAGTACCCAGATTTTCTAACAATACCTTTGCCTCTTTGCTAATCATCATACCAATTAAATATCATTTGTTTTATAGTATTTCCTTTACTCAATCACCAGTAAAAAATTAAACAGAATTTCTTCACACACTATTGCTATTGAACACAATAATACTTTAATAAGAAAAAAGGTAAAAACGAGTAATAACAAAAAAGTTGTTTTTGTACTATAGCTGTAAGCTGAAAACTTTATTAGATGCTGGATAGAAGCAATATATCTGTATTACAATACTGTCCGATTGGCAGTCTTTCTAACATCTTATGACCTAGTTAGTAGTTGAGATTTATGTGCCTGTCAGGAGTTAAGAGTTTCATCTTAGTAGGAAAAGAGCAAAGATAGTCTTTTTTGCTATTAAGGAAATTCTGTCCATGCAACTCTGTACAGTTCAATAACTACCACCTATTGACATGAACAGAATGGCTTTTATTTGCTTGCCCTTTTTAGTGTGCTTATTTCTGCAACAGGCTTATTTATGTTTTTTTTCTCAACATAAACATTTTAAGTTAGTTAACCGCTTGCTTACTGGGCACTTAAACACCCTTCCTGCCCAGACCAATTTTCAGCTTTCGGTGCTCTCACACTTTGAATGACAATTACTCAGTCATGCAACACTGTACCCAAATGAATTGTTTGTCCTTTTTTTCCCACAAATAGAGCTTTCTTTTGGTAGTATTTGATCACCTCTGGGGTTTTTATTTTTTGCGCTATAAATGAAAAATACCGAACATTTTGAAAAAAAAACGCATATTTCTTTGTTTCTGTGACAGAATTATGCAAATGATTAATTTTTCTTCATAAATTTTGGCCACAATTTATACTGCTACATATCTTTGGTAAAAAGAACCCAAATTAGTGGATATTATTTGGTCTTTGTGAAAGTTAGAGAGTCTACAAGCTGTGGTGCGAATCGCACAAAATTGATCACATCTGATGTACTGGTGGCCTATTTCGCTTCTTGTGACCCGAACAAGCCAGGAAAGTACAAATACCCCCCAAATGACCCCTTTTTGGAAAGTAGACATCCCAAGGTATTTAGTAAGAGGCATAGTGGGCTTTTTGATGTTGTCATTTTTTTCCCACAATTCTTTGCAAAATTAAGATTTTTCATTTATTTTTATTTCTCTCCACAAAATTGTCATTGTAATAGGTTATTTCTCTCACATGGCACGTGTATACCACAAATGACACCCCCAAAAAAATTCTGCAACTCCTCCTGAGTATTACAATAGCACATGTGTGGGACTTTTTCACAGCCTGGCCACATAGAGAGGCCCAACATGCAGGGAGCGCCATCACGCGTTCTAGGAGCATAAATTACACATCTAACTTGTTGACTACTTATTACACTTTTGAAGGCCCTGGAGCACCAGGACAATGACACGTGACACTGATGACAGATGGCACTGATACGTGGCAATGATGACACTTATACATGGCACTGATGACACGTGGCACTGATGACAGATGGCACTAATATGTGGCATTGATGACAGATGGCACTAATATGTGGCACTGATCACACGTGGCACGTATATGTTGCACTGATGACAGATGGCACTAATACGTGGCACTAATACATGCCACCGATGACAGATGGCACTAATACGTAGCACCGATGATGCGTGAAACTGATGACAGATGGCACTGATAAGTGGCATTGATGACACGTGACACTGACAACAGATGGCACGTGACACTGACAGGTGGCACTGATGACAAATGGCACTGATACGTGGCACTGATGACAGGTGGCACTAATATGTGGCACTGATGACAGATAGCACTATGTGGCACTGATGACACGTGACACTGATGACAGATGGCACTTATATGTGGCACTGATGACAAATGGCACCGACAACAGGGGGCACTGGGGACAGATAGCACTAACAGGTGGCACTGGGGGCAGGTAGCACTGGGGTGGATGGCACTGGGGCAGGATGGCACTGGGGTGGATGGCACTGGGGCGGATGGCACTGGGGCAGGATGGCACTGGGGCAGGATAGCACTGGGGGAGGATGGCACTGGGGGAGGATGGCACTTTTTTGTACTTTTTTTTTTACACTGACGGCCGCTGCAGCCGTTCATCTCTCCCCTCTCACACTCTGTCTGTGTGAGGAGGGAGAGCGGCGCTGAGAGATGATCTCATATGTTTACATATGAGATCATCTCCCATTGGACACACTGATCGCGCTGTAAATGACCGCTGTGATTGGCCGTTTACATCGATCTGTGTTTGCCTGTCCCCGGGGGACGCGGCAAACACAGAACTTCCCCGATGCACGCCCGCGGCGGCGCGCATTGCGGAAGTAAACAACAGGACATCCAGGGATGGCCACCCGGACGAAAGTGCCTGCTCTACGGCCGTCATTCGGCTATAGGGCGGGCGCGAGGTGGTTAAGAATGAGAGTATTTCCAGAGAAAAACAAAACAAAACACTTGCAAAATAGTTCAGTTACTGAGCAGTTTTCAACTGTAGCATGAGATACAGTCTGAATCCTAAAGATTGAAATGAGTTTGCAAATTTTATTTCAAATGGTTTTTACATGCCTCGTTACATCTCATTGTTCAATAGTGATTTTTTTAAAGCAAAAATCTGTGATGGCTCTTGATTTGATTTGTTTTTAAGGAACATTTGAGTCCAGCGTAGATAGAATATGTCCTCTTAGTTCACAATCTCTCAGTATTGTTGTATATCTCTAAGCGGGTTGTGTACATGATTGTTCTTGCTGCCTTGATTGCATCTCTTGTTGGCTTTTTCCACACATGTATGTTGTGTTTATAATCAGTTTGGGCCATATAGTAGTGCTATAATTATAAAGGATTATTTAATGTCAAGGTAATAAAGCTGAACTCCAGGTATGGATATTTTTCTCTGGTTGGACCAGTTGGAGAGTTTAATCAATAAACTTGAGGATTGGATGTAAAACCTAAAGAACACTACTGAGAGAAATATGAGTGCTATATTCACTTTCTCTTTTTCTCAGCATTGCTATATCGCGGGCTGTAAGCATTACATTTCTGACCCAACTGCAGTTGTTAATTTCATCAATTCTTGGCAGAATTTATTGTTGCATCTGTCACATGTTTACATATTTATATGTAATTGATATATTATATACTACCTATATATACTATGTATATATAGGATCATAAACTTAATGATCTTTCTGAAAGGATCAACTCTAAATCCAACCTAGATTAGAATATCATGGTAATGTGTAAACATATTTTTTTAAGCCATCTCCATTTTTTTACTCTGCTCACTATAGGCACATGGTTACTCTGCCTAATGCAAGTCTGGATATATATGAATATATATATATATATATATATATATATATATATATATATATATATATATATATATATATATATATATATACAGTATACTATATATTTAGTGTGTATATATTAGTAGAGTGTCTCAGCTGGAGCTTGGAAAAGTCCCGTTCAGTGTTTAAAAATCTCCCAGGCTCCTCTAATACACATTTAGAGATCTCTAATACTCCGTCCCATCCTGGTTTTTATTAGCTCTACTGGGCCAATTTACACTCACCTGGAACCTAAAGGCAGTGCTCTCAAACCTGGGGAACATACACGGTTTGAAGAGCTGAAAGGTTGGTGTAAGCTGTAAAACTGCATCTTTGGAGACTGATAAGCACTAGGCTTACTCAGCCTAATAGTCAGGATTTGCATCTCTGTAGTTAGTGTGGGACCAGGCTAGGATTTTGGTTTTGAAGTTTTTGCCCTTGTGGAAGAGGCTCTTTATCTTCTCAGATGGCAAAGCATTCCTCTTGGCAAAAAGCCTCCAGTTTCTGTAAATTCCCGGGCTGTCTTGCACATTTTAGATCTCCCTAGAGTGGCTCAATGATATTGAGGTCAGGAGACTGAGATGGCCACTCCAGAACCTTCACTTTATTCTGCTGTAGCCAATGACAGATCGAATTGGCATTGTGTTTTGGATCATTGTCATGTTGGAATGTCCAAGTACGTCCCATGCCCAGCTTCCTGGCTGATGAATGCAAATGTTCTTCCAATATTTTGTGATAACATCCTACATTCATCAGGTGCAGGCAGAAGTCAGGGGTATCCAAATAGCAAGCCGAGTCGTCAGGAGATCAGGAACACAGAAACGGGTAACAGGAGCAAAGACACAGGGAGCTGATGATTGGGCAGCACCAAGCAGAGTGCACTGCAAACCTAAATAGGCCGATTGGTAAACTCCTCGTCCTGACGTGCACGCACCAATGCGCATAGTTGCTCGCACGCCCACAGGCGCCCGAACACCAGCGCACACACCAGTGGCCACAGGATCATGCAAACCAGTAACCATAGGGCTACACACGCCTAGACACCGGCGCACACACCAGGGCTAACTGGATTATGCACACTAGTGCCCACAGGAGCGCATGTGCCAGCACGCACCAACACACACTGGCGCACACCATAGCGGCCAGCTCAGCGCCCATCAAACTAACCTCTCTGACACCGTGGTTTGGTTTCAACAGAACCCTTCATTTTCCATTTCTTGATTAGAGTTTGGAAAAAAGGAGACCCCCTTGCTTGGGACCTTAAAGGCAACGACAGCACAAGTGTAGACTGAAAAGTATTTATTATTGCATACAAAATTTGATCACCCAAACATGTAATGATCGATTTAAAAACAAACCATACCAAAAGACAAAAAACAAACAGAAAACATAACACAATTACATAGCAAGCATATAATAGTACTGTGAATAATCTCCAATAATTTGAAATCTCCAGTACCTGATGCGTTTCTGGTTCAAGCCCTTCATCAGGGTTATTGGATAGGACAATATGTAATCATAAAATTGTCAAAAGGCAAGCAGAAGCTGATTTGAAGGAGTGTATTCTACTATGCAAACAAAAACAATTGGTAAAGCACTGCAGAAGATAGCATCACTGGACATCTACCAACACTGCCCCACGGAGTCAACAAGTATCAAAGGAGAGCCCTCCATATACTGGTTGGTCACAGGTCAAAATGGTATGTGGGTTAAGGCAAGAAAGTTGTAGACACAGTTTTCAATCTGATTATTGTTGAGTGATGCTATCCAAAGCTTCAATATAGACTCTCTTGGTCCGTAAATATATAGCACACTCAGGGTCACTTGAAAAAAACCCTCCCTGTACTTTGAGCAGCTCACCAACTCATCAGCTTCTGGTGTCCATCTCTCTCATGCTCTTAGTTCAACTACCTTTTTGTGCAGATCCTTTGACAAATCTTTTGCTTTTCCCCATGGCTCAGAATCCAGAAATGTCAGTGTAGCACTGGATAAAAGATTCAAGGGTCTGTCATAAGTCCAGAAACGCATTAACCTTTTATACACACACACCAATTACAAGCAAACAGATCACAGGTGAGGATGGTTACCTTTAATAACCATTCAAACCCCTTTGTGTCAACTTGTGTCCATGTTATCAGGCCAAAATCACCAGGGTATGTAAACTCTTGATTAGGGTAATTTGGGTAGTTTCTGTTGCCATTATGATTTAAAAAGAGTAAACATAGTTGATTGATAATAAATGGCTTCAGTCAAACACTAACCATGAGTGAAAGAAATGTTTTTCTCTAAAAAATTGCAAATAAATCATAAATTCTGCCAGGGTATGTAAACTTATGAGCACAACTGTATATTATTAGACATATCTGGCATATTGTTTATTTGTTTGCTGCAGACATAAAAGGCTACCATTTTTATAATTGTTCTCTGGATTTGTGCCGTACTATGTTGAATCATGACATTTGTTTTTCATATGTTTTTGGATATTCAACTAAGTAGAAGTATCCTTTTACAAGCTTCTTATTCAAATGCAGTATAACATTGATTCATTATTTTTTCTTTTTTGTAAGAATATGTGTCACGTTTTCCAGTTCTCAAAATAAATTAAATTATCATCTGGCTTAGATTTGTTCCTGTTTGATTCACAAATGGTTGTCTAACTTGGCATCAGATATGGTGTCTTTATTGATTTTTGCTGTGTAAATAGCAGTGAGCTGATGACTACTGTGAATTACAAATTCAGATAGATGTGTATTTTATTGTCACGCTGTACAGTCTCTGGAAGAACCTATATTACTTCAGGTTATGAACTTAAAAAAAAAATAATATATATATATATATATATATATATATATATATATATATATATATATCTCAAGTTAACATCCACATTTAAATAATTTCTCGTATGTTATATTTTATTCTACAAAGGCAGTCTTTTTGCCACTAAAAGTGCAGCATGTTTGACTTCATGAACCATGGGGTGTAAATGTTGAATTGAATGTGTAGATATCTAGAGACCATTTACAAATTTAAGTGTTTCTTTAACCAGTTGCCGACCGCCGCACGACGATGTGCGTCGACAGAATGGCACGGGCAGGCATATGGGCGTACATGTACATCCCTGCCTTCCCGCGGGTGGGGGGCCCGATCGGGCCCCCCCCGGTGCCAGCGGCGGTCGGAATCCGTTCAGGAGCGATTCGGGTTGAGGGGGCGGCCATTCGTTCATGGCCACCCCCTCGCGATCGCTCCTGACGAATGGAAGTGCAGCGTGACATCACTTCCTCTCCTGTAATGTAAAAACACGCAGAGGAAGTAATGTAATCTCTCCTCCGTGTCGGTATTTTTCGTTCCGGCACCGAGGAGAGAGGATTGGTGAGTTGTACCAACACTACACAATACAGTAGAACATGCCAGGCACACTCTCACCCCCCCTTCACCCCCCGATCACCCCCCCAATCACCCCTGCACCCCCAGTCACAGTGACACCAATTGCATTTTTTTTTTTGCATTGGTGTCATTTGTGACTGTAATAACTGTTAGGGCAGTTAGGGTTAGCCCCCTTTAGTTCTAGGGTACCCCCCTAACCCCCCCAATAAAGGTTTAACCCCGTGATCACCCCCCGTCGCCAGTGTCACTAAGGCTGGGTTCACATTGCAGCGGTTTATGAGAACGGATGTGATTCGCACCGCACTGCAGTGCAAATCACATCCGATCTCTGTGCGATTCGAGTTCAGCCATACAGATAGTATGGCTGAATTCGCATCGCACCCGCCGCACCCGCCGCCGGATTCTTGGCATTCCCGCATCGCTCCAGTGTGAACCCAGCCTAATAAGCGATCGTTTTTCTGATCGCTGTATTAGTGTCACAGGTGACGCTAGTTAGGCAGGTAGGTATTTAGGTTCGCCTCAGCTTTTTATAGCGCCAGGGACCCCCATATACTACCACATAAAGCCCCCTGATTGCCCCCTAGTTAACCCTTTCACCAGTGATCACCATATAACTGTTACAGGTGACGCTGGTTGGTTAGTTTTTTTTTATAGTTTCAGGGCACCCGCCATTTATAATAAGTAATATTCCCGCAACTTGTGGCAAAATCTAAAATATTCCATGGACTCAACATGCCTCTCAGCAAATAGCTTGGGGTGTCTACTTTCTAAAATGGGGTCATTTGTGGGGGTTTTGTGCCATCTTGGCATTTTATGGCCTTCAAAACTGTAATAGGTAGTGAGGAGTGAAGTCAAAAATTTACGCCCTTAGAAAGCCTGAAGGCGGTGCTTGGTTTTCGGGGCCCCGAACACGGCTAGGCTCCCAAAAAGTCCCACATATGTGGTATCCCCGTACTCAGGAGAAGCAGCAGAATTTATTTTAGGGTGTCATTTCACATATGCCCATAGAATGTGTGAGCAATATATCATTTAGTGACAACTTTGTGAAAAAATAAATAAATAAATAAATAAATAAAAGTTTGTAATATTCCCGCAACTTGTGGCAAAATATAAAATATTCCATGGACTTAACATGCCTCTCAGCAAATAGCTTGGGGTGTCTACTTTCTAAAATGGGGTCATTTGTGGGTGTTTTGTGCCATCTTGGCATTTTATGGCCTTCAAAACTGTGATAGGCAGTGAGGAGTGAAATTACAAATGTATGCCCTTAGAAATCCTGAAGGCGGTGCTTGGTTTTCGGGGCCCCGTACGTGGCTAGGCTTCCAAAAAGTCGACCACATGTGGTATCCCCGTACTCAGGAGAAGCAGCAGAATGTATTTTGGGGTACAATTCCACATATAACCATGGCATGTGTGAGCAATATATCATTTAGTGACAACTTTGTGAAAAAAAAAAAGTTTGTAATATTCCCGCAACTTGTGGCAAAATCTAAAATATTCCATGGACTCAACATGCCTCTCAGCAAATAGCTTGGGGTGTCTACTTTCTAAAATGGGGTCATTTGTGGGGGTTTTGTGCCATCTTGGCATTTTATGGCCTTCAAAACTGTAATAGGTAGTGAGGAGTGAAGTCAAAAATGTACGCCCTTAGAAAGCCTGAAGGCGGTGCTTGGTTTTCGGGGCCCCGTACGCGGCTAGGCTCCCAAAAAGTCCCACATATGTGGTATCCCCGTACTCAGGAGAAGCAGCAGAATTTATTTTGGGGTGTCATTTCACATATGCCCATAGAATGTGTGAGCAATATATCATTTAGTGACAACTTTGTGAATAAATAAATAAATAAATAAATAAAAGTTTGTAATATTCCCGCAACTTGTGGCAAAATATAAAATATTCCATGGACTTAAAATGCCTCTCAGCAAATAGCTTGGGGTGTCTACTTTCTAAAATGGGGTCATTTGTGGGTGTTTTGTGCCATCTTGGCATTTTATGGCCTTCAAAAATGTGATAGGTAGTGAGGAGTGAAATTACAAATGTATGCCCTTAGAAATCCTGAAGGCGGTGCTTGGTTTTCGGGGCCCGTACGCGGCTAGGCTTCCAAAAAGTCGACCACATGTGGTATCCCCGTACTCAGGAGAAGCAGCAGAATGTATTTTGGGGTACAATTCCACATATAACCATGGCATGTGTGAGCAATATATCATTTAGTGACAACTTTGTGTAAAAAAAAAAAAAAAAAAAATGTTTTTGTCATTATTCAATCGCTTGAGGCAAAAAAATAAAATATTCAATGGGCTCAACATGCCTCTTATCAATTTCCTTAGGGTGTCTACTTTCCATAATTGGGTCATTTGGGGGGGTTTTGTACTGCCCTGCCATTTTAGCACCTCAAGAAATGAGATAGGCAGTCATAAACTAAAAGCTGCGTAAAATTCCAGAAAACGTACCTTAGTTTGTAGATGTGACAACTGTTGCGCAAACCAATAAATATACAGTTATTGACTTTTTTTTTACCAAAGACATGTGGCTGAATACATTTTGGCCTAAATGTATGACTAAAATTGAGTTTATTGGAATTTTCTAATAACAAAAAGTAGAAAATATCATTTCTTTTCAAAATTTGCAGTCTTTTTTCATTTATATCGCAAAAAATAAAAATCGCAGAGTCAGTCAAATACCTTTAAAAGAAAGCTCTATTTGTGGGAAAAAAAGGACGCAAATTTTGTTTGGGTACAACATTGCATGACCGCGCAATTACCAGTTAAAGCAGCGCAGTGCCAAATTGTAAAAAGACCTCTGGTCATTGACCAGCAAAATGGTCCGGTCTGAAAGTGGTTAAGTTACTATTGTTAGAATAAAAATGTGAGGTTAACGTCTTACCTGCCTTAATGCCTGATCCCTGGCTGAGTTCTGTTGTTTGATCTGGGGAATTGGGGAAGATTTACTAAAGCTGATGCACGCATAATCTGGTGCAGTTTGCATAGTAACCAATCAGCTTCTACCGTTTCTTGCCAAAGCTTATTAGAACAAGCTGAAGTTAGAAGCAGGTTGGTTACTATGCAAAGCCGCACCAGATTTAGTACATCTCCCCCATTATGTAACAACTATGTCCTGTAGCATCAGAACCTGGAAGATGGAACACCAGTGCTCCAAGAAGGACCAAGCATCTGACATACCCTCAACTGTTTGATTCTAAAGAGTCTTTTGGCACTGCCAGGGCCGTCTTTAATATTGACTGGACCCGGGGCAAACATTTTCTTGGGCCCCCTCTTCCATGAAATTTTGCTCTCCACCTGCTTTGTGACATACAATAAATAGCAGCTAGACTCAAAATCAGTTCACTGAATCAGATCAGGTAGCAATTGCGATTGGTTGTTAGAGGTTACAGGTTATCATTACCGCTCACTGACTGGCTGATAGAGGTTATGGCACACATTATAGTTCACTGTTTTGTTTTTTCTAGAGGTTACAGCACATGACTTCTGCTTGTTGATTGGTTGCATGTAAAAAAATACACAGAACTTTACACTCAGATATCAGGACACAGCACGCAACTAAAATTTCAGGGGATAAGGGAATTTAAACTGGGATAGTTGGTAAGTATGAGGCAGCTGCTTTGGGCCCCACAACAATGATGGGGCCCAGGGCAGCTGGCCCTTTTGCCCTGCCTTAAAAACGGCCCTGGGCACTGCAGCCATTAATGAGTGAATATTTACTCTACAGGCAGTGAGACAGGTAAGTATCAGTTCTTATCTTTACAAGGATCAGTTATTTTCAATTTTATATTCTCATTAGTATCAGATGAGTCAGTTGTAAATCATATAGTACTTGCAGAAATCATTTTACAGATGCTGTTTAACTTAGGCCCACATTTTCATCTACTGTACAATTTTTTTTGTAGAACAACTCTTTCTGTTCCTAGACCCAGCCCATGATATGTAACCCAAAAATCAAAAGCAGCTGTGGGCAGGATATGTCTATCAAATTGATGAAAGGTTCATGTGAGGCTACAAGTACAACATGTGTCAAGACTCTGTTACATACATAGGAATTTTCTACTGCTATTAAACAGAAATGATATGCAAAGTTAGACTTTTTTACAGATGTGCTTTGTCACAATAAACTGTGCTAACAAATATGTGATAGACAGTCAAACTTTAGATTTCAAACACAGACCCTCTTTTAGTGATTGACAGATACATGCTGAACATTAAAATATTTCATGAGATTAAATCTTGTCTGGTGAGTAGCTCAGATTACCAGCTTGGTATTTATCTGTGCTCTTGTCGATAGCGCTGAAGTTTAGTTTACAAAAATGCAGGATAGAAACCATGGTCCTGCTCCTCTTTACAGCATTTTCAACATACATTACAGTATAATAAGAATACAGCACAGACTCAAGTGAAAAAAGGATACCCTCCCCCAGAGAAGAAAAGTGAGAAGACAGATGAGTCTAGTCGCATGGATTTTTATAATAGATTATATGCTGTCAGCACTAGCATCTTAGGGCAGAGTGGTTTTCATACAGGGCTCTAGGCTCTGATGGCTTTAGTAATAGATTAGTATGCTGTAGGAGGATTTTGAAAAGTTTTAAATAGTGTTAGGATTAGCAGAATCCTTTGGCTAAGGGTTAAGTTTGGGGTGAGACAAGCTAAAGGTTAATTTTAACATTTTAAGGGTTAGTTTAATTGTTTATGATTCATGCAGATATGGGTTAAATGATAAGGTGTATTTCGGGACTGAAGATACTTAAGAATTTTTGTGACTCTTTTGAGAATCTTAGGATTCGGTTTTGTTATTTTCAGCAGTTCCAAAACCATATAACATTAAAAATCTATTTATTTAAATCTCACTTAAAAGTATATAAACTCAAGAACAAAAAATACAATAAATTGCAGCTTGCCATTCCTTAGTTGTGGTGGCTGCATTTGTTTTTAGGCTTTTGTACTTTTTTTTCTTACCTGGTAATCATTAAGACACTTGCTGTCCTAGGATGGCAATGCTCAATTACTATACTGTACCTATGGGTGGACAGCATTGTCACCTTAGGACAGAATTTTTTTTTTTTAGAACTATCAAACACCTTCTCCTCTCCTGCAGTCCAAAACACAGAGGGGTGTTTTGTAGTTCACAGAGCTAGATGAGAATCATGCAAATTGATACCAGTGTGCAGAGGCTGAGAGCAAAGGTAGTTTTCAGCTCACAAAATGTCCAACTATGGGATTATGTTAGGGTTTTTATACACATAACCTGGTTGGATGTGGCACAGTTGAAATGTATAGCGCTAGTAAATTACCAATAATTTATCTCCTTAAACATAGATTTTTTTTTAGATTATTCAGATAAAACACACACATATATTGCAAGTGTCAGACCCTTTCATGACACAGTATAGAGGCATTTAATTTAAAAAGGTTAGGAAAATCCCAATAATTTGCATGATATGGTGGATTTTCATATTTCTTTGAGTCTCCAGTAAGAGGGAAAGGTTCACAGACATACCCAACTCCCAACCAATTGCAAAGCCAAAATATGCTGCCCTGCATTCTCCGTCAATAATAAAAAATAAATAAAATGGGGATCTCATCACTTGAGTCCCCAAAAGATATAGAAAACCAATTGATGCCAGATATATCTATTTTGGGACAATATGGCCTTTGATACTGATGTTGACATACAGTACATGCTATCATGAAATGTTTGCTGAAATTTACTGTCTTGAACAGAGTATGTGCAAAGTCTATTTGGTATATGGTAGTTGCAATCCTAACTGAGTCTGTTTAAATTAATTCTGTGGTGCTCACCGATATTCACCACCAAGCATGGAACAGAGCATTCTGTTGCATTGCATAGGGTTGTGTATAGTTGCTGTGTAATTTTCCTTCTAGTGCACACTGTGTAACAATAAAAGAAAACTGCACTGCTTGTATGAAATAATGCTTATATCAAGCTGTATGACTAAGTAGTATATCACTTGTCGACCGCTTAACTGTAAATGTATATCATTACTTTTCCTTTAAATACCAGGTTTATGGCAGCAGCTACCTGCCATAACCCCAATATCTTTTTTCAGTCAGGTGGCTGGCTATCATGCAAAAGTAGTCCTAGCAGTGGATTAACTGTGAGATCACTTTTTAGGTGGTGGGAAAGGTGCACCCCTGCTGCTTCCCAGTCAATTCCGAGCTTACCAGAGCTGTCTGTAAGCTCAGAATTCATCCAATGCAGACAATGGATAGGCAGGAAGCCGAGTCAGGGCAAGATAGCCCCTGCTCAGCTCTATGCCCTTGGGGGACCGGAGCAACCTCCAACATCACGTCCGGTTCTCAGGCAGATTGACAGGATTTTCTTTTTCTTAAAGTCAAATCACTTTTTCTTTTTGCTTTTAAAAGTAAATGAGGGATATGGGGTCTTTTTGACCCCAGATTTCTCAATAAAGAGGATCTGTCATGCTTATTTCTATTGCAAGGGATGTTTACATCCCTTGTAATAGGAATAAAAGTGATAAAATAAAAAGTAAAATAAACAATAAAAAAAAATTTAAGCACCCCATCCCTCCAAGCTCACACGCAAAAGCTAATGCATTTGTAAATTATGCCTGCATATGTAAATGGTGTTCAAACAATACATGTGAAGTATCGCCACAATGGATAGAGCAAGAGAAAGAAATCCAATGTAAGAGCTCCTCTGTAACTCTAAATAGGTAACCTGTAAACATTTTTAAAGCGTTGCCAAATGGGGATTTTTAAATCCTGTAGTTTGTCGCCATTCTATGAGCGACATGACAGCGTGATATGTTTGGTATCCGTTTACTCAGCATAACATCATCTTTCACATTATACAAAAATTTGGGCTAACTTTACAGTTTTTTCTTTATTTGTTAAAGTGTATTTTTTTCCAAAAAATTGCATTTGAAAGGCTGCTGGGCACATACAGTGTGACATAAAATATTGCAACAACCGTCATTTTATTCTCTAGGGTCTCTACTAAAAAAACATATTTATATAATGTTTGGGGGGTTCTAAGTAATTTTCTAGCAAAAAATACAGATTTTTACTTGTAAACAACAAATGTCAGAAAAAGGCCTGGTCTTAAAGTGGTTAAAATGGATCATCTAGGTGAGATGTCATTTCTCTTTACTGTGTAGATATATCAAGGTACATATCTAAAATTTGTACAAACTGATTGATTTTTTTTTAACAGTTTCCTGTTATTCATAACATATGATTTTGTACTTTTAGCAAAATGCACAAATGTCCCATTGTTTTCACTGCACATGAGGCTACTTTCACACTGGGGCGTTGCGTGCGCTGGCAGTAAAGTGGCATTATATTTAGCAGCATTTTACCGTCGTTTTAGCAGCACTTTGCAGGCGCTATTTTTAGCAATGTAGTGACTGCAGAGCGCCCCAGTGTGAAAGGGGCCTAATGCCTGGTACACACGGTCGAAAATTCCAATGGAAAAAGTCAGATCAGATTTTGTTGGAAAATCCGATCATGTGTGGGCTCTATCGGATTTTTTCTGTCGGATTTTTCGATGCACAAAGTTTGAGAGCAGGATCTAAAATTTTCCGACAACAAAATCCGATCGCATAAATTCCAATCGTGTGTAGACAATTCCAACTGACAAAGTGCCATGCATGCTCAGAATAAACTAAGAGACGAAAGCTATTGGCTACTGGCCCGTTTATAGTCCCGACATACGTGTTTGACATCACCTCGTTCAGAACGATCGCATTTTCCGACAACTTTGTGTGACCGTGTGTATACAACACAAGTTTCGACCAAATGTCAGATCTTTTCAGACGGATTTTGTGGTTGGAACGTCCAACCGTGTGTACAAGGCATTAGTCTTAAGCCTCATACACACAATCGGACTTTGTACAAACTTTCCCTTGGATTTTTGTACAAAGGGCTTTGGCCGTAAGTTTGTATTGAATACACACGATCCAACTTTTTAGGCAACAAACACGAACGTAGTGCAGTTTCAACGTACTGACGATACTTCAAAAGAGGATGTTCAATTACTCCAGCGCCACCTTTGGTCAACTTCTGTATTGTTGTCTGATCTTTTGTATTGGTTCTGAGCATGCGTGTTTGTAATTTGTACAAAAGTATGATGGTTTTCTGTACACACGTATGTTGTCAAAAAGTTTGTCCATTTGCACAGCCAACAAAAGTCAGATGAAAACCCAAAAATGTTGTCCGATGGAGCATACACATGGCTGGATGTTGCCTCAAAACAGCTAATGTGCATGTTTGTTGTCAAAAAGTCCGATCGTGTGTATGGGCCTTAACCCCCCTGATGGTATTCCCAAGTCTGGCTCAGGGTGGAATTTTTATACCAAAAGCGGTAACCCCGAGCCAGACTCGGGACCGCATCGCTGGATCCAGGAGGATGTTTACTTACCTTCTCCCTCGGATCCAGCAATGTCCCCGCGCTGTACGAGCGAGCCGTGTCTCGATCGATCTATCACGGAGCCGAGCTCTGTTCCCTGTGAGCGCTGCGACACACGGGGACAGAGATCGGCGCCAAATTCAAAAAGTGAAACACTCACTATACATACAGTATAATGTAATCTTACAGATTACATTGCTGTATGTAATTATTTCACATCCCCTTTGTCCCTAGTGGTCTGCCCAGTGTCCTGCATGCAGTTTTATATAATAAAAACTGTTCTTTATGCCTGGAAACTGGAGATTGTCCATAGCAACCAAAACTGTCCCTTTACATCAAAAGTGATTTTAGACCAGCTAGAAAACAGTGATAATAAATTGGAATCACTCGCAGAATTGAGCGATAGCGATTTGTGCAGAGATCCGTCATCAAATACTGAAAAGTAATGACAGTGACAATTCTGCAACACAGCAAATTTCTGTGTTTTTGATTTGATTACATTATTGAATAATTTTTATTATTGTTATATTATTATTTGGTACAATTATTTATAATTATTTATTATATTATAATTTATGATTTAATTTTTCAAACTTTATCATACCTGGGATGTCTGCTAGACTCTGGTTAGGACAGATTTAAGTGAGTTATTCCTAAGAATTACAGGACTACAATATAAAATGCCAAATTTTCATGCAAAATAATTGTACCGCTTTTAGCACCTAAAATCCAAATAATCGTACCGCCAGGGAGGTTAATAAACATCCTTATGGCATCTTACAGTGAGATAAATACTGTCTTCAACGCATATCTTTATTGCTCATCAACTATATTATTATCAATGAACATATGGACACACAGCACACACACACACACAAACAAACATACACATACTGTATATCTACACATACAAGCACATTGATATGTTCGCATGCACCTTGATATGAATGAAAATAATCCATTCTCCAGTTCTAAAAATATATACTTTTCTGAGCCTGCTTTATTGCTAAGCTTTATTAAATTAAAGTTACGATAAAGAATGCTTCAAGGAGAATTTCCAAATATCTATTTCCCCTCAGGTGGTATTCTGAAAGCACGCATTCATATCATTGTTTTAAATTTCCAATAACAACAGCTTTATGTGTATTTGCCTAAAAAAAAAAAATCAATTGCATAACAATATAAAAAGGGATCAATCATTTATCTGTGGACAAAAATATGCATTATTCCCAGGAAAAACTGACAGAAAAAAAAACATGTAAAGTTCAATTGACACTTAATAATAAATGCTTTTGGCTTAGCAGTTCATTCTGACTGGACTAAGATAGAAAAAAAAATCTCTTCTTGCTAACATGTTAATTTCTTAACTACCAAGCTTTTAAAATAGCTTAGAAAGGTAAAAAGGCTTCTGGAGGCATAGAGTGGCATAATTTAGTGGGAGATAAGGTTTTTCAGCCATGGGCTATTTGCTCTGTCTTGCTGAGAGAAATGATAGGTCAGTAATGTACAGGTCTATTCCTTGCACAAGGAGGATTACCAATTAGAGGAACACATAATCAGACAGGCTACAGCTGAAAAGAACAAACTATTCCTGGGAGAGGAGGGGTGGCTTTGCCGTGAGAGAGGAGAGAACTGCATGTTGCTTTGGGCAGCCTTGCTGATATTAAAATATAAGGGGATATCTAAGTGGATTTACAGTTTCCTCTTTGCTTTAGTAGCTAAAGGACACCGCCTTTGAATTACCTGTGCTTTCCTTTGTCTGCATCTCCCGTTGCTCTCATTCCCTATGGAGCGTGTTAAATAGAGAGGTGTGCCAGAAGGAAAGCAACAAACTTTCCTATCATAGGAGAGATACACCATTGAATGTGAAATGTCTGGAGGCCTATGTGGTGAGTAGAAAAAAAAAGCACATGTAGTAAGACATATTAAGAGGGCAAAAAAATAAATAAAACCCACAATGCTTAAGTAAAGCACTTGGGGACATTTTTTTTGCCTTGTGGGATAACCAATATACACCCCTAAATGTATTTGTAGATATTACTAGAAATTTATTTTCAGGGTTTCCTGGTAAAATATGTCGGTAGTATATCACGATTAAGGTTGTCAGGATTAAGCATCTTTTACATCATTAAAAAGTTATTTTTTATTGAATGTACATGTATTAGAAACTTAAAGCAGTGTTAACCACTTGACCTCCGGAAGGTTTACCCCCCTTCATGACCAGGACTTTTTTTGCAATATGGCACTGCGACCAGGCCATTTTTTTTGCAATGCGGCACAGCATTATTTTAAATGACAATTGTGCGGTCATGCAACACTGTACAGGCATACCCCACTTTTAAGGGGTATTTACTAAAGCTGGAAAGTGTGAAATCAGGCTCACTTCTGTATAGAAACCAATGAGCTTCTAACCCCAGCTTGTTCAGTTAAGCTTTAGTAATAAAACCTGGAAACTCATTGGTTTCTATTTAGACGTGAACCTGATTTCACACTTTCCAGCTTTAGTAAATAAACCCTGTTGTGTACTTGAAAGTGTGGTATGCCTGTACCCAAATACAATTTTTGTCCTTTTTTCTCCCCCCAAACAGAGCTTTCTTTTGGCGGTATCAACTCTGTGTTTTTTTTTATTTTTTATGCGCTAAACAAAAAAGGACCGACAGTATTTTTTGCTTTCTGCTATAAAACATACCCAATAAAAAAAGTAAAAAAAACAAACGCATTTCTTCATCAATTTAAACCAATATGTATTCTGCTACATATTTTTTGTAAAAGAAAAATTGATTGGTTTGCGCCAAATTTATAGTGTTTACAAACTAAGGGATATATATATTTAGTTATTTATTTCTTGTACTAGTAATGTCGGCGACCAGTGACTTATAGCGGGATTGCAATATTGTGGCAGACAAATCAAACATATAACTGACACTTTGACACTTTTTTTTATAAAAATACGTACTGTCAATGTACTAATGACCCTGACTGGGAGGGGGTTAACATTGGGGCCATTGAAGGGTTAAATGTGTGCCTACCATGTGCTTACTCTCTGTGTGGGAGGTGCTTTGACTAGGGAAAGGCAAAAATCTGTGTTCCTGTTTTTTTCCTTTTGGGATAAAGGTTTTTCAAGAACAAATAAAAGCTAAACATTGTAAGCACCCCTGTCAGGTTTAAATGGCTTGTTTCATCCCTGTAACTGCTACATTTGCACTGATGCATTCTTTTAAAAACAACAGACTTACTGGCAAGATTATCAAGTGAAGATAAAAGAAAGCCTAAAAAAGAAAATGAATGCAGCCATCACATCTAAGAATTGCTAAGCTGTAATAAAATACATGTTTTCTTTTGGGTTTAATATCGCTTTAATCAAAACATTAGTCTAAAATACAGTAATCTATAGCAAACAATCAGAAATTAATTTTTAATTATCTGACCTCAGTGTGAGATGAAATTTGGTTATTATGTGTTACATCAATATAAATTGCTTTGGCCCAGTAAATGTGTTGCCTATCTGAACAGAAATGTCTGTGCACAAAATCTATTCAGAATAGTAAATGAGTGATACAAAGAAGATTACCATTTTAATGAGATAAGATTCTAGCCAAAAAAAGGCAAAGCTATAAATCATAAAACACAGAAAATGTAGATCTGGCCTTTGATTTAATTTATGAGATTTGTTTTTATTACAATCAACGTTTTGACTCAAAGTGATATTAAAGTTTTTTTTGTTTAAAAACCAGACATGTTAAAATTACCTGCTCTGTGCAGGGGTGTTGCACAGAGCAGCCCTGATCCTGCCCCCCCACCATGTGCCCCCACTGCAAGCAGTTTGCTACGGGAGCACCCAGGCAGAGCCGCTACTCTGTGTGTCCATCCAGATATGGAGCCATGGCTCTGCCCCTCCCCCTCTCCTAATTGGCTCACTAAATTTGATGGACAGCAATGGGAGCCAATGGTGCTCCCTGCTGTCTCAGCCAATGAGGAGGTAGAATCCCAGACAGCCAAGACTCTAGTGCAAAATTGTTGGATCGAGATTGGGCTCAGGTAAGTATTGAGAGGGGCTGAGGTGGGCTGCTGCACACAGAAGGTGTTTTATCTTAATGCATAGAATGCACTAAGATAAAAGAAAAAAAACTTCTGCCTTTAGAACCAATTTGAAGTTAATCTGTCACATAACTGTGAGCAGTGGGCAACAATGACATTTGTTGTGATTTTAAATGAGCTCAGCTTCAATGCCTTGGGACTAGTATTCAGGTGAGAGTGGCTAGTTTTATAACAGGAATCTAAAGCTGCCACTAAGGTTTGTGTTATTTTTTTTTAAGTGTACTCTGATCAATTTCATTATTTGCATCATTATCTTTTGAGTATGTGCATTACTGAAAATATACTTGATCCTTAATAGTCAAACCTGAAAGAGTAATAACTGTAAAACAGCTAATGTCCACTTGATTTTCTGCATTTCAAGGTTATTTAAAATTGGATTATCCAAGAATATTTTCTAGAGTGCTCATACATAGTTACAGTACAAATCAACAGAACATGTAAAATCCAAATTTTAGTTGCAAAAAAAAATAGAAACCATTATTATGTTTTTATTGAATTATTAGTTCAGTTCCATCTTTACTGACAAATGTTGGCCTTGTTCATGCTTCTTTTTATCGGTGTAATATTGTGAAGTTTGATGTGTGATATGTTTTTGTAATGGATGTTAGTTTTTGAATTTTGACTTTATAAACTGTTGGCAAAGCAATTACTTATTATTGTGTTGCTCAGTGAACAACAGTCAGTAAGTGGACAAAGCAATTGGTCCTGAAGGACACATTTTATGGTTGATCACTCATGCAGATCTAATGGAGGTAATAATCCAATGTCTCTATCTTGCAAACTCGCATACAGAAAGATCTGTTTGGTAAAAATTAGCCTCTTACTCCTTTTTGTAATACATGAATATGTTGTGTTTTAGAAGTTACCTTTGCTCCCCATATAACCTTGTTACATCATGCTCTTGTGTTGGTAAGTAGGAAGCAAATGCAAGACTTGATACAAGGCTTGATGTGTCAGAGTGATAAGTCCAGCAGAGTTATGCTCCATGCACACTAGCATTTTATTAATCTAAACAAAACACTGGAAAAAAAATTCTGCTCATAGATGCTGAAGCTAAAAAAAGCTAATAACAGCTTCTAGGAGCTTAAAAAATGCTAGTGTGCATGGGGCCTTAAGGAAGGTTCTTTAGCAAATGGTCATAGCTACAGTCGTCTTTATGTTTGAATGTCTGGAAGAAAAAATTACATTTTTAGCCTTAGTAAGGAAATGCATATTTTCTTTATCAGCAGTTTTTTGCTATTTGTTATCCTTAATTTAATATTTGATTAATCACAATATAAAATAGCAGTACAAAAAACTTGAATGTAATCAGTGGCTCAGAAGAGCACACTTTCAGACAGAAAATCTTGTACAACTTTAAAAGAAAAATCTTGTAGTGCAGCATATCGTTATTTGATGCAAATAATTTCACTTGCACTGTTAACCACTTAACCCCCGGACCATTTGTCTGGCCAAAGACCAGAGCAAATGTATAGATTTGGCAATGTGTCGCTTTAACTGACAATTATGCAAGTCGTGTGAAGTGGCTCCCAAACAAAATGTATGTCCTTTTTTTCCCCAGAAATAGAGCTTTCTTTTGGTGGTATTTGATCACCTCTGCATTTTTTTTTTTGTGCTATAAACAAAAATAAAATGACAATTTTGAAAAAAAACACTTTTTTTTTACCTTTTGTTATAATAAATATTCCCCAAAAATATATAAAAAATAATATTTTTTTCCTCAGTTTAGGCCAAAACGTATTCTTCTACATATTTTTGGTAAAAAAAAAATCACAATAAGCATTTATTGGTTTGCGCAAAAGTTATAGCATCTACAAAATAAGGGTGTCATGGTTTTGCAATAGTGTTTGTCTGCTTACCTGTTTCCATGTGTTCATCTCTAGAGACCAGCCGACCCTCACCTGACTGCTTTTGTAATCCATCCTTTTTTAATCCATCCTCTGGCATAGCTCCACCCTAGCTCCTATCAGAGGACTCTATATTAACCTGTGCACTGCAGGCCAACCCTGCTGATCAACCTTTGTGTGTTAGCTTTTCTGTTACCTGCCGTGTGCTCTTCTGTTGTTCCGTTACCGACTTTGGCCTGTCCTTGACTATCGCTGTTTGCCTGTGGTCCTGACCTATTGGCGTGTCCCTGACTATTCCTGTCTGCTTGTGGCCCCGACCTTGGCTTTGTCCCTCACCATCCCTATCCTCCTGTTGCCTACTGTGGGTGCAAGCTGGGGGACCCTGGGGGTCGTGACCTGGAGCCAGTTGCAGCCCAGTCCATCCTCACCTCTAGAGGCTCTGGTGAACACCTGCTGGCTCTTAGACTCCGCGCCCCAGGGAATCTTACGCTCTAACCCCGGTGGGATCTGTCTCCCATCCGCAGCAGTCAAACGTAGGGTCCACAACCTTGCGGTGCACTCCTGATCTCTACGTTGTGCATCTGTCACCTCGCCTCAAGGTGACCTGACAAGGGGTTAGTTTTATGGCATTTTTATTATTTTTTTTTTACTAGTAATGGACCATTGTAATTTTTACAGTAATCAGTGCTATAAAACGAATTATTGTAAAAATGACACAGGCAGTGAAGGGGTTAACCACTAGCTGGATAGGAAGGGGTTAAGTGTGTCCTGGGGAGTGATTCTAACTGCTAGGGGGAGGGGCTGTGTGTGACATGTCACTGATCATAGTTCCCGATTACAGGGAGCTATGATCAGTGACAGTTTCACTAGGCAGAACGGGGAGATGCTTGTTTACATTAGCTTTCCATTCTTCCTCTCCATGAGATGATTGCAGGTATCCCCATGGACATCGGGATACAATTGCAATCCTACTCACGCAGCTCGCAGCAGGGTCACTAGTACTGTCAGTGGCACACACGTGACCAAACAGCATCAAATTCAAAGGGACGTACCTGTACACCCATTTGCCCAGCCGTGCCATTCTGCCAGCGTATAAGTACATGCGGCAGTGGTTAAATATTGTACTGTGGAATAATTTAGCTTTGTGGTATAGCAGCTAAGGATAATATGAATGTTGTATACAGTTACATAGTTAAACTGAAAAACAAAGACATCCACCAAGTTCAACTCCCCCCCCCCCATTCCCTGTATACCACCACCCAGCAAAAAATGTATGATATATGAACCAACAATCTATGTATATGTATTTTCTGCAAGTTTATTTATATTGTAAACATTAATTTTACACTTTTAAATAGCTGCAGATTTAATGCAAATAATGAAAGGTTACTTTGTACTACCTAATCTATGTGATTTGTTTTCTGATTGCAAATAATTGAAGCAATTAACCTTGCAAACTGATATTCTTTCCTCTAAGCTTCTGTCTATTTGTTATTACAGAAAATGTGTCTTTCTTCTTTTAAACACAGTGGATATTAAACTACATTGTTAGAAACACAGAAATATTTTATAAGGAAACACAGGACTTATTTATACTGTAGGTGCCATGCACATTTTTCAATATTTAGGGATATTTCTTCCTATCCTGTATCTGACTGCAAAGGTATTTTACATTCTCCATAAATTGGAAGATTTCCCATTTTTAGAATTCCAAAGTGCAATATCCCAAGAATAAGCAGGCAGTATGTGAAGCTTATAATTATAATTGATTATGGGGACAGCCCATGTTACCAGGGCCACTGATAGGCTAGTACAACTGGCCCTGTTGTACCGGGCCTGGCCAGCAGGGGGGTCCGGGAAACCTGAACACAAAACTAATTAATGTAAAAAAAAAAATCCTCCAGCCACCATGACCAAACAGAGTGATTCCTCTCCCTCTGCTCTGTTCTTCACTCGGCCCGAGAGAAGAAGCAGTGAAGCGAGCAGGGCCACCAGCGGCAGAAGAAAGAAAAGAAGCAGCTGGCGTCTGACTGGAATAGTTTGTGGACACCCACACTCCAGTCCAGGCAGCAGCAGGATCAGGGAAAAAGTAACTCCTGGGGCCAGGCTAACACAGGTGTGTGCTTGCTTGGGGGGGGGGGGGGGGGGATTTGAGATCTAATACTGCAGCAACATTACGGCATTGGTGGCATATATATATGTTTTTTTCAAAATAGTTTTTATTTTTTTGTTTTTTTAAAAAGTAAAAACCGCAGAGGTGACCAAATACCACCAAAAGAAAATAAATATCACTTGTAGACAAACCTGCACTTTTTTTCAATCCGGGGTCTGGGGAGAGGCCAGGGACAGGGCCAGGGTGGAGCTAAAGGAGGGACCAGGGGCAGGACCAAGGGTGGAACTGAAGGGGGCCCCGTCAGGTAGACTGTACGGGGCCCCATGATTTCTATCAGCGGCCCTGCATGTTACTATTTCCCTTTCAGTCTTAGCAGTGATATCCCTGAGGGTTATATATACCACAGTGTCTACTGCACACAATGGAATAATACTTGGGGTTGAAAAGGAAAAGTGTTAACGTGATTTAAGTGTTCTTCAGTTCAAAAACAATCCTGTTTAAATGAGTGGAATGATTTTACTGAAATTGATATTGCTACCAATTTCAGCATTAGTCAAATTTCACCATTAAAAAACTCTTAACTGAGCTGTTAGGCAACTTTGCTTAAAACATAAACTATATATTCTCTTCTTGATTATTTTTTGTTAACTGTCTATTTACATTTTTTTATTTAGTATCTTTTTCGTTGTCTGTTTTTATGTGTGTAAAAAGTATATAAAGTAAAATAGTGAGGTTAACCCTTTCCCGCCGAGCGTACGCACATCTGCGTACTCGGCTTCCGAGGGTTATACCGGGATGATGCCCACACCTGCAGGCATCATCCCGGTACCGTTTTTTACAGCAGGCGATTGGCTATCCAGGCATAATAACCGATGCGGCTAAAAGCCGCTCGGCTGTTATGCCGGAGGAGCGGGAGGGGACGTCCCCCCCTCCCGCCGCCTCTCGCCGCTGTTACCGGTGCTCCCGCTCGATCGGGAGCACCGATTTGCGATCCGTCGGCTCTGGCTGCTGGGGAGGAACTGGAACGAAGCCGTAATCGGCTTCGTTCCAGTCTCCTCATCGTAAACACGGAAGCGACGTCATGACGTCACTTCCCGTTTACTCGGCTGCCAATGGCGCCGGTTTTAAAAAAATATCCGGTATTCAGAATCGCCGTTTTCGGCGATCTGAATACATTGAAGTGTAAAGGAGGGGTGGGGGGTCTTTTAGACCCCCGATCCCTCCATAAAGAGTACCTGTCACCACCTATTACTGTCACAAGGGATGTTTACATTCCTTGTGACAGCAATAAAAGTGATCAAATTTTTATTTATTTTTTTTAAACAATTTAGTCATTTAAAAATAAATAAAAAAAATAAAAAAATAAAAAAAAAAATTTCAAAGCGCCCGCCGTCCCCGCGAGCTCGCGAAGCAAAGAAAACGCATACGGAAGTCGCGCCCGCGTATGTAAACGGTGTTCAAATCACACATGTGAGGTATCGCCGCGATCGTCAGAGCGAGAGCAATAATTCTAGCAGTAGACCTCCTCTGTAACGCTAACCTGGTAACCGTAAAAAAAATTTAAAGCGTCGCCTATTGAGATTTTTAGGTACCGTACTTTGTCGTCAATCTACAAGTGCGCGCAATTATAAAGTGTGACATGTTTGGTATCTATTTACTCGGCGTAACATTATCTTTCACATTTCGCAAAAAAATTGGGCTAATTTTACTGTTTTGTTTTTTTTTTATTCATGAAAGTGTCCCTTTTCCCAAAAAGTTGCGTTTAAAACACCACTGCGCAAATACCGTGTGACATAAAATATTGCAACAATCGCCGTTTTATTCTCTAGAGCCTCTGCTAAAAAAATATATATAATGTTTGGGGGTTCCAAGTAATTTTCTAGCAAAAAATATGGATTTTAACTTGTAAACACCAAATTCCAAAAATAGGCTTAGTCATGAAAGGGTTAATCTCTGTATGACCACCTGATGTGCATATGTGTAGCAGCAGAATGGTGGACTTTAACACCCGCATGTATAGTGTGGAGAAGGGGCAACACCGCTGCAGGTGATGGTAATCCTCCCTCTAATGACCAGGTGCTGGTCCAGTCCATGGTCTGAGTAATCCAAATAAGAAATAAAAAGAGGACTGCACTCCCAAATCTGAGGTAAAAAACCGTGTACTCCTTTATTCCATAAATTGTAAACCATGAATCTGGTCATAACACAGTAATACAGATAGACACCGCCAAGTTGACATGTTTCCTGAATTAACTTTGCTTAGTCAAAACCTAAATATGAGTGAAGTTAATTTGTGAAAACCTAAATATGACATGATTCATGCTTTGAATTTAATGAAATAAAGGAATACACAATGTTTTACCTCTGATTCTGAAGTGCAGTCATCACGCTTTCTTATTTAACACCCACATACCACTCCTATGCATCAGTAGGCAGCAGATTTACCTATGCCAAGGGCTCACTCACTCCACACTTCCAGCACAGAAACCAAGCTGTGAAAGACAACTATTGGTCCATGCTAATGATCAGTATCTAGAGGGACCAGCTCCCAAACATATGACCACTATGGCAGCCCATTACACCCATTACAGTGGTCCCATGATTGACCAATATCCCCCCCCCCCCCCCCAGTGTTAAGAACTGTTTAAAATGATGCTGGGTTGAGCAGGAAAGGGTTAATGAAGGACTGAGAAGCTACAAAGCTTTTTTTAATATAAATCTCATTGTACACCTAAAAAACACAAAAAAAACACTTAATTTTGCCTACGATTCCAATGCATTTTTCCAAAATAGTATTATTTCACTGAAATCTCCCCATTTTCACCAAAATGTAAGGGAAATAAAAATGTTTAGGTTCTCTCTACACCATAAATGATGTGCATATCTTTATTTAACTTTATATATAACTTTATTTTATAGAAACATTATAAATGTAAAACAAGTTATCTACTATTCTATTGGTAGTATTACATAGTTGCATAGGGGTTTATTTACTAAAGGAAATTCCACTTTGCACTACAAGTGCACTGCAAGTGCACTTAGAAGTGCAGTCACTGTAGATCCGAGGGGAACATGCAGGGTAAATAAAAACAGCATTTTTTCTTGTACATGATTGGATGATAAAATCAGCAGAGCTTCCCCCCATTTCAGATCTTCCCCTCTGATCTATAGCAGCTACACTTCCAAGTGCACTTGCAGTGCATTTTACTTTAGTAAATCAACTCCATAGTTAGTAAGGTTGTGTAAAGACACCAGTCAAGTTCAACCTGAGTGAGTGTGGGTGCGTGTCTACAATTGTCCTTATCCCTATACATTGTGTCTCATTAAGATGCTCCTCTATTACATATTATTTATTTAAGGTTCCCATATAAGGCTTATTAGGATAAAATATGTGGTGCATACAACACCAACAAGAAATTACATATATAGCACAGACCGAATCATATAACAAATAAAAAATGTGAATCCTTCAATATTACGCTCTTTACATTTATTGTTGATCAGTTGCCTCAAAAGTACTGATCGGAGTGTTCTGGTAGAGGGGGACATTGCCCTGTCAAAACACAACACCTCAACAGGGGAGAACACTGTACTAACTTTGCATAATTAGTACAATGGCTCCGATCCGAGTTAACAGTTTTTTTTTTGTTCAGCCGGCTGGGTTGTGTGTGTACCAGGCTTATGGCTCAAGCAAATGTAAGCCTTTAGGTACATGCACAGTCACATCTACTAAAATACTGATTACATTAGAACTCTCAGATCCAGATCCCATGGGCTAAGGCTATTAGTAGCTAAGGAGAAAAAATTGAATTGTGGTTGATGTTCCCAGTCATAAATAGAAAGCTGGAAAAAGGTAGAAAACAGTAATAAAGAAAATCCAATGACCTAGTGATGACTGTAAACTGTTTTGTGAACCAGATGTCTTCTGGGATAACAAAAGCTTTAGCTATACTATATTTCAATAATAAGAGAAATGTATGATAGTTTTTGTTTATACCATGAAACATGAACATTCTGTCATCAAAAAACATATTGGGTAGATCTTTTTTTGTCAACTTAATATGCATATATTTTCTGTATATGCCACAACTAAAGATTTGTTTGATCATAGTATCTATTTCTTTTTTCTGTAGTCCGCTGATGCATCAATTCATTGCCCCCAAAATAGCACAGCATCTTTTGAAATTATTGTTACCATTTTTAATTAAAAAATAAACCAGCAAACTTAGCAACTTCTCTATTTTTTGTAAAATATCATATCAAAAATATAGTTTCGAGCCTCTTGCACACTGCAGACTAAAAACCGAATGTTTTTAGGCACACAAGAATTTTTAAAATGTTTTAAAGCTGACCTCCATAAAGATATAAAAGACTATACATCATAAATCTCTGAAAGCATTAATATTTTTTTTTTTTAAATAATGCAAGTAGTGTAAATTCCATGATTGCAACTGGTACTCCTGCAGTCCCCTTCAAGCAGACCTGGAGTATGAGTGGAAGAAACAGTCAATTAGTAATTAACTAAGTAAAGCCCAGGTCATTCTGGATCCACCCCAGCCTGTTACAGGACAGTCAAATGAGAAGTAGCACAGTGATCAGCTCATCTCTCATGTCACTTGCTTTCTCTACCCATCAGAATGCCCTTGTCTGCACATGCAGTCATTGGAAAGCACTTCATGTGCAGACAAGGGCATTCTGATGGGTAGAGAAAGCAAGTGATATGAGAGATGAGCTGATCACTGTGCTACTTCTCATTTGACTGTCCTGTAACAGGCTGGGGTGGATCCAGAATGACCTGGGCTCAGAGGAAGTGGGGTGAATGATACTGCCATGAGACTTCTCTCACACATTGTGCTGCATGAGAAATATCTAGATTGCAACGCTGTGTTTTTTTTTTTTTTTTTTTACTTTTGGCAGGCTATTTATCTTGATATTTTTGGTTGGCACTACCCTTTAAACTGGAAATCATATAGTATTTATTTTTTCTCTTTCAAAGGAAAAATTAAAGGACAAATTTTGAATCAGTAAAAATGAAAGAAGAAAAGTAAAGTTGCAATCTCTAACCTATGAAACATGAAATTCCATTTATTCACTTGTTTTCTGGCCTGCCCTTAAATCACTTGTTCTTGGCATTTTATTGACATTTTGTGACATGGAAAATCCTGGTATCATTAACAAATCAATCAGAAAGCCACTCAACATCTTGTCTAGCCGACAGTTTACAGATCTTGTTTCAGTTTAACAAAGACATCAAAATACATACGATCCATTATATACACCAGGAAAGAGATTTTCTGAAACTGCCTGCGATTTTATGGCGAACCCATATTTAAGTCACTGTGTCGTATCTTGATAGGCTCTTTGATAAGGATGGGAATTGGAGTAATATAGCAACATAAACAAACAAGGCATATATCAGTTTAATCAGGAGTCTCTTTTAGTATCATTTAGAGAATAGAAAAAGGTGAGCTTGAAACCATGAATATTACATGAGAAAATACTGCAAATCTAAATGAGGTTCTATATAAAGTGTAGAAGAATATAAATGACCAACAGAATCGTTTCTAATTATATAATGCGACCTGACACAACCTTTAGTAGCAGCGGCAAGCCTCCATCCCTAATATGTGTTCAACATTTAAAAAGAGAGGGAAATGGGACTTTGAATGAGACATGTTACTGAATAGATACTTTGATTAAAATTGTTTATTAAGTACAAATCACATCATGAAAAATGTCAATCTGGGATGCAGGACACAATTTACTATGGTACAATTATTTAAATACATTTGTTTAAATATACAGTTATTCTACAGAATATAATACAACATCATTAAAAATGGAAATGCATATAAAATCAATAAGCATAAGCAATTGCTCATGGTAAGCCAAACTGCTCTGGGCATCAGTTGGATATATACTCGATGCACGTTTCATGGCTCTTGCCAATCATCAGGAGTAGAAATTCTCTGAAATTAAATCAAGAATATCTATAAATATGGGATAACCTTTAAACGGAGAACCATCTCTCAAGAAAAGGGGGGTTCTATAACTTACTATCTGGCCCAAAGGTGATGCCCAACCTATGTCCAGGGGATGCAGAGGACAGGAATAACTATCTCCCCCGGGGCTGAGGTGAGGAATCGCATCCAGATCGATGATAGCAGCTGGGAGCTGGGTAAAAACCAGGTGACCATGTCACGACCATATATGTCTGATGTGTGCTTACCAGGCCATACTGTTCTGCAGGAATATAGAAATAAGACCTTGTGAAGTTCATGGGACAAATCCATACTTGTAGGTGAATGAAATTAATTAATGATATGCAGTTAATGCAATAATATAAAATGTAATAATTGGACTACAGCAGGAGAGAATGTACAATATATACCCACTGTGGATAAATATAAAGCAAACCCACCATATGGAATCGTTTCTAAATTGGAAATATCACTATACTGACTGAATGGCCTACAAGCATTACTGTAATTATGTCTAGGCTTAAAATACAATATATATGACAGGCTGACCCCCCCTTCAACCTCTGCAGCAATGCTGGCAGCACTCATACATCTATTTCCAAAAGACAACCTCTGGATATGATGTTGAGCACGTGCACTCAACTTCTGAGTGGAACCTGTCCTGCTAAACTACTGTATGGTCTTGGCCACCATGCTGCAGCTCAGTTTCAGGGTCTGGGCAATTTTCAGATCCTCAGAGAGTTCTTTGCCATGAGGTGCCATGTTGAACTTCCAGTGACCAGTATGAGAGAGTGAGAGCGATAACACCGAATTTAACACACCTGTTCCCTATTCACACCTGAGACCTTGTAACACTAACGAGTCGCATGACACCAGGGAGGCAAAATGGCTAATTGTGCCCAATTTGGATATTTTCACTTAGAGGTGTACTCACTTTTGTTGCCAGCAGTTTAGACATTAATTGCTGTATGTTGCATTATTTTGAGTGGACAGCAAATTTACAATGTTCTACAAGCTGTACATTCACTACTTTACATTGTAGCAAAGTGTCATTTCTTCAGTGTTGTCACATTAAAATATATAATAAAATATTTACAAAAAGTTAGGGGTCTACTCACTTTTGTGAGATACTTTATATAATAATGGATAGATTAAGGGTAGATATGCCTGGGGGAGCAAGATTTGCATATTTTATATTTGGGGCTCTGTTTTAAGGGGTTGAATTGTAAGGCCGCGTACACACGGGCGGACTGTTCGTCCAACTTTGTCCGCTGAACAGTGTTTCAGCGGACAGTCCGCTCGTGTGTGGGCTTCAGCGGACAGTTTCAGCGGACAGTCTGACGAACAAAGTTTTTCGGAATTTCCGTAAGACTGTCCGCTGAAACTTGGTTTGAGCGGACAGTCCGCTCGTGTGTAGGCTTGTTCGGCAAACTAAGTCTCGCGCATGCTCAGAAAGAATTTACACGGCGAAGGTTGCATTGCAGTGTATCGGACGCCGAATTTCTCGTCCCGTCGTACGTGCCGTTCACGTCATCGTGCAAGTTTTCAGCGGACTGTTCGTTCGTCGTGTGTGGTCAAGTCCGTTCATGCTAATTTTGAACGGACTGTTTGTCAAACTGTTTGACGAACCTAGTTGGGTGGACAGTCCGCCCGTGTGTACGCGGCCTAAGTCTCTGAGCTGATACACTTAAAAAAATACTTATCTGCCACAAATTATTGTGATTCAGTTAACAATTGCTATTGAGTGTGACTGTAAACCCAGTGTTAAAAGTCTATTGCAAACATCGTGGCAGAATGTATTAATCTACAAAATGTATGATTATCAGGAAAAAAAACAAACAGTAAAAGTATCAATATTTCCTATTTTTTAAAGCAAACAGTTGATGCTATACAAATCCTGTATAAACATCTGTAGATAAAAACAAGCTGTGCAGCTTTGACCAGAGTTGAATGATGGTAAAATTGTGATCCTATTATAAACATGTGCAATAAGAGATAAACTAATATGTGATCCATTATATCCAAATTGTGTCTCACTGAATATACACAGAGACTTACTATAAGCAATATATAAACCATTCAAATAAGGTACAAATGCTGTAAAAAATATGCAAAATATGCAATATGGTGGAAACTACCTGCTTCAGCCCCGGACCATTTGGCTGGCCAAAGATCAGAGCACTTTTTGTGATTCGGCACTGCGCCGCTTTAACCGACAATTGCGCAGTCATGCGTCATGGCTCCCAAACAAAATTGACGTCCTTTTTTTCCCACAAATAGAGATTTCTTTTGGTGGTATTTTATCACCTCTGTGGTTTTTATTTTTTGAGCTATAAAAAAAGAGCGACAATTTTGAAAAAAAAAGCATTTTTTCTTACTTTTTTCTATAATAAATATCCCCCCAAAAAATATATTAAAAATTTTTTTTCCTTAGTTTAGGCCGATACATATTCTTCTACATATTTTTGGTACAAAAAATCACAATAAGTGTATATTAATTGGTTTGCGCAAAAGTTATAGCGTCTACAAAATAGGGGATAGTTTTAGGGCATTTTTATTAATATTTATTTTTTACTAGAAATAGCGGTGATCAGCGATTTTCATTGTGACTGTGACATTATGGCGGACATGTCTGACAATTTTGACACATTTTTGGGAACATTGGCATTAATACGGTGATCAGTGTGATTAAATATCCATTGATTACTGTTAAAATGCCACTGGCAGTGAAGGGGTTAACACTAGGGGCAGTAATGGGGTTAATGTGTGTCCTAGTTTGTGTTCTAACTGAAGGGGGGTGGGGACTGTGCAGGGAAACTAACAGATCGCTGTTCATACTCTGTATGAACAGACAATCTGTCAGTTCTCCCCTCAGAGAACCGGAAACTGTGTGTTTTCTGTGTGCCCTGAGCAATCGCAGGAGCCCGACGATGCTCAAGACCACCGGGAACTCGCATCGGCTCGGGGAGTGAGTGGGGGCACACGCTCATGCCTCCGGCAGCATCCATGCACCCGCTAGTGGCCACAGGGTGAAGCATTCCATTCTGCCACAGTAAAACTGCTGCGGCTGGTCAGCATGTGGCTACAGATACAATTGAGTAAAATAGCAAATAAGAGTGCTAAAAAATATCAAAGTGCACTGGGCTCAAATATATAAATTAATAAATGTCCAATCCAGAAAAACAAAGTCCATAAGCGCTCAACATTTTTTTTAAAAAGGAGAAAAAGAACCGCACAGACAAATATCCCCAACACTTCAACAGACATAGTTCCAAATGGCATCACGTGTCACCCAGTGCGAATCCTTCATCAGCCACACTAAACTGACTCACCAGGTGAAATGGCTGATCAAATTATAGATCAGCAAGTGTGCTCTGCAACATAATATATCTCCACCATCCAAGCACTCGGTACAGTTCCTTACCAGTAGATCCACTCAGGCATATCACAAATAGGCATGAAAGTATAAAGGAAGGTCTCCATAGTATAAAACTATTTTAAAATACTGCACTTTTATTAAAAATAATTTAGATCCACTCATTTATTTTTAATAAAAGTGCGTTTTTTTTAAACAGTTTTACGCTATGGAGACATTCCTTCCTATTATATTTCCATGCCTATTCATGATATAGGTGAGTGGATCTACTGGTGAAGAACTATAACGATCACTTGGATGGTGGAGATATATTGTGTTGCAGAGTGCATTTGCTGGTCTATAATTTAATTAGCCATTTCATCTGGTGAGGCAGTTTAGTGTGGCTGGTGAAGGATTCAGACTGGTTGACACTCAATGCAATTTGGAACTTCGTCTGTTGAAGTGTTGGGTAGTTTTGTCTGTGTTTTCTCCCTTTTTTTTCAATTTTTTTGAGCACTTATGGTCTTAGTTTTTTGGATTGGACATTTATTAATGTATATATTTGAGCGTGGTGCACTGTTATTTTTTAGCACTCTCATTGGATATTTTGTCCATTTTTTTTTTCTGTGGTTTGCACCATATTGCATATTTTGCATATTTTGTACAGCATTTGCACCTTATTTGAATGATTTATATACTGTCTATAGGAAGTCACTGTGTATATTAAGTGAGACACAATTCGGATATAATTGATCACATATTAGTTGATCTCTTATTGCACGTGTTTATAATAGGATCACAATTTTACCTACATCAGTCACAAAGGGGAACACAGACCAGCAGACTTTCTCTTTTTTCAAATTATTATTTATTGGTTTAATACCATTAATTGAAGTGACAGCAGACCATACATACAGTGTTCCCTTTCCTTTTATACCCACAGGAGCTGTATTAACTTTTTTTCACAAAGCAGAATATTGCCCTTACTATAGGTGTAGGCCATTTACGTATCTCATGAAGCCTGACTGGAAAACGTCTTTGGCCGTTGCTAAGGACATTGCAAGGACATTGCTAAGAAAAGCCTAGTGTTACTGTTTACTTTTGCTATCACAGGAGTGAGCTCTTTCTCTGATTAAAATTCCCTCACATGCACTTTCTCTCCACTGATGCAGTAGTTCTAGTAGTTCAGTGTTTGAAATTTCACTCCTGTGATGGTGAAGGTGTGTACAGCGTGTGTATCATGTGAGTGTGTACAGTATGTGTATTGTGTATGTGTGCACAGCATGTGTGTGTGTGTGTGTGTGTGTAGAACATGTGTACAGCATGTGTATTGTGTGTGCACGGCACATGTATCATGTTTGTGTACAGTGTGGATATCATGTGTGTGTGCACAGCATATCATGTGCATTTTCACAAGATATTGTGTGTGTGCACAGCATGCATATCTTGTGTGTGTGTACAGCGTGTGTATCGCGTGTGTGCACAGAGTGTCTATCATGCATGTGTGCACAGCGTTGCGTGTGTGTATTGTGTGCATTGTGTGTGGGGGTTTTGTGCACACATAACCCCTCTTGTGGGTGCCTGCAGTGGAGATCAAAGGGGAATATCCTCTCCTCCTGCATGGATCCTAGCTGTAGAACCTGCCTAGTAGTGGAGGTGTGTTCTGCAGTGTAGTAGAATGTCCAGGGTGACAAAGATGTGTTCTGTGAATCAAGGAATGGACCCCTCTATGACAGGTGATGGGGTGGGGGGAAGGGGTTCGGGAATGATCTGCAGCATCCAACCCTCCAATGCCAGATATGATGTCTTCCCCAGCCTCCTGTTCATCCCCCGGTGCCTCTGTCTGAGCCGAGGTGCTGTCTGAGGCACTGCCTGTGACTTCCACAAGAGCCACTCTGGAAGGCGAGAGCGGTGTGCTGCCCATGTATCTCTGAAGCCCATGCAATGTCACTTGGGCACTGATTATGCACCTCTCTGAATGTTGTGCCCGGGGGCGACCTCACCGGTTGCCCCCTCCCCACAATATGTCACTGATTAGTAGTCTTCCATTTATTTGCCTGTACCTAGATGTAAGGCTTGACGCCTGCCAAACATATGAGTTTAGTTAGGAAATGGAAGGATTACAATCTCTGTCAGTCAGTGCTCCTTTAGGGACAACTTAAAGGGGTTATAAACACTTGTCATTTTTCACCTTAATGCATTCTATGCATTAAGGTTAAAAACCTTCTTTACTGCAGCAGCTCTCCCCTTATACTTACCTGAGCTCTGAAATTCGCACAACGGGAATGAGCACACTCTGGCCAGGAATGATGAACTCCGGCTGGTGTCTCGTGTCCTGATTGGATAGATTGATAGCAGTTCAGCCATTGGCCCCCGCTGCTGTCAATCCAATCCGATGAGGGAGACGCCAAATGCTGGACTCAGGAGCATGCCTGCAAGGTAATCCCCAAGTAGAGCGCTTCTCCTAGGGGGTTATATGATGCGCGGAGGAGCCACAAGAGCCACCGGGGGACCCCAGAAGATGAGGATTGGGGCCTCTCTGTGCAAAAGGAACTACACAGTGGAGGTAAGTATGGCATGTTTGTTATTTAAAAAAACAAAGCCTTACAATCACTTTAATCTAAATTGGTAACTGAAAAGGACAGGTGGACAGGTTGCTTGGGCATTGACAGCTCATCTTCTCCAGAGGTAAGTACAGTGGGGACCAGGGTGTGAGGAGGGTATACGGCGTTGGTCTCCCTTTACATTTTTTCTGAAGGGGTGAATTAACACTTTAAGGGGACTGTCATTGTTTTGGATTTGCAAAGCAAAATATATAGGTAAGTCACATTTTGATGAGCTAGTTTGAAGACTAGAAGCTATTGTTTAGAAATCTAACAAACTTAATGCCATTTGTCAGTGTAATGAAACATTTAAGTATCATTGATCAGTTGGAGGAACAGACAGTGTTTAATAAAACAGGCAGTATAGCAACTCCCACATAAGTCCCACTTAAAAACAGAGAAATGCTCTATTTCAAGTCATAAACATCTGGCACTTACTAATTGCTAAATAAAAGTATATTTTTTTGTTTCTGAAAGTTCAAACATGTATTGCAGATATGCCTGTTGTTAATGTTTATTTGAATGTCATATTCATCATCATCATTTGGAAACATTCCAAGTAACTTTGAATGAACAAATGGATGATTCATATTCATAAACTTGCTGCAAGCAATGTAATTACCATACCTGCTCCCAAGCTTATCTTTGCAAACACAGTTTAAATGTTACAAGCCTCTGGTAACCTTTACTCTAAATTTCTGTGAGCAAGCTATGAATCTTGATTCAGAATGTTGTTTTTTTAATTCAGAAACATAACTACTGACTTAGCTGGGTCTTTTTCTAAATGCATGAAAAGAAACATTACTGCATTTAGAATCCAGTCACTACCTGAGTAAGAAGAGAATGAAGGGGTCTGAGCAGTGGCAGCTGGTGACGTTTTAGGATGGGGGGGGGGGGGGGGGGAAGACATCCCCTTCCCTTTTGACCTCTTCAAGTTCTCATAAGCCCCGCCTCTTATAGAATCCACCTGCTCCATCCATAGTATCATAGCGTAGAAAGTCTCTAAAGGAAAAACTTTTTATATTTTTACAGTTTTCTTATCTCTATATATTACTTGTGATTAGGGATGAGCCAAGTGTACCTGGGTTTGGTTCAAGGTGGGTTCAGGTAACTATACTGAAGTTCGGGTGGAAAATCAAAACCCCATTTAAGTCACTGGGATCTGAGAGTAAAATAATCTGTAAAGGTCAATTTATAGGCTGATAATCAATGATTTGTCAAACAAATGGCATGGGGGCTGGACACTGGCCTGGGAAACATGCACCAAAGCAAAAATAAAAATTGAATTTTGCTTAGTGAGGAGCAGCAATTGAACGGATGCTTAAATTGAAACATTAAAAAAGATAAAAGCCTTTAAATAACTGCCTGCGGGTGCCCATCTGCCTGTGAAATTGCACATCTGTATGGTGTATACAACCTACTACAGCAAAACTCTAGTTTTCAAAGAACAAATGATGTTGCCAGTAAATGATAGCCTATGGACACTTAAAGTGATACTAAACAGAGAAGTGTTAATTCCCATAATTCATTCACATAAATTATATATATATCATGACACTGCATTTTTTTTAAAATCCTCGAATTACCATATTCCTGCAGCAGTACTGTGTGGTCACATGATCTTTCCTTGTTCTTTGGCATCTGCAGAAAAAGAAGTTCACGAGAGGCTTCTATTACTCTGCTGATGCTCTCTACAATATAAGTCTGTGTGTCTGGCCAGTGCTGATTGGACCAAAGAGTGATTCAAATTAATTAATTATATATATATATATATATATATATATATATATATATATATATATATATATATAATCTCTTTATTGAACATCAATCTTTATAGTCACATGGGCTACACAGATATGAAAAAGCAGGGAAATGAATAGCTTAGAGGGGTACTGAAATTAAGCTTGCTTTGTAGAGGACACCAGCTAGTCTACACAATCTCAGGTTGCAGTGGGGACACAGCGAAAATGGATGGGAAAGCTGGAGGTAGGATCATCCAGGATTATTTCACTCTACACAAAATGAATGCTCTAGTGGTTTTGTGAATATGCACACTCTGTTATGTTATGTAGCATGTGAGTTTTCATAGTCTGGGTTTAAGGATACTTTAATACTGTTTGTAAACAAAGTGCCTGGGGATTTCATTTGGTTTGATGTCAATGGGGGACCCCACATGAAAACATGATGTGGGGTTTTCTCTAAAATACATACTAGACCTTTCTTCTTGATGAGTGTTTGTATAAATGTTGTAGGGGGTTCTAACAAGGGCATGGGGTTCCCCATCTATCTATAACATACTCTTATCTGAGCATGCAACCTGGGACCAGGAAAGGGGGAGATAAACCATACCAGGCCACATGCCTTTAACAGAGGGAGTACCATGCTGGTGAGGACAATGGTCTTTTCCCCACAACCCTGGCCCAGTGATTCTGGAGATGTACATTTAGGGAGTTATTGGAATCTGGAAGTCCCCTTTAAAAATGAGAGGGCCCTTAGATATCAGCTTCCCCCTTTCTGATTATACATAGTATCCACACTACATATATATATTTATTCAAAATTGGGAATATCCTAATGGTAAATCCAAAAATCTAAAATCACACATTATAGTAGCATACATTTAATAATGAGTTGTTGTTTTTCAATTAAAAACAATGAGAGTGTGTCAATGGTGACCATCCCTCCAATGCATTATGAGGAAACTGCAGCTATATACAGTACATATTATGACCACTAGATGGTATTATGCACTGAAAAGTGGCCTGGCTGATGTGTTCCTTTTTTAAAAACTCTCCACTGAGTATTTTTTCCTGTCTAATTGGGGGAGTGGCAGATATGACATGGCGACATTGATGACATTGCTAGTGTCATGTTGTGCTTCACTTTGGAGTGCATATAAGGTTGCCTGAGAGCAGTCCACTCCTTGTGGGCCAAAAGTATCCCACCCACTGGGAAGAGTGGAGATCAGAGACACACACGGGGGAAGCTGACAGCAGCCATGAGGTTCCCTATATTTGGGGCTGGTGGTGGTAGACATATTACCTGAATTTTACATCTTTAATGTATGGGTGATCCCCGTCTCTCTTGTCTTAAATGTGTTTTGGGAGCAATCTTAGTCCATCTATAGATTTCCTTTTGCTTATGATGTCTTATTCTTAATAGGAAAGGAGGAGCTTAGTTCCTGTGATGTTGAAATAACAATAGCAGCATGCTGTATACTATGCAGTTAATCATTAGGGAACACATGGGTTCTGTATAATTTCTGTATAATGTTTGTTGATAACATTTTTCTAAGTATTATTAGAAGCATTTTTTATATACTTGGACTATCGTACAAAGTTTGGAAAATATTTGTCTGATATACAGTATATCTTATGCTGTATGACTCTAATGATAATTTGTATATGCTTCCTTATAGATCATGTTAAAAAATGGTGACATATGCATTGTGAATACGGATTGACATAAAGTTATCAGGTCCTAAAGAAGTGTTCACAAAATGCATAGATCTAGCTAAATCTACGTGAACGATATGCTATAGTACACCCTCTTTTGGCTGCTATTAATTAAATGTATTTATATGTAGCTGTTTTTATTGGATTTAAGTGATCACCCCCTCAATGTTTTTACTTGAAATATATATATATATAAAGTGTTGTGATTTTTCATTTGTTGGTGTACTAATAATATAGTTACATTTTTGGATGAAAATGTTCTAAATGTTAGGGATGAGGACAGCCACAAAGTCATATATTAAAATTAATGTGTTCACCTTAAGAATGTAAGGTTACCAAATAAAAGAAAAAAAAAGTCATATAACGTTAATTCATCACCAATCACATTGATCAGCTTTTGCAAATCCTTGCCAATCATGATGACTGACACAAAATGCCAACCAGCACATCCAATCTCCTCTCTGTGAATGACATCTCCCTGTCCCAGCCACTAAATGTAAAAAAATGAGTTGGTCAGTGATGTCAGCGTTATATCTGCGCCTTTGTTTTGCATGGCCAGTAAATAAATGGGGTCAGGGGACATCACTGGTTGCTAAGGATGCAGTGTTAAATGCTTCCATAACAATGTTTGCCAGAAAGCTGTGATATAGGAGCGGTGGAAATATCACTATAATACATGACATTCATGAATGAGAAAAAAGTCCAGTGTTTGGAAGAAAATAAAAATAGGCAAAGTTCAGTCTTACAGTAATTGTGTTTGAACCAAACCTTGAGTTCAATATTTCAGATAAAAAACCTTGGTTAATCCATTCTGCCTCATATTCAGTTCATGATGCCAACAGTAGAACAGGGAACAATTGCAAGGACCTTTTTAAACGTGTCTTAATGCAATACCTTTTTCTGTACATTTTCACTTGTAATAAAACATTATATTTCTATTGTTAAATACTATGTGACAATTGTTTAAGCATTAACAATCCCCAAAACAGATGCAAATATTGACCTATACAGAGGGACAAAATGGAGCCTTCAGTAGTCAAGACAATTGAAGTTTCACCTTTCAAATTTAAAATAGGATGTTTTTCTTCCTAACTTGCTTTAACCACTTGCTTACTGGGCACTTAAACCCCCCTCAGTCCCAGACCAATTTTCAGCTTTCAGCGCTGATGCACTTTGAATGACAATTGCGCGGGCATACAACACTGTACCCAAATGAAATTTTTATCATTTTTTTCCCACAAATAGAGCTTTCTTTTGGTGGTATTTAGTTACAGCTGGGAGTTTTATTTTTTGCTAAACAAACAAAAAAAGATGCAAAAAAATAAATAAAATAAAATTATGTTTTAATAGTTTGTTATAAAATTTTGCAAACGGGTCATTTTTCTCCTTCATTGAAGTGCGCTGATTAGGCGGCACTGATGGCTGCATTGGTGGGCACTGATGGGCTGCATTGGTGGGCACTGATAGGCTGCATTGGTGGGCACTGATAGGCTGCACTGGTGGGCACTGATAGGCATAGTTAAGGCGGCACTAATAGGCACAGATAAGGCGGCACCGATGGGCACAGATAAGGCGGCACTGATGGGCAAAGATGGGCACAGATAAGATGGCATGGATGGGTGGCACGGATAAGTGGCACGGATGGGTGGCACGGATGGGCACTGATAGGTACCACTGATAGATGGGACTGATGGGCACTGATAGGTGGCACTGATAGGTGGCTCTGATAGGTGGCACTGCTGGGCACTGATGGGCGGCACTGCTGGGCACTGATGGGCGGCACTGCTGGGCACTGATGGGCGGCACTGGGGTGCAGCACCTTTGAGGCACATTGTGGGCACATTGTGGGCACTGTGGGTGGCACTGTTGGTGGCACTGCTGGATGGCACTGTGGGTGGCACTGTGGGTGGCACTGTGGGTGGCACTGTGGGCACTATGGGCACTGCTGGGTGGCACTGCTGGGGGGCACTTACTTTTATTCAGGATGGCACTGCGGTGGGCAGGTGGGCACTGGCAGGGGGCAGGTGGTCAGCTGTATTGCTGGCCGTGATCGGCTTTTTTTTTCTCTCCTCGCGCTGTCAGCGCGAGGAGGAATAATAGCCGATTACCGGCTCCGTTCTATCACATGATCAGCTGTCATTGGCTGACAGCTGATCACGTGATAAGGGGTCGGGATCGACCCCTTGCACGGATCGGTGATCAGGCGAGTCTCACGGACTCACGGACTCACAGAGCGTACCCGGGACCACGTCAATAGACGTAGTCCCGGAAAAGTAGATCCGCGCTAATGCCGTCATTTGGCAATAGCGCGAATCCCAAGTGGTTAATATCTGTTCATTGAAAGAAAAGAAAAGAAACAAAAAATAGTACAGTTTTATTTGTGTTTTTAATGGCAATAACATCATTTGCAAATAGGAGCTCAGATTTTTTTCTTACAGAAATGAACTTTAACACAAACCTAACATATCCTATTTGATGAAGTGGTTCATTTGCATGGAGTTTTTTGCTAAATTTAGAACTCAATCTCAGCTTAGGTTGTATTCCCAGTTTGGCTCTATAGATTTACTTTGAAATGTTCAAATATTCAGCTTTGCATAGACTTAAATATGCATGATTCCTAATCACTAAAGCATTTCCTAATTGTGAAGATGCAATTTAATGTGTTTCCACTGACAGGTAGGAGTCATTAAATCATTATGTGCTGAAAGATTTGGCAGTATTCCAGACACAATTATAGTAGTTATATCTTCTTCCATACGGAAAAGGAAGAGAGAAGATGGCTTATTCCTATGTAAATAAATTAGCATGTGATGCTTCATTTAATACATAGCCATTTTTGCAAATGTAATTATTTGTGTTAACTAACCTTCGCAAAGGTTCAGAACAAATTCCTACCAACTATTACATCAACATCGCCTAAAAAAGTGATGTTCCATGATGTCTGACAGGCTGAGTCACCTGTCGGCATTATATATTTTTTTATATCTTCAATATTCTATTGGTGAATTACCTAAACTATCCAACTAGTTCTATCTCAAACCAAATGTTTCAATTAGCTTCCAAAGCCATTTCAAATCCACTTAGTGTTGTCATGCTCATCCAAGAGATTTTTCATGATGTAGAATAATAAAATAACTGAAGAAGTCAGCTGTGTCCCCTTGGTTATAGCCATTAGTATCGATAAGTACTACCAAACTGGTACAGGCATACCCCACTTTTAAGTACACAATGGGGTTTATTTACTAAAGCTGGAAAGTGCGAAATCAGGCTCACTTATGCATGGAGAATAGTTAATTTGCCTTTAGTAAATCAATCCATAGTTACTTGAGTCTACAAGTCAGTATGCTCACATTTCAACACACTAGTATCCTCAAAAACGTGATACTTCATAACTGAACCTGATCAATTTGCCATTAAACTCTTATCCTTGTTTGTTTATACCACTTTTTAACTGACAAATAGACTTTTTTGTAAAACATTTAGCATAGTCAAAGCACAAAAAAACACATACACTTTGAAGGTCTTGCATTCTGGGTGTATGACTATAGACTGAGCATGCAATCTTCCTAAAAATACTCAATTACTTTTATAATGGAAACCAGGTGCCATTGCATTATCACCATTGCTTTGTGAATAAAGCACAAACGGAGAGAATGAAGTACTGTAACCCAGTAAATAAAATGCATTTTAACACAAAAAATAAATAAAAATAATGCTATAATTGAGTTTAATAAATTTCTTTATTTATGAAGACAAACTGCTTGAATAGTTGAAGGTTATCATTTACTTTGCTTTAATGTTGAAGATTGCTGCATTGTTTATTTTTCTTTTCATTATACATAGACCTACTCTGTTGCTTCTAAGTAAAGCATACATGTCTGATTTATAGTCACATATAACTTCCAATTTGGGTAGCTTAATTTAATGTATTCCTTTTTCTTTTGTATTAGCTCTTTTGGATGAATTAGTTACTGTTGAAGCAATCAGCACAGAACACAAACTGGCATTTCATAAGTTTTAGTAGTCATTTAGTTTCTAGTATCTGATGCTGCTACTTAGTGAGTTTGAAAGGAACAAGACTTAAATAATTTCTGCTGGCTGAAAAAAACAAATTTAATCATGACAATAAGAAACTGCAGAGTCAAAGAAACTGCGAGCATACCTGGAACCTTATTCTGTATGTCACTTACTACTACCACTTATGGTTAAGTTGAAATCTTTTCTGCCTTCCATCCTTTCTTATTGAAAGGAAAGGAGGGACAAGCACATTTATAATCCACTGAGGCAAACATTTAGAAGAACATAGTAAATATATACAGTACCACCATTTCTGAGACCTGCAGGTAACAGGGTCAGATCATAGGCCTGCACAGGTGGTGTGCCTGGGCACACCCTAATCACTCTGTGCGGTGACAATTCCCCCTACTGCCCAGGCTTTGCCCATGTTGCCTGCCTACTGCAGTGCTGCTGGCTTCCCTCCTTTCCTCTCGTCTCCCCCTGATTGCTGTGGGGGATGTTTCAGGATGGAGAGTGGAGTAAGGGGCTAATCAGTATGTAATTTACTAGACCCTACATTTTCTACATGAACACAATGAACACACTAACTCATTTTGTTCAGCCATAACTGAAGGATAGACAATTGGGTTTACTATGCCTCGGTTTGTGAATGAACAGTAACCCAGAGCACTTCCCATTCATTCACTGTCCAGTGCAGCTGAGGCTGCAGAGAAAGGCATGTATTTGAGCTTTGGGGTGCCCACCCTAATACAATAGGCTGTGCACACCTATGGGCCCAATATTGTTTAAAAAGCCAATGTAATAAGAGTGGGGTGAGAATTCCCTACTTATAAGAAGCACTGTGGCTGGACCTTTTTGTATGTATAAAGCTTTGTTCCATTTTTATTTTTGGATGATATTTTTAACTTCAATCCACTTAGTAAAGACTGATGGCAATAATCCCAATTTGTTGTTAAAATCCAAAATCAACCTTTTTAGTTGTATTTGTGACTCAGAATTATTACAGGCATACCCCACTTTTAAGTACACAGTGGGGTTTTCTAAAGCTTGAAAGTGCAAAATCAGGCTCACGTCTGAATAGAAACGAATGCGCTTCCAGGTTTTATTACCAAAGTTTAACTGAACAAGCCGGGGTTAGAAGCTCATTGATTTCTATGCAGAAGTGAGCCTGATTTTACACTTTCTAGCTTTAGTAAATAAACCCCATTGTGTACTTAAAAGTGGGGTATGCTTGTATTTTTTTTTTTTTTACACTTTCGCCAGTGAAAAAAACCTTTGTTATTTCTGCAGTTTCTTCAGCAATTTGTTTTTAGTATATACAGTATTTGGTTTTGGTGTCTACTTGAAAACTTTTTATATTACTGTACTCTTTAACCACTTAAGCTCTAGAAGGTTTTACCCCCTTCATGACCATGTCATTGTTTGCTATTCAGCACTGCACTACTTCAACTGACAATTGCATGGTCCTGCAATACTATATGCAAATTCAATTTTTATACTTTTTTTTTCATACAAATAGAGTTTTCTTTTGGTGGTATTTGATCACCAATGGATTTATTTGTGATATAAACAAAAAAAGACCAAACATTTTGAAAACAAATGTATTTTCTTCTTTCTGTCATAAAACATATCCAATCAAACCAAATTTTTTCATAAATTTAGGCCAAAATGTATTCTGCTACAGGTTTTTGATATAAAAAAATCTGAATACGTGTATATAATTTATTCATAACAGCTTTATTGACATCATGATCATGTGATTGCATAGTGATCACATGAAACCTGGCACTCAGTTTGCACATGATGTACAGTATATGTACTGTGGCAGAAAGTGATTAAAGGAAAAGTTCACCTTTAGGGAAAACATTATGAATGCTCATTTTTGCAGAAAAAAGTGTGCATTCATTTTGTTTTTTCCTCTAGGAGCCTGCAAAGCATCAATGGATCATGGGTGCAACATCAGGCTCATGCAGACATGTCCTCCAGTTTTCTTGCCTGTATGCTTTGCTCATCGGTGCCCTTGCAGTCTATTGACAACTACAAGCTGTCTGCCATTTTGGCAGATGGGACATGTTTCTTCATTCACAGATCTCTGTGAATGAATGGTGGGGTTGTGCAAGCACAGCCCTGAACAGCTGTGCTGATTTTGAATGTGACAGAAAGCGGGAGGGAGATTAACCTCCACCCTCTGTCATGGAGTTGAGGAGAGAGGTTCTGGAGCATATTACATGCTACACCCTAAATATGGATGTAACATACTCCAAAAGTCAACATAAGCCTCTAAGTTCTTTTTGTTTAACAGTGATAATTATTGAAGGGACATGAAATAGTTTTTTTAGGTGATTATTTCTAGTTGAAATTGTGTCAGTACTTTTTCACTTTATACAATGTGACCCATATGAAATGAGTACATATATAATACAAGTATATGGATGCTTCATGTACATATATGCTTTGTGAAACATAAAAACACAAATACAAGCCCATGATAAAAGTAAATAATCGTTCACAATACTATAAACATAAATCAAATATACTCCAAGGACTAATTGCTCCAAGTCATTTACTAATTATATGTACAGTTCAAATTAATTTTCCAAGTAATCCAGATTTTCTTTAAATCATCCTACTGTCTGAGTACTGAGAAATCAAAATCCCTGCATTAAAACCTGGATTTGCAAATTACAGTATGTTTCAAGGTGTCACTCTAAAGTGTAGCAAGAAACTATGAATTGATAGCTTCCATTTTCACTTAGCAGTGACTCTGAAAGTCTTGATACTGGAAACAATTTTTCTTTTTACAATATATGATTGTAGCTGAAAGTCTTCTTTTGTGCAGCATTTTAAAAAATCTGTTTTATTCTTTTACTGTAATGAAACCTTCTGTTGAGCATTAAAAATCCCAATATTGGCCAGATAAACATGTACATGTCTTTTGCTGTGCCTTGGTTTTTTATTGTAGATTTTAAAGTGCAGAGTGCATTTATATATTATGTTTGCCATTTTATCTATTGTTACTTCTCATCAATATATAATAAAATGCTTCAAGGTTAAATAGTGCCTTTACATTTCTATAGTTGTTTTGAAATACACTTTGAAATGGCAAATGCATGTATGCACATTTGCAAATCCATGTTAACCTTTTCTTTATCCATATTTCATATTATCCATATGTCATCTAGTTGTCTATTCAATGAAGTCTTCTCATTGTAGCGCCACCCCCAAAGGAGCCACAAGGTAAATTTGGGTGTCTTGCTCCATGCCTTGACTCTCAGAACAATCTCAGCTCCTCTGACACACCTTCTGCAAGCACAAGTAACACCACACATGTAAAATACCCTTCACCTAGTGAGGTATTTCCAGTAGAAAAAAAAACACACACCAGGTCAGGGATAACTTGGTTAATCTATTAATGCAGATTAGCGTACATGGAAATTTCAAGAGATTTAAACAACAGATTGGACATGCTGCTAAACAGGGTAAAATAACTATACCCAAGTAGAAAAGGGGAAAAAAAGAACAGTAAACTTCTATATCATTAGCAAAAAGCAATGTATAATACCTCTAAATGTGTTCAGAATGATAGCAGCTCTATACTGGTTCTGAGTGCACTCAAATGAATAGACGGGCGAGATACTGCCTTAACCTGCCAACAGATAGAGCTTCAAGGTAGTTACAACTAGGGGCAGTCCTTAGTCCTAAGTTTCGTTGGAGCTCACTGGCGCATGTTGCAAGGCCTGCAGGCAGTATTAGAGCTATAGGGTCACTGGTTATGTAGCTCCTAGTGGCTTTATTCCCTAGCAGTGGTAGCAAGTAGTGGCTGCAAGGCCCGCTCACCAGTCATGGTAACATTTTGTTAGTTGCCCCTCAAGCATCCACTCATTTAGGTTGATTAGGGTGACTCCGACAGGCAGCATGGCAAAGACAGCATCTTGGCATTGATTCTGTCTATTTGAGTTTTCTGGTCCTAGAACTGCTTTCCCATACTGTAGTAGCTTTCAATAGTGTGGCCTCCCTCTGTCTCTGATGACATTCAATGTCTCGTCCTCTTACCACAATGACCCCAATAACTAGCTGCAGACTCAGGATGGGGGGGGGGGGGGGGGTTCTGCCGACTCAGGCTCTCTTTTTCTCTGGCTGACAATCTTGGGCACAGCTGTTCTCTCCTTACTCTGTCTCTGCACTGTCCTGTCAGAGCCCTTTTTTTCCCTGAGCTCCTAGACCAGTGATGGCGAACCTTTTTGAGTCTGAGTGCCCAAACTGAAATAAATAAGTTGGTTTTGTTTTGTAAAGTGCCAACACGGCAATTCGCGAGAGAGGGGTGCTGAGCAAAAGAGAGGGGGTGTGTGAGAGAGATGGGGGGGTGTGTGAGAGAGATGGGGGGTGTGTGAGAGAGATGGGGGGGGGTGTGTGAGAGAGATGGGGGGGTGTGTGAGAGAGATGGGGGGGTGTGTGAGAGAGATGGGGGTTGTGTGTAAGAGAGAGAGGGGGGGTTGTGTGTAAGAGAGAGAGGGGGGGTTGTGTGTAAGAGAGAGAGGGGGGTTGTGTGTAAGAGAGAGAGAGGGTTGTGTGTAAGAGAGAGAGAGGGTTGTGTGTAAGAGAGAGAGAGGGTTGTGAGATAGGGGTTTGTGAGAGAGAGAGAGGACACATAGAGAGAGAAAGGTGACAGAGAGTGAGGGGGGGCAGATAGATAGAGATAGGGGACACACACAGAGGGGGGACACACGGGGGCAGAGAGAGGGGGGCAGAGAGATGGGGGCACAGAGAGGGGGAGGGGGGGACAGAGAGATGGGGGCACAGAGAGGGGGAGGGGGGACAGAGAGGGAGAGAGGGGACAGAGGGGGAAGGGTGGGAGAGATATGGGACAGAGACAAAGGGGAGGGCACAGTGAAAGAGAGAGAGAGGACAGAGAGAGAGAAGGGTGACAGAGAGTGAGGAGGGACAGATAGATAGAGATATGTGATACACACAGAGAGGGGCGACACACGGGGGGCAAAGAGAGGGGGGACACAGAGGGGGAGGAGTGTGAGAGATGCTGAGAGAGAGAGGGGGCAGAGAGAGAGAGATGGGACAGAGAGAGAGAGATGGGACAGAGAGAGAGATATGGGGCAGAGATAAAGGGGAGGGCACAGAGAAAGAGAGAGAGGGGGGGCAGAGAGAGAGAGAGGGGGGCAGAGAGAGAGAGGGGGGGCAGAGAGAGAGAGAGGGGGACAGAGAGAGAGAGGGGGACAGAGAGAGAGAGAGAGGGGGACAGAGAGAGAGAGAGAGAGGGGGGACACAGAGAGAGAGAGAGAGAGAGAGAGGGGGGGACACAGAGAGAGGGGGGGCACAGAGAGAGGGTGAGCAGAAAGAGGGGGACACGGGGGCTGAAAAAGAGGAGAGCTGAGAGAAAGGGAGACCTCTTGCTCTGTCCTTATCTGCAATCCCTGCTCTGCCTCCCTGCCCCAGTCTTTGTCTGCAGGTATTCAGTGTATAATTGTGCCCGGTACCTGTCTCCATCCCTGTTCCATCCAGCGGCTCCCTCACAGCCTGCGCCTCTCGCCTGTCCTTGTCTTCTGGGCCCACGGTCAGTCTGTTCTCTGGGCCTCACTGTTGAAGGAGGTTTGAGGAGTCCAAGCTCCGGAAGGCGCCAGGGATGCTGCGCCCCTCTTCAGCCATACAATGAAGCAGTGAAGCTCTTCTCTCCCTCCCATGCGTGCTGTCAGGCCTGTAGCCTATCACGCGGAGAATGTGGGGCTGCCCACTCACTCATGCAGACAGTTTCCCGCACCTCGCCGCTGCTTGCTTCTCTCCCTCGCGTGCTCTCAGGTCTGTAGCCTTCCGTGCGGAGGCTGCGGAGCCACCCACTCACTCGTGCAGTTAATTTCCTGCCATGTTAGTTAGTTTTCTGCCATGTTCTCCCCACCGTGAACCAGGACCCTCTCGCGTGCCCACAGAGATGGATCTGTGTGCCAGCTGTGGCACGCGTGCCATAGGTTCGCCATCACTGTCCTAGACTCTCTCTCTCTTCCTCTCAAATATCCTCAGCCTCCCCAGCTCTTCCTGAAACTCCCCCTTCCCCCAGTGTCCTCTGTGTCTCAGGGTTTTCTGGAAGTACAAGTCCGCATCTCCCTATCTCCAACTTGTGGCCAAAAGGAGAAATTACATGACACATAGTCTTTCATAGCTCCATGACAACATGCTGGTTACATCATCATTAGTAAAAGTTTATAAAGGCAGTGCTACCATCACAGGGAAATGATGGACTAATTCTCTCACAGGACATTTTTTGCTGGAATTAATTTTTTGCCAGGAAATGGCCATTCCCAAATTCTATTCCCAGGTTCTTCCTTCTTAATTTCTGCTCACTTGTTGTTATTTATTTTTCTAAATGTAGCTATTGATTACATGAGTTGGGACTTGCAGATGCCACAGGGGTTGATTCACTAAAATTATAGAGTGCAAAATTTGGTGCAGTTCGGTATAAAAACCAAGCAGCTTCCAGTTTTTTTTTTTCAAAGCTTCATTTAACAAGCAAGCTAGAAGCTGATTGACTACTATGCACAGCTGCACTAGAATTTGCACGCTCCAATTTTAATAAATCTACCTCTTTTTGAAAATTTAGGAATATAATTACAGTACATGCTTAGTAAGATGTATACAAAGCCCATAACTTCTGAACTGTGAGACCAGCAGAGAACAAGTAACAAGGTCAAATAAATTACTAAGTTGTGTTTCTATGTCTGCACAATTGATGAGAAACCCATTGAAAAATCCACAAGACACATAGGGATTGAGATATTAAAACTGGAGAGTGCAAACTCTGGTGCAACTCTGCATAGAAACCAATCAACTTCCAGGTTTTTTTAATTGAACAAGCTGATTGGTTACCATGTACAGATGCCCCAGATTGTGCAGTCTCCAATTTTAGTAAATCAAACTCATAGTTTTCATTGCTGATTTTGCGCTTACTTCTTACTTTGGTAGGACCTTCCACAGCTTAACTGTTCTTACCACAAAGAATAATACTTTCTTGATATTAAAATCTCCTTTCTTGCGTGAGTCATTATGACCTTTTACTATATACAGTACATACAATATTTCACTTTGCTAGCAACAGACATTTTTTACATATATTGTATTGATGGTTATGTTCTTGTATCTCTGAAATTTGCAATATGTTTACAATAAACAACCAGAGTTTGTAACCTGTATGTATTGTACAGAGAACATACAAAGTGAAACACACTTCTTGTCAGTGAGAGAATGGCAGTCAATAGCTACTTTAGGAGGACGATACTGCTGTGCTCATCTGAAGTGCCATCTGAGCTAAACAATATTTTATTTACTATCATATGTTGTATAATTTCTATCCTATACTAAGAATCCTCATTTCACCCTATTTTCTTTATTTTTTTGCTTCATTAGTTTTTATTAAAGACTTCACTTTAACAAAGAATGAATACATCCATTTTCATTTGTTATACAATATATTGTGGTTTCCAAGTTGCTTTAAGAGAAATATACATAGCATAGCTTTCAATTATACTGTGGTGACTAGTGTGGTTATTACCACGCGCCAGATGTCGGGCACAGGGCGGCGAACGGGGCCCCCGCCCCCAACGCACACGTCGCAACAGCTCACCCATGTGCCAACGAATGATACCATTTTGTTGTTCCACTATTTCATAATTACCTATGGATGTATTTAAGAATAGAACTAAAAAGAAGGAAATAAGGCAAAGTAAAAAAAAAATAGAAACTTGACTACGCTAACATAGTCTATTCAAAGAACATAACTTAACATACCACTGTTTAACAGATATATCAGTATCAGTATATCAAAGAGGAGTCTCTGGAAATCTTGAGGTTCAAGGTAGCCAGTTGAGATAGGATTTGGTCATCGAGTTAGATGAATATGCAAAAAAAAATTGTATTGGTATTGGGTGTTTACTCTATGTATTACATCCTTTATACTAGGTGTGGTATCAGTTTTCCAATTCATAGTAATTGACAGTCTTGTTGCTATCAGGATATGGGCAGTTATACATCTGTACTTTGAGGGTATACTTTCCATTGCTAAATTAACCTCCCTGGCGGTATGATTATTTCAGATTTTAGGTGCTGAAAGCGGTACAATTATTTTGTATGAAAATGTGGCGTTTTATATTGTAGGCCTGTAACTCTTAGCCCTTGTACACGTGGTCGGACATTCCGACAGAAAATGTCCAATCAGACCATGTTGACGGATAATTTGACCGTGTGTGGGCTCCATTGGGCTGTTTCCGTCGGAATATCCGACCGACAAAGTTTTCGAGCTGGGCTATAACATTTTCTGACAACATGATCCGATCGTTTGTAGAGAATTTCAATTTGACAAAGTGTCACGCATGCTCAGATCAAATTCCTAGACCAAAGCTATTGGCTACTAGCCTGAACATAGTCCCGTCATAATGTTACGAACGATCAGATTTTCCGACAACTTTGTCCGACCGTGTGTATGCAACACCAGTTTCGGACAAAATCCGTCGGACAAAATCTGACGGATTTTGTTGTTGGAATGTCCGACCGTGTGTACAAGGGCTTAGGAATAATACATTTAAATCTGTCCAAACCAGAGTCTAGTAGACATACTGGGTATGATAAAGTTTGAAAAATGAAATCATAAATTATAATATAATAAATAACTATAAACAATTATACCAAATAATAATATAATAATAGTAAAAATGATCCAATAATGTAATCAAATCAAAAACACTGAAATTTGCTCAGTTGCAGAATTGTCACTGTCATTATTTTTCAGTGTTTGATGATGGATCTCCCCACAAATCACTATCACTCAATTCTCTGAGTGATTCTAATTTATTATCGCTGTTTTCTAGCTGGTCTAAAACCACTTTTGATGTAAAGGGACAGTTTTGGTTGCTATGGACAATCTCCAGTTTCCAGGCAGAAAGAACAGTTTTTTATAACATAAAACTGCATGCAAGGCACTAGGCAGACCACTAGGGACAAAGGGAATGTGAAATAATTACATACAGCAATGTAATCTGTAAGATTACATTGTACTGTATGTAATGTCTGTGTTTTACTTTTTGAATTTGGCGCCGTTCTCCATCCCTGTGCATCACAACGCTCGTAGGGAATGGAGCCCGGATCCGTGATAGATCGAGTGGAGGGCGAGCCGCTCACACTGTGAAGAGACATTGCTGGATCCAGGGGATAAGGTAAGCATACTCATCCTGGATCCTGCGATGTGATCCCGAGTCTGGCTCTGGGTTACCGCTAATGGTACTGAATTTTCACCCCGAGCCAGACTTGAGAATACCACCAGGGGGGTTAAGAAGGGCTAAAGCAGGTTTGGGGGTGAGAATGATTCCTGTTATTTTTGTTAATAGAGAAAATACTGATAGACTTACATTCCCATAGTATGTGATATATCGATCCTTTGGAACCACAGTTTCTCCAACAGAAATTATTGGTTCCCTTGAATATATGTGATAGTCTCACCAGTGTTAGGTAACTCCTGTGTAGTATTTTGAGGGCTAAATCCCAGTGGTTAGTGCAGTGTGAATAATTATAGCTAGATTGTGATGCCTGGAGCCAGTCTGAGAGAGCAAACTTAGCCTTGCGATCCGCCTCCCCGTTTAGCATGCTCAAGGTTTTGGTATGACTGTAGGTGTTATGTAGTCGTTTATAAAACCATGATAGTCATTTAGGTTTGTGATAGGAGGTGGTTAAATATTCCCATATGTCTGGTTGTATTGTGAAGAGGGTATTTGGGTTTTTGATATGGTAGTGGTGTAATTGAATATCTGCTTAGGATGGTTTTAGTGAGTATTTCTTTATTTTTTGATGTGCACCGACAAGTGTATTTCCCCACCATATATATGGGGAAGGTATAGAAACAGTTTTTACTATAAACAATTATGTTCACAAGCCTATGAACAAGTATAACCATTTAAGCATTTTGTGTTTTTAAAGGCCCATTCACACCTCTATGGCAGTGCATTTTGAAATAATTGTACATGCTATTTGATTATAGTGTCCTTTTTTCCTATGAAAGATGCTTTTTCTGGAAGTAGTATAAAAAAGTAAGCCAGCAGGTTTGTCTGTACTCTAAATGTACAGCTGTAAACTGTGCTGAATGGAAAAAAAATAGGATATTCTGCAATTTTCTAATGTGTTTGAACAGTGTTTATTGGCTGTGACTGCTCAAGTTAAATGAATCATATCTATTTTGTTTTTGTCTGGTGTGTTGAAAACAGAAATATGTATCGAGTGATTCTGCTTAACGAGTCTTTACATTGAAAGCATTCTTATCGCATAGAGATAACAAGGGGTGGACTAAATAAATAGTATTGTCTTGACTAAATAATTAGCTAATTTTCACTTTTTAAGCTACACACAGGTGACTAAAACACTGTGTTTGGATGCACGGTACACGTGTAAAGTCATTAGAGGAGTAGCATGCATGTAAATGCTATAAATATCTAAATATAACTAAGCATTGGTACTTTAGGGATTTGTTTTATGCAGGTTTGTTGCTATATCTGCCATCATGAACAATGCATTCCATGAAAAAAATATGAATATGCCCATGTGATTGAAGCCTTTGTCAACAATTTTAGGACAAGTACAGTACTTACAGTATATGGTTAATTATGTTATGAGTTAATTTGCGTGAATTGGCAAGTTTGCACCAACAAGAATACAGGAAAAGTACTGAACCACAGGCAAGCATGTGCTTCTGTTATTCTACTAGAACATAGGTCCCCAAACGATGGCCCTCCAGTTGTTCAGGAACTACAATTCCCATCATGCCTAGTCATGTCTGTGACTGTCAGAGTTTTACAATGCCTCATGGGATGTGCAGTTCCGCAACAGCTGGAGGGCCATAGTTTGGAGATCCCTTTACTAGACCAATTGATGAAACCCTGAAATACATATTCCAAGAACCCCCAATGCTGGCTTTCAGGCATTAGTATAAACATAAACTAATTAGCAGGAAACTTAATTCTAATTATGAAGTCACAAATAAAGGAACCAATTCCTGCATCAAAAAAATGCTGCAAACTGTGCAGCCAAATCAATCTATCCAAAAGTGTCACACACACAAAAGAGACCTCCAGTATCACAGGATGCTGTACTTCCAGCAATGTTGTGTACCTCATCCGATGCAAAATATGCAGCAAATGATCTTATGTTGGAAAAACAGGACAGCAATTACAAACTAGGATGACTCTACACAGACACACCATCAAAGAACATAAGGAAGATGATGTCTGCATACCTTTGGGGGAGCATTTCTTGCAACAAGACCACATTAGGGAAAACATGAATGTTTTAGTTCTTACATAGAAACTATTCAGGAAAAGAAAACGTTTGAACTAAGAATGATAATTCCTTTTGACATAAAATATATTGGGCTAAATGTGGACCTAGGTTTTATAAATCATTATCCAACAGTTTAGCAACCCCTCACCTCTGTGACTGTTACTCCCCCTTGCCCTCTCCCTGCCTTTGCTTGTGTTTTATTTTTTACCTTTTTTTGCACATTTTTTCTTCCAAGAGTGTCCTACTTAACATTCTGCTAAAATGTTGTGTATTAGTACTGCTTAGACCTTGAAAAAGGGGACACACCCCAAAAGCTTATCTTGAAAATGTGTATGTTAGTGCAAATAAAACAAAGTATCATGGAAAATACTCAATTGTTCTTATAAAAATCAGGATATTGAATCACTTAGTGTAGTTTATATGAATTTCAAAGTGGGCTTTATAATCAGCACAAAGTCACTCTGGAGAAATACATTTAACATTGCTCAGTTGGTAGAGGTCAAGCATCAACAACTCCCAATGCCCACTTGATAAATTCTAAGCAATGCTAAGATAGTTATCTTAAGTACATTGCTATTGGAACTGCTAATTGAGACACATATTTTATTCTGGAACATCTGAATTGTGTTATAAATGTAGGTCACTGCTCAAACAGTGTATGCTTTTTTCAAATTTGGCCCAAACATACTGGTAGATAGAGATTGGTTTGTAATGTATAAAAAAAATTAGATGAACACTGAGGAAATTATTTTACTATCATGAAGAAATTTCCATAAACCAATGCTTGATGCAAATGACAGGTTTCAAGGATACCTTACTGCTGCATAACTATCCACTGCAAACTGCAATTTGGCACTGCGGTTATACGGCGCTGCACCCAAACAAAATTGATGTCCTTTTTTTCCCCACAAATAGAGCTTTCTTTTGGTGCTATTTGATCATCTCTGTGATTTTTATTTTTTGCGCTATAAACCAAAAAACAGCAACAATTTTGAAAAAATAAAAACACAATATTTTGTACTTTTTGCTATAATAAATAACCCCGTTTTTAAAATAAAAATAGATTTTTTTTCATTTTAGGCCAATATGTACTTTTCTACATATTTTTGGTAATAAAAATAACAATAAGCATATATTGATTGGTTTGCACCAAAGTTATAGTGTCTACAAAATAGGGGATAGATTTATAGCATTTTTATTATTATTTTCTTTTTTTTACAAGTAATTGGAGGCGATCTATGTTTTTTATCAGGACTGAGACATTTTGATAGACACATTGGACACTTTTGACACATTTTTAGGATGATTGACATAAAAATGCACTGATTACTGTATAAATGTCACTGGCAGGGAAGGGGTTAGCACTAGGGGGCGATCAAGGGGTTAACTTGGTTCCCTGACTATGTGTTCTAACTGTGGGGGGAGGGGACTGAATAGAGGGGATGACAGATCATGGCTCTTAGCTATTAGGAACTCACAATCTGTCTTTCCTCACAGAACAGAACAGGGATTTGTGTGTTTACACACACACACGTCCCTGTTCTGCCACTCGTGCTCACAATCGCTCATGGCCAGCAGTCATCACAACTGTTGGCCATAAGTATCAGCACCCCCCCAAGGCAGCAGGCGTGCGACTGCTATCCTGCTTAAAGTAGCCAGTGACAGCTCCTGGATCGTGCTGACCTGCCGCAGTATAAGGATGTCGGCTGGTCAGCAAGCGGTTAATAAAGCAGTAGACAATATTCAGTGAATCAGTGTTTACTTCATACAATTATATGTAAAAGCCTTTTTTTTCTATTCTATCTCAGTACATGGGCCTCTATTTTACTGAAGAAGAAGTGTTTTCTTGCAGTTTGTGTCCCCACTTGAGAGATTTTCCATAACTTCCTGTATTAACTGTCCCATCTCTAGTGGGGTCGCAAACTCTATTCAAGATGTGGGCTTTAAAAAATAACTTAATTCCCATTTTCAAAATAATAATGGGTGGAGTAAATCACTAATATGATGATGTTTTGTTTGCTTTAGAATATATATACAGTAATGCCTAACCTTTTGTCACATACCTGAGTGGAGAATGAAATTACGAGGTTGGCCTCTCTTGTATCTCCAGCCCAGGCCCCACTGGGAGTGAAACAGATGGTGCTGAGGGACAGGAGGAACATGAGTGCCTGCAGATGAAGAGTGGGGAACTTGCAGCGGGAGTTGCGGTTCCATGGCAGCAGGAGAGCCATCATATCAGGAACAGTAGCCGTGCACAGTAGTTCAGCTGATTTTAAGGAGGCACTCCACTTGAGCTGTGGGGCCAGGATGTGTGGCTGGTCAGAGCTCTCAGCAGACTTGCAGCAGAAACATTCAGCGGGGTGCAGATTTGCAGCAGCAGACAGCTGGGCAGACACTTGAATGGGGCGGTAAGCCAGGATCAGATGCAGAAGTGGGGTCATAGGATTAGCCAGGGTCATCAACAGGTGGCCCAACGAGGTACCAATTCAGGAACAGAGCCAAAGTCAGGAACAAGTCGGGTCAGGAACTAGCAACAAGACAGAAGCAGGATCCTAAATCATTACTGTATATTTGCTATTGAAAAAGTTTTTATCATTAGAAACTATGGGGAGATTTACTAAAACTGGAGTGTGCAAATTCTGGTGCAGCTCTGCATACAAACCAATCAGCTTCCAGGTTTTATTGTCAAAGTTTAACTGAACACGTTGGGGTTAGAAGCTGATTGGCTAATATGCTCAGCTGAAACAGATCCCAAGTGCTCCAGATTTAGTAGATCAGCCTCAGTGTCTTTTAGGCCATTGTTTTTTCTACAGGATATTAATTATACTACAGTTTTTTTTGTTTTTTTATGTGATCATGATGCATGTTGCTTCTTACCAACTTAAATATTGTAGCTATATTCTATGCTTATGGGTTCACTCACCAAATAAAACAAACAAAATGTAATAATTATAAATTTTATGTATGCTAAGAGGACAGTGCTGAGTTTCCTATAGTAATAGGTCAGAATCCTTGCAACCATCTTAAAGCATGGACTGCTTGAAAAGAATGAATACATAAATAATGCCACACTTACATATAAAAATAACATTAGAAATATTCTATTCAGTCCAAAGCCCATCCAGCATGTGCACTATGAAAAACAATAATATGACTAGAAAAAAAGCCATACTGTTTGTGACATAACTGGGATGTTTCAAATAGCTGAAAAATTTAGTTGACATTTTAGATAAATAGAGCTTTGTCCTGTTTTGATCTAAATAAACCATTCAAATACACTGTTGTCAGTAATGTTTTGTATCTCAGATTGAATTATATGGTTTTCAAGCTAATTATGACTATTATTATTGCTTTTCTCAGTGCTATTTATGTTATTGTTAAAAAAAGTAATCTAAGATGTTTAATCATAACTAATGATGAGTGACCTGATTAGTCCAAGCTAGCATTCCCAGTTGAATTAAATTATTCATTAGGGGCTAAATGTTTTTACATTTTTAACACCCATGATCTGCTTCACCTGATCCTGTAGGTTTGACATAGTACTATGTAAAGTGACAGGACACCAGGGCTGGGTCATGGATGGGAGAAATGTGTCCCCATTGTTTGAGGTTGCTGATCCACCATTAAACTGGGATAGCAGCCTTAAGTAGTAATCCATAATGACTCATTTGACAATCTGAGGTCCCATTAACTTCTTAGGCTACAACTATTTTGTAGATTGTTGTGACAGGTGATGCAGTTTGGTCTGCGGTAACTGGTCAGCATGATATTTCCAGCAGGGCATCTGGTGGAGGCAGACAGTAACAGTCACCCCAAGGTGGGCTAAGACCACCTCCATTCACTTGGCATAACTGTTTGAGTCCTCCACTGGTAAATCATAACATACCTTCTCTGGTTCCACTGATAGAAACAGTGCAAAGAGGCTGGCCTACTGGCCAAGAGGCCATCCATCACTCTTGGCTGTGAGTTCAAACATAGTTACATAGTTATATAGTTAGGTTGAAAAAAGACACAAGTCCATCTAGTTCAACCAATAAAAAGGAAAAAATGATCATACAATCCCATATACACAGTCCTATACCCACAGTTGATCCAGAGGAAGGCAAAAAAAAACAGCAAAGCATGATCCAATTTGCTCCAGCAGGGTAAAAAATTCCTCCCTGATCCCCAGAGAGGAAAACGTATATTCTCTGAATCAAATCATCATAGGGAGTGAGCTTTTGCAAGAAATGGCTGGCGATCATCATTACTGGTTTGCTAGGGGCAACAACTACATTCAAGCAATTCACCAGAGGGGTCAACTGGGCAAGCACACACTCCTTCTTAGCCTCCAGCAGTATTGCCTAGGACTGCTGCACTTGAGTAAATAGGGCAAAGGTCTGTGGTGATTGGCTTCAATGGAGGCCTGTAGTTGCACTTAAATGGCCCCCTGCTGTGCCACTGTAGCCTGAACCCAAACTTTTACATCTCGTCCATGCGTCCATCAAAGGTTTTAAGTGCTTGTGCTGCTTTGACAAAGGACATACACAACAGGCACTGACCATTTGCTGCAAAACAACTTTCCTGGCTATATTGCCCAGCCAGAAACCAATTGTGATATTTTGGGGTTCTGGACCACTAGCCAGCTGGCTTTGTAAAAGCAAACAGTTTTTCTTTTTCAAGAGAGCAATGAAAATAGTATTTTTTTTGGCATGAAACAAAACAGTCCATCACTCTGGTACACAAAAACAAAATGTCTGCTCACTGCCAATATAAACTTGTCCCACAACAGGGTTTCATCTCCCTGCCTGTTCCAGCGGTCCAAAGAAAAGGTAACAGGTCAGCAATATCTCAGTAACAGTGACAGCTGTTGCTCAAAATTTTTGGGGGGCACAAACAAACTGAAAAATTCTGAAAAAACCCATCAAATGCAGCCTCACTGTGCCATGAAACGCAGCCACTGTGCCATGAAACACAGCCACTGTGCCATCAAACTCAGCCACTGTGCTCATCAAATGTTGCCACTGTGCCCATCAAATGCTCCCACTGTGCCATCAGATGCTCCCAATGTGCCCCCCACCTGTTATCTGCCCAGCCCCTACCCTGTCTCAGTGGGGCAGCGGGTGATGGTGGCGAGCGGTGTCACTCCATGTCCTCGATGTCTTCTCCCATTCTCCTCCTGTCCTCTCCTAACGTTTCAGCCAATCAGGTGATGGGTAACAGACCTGAGCACTTGATTGGCGGAGAGGCAGTTCAGTGCTAGGAGAGTGAATATTCATTTTCTTTTCTAACACAGCTGGGTGAACTGCGAGTACCCGCCTCTGTAATTCAGGTGCCCGAAAGGGGCTGGGTGCCTGCATAGGGGGCGGCAGCAGTAGCCATGGATAGATTCATACAATGCATGAATCTATGTATTGGTGATAGAGGGTGATAGAGGGTGATAGAGGGGGTGGGTGGAGAGAGGGGGCAGCGCCTGTGCACCCTTATGGATGCACCACCACTGCTCAGTAACCAATGGCACACAGCTCCTTCTCACAAATGTGTTCTGCTCCACACAGCACTTCATGAATCCCTGCTGACTGGTTCCTGCTCTTTTCAGCACTCTCTCTCAGGTGGGTTAGCCCTTGCAGGACCAAGTTACCTATCGTCAGGGTTGGAGGCTTTTTCTCACATTGTCTTTGATTTCAGAAATGTGTTTAAAGTCCGAATTAGACTGGAATTCAATGTAAAATTTGATTAAAATTTCAATTCGAATTTTGGAAATGCAGACAAATTTTGTTCTGTTTTTCGGAGCATTTGATAAACTTTGTTTATACTGTAATTTGGGTATTTGGATATATCCAAATCTCCGGATAATGAAAAAAATTGTCAGAATATTTACCAAACCGCACATGTCTAAATATAGCCAATAAAATAAACCCATAACTTTTAACCACCCCTCCCCCTAGAACTTGGCACCTAACCCCGACTTTATTCCTATCAGTTAAACTATCTATGAACCTGTCCCACAAAGTGATTTTGGTTTCACAGAATCTCCTGCAATAATGTGCAAGTATGCACAGGATACATATTATTATGGAATTATTTCCAATTCTTGTAAATATTGCTGCTCCAGTGATGCAATGTCTGCACGATTACTTTTCCTACCAGTGCTTCCATCTTCTCCTGGTCTTTTTATGGGTCTGGAATCTTCAGCAGTCTTGATTGGCCAGGCAGAAATGATGTAACCCCTATGCATAGAACAAGCAATATTTTTACGCAATTAACTTTTTAACACTTTCTTTTTATAACATTACTATTGTAATAGCAATATAAACACAAGTTATATTTGACAATCCAATACTTACTTGATACATTTCCTTTCCTTGAGTGCAGCTTCTATGCTGGCCATTTCTTTCTACATCTTCTTGTATTCCATGCATGCTTTGACAGCCTTTCCTCTGCTGCTTACTTTGAATGTTCAAAAACAATGTACTCTATCATATGGTACCTTGCTGCCTGCAAGCAATGATCTCAGTGCTGGCTTCCTCTCAGCATCTCTGTAATTCAGAAGTTAGGCTCTGTGAAATGTGTGACATAACAGTACATAGTCACTGGGCATTGTGGATACATGTCACATAATTCAAGGAAGAAACAAACTTCAGGATTGTTCAGATTAATAGAAACAGGCTACAAATAACTGAAATACAATGTTGCGTTTAATAAATGATTTTACATTTTGATCAAAGGTATGATTAATTGACATTATACCATCAAGCAACAGTATATAGCTAGAGTGCCAGTGGGGACAATATAAGACTGCAGATGTAAAGAAGGTTTTTACTAACAAACAGCAGGATTTGCAGAAGCATTGCTATGAATTAGTACATCATTCAGAGTATTTTACTTCGTAATGCAAATTATAGGAAAATAAAATTAGTACACATCATTTAACATCTAATGTACTATTACTTGTATGGGAGCAACGTTTGACAAAAAAGGTTTATTGCCAAAATCATACTCAGTTCACACTATTAAAACAAACAAAATCTTCCTTAAAAAGCTGCTGCACTCCTAACAGACATGTGCTTGTTTACATCTTCAGGAGTGAGCTTGCATTCACTAGGTTAAAAAGGTCTACTTTATTAAACTTCCTAATGACTATAATGCATACAAAGGTGTCATCACTATAGCTCTCCCATTGTGCCATCTTCAAAAAAACAGAATGGTTATCATTATCAATGCCAGAGGGCAATATTATTGTCAATGTAAAAAAATGATTGACTTATGATTCTTCATGCAGAAATTAGCGTTCAAGCTGCTTTTAGCTATTTGAAAGCCTATTAGTGATGCAGTGTCTGAACTGTACAATTAGCAGTACAGCATCTGAATTGTACAATGTGTTGTTATGCTGATAAGGAGAAGTTAAATTAGATAGTTGTTATAACTGTGATGGCTCAGTGTATAGTCATACATTCTGCACTGGTGTAATAGTAGATTGAAGTTTATTGAACCTTTCTCATGTTAAAGGGGTTGTTAACCCACAGTTCGCAATTCACATTATTGGCTCTGTTTGTTAATATAATCTTGCCCTGTGTCTGTGCCTTTAAAAAAATACAGCTATGAACATGATCCCAGTGCAGCACTAGGCGCTCACGTAACTGGCCAACTCTCTCTTCTCTCTCAGCCTGATGGCTGCATTGGGTGGGGCCAAGATTCCCTTGCTGAGTGGTGCTATAAAATCAGGTATATAGCTGCATTTTTTTTATAATGCCCAGACCCAGGCAGATTACATTATGAAGCAGAAAGGATAGTGTGAATTGCGAACTAATTTAAGCAGCAGTAATTTAAGCAGCAGGAGGAGGTGGGCATGGACACAGACCTGACAGGCAGGGAGGGGAGGACAGAGGAGGACAGGAGACACAGCGTATGAAGGAGGCACGTAAACTGACCATAGTGTCGGGGCTCAGCAGCCATGATAAACCGTGGTCAGTTTACAAAGGGGAGGGCAGAGAGAGGCAGGATCAGCTAGGTATTTAAGGTATTATAGGGGACCAAATTACACAGCACAAGTGCTGTGCTGTTATTAATGCTTTAACCACTTATAGACCACCTGCCATCTTTTTACGTCAGTACTTTGAAGAGGGATATCGTTGTTATGGCAGAAGCTAGCTACCATAACCTTGCTATCCTCTTCTTCAGCTGGCGGTCCGCTTTCAGATAAAAGTGGTGTGGCGGATTCACTGCAAAATCCCTTTTATTGGCGGTGGGAGAGAGCCCCCCTCCCGCCATGCTCTAGTGCCCTCCGGTGCTTACCGGAGCTGTCGGTAACAGTGGAGGCGATTGGGTCCTGTTAGATATGGAGACGAGTGAGGGGAAGATGGCCCCACCCATCTCCATACCATTGCAGGTCGGAAGCAATGCCAAAACGTCGGAGACTTTTCAAATTACATTTAATTTTTCTATTATATTTTAGTGTAAATATGAGAGCATTATGACCCCGGATCTCATATTTAAGAGGTCCTGTCATGCTTTTTTCCTATTACAAGGGATGTTTAAATTCCTTGTATTAGGAATATAAGTGACTTTTTTTTAAAGAACAGTATAAAAATAAAAGGTAAAATAAATTATTTTTCTTTTTTTAAATGTGCCCCATCCCGCCGAGCTCACGTGCAGAAGCGAACGCATATGTGAGCAGCACCTGCATATGAAAACTGTGTTCAAACCACACATATGAGGTATCGCCATAATTGCTAGAGTGAGAACAATAATTCTAGTCCTAGAACTCCTCTGTAACTCAAAACATGTAACCTGTAGAATTTTTTAAACGTCACCTATGGAGATTTTAAAGGGTAAAGTGTGTCGCTATTCCACGAGCGGGCGCAATTTTGAAGCGTGACATGTTGGGTATAAATTTACTCTGCATAACATTATCTTTCACAATATATATAAAAAAGGGCTAACTTTTCCTTTGTATTCTTTTTTTTTAATAAAAAAGTGTATTTAAAAAAAAAAAAAAATCCGCTTGTAAGACAGCTGTGCAAATATGGTGTGACAGAAGGTATTACAATGACCTACATTTTATTTTTCTAGGGTGTTAGAACCCCCAAACATTATATATATATATATATATATATATATATATATATATATATATATATATATATATATATATATATATATATATATATATATATATATATATATATATATATATATATATATATAATTTTTTGTTTTTATTTTTCTAAGTAATTTTCTAGCACAAAAAGACTGTTATTCACTTGTAAACACCAATTCTCAGAAATAGGCTTGATCTTTAAGTTGTAAAATTATCCTTTTTTTTAAGGTAACAAACGCTTTAAGCAGCAGATCAATAAATATTTACAAAATAGACATTTGATCTGGATACATGTACAAGAGCATGTTGTCAATTTAATATCAGGAAAACCATTGCAGGATTGGAGAAAAGGAAATTCTAGTGCATGGCATAGTGAGAAATTTCAAACAATTTGGTTGTAACACATGTTATCACATGCAGCAAAGCAATACACCTGTGTTTAAGAATGCTGCAAAGTACAGTAGCACAGTAACACATTATATTGCCTTGCTATGTGGTGCACGCCCAAAAAAGGGTCAAGTACTATTTTCTGTGCACTATGGTGCATTGGCAGCCCATTATAAAATATTTGGGTTGCCTTTGTGTGCTGTGATTTAATGTACAGCATACTTGTGAAGCTTAAAAGAACCCAAAAACTTATTTGTAAAAATGTGTGAAATAATACAAGATTCACATGGAATGTAGATACCCACAAAGTAAAATAGAACTGATTGATAGTCAAACTATGAAAAAAAGCATATATAAATATAAAAAAGTATAGATAAGAAAAATAAACATTAATATCGGGAAGATATATTTTACTTATTTGCCTAATGTTGGAAAATGGGTGACAAATGCATATAGGAAGGTGGTAGGAAAAATAATAATTGCTGACCTAAGAGAACTCCATCTAAAGTTGATAAATAGAGGTGAAAAGAAAATGCCCTAAATGTCATTTTTTTCTTGTCAAATTCGTTTATTGAAATTTTATAGATCAGGAAACAATTTCAAAAGTGAAACAGGAATGTAATATGTTAGGATACAGTATAATTCCTTATTATGACTAAAGATAAAATTTGGCTTAAACTTTAGTCAAATGATTAATAACTCAAGAGAGAATTTCCTATACTGTTCAAGAGAGAAAAATTCTAAACATTAACAATGATAATATAATGAAGTCTCAAAATAATAATAATTTGAGATTATCTAAAGTATTTAATAAGGAAAGTGTTAAGGGATTATCACTCTCATATTTCAAGCAGGAGTAAATTTCTGTGTTTTTGTAATATCATAAGAAAAAAGGAATGCAATTAAAAGTAACGCTATTTGAACCTGATGAAAAGAAAGAAGAGGTATAAGAAAGAGAAAAAAGAAAGGTAAAGTAGGTTTAGAAAGGGAAGGAAAGAGAAGAGAAGAGAAGAAAGGAAATGAAAGAGAAGGGATCTCGGGGGCAAGGTGTGGTTTCAATGATATAATAAGCATGGAAAAAATGAAAATGTAGGAAAAATTTATCAAGGCATCAACAAGGATTCATCAAAATTAGAAGACAAATAGTGTCTTCCAAGGGAGCCATATTTTCCTAAACTTGGATATTTTGTCATGGGTTATAGCCTCTATTTTGTTCTAAATCATGGCTTGATTAATTCTATGTTTAGTTTCAGTTAATACCAGGGTAGGGGATTTCCAGACTTGAGCAACTGTTTGTTTCTCAGCTGTAGTGATCTGTAGTAAGAGTTTCAACTGATTACCGGTCAGAGTTGTCAGTTTTAAATTCAAAAGGGCTATCAAAGGATTTGAAAAGATGGACACTGCAAATAATGTCAAAATCATGTGGGATATATCTTTCCAAAATCTTTTGACAATTGGATAAGTCCACCATATATGAAGATGTGATCCAGATTCGGTATAGTTCGAAAACAAGATGAGGAGTAATTGGGGGAAAATTTTAAAATTCTGGTAGGGATTAAGTACCACGTGTAAGTACTTTGTAATTCATTTCTGGGGCAGATTAGAATCAGGTTTAAAAATGAGTTGGGCATAAAGGTTTGAAATAACTCCTTTTGCATGGGAGTCATGTTTACATATATTCTCGAAATATGATAATTTATCAAGTGCAAGTCATCCGTGGATATTATGCATAACATTTTTTTTAATCTGGAGATATTGGAAAATTTCTGAGTTTGGAAGTCAATGAAAGTTACATAAGTTAGGGAATGTTTTAAAATAATTAGAGCATATAAGATCATGTAGTTGGGTTAATTTAGAGGTTGTCCATGCTTTAAGCAATTTAGGAAATTTCCAAGCAGGGTAAAAAAGAGGATTCTTAAGAAACAATGAGAGTGGATTATGGGGAGATTTTAGGCCACATATCAATTTAGAACTGTCCCATATTACAAGGGAATGTTTAGTGATCGGATTTGTAAGTTTTTTTCCGATCAGAGGGTTGTAACCAAAAGAGATTAGATATTAATAATGGGTCACAATCTATATATTACAGAACTACCCAGAGTGACATTTCATTGATTGCATAGTATTTAGGTATTTGTGCCAAATGAGCCGCATGATAGTAAGTAAATAAATTAGGAAATCCGAGATCACCTTTACGTTTCGGAAGGTATAATTTACAGTGGTGTGAAAAAGTGTTTGCCCCCTTCCTTATTTCCTGTTCCTTGGCATGTTTGTCACACTTAAGTGTTTCGGAACATCAAACCAATTTAAACAATAGTCAAGGACAACACAAGTAAACACAAAATGCAATTTGTAAATGAAGGTGTTTATTATTAAAGGTGAAAAAAAATCCAAACCATCATGGCCCTGTGTGAAAAAGTGATTGCCCCCTAAACCTAATAACTGGTTGGGCCACCCTTAGCAGCAACAACTGCAACCAAGCGTTTGCGATAACGTGCAATGAGGCTTTTACAGCGTCCTGGAGGAATTTTGGCCCACTCATCTTTGCAGAATTGTCCTAATTCAGTTACATTAGAGGGTTTTCGAGCATGAACGGCCTTTTTAAGGTCATACCACAACATCTCAATAGGATTCAGGTCAGGACTTTGGCTAGGCCACTCCAAAGTCTTCATTTTGTTTTCCTTCAGCCATTCGGTGGTGGACTTGCTGGTGTGTTTAGGATCATTGTCCTGCTGCAGAACCCAAGTTCGTTTCAGCTTGAGTACACGAACAGATGGTCGGACATTCTCCTTCAGGATCTCTTGGTAGACAGCAGAATTCATAGTTCCTTTTATCACGGCAAGTCTTCCAGGTCCTGAAGCAGCAAAACAGCCCCAGACCATCACACTACCACCACCATATTTTACTGTTGGTATAATGTTCTTTTTATGAAATGCAGTGTTCCTTCTATGCCAGATATACTTGGACACACACCTTCCAAAGAGTTCCACTTTTGTCTCATCGGTCCACAGAATGTTGTCCCAAAAGTCTTGGGGATCATCAAGATGTGTTGTGGAGAAATTGAGACGAGCTTTGATGTTCTTTTTGCTCAGCAGTGGTTTTCTCCTTGGAACTCTGCCATGCAGGCCATTTTTGCCCAGTCTTTTCCTGATGGTGGAGGCATGAACGCTGACCTTAACTGAGGCAAGTGAGGCCTGCAGTTCCTTGGACGTTGTTGTGGGGTCTTTTGTGACCTCTTGGATGAGTCGTCGCTGCGCTCTTGGGGTAATTTTGGGCGGCCGGCCACTCCTGGGAAGGTTCACCACTGTTCCATGTCTTCGCCATTTGTGGATAATGGCTCTCACTGTGGTTCGCTGGATTCCCAAAGCTTTGGAAATGGCTTTATAACCCTTTCCAGACTGATAGATCTCAATTACTTTCTTTCTCAATTGTTCCTGAATTTCTTTGGGTCTCGGCATGATGTGTAGCTTTTAAGGATCTTCTGGTGGACCTTACTGTGTCAAGCAGCTCCTATTTAAGTGATGCCTTGATTGTGAACAGGTGTGGCAATAATCAGGCCTGGGTGTGGCTAGAGAAATTGAACTCAGGTGTGGACAACCACAGTTGTTTTAACAAGGGGGGCAATCACTTTTTCACACAGGGCCATGATGGTTTGGATTTTTTTTCACCTTTAATAATAAACACCTTCATTTACAAATTGCATTTTGTGTTTACTTGTGTTGTCCTTGACTATTGTTTAAATTGGTTTGATGTTCCGAAACACTTAAGTGTGACAAACATGCAAAGGAACAGGAAATGAGGAAGGGGGCAAACACTTTTTCACACCACTGTATGTTTAGGCAAATGGGGTTTTGAAGAACCCCAAACAAAGACCGAGATGGGTAAAACCCTGAAGATAAATAATTTTAGGTAGCATAGCCATCTTAATAACATTGATTTTACCTATCCAATATATGGGAAGAGAGTACACTGAGTTAACAAATTGGGTATCTGAAGTGAGATAGGTGGAAAATTAGCCCTAAAGAGTTCAGAGAGATTAGGCATGAAATTAATTCCTAAGTATGGAAGATGGGTAGTAGACCATGAGAAAGGGAGAGATGCTTGTGCCTGTTGTACAGCTGATGGAGAAATATTTAGTGACATAGATTGCTGAGGATTAATGACTAGACCAGAAATACGAGCAAAATGATTGAGTTTTCAAATAAGATTAGGAGCTGAGATATGCGAGGAGGACATAAAGATTAAAATGTTGTCTGCAAAGAGACATGTTTTTGAGTACTAACTCAAGAACTCTAAAGCCGCGTACACATGGGCCAACTTAGTCTGTCAGACAATCCGACGGACAGTCCGTCCTACTTTCGAATGAACGGACTTGACCACACACGATGCACAAACAGTCCGTTGAAAGCTTGCGCGATGACGTGTACAGCACGTACGACGGGACTAGAAATAGGACGTCCAATACACAGCAATGCAACCTTCGGCCGTGTAAATCCTTTCTGAGCATGCGCCATACTTAGTCCGTCCAACTAGCCTACTCACGAGCGGATTGTCCACTGAAACCAAAGTCTGACGGACAATATTACGGAAATTCCGAAATACTTAGTCCGTCAGACTGCACGCTGAAAAAGTCCGCTGAAGCCCACACACGAGCGGACTGTCCGCTGAAATGTGTTTTGACGGACTAAGTTGGCCAGACAGTCCGCCCGTGTGTACGCGGCTTTAGTCTCTAATTGAAGAGTCAGAGCAAATGGATTGGGCAAGGGGTTCAATAAGTAACAAAAATAAAAGTGGGGATAGTAGACAACCCTGGCACGTACCTCTGCAGATATTAAATGAATTAGATTTATACCCTACATATTTTACATATGCTTTAGGGTTATTGTATAAAGATGAGATCCAACTGAGGAAATGAGGATCAAAGCCCCAGGGTTGTACTACATAATGTAGGTAGGGCCACAAAACTGTATCAAATGCTTTTTTGATATCTATAGATAAAAAACAAAGTGGAATTTGTCTTGATTTGGCAGTATGCAAACTACATATTTTTTTGTTATGGCCATGTTAGAAATTTTTGGAATAAATTGACTTAGATTGGGGAAATATTAGGGCTAAAAATTATTATAGGGTTGGATGATTAACCACTTGCCGCCCGCCCTATAGGCAATTGATGGCTGCAAAGTGGTTTTATAATCCTGACCGGACGTCATATGACGTGATCAGGATTATGAGCCGCTGCGCGCCCCCGGGGGCGCGCATCGCGGCGATCGTTGTTGCGGGGTGTCAGTCTGACACCCGGCAACTACGATCTCGGTATAGAGTCTCCGACGGAGACTCTTTACCAAGTGATCAGCCGTGTCCAATCACGGCTGATCACAGTGTAAATGGGAAGAGCCGGTGATCGGCTTTCCCTCACTCGCGTCTGTCAGACGCGAGTAGAGGAGAGCCGATCTGCTGCTCCTCTGACAGGGGGGGTCTGTGCTGATCGATTATCAGCACAGCCCCCCCGAGGATGCCCACACTGGACCACCAGGGACGCCACCAGTCCACCATGGAAAAGGTAATCCTCCCTAGACCACCAGGGATGCCAGTCAGCACAATGGGTGCCAATCAGTGCCCATAATGGATGCCAAGCAGTGCCCACAATGGGCATCACTGATTGGCATGCATTATTGTTTGGCACTGATTGGCATCTATTACTATAGTATAACACCAATGCCGCCTATGAGTGCCCACCTGTGCCGCCTATGAGTGCCCACCTGTGCCGCCTATGAGTGCCCACCTGTGCCGCCTATGAGTGCCCACCTGTGCCGCTCATCCATGCCCATCTGTGCCGCCTATCCATGCCCATCTGTGCCGCCCATCTGTGCCACCCATCTGTGCTGCCCATCCATGCCGCCCATCCGTGCCAGCTATCAGTGCCAATTTGTGCCACCTATCAGTGTCCATCCGTGTCGCCCATTCGTGTCGCCCATCCGTGCCGCCCATCAGTGCCGCCTATCAGTGCCACTTCATTGGTGCCACATTGGTGCCCATCAGTGCCGCCTTATCAGTGCCCATCAGTGTAGCCCCATCAGTGCCCATCAGTGAAGGAAAAAACGTACTTATTTACAAAGTTTTGAAACTGAAACAAAAAAAAACATATTTTTTTTCAAAATTTTCGGTATTTTTTTATTTGTAGCGCAAAAAATAAAAACCGTAGAGGTGATCAAATACCACCAAAAGAAAGCTCTATTTGTGGGAAAAAAATGATAAAAATTTCATTTGGGTACAGTGTAGCATGACCGCGCAATTGTCATTCAAAGTGCGACAGCGCTGAAAGCTCAAAATTGGTCTGGGCAGGAAGGTGTTTAAGTGCCCTGTATTGAAGTGGTTAATCTACAATAATATATTACTGTATGTTCCAGGTTTTTAAACTAATTCTAAGCTATGCCAAAATTTATTTTTCAATCCACTAAAATATTGCTTGCCTATGAAAGTTCTTTCTTTGCATTACAGCCATTATTAAACATTTGTATTTAATTATATTTGGTGTAATTAAATGATAATCTGTCCATTTACTAACACAACTCTAGAGAGATTATCACCTTAGCCCTGTAAAGTAGCAGCTGTGGATGTAAGTCATGGAAATAAGCCCAGAAGGTATGCAGAAAAACATGACAATGAAGAAAATCAATTGCTAGCTTTCAGATAAGCATACTTGTTACATCAACATATATGCTAGAATGCTTGACTGAAAATACATCCATATCAGCAGTGCCGGATTTAGGTTTCAGGCAGATCCAGGCTCATATGAATGGGCAATGCAAACTAAAATCAGATAAGTAACGTGAAAACTGTGTGACTATAGCTAGCCATACACTATGGAATCTGATTGTACAATCTCAGTACAATTTCCCTTAGATTTTCTAAAACTATGGAATAAGAGGACCAACCTGAACAATGTATTCAACTTGTATTAAATCATACAGGCCCTTGCACTACATAGTTGATGGTAGATCTAAAGGAGAGCTACCAGATTATACAGTGTATGGATACCTTTAAACTGTGTATAAACCCTAACAATTTACTTTTTTTATATGCTCTCTGTTAAATTTACAATCGAAAGTGTTTTGTTATATTTGCTCAATAAGTGCAAACGCATACCTATTGATAATCCAAAAATCTAGTGAACTGATAACTCCCTGTGCTTTTTGCCTCTTCTGACTGTTTACTGTTAACAATGTGCCCAGCTATCTCTGCAGGTCTACAGAAAACCTCCCACCTTAAGTAATAGATAAGAGGAATAGTGTTCTGTTAGACTGTCCTATGGTGGAAACACAATTCCCCCATGTATACAGTAGAGTGAGTGAGTGTTATCGCGCTAGGATATGAAGTGTGTTAATGGCAGGATCACTAGATGAAAATAAAGCAAAAAAGCCTGAAACAAAATGAAAATATATGCAGACCACATTTCTAAGGACATGCTGCAATGTATACCTTTTTTGTTCTTGTACACTTTTACTAGTTTACCAAAATGTGTGCTTTGTAGTTGGGGTGGGGGGGAATTTAATAAAGAAAAATATATATTTTTTTTAAATCTTTACCATCATGTCCAACAGATTCAAGTAGTTCTGCACAAATTAAAATAACTACCTCCAGTTTGTATATGATACAAATCTGTAGGTAATTATCACATATTACTAATTAGTGCACAGAGACAGGCAGAGTACCTGTCTTTGTCTACAGTGTACTGCTACTCCCCCCTGTCACTGGTTGTTATGCACAACTGACAGCCTCCTAACAACCACCAATGCTGCAGCCTGATAGAAAAGCTAAGAAACTAGGTCCCCACCTGCCTAGTAATTGACAGCAGGTAATGGGTGGTTTCTTTAGCCAATAGCTGACTGTCTATTGGCTGAGGATCCACTCAATGCCTTCTCTCAATCACAACTGGATGTAAACTAGTGCCTGTAAATCCTCATCATGCTCCACCCCCCAGTATATAATTCCCCCCATTGCTGCAATGTCTGTCAGACAGCTTCAGTAGCAGGGAAGGAGTGCCACTGTAGTGAGATCAGAATTTCAGTATTTTGCACCAAACACAATACACAATACTGGAAAAAGGGGGGGGGGGGGTCTTACATAGAAGTGGAACTTCCCAGGACTTCAAGTGTGACACTTTAATTAAAGACTGTCTGACATTTTTATATGTGTTGACGGCTCTAACTACACTAAAACAGTCTTGGTTACTTGAGTAAAGCATTGACTTTTTCCAAAAAAAAGCTCAGGTTTCATAATTGGGACTTGTTCCATGTGAAACTGTCACATGTAAAACTAAACCTATTTTGTAAAATTAGGTATCTGTTGTTGGTGCTCATTTTCAGTTTTCGATTTGCTGTCAGTTTGGGAAATTTTGTTGTGTTTGATTTTTCTTTTCAAATAAAAAAAAATTCAAAATGGAAAAAAAAAATCATTATTTGAGCGATGTATAATGCAGGCAGTTTGGTTGTGAGATATAGAAACCTACTAAATTATTAATTTAACCTATATAGTGCAGCACAACTAAGTAGATAAATAAATGTGACAAAAGTCATTATTCATATCCTAATATACATAATAATGTGAAACTTCAGTCTCTCAAAAATATATTAAATAAAATATAAGAGTCCTTTTGAATCCAAAACAATTATATATAAAGAAATCTTCTCTTCCACCAATGGTGATCTTTTATAGGTTTCTTTCCTCCAATAGGGAGTGCACCCCCAACACCAGGTAAAAAACGTGCTCCCCTCAAGCCGAAAACAGGCTCATCATTGTAACTCCTCTTGCCTCTCCTTTCTCCTGAGACTTAGTACACTCTCTCCCTTATGCTTACAGTCCACAAATGGATCACGTGTAACAAAAAGGCAGATACATAGTGCCTCCCTGTATAATACATTAAATGCCCCCACTAAAATCCACTTACAGTAAAGAAATGTAAAAGCACTTGTATAAAACACATCAGCTGGTTCACCATGCCATACAAGAACAGCGGTGGCAGCGTGATGTCATGGGCTCAGCTCCTCCCTCCCTGACATCATGCTGCCACCGCCGTTGTTGTATTGAGTAGTGAGTCAGCTGGATTTACACAGACCCTCCTCCCTTCCTGGCAAACTCGCACTAGAGTGAGAGAGAGTTGTGCATGATGTCATAAGCCTATGCTTTTTACCAGACAAGAAACGTGAAGTTGGCTGTATAAGGTATTTACTGGCAGAAAAAAAAATGTTTTACTATCCAAAGTTTAAACAACAAGGGCAAACTATTTAATAGATGGAAAGTTGAAAAAAATGACTACAGGTCTGCTTTAACCTCCCTGGCGGTATGATTCAGTCTGGATTTAGGTGCTGAAAGCGGTACAATTACTCTGCATGGAAATCTGGCGTTTTATATTGTAGTGCTGTAATTCCTGGGAATAACTCTCTTAAATCTGTTCAAACCAGAGTCTAGCAGACATCCCGGGTATGATAAAGTTTATAATATAATAAAAAATAATAAAAATTATTCAATAATGTAATCAAATCCTAAAACACTGAAAAAGGGACACTTTCTGGTTGCTATGGACAATCTCCAAATTTCAGGCAGAAAAAACTGTATTTATAATATAAAAGTGCATGCAGGGCATTGCACAGACCACTAGGGACAAATGGGGGTGTGTAATTTTTAATACAGTACTGTAATCTGTAAGATTACAGTGCTGTGTGTGTTTTGTGTCTTTTTACTTTTTTTAATTTGCCGCCGTTCTCTGCTCCCGTGCGCCGGAACATCGCAGGGAACGGAGCTCAGTGGCACTCGGCACTATGAATCAAGCGGAGGACAGCTCGATCACACAGCGCGGAGGACATCGCTGGATCCAGGGGACAAGGTAAGTAACTCTCCCTGTGTCCTCCCTGCATCCAGCGAAGTGATCCGAGTCTGGCTCGGGGGTACCGCTCCTGTCAGTAAAATCCCAACCCGAACCAGACTCGGGATTACCACTAGGGGGGTCAAGTCAACATTTTAGCATACAATAACTATAAAGAAACAAACCAAATTCACAACATAATTCATAACATAATTAAACAATCATTTTCTAGTAAGACATTTAATAGTGCCATCTGTTTTGTATTCACTTTCATTAATCAATTAACAAATGTATGACCAAAAACAATTACACAACAAGCTTTTCCCAAATTAATTAATTAAAGAATCTTAAATAAGCCCATGTTTTGTCTGTAACCATGTGCTATACCCTAGAGTTCATGCTCACATAACTAACCACAACCTGGAGGTGTGAGGCCTGTATGACTTGGAACTTATCATCATTTAGGGAGGTTGTAGTATTTTAAAGGGTTCTCTAGGTCTTACTGACTAAATATTTGCTTATCTCTGCACAAGCGTAAACATCAGCTGGAAACGCAACACCTCCATGTTTAAAGGGATTAGATCTACATCATCTCAATATATCTGACAGGTACCTGCCAGGTACCATAGCCAGTACAGTGACCTCACTTTTTGTCCATTGCATTTTAACAGTACAGCTTTGTCATCAAACCACCACTATCACACTGACTGAACATCGAAGGCACAAACAAGCACAAAATAAAGTCATCACTTTCATCAATCTGCTCAGTGTTCTCTCTCTTTATTGTCAGGAAGCTTCCATTAAGTTGTCAATATTTGCAGTATGTTTGCACCTAACTTGTACACAGTGCTGCCCAATTCTCTTCCTGTCTGAGTGCTACTATATAGGGGTTTACAGAAAGCAAATAAAAAGAAATAATATAGTACTTATACTAGCAAAAAATAAATTTTAATTTGTTTTCATAAAATTCTGTACTTGTAATGATTTTATGGGAGTCCAGCTTTAATAATACATTTGTTTTGCAGAACTGACTCTTTGCTCCAATAGCTCATTGCTAAGCAGAGAAGTGGCATCCAGATAGATTGGCTGAATTAACTACACCATTCAGTGTGTGTCAGCTCGCATGATCTGATATTTTGTTTTTATACTTTTTGTGGTTGGTAAAATGGTGACAAAAGCACCAATGTGGTGATTTACTGTACTTTCTGTAGACATGTTCTTATCACTTCAATTACTGTATAAGGGTTCAAGTCCAAGAAAAAACTATTTTTAAATACTGTATGTATCGGATGAGATCTACTGTAAATCTGTAATGACCCAAAACAGTGTTTAGTTTGTGTAAGATAAACAGAGTGTTCATAAAACTAATGAACACACTAACTGAGCAAAGTGAAAGGAGACTGAGAAACAAGATTTTGAGGTTTCCTTATATTTAAATGCAATTTAAGTATCATATACTCACAAGTGTTTTTGCCAGTGGCATGTTGCTTCATATGAATTTAGCTTAAAGAATGTTGAAATATAACTTACTAACTTAATGTGTTAATTTGAATGTTCCAGTTATGTATATACATTTGAATAATGATCCATTTTTTTAGAACTGGAAATCTAATTTCTAGATGATTGGTGGCAATGGCTTTATGGTTCTGCCCTTGGTTAAAAATTATCTGTTGGTTATAAAGGGTCTCCTGGCCTAGAAGAATTATTTTGAGATGTTCTCCTGGGTAATTTTAGTAATTCTATTACAACACAGTTTGCCATTATCATGTGTGCCAGCTGCAGAGAAATGTATTGACATTTGGTAAAAAAAAGTATATTTTTTGTTGCCAAGAGCAAAATAAGAATATACCGTCTGCATCTTTTTTCTCCTTGTTAAGTTCCATTACAGCTAATTTGTTCATAATATTTAGAGCATGATTCATTGATCATGTATGTTTATACAACTGTATTGAAGATATTCTTTATCCACTCTGTTATTAAACAGATACAAGAAATGGACCACAGTGAAACTTTAAATATGTTTTAACGTAGCAAGAAAATCAAGCTGTGCAAATGATTTAGAAAAAAAAAATCAAAACCAGCAGCAGTTCCTGGAGAACAATTCTTCATCCAAATGAAAGTCCTGATGGAGAAGGACTGTTGTATAGCCTTCCAAATGCATTGCTTGTTATTCTTTTACGGAAACTGTTATTGCGACAAAAAATTATATTTGGACTTATACAGTATACATTATGAATGATCTTCCCGTCATTCTACAGAATTGTATTCTCCCAGGGGCTCTATCAAGGCTCTTACAGACACTATAAAGCTGAACTAATACACAACCATTTTATTAAATTAGAACCTTTACCTATGTTAGAGTTAAGCACTCCACCAATTCAACCATTTGGACTGACCTTATTTTGAAGAGATTTATTCTCAATTGTGTTTACAGGATAGGAAGTGAAGGAAAATCTCTTTAATAGGACACAGATGGCAAAATCCCAACACTCTATCCAAGGTTACATATAGTTACATAGTAGGTTGAAAAAGACACAAGTTCATCAAGTCCAACCTATGTGTGAGATTATATGTCAATATTACATTGTATATCCCTGTATGTTGCGGACGTTCAGGTGCTTATCTAATAGTTGTTTAAAACTATCGATGCCCCCCACTGAGACCACTGCCTGTGGAAGGGCATTCCACATCCTTGCCGCTCTTACAGTAAAGAACCCTCTATGTAGTTTAAGGTTAAATCTTATTTCTTCTAATTTTAATGAGTGGTCACGTGTCTCCCTTCTGAAAAAAAAAATTGCATCCCTATTGTGGGGTCACTAGTATGGTATTTGTAAATTTAAATCATATCCCCTCTCAAGCGTCTCTTCTCCAGAGAGAATAAGTTCAGTGCTCGCAACCTTTCTTCATAACTAATGCCCTCCAGACCCTTTATTAGCTTTATTGCCCTTATTTGTACTCACTCCATTTCCAGTACATCCTTCCTGAGGACTGGTGCACAGAAGTGGAAAGCATACTCCAGGTGCAACCGAACCAGAGTCTTGTAGTGTAAGAATTATCGTTTTATTCCTGGAGTTAATCCCTTTTTTAATTCATGCCAATATTCTGTTTGCTTTGTTAGCAGCAGCCATTGCTGAGCCTATCATCTACTAGGACCCCCAGGTCCTTTTGCATCCTAGATTCCCCCAGAGGTTCCCCCCTAGTGCAGTGGTCATCAACCCTGTCCTCAGGGCCCACTAACAGGCCAGGTTTGCAAGATAACTGAAATACATCACAGGTGATATAATTTGCTGCTCAGTGATTGCAGTATTCTAATCTGCATCTCCCAAGGTAATACATAAAACCTTGCCTGTTAGTGGGCCCTGAGGACAGGGTTGATGTCCACTGCCCTAGTGTATAGATTGCATTCATATTTTTGCCATCCAAATGCATTATTTTACATTTTTCTACATTAAACCTCATTTGCCATGTAGTTACCCATATTAAATAGGATTAGTCCCAGCACAGAAACCTTTGGGACCCCACCATCCACCCCTGAACATTCCGAGTGTTCCCCATTTATCACCATCCTCTGAACTCACCCTTATAGCCAGTTTTCAATCCAAATACTCACCCTATGGTCCATGCCAACGGACCTTATTTTGTACAGTAAAAGTTTATAGGGAACTGCATCAAATGCTTTTGCAAAATCCAGATACACCACATCTACAGGCCTTCCTTTATCTAGATGGCAACTCACCTTCTCATAGAAGGTTAATAGATTGGTTTGGCAAGAACAATTCTTCATGAATAAAATATTGTATATAGTCCCTTATCATCCCCTCCAAGAGCTTGAATACTATTGATGTTAGGCTAACTGGTCTGTAATTCTCAGGTATGTATTTTGGGAAAGTTTAAAATTAAAATTTTAAATATTGATGCTACATTGGCTTTTCACCAATCTGCTGGTACTATTCCAGTCATAGACTGTCAGTAAAAATTAGGAACAATGGTCTGGCAATTAGTTGATTGAGTTCCCTAAGTATCCTTGGGTGCAAGCCATCTTGTCCCAGTGATTTATTAATGTTAAGTTTCCCAAGTCTAATTCTAATTCTGTCCTCTGTTAACCATGAGGGTGCTTCCTGTCACAAGGATAAACACTGTGGTTTTGGTTACTGAAGCCCCAGATTCTCTCGTAAAAACTGAGAAGAATAAATTCAATACCTTTGCTGTCTCCCCATTCTTTGTAATCAGATGTCCTTCCTCATTCTTTATGGGGCCAATATGGCCTGTCTTCCCTTTTTTACTGTTTACATACTTAAAGAATTTCTTGGGATTTTTTTAGCTCTTCTCTGCTATGTGTCTTTCGTGTTCTATCTTAGCCGCCCTGTTAGAGTCCAGATGTGGAGCCCGACTTGTAGGAGGAGACCTCTCTTACAGCGCTGGTTCAGGAGCCGCTGGAATGGGAACAGCGGTCTCGAGAGCACAGTGGGTAGGAGGGCCTGCTGGATAGGGCCGCTGGAGCTGGTAGAAGAGCGGAGATCCCCTCTGAAGGCTGAGTGGACTGCGGTTTGCTGGAAGCAGGCAGTAGCTTCAGAAGCCGAAGATTGGAACTGGCAGCAGGCTGGAGAAGAGTCAGACGGTCCGGGTCAGAAGGTAAGCAGGCTGGTGGTAACGGAAGGCAGAAGAGGTGTCGGTAAGCAGGCAGAGGTCGGCAACGGAATCACAAGCAGAAGAGGTTTCGAGGTCAGGCAGGCCGGGTCGGGATTGGAGAAGGCAGAGAAGTCAAGCAAGCCGGGTCGATAACGGTAGCAGGTAATCAGGTTCAGGATCAGGTATTCAAAGGTAACCGGGTTCAGGATCAGATATTCAGACACACGGAAGCTGAGACGAAACAGCGCCGCACCGGCGCACTTGAGGGTCCTTTAAACGCTCAGTGGCGGGAAGGAGCGCACGCACGCCACGCACGACCACGTGAACGAGCGCGCGTACGAATCGCCACTCGCGAACGTGCACACTAACGCGTAAACGAACGCGTACGCGAACGCGTACGCGAACGCGCAGAAGACACACGCCGATGCCTGTGTGCACGCAGCTGTACCTGTCTATTGCTGGTAAGTTCCTGACATTGCCCCCTCCCAAGGGGCAGCCTCCGGATGCCCAACAGGTTCCTCTTTTCTGGATGGGCAGACAAGTATGCGTGAATTAACCGCCTGGCATGGATATTGCTGTTCGGTTCCCAGGAATTGTTCTCTGGCCCAAATCCCTTCCATTTGATCAGAAATTGGATGCGTCCCTGTCTTTTTCTGCAATCGAGGATGGCCTCCACCTCGTACTCCTCATTTCCATCCACTAAGATGGGTTCTGGAGGTCTAGTTCCTCTATCAGGAAAGGGATCAGGGGTGGCAGGTCTCAGCAGTGACACATGGAACACAGGATGAATCCTAAGCGACTCAGGCAGGGTTAGCTCGTAGGAAACTTCATTAATTTTCCTCTTAACCGGAAATGGTCCCATAAATTTAGGTGCAAGTTTCCTGGAGGGACAAGCCATTTTAATGTTATTGGTAGAAAGCCATACCTGGTCGCCAGGTTGTAGGATCAGTTCCCCTCTTCTTCTCCGGTCAAAGGCTCTCTTACTGTCTGCCTGGGCCTTGGCCACTGCTTCCTGCAACACCCGGTTATTGTGGCTGAGGAAATCCACTGTCTTCTGGACCGCTGGAACTGAGGTTTCTGGAAGAAAATCAGGCAAAAAGGTTAAATGAAAGCCATAATTGGCGAAAAAAGGGGACTGACCGGTGGCCGAATGACAAGCATTATTGTAGGCAAATTCTGCCAAAGGCAGCAGGGACACCCAATCATTCTGTACGAATGATGTGAAGCACCTAATGTACTGCTCAAGAGTCTGGTTGGTCCTTTCTGTCTGCCCATTAGTTTGGGGATGATAGGCCGAGGACAGTGCCAACTCAATTTTCAGGATCTCGCACAGGGCCCTCCAGAAGCGTGAGGTGAACTGCACTCCTCTGTCGGAGACTATATTCGCTGGAATCCTGTGTAGCCTCACAATCTCCTTAATGAACACGTGGGCAGTCTCCACAGCAGATGGGGTGCCTTTTAAGGGTGAGAAGTGGGCCATCTTGGATAGCCGGTCTACAACCACAAAAATAGTTGAACATCCCTCAGAACATGGAAGCTCGACAATAAAGTCCATACTAATCATTCTCCAGGGTCTGTCGGGTACGGGTAGGGGTTTCAGCAGTCCCCAAGCCCGGTTCCTGGGTGTCTTGTTCTGGATACAGACGGGGCAAGAGCTGATGTACTTTTCGCAAAAGTCCTTCAAATTGGGCCACCAGAACGTGCGTTGTACCAGATCAAGGGTCTTGCGGACCCCAAAGTGGCCTGCCAGTGGGTGGTCATGAAGAAGGGACAGCACCTTAACTCGGACGTTCTTGGGGACAAAAATTTGACTTCCCCTCCAGAACAAGCCATCTCTGGACATTAAGGTGATTCCGGGGGGTCTAGAGGAGTCAGAGGATGCTTCTCTGATCAGAGAGAGGAGGTCAGGCTGTAAAAGTAAAAAATTCCCGGCAGGTAAGATGGTGTCAGGAACAGATGAGTCCTTGGGATTGTCATACATCCGTGACAGCGCATCCGGTTTCACGTTCTTCGATCCGGGCCGGTACGTGATGTGAAAGGAGAAACGTGAAAAGAACAGGGCCCAGCGGGCTTGTCGGGGTCTCAGTCGCTTGGCAGACCGTAGATATTCTAAGTTCTTGTGGTCTGTGTATATTAGTACCGGGTGAGCAGCGCCCTCCAATAGGTATCTCCACTCCTCCAAGGCGGCCTTAATGGCGAGCAACTCTCGGTCGCCTACGTCGTAATTCTTCTCCGTGGAAGAGAGTTTCCTGGAGAAGAACCCCACGGGATGCATTAGGTCCTTGTTGCCTTGACGTTGGGAGATGACCGCTCCTACGGCCACTTTAGAGGCGTCTACCTCGAGGATGAAGGGTAGAGACGGGTCCGGATGGCTGAGAATTGGGGCGGACGTGAAGAGTTTTTTAAGTCTTTCGAAAGCACTCTGGGCCTCCTGAGTCCAGCAGAAGCGGAAGTTTTGTCTGGTCAGTTGCGTGATGGGCGCAATTATAGCTGAAAAGTCTCTTATGAACTTTCTATAAAAGTTCGCAAAACCGATGAAGCGTTGTACACCCTTCTTATCCAAAGGCGCTGGCCAATCTAGTACAGCAGACACCTTTTGGGGATCCATCCTGATGCCCGTTGGGGAGATCACTAGTCCCAGGAATCGGATGCTCTGTAACTCAAATTCGCATTTCTCAGCCTTTGCGTAGAGTCGGTGCTGGCGAAGGCGGTCTAGGACTTTACGGACGTGTTCTCGATGCTGATCAAGAGAGTTGGAAAATATTAAAATGTCGTCCAGGTAGACAATCACGAACACGTCGAGGAAATCCTTAAACACGTCATTGATTAGGTGTTGAAATGTGGCCGGGGCGTTGCAGAGCCCAAAGGGCATCACTAAATATTCATAATGACCGAATCGGGTCCGGAAGGCTGTTTTCCATTCATGCCCGGCCTGGATGCAAACTAGGTTATACGCTCCCCTTAGATCCAACTTGGTGAATATTTTAGCGGATCTCAGTCTCTGGAAGAGTTCGGGTATCAAGGGTAAGGGGTAGCGGTTCTTAACCGTAATCTTGTTTAAGTCTCTATAGTCCACACATGGACGGAGGGACTGATCTTTTTTAGTGACAAAAAAGATTCCAGCTCCTGCTGGGGAAGTTGAGGGACGGATGAACCCCTTCTCTAGGTTTTCGTCCAAGTAGGTCTTCAGTGCCCCCTGCTCCTTTTCTGATAAAGGGAATATGCGTCCGAAAGGAATCTCGGCCCCAGGGAGTAGCTCGATCGGACAATCATAGGGACGATGGGGAGGCAGAGTGTCTGCTCCCTTTTTACTGAACACATCAATAAAGTCATGGTAGTGCTTGGGCACAGTCTGCAGTAGGTCTTGATCAGAGTCTAAACATAAAAGGGTGGCGGAAGGCTTGGTGGAATCTGTTAGGCAGTGTTTCAAGCAATAGGAAGATGGAAATGTGACTTCTCTGGTAACCCAATTGATGTAGGGGTTGTGGGCTTGGAGCCAGGGTATGCCCAGAATGATCGGGAACATTGGAGAGGAGATGACATCCAACGTCAGAAATTCCTTGTGTTGAGAGGAGATAGTGACAGGTAGAGGGAGAGTCTCTTGAATTACCTTTCCAGAACTGATGCTAGACCCATCGGCCAGAAAAACTGAGAGTTCATGAGCCTTGCCTCGTAACGGGATGCCCTGTCGGCCCGCAAAGGTGGAGTCTATGAAGCAGCGGCATGCCCCGGAGTCAATGATAGCGTTGACTGTCACCGTCCTTCCTTGGAGCTGTAGTGAGAGAGGAACAGCAAGGTGGGTTGAATTGGCAGTCAATGCAGAGAGACTGGTAGAAGCAGAAGGTAGACACTTACTTGTCTTGACAGGGCAATTAAAGACATAGTGACCCGAACCACCGCAGTAGAGGCAGAGATTCTGCTGCCGGCGACGTGCACGCTCTTCTGGAAGCAAAGCGGGGCGCAGTAGTCCTAATTGCATGGGCTCGGAGGTGTCAGGAGCCGTACAGGGCGGAATAGGACTGGACGGAGGTACATAGCGAGAAGCAGGCATTGGGGCTCTCGCTGTCATCCAGACTGGACGGGCTTGCTGAGCGGAGCGCTCTGATCTTCGCTCCCTGAGACGGCGATCAATCTGGATTGTCAAGGAGATCAGGGCCTCCAGGGTTTCTGGTATACCGACTCGAGCCAGTTCATCCTTAAGTCCTTCGGATAACCCCATGCGAAATTGATGCCTTAAAGCCGCATCATTCCATTCCGTGTCTGCGCTCCAGCGTCGAAAGTCCGAGACATAATCCTCAGCCGGTCTGCGGCCCTGCTGGAGCGCAAACAGAGCAGATTCAGCCGTGGCAGTCTTTTGGGGGTCCTCGTAAAGCTGAGCCATGGCCTCAAAGAAGGATTGCAGAGAGAAGGTTGCGACCGAATCTCCTTCAAGTAAATGGTGGGCCCAGGTCTGCGGTTCACCTTGTAGGAGGGAGATTACAAATCCTACCTTCGTGGCCTCCAGGGAGAAAGTCCGTGGTTGTAGGGCAAAATAGAGTTGACAAGCGTTCCGAAAAGCCCGAAATTTGGTTCGATCCCCAGAAAACCTTTCCGGAATGGGTACCCTTGGTTCAGGTGGAAGCATGACAACGGATGGTGAGGCGACGGGCTGTGCTGATAGGGAGGACGGAGCAGGGGCCACGTGACCAGTATCTGTAAGGTCCTGGACCTGTCCTTCAAGCCTGGCGTAGCTATCTTGAAGCGATTTTACCGCTTGGGTAAGGGCCGACAGGTGCGTGCAGATCTCCTTCATGGGAGAGGTCTCTCCTGCGGGCTCAGTCATGGCTGTTTCGTACTGTTAGAGTCCAGATGTGGAGCCCGACTTGTAGGAGGAGACCTCTCTTACAGCGCTGGTTCAGGAGCCGCTGGAATGGGAACAGCGGTCTCGAGAGCACAGTGGGTAGGAGGGCCTGCTGGATAGGGCCGCTGGAGCTGGTAGAAGAGCGGAGATCCCCTCTGAAGGCTGAGTGGACTGCGGTTTGCTGGAAGCAGGCAGTAGCTTCAGAAGCCGAAGATTGGAACTGGCAGCAGGCTGGAGAAGAGTCAGACGGTCCGGGTCAGAAGGTAAGCAGGCTGGTGGTAACGGAAGGCAGAAGAGGTGTCGGTAAGCAGGCAGAGGTCGGCAACGGAATCACAAGCAGAAGAGGTTTCGAGGTCAGACAGGCCGGGTCGGGATTGGAGAAGGCAGAGAAGTCAAGCAAGCCGGGTCGATAACGGTAGCAGGTAATCAGGTTCAGGATCAGGTATTCAAAGGTAACCGGGTTCAGGATCAGATATTCAGACACACGGAAGCTGAGACGAAACAGCGCCGCACCGGCGCACTTGAGGGTCCTTTAAACGCTCAGTGGCGGGAAGGAGCGCACGCACGCCACGCACGACCACGTGAACGAGCGCGCGTACGAATCGCCACTCGCGAACGTGCACACTAACGCGTAAACGAACGCGTACGCGAACGCGTACGCGAACGCGTACGCGAACGCGCAGAAGACACACGCCGACGCCTGTGTGCACGCAGCTGTACCTGTCTATTGCTGGTAAGTTCCTGACACGCCCTAATTCCACCGTTACGTTTCTTGTTGCATTCTTTATAAAGTTTGAATGCTGATGATGATCCCTCAACCTTGTATTTTTGAAGGCCTTTTCTTTTGCTTTTATATGCATTTTTACATTGCCATTAAGCCATCCAGGACTTTTGTTTGCTCTTTTAAATGTATTACCCAATGGGATGCACTGGCTAATGCCCTTTTTTAATTTTCTCTTAAAGTGAATCCATCTCTCCTTCATGTTCTTTGTTGCTAAGATTGTATTTTATTATATCTTCTAGCAACGTTCGTAGTTTAGGGAAGTTAGCTCTTTTGAAATTCAGTGTCTTTGTATTTCCCTTATGTTTCCTATTTGTGTGATTTATACTGAAGCCAATTGACCTGTGATCAAGGTAGTGTGGACAATTTATGCAATCCTTTACATATATTGCACATTCACATCAGTCCCTGCCCTTAAGGAAGTTCCATTTTAAGGTTCCTATCAGCAAACCACATGCAGGTAGTGTCATTGTTGTGATTTGAACTGATGACTCTAGTGCTCTAAGGCAGAAGTGCTTACATCTTAGCCACTGTGCTGCCCTTTACCTTAAATGTTGCAAACTGATTGACTGTTTTTTTACCACTATATTTTAGAAAGACATAGTAAATACTATATACTGTAAATGTTTTCTCTGGAGTTCCTTTTTGACTTGCTTATAAATATGACATGACTTTAAATTCACCTACATGTATCTGTGAGGTTACTAAAATGTTAATTTAAATTATAGATCCATTTTCAATGAAGCTTGATTTTTCTAAATGCAGCTTATGCTATACTTATAAAAAGAATGTGGGTGAAATTCTTATGCTTTGCAGAAACAGGCGTTCACATTAAAATAGTAACCTGCAAATACTGCACTACTTCTCAGAAAGTATAATTAGCTGAAATGTAGCATTAATAGTAATCAATTCCTACGGAAGGTCTCCTAATTAGTTGTTACCAGAAAGGATGAAGAGCTCTAATGTCTAAGCTGCAGTAAACCTCCTGTATAATAACATTATTTATGATACATGAATTAATGTTTGTGTGTGATGGAGCAATTCATGAAAATATTTTGAAATTGTACTTTTCCCCTAGCATTTTCTCTGACGTAGCACTTTCTCTGCTGGTGTGTAAACATACAAAAGTATGCTTGAATTTCAGTAGCTGTTCAGCAGTTAGTCTTTTTATGGATACCATAGCATTATTCAGTAAGACCATTTGGAGGGTGGTGATGAGCAGAATTATGGTTACGTTACTACAGTATATTCAACACCTCCACTGCACCTTTGCATCTGTATATATGTATGTGTGTGTATATATGTATACAGTATTATACAGTACAGTACAGTATATAACAAAAGTGAGTACACCCGTCACATTTTTGTAAATATTTTATCATATCTTTTCATGTTTTCATTATTTTCAACAGACAACACTGAAGAAATTATACTTTGCTACAATGTAAAATAGTGAGTGTACAGCTTGTATAACAGTGTAAATGAGCTGTCCCCTCAAAATAACTCAACACACAACACACAGCCATTAATGTCTAAACCCCCGGCAACAAACGTGAGTTTACCCCTAAGTGAAATGTCCAAATTGGGTTCAATTGGCCATTTTCCATCCCCTGGTGTGTTAAATTTGGTGTTATCACTCTCACTTTCTCATACTGATCACTGGGAGTTCAACATGGCACCTCAATGCAAAGAACTCTCTGATTATATGAAAAAAATAATTGTTGTTCTACATAAAGAAGATTTCCAAGACCTTGAAACTGATCTGCAGCACAGTGGCCAATAATATACAGCAGTTTAACAGGACAGGTTCCACTCAGAACAGGTCTCGCCATGGTCAACCACAGTGCACATACTCAGCATCATATCCAAAGGTTGTCTTTGGGAAATAAATGTATGAATGCTGCCAGCATTCTTGGAGAGGTTGAAGGGGTGGGGGGGTCCACCAGCTCTATGATGTCATCATGAAGGAGTGGAAAAGGACTCCAGTGGCAACCAGTGAAGCTCTGGTTAACTCCATGCCCAAGAGGGTTAAGACAGCACTGGAAAATAATGATGGCCACACAAAATATTGACACTTTGGGCCCAATTTGGGCATTTTCACTTAGGGGTGTACTCACTTTTGTTGCCAGCGTTTTAGACATTAATGGCTGTGTATTGCGTTATTTTGAGGGGACAACACATTTACACTGTTATACAAGCTGTACACTCACTACTTTGAAGCAAAGTGCAACTTCTTCAGTGTTTATCACATGAAAAGATGTGCGGGGTGTACTAACTTTTGTGAGATAATATATGTATATATATATATATATATACACGGTATATATATATATATATATATATATATATATATATATATATATACATATATACATATATATATATACATATATTGTGTGTGTGTGTGTGTATATATATATATATATATATATATATATATATATATATATATATATATATATATATATATATATATATATATATATATATATATATATATATATATATATATATAAAAATATATATATATATGTATGTATGTATATGTATATATATATATGTATGTATATGTATATATATATATATATATATATATATATATATATATATATATATATATATATATATGTATATATATATATGTATATATATATATGTATATATATATATATATATATATATATATATATATATATATATATATATATATATATATATATATATATATATATATATATATATATATATACATATACATATATATATATATATATATATATATACATATATATATATATATATATATATATATATATATATACATATACATATATATATATATATATATATATATATATATATATATATATATATATATATATATATATATATATATATATATAATATTTTCATCTTCATCTTTGAGAAGGTTTAGTCAGTTCCTTCCATTCTACGCCAGAGTTAGACACTTTTCTTTCAGCTGGTGAATGGAGCTTAATATATGCTGCTGGTAGGGTTATTTGATTTCAGTTGCACTCCTCATAAAGTTTAATGAATCCTACCAGTGGCATAAAAGCACCTTTTTTTGACCCCACGCCAAATGGAGCTGAAAGCAAAATGACATAGCAGAATGTGTATAAACTGGGAGGATGAAGTTGAAATAAATTACCAATATTAAAGTGACATTTAGCCTGTATTCAGTATAAATCACCTACCATGCAAAAGGGTCTCAGATATGTGGAAAATGTGATGTTTCTAATTATGTACTGTATTTTGTGGATTGTAGTTTCTCCTTTTTGGAGAAAAGAAAAGCCTACAATTTTGAATTATTGATCCTTGTGATGTAAAGTTGGTAAAGGGTTAACATTATAAACTGTCTTTTACACATTTTGAACAAAACCAATATTCCTATGGTAGAAGTTAGCTATGTTAAGATTGCACAAACTAAATTTTGAACAAAACAAAAATCGAATAGATTAAATATAATATATACTTTCAAAATATCTCATGCTCAATTTTGTATTCATGTGAAATCTTGGTATTGATGTAATGTAATGTCACATAGGAGAATAATTGCATGTTAAAATTTTAATCAGGATGACAGCAAAAGAATAATGTTGCAGTGAGAAAGTGAGAGTGAGAAAGTGAGAAAAGTGAGAAAGTGAGAATTGCAGGTCCTTATTAATTTGATGCTACTTATTTCATTCATTTAGGTTTTATTATGTAAATGTATTGTACCTAAGCTCCTTTAAAAACAGTATGAGAGGAATAGCAATGATTTATGATTCCATTGGGTATTTTAGTTAATGATGTTTATATGTCAAGGGATGTGACTAAGTCATATGGTTAATTCCAGGTCTTATATGGTCAAGGTATGTGACTTATGTTTAAAAAATATACATAAGGAGCAGTTCTGCTTCTGTTATATCTTTAGTAATGTAAACTGCATTTATCATGCTGGTAGGCAACAAATGAGCAGACCCACATGCCATAGAGCATGTCAATAAGATCAAAGTTAACAGCAGAGGTGAACAACTGTATCATGGCATTAGACATAATTTATCATTACTATTAACATGAACTATTGTCAGTAGAGTATTCAGAAAGCATGACGATTTTTGACCAGTTATGCATTGCTGCACTCTACATTTCTACATTCATTTTAATATTATTAAAGAGGAATCTTTAGATGTATGTAAATATATTTGTTTTCATGTTTGCAAACAAATGGTGAAATCTGTGGATTTTAACACTTTCATGACTAAGCCTATTTTTGGAATTTGGTGTTTACAAGTTAAAATCCATATTTTTTGCTAGAAAATTACTTGGAACCCCCAAACATTATATATAACATTATATATATTTTTTTAGCAGGGACTCTAGAGAATAAAACGGCGATTGTTGCAATATTTTATGTCACACAGTATTTGCGCAGCAGTGTTTTAAAACGCAACTTTTTGGGAACACTTTCATGAATTAAAAAAAACAGTAAAATTAGCCCAATTTTTTTGCGTAATGTGAAAGATAATGTTACGCCAAGTAAATAGGTACCAAACATGTCACACTTTATAATTGCGCGCACTTGTGGATTGACGACAAAGTACGGTACCTAAAAATCTCAATAGGCGACGCTTTAAACATTTTTTTACGGTTACCAGGTTAGCATTACAGAGGAGGTCTAGTGCTAGAATTATTGCTCTCGCTCTGACGATCGCGGCGATACCTCACATGTGTGATTTGAACACCGTTTACATACACGGGCGCGACTTCCATATGCGTTTTTTTATTTATTTTATTTATTTTAAAATGACTAAATTGTTTTAAAAAAATAAATAAAAAATTTGATCACTTTTATTGCTGTCACAAGGAATGTAAACATCCCTTGTGACAGTAATAGGTGGTGACAGGTACTCTTTATGGAGGGATCGGGGGTCTAAAAGACCCCCCACCCCTCCTTTACACTTCAATGTATTCAGATCGCTGAAAACTGTGATTCTGAATACCGTATATCTTTTTAAAACCGGCGCCATTGGCAGCCGAGTAAACGGGAAGTGATGTCATGACGTCGCTTCCGTGTTTACTATGAGGAGACTGGAACGAAGCCGATTACGGCTTCATTCCAGTTCCTCCCCAGCAGCCGGAGGCAGCGGAATTTGAATCGGTGCTCCCGATCGAGCGGGAGCACCGGTAACAGCGGCGGGAGGGGGGGACGTCCCCTCCCGCTCCTCCGGCATAACAGCCGAGCGGCTTTTAGCCGCATCGGCTGTTATGCCTGGATAGCCAATCACCTGCTGAAAAAAACGGTACCGGGATGATGCCTGCAGGTGTGGGCATCGTCCCGGTATACCCCCCGGAAGCCGAGTCATCATAACTGGTGAGATAATAATTCATTTTCTTCAATTTTTTTTTAATCTAATTTAATTTAATTTAAGTAGTTACAGAGACCAGTGATAGATGAAGCTTCACATACACGTGGATAACATCCAACACAATGAGGCTGATTTACAAAGCATTTGCATCATGAGTAGCGGCACACGTCGAGGCGCAATGTCCGTTTTTGTTTTTGTAACACAGCACAATTCCCCATTTACTATCATGTTGCCGGCGCACGGGCGGCCGCGATCTGTGCACAGCATTTTCAACTCAGAATTAAAAGAAGCTGGATGTGCAAATATTATGGGGGTGATGTGGGGTGATGTGAGGAAATATAGATATGACTGTCCAAGTAACAAATATGGCCAAAATAGGATGGAATATTAACTCTGAGCAAGTGCTGCGCCTACAAATACACCCGGAACTGCGTGAGATCATTTTATGCACTGCACATGCACAAATGGCATTTGCGCCCATTCGAGTGCTCTGGTTCACTGCGCCAGCAAAATCTTAGTAAATGTCAAGTCATGTAGGTTCATTTACATAAGTTGAATAAGCGCACCTCTCAACTTGACTTTTTTTTTTTGTCCTGGTTCACTTCTATTGTTTTTTTAAGGCTATTTGCATACAGGTCACGTTAGCATTAAGAAAAAAAAATGAAGAAAAAAATGTGTGGGGGTCCCCCGAAATTCCATACCAGGCCCTTCAGATCTGGTATGGATATTAAGGGGAACCCTGCGCCAAAAAAAAAATGGCATGGGGGTCCCTCTCAAAAGCCATAACAGGCCCTTCAGGTCTGGAATGGATATTAAGGGGAACCCAGCACCAAAAAAAATTAAATGGCGTGGGGGCCCCCTCAAAATCCATACCAGACCCTTAACCGAGCATGCAACCTGGCAGGCTGCAGGAAAAGAGAGGGGGACAAGAGAGCGCCCCCCCTCCTGAACCATACCAGGCCACATGCCCTCAACATTGGGAGAGTGCTTTGGGGTAGCAGCCCCCAAAAGCACCTTGTCCCAATGTTGATGAGGACAAGGGCCTCATCCCCACAACCCTGGCCGGTGGTTGTAGGGGTCTGCGGGTGGGGGGCTTATTGGAATCTGGAAGCCCCCTTTAACAAGGGGACCCCCAGATCATGGCCTCCCCCTGTGTGAGATGGTAAGGAGGTACAAAAGTACCCCTACCATTTCACCAAAATAGTGACAAAAGTGTTAAAAATTACAGGCGACGGTCTTTGACAAGTCCTTTATTAAAGTCTTCTTTCATCTTCTTTCTTCTGGTCTTCTTCCTTCTTCCTTTCTTCATCCTTCGGTTTCTTCATCTTTTTCCTCCATCTTCTTCTTCCTCCGATCCGCTTCTTCTTGCTCCAGTGTTCTCGTCCGGCATCTTCCTCCACAGCGTCTCTTCTTCATTCTCAGGCCGCTCCGCGCAATGGGAGGCTCCCACTGTGTGACACTTCTCTTCTTCTGACAGGTCTTATATAACGAAGTGCGGGGCCACCAGGGGAAAGAAGACTTTAATAAAGGACTTGTCAAAGTCCTTTATTAAAGTCTGTCATACCAAGGGTCTGGTATGGATTTTGAGGGGGACACCATGCCATTTTTTTTGGCACAGGGTTCTCTTTAATATCCATGCCAGACCTAAAGGGTTTGGTATGGATTTTGAGGGGGACCCTACGCCATTTTTTTGGTGCGGGCTCCCCTTAATATTCATACCAGACCTGAAGGGCCTGGTATTGATTTTGAGGTTTCCCCTAAATATCCATTCCAGACCTGAAGGGAACCCATGGCATTTTTTTTAAATTAAAGTCGCCTGGCCTGGGGCGACTTAAAGCCGTGTTGTAAGTCGCTGCAAGTCGCGCTCTGATTCACACTCAAGTCATGTCCAAATTGTCTCCCAAAGTCACGCTGGAAGTCGTGTTGCCCCTGTGTGAATGCACTGTTAATGATAAGGAGCTCGCTACTATGAATTGCACCGGCATATTATGCGTTGCGCTTATGCGTGCGCCAGTTCATACGCTCACTTGAAAATTTACCTGCCGCACAAATGGCGGTATGAACCAGCGCAGCGCATTCATCTTAGTAAATCAGCCCCAATATGTAACCAACAATTTGTGAAACAAACCATAGTCATTTAAAAAAGTTTGATGTTTATTGAAGATAATAAGGGATAAAAAGGCTTGATCAAAACAAGTGCAAGAGGTGTGTATCAATAGTAACTGACCTGCATAATCACTCCATTGGGGACAGTCTGAGATGTGTCTGGATGGATAGTGGATCACAATGATGGTATCAGAAGCTGGACTGGATGGTGACCGCCCAGCGACCAGGAAGAGCTGATCTGCCACGGTGTGTGGCTACAGTTGAGCCAGGAGCAGAGGTCTGGGGACAAGCCATAACTCAGTGCGAGGAGCTGCCCAAGTCCGGCCACTAGCAATGACGTCACTTGCTGTGCTGTAACTGCCGGGGATGGAAACTGCTGGTGGAACACACACCTCACAGCCCTTGGAAGGCAAGCTGGTATCGATGGTCCGTCACACTGACGACATGTTTCGCATGCCTGCGCCTTGTCAAGTTATTATGGTTAAGCTTATGGAACTGCTGTTCGTATAAATGTTGGAAGTCTGTCAATTTTGTGCTGCCTTGAAAAATAAGGAGAGAGGAGCTGGGATTTCAGTGTATCAGTGTTGTGAACATTTAAGATGAATTTCTCCACACGGCTTATAACTAAAGAGGTGAATTAGGGTGTATTTTAACCACTTGATCTCCGGAAGATTTAGCTCCCTTCAGGACCAAGCCATTTTTTGCAATACAGCACTGCGTTACTTTAACTGACAATTGCCCGGTCATGCACTGCTGTACCCAAATACAATTTATATATTTTTTTTCCCCACAAATAGAGGTATTTTGGTGGTATTTGATCACTGCTGCATTTTTTTTGCGCTATAAATAAAAGAAAAAACGACAATTTTGAAAAAAAAAAAATATATTTTTTTCCTGCTATAAATCAGATCCAATAAAAAATTGAAAAAAATAAAATTTCTTCAAAAATGTAGTTCAATATGTATTCTGCTACATATTTTTTGGCAAAAAATCCCAATAGGCCTACATTGATTGGAGTGCGCAAAGGTTATAGCGCCTACAAACTATGGTGTATATATACTGGAAATGTTGTTTATTTTTAATACTAGTAATAGCAGCGATCGGTGACTCATATCTGGACTGAAATATTGTGGTGGACAGCTCAACACTAACTGACACTTTTGACACTTTGTGGGAAACAGTGACACTAATACAGTGATCAGTGCTAAAAATATACAAATTACACTGGCTGGGAAGGGGTTAAACATATAGGACAATTAAAGGGTAACTGTGTGCCTAACCAGTGTTTAAGTGTACTGTGGTAGGTGCTTTTACTAAGGGAAGGGATGGATTTTTTTACCTACTTTGCACAGAAAATACATCCCGTTCCCCCTGTCAGAACAGAGATCTGCCTTCTTTACATGGGAAGAGCTAGGTTCTGTGTCTCTTCCTCATGATTAGTGGGTGCCAGCGGACATACAGTGCCTGGCACCCACAGATTGGCTTCTGCCATGAGTAATCACAGCAGAAGAGGGCCACAGGCTGCATGAGCACAGGCTCCCTAGGTGTGTGTGTGTAATTCTGTGCAGGAGGGCCACCCTGTAGCAGTAAATGTGCTAGAGGGCAGTCCTTAAGCAGTTCAAACAGCTGAATTACAAATAAGGGTAATGTTAAGCCTACCAAAGGATTTGTATTTCTTGTCACACAGCCCTGTTTGGCAGGGTGAGAGTTCTGATTTGTTTTCTCTGTGGCAGTTTAGGTTTTTATTTCCCTAGCCTGTGACTGGACAGTAAAAGGAGAAGCTACAGACCAATGCTCTGTTTTTTCAGCACAGGAAGTAATCTTGGGGAACATTTATATACAGATGGTGGGCTGGATGGGGTTAATGTGCATACTCAAGGCACAGTGCACATTAACACTTACACTAACACTAACACTTACAACCAAAAGTGGTTGTAATCCCTTAAATATACCCAGGGAAGTGACTGGTTTCAGGGGATACACATGGATGAAATAAATCCTCCTACCTTGTTGCACCTGTTCATCTGCAATCTTCTTTTCTCTACAGCCATTTGAAGTGCCGATTTTATACAGCTTGTTTGAACTTTCAGAAGGCAGAGAGTGGGGAGCTAAAGTCAAACTCTGCAGAGCTCAGTGCAGAGAATTGGGAGCTGATTTGAGGGAAGGGACACATCCCTCTTCACACACCACATAGGAACAGAGCTGAATTTGCCAATCATGCTGTCATCAGGCTGTGTGCTGGAGCTCCCTCCCCTATCTCCTTTTTTACCTCTCGGTGTGTGGAAAACCTGCCAGTAGTGACTTATGCAAATAGAGAAATGAGGCAGCAGATATAAATGTAACTTAGTGCTCTGGACTGAGACAAGTACATACAATATAGAGGGATATGCTTTGTTCATATTTCATGTCAGGGTTTTACAACTGCTTTAAACTGAATCTTACCAACTAATTTTAACCTGAACTTTAAAATGATGCTTTATTATTCAAAAAGGAATTGAGGACAAATCTCTATATTTGAGAGAATTAAAAAGAAATACTAGAGTGAAAAAATTAGGAATTACTGTCAAGGTTGTATTACTTTTCATGCCCCAATAAGATGTCCCCCCTTCCCCATCAACTGTTCAAAGTGACAGGTGTCAAACAGCACAGGACAAGAAGAGAAATATCTTCTATGCTGACATAAACAGCATTTAAATCTTACAGGAAAAAAAAATGAATTATTTACATTGCAGGCAAGGCTTGGTTCAAGAATTGTGATAGAAGGGGGGGAGTCCCTTTATATTGGATGCAGACAGCACTTAAAACCTGACAGAAGTTGTAACCCTTCCCCACCTATCCAATGGTAAAACAAATACATGTTTTAAAAATGTTTTGAAACTGGGCTTAACTTGACTTTAACCACTTCAACCCCCTTAATGATCAGGCCATTTTTTGCGATACGGCACTGCGTTACTTTAACTGACAATTACACAGTCGTGCGACATTGTACCCAAACAAAATTGACGTCCTTTTTTTCCCCACAAATTAAGTATTCTAGTGCATGAATCGCCATACTGGTACAGCAGTTTGTGCAGCCAAGCCACCTTGCCCCAGTACATCTGTGGCAGATGGTCAGTAAGTAGTTAAAAAGGTTGTAAACTCAGAAAAATAAAAATATGCATTGCATACCAGCTCATTATGAAATACTTACCTTAGAGCAAAGCTCTCTCAGTGGCGTCCACGCCGCTGAGACGGCTGACATTTTCCCCAGAGTTTATTCCGGGTTCATGAGCTTCGGCTTATTATTGGCCAGTTTCAATTATTTTTATTAAAATATTCTATATGTACAAAACCTTATATCATTCCGAAGACAAAAATACAGAACATTCAAGAAAATGCAAAAACACATATACAAAAACAAATATGCAAAAATAAAAAATAGGTCTATCCTATAACACACATCTCTCGAAGGGCCACCTTTTTGAGAGTTCATGATCAATCTAAGAAAGAAAGACAGATAAACTAACACCCTCAATTCACTGCCCCCCCCCCCCTCTTAGCCCCCCTCTCCCCTCCAAAGAAGGGACAGCACAATAAAAAAACACACACAACCCCCCCCCCCCTCACCCTCCCCAGCCCAACCCATCACTAGCCATTGGCCGGAGCCACAATGATGTCACTCCCACTCATGCATACGAGAGACAGTCATGGGGCCCTGAAGAAACAGCACGAGTGGCCATTTCTTCAGAGCGCACTCATTGAGGATGTTTGTGTATATAGTAAATATCTCCTAAGCAGTGCAAGTTTAGAATATATTTACAGTACCTACAGGTAAGCCTTGTTATGGGCTTACCTGTAGGTACAATTAAAAAGAAAGACTTTACTTCCTCTTTAACACCGAAGTCTTAACCATAATGTTTACCTTATCTCTGAAAATTACTCCTTTACTGGAAGACTAAGGAGTAACCTAACTTAACATGAAAAAATATATAATTTAATGATAGCCATAACCTAATCCTTACTGTAATCTCTAATTTTAATAAACCCCTGAATAGCTGTACCTAGCTTACCACTTGATCTTCAAAGGACACAGTTTCTGTCCCAAGTCTTCACAGTGCTGGGATCTCAGTGCTATAAAGAAAACTAAAATACATAATAACTGTAAAATATAATAAAATAGCAATTACAGGATGAAAATCATATGTCTGTGGAGGCATCAATGTCTTGTTTCCCTTGTTTTTGCAGACATTTCTGATTTACTAATTCATTTGGTTCCATAATTTTGTTGGGGTTCATCCGTGTGATTCAACGTTCTTTTTAGTGTGTTAATTGAAGGTTTTTACTATTACAGTAAAAACAGAATTATTTCTTACTGAATAAGTCAGACAAATAGGAACAATAACTGATCTTCCAATTACTGAAACTTCCTACACACACTAAAACAGCCAGGCTTATAAATCTCATCATTAAACCACAGTATTCCCCGGCACATCCATCCATATAATTGATGCAAAATCCTTTTTTAAATGTCACCAGTGTTTGAACATTGTCTGCATACAAAAGACAACATATTTCTACAGTTTAAATTGACAAGCCAAATGCACCAAAATAATTTTTTTTTAAAGGAACTGCAGAAAATCAAGATTTATCTTCAATTATATTGTTTCAATAAATGGTTTTCAATGTGTATATCAATAAAAAAAAGATCCCTATTAAATTAAATAGCAATTGTGCTTCAGTTCTGAAATAGAAAATACCGTTTTTTGTTTTTTTAAATGTGGTCACAACTGTTTCAGAACTGTTTGCAGTGCAAGAAGTGCTTCTGCACTTGGGCATGGAGAGTAAAAAAGTAACCATGACCGTATGACTTTTAATTCTTTGGCAGAGGGGGTCCAAATATCTTCTGTAACCACTAAATTTGTAATTTAATCAATACTTGTATGAATTGATCTTTTGAGATTTTTAGCTAGAAAAGTTTTTTTGTTTTTGTTTACCTTCACATACAACACAGCTATGTTTTTCTTCTTTTTTTGCAAGCATTTACATCTATGCTTCAAAATCTGTTAGTGGGAGAATCCTTTCTTAATATCTGCACACTCATTTTAACCACTTAAGGATCACCGCATGTAAATGTACGTCAGCACAATGGCACCGACAGGCACAAGCACATACATGTACGTGCTTGCCTTCCAGCGGGTGGGGGGTCCGATTGGACCCCCTCCCGCTGGCTGTGGGCGGTCTGTTTTGCTTCAGGAGTGATCCGGGATGAGGGGATGGCCGTTGGTTTCTGGCCATCCCCTCTCGATCGCTCCTGGCAAATAAGAAGCTTCCCCCGCCTGTGTAGTGTAAACACAGGCAGGGAGGAAGTGATGTCATTCTCCTCGGGGCAGTCTTTTTGACCGGACTGCAAGGAGAACACATAGTAAGTGCACCAAACACTACACTGACATGTAGGTACACATAGGCACACTGTCACCCCCCAATCACCCCCCCCCCCCGATCGCCCCCCGATCCCCTCCCATTTACAGTGTCACTTATTGCAGTGATCATTTATTTACTGATCACTGCATTTAGTGTCAGTTGTGACAGTAAAAAGTGTCAGGGCAGTTAGTGTTAGGTCCAGGGTAGCCCCCTACCCCCCCAATAAAGGTTTAACCCCCTGATTGCCCCTAGAGTTAACCCTTTCACCCCCTTTTGCCAGTGTCACTAAGCAATCGTTTTTCTGATCGCTGCATTAGTGTCACTGGTGCCGCTAGGTTCACCGCCAGGTTTTCATAGCATTAGGTACCCCCATATACTACCCAATAAAGGTTTTAACCCCCTGATTGCCCCTAGAGTTAACCCTTTCACAAGCGATCACCGTATAAGTGTCACTGGTGACGCTGGATAGCCAGTTAGTTATTTAGTTATTTAGGTTCCCCCTCAGGTTTTTATATAGCGTCCAGGACCCCCATATACTACCTAATAAAGGTTTTAACCCCCTGATTGCCCCAGGTAACCATTTCACCCCCTTTTGACAGTGTCACTAAGCGATCATTTTTCTGATCACTGCATTAGTGTCACTGGTGCCGCTAGGTAGCTAGTTATTTTTTATGTTCACTGCCAGGTTTTTATAGCGTTAGGTACCCCCATATACTACCTAATAAAGATTTAACCCCCTGATTGCCCCTAGAGTTAACCCTTTCACCAGCGATCACCGTATAAGTGTCACTGGTGACGCTGGTTAGCCAGTTAGTTATTTAGGTTCCCCGTCAGGTTTTTATATAGCGCCAGGGACCCCCATATACTACCTAATAAAGATTTTAACCCCCTGATTGCCCCTAGTTAGCCCTTTCACCAGTGATCACCGTATAAGTGTTACGGGTGACTCTGGTTAGTTAGTTTGCTTTTTATAGCATCAGGGCACCCACCATTTATTACCCAATAAAGGTTTAACCCCCTGATCACCCGGTGGGGGATATCAATTAGGTTTTAGGGTCAGGGTCTGCATCGCCCCAGGAAGCGCTAGGTTAGTGCCAGTACCGCTAACACCCACGCGCAAAGCATACACCTCCCGTAGTGGTATAGAATCTGAACAGATCAATATCTGATCTGATCATATCTATACTAGTGTCCCCAGCAGGTTAGGGTTCCAAAAAAACGCATTGTTAGCGGGATCAGCCCAAATACCTGCTAGCACCTGCATTTTGCCCCTCCGCCCAGTCCACCCAAGTGCAGTATCGATCGATCACTGTCACTTACAAGACACATAACTGCAACGTCAGGCCTGATCACTGCGATCGCTAACAGTTTTTTTTTTGGTAGCGTTTTATATTTAAATCCTGAAGGCAGTGCTTGGTTTTCGGGGTCCTGTACGTGGCTAGGCTCCCAAAAAGTCCCCCATATGTGGTATCCCCGTACTCGGGAGAAGCAGCAGAATTAATTTTGGGGTGTAATTTCACTTATGCTCATAGCATGTGTGAGCAATATATCATTTAGTGACAACTTTGTGCAAAAAATTTTTTTTTAATATTCCTGCAACTTGTGGCAAAATATAAAATATTTCATGGACTCAACATGCCTCTCAATAAATAGCTTGGGGTGTCTACTTTCCAAAATGGGGTCATTTGGGGGGTTTTGTGCTATTTTGGCATTTTATGGCCTTCGAAACTGTGATAGGTAGTGAGGAGTGAAATCAAAAATTTGCACCCCTAGAAATCCTGAAGGCAGTGATTGGTTTTCGGGGTGCCGTACGCGGCTAGGCTCCCAAAGAGTCCCACATGTGTGGTATCCCAATACTCAGGAGAAGCAGCAGAATATATTTTGGGGTGCAATTCCACATATAACTATGGCATGTGTGAGCAATATATCATTTAGTGACAACTTTTTGTAAACTTTTTTTTTGTGTCATTATTCAATCGCTTGGGACAAAAAATAAAAATATTCAATGGGCTCAACATGCCCCTCCGCAATTTCCTTGGGGTATCTACTTTCCAAAATTGGGTCATTTGGGGGGATTTTGTGTTATTTTGGCATTTTATGGCCTTCGAAACTGTGATGGGTAGAGAGGAGTGAAATCAAAAATTTGCACCCTTAGAAATCCTGAAGGCAGTGATTGGTTTTCGGGGTGCTGTACGCGGCTAGACTCCCAAAAAGTCCCACATATGTGGTATTCCCACACTCAGGAGAAGCAGCAGAATATATTTTGGGGTGCAATTCTACATATAACTATGGCATGTGTGAGCAATATATCATTTAGTGACAACTTTTTGTAAACTTTTTTTTTGTGTCATAATTCAATCACTTGGGACAAAAAAAATATTCAATGTGCTCAACATGCCCCTCAGAAATTTCCTTGGGGTGTCTACTTTCCAAAATAGGGTCATTGGGGGGGGGGGGGGTGGTTGTACTGCCCTGCCATTTTAGCACCTTTTTTTTTTACTAAAGACATGTGGTTGAATACATTTTGGCCTAAATGTATGACTAAGATTTAGTTTATTCGATTTTTCTTATAACAAAAAGTAGAAAATATATATATTTTTTTAATTTTCAGACTTTTTCCTTTTATATTGTAAAAAATAAATATCACAGAGACAATCAAATACCATCAAAAGAAAGCTCTATTTGTGGGAAGAAAAGGACGCAAATTTCGTTTGGGTACAACATTGCAAGATCGCGCAATTGCCAGTTAAAGCAGTGCAGTGCGAAATTGTAAAAAGACCTCTGGTCCTTAGGCTGACAATTGGTCCGGGGCTTAAGTGGTTAATGCCCAACTCCAGGCTTCAAAATATATTTTTAAATAAAATAGTCCCTCCATATTTTTTTTAATAAGAAAACAGCTCAGGCTGTAATACTCACCTTCAATGTGGAGCTACCCCTAACAACAATCCCTTTTCAACCTGAAAAACTCAGAATTTTCTGTGAGTGCAGAACATCATGGGCCTGTCTCTTTTGGATATGTCACTTGGGTGCTCTTCACTTACAGTATAATGATATAGAGAGCTCTCTGTATAATCCAGGACCACCCAGCATCACAGAAGAGGAAAAGAGAAAGAGAACCCAGCATTCCATGTGAGTTGTCTGAAATTATCTAGTTATCTAATTATTAAAGATACGTATTTAACAAATATAACATAACATACTGCCAATGGAGGTTGATGAATTCAGTTGGAGATAAGGGACAGGTGGGGGACTGCACATGAACCAAAAGAGTAGCTAAATAGACACTTGTGTAATATTAATACATGCATCTTACAGGTGTGAAATTAACATCTTTTGTTGTTTCCATATTATCTATTCTCTTAGTCCATTACATGACTGAATATTCTGAGCCCTTATTACAGCACTGTTTGAAAAGATCATGCAAATCTTGTTACTAGAGCAGATTTATCCTATCCTTTCCTGAGTTTGATTGTAGCAGTATACCATGTGCATTATGGATAACTGCATATAAATGGGATTATCATATTCCTTGGCTGCTTGAGTTTAATGAAGTATCTTCTGTGTAAACTACAAACATTTGTAAGCAATAGCTGTTCATGTTAAAAAATGCTAAAAGTAAAACTTTCTTTTTTACGAAAGAGAGAAAAAAATATATAATATTTTGTCCTATTGGCTGTCAATTATTTTTTTAGAGAAACATATATTTTTATTTTTATTTTAACTTCAGTAACCATACACTTTGAATTAAGCCTTGGCCATTCAATTATCTTAACAATACCTTTGCAATTATTGTTCTTCTCATAGCTAATGCCAAACTCTGAATATAGAACTCCTGGGCCAATTTTACAATGACTCAGGGCAAATTTCATAGCTTCTTGTTTGCTAGCACTCAATATAGCGAATCAAGTGGTTTCAAACTCAAAAAAGCATCAGGTTACAGCAACAGTGAATTTCCCAATGTCACACACACACATTTTCACTTACATCTCTTTCTCAATGGGGCATTTTTCAGGGGCTTTTGGGCTAAAAATAGCAACTGTAAAGCAACTGATAAACGCCTCCCCTGCAGCCCCAGTATTAGAGCCCGAGTGCTTTCACACTGGGGCTGTGTGCTTGCAGGATGTTAGAAAAAGTCCTGCAAGCAACATCTTTCAGGTGGTGTGGGAGTGGTGTATATACATCCACTTTCCCTGCCATTGGAATCAATGGGCTCCGGTGCTAAAGCACCTCCAAAGGGCTTAGGCAACGGTGCTTGCAGATGCTTTTAACCCTTTATTTGTCTGTTAGCAGGGGTTAAAAGTGCCCCGCTAACTCCCCCTCCCTCCCCAATGTGAAAGTAGCCTAACAGTATAACATGCTTCTCTTTATCATTCTTAGTAAAGCATGGCAAAGTGCTAAGATTAAAGTATTGGCAAAAGGTACACAAAAGATGATGTTTAGTATGACAAGCATGTGAAAGTAAGGGATGGAATCTGTCTTTGTTGAGGAAAATAAATTATTTTTACAACAACTATATACACAGCCTAACAATTAAAAATGATTGGTTCCTTATCTGCTCTGTGGATTTTGATTTGGAAGTTTCTGCCTACAATACATATGGAAACATTGTGCCCTGGGTTCCTTTAAGAAATTTTATTCTGTGCTGAAAACAAGAATAAAAGGGATAGTATTGCCAAAGCTCAATTGGCTGTACTCCCCTTGTGGATAACAGAAGTGCATTTAGTTCTGCACTCTTGTGACCCAGTTTCAGCTGACAGCAGTCTAAAATCATCTGTCAGCTAAGGTCACAGAGCCAGTCCAGACTCTGCAGGGATCCCAATAATAATAATAGGAACCACCCAGATGCCTGACCAGCAGCTGTCTCAGCCTCTCAGCATGCCACTGAGAGCCTAAGCCAGCCTCTCCCATCCCCTCCACAGTCAGGTGCTCCAGTGAGTGCTGGAGGGACAAAGCACAAAGCATTGACTGTCATTCACCGCTCTGTGCTCAGGGCAGACCTGAGAATTATTAGCTGTCTTTGATAGCTCAATTCTAGAAGAGTAGAGTCAGCGGGGGACAGCTGCAGCACAGATACATTTTGCAGCTGTCTAGGTTAGTATGTACGGTATATACGGTGTTTTTTTTAGGATCCTGCACTTCTCTTTTAAAAAGGGGTTTCCATATACATTATTGACCTTTAACAATAGCCTAATGCTTAATTCCTCTCTCTTTCAGATATAAATGTAACCCAACACCAAAAATGAACCATTACTAATCTAAACCTGAAACCTTACCTATATATTCACCCTAACCTATTTATTAAACTAGAAGAATTTAAACATAACGCAACTAGTTGAGAAATATAAAACAGTAAAAGAGATTCTTTTTCAAAAAGACTTACCTTTCCTGTGACTATTCCACAGAACTCCGCCTGAGTCGTCACCTGAAATCTGCTTGGAAACCAATACTTTTGGGACTGAAGATCCCCCATGGTCTCAACAGTTTTCAGTGGTTCCTCCCTTCAAGCTCCATGTAGCTGCTTTGTCTTATATTGATATAGAGATTGACAAGACCAATTTCCATAAATTCCTATTGGCCTATAATTGTGCTGAAAAACAAATATGTGTGAGGAGGGAGGAGCATGATTTGACACCCAGAAAGTGCCAAAACTTTGCCTAATAATAGTACAGTATTCAGGTAGAAAGCTACTACAGGCACATGTATGATCTCTCAGCAGATTTGTTTTTCTTTTAGTAATGTGAAAAATTCACTTTACCTACTTTAAAAACCTCTGAGCAAAAATTGTTGTGTACTGATAGCCAGTGATTCATGGCCAGTGGTGTAGTAGTAAAGATGACTGTATACAGGTACAATATAAAATTGTACATAGTACATAGAGCACTTTATGCAGTTAATCAAAAAACGTATGTTCTCTTTAAATTAGAAAATGGTTTGTACAGCAATTATATACATCAAATACATTTTTAATGAAACTGGAGTTTTCCTTCAATGATCTTAATTGGAATAATAAGTGTGCAAGTGAGCAGCCTCAGCATAGTAAATATGGCTGAAATGATTTCTAAAGCATGTGCAAAGCCTTTACCTGAATACAACCCCTCTGAGATCTTAATATTTCATAGGTTATTCTGTATTGATGGATAGGCTTCATTTTTCCCTGACTGCTCAGCAATAATGATTTAGCTGTCCTGCCACTTTCTAGAAATGTGTAGCGTAATCTTCAAGACAAAATATTGCAGTTGAATCCAGTGCCAAGCGTTGAGACAAGGAAGATAAATCAGCAATCCCTTTGCCTTTTAAAATATTTGTATAAAACATCAGCAGCCAAAATATGATATGTATTTATCTATGGAATAAAATCTGAATCTCTAGAAATAAGTTGATGTAGTTTTAGGTGAAGGGTTACAGCACTATTATTGCCCAATTACAAGTGTCTCTGCAGCCCTACTGTGAAGGCCCTTCTATGCTGGAGGTCCTCTCTCAGTCTTTTCTTCATTTCTTATGTTGTTTTTCTGTCAGAGACTTTCTCACTTACGTTAATGGATCTGACACATTAAAAGCAGCACCAGGGACAGCATACACACAGAATGATGAAGATCGATGGTTGAGTTGCAGTGTGGCAGATCTTCACAGTGATTCTGTTCAGCGGTCTCATCCTTTCGGCACATTGCACGCATATTGTTGGTGACTAAGTTGCCTGCTCGCCCCAATAAGCATAAGGGTGGTCATGATTTCACCCTTTGCAACCCTTTTACCTCCTATAGTAGAAAGGTGACTGCTTTAAGATTTATACAGTATATGTTTATATGCATAGTACTAGTGTGTGTGTATATGTGTGTGCTTGTTTGTATAGTATAGTATAGTATAAAGCACTAGCTGATGAATTATTTTCCAGCAAATAAAATATATTGCTACTGAAAGTGTCACTCTGGGCCCGACTTTGTGTAATACTTGATAAAAAGGCCATATTTTAAAATAACATCATTCTTTTCATTTATTTTTCTCTCATGGAGCTGGATCAATTGAAACACATTGTCCTTATGATAATAACCATATGTCAATAAGACATTACTTTACCATAATAGCAGCTGATGCTTGGAATGTGAATAAAAATGATTACATCTTTCCATGCTACCCAAAAGGATCATTTTAATTGTTAGGCGTACTTTGAAGTTTACTGTAATTTTTTTGGAAAAAAAAAAGAGATTACCCATGCCAGTATTAAAAAATCAACTTTCAAGCAGTAAACTGCTGGACAAAATACAAGCTTTTATGTGATAATTTTAATAGAATTAGAATTGTACAGGTAGTTTATTTTAAAGTGAAACTCCAGACAAACTGCTAAATACACAGCTGACATACATATGTTTACTGCTTTACCTGCCAGAAGATATATTGTTCTTTTCAGCCACTGTTGTGATGCACACACCTCTTTCATACTGAACAGCCAGGTAGGTCACTCTTAAGCCAAGGACACATGATCAGATTTTCCGCAGACAAAACCTCAGACTTTTGCCCGAAGGCATGTGCTTGGATTTTGTCTTGCATACAAATGGCAAGGAATTGTCAGCCAATTAACATGAATGTAGTGACGTACTACGTGGTTTTTCAGCTCTTTATTACCACCCTTTGTGCTCCTTCTGCTAATTTCATGTTAGTAGAAATATGGGGAATGTTGATTTGCGCTTTTTATTTAGCGCTTTTCAGTTTGCGCTTTTCATTTCGTGCTTTTCAGTTAGTTTCTGAACGGCCGTTCATCAACCAGACATGTTGTGGAATTGGAGGAGATAACGTGTTATTTATTATTGGCCTTGGAGTTATTGCTCTGACCCAAGTCCAGTCCAGGAACAGGAGGAGGAGTTCTTGTACCAAAAATTGATTGCTTTATTAATTGTGACCAATTATGTCATATGCCTTTGCTACGGGAGCTCCAGAAGAATAATCCAGATTTTTTTGGAATTATCTCTGGATGACGGACCCCTGCTTTCACTAACTTTTGGCATAGTTGACCCCCTATATTAAGAAGCAGGACACATGCATGAGGCTTTTATTTTATTTTTTGGTTAAATAATAATGATTTGATTTGTTATTTTTTCTATAATTTTGGATACATAGAATGCACTTTTTGGTTAAGTTCTATTGGCAGATAGCATGTCTAATTTTATTTGTTTAATTTTTTTAATGCACAATAAAAAAAAAATGTGGAGAATACTACTTGGCTATGTGTTTTACTTCAAATGACAGTTTGGGAATAGGCAGTTACATTTAAAAAAATACAATAAAAAATTGACAAGGGACATCAACATAGTTGTATCTTTGATCTTAAAGCGGAACTCCACCCTAAAGTGGAGCTTCCGCTCATTGGAACCCTCCCCCCTCCGGCGCCACAATTGGCACCTTTCAGGGGGGAGGGGGGTGCAGGTACCTGTACAATACAGGTATCTGCACCCACTTCCGGCATAGATATCTGCAGAATCTACGCCCCTTTCTGAAGGTCCCCCGCTGTCTGCTGGGAAACACACGGATCCCAGAGACAGCGGGGACCATCCTTATTGCGCAGCGCGACTCGCGCATGCGTAGTAGGGAACCGGGAAATAAAGCAGCAAGGCTCCACTTCCTGATCCCTATGCCCAAGATGGCGGCAGCAGCACCCGAGAGACGATCGAGAGATCGGCTTCGGGCGCCGACATCGCGGGAGCGCTGGGCGGGTAAGTGTCATTATTTTAAAAGTCAGCAGCTGCAGTATTTGTAGCTGCTGGCTTAAAAAAAAAAAAACGGCGGACTCCAGCTTTAAAAACTATGGAATAATGGTGTTATTGTAACTTGCCCAAAAAACAAACAAACATAATAATAATAATAATAATAATAATAATATTCTTGATATCACTAGAAAAAAAGCCTTTGAAAATTAGTTTGCAACAACTCCATCAGTATCACCAGCAAAGCAGCTTCATTATTATCCCATTAAAGAAGAAGAGAATGTGCGCTGCATTTGGAGATTTCCTAATTTGCCATGTCACGAATGTTAATTGTCCATTATCAATGCTAGTTTTCATAGCTTCCGAGCATGCGTGTTTGTACTTTGGACTTTTGTCCAATGGACTTGTGTAAATACGCTCGGAAAATACAACAACAGACATTTGTCTGCGGAAAACTTGCCTAACACACTGATTCTGGCAGTGATACCAGATAAAGTAGTGTTTGTTTTATTCTACACAAAATATGCTGATCATGCCCTTTGACCTGTACCTTGACCTTGACCCTGACTTTGACCCTAACAATAACCCTGGCAACCTTGATCTTGTTGTTTTTTTTATTTTTTTTGTATTCCTTATTTTAAATTTTTCTTGTTTTTTTTTACATACTTGGATTGTTTACGATTCATCTCCTACAAGAAGAGGAAGGTTCAATGTATTATTCTCTTCATTCAGAAGAGGCAGAAAACATGGGGTGGGCTTACAGTGATTGATCACTGTGATGGCCAATCAGAGGCTATACCAGCGATCAGGTGACTTAAAACTGCCAGTCCCGGGTCCTGACCATTAATACAAGACCTAGGGCTATTGGTGAGACCAGGTCTCTGTACTGGGAGTGCACTGTGTTGTGCACTCTTAGCACAAAGGTAGGTATGCATATATGCAACCCCACGGAATAAAGCCCACTTCTGTGAGGCCGCATATATGTGTGTGGTTGGCGCAAAGGGGTTAATGCAGTCTTTGTACATTCCTAACACTATTTGCAAGTGATTCACTAAACAAAACCCACAATGAATCTGAAGACATGGCTCTAGTTTGTGGTGTCTTTTGAAAATTTATGATTTGGTATCCTCTAGTGAAAATAGGAGACTGCTTCTCCTTGTAACTATTGTAAATATTGAAACTGACAATGACAACAAGAATGGAATTTTCTCCTAGTTCATGCATAATTTTTTAACTTTTAGACACATTACAAGCATGAATCCATGTTGTGAGATTGTCATCACGGTCCAGTAGAATAAAAATTGAAGTACCATCATTATAGGCATCTGTTCTTCCACTCTTCTTATACTTTCTTCATCCTCTGTGTAATGACAAAGGGATATCACCACCTTGAAAGCAATTAGGAGGAAAAGTAGTAGTTTCTGTTAAATGTTCTTCATGCCTGTAAGAAAAAAACACTACTTTTTAAACATTATGTGCCTGGTTTAAACAATTGTGAAGCAAGGAAAAATAAGTGAAGTAATAAGATGAAATAAGGTAAAATACCCTGCTTTGCTATTTTGAAAAGTGATGTGCGCTGACTCGGTTTGTTTCAGACATCCCTTGCTCATGGTTGGATGTATAAAGTGAATGCAGCTTTACTTCCCCTCAGTTTACACTTTAGAAAAACAAGTCTGCGTTTATTTCACTTCACCTTACTTTGCCTCATTTCCGCTCACTTCATAGTAAATCAGGCTCAATGTGTGCTGAAACCAGATAGTTTCTGAGTGCAAAAGCAGCAGTCCTGTGCAGTGACACAGCTTTTATAAATAAACGAAAAGGATGGGAATAGGGTAAGGTAGCAAATGTCTCGGCTGAAATTCAATAAATAGTTAAAAGAGGTCAAAAACTACAGCTGTGTGTGCACCCTTCCAGGATATCTCCCTGTGCGGTCATGAAAGTTGCACAATGCTAAGTCTGTAAACACAATAGACAAAATAACAATAGAAAAGAACACTATCTAAAAAAATTATTTATTACCTTGTAAGATTCTTTTTTCTATATTTTTCTTTCCCATTATTCATTTGTAGAAAATTGAAACATGAACAAGTAATGTATTTTTCATAGGCAACGCTTGCCACTACTACACAAAGAATTATGTTTCTGCATCCATATAATTGGCTTATATAATAAAATGTTGAAATCCCATCCTTGACCTTCTGTACTTTCTGTTTTCGATTTTCTGGTAAAACTGCTCAAATGTTGGATACTTTGTTTTTGTGATGAGTTTTGAAATTCATATTTGAAAGTATTTTCTGTATATACAGTATTTTATCTAATTGTGAATCGGTGCATGCGTTTTGAAAAGGTCAAACATAAACAGTATGCTCAGAATAAAACATAGGTCAAGGAAAGGGTCATCTCCCTCATCCTGAGAGTTAAATGCTACTCGGGAGCTGCTGAGTATTCACAAGTCTCAATATGCTATGATGGACAATGGTTAACTGATTATGCTGGGGAAAAAAGCACTCTAATGGCTACACATAAGTAGATTGTCTATAGTTTCAGTAGATGAGGATTTTTTTAGCGTTAATATTAATACTAATTTTTTCTTTCCAGCGTATAAACTCAATGGCAGCAAACATAATAACTTTTCTGTATAAACAGCACACAGTGTATGATTTAAAAGCTGAAAAGTGCAAAATCTGTTGCAGCATGGTAGCCAATTAGCTTCTAACTTCAGCTTGTTCAATTAAGCTCTGACAAAAAAAAAAAAAACTGGAAGCTGATTTCTGTGTAGAACTGCACCAGATTTTTCACACTCCAGTTTTAGTAAATCAAACCCACAGAGCTATGTAATGCATACATAAAACCAGATATAGATACTATGTGGTACTCAGTATAAAAAGGAGAAATATTGATTGGCTCTGCACAATCATTTGCCTATTCTATTCATAGACAGTCTGTATCTAGGTAATTTGTGAAGTTTCTGGATGATAGGTGTGGAGTTATGCAGGCAGCATGAATATGGATGTAGCGCCGGCCTATCACAGAGAGGCAGGCTCTGATTAGATGCTGGGAGAATGCATATATTCTGGGAGCACACAGAGCTCTGGGTCTTGTGCCAAAGTGGAAGAGCCCAGCCTGGGGGGTAGGCTGCCCTCCCAGCCAGAAGCTGCTGTTATGGAGGCCTCAGGTAGGCGACCCGAGGGGAGGAATTCTGAGACCCAAGTTCTCAAAAGAAGATGACTGAAGGGAGCTGCCTGCCAAAGATCTGTCTGATATAACTGGAGGGTGTTGCTGCGAAGATTGGAAGGAAACTACCCTCGGTTCTTGGGCCTTGAGAGCACATAACCTAAGAGATCTTGGGAACTTTGTGTTCTAGCTACCCCTCTGTGCCTCATAGTCAGCTGTGGGTCTGTTAAAGGGGATGCTGGCTGGTGTTCTGAAGAGCTCTGTTCAGATAATCTCCTATTTTAAAGGGACTTTGCTCTTGTGGTTCTAACTACTACTAAGCTGAAGTTTGCTGTTTGTTCCAAGCCTGTACATCATTATAGTTTGCTCAGAAAGGAAGATAAAGTCTTCGAGTTGTATGTGCTTTTAATCTTTGGAGTATCCCACCACTTGCCTCAACCCTATCCAAGTTCTCTAAAAATAAAAACCACAAAACAACTTACCCTAGACTGGTCCTTGCAAAAAGAGTGAATGAGCCTGTTTTGCACTTGGCTGTGGGGCAGAAGTTTTGTGCAATAAGTCCTCCTACAGGAGTAGCGCTACATAAGCCTGTAATATTTACATAGAGCAGGATGAACATAACAACATTCCTTTATAAGTGGAACAAAAGTTCTTTTGGGCCTCAGTTATTCTTGCGCTAATGTACAAATATGCACAGCATACTTGAACATTTTGCAGACTTGTCTTTGAATTTTCAGTCCTGTTGCCAGGTGTGAGCTCCCTGTCACTGTTCTTTGCATGCATTTTCTTGTTTCATCATCTGCAACTTAGATGCTGAGAATGCACCAAAAACCATGGGGAGTGTAAACATACACACACTGACACACACACTGCTAGGAGAAAAAGGAAAATTAGGATTTTTATATTCAGTGTAAAATCATTTTTGCAGAGTTCATTGAAGGACATATGATTCTGAGGCATTTGGGTTATCTTGCCTTATACAGGTGGATTTGGAAATCCACAAACAAAAAAATAGTGGATAGCTAAGCATAAACCCTCCCTGTTTGCCTTAGTTTTGTAACAAAGCAGTGCCAAAATCAAGGCCAAAAACACAAGGGGTGGGACCTGTGTGCCTTAATGAACTCTAAGAAAAAATCTTAGGGTAAGTACAATGCACTATGTTCTTTCTCATTCATTGAGGGACATAGGATTCAAAGAAGTTTGGGACACCAAAAATGAGCCTAATCGAGGGGTGGGTAATACAGAAAACAAAATGCTAACAGAAACATGTAAATAGAAGACCAGGTAGCAGCCTTGAAAATCTGGGACACAGTTGCCTGATGCTAAAGAAGCATTCAAAAGTACATAGTGCCTTAATAGGAAAGGCCAGTATTCAATGTTTGAGACCATAAGCACAAATTATGAATTGTCTGGATCACTGAAAAAATAGGTGATTCCTTTCATAGGAGCCATCAAGGATGACAAGGAGAGTCAGTCTTTCTAATGGAGGAGTGGCTTCAAGGTAGATAAATATCCTTAAGCCAGACAATGAAGGGAATTCTTATTTTACTCTGCTGGAGCCAGAGAGAGGGATAGAAGCACAATGTCCTGGTTGAGGTGAAAAGTTTAAACCACATTGGGACTGAAGAAGGTGAAGGGCCTTAATACCAGTTTGTTCTTGTGTAAGACCAGAAACATTTTATTTACAGGATAAAGCTATCCAAGAAGATTCAAATGATGTTTTCTGAATTGACAATTAACAAAATTCAAATCCCACAGAAACACATGGGATCTAACAAGGGAGCCACATGAGAAAAAGCCTGCAGTAATGTCCTAATCAAAGAATGAGTGCCTAGCAGTCTTTGTAGTTTTGTAAGCACTGAGATCTGATCCTTCATAGTACTCAGGGCCACTTTTTCAGGCCTGATTCATTACACAGACTATTTTCTCGAATGACATTTTTTTTCCATAAGTGAATTATACTTTCCATGTGTGATGGTGGACTTTATAGGAACTTGCTTTCCTGGATTTTAACATTGTGGGGATCAACACATCAGAGAGGCCTCTGTCCCTCAAGACCTGAGCATTAAAACCTGTGACCATGTAGCAGGATAATCTTGGGACAGAATTTCTGGCTTATCTGGAAGGTCCCACAGAGTTTCTGCCAGTACCTGCTATAATGTTCACAGAAATACCCCCCACCTCCATCCCACAAAGCAAGGAGAGCATTCATTTCACCCTCAGGGACCTCTGTACCTTCAAACAAACATGTAAATTTTTTTGTTGAATCTGGAAACCAAGAGGTGCCCATATGGCATGCCCTACCTATGACACAGGTTCTGGAACACTTCTGGGTGTACAGACCATTTGTTCTGGTTCAGATGCTGTCTGCTGCCTGACAAGTTTCCACATCTGGGATTAAAATGAAGATTTCCCTGACTTCAGAGCTGCATTCCTGGACCACCAGGACAGAAAAAAAGTGGTCTTTGTTGTCAGGGAAATCAGTTTATCTGGACAGTGAATCAATGTGTCCAATGATGACTATGTTGAGTTGTAGGGGTCAGCAGTGAAACTGGGCAAAACAGACTACTTAAAGAGAGGCTACCATTAGCCCCCTGACTCTTATGCATAAGGGAAGAGTCAGGAAACTCTTGGATTGAAGAGTTCAAGTCTGTAAGTGGAGAGTGTTTACGTTTCTTATGGAGAAAAAGAAATTCTGGTTTGAGCTGTGTTCATGATCAGACCTACTACTCCAAGTCATGACTTGGCTACAACCATAATGTCTGAAGATCCAGGATCCAACCAAACCTTCTGAAGGTTTGAACTGTTTTTACATCATTATATATATATATATTATATATTATATATATATATTATATATAAAAAAGTATACCTCCACAATGCCTGTAAAATATACAATAGAAATCTATATAATAGTAGTTGGTGCTATTAAACAAAACATAAGACAAAATGGGATATAACAAACACATGCATGTTACAATATATTCAACAAAGGAATTTAACAACAAACGTAAAAAAGTCCGCTGAAGCCCACACACGAGCGGACTGTCCGCTGAAACACGTTTCAGCGGACCAAGTCCGTCAGACAGTCCGCCCGTGTGTACGCGGCCTAAGAGTAGCAAGCAAACTCCAGCAGCAGGGGTGGATGTGAAAAAATAATTATCAAGCTACAGCACATGGGTATCTGTGCAAAACCTTTAAAAACATTCAGAGCCTTGAGATCCAAGATGGGGCACATGACTCTTTTGATTTTGGAACTATGAAAAGGTTAAAATAAAAATAATCTTTCCAATACAGAAACTGGAGCAATAACTCCTTGTTTCAGAAGACCTGCAAGGGCTACATAGAGGTCTGTGGTGACACCAGAAGGTTGGAAGACATGAAGTAAAAAGGAGGTTGGGAGCAGAGCTCTAATTTGTGGTCTTTTAAACTACCTCCCATACCCAGACATCTCAGATGAGGGCCTGTTAAAAGGAACAGAGTCCTGCAGACTCAAAACATAGGGTGCCCCAATAAATAGTTAAAACAGAAATTGTAAAATAGATGGGCTTTTAAGCGATGATCTCCATAGGTATGTGGAGGTATAGCATATATATATGCATCAGTCATCTTTACAAAGATATAAAAAAAGTTTATTATTTAATACTTACAATATGCATACAAAAGAGAAAAGGAAGGGGCAACCATAGGCCCATATGCATGTAAAAGCACATATCCATGTCATAAAGACATCAAACACAGTAACACAGATGCTTCACATGATCTGTCAACATGTTTTGAGGTATACGCCGCTTCTTCAGGGCTTCAGGTCAAAACATCTAGTGTATGTATAAACAAGACAGAGTTAATTATTGTAAATTATTTATATATATATATATATATATATATATATATATATATATATATATATATATATAATATATAATGCAATATCCTGTCCTCAAGCAGAAAAAGGGGGGAAATGTCAAAGGGGGGGGGGGCAAAATAAATATACCTACGGTGTTGGATGTGTTCGAGCTAAGGGTTTTGGTTTGTTTTTGGTTTGTTTTCATTAGGTGTTCCTGTACTTTGTAACAGGTACTATATATATGATGACTGGGTCTTATCCATGCATTATATCGCCAATGTGTATCTATATTAGACATGTGCACACTGAAATATTTTGTTTCTGAATTTCGTTTGAAAAATACATTTATTTAGTTACTCCCGAAATTTTAATTTATTTATTTTGTTTTCGTTAAAAATTGCAGTTGTCCGAAAATTCTAATGAATTAAGGTTGATTCTGTCATTGGAGGCTTATGGTGTCTGTTGAATGTTCAAAGAAGATTCGATAGAGCAGCTAAAATGGCTCTGTATAGTTTAGCTGCTCCATTGAATCTTCTTAGAACTTTCGAAAGAAACCATAAGCCAAAGATTCATGTATGTTTTTTGCTGCTTTGCCGAATCTTTGTCGTTCACTGATCAGACAGGTAACAAGATAGGGTATATAGAATCTCAATCTATAATATAGAATCTATAATAATAAATCCCCCCCCCCCACAACACTAGCACCACTAGTATCACTATCAAGTTCACAACACTAACACAATAGCAGCAGATTATTATGAAAAAGTTAAGTTGGACTGTAGCTTGCTTCACTATTGTTCTGCTGCTGTACTTATGCTTAATTGCTAAATAATTTAGGTTCTCTGACAAACAGACCAGCTAAAGCCGCGTACACACGGGCGGATTGTATGGCCTACTTAGTCCATCATACAATCCGACGGACAGTCCATCATACTTTCGAATGAACGGACTTGACCACACACGGATGCACAAACAGTCCGTCGAAAGCTTGCACGATGACGTGTACAGCACGTACGACGGGACTAGAAATAGGAAGTCCAATACACAGCAATGCAACCTTCCGCAGTGTAAATCCTTTCTGAGCATGCGCCATTCTTAGTCCGTCGAACTAGCCTACTCACGAGCGGATTGTCCGCTGAAACCAAAGTATGACGGACAGTATTACGGAAATTCCGAAATACTTAGTACGCCAGACTGCACGCTGAAAAAGTCCGCTGAAGCCCACACACGAGCGGACTGTCCGCTGAAATGTGTTTCGACGGACTAAGTAGGCCATACAGTCCGCCCGTGTGTACGCGGCTTAAGATTGACTGTCTTCTGAAATGATTCAGTGTGTGTGTCTCTCTCTGCTAGCAATCGTAAGTGAAAGTAAGTTGGCTGTACGTGTGTACTTAGTTCTAGATATTTTACTGCTCCTCCTCTTTGGTTACAATCAGCCAATAACATTCATCATCATCGTTATTTTTATTTTACTTCCCCCGCCCAATTCCAGCAGCGATCTTTTCTCTCTATGTCAATTCTTTTCTCTCTACAGTATGTTGAATCTTTTCTCTCTACGTTGAATCTTTTCTCTCTATGTCAAATCTTTTGTCTCTATGTAGAATAATCCTGGACTTATAGAGTTAAGGTTAGGCACTTTCGACCACAGGTTCAATAGACACAGATTGTTATTGTCAGCGTCATGTTTAATCTCCTATCTAAACAGAACTGTTGTCAGAATGAAAACATAAATAAAGCATTTGTTTATGTCGGATCTTTTGTTTTTCGGATTCTGCACTTTTGTTATCGTTTGTTAAAACTATAACGAAAATACCTGAAATTCAGACGAAAATGCATTCGGATGAAAATGAATGCACATGTCTAATATATATGAAATATACCTCAACATACCTATGGGGACCACCGCTTAAAAGCCCATCTCTTTTAAACTTTCGATTTTACATGTCAGATGCTGTCTGTCCAGATGTCTGCAAAGGTTAATGAACATCCCCACAATTTGTGAATTAGAGGTGCCCCTTCATGCAAAATAGAGCTTGCCTGCAGGTTTGGGAAACATATGAAATAGGGTTTCTGGTGGAACTGGGTTCCTAAATTGAGTCTGATCTTAGAAACTGAGCCTTGCATAAACAAAATAAACACTTATTCTTCTCAGCTTGATGTCTAGGCTTTTTTTTATGAGGTAGATGAGTACTCTTACAGCCAGTAAAATCTTTTATGAGGGTGTTCAAGAGAATATTAAAGAGACATTCATCATTGAAAGGCCATTCAATTATCAGGTTAAAACAAAGGAGGATGCCACACCTGATAAAGACAACTCCAGCAGGGGACAATGTTCTAATCGGGCAATATCAGGTCCTTCAGAGAGAACACTACAGGCTGACCTATAACTTTTATTGAATTGTGAATCCAAGGGACCAATTCAGTGGGACTTCTCCTCTTGTGTTTTAGATCCAAAAGGTAGCAACTCAAGAGACAACAATTTAGCTTCATTAAAGAGTAAAAAGCATTGAGCTTTTAATAACTGACTGTTAGAAGCAGGAGACGTTCAGTGGCCTAAAGTGAATATTTAACCAATATGAAACTCTGTGTCTCTTGCGATAAGGACCACTTGAGGGACAGTGATACTTTATGCTGAATAGTGGAAAAAGTGTGTGTGTCCCTGAGACTTAACCCAGTGATGTAGCACCCAAAAGTTCTAAAAAACAAAGTAGTCCCCAATGCTTGGCTCACATGAGCGAGTATTCAGAGACTGGATCACACCAGAGGCTGTGCCACAGCTGTGGACCAAGCTCAGCAGGGTCTAGGTACAGCATCCAAAGCTATTGCTGATATGTTGATTCAGATAGCTGTCATGAAGAGACCAGCTTAAGCAGCATGCAGATAAATTATTGACTACTTTAAAAAGTAAGAAATAAAAAAATGGCTTTTAAAATATTTAAACTTTTCTTGGTAAAGAAGAGATGTCCATCATCCTAGGACACTAGCAAAGAGGCATAGTTGGAGTGATTATACCAGGTTGGTCATTGTTTTCATTTGACAGAAACCAGCATCTAAATCATCCTGTAGGTAGCAGTATAACCAAAATGTCTTTGAATCCTATGTCCCTCAATCAGAGAAAACAAAAGTGGTTACATTTTGTTTGTTTTAAAGAGGCATACAAAGCCCCTTCTTAAAAAAAAAAAAAAGCTACCCCTTGAAAAAAAAAATTCAAGTTCAATTCTGTTTTTAAGCAAAGGGTGTGCTTGAGATGAAAAACAGTATACTGAAGTGCAAAGTATATTGGCACCTGTGCCTCATAGTTAACTACTAAAGGGTTGCTCTCTTGAAGTAATATTGGAATGTTATAATCTTTCCTTTTATCTGGAACATTCTGAATTATCTGAAATATTTTACAAATGCATAATAAATATACTGTAAGCCTCTATCTATGGGAATGCATCCAAGACTAAGACTATGTTCAGATTTATCAATATAAATATAGTTAACTTTGTGTCTACTTAGAACTGATGACTGCAACCTGCAGTGCTAGGCACAATCTATAGCCAACAGAGTATTTGCCTTAGCAAATGCTTCCCTTACAGGGACGCGCAGTCAGGGGAGGCAGGTGAGGCAGAGCCTCCCCTGCTGTGAACATAAAAAAAAGATCGACTTTGAGGGTCATAGCTCGGTGACCTGAAGTCCTACCTTGCCACTGGTCAAAATTTGGGGCTCCTATCATACAGTGCCTTGCCAAAGTATTCGGCCCCCTTGAACTTTTCAACCTTTTGCCACATTTCAGGCTTCAAACATAAAGATATAAAATTTCAATTTTTTGCTAAGAATCACCAACAAGTGGGACACGATTGTGAAGTGGAACGAAATCTATTGGATATTTTAAACTTTTTTAGCAAATAAAAAACTGAAAAGTGGTGCGTGCAAAATTATTCGGCCCCTTTACTTTCAGTGCAGCAAACTCACTCCAGAAATTCAGCGAGGATCTCTGAATGATCCAATGTTGTCCTAAATGACTGATGGTGATAACTAGAATCCACCTGTGTGTAATCAAGTCTCTGTATAAATGCACCTGCTCTGTGATAGTCTCAGGGTTCTGTTGAAAGCGCAGAGAGCATCATGAAGACCAAGGAACACACCAGGCAGGTCCGTAATACTTTTGTGGAGAAGTTTAAAGCCGGATTTGGATACAAAAAGATTTCCCAAGCTTTAAACATCCCAAGGAGCACTGTGCAAGCGATCATTTTGAAATGGAAGGAGTATCAGACCACTGCAAATCTACCAAGACCTGGCTGTCCCTCTAAACTTTCAGCTCAGACAAGGAGAAGACTGATCAGAGATGCAGCCAAGAGGCCCATGATCACTCTGGATGAACTGCAGAGAACTACAGCTGAGGTGGGAGAGTCTGTCCATAGGACAACAATCAGTCGTACACTGCACAAATCTGGCCTTTATGGAAGAGTGGCAAGAAGAAAGTCATTTCTCAAAGATATCCATAAAAAGTCTCGTCTAAAGTTTGCCACAAGCCACCTGGGAGACACACCAAACATGTGGAAGAAGGTGCTCTGGTCAGATGAAACCAAAATCGAACTTTTTCCCCACAATGCAAAACGATATGTTTGGCGTAAAAGCAACACAGCTCATCACCCTCAACACACCATCCCCACTGTCAAACATGGTGGTAGCAGCATCATGGTTTGGGCCTGCTTTTCTTCAGCAGGGACAGGGAAGATGGTTAAAATTGAGGGGAAGATGGATGCAGCCAAATACAGGACCATTCTGGATGGAAACCTGTTGGAGTCTGCAAAAGACCTGAAACTGGGATGGATATTTATCTTCCAACAAGACAATGATCCCAAACATACAGCAAAATCTACAAAGGAATGGTTCACAAATAAATGTATCCAGGTGTTAGAATGGCCAAGTCAAAGTCCAGACCTGAATCCAATCGAGAATCTGTGGAAAGAGCTGAAAACTGCTGTTCACAAAAGCTCTCCATCCAACCTCACTGAGCTCGAGCTGTTTTGCAAGGAAGAATGGGCAAGAATTTCAGTCTCTCGATGTGCAAAACTGATAGAGACATACCCCAAGCGACTTGCAGCTGTAATCACAGCAAAAGGTGGCTCTACAAAGTATTAACGCAAGGGGGCCAAATAATTTTGCACGCCCCACTTTTAATTTTTTTATTAGTTAAAAAAGTTTCAAAAATCCAATAGATTTCGTTCCACTTCACAATTGTGTCCCAGTTGTTGGTGATTCTTCACAAAAAATAAAAATGTTATATCTTTATGTTTGAAGCCTGAAATGTGGCAAAAGGTTGAAAAGTTCAAGGGGAATTTCGCAAGGCACTGTATATGGTTCCGAAGATACAGGGCTCCTTGCGCAGCCTGTCAGAAAATACATACAGAGCTGCCAGAGCTGCCAGCTTAAATACAAGCGGGCACACTCTGTTTGCAGCAGACTGAGAGGATAAGCTTACAGTGCCTCTCCACAACTCTCATCAGAAGCACTGAGCTTAATGGACAGCTTGGAGCCTTGGACCAATGGTAAAGCACCATTGGCCCAAGCTGTTCAATAAAAATGCTGCAGTGGGCAGTGGAGGCTGGCCTCTCACTGCAGTGTCAAAGAAGAGGGCATGTGTATAAAAGTCAAATGCTCCCTTCCAGCCCAGCCCTTTTAACTACAAGGAAAAACGTTTATGTGTATAAGATTTACCCATAATACAAGGTTTTCTCACACAGTTAAGAGGGAGAATGAGAATCTGTTGCTGCTCAAAAGGTACAAGCTAAATATTATATTATTATGCTATATGTTATAAGATAATAATTACTCATTTATCAATTTACTGTGAAGTTACTGGTTTAAAGTTATAACTTCAAACTTCAATAATTTGTCAATGAAGCCATCTGCTTGAGTAAAGTTTTTGCAAATATAGTAAATTACCTTAAAAATAATATATAATATTTATTTGTATATTACTTATTTATGGTAATTAACCCCTTGCCATTGAGGGCAATTCTGACACTTCTTTCCTACATGTAAAAAGCAACATTTATTTTGCTAGAAAATTACTAAGAACTCCAAAACATTATATATATATATATATATATATATATATATATATATATATATATATATATATATATATATATATATTCTTTTTTTTTTTTTTTTTTAGCAGATACCCTAGGGTCTATGCAACTTTTCATGTTACACAATATTTGCGTAGAAATTCTTTCAAACGTGTTTTTTTGGAAAGAAACTGTTTCGTAAACAATAAAAAAAACACTAAAGTTAGGCTGATTTTTTGGTATAATGTGAAAGGTGATGTTCCACCTAGTAAATAGATACCTAACATGTTATGCTTTAAAATTGCACACACTTGTGGAATGGCACCAAACTTCAGTACTTAAGAATCTCCATAGACAACGCTTTAAAATTTTCTAGAGATTACCTGTTTAGAGTTACAGAAGAGGTTTAGTGCTAGAATTATTTCTCACGCTCTAATGTTTGCGGCATATGTAACCTGTGTGTATCTGGCTCTGATACTAGCCAGTTCCTCCTCAGCAACTCACCTCACCGTCCCTGTTCCCTTATCTAAAGTTTAGTTATCATTCTCTAAGTTTTATATTCCAGCTGCATATAGGTCATAATTCACTTTGATAAATTTAGGTCTAAGCTCATATCTACATAATATTTTGAAATGACAACTGCCGAAATGTATCAATCAATCAACCCTTTTTGAAGTTGGCTTTGCATATGCGTGCATTATAACTGCCTCTGAACAGCATGTGTTTTACTCTTTCTGATGTTCTAATAAAATATAGATAACTGTACAAAATAACAGATGAAAAGCATGATTCTTTTTATTAACTCTTTTTTTAAAGGAATCATTCACCCAACAGCATATGAACTTTGTGTTACTGAGTTGTAATACAGACATATGAAAAAGTAAGCTCGCTCCATGGAAATTATATATTTTTTTCAACATATTTGAACAGGCAAGCATTATATATTTATTTAACCAGTGTCTACAGATAAAAGTGAAATATCTGAAAAAAAATTGCCTTTTTATTCAGTTTTTTTTCCTAACAAAAATATCACTAGTTCTAGTGGTGGGCCTTTACCATAATTGCTCACCAGACTTTGACATTAATTAAATACAATTTTTGACTGATTCTCGATGCATAATTTCTCTAGTTGCAAGATGTTTGTGGGTTTCCTTACATGCATTTTCTGTTTCAGTTTCACAATATTTCAATAGGATTCAGATCTGGGCTTTGACTAGTCCAGTCTACAACCCCCATGTTGTTAGCCTTTCCTCGATGGATATGCTAGTGTGCGTCAGGTCTTTATTATAGTGAAAAAAAATTCTGGTTCAACTTTAACCACTTGCTGCCCGCCTTCCGCAAGGTGGCTCGGCTGAGCAAACTGACGTACCTGTACATCAGTCTGTGCATGTGGTACTGTGGGCGCACATGCCCATCGCGTGCTGTGGGACTCAATGTCTGCCAGCCACCTGCAATTCAGGTAAAGAGAGACAGAGCGGGGATCTGCCTATTAAATAAGGTGGATCCCCATTCTGACAGGGGAGGAGAGAGAGATTAGCTGTCCCTAGTGATCAAGAACAGCGATCTCTCTCTTCTCCAAGTCAGTCTGTCCCCCTGACAGTTAAACATCTCCCTAGGGAACATTTAACCCTTTGATTGCACCCTAGTGTTCACCTCTTCCCTGTCAGTGCAATTTATATAGTGCTTTTCTATAGCACTGATCGCTGTATTGGTGTCACTGGTCACCAAAAAGTATCACTTAGGGTCAAATTCGTCCACTGCAAAGTTGCAGACCTGCAAAAAAAAATAGCTGATTCCTGCCATTAGTAGCAAAAACAATAAAAAATAAAGTCCCTGAATTTTTCCCCTATTTTGTAGACACTACAACTTTTGCACAAACAAATCAATATACACTTATTTTTTTTACTTACCACAAATCTATAGCAGAATCCATATTGGCCTAAACTGATGAATACATTTCATAATGGTATAGTTAGTTTCTCACATGTATTTGTATTCTGTAAACTGATAACAGTGTAGTAGAAAATCATTTTAAAGAAAATTAAAAGTATGAAATTAGAAGAGTGTTATATGTCATTATTGGAATATTGTGTACGCTAGAATTTATCCTGTTCAAGACTACCAAAATCACAGAATTTCCAATATTGTTGACTTTGGATGTTCTAATATTTTTGTGTAAATTTAGTAATTCCAGATGCAGGTTTTGAAGGTCTGTAAATCCTTTACATAGTTATACTGTTATCTATTGTATGTTTCAAAAAGTGTAAGCTCAAACTTTTTGGTTAATTAGGAAGGTGCTATATGAAGGACCCCATTATAATACTGGGTCTGAAAATACGCTTGATGTTGTGATAATCTAATTTAAGCCATATCAATTTTTACTGTGAATATGACTTAAGAATAACTGTGGAAACTGTGCTGAAGAAAAGGCAAGCAGAGGGCAAAGGACTAATAACTAGGAAGGAGCTTTGAGTTTGTGTCGATGGATTTGCAGTCAACCCAATCTGTTCACAGCTCACACTCAAAGCAAACAGCTATCAATAATAAGAAAAATCGGTGTTTTTTCATTAATAAAGTATATATAAATACCAAAGTGTAAAACAATGCTAATCCTGCGTTGATCTGGTGCCCTCCACAGCTTACAGGAGCCGTTGACAGCAGCGGAGGTGATTGGATTCTTCCCATGGCTGTGCAAGGGGACGAGTGAGGGGAAGATGGCCCCCACCTGTCTCAATGACACTTCTACTTTACAAAAAGGGGTCATTTGGGTGGTGTTTGAACTGTCCTGGTATTTTATGCCCAACATTAGAAGCTTATGCCACACATCACCCACTCTTCTAATCGCTTGAAGACCAAGCCTTTTCTGACACTTTTTGTTTACATGAAAACATTTATTTTGTTTCTATAAAATTACTTTGAACCCCCAAACAGTATATATATTTTTTTTTTAAAGCAGAATCCCTACAGGATAAAATGGTGGGTGTTGCAAGTTCTTTTTTTTCACAAGTGCAATTTTTCTGGAAAAAAAACACTTTTTTAAAATTCTAATGCACAAAAGCACACTATATTGCCCAAATGTTTGGTAGAATATAAACGATGATTTTATGGCGAGTACATAGATACCAAACATGACATGCTTTAAAATTGTGCACGACCATGCAATAGTGTCAAACTACATACATTTTTAAAAGCTTTTAAAGCCTTAACAGGTTACCACTTTAGATATACAGAGGAGGTCTACTGCTAGAATTACTGCCCTCCATCTGCCATTTGTGGTGATATCTCACATGCATGGTGCAATTGCTGTTTACATATGACACAAGACCGATGCTTTTGTACGCTTTTGCCTGCAAGCATAATAATATATTATTATTTATTTTACTTTTTTTATTTTATTTTTACCCTTTCCCTTTCATTTCATTTTTTTATCACTGTTGTTGTTATCACAGGGAATGTAAATATCCCCTATGATAGCAATAAGTAGTGACAGGTATAGAAAATAAAGTGGCAATACAGCGCTGTCTAGTGTATCCCTCTAATAAGGGAAATTTAGAGTGAAAAGTGAATAAGAAATTAGCTGCAACTTAATGTGAGATACACACAATAAAGACATGAATTAAAAGAAAAGCTGCTCTGCAAATTGCTAAAAAAACATGAATAATTAATCCATATAATATATATAATAGAAAGGCTACTTCAGCAAAAACAAATTGAATTAAAACAATAATAATGTGAATATATAAACAAAAATGTATAAATACATAAAATGTCCAAAAAATAACGGTGTAACTATATAAGTGCACCAAAATTCAAATTTTAATAGTCCACAATATAAGTCAAACAATGGTTCTTCAGCCCTCCGGGACGGGTATGCTTTTTAAAAAAAAAAATTGGGATCTATTAGACTCTAAATCTCTCCTCTGCCCTTAAAACATCTGACCACACCAAGATCAATGTGATAAGATGCTTTTCCAATTTTGAAATTGCGCTGTATATATACAGCGAAACCAAAGTGATGAAATGCTTGTAGCTTTCGGTTTCTTAGGCCATAGAGATGACTGGAGCCATTCTAGTATCCGATGAGCTCTATGGTCAGCTGGCATAACCACCAGATGAATTCTCAGGTTCCCCGTTGGAACAGGAGAGCCATCGCAAGCGGCAAGAGGGGGATATCCCCTCCCACTGCTTGTAACAACAGTCTAGCAGCTAACTAGCCACTAGGATTGCTTTTACATGAAAGGCGACTGGCTGAACAAATGATACCAAGATGATGCCTAAACCTGCAGGCATCATTACAGTATAACCACTCAAATTCCAGCAATATACCAGTGTTGCTGGTCCTTGTTGGGGATATATTGTAATGTTCTTTTTTTATGCAGCCTGTGGGCTGAATGAAAAAAAGAGAACCTAACAGATTCCTCCATTTACATTGATCGATGTGAAATTGATAAAGTGTGTGGTATGCCCAACATTAGAATACCGCCCTGCACCCATCCACTTCTAATGATGGGCATACATGCATTGTTGTTTTTTTTTTTTTTTGTTGTTTAGCTTGTGGGCTGAAGGAAAAAAAAAAGAAACTAACAGCTTCCTCCATTCACATCGATCAATGTCAAAATGCGCCCAAATCCTGTTGCTGTCAAAATAAAGAAATTAGTGCACATGGTGTACCTGCAAAGATAACAACGAATAACAATAAATAAATAAATAAATAAATAACAATAAAATACACTATCAATAAAAAAATTAACTCAATAAAACAACGTTTTTTATAATTGCAATCTGTGCCAAAAAAAAGAGTAAAAACTATATGGAAAAGCATGAGGGTGATAAAAATAAAATAAACAAATAAAACAGTAACAGTACAGTAAAACAGTAAAATGGCATACCTGCAAAGCAAACAAAAAACAATAAAATTACAACTATTTTTGGCTTTTTACATTTTTTATTTAGTTTAAATTTTTTTTGTGTTTTTTTTATTTTATTTATTTTTTACACTTTTATTGTAACTGTAAAAAAGGCTAAGGTCTCTCAAATATAACATCTTTCGAAATCCTATGTGAATATGTGCCTTAGACTGTGCATGCTGTACCCTATACTAATTATCCATTAATGCATTTGAAAACATTCTTTCATTGGTGTAAATCCACCTATGTTTGACCCATTAGGAGTATGCTAATTAAGTCCGTAAGCTCTGGTAAGCCTCCCTAATATTTTGTTGGTGGTAGATACCCCTCATGATGGTGACTCCTCTCTGGGATTACTGGGATAGACAAATATTTCCATCGGACTATTATCCTTGCGATCCCCTTTGTTATAACACCTTGGACTTCTTCACAGCTTTCCTCAAACACTACTAATGATTAGGAAATTTGATATGCCATTGACACGGGACATTTTTATAATATGTGTTGATTATATTTGAATGCACTGGTTATTCAGCTTAGGAGGAACAATTGGGGGGGGGGGGGGGGGGGTTGCTCAGCATACAAACATGTCTCAACCATGTGTTTTTATCACCCCCAACAACAAGAGTTAAGGGTAATGGCAAATACAGTATGTCAGTGAAAGAGCATCCAGAGTAAATAGGTTATTTGTTGGAGTGATATAGCAATATTGATTATTGGTCAATTGCACTTACACAACATATTACTGGAGCCCTGTGGTTCTGACATTATCAGGTTTAGTTTCCAAAAAAGAAACCACACACTGTTGATCCAAATGTCTCCATGGCGTCAATTAAAATATAGAGTGATTTTACAGTGTCATTTTAGAAATGGTGTATTTTAAATAATATAATCCAGTGTAAACATTCTTATTACTTAATATTACCGTAATCTAGAGCTCATTTCCTGTTTTAGAATTAATGTTTTAGAATTTTTAGGGACTATTGTACCACTGTGTCATAGTATCAAAGATGTCAATAAATACATATTATTATCAGATTTAGCAAACAGGTAGATCACAGGTAGATCACAATGGGGGTATACGTCAAATGCCAATTAAAATTTGAAGTAAAACAGCAAGAGAAGAATTCAGAAAAACAAATTGCACATAGAGCTCTCTATGATTTTCTTTCCGTGTAGTTGCAAAATCATAATGCAGATAACTATGACACATTAAACTTTATATATATATATATATATATATATATATATATATATATATATATATATATATATATATATATATATATATATATATATATATAGCTTGTGAGCTCTTGCAGTCTTTTTGAATTTAGTATTTTTTGCAGTGGCATATTAATTTGAATGATGAATAATCATCCAAACATTCAAAGCTATTAAAGGATGCAAATTAAAGGAACTCATTTCAATTTGTGTCATCAAAGTTGTAAATAGCATTAGATAAACATACATCAAGCTTAATAGTGTTCTATCCAATTAGGCTATTTATAGAAATAATGAAGACCGTGCAATGACAGTGAAAAATAATGGCTGTGTAACACTTTTTGAAATGGCATACATGTGACAGGACAAAAATATGTTGATGTAAGTAATGATTACCTGACCAGTCTGGTTTTTAAGTACGTTAACTGGTATTTCTTTGCAAGTTTTGGTAATTGTGAAAGAGACCCTCACTGACATATCTGAAGTCCAAGTCTAAGGCTGCATTCACACATGGGTGATGTGAATCGCAGGCAACATTGCCGCGATTCTGCCCGCATTTTTCAAAATGCCCAGGTGTAAATCAAAAATAACATAATGAACATTTCAGGTGCCCTTCATTTAAATGACACCTAAAAACACACGGCGGCTCTGCTGCGATTGTGACGCGATAAATCACACTGCAATCACAGAAAACCACATTGCATGAAGCTTGTCACCCAAAAAAAGTTCAGGAGCTTCTTTTGGGTGACATGATTCATCAATTTGTTTTAGTGTGATTGCAGAGCGATTTATCACGCAACAATCGAAGCAGAACTGCACCGCATTTTTAGGTGCCATTTAAATTAATGGCATCTAAATTGTACGTTGTGCAATTTGTCATTCACACCCGGGCATTTTAAAATTGTGGGCAGAATTGAGGTGATTCTGCCTGCTATTCAAAACGCCCATGTGTGAATGCAGCCTAAGCAACATGTAAAATCAAGCAGTGAAGTAGTTCTATCACTAAAACCAGAATGCACACTCAGTGTACCTTCTGACCCTGGGTGAGACTTCAACCTCTTGTTACAAAATTCCATGCTGTGCAACCTTATACTCTGGCAGCCCACAAAACCAGGAAGCATGTGGTCTGAAGATTTAATTTCAGGGCCACTTAAGTAGGAGTAAACTCCCATATGTGATTGTCACTTATAGTTAAGCCTATAATAAGGATATTTTGATATCTACCTTAGATGAAGCTGGTGATGTCACCAGCGCATACACTCTGAAGGAACAGCATACTCGTGCCATTCCTTCAGAGCCTTACCGTAAACAGTGACTGACCAGTGACAGACTCCTGTGCTCAAACAGTGATGTAAATCCTGGTTTGGCCATTCACCTCTCTGAGGTCCGTGAAGCTGGAAGGAAGACCAGGTGAAGATGGAAGCACCTTCAGCGGTGACAGCATGCGGCTGGAGTGACTTGTTTTCAGGTAAGTCTGTCATAATGTGCTAGTATGCAATGCATGCTATCACATTATGACTTAAACCGCCCGGTGCCTATTTTTTTATGATCCAGTTTACTACCGCCTTAAGACTGTAATATATATATATATATATATATATATATATATATATATATATATGTATGTGTATATATATATATATATATATATATATATATATATATATATATATATATATATATATATATATATATATATATATATATATATATATATATATACTAAACTGTGTATGTGTATGTATGTATATATATATATATATATATATATATATATATACTGTATATATATACTGTATATATATATATATATAGATAAAACAGCAACAATAAAATATCAGCTAGCCCAATATAAAAAATCATTGCAAGAATAGGGATTAGAACCACTTCTGAAATTGAACAAAGACAATGGAACAGCAGCACAAGATATTCATTAGCATTGTCATATATTTCATTGAATAAAACAAAATAGTACACTCACATGTAAAAATCTTGATGTTCAGCATGGAAACAGTGAATCCACCAGAGGAGAAATACCACCAGGCTTCACTGTTTCCAAGTATTTTACATGTGGGTGTACTATTTTGTTTTATTCTAATGAATGTTAATGAAGATCTCGCACTGCTGTTCCATTGTCTTCGAGCTGCATTAGATCTTCCCGGATCTCCACTAGACATGTGCACACTGAAATATTTCATTTTCAAATTTAGTTTGCGTCCGAAAAATAATTTTATTTAGTTACTCCTGAAATTCGTTTTTATTTATTTTGTTTAGTTAAAAAATGCTTTCATCCGAAAATCCGAAATAATTAAGGTTGAATCTGTCATTGAATGCTTATGGTGTCTGTCAAATGTTCTAAGAAGATTCAATGGAGCAGCTACACTGTATGGCACTGCAACAGTACATTTCCGGGGCGAATGTTCCACCTACAAGCTATAGTAGAATTCTAATGTTGTAAGACACTAGTAATAATTATATTTATTAAGTATTATTGCTAGGCAACCAACATTAGAATTCTTCTATAGTCTATGGGTGGAACATTTAACCATAAATGTCCACTCGTGGCGACTGCTTTGTCGAATCTTCATGTCAAATCTTTTCTCTCTATGTCGACTTGGACTAATAGAGTTAGGTTAGGCACATTCAACCTTTTTTGCTATTGTCTCTATAATGTTGAATCATTTCTCTCTATGTCAAATCTTTTCTCTCTATGTCAAATCTTTTCTCTCTATGTCGAATCTTTTCTCTCTATATAGAATAATCTTGGACTGATAGAACTAAAGTT